>NW_023425366.1:124311236-125511236 GCF_014108415.1 Molossus molossus | reverse complement strand
AATAAGCCAGAGAAGGGGGCAGTTCCATGAGAAGCATCTCAAACCCCCTCCCCAGCCCAGACTTTCCACCACCTGGTGCGGCAGACAGAACAGGGGCTCCTGGGTCAGTCCGCGGGACAGGCCCCAGCCCCCACCCACTTGCACGAGCTGGGGGCCAGTCACCTGCTTCCCAGGCTTCTCTCCCACTGTGACCGAGGAGTGAAGAGGAGAAGTCCGCAGTAACAAGGCCAGTATTTGGGAGCCGTCACCACACACAGAGGCCTGTGCTAGCTCACTCCGTGCACTCCTTCAGCTAGCCCTCACGCCACTCAGTGACAGGAGGTGACAACCGCGCGGGAAGCTGACACTTCGTGTCGAGCAGCTCACCCGTGGGACCACGAGGCTTGGAGGCTCTTCGGGCCGAACTCCCAGCCCCAGGACTCCGTACCCCAGACTGAAGGAGGTCTGCACCTCATAACCATGAGCAAGTCTCTGAGTCTTTCTGAGCCTTGTTGTCCTCATCTGCCAAATGGGGACAATAATGCTCCTCCCTCCTTCCAGGACCCATGAAGCCAGGCATCAGGCACGCAGGAGGCGCTGCAAACGTGGGTGCCCCTCCCTCCCGGCTCGTACCCAGCTGCAGCCACAGTGTCCAGGGTGGGGGGCAGAATCCACAAGTGAGGTTCAGATGCAGGCGTCTCCCATTTTCCTGACAGCCTATTTCATGGATCACAGAGATCCCAAGTCCAGCTGCTTATTCAACAGAAGAAAGAATGAATTCATTTTCATTCCTTAATACCCGATGTGACCTATTCTCTGTTGATCGCTCTCTTCCAAGGCTGCAGTCCTTCCCACGGACTTTCAATTTGGCCAGAGAGAGAAAATGGGCAGTAATGACAGAATGTCCTGCCCAGAGGATGCTGGGAGCCAGAGCACCACCGTGCCGGTAATAAGTCCAAATGAAAGATATATGTCACCTAGTTTGAATTAAACAGATGAACTACAATCCTAGACCATTAAAAATGAGCCAGCCTGCTGGACGGCTTCCAAGCGCTCGGCACTCAGCGCCCCAATAAGGTGCTCGGCTCCAACAGAGTTTTATATCCTCATTTTCTGCCAATAATTCCTCCTCTCTGTGAATGTGCAGGAATAATCTGATGAAAAGGCCACTCACCCTTCAGTGGTGGTGCTAACTCGGGTCTGGCCCAGCCCTCACTGGCCAGGGGCTCATGCTAATTGGGTGCTAACTGCAAAGCACCAGGGAGCCCCCTGGCAGGTAGCCAGGGCCAGTCTTTGCACTGGGAGACAATTAACTGCCCCGTAATGTTTTCTCCTCCTGAAATTCTGGGGAGCCCCCCATCTGCACCCCAAAACCCAAGGAGGTAGGCAGGTTGACAGCGTTGCCTCCCTCTACAAATGGGGAAACTGAGGCTGCAGAGTCCAGGACTCTTGAGGTCGCGCTGCTTAATCAGGCCGCGTGCCTGCCGGGAAGGCCGCCGTGCCCTCACAGTGCCCCCGGGCCCCCTCCCGTCTCTCTGGGTACAGCTCCCCCACCCTCCACCACACCAGCGGCCTCTCCTCAGGTTCTGCCACTGGCTTCGTGGCCCAGGCAGGGCTCCTGCTCTCGGGGAACCTCTGTCCCCGTCTGCAAACCCGTTGCCCCCGGTGCCCCAGCTCGCTGCTCACGAGCCGGCAGCGTTAGGAAGTCTCTTTCTGCTCGCTGAGCCTGTTTTCTCATCTGTAATTTGGGACTTAATGAGCAAAGACTGTTCTCCAAAGGTTCCTCTGCCCTGAGACCTACCCCAGCAACAGAATCCTGCCCCACCATGTGTTTAACATCCTGAGTAGGTGTGACTCTACCCTCTCATTTAATCCACCCACATGAACAAGCCTGGTGTTCCCCATGCTGACCATGCAGAGGCGCTATGTAAGATCAGAGCAGTGGGAACGAGCCTGCTGACCTGTCTGTGTTCAGCTGTGGCTCTGCCTGCTCTGATGTACGCATTAGTCCAGACACGGGCCTCAGCAGGGGCCTCAGCCCAGCTCTCTGACTGCAAGGGGGGGGCCAGAGCCAGCCTGCAGGAGCCCAGTCCTCAGACGGGACCCCAGGCCCGGAGCAGCCTGCAGGAGCCCAGTCCTCAGACGGGACCCCAGGCCCGGAGCAGCCTGCAGGAGCCCGGCTCTCAGACGGGGCCCCGGGCCCGGAGCAGCCTGCAGGAGCCCAGTCCTCAGACAGGCCCAGAGCAACCTGCAGGAGCCCAGTCCTCAGACGGGGCCCCGGGCCCGGAGCAGCCTGCAGGAGCCCAGTCTTCAGACGGGACCCCGGGCCCGGAGCAGCCTGCAGGAGCCCAGTCCTCAGACGGGACCCCGGGCCCGGAGCAGCCTGCAGGAGCCCAGTCCTCAGACGGGACCCCGGGCCCGGAGCAGCCTGCAGGAGCCCAGTCCTCAGACGAGGCCCCGGGCCCGGAGCAGCCTGCAGGAGCCCAGTCCTCAGACGGGACCCCGGGCCCGGAGCAGCCTGCAGGAGCCCAGTCCTCAGACGAGGCCCCGGGCCCGGAGCAGCCTGCAGGAGCCCAGTCCTCAGACGGGACCCCGGGCCCGGAGCAGCCTGCAGGAGCCCAGTCCTCAGACGAGGCCCCAGGCCCGGAGCAGCCTGCAGGAGCCCGGCTCTCAGACAGGGCCCCGGGCCCGGAGCAGCCTGCAGGAGCCCAGTCCTCAGACGAGGCCCCGGGCCCAGGGGGTTCGTGTCCCTACCACTGTGCAGCTGGTCAGAGGCAGGGCCAGGGTCTCGTGCGTGTCTGTCTGACCCGAGTCCACACTTCAGAGACAGGACACAGCTGTGCCCAGGAGCCACTAAGAGGATGTGTGAGCAGTTCAGAGCCACAGGACGGGCGTGCCAGGGCCTCTGACCACAGACTCCCGTGGCCCCTGGGTGCCCGGACGGTTGTGAAGCTCGAGGGTGCCTAAGAATGTCAGGGGAGCCATCTCCTCACAAGGCGGCGGGCACAACACACGAAGCCGGTCTCCAGGGTTCTTATCGACTACACAGGGTTTTGCCTCGGATCAGGACAACCAACTCATCCCAGCTTGCTTAGTACGCTCCGTCATGAAAGGAAAAGTGTCCACACCCCAGAAGCCACGGTCACACGCTGACCTGGGACACACTCTGGAGCAGTGGTGACTTCCCTGCATGTGGCAAGGGCACTGTCTGCCTCTGGTCATCCGGTCAGTACTCATGTCCTGCTGAGGCCAAGCCACAGCCCACCTGTTCAAGCTCCAGTGCCAGGTGCACTCGAGTAGGTTGGTGCCCACTGCCCTTGGCCCGCAGGCTTGCCTCTCGCTACCCTGTGACGAGCCCCGCCTGGCAGCCCAGCCAGTGGCTAGGAGCGCGCCCTGGGCAGACAGGTGACGAAGTGAGATGACGTGGAACAGTGTGTGCCAGCATCTGTCACAGGGCCTGACCAGCCGCAGGCCCTCCCTGCGCTGTCCCTCCGCCGCTCCGGCTCCTGGGCAGGGAGCTCCGTGTGCCCACCTGGGTGCGCTCAGCTCGGTGGGACCCTCAGCACACTGCCCAGAGAGAAACGGCAGGGGCGCAGGGGCGCTCCAAAGCACGCAAATGCCAGCCCTGTCCAGAGGGGCCGGATGCAGGGCTCTTGGGAAGAGAGCAGGCATACTCCAGGGCCCAGGGAGGCGCTCGGATAAGGTGTTCTGCCTCTGAAATACACCCAGAGTACAAGCCCTTCTCTGCTCCTGCATGGCCAGCCCCTGCTCCCCGAGACTCCTGCGCAGCCCCGCAGCTCCCCCTCCCCTCGGGCCCTTTCCCACTGCTTCCACGTGGCGGCCCTTCGAGCTCCAGGCCCCTCGTGTCACAGCTCTGTGGAAAGCCCTCCAGTAGCTCCCAGCCCCCTGGCAGTGGAAGCCAACACCCTGGGCAGGGCCCATGGGCCCCAGCCTTTCCACAGCTGCCTCCGTGACCTCTCCCCCCCTGCTGCTCCCTCCAACTGCGGGGCAGGGGTCCGGTGCACGCGCACACACAGACATGCACACATCACATGCACACGCACATGCGTGCACATCCCCCCCATCACCCCTCTCCCTTGGCCCTGCTTCGCTTCCTTCTAACACTTACTACCCACAGCAGACACCTGTTCATGTCCTGCTGCCTCTCCGAGGTCGGGGCTGCCCTGCCCGACGCGCAGCAGGTGCGCAGTCAGCATGGTAGAAAGAAGGGAACTGAGTTCAGGAAATATTTGCGGAATAAAGGAGTAAAAGCCAGGGAAGCACCATGCTGAGTTAGGAATGACTGTGGTGTATCACGCTCAGAACTGATGTCTAGCTCAGTCAAGGGTTCCTGCTGAAATATTAGGGTCCACACTGGGGTTGGGCACCTGGGGCTGCTGGGCTGACTCTGGGCCGGAGAGGCTTCCGGTAACAATCGCTCCAACCTCATGATGTCACAAAGGATGGCCCTCCCCTCGGGGATGTGGACGCCGAGTTCTCAGGGCAGATGGTGGGTAGGGAAGCTGCCCAGAGCCCGCTGCAAAGCTGAACCAGTGAGACGTGCTGCCCACACCCGGGCATGTGGCATGTTAGTCCGTGTAGACTCTGCATGGTAACGACCCCAGCCTGCTGGCTTAGCACAGAACTAGCTTCTTGCTCACTGATACCACAGTGCATTGGTGCAGGGGCGGTTCTTCTCCACAGCCATTTAGGGACCCTGCCCATCCTCCGTGGGACCGCCGTCTCCAGCACATGGTTCCCACGGTCCCTGCAGAAAGGAGAAAGGTGCGAGGGAGATGTTTATGTCCCGGCCTGAACACCTGCCCGCGCTCCCTTGGCGCCACCTGCATGCAAGGGGGTTGGAAAGGTACTTCTTCTACCAACTCAGGAGAGAAAGTAGATGCTTAGTGAACATACGGCATTGCCTCTGTCACACAGGAGTTGTAGACACAGGTCCCAGGACACGCAGATACATGACTGTAACCGGGTTTCCCGGCTCAGCCGTGGCCGGGATGAAGTCAGGCGAGGGCCTGTGGGTACTGGTCTCCTGTATGGAGACGCTGGAAGGCACGAGGGGTGGGGGGGACCTACAGGAAGGCCAGAGTGTGCATTTAGGGGGAGAAGGTTCTGGGGGGCAAGCGGCCTAGAGACTGGACACCAGAGAGGCACCTGGTGCTTGCGTGAGAATGGAACCCCTCCCGCATTCTCCCAGGTGTGCCGTGGCTCCGGGCCGTGAGCTCAGGAGGGGCTGCTCCACGTGGCCTCGAGCACCTGCATCTCCGGAGGAGCCAGGGCGAGCACCTGGGCAGGGCAGCCATGAGTTGCCCCCTTCACCCCAGAAGGTCAGGATTTCTGCAGCGAAAGAGGTGTCGTCTGTACAGCAGAGGGAAGCGGAAAGCCAGGCGATGGGAGAGGAATGCAGAGGAAGGATGACAGTGGTAATCAGCACTGGCCTGCTGCACTCTGCCAGGGGCTGAGCAGCTTGCTCTCCAGTGAGTGCCTCCCTGCTTCCCCCTGCGCCCGAACAGCCCAGCCAGCCCCTTCCAGACCTGCCCCGGGGGCTACACACCAGGGCCACCCTCTCCCAACTCTGAGGCAAGAGCTTCAGGGAGTCTCTACGCTTCCTGATCTTTTGAGGACTGTGAACACCCTGAGAATTTGGTGAAAGCTATGACTCCTTCCCTAGGAGAAGAAAAAGCATTTCTGTAACTCATCAAAAATTTTGCATGCAATGTCAATAAACCCCCAAAGTCCTTGAACCCCACCTCTGAACCCTCTAGGGGTCAGTGAACATCTTCATTCGTTCAGTAATTCAATGAACATCCATTAAGTGTCTGCTGTTAGTGCGGGGGTGGGGTGTCCTCAGCCTCGGAGCCGGGTGCACACTGGGTGACCTGCGGAGCTCTTTAAAATTCTGATGCCAACGCCTCAGCCCAGACCCATTAACTCAGAACCTCGGGAGTCAGACCCGGGAGCCCCATTAACTCCGATGGACAGCCAAGGGGGAGCCTCTATCCAAGAAAACCCAAATGTGTGTGTTAAAAGCCCCTGAGGTGGCTGCGACGCCAGCCCAGGCCAGCTCATTCATCCACCTGTGAAGACACCTGCTGAGCCACTGTGCTGAGCACGGGGAAGAGAATAAGAAATCAAAGTCACAGAGCTGACATTCTGGCGAGGGAGCCAGCAGTAAGTAACCGATTCACAAAAATAACGGCAAATTATAACGAATGCCACAAGGCCCATGGAAAAGAGGTGACATAAAGAATAATAGAAGGACCTCCTTGAGGAGGCCTGGGGGACACGAGCTGCTGCCCGAGGGACGAGGGTCGGCGGGAAGAGCGTTCCAGGCGGTGGGAACAGCCAGAAGGGCCCTGTGGCAGGGCAGAGCTCAGGAGAAAGCAGCCGGTGTGACTGGGAGTGTGAGGAGGGGGGAGGTGTGACATAGGAGCAGGCAGGGCCAGGCAGAGCTGACAGGGGTTTCGGTTAAACCAGACTGACGTTTATTCTCTGCAGTTCTAACAGCTGCCCCGGCAAGGAGCAGGAGGCTCAGAAGATGAAGTGCTGTCCTAAGGAGACGCAGCTCAGCAGGGACTCGGCTGGGAGGCCCGCCAGGTCTCAGTGTGGTCAAGCAGAGCCCACAGGCCCCTCAGAAAGTGCTTCTTACTGCCTCTGGCCACGGGCCCTTTTCCTGCCCAACCCCAGCCCACCACTGATGTAACTAGTGCCAGGAAAACATTGTTGCCTCAACCCCGCACCCGCGGCTCATAAGCCCCATCACCATGGGAACCAGGCCAGCCAATCAGAGCCCTCTGTTTTGAAAGGGAGCTTCATGAATTGAGCCTCCCCTCCCCAGACAAGCACATCCAACATCAGAGGCCTCCCGGGGCTCCTTCCTTCTGGACACACCAGTTCAGCTGCCCCCCACTTTCCTCCGGGACAAGGACGGGGACACTGGCGCCTGGCATGCCTGGGACCAAGACGTAAGCCTGCAGTCACCCTGTCCAGAGCGCCGGCCAGCCCTGCGGCCACGCCATGACCCAGGGGCCCCTTGGGAGCCCCTGAGAGTTGCCGGCAGTGACCTGGGAGCCGCCCGGAGCAGCAGCAGCAGCGTGAGGAGCGTGCGGCAAAGCGGCCTAGAGAAGAGCAGTGACATCAGCCAGCTGAGCAGAGGGTACGAGGGGGATGCGGAGAACAGTGAGGTCAGCCTGGTGGGCAGCAGTAGAATCTTGAGGTTGAACAGAAGACCCAGAGCCCAAGCGGTGGACACCCAGACCAACCAGCTGTGTGTCGTCTACTGTCCCAACCAGCTGAAGGGCCTGGCAGCCAGCCAAGCCGACAGCACTCAGCAGACTGGAGGGGAAAAGTGAGACCATCCTGCCCAGCAGCACCATCAGCAGCACAGTCAGCAGCCTGACCGACCTCAGCTTCATCAGCCCAAGCAGCAGTTTTCTTACCTACCAGGTGAGCAGTGGGCTCACCGTGGGCCCTTCCACGGGCAGCCTTCCCTCCAGCCAGGCCAGCAGCTGTCGGCGTGCCCGGGGGGACAGCGGCGTGCAGAGCGGGCCACAGGGCAGCGCCAGCCCCCCGGGCGACCAGGCCGGGGCCCGTGTGAAGGCCAGCAGCCAGGCTGTCGAGGAGGAGCAGCCTGCCCAGAAGCATGCGCCTCTGTGAGAAGGTCCTCGAATATGCAGACTGAAGACCCAGCCAACCCAGACCTCACCCCGAGTGGTTTCGCCAGAACACCTAGGCAAGACCCTTAGAACGTACACACTGACTATGTCAGAACCGTCGATGGAAACAGCCCCCTCTGTAGCACCGCATGTCGGCAGGAGGGTTGTATGTAGCAAGAACTGTTGATGGGAGCGTCACCTACACTGAACCCACAATCGCTCAGGAAGCTGTCCGCATGAGAACCACTGTTAGAAAGAACACTGGGGTCAAGAACCATCAGTGCTGGGGCCGCCTGTGTCCGAACCACCGGTGGTAAGAACCTCAGTCCTGTGAACACCAGTGACGAGCCATCCCTAACAGGATCCATCAGGGCCAAAACCAGCACCTGGGCCAAACATCCGTGGGGACAAGCATTACCAATGTCACGTGCCGTTAAGAACCGTCTAAGTTAGAACTTTCCAGGATGACACCATCCTAAGTGATGAACGCCATCTGCAACCAGCACCAGCCACGATGAGCTCAGAAGAAACAACCGCCACCCCCTGCACATGATGAGAGGAGCTACGCCCGGGGCTTGGTCCGGGCTCCGTAATGCATTGCCCCCAGGAGCCAGCAGCATCTGCAGAGCACACTCCCGAGGACCCTGCCAGGGGCCGCCTCCCGGAGGCGCCGTCCAAGGCTGCTTGCACTGTTACTTTAACTCTGTTTCCAGGCAGCTTCAGCCCAGACGCCCCGGAGCACAGGCTCCCTGGTGCCCCATTTGTATCTCTGTGGATCTCAGAGGAGACAGAGAGATGGCCAGAACCGCCCCGCATCGAGGTGCTGGGACAGTGCTTCCTGTGGCAGGACAACACGTGGCAAGTGCTTAATGGTGACAGAGACCCACCCAGCCGAGCGCTGCGTGGGCAAGCCCGGGCCACCGCGCCGCCGTGCCCTAGGGGGGTGGGAGGTCTCCGGGCTCTGCCCTTTCCTGGGCCAACTACACAGACCCGGGGAGGGGCGTGTCCGTGGGGCGGTGGAGGCAGAGCAGTCCTGAAGACATCCGCCAGGTACCTGGGGAAAGCTGAGGGACACTGAAGACAATAAAGGTGTCTGGAGAGGTTGTAGGTGTGTGTCTGCACCTGCCCAGCGGTTACGGTGACGGGCGGGAAAGTCCCACAAACAGAGGGCTTAGCTACCAACTCGGCGGTGTCTAAGCTGGTGATTTGAGAGAAATCCCTAAACCTCCCAAGCCTCAGTTTCCTCATCTGGAAAATGGAAACTAACCCATTTCATACAAAGACAGGAGAGTCCCGTGTGTCACATGAAAGCCCGTAAGAAGTCCCTGGCAATAGTGGGCGTGAGACGTTTGCTTCCTTCTCCTCGCTCATCTGTACGACGGGCGCCTGATCTCTGCCTTGACCCAGTCACACCCAGGCAGTGACTGGTATGGAGAAAGGGGTCTTCACTCTCGAAAAAAGACAGAACCACGGCATCGGCTACCAGTCACCGTGGTTCGGCAGATGATTCTGATGGGTTTAAGGGGGAAGAGTGCATTCTCCCCCACTTTCCTCAGGGCAGTTACTTGGCGGTCCCGAGCCCCCGCCAGCCGGGCTGGCTCATCGCCCCGCGGCTGCTAGCCCCCCCCTGAGGACACTCCCTCCCCTGCTTTCCAGTCTGGGACAATGAAGGTCTCAGCGGGGCTGGACGGCCGTGCCCACAGCCTCAGACCAGAGGCCACAGGCTCCTGGCACACAGCGCCGCCCGCCTCTGACCACCCAGTCCTGCGCCCCTCTCAGCAGGTGGCATCACCCACGCCCCGCCCCTGCCTCAGCCCCACATCCCTTTGGTCCCCACCCCCACTGTTGACCCCCGACCCAGGCCTCTTCCCCCCAGACCAGTGGCTCCTGGGCCTGGCTGCACATTAGAAGCACCTGGGGGCATTTACAAATACAGATGCCCAGCTGCTCACAGGGACTCAGACTGGGCAAGGGGTGGAGGGCATCACTGCCCCATCTCCTCCTGGGGTCCACCTTCAACCCCCGGGGCCCAGGACGGAGGGTGGGCTTTCGCAAACTGGAGAGTATGTATCCCATCTAAAGAGAAGCCAAAAATCCAGTTCTATGTAAAAGTCTCATGATTTTAAATATTGGTCACAAATTTAAAATCTTTTAAAAAGTGGAGGTGGGGGGGGCAAATGGAAACATTTCTGAAGGCAGGATCAGGCGCATATATCTTACAGCTTCTGCTTCTAAACAGAGAACAGAGCCGTCTCCGTTCAAAACAAAAATCTGCCTGTGTTCTCTGACTGTTTGAAAGCTTTGAATTCCCCCACTAGCCAAAGGATCTGACGTGGTATCTGACACACTGACAAACTAACCCAAATATGTAGTCCTACCTCGACTCCTGCTACTTCCTTCTCCTGAACCTCTACATACCATCTCAAACCTGACTGCAAGCCCCTGGGCCTTTGCACGTGCTGTCCCCCTGCCTGGCATCATTTACGTGCAGTATAATTCACCTTTGTGTACCGTTTTACAATCTTCGACAGACACACACAGTCCTGTGCCCACCACCACACCCACAGTACCAAACAGTTTCATCGCCCTCCAGAACCTCACATGCCCCTTTGTGGCCAGCCCCTCCTCCCACCTCCACAGTCACTGCCGGGTTTTTGTCCCTAGTTCTCCACAGCCCTGGGGTCGCACTGCAGGCCGCTCGGCCTGGCTGCTTTCACTCTCACCGCGCTGAGACCCCTGCGCTGCCCACGGTTCCGCTGAGCGCTGCTCCGCAGCTCATCACTTGTCCGGTTAAAAGGCCCTGGCTGGGTTTTCCCAGCGGTTAGAGCGTCGGCCTGTGTCCCAAAGAGTCACGGGTTCGATTCCAGTCAGGACTTGCAGTTTGGCCCCCAGCCCTGGTCGGTGTCGTGCGGGAGGCAGCCAGTCGATGTGTCTGTCTCACATCGATGTTTCTTTGTCTTCTCTCTCTCTCTCTCCCCCTCTTCCCTTCCACTCTATCTGAAGATAAAAACTTATATAAGAAAAAAAAAAAAAAGGCATCCCCTGCTCCGGCTGTCCAAACCAGGACCCTGCCTAAGCCCCATGTCCCATCTGCCCCCAAACACCTCCCACCCGCACTGCTGACCCCTAATCTGGGTCGCTCCCAGGTTGGGAGATCATGAAGCCACTCATAAAGATTTACACACAGGTTCTGTGAACGCGTGTGTAATCTCGGGTCCACACCTAGGGGTGGGCGTTGGGAGGTCTGTGTAACCTCCCAGGAAACTGACAGTCGCTCCCTGAGTTAAAAGCTGCACTTACAGTTGTCAGCTCTTGGTCTCTGTCACAGTTTCGAGTTTTTCTTTATTTAACTAATTCCCTGTTCATTATGTTAACAACAGAAGGTATCAGTTTCCCATTATTAATTCCACCTCACATAAGGGGAAACTGAGGCATGGAGCAGTTAACTCTTTGTAAGTTAATGGCAGGGCTGGGATCTGAACCCAAACAGCCTAACTCCGGACTCCATGGCCTTACCATCAACCTCTCTTTCCTCTCCTGCCTGCTTTGGACACGCAGAGCCCCCTCCAGGCCTGGGCGGCAGGCTGCACCCATACAGAGCCCCCACCAGCCAGCCGCTCCTCGTGTCTGCCTCCCTTCGGGGAGGTGCGACCCTCACCCCCTGTACCCCGACGCCCCTCCACGTCAGCGGCATCAGCAGCATCAGCGGCAGAACGAATGGAGGAGCGAGCAAGTGGAGAAGGAATGGCTGAGTCGAACGAAGACACCTGGGTCCTCCCACTGTCCAAACACCAGTGTGGCTGAGGATCCAAAAGTTAAACATGGTTCAGTTGCAACCTGAGCCCGCAGCTCCGCCCTCCTCCCACAGATGCACTGGCTGTCTCCCACCCAGCACGGGGGTGCCGCGAGCACTTGAAGCGAGGGCCATTTTTCAAGTGGGCACGGTGATTTTTCCCTTTCCTGTCCACTGGCTCGCGATCAGGGCGCAGCGGGGTTGGAATGATGGGCTGGCTGCAGGCGCTGCTCCTAAATGATTAGCTGGGCTGGGAAGAGAGCTGCTTACAAATGCTGTCTGTCGGCGGAACGCAGCCCCAGACTCAGACAGGCCTGGAGCAAGCAGACCGGAAAGGGAGGGATTCACGGGAGGGCCTCCCAAGCTCAGGGATCTGGGGCCTCTCCCGAGCCCCCCTGGCCCCCAGCCCCAGCCCGCAGGAGGTCCTTTTTCACACAAGCAATGTCTGTTGTTGGAGTCGAGCTCCCGATCCCTCTTCTGCCCACTCCCAAACCAGCGGTGGAACGGACTGAATCTGGTGACTGCGGTTCTTTCCGAGCCAGGAGCCCATTAGTCCTACTAATTCTGAGGCTCATCCTGGGCAGGGCTGGGAGCAGGGTCCAGGATGGGTGTCTCGAGGGAAAGCTGAGACTGGCGTTCTCCTGAGAATTTCAAAGAAAAGGGGAGTGAGGAAGGAGGATGGGAGGGGACAGGGCGGAGGCCAGCCTCAGGCTGACCCTGGGGGAGCTCTGCAGTGGCAATTGTAACTCAGCTGGTTCCACCTTCAGTCAAAGTGGTGCTCTTCCTGCCTCCGCAGCCTGGGTGTGGGGACCATACCTCCCAGGTGGAATAGCTCCTATCCAAACAAGAGCAGCTCTCCAGAGAGGGGACAGCTGTAGGCCACCAGTGGCAACGCTGGGCAGGCAGTTCAGGCTGGCATGGAGGCTCCACAGAGTGGTCAGGAGCCCAGCTCCTTCCAGATCTTCATTCCACCGTCCTGGAGATGCTGCCCTCAGCCTCATGGCCCAAGATGGCGGCCCAAGCTCCAGCCAGCGTATCTCTATCCAACATCAAGAATACCAGGAGCTGGAGAAGGAGAGAAGAAAGGCTTCACCCTTTTTCTTCTTATTATTTTTAAATATGTTTTTATTTATTTTTTTAGATAGAGAGGAAGGGAAAGAGAGATAGAAACATCAATCAGCTGCCTCTTGCACACTCCCTACTGGGGACCGAGCCTGCCACCCAGGCGTGTGCCCTGACCGGGATGGAACCAGAACCTCTCAGTCCATGGGACAATGCTCAGTCCACTGAGCCACACCAGCCGGGCATTGACCCTTCCTTTTTAAAGAGACTGCCTGGAAGTCCCACACAGCATGTCCACCCCTTGCTAAAAGGGGCATGAGGAAACATGGTCTTTATTCCAGGAAGCAAGGTGTAGGACTAAAACTTGGCACTCTGTTACTAACAATGAAAGGAGGAATGGATATTGAGGTAGGCACTGCCCCCGAAGCTAAAAGCACCTTTTTACCTTCCAATAAAGTCACCCTTTTAGCGAAGATCTTTGTGGTAGTTGCAAAAGTGGCCCCAACACCTCCCACTAAGAGGAGCAGTGTCCCCACTGCCTGAATCCGGGTGAGCTGTGATTTGCTTTGACCAACAGGCAGTGGGGGGATGCCCTGCGGGTCAGGGTCTGGGCCGTGGACTTTGCAGCTTTGGCCACACCCATCACCTCTTCACTCTGCAGCCAGCAGCCAGCGTGTGAACGAGCTGGGCCAGGCTGCCCCAGAGGAGCCAGTGCCAGTCCCCAGCCCCCGTCACAGCCGTCCTCACCCGGCAGCGCCACGTGACCCGCCAGCAAGCACAGCCCTCTGAGCCTGACCCCGCCTCTTCATGAGAAATCTCCTGGTATTTCAACAGCGTTTTGAATTTTTTCCAAACAGTACACTGTTCCAACAAAACCTTCTCGCAGGCCCCGCTTCATCCTGGGGCCACCAGGGTGGGACTTCACCCAAGAAGTCTGGCCTGTGAAGGCGGTTCTCTGGGGAGAACTACCTTCCTACCTTCCTACCCCGAACTGGGCAGGGTCAGGTCTGAGCTGACAACTTGGAAAGGGGGAGGGTGCCCTCCCTGGAAACCCCACACCAACTCCATCCTGCCCCCGCCACACAGAGCTAAAGTAATGGATGAAAGCAGCATGAGAAGGGTTTAAACCATCGCCCTGAGGTTTAAACAACACCCAGAAAGCAAGAGCCGCCATAGCCCACCCCCTGCAATCCCAGGATCTTTCTAGAACAAATCCATGGTGTTGCCAGTGCCTGCTCACACCTCTGATGGTTCCCCATTGCCCTCAGGGTAAAGTCAAGCACAAGGCCTTCACTTGACCTTAAGGCCCTCCAGGATCCAGCCCCTTATCTAGCCCCTCCCACACATAAGCCCCTCCCACACAAGCCCCTCCCACACAAGCCCCTCCCACACATAAGCCCCTCCCACACATGCTCCAGGTCCCCAGGTGGTACTTTTCCTTCTCTTCTGGGGCTTTTTACAAATGTTTTCTCTAATAAACCACAGAACTTACATGCATGTATGCATGAACAATGGACATGGACAACAAAACTGGGGACAGGGCCAGGAGGGGGGGGGGAATCAGTGGGAGAAAAAGGAGAAACATTTGTAACAAAAATTAATTAATTAATTTAAAAAAAATGTTTTCTCTCCCTGGAACACCCTCCCCCTTTCCTTCTTTTCCTACCCAACTTTCCATGGGACTGAGTTCAGGTGCCCTCTCCACCAGAAAGCCCTCCCTGCACACCTGGGGTGCACTGGGGTCCGTCCTCTGCACGCTCACTGGGTTCTGCTTCACTCCAGCCTTCTCCAAGTCACTGGGTTGTAACCGCCCATCTCCTTGACAGTGTCCTCCAGGGCACAGCGCCCCAGGGATTGGCACAGAGCAGGCACTCAGTAAGGAAGGCAGGAGGGAGGTCTGCAAATAGAGTGGACCCCCTCCTACAACACTTTGGGCTGCAGGCCTCCATGGCGCTCAGAGTGCCCCTCCAAGAATCAATCAGCTCAGCCCTGGCTGGTGTGGCTGAGCAGTTACAGCGTCGACCCACGGACCAGAGAGTCTAGGGTTCGGTTCCCGCTAAGGGCACGTACCTCGGTTGCAGTTTGTCTCTGGCCCCAGTTGGAGTTGTGTGGGTGGCAACCACTCAATGTGTCTCTCTCACATTGATGTTTCTCTCTCTCCGTCCAGCTCTATCTGTAAAAAAAAAAAAATCAATCAGCTCAGATGGCAGGGCTGCTGTCCCTGAGGAACCTGTGTGGCCAACGCCCACACGGCACAGGAAGCTCAAACCAGAATCCCGCCCCCAGGTGCCCTGCCCACAGCGGGGTCAGGTGACAGGAGGGGGCAGCGTGGGGAGGATGACAGAGAAGGTGTTTTTCCTTCTAGGTCTTTGGCCCTATGAATTATTCATCAGGAAATCTGCTTCAGGTGGTGTCTTGGTCTTAATTTTCAATTCCCCTAATGCTGGCCAATTCTCTGCTAAAACCCTCTCAATTATTAATATTTCTAAAACAACCGTTTGTTTTCCCTGCGTCTCGCAGCAAGCCAAGCCCCCAGCTGGCGATTTCGCCCTGAGAGTCCCAGAGAGGCCTGGCTTGCTGATGAGGCCCTTCAGGGGGCCCGGGGTCGCCTGGCAGCAGCAGCTGGACTGAGACCATTAGGACCGCGTGGACGCAGGTCCTTGAAGGTTTCCCTGGTACCGGGAACTCCCAAGACAAAAGCTACTACAACAAAAGCGGAAACAATTACCATGCATTGGTCTCTCGTGTGCCACGTGTGAGGCTAAACTTTTACTTGTTTAATTCTAAAACTCTCCAGGGTGAGATTTTTCATTCCCATTTTACAGATGAGGAAGCTGAGGCCCATGGTTCCACATGGGATTTGGGCTCAAGTCTCTAACTTAGTGGTCAGTATGTTTTCCACTTTGACGCAAAGGTGCCACCTGGGATTTTAGTTGCATACAAGGAAAAACTTTCTGGAAGCAAATTATGTTACTCTCAAAGAGCACGTGAAACAAGCCATCGCTGGAAAGGAGACAGAAGTGAAATGAAATCCTGGCGGCAGAACTGGGCGGACGCTGCAGCCCCTGCCAGAGGCTACCCTCCTTTATTACACAAGCTGGCCTGGCCCAGGTCTTGGTGGCAGAAGACAATCTCCATAAAGTGACAAAGGTATCAGTGTGCCACCTTGAACATTCAGACTCAACTATGGGCAAAGGGCATGGTGGGGGTGCTGGGGTCTGGCCGAAATGGGGACCCAGGCTTCAGAGCCAGACAAGCCTAGGGAACGTCCCCAAGTGAACCACCTCCCAGACAGCCCCTTAGCTTCCTGTGCCTCCCTGGGCACAGCTGTGAGATGGGTTGTGTGCAACACGTCTGAGCTCATGACCATGTACAAGGCTGGCACACAGTGCGAGACCAAGAAACATCAGCCTCCCTTTTTCTTCCCCAGCTGAGCAAGAAACTGACAATTTTGAAAAAGCAAAGCTTTTTGAAAGAAAAGGGGAAGGAGAGAAAATAACATTGCTTTTTCAAGGTTCTTCAGTTGCAAGGGAAAAACAATCCACTGAAGGGCTGAAGCACAAGGAGGAGGTGACAGAGAAAGGGAGTAGCTTATTTTGGACAGAGGGGTCTCTCACTGGACGCAGGGCACGAGGCGGGGTCCAGCGGAGCTTTGCCCACCCGAGACCACCGCCAGGGCACCGCTGCTTCTCCGGAACCACTGGCCGCTTTTCCTGCCCCTTCCAGCGCCTGCCGCCCTCTCCCCGCTCTGCGGACTTGCTTTCTGGCTTCTCTGAGGGGAGCGACAGAGCCCGGCTCTCCGGTGTTCAGTCCTTTCGCCTGCTCAGCACCTATCAGCAGCTCTTGGGCCTCAGATGCTAATTCTGGTTGGCCCAGCTTCCTGTCAGGTATACGTCCTGGGCCAATCAGAATCACTGAGAATCCTGCATCCCCCCCACCACAAGGGCAAGACTGTGCAGCCATGGACACAGTCACTGCTAGTGGGTTGGGGGGTGACATGGCACACGCACTTTGGGAAACTATTGAGCAGTGTATCTGCCAAGGCTAAATACACCCCTGCTCCTTGACCTGGCAATTCTGCTCCTGGATATACACCTAAAGCATACACAAATATGTTCATAGCAACCCCAAACTGGAAAAATCCCAATATCCATCCACAGTAAAATGGATGAACTGGGGTATCTTCAGACGATGGACGCGTGCACAGCAGTGAGGAAGGAATGGACCGCCACACACAACACAGGTGACCCGCACAGGCAGAGCACTGAGCCACACCGAAGTACTCAGTGGTGACAGAGATCAGCAATGGTTTTTGTTTGGGGAGGCTCAACTGGGAGAGGACACAGGGAGAGTTCTGTGATGTCATAAATGCTCTATGAACACTTAAGACTTGTGCCCTTTGCTCTATGTAGCTAATTAATTCCTCAACAAAAGAGCCGATCTGTGTCCCGTCCTGGCTCCTCAGAGGGCTGCGGGCCGTGGGCTCACGTCTCCGCTCTCGCCCCTCGCCTGCATCAGCGGGCACTGACCGCGGTCTGCTCCTTGCTTCCAAGTGCTCCCTGCTCTTCCCATGGAGCAGCTCCTGCTAATGCATTTTTTATAAAAGAGGTGGATTTTCCTTTGATGCAAACACCCTAAGAATAGAGCCCCTGTTCCCACAATTCCTGTTCGGTGGCTGATCTCAGAGCACTGGGAGGGATGTCATTGTCACGGAGACACAAAAACCCACTCAGGGGGCTTCCGGGATCAGGGGCTGCCTTCCGAGGGCAGGACGAGTTCACTTCTGCAGGGTCTCTCACACCCCCGTGGGATTCATCGGCAAACCGCATTGGCGCTGCCTTCAAAATATATCCAGGTCTCCACTCTTACAACTCCCTCTCCCACCCTGGGCCGAGCCACCAGCCTCTCTCACCTGACTCACTGTGGTGGCCTCCTCTGGCCTCCTGGCCCAGGACCGTCCAGCGCCTCCGCGTCCTCAGCACAGCGGCCACCTGAGAGTGTGTCCCTCCTCAACTTAAAATTCGGCTTTGGCTCCCACCTCACTCTGGCTTTTCTGAACTCATTTCTACTCCCTCCTGCTCATTCGCTGAGCTGTCCCATTTGCCTCACCAGGCACACTCCTGCCTCAGGGCCTTTGCACTTGCTGTTCTCCCCATCCGGAGAACACTTTCTGCATTCTCACCTCCTTCAGCTCACTCAAATATCACCTTCTCAAAGAAGCCCCCGACTACCCGACCGAAATCACAGCTCCGCACCAACTCCGTTCTCCCAACCCTGATTTGTTTTTCCCCAATGCGTCATGATTGACATCTGACATCTATATCTGCCTCATCAGTAACTAGAATGCTACGTCATGCTTAGTAGGATAGCTCAACCTCTGTTGATCACATGAAGTAATGAATGACAGGTGATGCTCAACCCTTGTCTTCGTCAGCTCAGGCTTCCGTAACAAAGTACCACTGTCTGGGGGCTTAAACAACAGAAATTTGTTTTCTCACAGTTCTGGAGGCTGGAAGTCCGAGCTCAGGGTGCCAGCAGGGTTGGGTTCCAGTGAAAGCTCTTCCTGGCTTGCAGGGGCCACTTTCTCCCTGTGTCCTCGCGTGGCCTCTGCAGGATGGGAGTGCATGGTGGTGGGGGAGGAAGGGGCGGCGAGAGACCCCTCTCCCCCTTCTTATAGAGCCACCAATCCTACTGGATTAAGAACCTCACTCTTATGACTTTATTTGTTTAATTACCTCCCCAAAGCCCTGTCTCCCAATACAGTCATGGTGGGGTTAGAGCCCACGAATTTTAGGAGGACCAAGTCAGTCCATAGCAGTCCTAATCTCTGTTCTCCTGAGCCTTGGGGGTCAGTACTGTCATCCTCATTCTACAGATGAAAAACCCGAGGCTCCGAAGGCCACGTGGCCAGACCGAGTTCACGCGGTTCACAGCCCGCCCGCCGCTCGGGTACGTGCCGCTGTGTCCGCGCTAGTGACCCCTCCTCTCCAGCTCCGTGGTCCCCTGCTCAGGGAGCCTTCCCTGCCCTCCCCACACGCAGCGGCACCCCCCTGCCTCTCGGTTACTGCCACTTGTTCCCGTCCTTTCCCCCACTACCCATTGACCTTTGACGGTGCCTCCTGCCTGCCTGTCCAGGTGCAGGCCAATGATGGAGGCTCAGGAAGGGTGCTGTTTGGAGATGACCTCAGACACTTCTCAAGGGACACTCACAAATGCAGAGAAAATCGATTTGCCAAATGACCAATTTATCGAGTAATTGATTCACTAAATATTTGTTTCTATTTATGCAATTTCAGCAACTTTTGTCACAGAACAGTTTTGGCAGCCTTGAGGATTTTCCCAAGTCCTGCTGTGGGCAGAGGGGGGGCTAGCCCTGCACCAGCCCCGCAGGCTTCTGCCCTCAAACAGCTGCGCCCACAGCCCAGGGCCAGGGCATCGGGAGGGGCCGGCCTCCAGACCAGCTCTCGGGCAGCCGGACCATCACGGCACGCCCACAGCCAGAGGGTCAAGGCCACACCAGACCTGCACTTTAAAGGGCTGCATAGCCCTGGCCGGTTTCTCAGTGGTCAGAGGATCACCTCTCAGCCCAAAGGGTCTCAGGTTTTATTCCAGTCAAGGGCACATACCTGGGTTGCAGGTTTGATCCCTGGCCCCAGTCAGGGTTGTGCAGAGGTAACCAGTCAATGTATCTCTCGCACATCAATGTTTCTCTCTCTCTCCCCCTCCTCCTTCCCTCTACTCTCTCTAAAAATATCCTTGGGTGAGGATTAACCCAATAAAATAAATAAAAATCTTCATAAACTAGGTCCAGGACCAGGCTGAGGCCAGTGAGGCATTTGCTCAGGTGTAATATTTAGGGGGCTAAAAAAATCCCTCAAAAATCAAGATAAACATTTTAATGCAATATTTCTAAACATCAAAATTAATGCAAACACCCATGATGAACAAAATAAAAACATTTTACGTTAATACAGCGCCAGCGATAGTGCTGTGGCCAGCCATACTGAGCAAACGGCGAAAGGAAAAGTCGATACGACTGAGCCTGTCTTTATTTAACATGTTTGAATGTTGTTCTTCCTGGATACTTTTTGCATTAACTTTGATTTTGTTTTAAATGTTGCATTGAAACATTGCCCATTGGTGCATGCCTCCAGGAAGGGGAAGGCGTGCTCTTTCCCAGTCTCCCCACTTGGGCTCCCCGAACAGCCCAGCCAGCACCTGCGAGACAACTGTGCGACTGAAAGGTGGAGAGGGCACGGAATGGCTAAGCACATGAGGACCGGGCGGGACACATCTCTGGGTCCCCTGGGTGTTCTCTTTGCCTCAGATATCCCAGACGCGGGCCAAAGAAGCCAGCAGCCCCGAAGTGCCATGGGGCACAGACCAAACGCCCCAACAAAAGCCGCTTGTCCCTGGCCAGAGGAATAGAAAAGGGCAGCCTAACAAGGTGGATAATGTGTAGAAAAAAACACTCTATGCCCCAAAGTCCGCCGCAGAATGCCAGGCTCTGCCCCACCCGTGCCAGCAAGGCCAAGTGGGGAGCGAGACCCCCCACCCTTACCAGGCTGAATGAAGGCACCAACCCCCTGCAGAGTTGAATTAGAGACTTGATCCCCTCCCCATACCCCACATGGAGAACCTGCAGTCCGTCAAACAGGAGACCCTCGCACTGTCTCCGCCCGGTGGTAAGGAGGACATCATGCCCATGAGCAGACCTAACTCCAGCTGCTTAGGGGCAGGAGGGAAGAGGCGTGGGTGTAAGTTAGGGGTGGAGAGCACCAGGCTTCGGAAGCTGTTTTAAAGGATCTGGGCACTGTCCTCAGGGCAGTGAAAGTGTCTTCGTCTGCTCGAGCTACCGTACGTGTGCCACAGGCTGGGCGGCTGAGACCACAGAAATGTTTTCTCACAGTCCCGGAGGCCAGCAGGGTTGGTGTCTGTAGAGACCTCTCTCTTTGGTTTGTAGACGGCCCTTCTCGCGTCCTCTACGTCACCCCTCTGTGCACGTCGGCGCCCTCCCCTCCCCTCACCAGGGCAGCAGTCAGACTGGACTGGCACCCACCTCCAGTGATCTCTGTTAACAGAACTACCTCTTTAAGACCACATGTCCAAATACAGTCGCATCCTGAAAGACGGGGTTAGGGCTTCAACATGCACGTGGGGGCGGGGCTGCGATTCAGCCATCGCAGTCATCAAAGGGTGGAAGCCTGGGGCTGGTGAGGTTGTTCCCACTCGTCAGCGGGCTGTCCTCTGGGTCAGTGTGGAAACTGGTGGCAGGTAGAGGGAGGCAGGGAGACTGATTAGAAGCCTGCCGCTGTCACCCAAGTACAGAAGATGGGGGTCTGCACTAAGGCAGAAGAGGAAGTGGAGAGAAATGTACAGATCTGATGGGGTCACAGTCAATGCTCCCCTGAAAGCAGACCACAAGGTGAGGACGTGGTTGCAGGTGGTTTATTCGCGAGGGGATCTCAGGAAACATGATGAGACAGAAAAGAGGGATGACTCAATAAAGGGTGTGTGTAGGAGTAAGTCATCCCTGTGGGCACCTGGAGTTCGAGCCTGCTGGGGACCATCTGAAGAACCAAGTAGAACTGCCCCTGGAGACAGAAGTGGCCCCCTGGGGACGGGGAGCCCGAGAATCTCCCGTTGGTGAGAGGAAGCCCCCAGGGGTGTTACAGGTGTGGGTGGGATGTGCCTCAGCCGAGTGACATTCGCAGGCTGTGGGGCTGAGCTGCCTATTAGAAGTGCGCTCTGTGCTGTCCAAAATAGTAGCCACTAGACACATGTGGCCACTCAGCCCTTGAAGTGTGGCTGGTGCCACAGCAGAACGGATGTTTCATTTTAATGAACTTGGATTTATACACCACAGGTGAGCATGGTAGCCAGATCACACGGCGCAGCTTCGGAGGGAGCAAAGCAGAGCCCTCGGGTGCGCTCGGAGTACGGGCGCTGTCCAGAGCAGGGTGTCCGCTGCCGCGGAGGACATGACATTCAGATGGACATGGGGTGGGGTGGCTCGCAGGCAGGGTGTGCTAGAGGGGCCAGTTATGCTGGCGGTGTTCTGGCCACTGCACTGACTGCTGCTAGGAGGGTTCAGAGGAGCAGCACACCGTCCCCTCGCTGCTCTTCCAGGCGAGACAAGTGACTCAGCTCCCTGGCAAACGGCAGGGCCGTCGGTTCTGTAGAAGGCCACTTAAGGGGAGAAATATTAGTGCACTGTGGCCTCCCACTGATATTTCACGGTGCTCTAAAAGTGCACATAATTAAACGCAGCATTCCCTTCAGAAAAGCAAAACAAAGTCCCCACCTAAAGAAGGTGCCCTGGGTCCCCGCATTGACAGCAGACTTGGCAGCAGTCTCGCGGTGCCCACGTGCCGATGCGGCGTCACCTTTTTCCTGATAGTTAGACATACTCTGTTGTTATTCAGTCCAGTTCCGCTGAAGCCGTTGCCAATAGCCCAATCAAATCGTTGGCTGAATATATTAAGGGCGCATTGCTGTGAATTTGGCCCTAATGAGGTTTACAGAAAATGCGCTTCCCAGACACGGAGGCTCCCCGGGTGGAAACTGCGGGCTGGCTCTCCTTCTCCCTGGCACAGCCTCCGGCCCAGGCCAGCCGTCCTGAGAGAGCCTCTTCACAAACCAAGATGCCACAGCTAGAGCAAGGAGTTGGGGGGCTGCCTCAGTTTCCCTGCGGGGAATAATCGGTCTTAGGTCTGCTCCAGCTGCCGTAACAAAATCCCACCGTCCAAGGGGCTTGAACACTGAAGTGAATTTCCCCCCAGTTCCGGAGGCCAGAGGTCCAAGATCCAGGTGTTGGAACGTGGCTTCCGGTGAGAACTCTCTCCCTGGCTTGTAGACGGCACCTTCTCGCTGAGGCCTCACGAGGCCTTTCTTCTGGGCGCCGGGGGGGAGAAAGCCTGCCATTTCCTCCTCTTCTTATGAAAGCACCAGTCCTATCGGATTAGGGCCCCACTCGTATGACCTCATTTAACTTTGATTATCTACCGAGAGGCCCATCTGCAAATATCGTCACGTTGCGTCTTAGGGCTGCAACGAAAAGTCTGGGGAGGGGCACAATTCGATCCACACAAGGTGGTTGAAGACAAATGATTCAGGGATGCCGTCGACTGTAATGAGCAAAAGAGCAAAAAGGATCTGGGTCAGCTCAGCTCCGAGGGGCCATCCTCACAGGACTGGCCCTGGTCGGAGGCAGCCAGAGACGGGTGGTGGCTGCAACATCGTCTGTATGTGAACAGCTGGAAACCACCTCAGTGTCTGTAGATATAGAAATGTTCTCATTAAAATAACGCAGTCGTATCATGGACTACGAAGGAAGACAAAGAGGATGCGATGGAGATGAATGTCCACATGGAAGACCCAGGACATGGTAAGTGAAATAAGAGCATTATAAAGAGGTACATGGGGTCCTATTTGTTTTGGAACAAACAGAAGGAAACAGTGTATTCCTGTACAAATGTGTGTGTGTGCGTGCAAATGCACAGAAAACAGTTGAAGGAAAACACACATAACTGATAATAGTTGTTGCATCTGGAGAGCAAGGGGGAGAATGGATCGAGGGGATTTCAAATGGAACTTTCATTTTTGCCATATTGTTTGCATTTTTTCAAGACTGTATCCACGAAAGAGAAGATATTTACAGCATATAAAACATGTCAACAAAGAATTGTTATTCAAATTTTATTAAGAATTCATATGATCCCTGGCCAGTTTGGCTCAGCAGTTGGAGCATTGGCCCACAGACCAAAGGGTCACAGGTTGGATTCTGGTCAGGAGCACGTACCTCAGTTGTGGTTCAATCCCCAGCCCTGGTTGGGGTCGTGCAAAAGGCAACCAACCAATCAATGTGTCTCTCACGTGGATATTTCTCTCTCTCTCTCTCTCTCTCTCTCTCCCCCCCCTCCCTCCCTCTATCTGAAAATCAATAAAAAAATATCCTCAGGTGAGGGTTGTAAAACAAAGAATTCGTATGAATTGGTAAGAAAAAGACAAAATCCACCAGAAAGAAAATGTGGGCAAAAGTCATCAACAGAAATTTCCCAGAAGAGGTAACTCAAACCAATGAACATTTAAGAGGCTCAGCCTCATTAAAACACAAATGAAAACCACAATGAGACATCAATACACACCAAACAGATTGGTAAAAATTGTAAAGGGAAACGAGCGAATTTTGGCAAGGACAGGGGTTGGCAGGAATTCTCACCCAAGAGAACGGGATGAGCGCAAACTGGTCAAGTAGGTTGGATTCACCTCTCGAGTTTTCCACGAGAAGACCCATGATCAAGCAGCCGTACTCCCAGGCAAACACCTCGATAAACCTTGAACAAGTGAGCCAGGCAACATAAATAAAAATGTCCACAGCCACTCAAAGCTGGAAACCATCCACGGGTCCATCACTAGCGGAATGAAGAAACACTGGCCAGCCCCTGCGACGGTGCACCAGGCAGCAGAGACAAAGAGCAAACGCCAGCGCAGCGTTCAGGATGAGGGTCAGTTTTGGAAGGGCAGGGAATTGTAACTAGAGAAGAGCAGCTACAAGTTTCCAAAGTACTGGGAATGTTCTATTTCCACACTTGGGTGTTTATCTTATTGTTCTTTTTAAACTCTGTGTGTATGTTTCATAAACTATTTTAACCTGCCTCGTCTGTGCTCCGGGTCTGTCCAGAACCACAGATCCACATGGGCGTCAGCTGCGTGCGGGCTGTGGGGGCCGGGAGGTTGGAAACACTGGTCTGGGCAGACCAGCTGTGCTATCTCCTGACGCCCTTCAGAAACAAGGTTACACACTGGGGTCCACCCACCCCGACCTGCCTCCTCTCACTCATGCAACAGCCCAGACCCTAAGGGTGTGCCAGGGTCCCCACATGCCCCCCCCACACACGTATGCATGCACGCACACACGCACACATCACCGGGGCATTTCTGACAGTGCCAGTCAGGGGCAGAGACTGGGATCCCGGCTCAGTCTGGCTGGGCTCCCTAGACACATCATTCTTCCACAGGCTCATTCTGTCACTCGTTTAATGACCCATTCTTCTTCCAAGTGCACACCTCCTCTGTGCCAGGCTTTGGGGGCACCGGATGAATGGCCGCCATCCCGGGAAGGAGAGCCCGAAGCCCAGCAGGGCGCTCAGCCATGGAAATGAGCAGTAGGTGACGGGACAGGTGCCAGAGGAGAACAGACACAAGTTGACATTTTCAGACGCAAACGCCAGGGCTCAGTCTCAGAAATCCAGCCTCAGGCTATGGAAACTGAAGGGCAAAGAGCAGCCAGCAATGAGGTGCTTACGGACAAGGGCACGGCTAGAAACGGGATGTGGTCGACGTGAAGTCGCTGGGGTTGTGCAGAAATATTTCATCATGGGGAGGATTGTGTGTCCTTTTCCACTAGCCGTGGCCGCAGCACTCGCTTTAGCTATAATGTTACTTCTGGGCGGGCAACTTGGAATGCCCAGGGCGTGGAGGCTCCGTCCAGCAGCGTCTCAGGGTGAGGAGGAGCCTACGAAGCAGGAGAGAGAATAAAACCTTTGTGGTGACAGCCACTGAGACTGAGACGTGAGGGTGTTTTGTTTCTGCAGCATTACGCAGTCTGCCCTGACTGATCCCGGCAAAGCAGGAAGAGGAAGGGGGCTGAGCAGGAGTGGGGGAGGGGAAGGACTGGGATTAGCAGGTCCTGCTCTCTCCTTTGCACTCCCAAGTCTGGCCCCACAGACAGAGTAGCTCTGTAAACCAGAGCCACAATCCAGGCCCCTGACACCTAGAAAGGTGGACAGGAAAACACGCCAGCTGTCTCCATCTTCATTCTAGGAATTCACTTGATTTCCCAGGAAGGGGCCTGGGGAGCGCTCTCACTTTCTCTTCATTACATTCTGAGGATTCCTCAGCCCCTGTGCGGAGGCTGCGTTTATCCCGAACTCTATCTGCTCCGCTGAGCAGCCATAAACCAAGAGCTGTCGGAGAGAGAATCCACCGAGAAGAAAAGTCAAAGCCAGGTTCCTAGGGCACAAAGGGGGCATCTGAGCAGGGGCAGCCCCGCCCCCCATGGCTCGGCTCCTCCACCAGCAGGACTGCCTGGCGCCACCACCCTGCCCCCAGGGAGCCAACGGTGGTGGCAGATTCTGCCTCCGGAGATCCACGGGGACCACCTTTCAGCACATCTAAGAGGCCATTGATTGTGGGGGCATCTTTATGTGCCACTAAGAAAGAAAAACACTGCCGATTAAACCAGGACACAATGTTTTATTATCACTTAGAATTTTTATTTTATGTGTATTGAAAGGGCTCTCTTAGAGGTATTTTAACATAGATTTTTATCACATATTACTATTGTACATATATAAAGCGGAAAATATCAGCAAAGTAAATTGGTCAAGTCATCCTAAAGCATCTTCACAGTCAGAAGTCGAGTCTTGTGAGTGTCTTTCGACTCGGTGTCTCTGGTGTTGGTGTCTTTCCACAATGCCACCCTCGGACGTCACGCGTCCTCCCCACGGCCCCTGAGACGGCCTCCAAGGAGACACACACTCCTCAAGTTTTGATGCTGGCACTTTTTAAAATCTTGCCAAAGGTCTCAGGCAATGACACTGCCCCACTGCCACCAGCCAGCGAGGATTGGGAGAGGCCTCTGATTACAAAACAAACCCTGATTTCAGAAATGTTAAAACATGTGTGGGGGTGAGGAGGGAGGAATGGGTACCTTCGAGCGAGTGGAATCAGCATCCACCTTCCCAGGTTCTGCTTCTAATGTAATAAGTAAGAGTCTGGTCAGAAAGATGTGGATTCTGATCCCAGCCACCCCACTTCCTGGTTGTGGGGTCTTCACTGAGGTGGGCTGCGAACTGCTGTGGTAACAAAATATCCCCAAATCTCAGTGGCTTAACACAATGAAAGTGTGTCTGTCTTTGTACAAATCTACTCAAGATCTAAGCCACCTGGCAGGACAGCTGTCATCCCCAGGCTAACTGCTCGGCTCTGTGGGTCCACCACCTCTGCAGACCTACTGGGTGCGGACTGCTCAGCTCTGTGGGTCCACAACCTCCACAGACCTACTGGGTGCTGACTGCTCAGCTCTGTGGGTCCACCACCTCCGCAGACCTACTGGGTGTGAACTGCTCAGCTCTGTGGGTCCACAACCTCCACAGACCTACTGGGTGCGGACTGCTCAGCTCTGTGGGTCCACCACCTCCGCAGACCTACTGGGTGCTAACTGCTCAGCTCTGTGGGTCCACCACCTCCACAGACCTACTGGGTGCTGACTGGTGCTGACTGCTCAGCTCTGTGGGTCCACCACCTCCACAGACCTGCCGGGTGCTGACTGCTCAGCTCTGTGGGTCTACCACCTCCACAGACCTGCCGGGTGCTGACTGCTCAGCTCTGTGGGTCTACCACCTCCACAGACCTACTGGGTGCTGACTGCTCAGCTCTGTGGGTCTACCACCTCCACAGACCTGCCGGGTGCTGACTGCTCAGCTCTGTGGGTCTACCACCTCCACAGACCTACTGGGTGCTGACTGGTGCTGACTGCTCAGCTCTGTGGGTCCACCACCTCCACAGACCTGCCGGGTGCTGACTGCTCAGCTCTGTGGGTCTACCACCTCCACAGACCTGCCGGGTGCTAACTGCTCAGCTCTGTGGGTCCACCACCTCCACAGACCTACTGGGTGCTGACTGGTGCTGACTGCTCAGCTCTGTGGGTCCACCACCTCCATAGACCTGCCGGGTGCTGGTAAGGAGGAGAAACTCCCTAATTACAGAAGGGGTTTCCCTGCTTCTGCCCAAAATGACACCCATCACTGGCACCCACATTTCCTGGCCCGGAACTAGTCACGTGGCCCTGCCTCACCCCGAAGCCCGGGAAATGACCTTTCCCTACGAGGAAGGAGACAAGGCCCAGAGGCCTGAGCATTGGTGGCGCAGCGAAGCCGAGCGGAGATGAGAAGGCAGTTTGCTGAACCTCCCAGCTTCCTTCCTCGCCAAAGGGGGGCCCTGAGGGTGCCTGTTTCTTTGGATGCAGTTGGGACACACCCTACAGTGTGCCTGCCACGTGGTGACACCCGGCGAATCCTTGGCTGTGATGGGTCGTAACCCCTAAAGTCGCACAAAGCACCCCTCCCACCTGAAAACCACTGTCCGTGCCCCAGTTCAGGGGGGGGGGCTGGTGTGCGGGCAGAGCGAGTGGAGGGAGAAGGCACGGGGTTATGAACTCCGGAGAGATGAAGGGGAGGAAAGGGTGGTGACCTGCTGCCCTGCACAACTCTGGGCCCAGGGCCCGGGCAGCCAGAGCAGAGGGCGGCGCAGGGGGCTAGGAACGTGCGGGGAGAGGGAGGAGGGTGGTGGGAGACAGGCCCTCGGCCCCGCCTCGGGTCCGCCTCGCCCGGCAGCCAGGAGCCCGGCTGCAGCCGCCCACGCGGAGACCCCGACTAGGGCGGCATCCGCAGGCCCTTGCTGCCCTCTAGCGACAGCGCGCGGCACTGCAGCCGGCGAGCTGGACCGGGCGTGCCCTTCCCCTGCCCGGCCCCGCCCCTCACGTTTCCTAGCAACCGGCCTTTGTGCCACGGCCCCGGGTCCCGCGCCCTGGCGTGCAGGCTGCAAACTTCAGCATCTCCTGGGCTGGCATCTGCCGCAGGGAAGAGAGAAGCGTCTCTGTAGCTTTTTCCTGAAAAGGTTTCTCTTCCCTCCTCCGTGAAAAAGGATAACGAGGTGGGGTGGGAGAAGGAAATGGTTTAAGTTAATTTAAACTGTGTTTGCCGCAGGCAACAATCCAGGAAAGGTTTTTCCCCTTTTTTTTATTTTTTATTTTTTGGAGTCACGTTTGAAGCCTTGAGGGAAGCTCTTTGCTGCAGCCCAGCGGCCACGGCTAGAACTTGGAAAGTCCCGGCGGAGAAGCTGCTTGGAGTGGGTCGCTGGAAGGAAGCGCACCCAGGCTGGGCCTGGCGATCCTTGGAAGGGCGTGGCTGGTATCCAGGGAGCCTTCCTCTTCGCCAGGCACTTTTTAAATTTGGGCTCATACTATCCGCAGGAAGCCATGAGGCAGGCCCAGGGGAGTTAAGGGCATAGCCAGTAAGAGGCAATGCCCAGGTTTTAAGCCATGAAGGCCCACCCAGAGCTCATCCTGCCAAAGTTGGATGCTATGACTGTCCCCACCCTACAGATAAAGACACTCAGCCTCCAAAGGCTTCCTCAAGATAAGGTCATTTTTCTACAGTCTGCTGCCCAGACCCTGCCTCCTGTGCCCCCCCCCGAAATTCTTGAATTCCAGGAGCTGAGCTTGAACAGCACCCCAAGGCTGCAGTTCCTGCCAGCGCCCCTGAGCCCCTGATGGCACAGGCTGTGTGCAAGGCCCCGGGGGTCAGGAAGGCTCTGGGCTGTCTCCTCCCTCCTTCCTCCATGTCAGGGGGCACAGCCCTGACACGTGGGCTTCATTTCACCCACCAACTCATTCCTGCATCCAACCAGTATTTACTGAGCACCTACTCATGCAGGTACTGTGCTGGACAGGGAGGGGACAGTGTGGAGAAGGTACTTAGCTATGAAGACAGGCAACAAACAAGTCAACCAATGAATGCACAAGGTAATTTCAGATACTAATAAGTGAGAAATAAATGAAACAAGGTGGTGCACCAAAAAAGGGCTGGGTTGGGGACCAGTGCTATCATCAGTTTTATATAATGGCACCTATTACATTCTGATGTGCATGCTCATGTGTGCACCTGTTCCCCAACCAGGTGTGATGGCTTGAAGGCAGAGACTGTCCTCCATCTCAGTATCCCCACCTAGGGCCTGGTGCCGAGCAGCATCTCAGGGAGAGGAGAAGAGTTGATCTGGTCCTTGCTGATTTCTGAGGAAGGGAGCCCAGACATGGCTGAGGAGTCTCCCACCAGGTGCTGAGCTTGACACTGTTTTCAGGAAGGGCAATCTCAGGGACGGCCTAAGTGCTCTGAGCCCTTGCTCAGCTCACTCATTTGTATGACTCATTTCCATCAATCTTTGCAACAGCCTTTTAGAGAGATACTATTACTAACCCATTTTACAGATGTAGAAATTGAGGTCACACTTCTATTGAAGGAGATTCAAGATATAAAAGAAGACAGCCTGATTTTCACCCCGTGCTTCTAACCACTACACTCTATAGTCTGCCACCCAGCAGACCTTCACTCTGTCAGAAATGCCTTAGGGCAGAGAGAGGGGGTGTTACCTTGAGCAAGTCACTTCCCTCCTCTGAGCCTCCATTTCCTTAGGTCTGCAAAACACGGTGCCTACCTTGGCTGGATTGTTCCTTTGGGGCATTAAATGAGATAATGCAAGTAACCTCTCCAGCAAGAAGCCTAGAATTCAGGAACGGGTTTTTTAATTAAACAGTGAATAAATGAATGAATGAGACTTATAAATGTTAGTTTCTTCCCTTATCCCTCAATTCTGTAAAAATGGGGGGGGGGGACCTAAAACACTTCTGCTGAGCTGCTGCTCTGCCCGAATTCCTGGTGCCATAGATGGCCGTGTCTTCCGCAGGCAGTCCCAAACAGCGGGCACACGTGTGCACCACGCTGGCTGCTGGCAGCCTGTCCAGGGCGGAGCTCATTGGCAGTGCAGCCCCAGCTTGTGGGTATAAGGCAAGAGACCCCAGCCACGTCCTTCTGCACGGGGTGTTCTTGAATCAGACAGACGAGTCCAAATCCCTTTCTGCGCCCACTATTGTGTGATCTTGGGCAGATGGCTTATCCTCTCTGATGTCTGAAGTCTTCACTTGTTAAGAAGACACCTGCCACGTAAAGTTGTCCCAGGGATGTTGTCCAGAAACTTTCCCTGTGGAGCAGTGAGGGTGGGCACAGGGACAAGTCCAGAGGCCCGTGAGCTGCCTGAGCTGCAGGTGAGCCTGAGACTGAGTCCTACCTTGTCCTCGTCCTCGCTCCTTTCTCACCCGGCCTTATCCCTCCCCACCTCCGGCGCCAGCAGTTCCCGTCAGTTTCACTTCCAGATGTAACCCTGAGCCCATGCTCTTCTCCCCACCCGCCCTGGTCCCGGCTACTGTCAGCACCACCCTGGACAACTGGACCAACTTCCCAATGCCCTCCCCACCCTGCCCTGCCCCTCCCCACAGCCCAGTCTCCAGACAGCAGCCAGGCAGGCCAAGATCATTCCAGGTCAGCTCACCCCCACCCCCACCTAGACCCTCTAGTCTAGGAACTCAGACTGAAATGCACACTGGTGCCACCACATCCACAGCCGTGGGAGTCCGTCTGTCCTCCAGCTTCGCGCTCCAGAGGCTGCCCTGAGGGACAACATCAACCTTTGCCCTCTGGATTCTCCCAATAGGAGGTATGAGCAGGAGGTCGGGGGGTAGGAGAGAGACAGCTAGGGGAATGATTCCCAGCTTCCTCTCCGCTTGGCTGTGGGTGGCAGTGGCAGGGACCCTCTAGGACAGCTGCCGATGGTCTTGCCACAACTCCTGGTTTCCCTCGCTGCTCCTCCTGCCCCATGAGAACTATGGTGTCAACAGGACTCCACTGCTATTCCCAAGGTGGTTTGTCACTTCTTACACACCTCCCTCCACCCCACCCACACCTCTGGCAATAGTCTCTTCACTAAACTTCCTTCGGTGACCCCTGAGTGTGCTGTGTCCTGCCGGGGTAGGAGCCAGCCACTGCCTAGCTCCCCAGCTCTTCTTACTCATCCCACCCTCTGGCCACACCTGGTCCCTTGCCGTCCCTCCAACACATCAAGCTCGTGGCCTCCTCAGTGCCATCCGGCCTGGGACACTGGTCTCAGTCAAAGGTCACCCATCAGGGAGGTTTTCCTGGGTCAAGGACAGCAATTCTATGGGGCTATGGGTGAGGAAGAGTGGAAATGGCCAGAAATGGGAGTGTTGTTCAATTAATACAACACAGACGGTTGCCCAGTGATAGGAGGGACCGCTTGGAGAGGAGTGAGCTTCCTGGCCCTGCAGGTATGCAAGTAGAAACTTTCAGAGGTATGGAGAGGTGTATGTGGATATTCGGGAACACTGAATTTCTCTACCATAGACACAGACCCATAAGAGAACACAAGATAATTCCAGGGGCCACGAATTAATGAGACAATTTCAGGTACATAATGAAAAAATTGTTTCCTATTTAATGATCCCAAAGCCTTGTAATTATGAGACGGTCACAGTTTGGTGACAGATGTCTTGAGCATGGCCCTGGCACTGCTAATCTCCTTTGTCAAGACATAAATGGCTGGCCTCAGGTTTGGAGCCGTAGGAGAAGAAGGATTCTTACTCGGATTCCAAACGTGTCTCTTCCCATGACATCCGCTCTCGTGATCAGCTCTTCTATATGGCAAATGATGCCAATTTTCCTTTTAGGATGGCAAAGCAAACTTTCCTTTTCAATAAATATATTTATTTTTTAATTGAGTCTATATAAAGAAGAATATTAATTCTGTTCCAAGTCAAACTACGCAGCACATATATTAATATTTATTTTAGAAGAGGTAATGCATACTTCAAAATTCAGAAAGTATTACAGTCTATATAGTGAAAACTGCCCCCTCAGCTCCATCCCAGCCACAGCTCCGCTTCCTGGACATAACCAGTGTAAAGTATTTTTATGAATACTTTTTCTCGTAACAACAACACTGGAATGAAATACTCCATTCGACATGCATGTGGGTACCTAATGAATACATCCCTAGAAATGGACATTGCGGGGCCCCAGGCCATGCCTTGTAACTCTTGTGGTCCAGTTTGGTGCATGGCTGCCATTTAGTATTATCAAAGTCCCAATTCTGGGCAATTTGGACCATATACTATTTCACATGTACTCAAGAAACATTTATAAACACCTATTCTGAGCTGGGCACCGTGCTGGGCTGGGTTTCTTGGCCTGCCGGGACCGGTGCAATGCAATAAAACTACAAGCACACACTGCTTGGAGTGCGGGGGAGCTTTGCAAGGTAGCAAATGCTCCAGTTCTCTGGACACAGTCCCATTTATTTGCAGATTAGTACCCCCAGGTCACAAGTGGATTTAAGTAAATTATTTCCTTGAGATGGCATTACTGAAAACATATACCCTAGCTTTGTCTCTTGCTTTTTACAGGAAGAGACCTTGAAGCCAAAAGATAACAAACCTTTATTCAGATGCAAATGAAGCACCCAATACACCTGGGCAGGCCCGGTTTCCCCTCGGGCTAGGATTCCAAGAATGCATTAACACAAGGTTGAGAGTGCTTAACACAAGGTTAAAAAACGTCCAAGTTCCAACCCCTCAACCCCACGCTGGGCACAGGCAAGATGAATTTGGCCCTGGCCAGTTTGCCTCAGCGGTTAGAGCATTGGCCTGCAGTCCGGAGAGACCCGGGTTCGGTTCCCGCTAAGGGCATGTACCTCGGTTGCAGTTTGTCCCCGGCCCTGGTTGGGTCGTGTGGGTGACAACCACTCAATGTGTCCCTTTCACGTTGATGTTTCTCTCTCTCTCTTTCCCTCCCATTCTATCTGAACAAAATATCAAAAAAATGTCCTCGGGTGAGGATAAAAATAAAAAGAAAGATGAATTGGACTCTATCTGAGCCTCAGAGAGCCCACAATCCACTGGGGGAGACAGAAGCCCAACCCACTGCGCCGGTTGTGCGACAATATTTGAAGTGAGAAACGAAGAGGACTGTTGCCGAAGGCTAACACTGGAGGGGAGGAGGCGAGAGCAGACCAGGGAAGGAGCTGCCTGCGCAGTCGCACGCGGTGTTTTCGGAGGACTGTGAGGAAAGGGAGGCATGTGACGCACGTGAGACCCGACTGGAGTTGCCAGAGCTGAGACCCGGGCTCTACCTGTCGCTGTGGAATAACAAGTGAGCCCCATTTTTCTCACTGATAAAAAGCCTCGGGGTCTCGAGGCCCGTGGGATTACTGTGAGGACGTGAGGTCAGACGTGGCCTGGGAAACGCTCGGAAGGCATCGTTCACTGTTTACATTGATAGGAAGGTTCGGCTGCGCACGGGGATCACCCAGGCCCCTTTCAAACACTGGTGTATCAACAGTGCAAAACCCATACTCTGAAATTACAAAACACCATCTGAGGAAATTAAGGAAGACCTAAATAAATGATAAGACGTCCCAGTTCATACATGAGAAGATGTAATAGCTGCCATCTTGGCAAGACTTCCCAAACTGATCTACAGCTTCAGTGCATCCCTATGGGCACAAGCTGGCAGTCAGAGAACAGCGCCCGGACAGACAGCACAGTGCAGGGAATACCATCAACAATGTTGTAATCTATGTGTGGTGCCAGGTGGGTACTAGAATTATTGGGAGGATCACTTTGTAAGTTAATAAATGTCTAATTACTATGCTGTATACCTGAAACTAATGTGATATTGAATGTCAACTATAATTGCAAAAAACTTTTCATGCAATCACTATCAGTACCTCAGCTGACTCCTTTTCAGAAACTGATAAGCTTACCCTAAAATGCATATGGTAATTCAAGGAGCCCAGAATATGATCTTACAATGTTGAAAAAGAAGAAAAAGTTGGAGGTCTCACACTTTCCAATTTGAAAACTTACCATAAAACTGCAGTGATCAAGACAGTGTGGTTTTGGCAAATATATCAATGGAATAGAATTGAGAGTCCAGAAATAAACCCATATATTTACGGTCAGTTGATTTTTGGCAAGGGTCCATTCAATGGAGAAAAAACAGTCCTTTCGACAAATGGTGTTGGGACAACTGGATACTCACATGCAAAAGATGAGGGAAGTTGAACCCCTACCTCACACCACATACAGAAATGACTGAAAATGGATTAAAGTCCTAACTGTAAGAACTAAAACTATCAAACTCTGAAGAAAAACATGAGAGAACATCTTTGTGACCTTGGATTTGGATTTTAGACATACCAAAATCACAAGGAACAAAAGAAAAATTTGATGATTTGAACTGCATCAAAATTTAAAAGTTTGTGCTTCAAAAGATACCACCAAAAAAGTAAAGACAACCCACAAAATGGGGGGGGGGATTGCAAATTATATATCTGATTTGTATCTAGAATATGTAAAGAACTGTTGCAACTCAATAAAAACAACACAACACAATTTTTAAATGGGCAAAGAATTTGAATAGACATTTCTCCAAAGATTACAGATGGCCAATAAGCATGTAAAAAGATGTTCAACATCATTAGTCATCAGGAACATGCAAATCAAAGTTGCAGCCCGGCCGGCGTGGCTCAGTGGATGGAGCACTGTCCCATGGACTGAGAGGTCCCAGTTTGATTCCTGGTCAGGGCACATGCCCAGGTTGCAGGCTTGATCCTCAGTAGGGGGCGTGCAGGAGGCAGCCAATCAATCTGTATCTTTCTCTCTCTCTCTAAAAATTCAATAAAAACATTTAAAAAAAAAAACTGAAATGAGATATCACTTCACACCCACTACGATGGCTAGAATAAAAAAGATAGATAAGTGTTGGCGAGGATATGGGGAAATAGAAACCCTCTTGCACGGCTGATGGGGATGTAAAATGGTGCAGCCACTTTGGAAACAGTCTGGCAGTTCCTCAGATACGTCAACATAGAGTTACCCCATGACCCAGCAATTCCATTCCTAGGTATATATACCCAAGGGAAATTAAAGCATGCGCCCAAACAAAATCTTTTACAGGAATGTTTATAGAGTATTATTCACAATAACCAAAAAGTGAAAACAACTCAAATTTCCATTTGCCGATAAATGGATTAATAAAATGTGGTATATTCATATAATGGTATATTATTGAGCAATAAAACGAAATGAACCCCATAATATGAATGATCCTTGAAAACATTATGCTCAATAAAAAAAGCCAGGCACAAAGGACCAAGTATTACATGACTGCACTTTTATAAAATATCCAGAACAGGCAAATCCGTAGACCCAGAAAGCAGATTACTGTTTGTCCATGGCTAGGAGTAGGGGCTTGGAAGCAGCGCTAAGCAGAGAATGATGTCTCTTAAGGTATTGAAAATGCTCTTAACATCGATGGTGGCAAACATTCTTCTTCTTTCTGATGGTTGTTAACCAAACATACTGTGGTCATCATTTCACATGTATGCAGGTTAAGTCACCAGGCTGTCTGCTTTAGACTTATACAGCACTGTGTATCAATTATGTCTCAATAAAACTGAAAAAATGATGGTGGTTATGGATGCACAGCTCTAAATATACTAAAAGGCATTGAATTATTGAATTATTTGTTTAAGAAGGAAGGAAAGGAGGGAGGGAGGGAGGGAAGAGAGGGAGGGAGGGAGGCAGAGAGCAGGGAGGGAGAGAAAGGAATGAAGGAATGAAGGGAGGGAGGAAGGGAGGGAGGGAGGGAGGAAGGAAGGAAGGAAGGAAGGAAGGAAGGAAGGAAGGAAGGAAGGAAGGAAGGAAGGAAGGAAGGGCATGCTGGTGTCTAGACCTCCCTGCAGGAGCGTCTGCTTTCATTGGTCTAGAGGGTGGCCTGGGCACCAGAATTGTATGAAGTCCTGGGAAATTCTACTGAGCAGCTGCCACTGAGCTAGAGAAATGGGGACCAGGGACCAGGAGCAGAGAAAGAGGAAGAAAGCGAGGTCAGAAGAGCTCAGATGTGCACTAGCTGAACCAAGGTGGATGGGAGTCCACCAGGTGCAGGCACTCTGGGAAGGCCAGGTGGGGCCACGGCATGCTCCCACACAAAGCATCAGCGGGGGGCAAGTGGCCGCACCCACCCAAGCTCTGCAGACCAGCCCTGTGCCCTTGGGGCCCAGCCTGCGTGCAGGCAGCTCCTGTGTCTGCCAGGTGGAGGCCCTGTGGGGGAGGTGCTCCTGCAGCTGGCTCAGTCCCACCTGACGGAACACCACCCCTCTGGCCTCAGGTCCACAGGACTCTGGTGGGGCACACCCTCTCTGGTCCAGAAACAAACATGGACCCAAGCCTGGCCAACCAGAGTGCGCGCCCCCCCCCACACACACACACACACAGTGGTTGGCTCAGAGATAACATGTGACCTAAAATAATTAGATAAAATTATCTCTCAAGAAATTGAATCTTGCTCTGGCTGGACTGGCTCAGCGGTTGGAGCGTCAGCCCATGGACCAAAGTGTCTCGGGTTTGATTCCGGTCAAGGGCATGTACCTTGGTTGTGGTTCGGTCCCCGGCCCCAGTCGAGGTCATGCAGGAGGCAATCAATGTATGTGTCCTTCTCACATAGATGTCTCTCTCCCTCCCTCCCTCCCACTTTGAAGACAAATGGAAAAAGTATCCTTGGGTGAGCATTTAAAAAACAAAACAAAAAAGAAATTGAATCTTGAATGAAGTGATCCAGGATGGAGAGTGGTAACAGCTAATTTGGTGACGAGGGAGGACAGCGCTGCCAGGCCCCACCCCCCAGCCCCCACCAGCCACGTGCAGGGCAGCGCTCCCCCCAGCCTGAGCGGACGGACCTGATGCTGTCTGGCCTGGTGCCAGGCACCCCCAACCCAGCCTCCTGAAGCTCCCGCCCACAGTCTAGGAGGTCTCGGTCCCTGTGTGCTTCCTGGTTCAGAGTCAATCCACCATCTGGCCCAGAAATACTTCCTGGTTCAGAGTCAATCCACCATCTGGCCCAGAAGTACTTCCTGGTTCAGAGTCAATCCACCATCTGGCCCAAAAGTACTTCCTGGTTCAGAGTCAATCCACCATCTGGCCCAGAAGTACTTCCTGGTTCAGAGTCAATCCACCATCTGGCCCAGAAGTACTTCCTGGTTCAGAGTCAATCCACCATCTGGCCCAGAAGTACTTCCTGGTTCAGAGTCAATCCACCATCTGGCCCAGAAGTACTTCCTGGTTCAGAGTCAATCCACCATCTGGCCCAGAAGTACTTCCTGGTTCAGAGTCAATCCACCATCTGGCCCAGAAGTACTTCCTGGTTCAGAGTCAATCCACCATCTGGCCCAGAAGTACTTCCTGGTTCAGAGTCAATCCACCATCTGGCCCAGAAGTACTTCCTGGCCTTTCCTGCCCAGGTGTCTGGGGCTGACCTGCTCCTACAGCGGGTGCCAGGAAAGAGACCCACTGGGCACCAGGACACTGGAAACCATGAGATTTGAGACAAGTCATCACTCCTATTGGGTCCTCCACTTCCAAATCAGAACATTGAGAAGCTTAGAGTGGGCCCAAGACAGCTCTCACTTACAGGCCAGTGAGCCAGGGCACGCGGAATAGGGAAACTGAGGCAGAGTTAACAGCAGTGTTCAGCATCCAGTAAACCCCGTCTTCTCTAAGCCGGAGACACTTCAGAGTAAACGCATTTCTCCTCCTGTTGTGGTGCAAGAGAACCGAGAGGCCACCAGAGCCAAATTAAAGCCAAATCGAGAGCAAAGCCGGCCGGCGACTGATCCCGAGTTCTCGGAGACCAGCCCTGGGGCCTCCAAATGTTGTGGCGCCACAGAGCCACAGAAAGACCACTAGAGAACTGAAGTCCAAACAAGAGCCGTTTATTAGCCGGCCGGCGTCTGATTCCGAACACCCCGTGACAGTCTTCGGAATCAGCCCCGATAGGCTTTCTTACATGCCTTTTATACCTCACAGCAAACAGGATCTTCTTGACATAATGCCCAGGGCCACAGCAATGCTGTATAGAACTAGTCTGCCTTGCGGATAACAGGAGCACCCAGAAACACCCCAGAACACTCAGTCTGTTATCTCAGGTATTTCAAGGTACACTGGGTCACACTTAGCCCCGAGCTGCACAAACGCAATGCAAGCCTAATTCCTTGGGACTGTGGGGGAGGTCGAGTCTCTGACTCAAGACCTCCAGGCTCCGTGGACTCTGTCAGACACGTAGCCAGCTCCCAACAATTTCTTGGTTCAGGAAATATTCCACTCTACTGAGGTTATTTTGACTAAACAGGTTCAGCTAGAGGGCACACAGTGACTTTCCCAATCATCAATTATGGAGCAGCACAATAATTTGCCAATCATCAGTTATGGGGTTATAAACACACCAGCACACTCCCTAGTGAGAGGGTAAATAGCTTAAATACCTACTCAGGGAGACAGACAGCAGAAATCCATCTGCCACCCACACCCAAGGACAGATGAAGTTAAGAGAATAAATCTCATTTTGATGCATCAGCACAAAGCTGATGAATAGTCTATTGATCCTCCCCTAAGACCTCCCCTAAATGCCCAGTCCTAAAAACCCCTCAAAACAAAGGTCCACGCCTGCACCCCCACCCTTCCCCCACGGGCATGCATCTCCTAGACTGTAAGGGACCCCACGAGGCTTGTAACCAGGGCAGCAATGGGCAGTGGCAGTTCATCCCAGGCAAACCCCTGAACCTGTCCCCAAGGCCCCTTTTCTCTGACTTCTTAGTGAGCCGGCAGCTGAGCCTGGGGTCATTTCCCAGCCCTTCCTTGTTTCACTGTCCGCAGCTTTAATAAACATCCTCTAGGATTCACCTGGACTCGTGTCATATAAATTTTCCTGCACAAAGTCAAGAACCCACACACTAGAGGTTGGCCCTGGGCAGACCCACTCAGGGCCAGGCCCCCTTTCCAGTAACCCCGTTATGGAGGCAGAGAGGGCGGGACGGCAGAATGGCTGGAGGCTGGAGGCTGTCTGCTGAAAATCCCAGCTCTGCCCTTCCTCGCGTGGCCCAGGCAACAACTTCCCTCCCTCTGCTCCAGCTTCCTCCTCTGTCAAACAGAAGTAGAAGTAGGACCCGCCTCACTGGGCTGCCCTGGAATCAATGATTCCGTATTTGTGCTTAGAACAGTGACCAGCACACACACAGCGCTTCAACAGACACCTCGCATCTTAGTAAGGGCTGCGTATCCATGTCTCTTAAACATCACAAAAAACATGGGAGGTCGATTCTATTATTCCCTTTTACAGAAGAGGAGACAGCTCAGAAATGTTAAGTAATGTACCCAAGGTCACACAGGCAACAAGGGGAGGAACCTCAATCCTCACAGGTCTGCCTGGCCCCGATGCCTGTGACTTGAACCATCACGCCCTTGGAGCCCTGATGGGCTCAGCCTCTGGTTCCCAGTGTGTCACCACGGAGGGACATAAGATGTCTTTAAGTCATATGTGAGTAAACAGTTTTTTGTTTTTTTTGTGGTACGTGCCCCTAGCGGGAACCAAACCCAGGACTCTCCGGTCCACAGGCTGACACTCAACCGCTGAGCCAAACTGGCCAGTTTTGCTCTTTAATATTATGTATTATTTTCATGGTTACCTTCTGCTCGTGGCAAGTAAAGGCAGGCTTTCCATGTACTCAAATTTAGTTAAGTAAACAATTAAGTCCAGGTTTTTAAAACGTAGTGTGGGAGACATGTTATTGTTGACAGCCTCTGCTGCCCGCCGACATGGAGCCTGGTGTCCAAACCTGCACTAGCCAGTCTGGCAATGGAGCGGAAGCAGAAATCTCAGGAGCAGGTGCTCGGTCCTCCACGCAGTGTTTCCTCGGCCCCTTCGGCCTGGGTCCCGGAGCGAAGATGACACGCAGCAGGGGCACACGTGGTCACACAGCACGGGAAAGGAACGTGCTCCTTTTCTCGTGAGACACTGAGACTTGGGGATTGTTTTTTTACAACAGCATAACCCAGCCTATCCTGACTGACAGGTGGTAAATTTAAAAAGTGCAGGTGGCAACAAGAAATGGTGAAAGTCGCCCTGGCTGGTTTGGCTCAGCAGTTAGAGCGTCGGCCTGCGGTCCAGAGAGACCTGGGTTCGGTTCCCGCTAAGGGTACGTACCTCGGTTGCAGTTTGTCCCCGGCCCTGGTTGGTCTGCGGGTGGCAGCCACTCAATGTGTCCCTTTCATGTCGATGTTTCTCTCTCTCTCTCTCTTTATCTCTCTCCCTCCCGCTCTACCTGAACAAAAAAAAAAAAAGGACAAGTGTCCTCTGGTGAGGATAAAAAAATGAAAAAAGAAATGGTAAAAGTCATGAAGATGGAATTTCAATGAATGATGGGAGTTCGGGGCTCTGGGTCTACAAAGTAAGGAGAATGGAGAGCAGCCGTTCTGTGTCTCTCATCACCCCCATGGTGGGCTCCTCTGGTTCAGTTTGGGGCAGAGAGAACCAGGACCTCACAGGGCATGTCAACCTTTAACTGGTCTGCAGGGTTGATTTGTTACTGAGCAAAGCCTGTTGCCAACATAAAAACATTCAAATCTGTGAAAAATTTTGTGAGTTTATTTGAGCCAAAACTGTTAACAATTTTCCAGAAGTAAAAGCTCAATGGACTGAGACAATGCTCCAGAGAAGGGCAGTTTTGCAGCTTATTTTATACCTTACGAGGAGGCGTAAGTGGGGCGCATGAAATCACTGGTGATAGATCAGGGCGTTGGGAGAAAGCAAAGCGGGGAGACCTCTGAGGCTGGATAGAGGTGAAATGATACACACATGCTTCTTTACACAGGTGGGGACAGGACAGTTAACAGTGAACAGTTAACATGATCATAAGAAGGGGATTTGCGGTCTTTGCCCTGGCGTATCGGTTGTGCCTTAAGGGGTCCGTTACCCTGACATTGCAAAGGTCTGTTATCAGAAATGCAAAAAGACAACAGGCTCAATTAAGGTGAAAGTTGACCTTTGTCAGGGAAGATGCTGGCCTAGGACATGACTACCTGCCATCAACTACTTTTAGTTAAAACATTTCATTTCAGACCATCCTTGTGGTTTCTTTAGGTCTTTGAGTTTGCAAGGCCACCACGCAGGCCTCCCCTGAGCTTGTCAGGTTGGCATGTGGCCCCTTTTCGTCCACACTGTCTTATCCTGGCTAATACACCCCACATGCTAGTCTTAAGGTTGTGCTCCACACACCCAGCTTAGATTTCAGAGCAAGAGGGAGGAAAGGGCTCTCAGGACAGCTCTCGCTGGGAAGATGTCTCCCTCACAGGCCTCGCCTCCTTCCTGCCCCAGCCTTTCCTACTTCCGAAGCCGGTGAGGGGGCGCACTGTGGACGGGTCCAACCAGCTCGCTTGGGGTCTGCACACAGCGCATTGAAATCAGTCTGTTTAATCTTGGTGCCTAACTGAAACCTCGATTTTAACATCCTGTCACAAAGACTCTTGTGCAGATAACAAGATTAAATAATATTCATTACTATTCTGTGAGTGAAGTTATGCTAAGCAGGTAATATTCATTATCACATTTAATTCCTAGCGCAACTCTTCAAGACACTGTTATGTACTGTTATGATCCCCATTTACAGACGCGGAAACTGAGGCTTGGAGAAGTAAGTGACTTGGCCAAAGGCACACATGAGGAAGCAGCAGAACAGGGGTTTGAATGGACGTCAGACTGATGCCAAAGCCCCTGCTGTTAATGAAAGGGGCAGGAAGGAATATTAGAATTAATAGAAAATATTAGAGGAGTAAGAAAACTAATCATAGTGGGGCACTAGCCATAGTTAGAAAAATGTTTACCATCCTTTACCACGTTACTTGTGACTGCTTTGTTCTCACTGAGGAAGAGCCCGCTCTGGGCGGTGTGGGCCTCGGCACCCCGCACAGCAGGGACACGGTAATGTCAGCACCCACTTCCATCCACGGAGAAACGCACCTGGTTCACACCCAGTGCTTTCCCCGCGAGGAGCCCCCCTCTGGCAGATGCAGCAGGCACACGCAAGGTTCCTTAGGAGTCGCACTCCCCACTTTCCATCCGCTACGCCTCACTATCTTCGGGAAGACTGAACCTCGCTCTCCCTCCTCCCTGGGTGCTCACTCCAGACCAGTTATTCATGGCGAACTCACTGTCCCAAATCAGACATAAGACATAATTCCCCGAGAAGTCACGGCAATTTACAGTTATTCACCAATATCTAATGTGCCTTTTATTTACTGGGGGCGGTATTTCAGTGGAAGCCTCCCAGCAGAGAGCCAGGGTCTGTTCGCAGTGCCAAGCCAGCCACGGCGGGAAGCCACATGCCCCAACACAGACGTGCTATCGATTAAAAGAGTAGCTACAACATTGAACACAGCCTTAAATAAAAGTGAAAATGCAGGAGTGAAGGGAAGCGAAAACATCAATTGGGAACAATGCTGCCTGTCCCAGACGTTCTGTGATATCACAGCCTTCCTGGAACTGTCACCCTGCCCTGGCTGCATCAGACCCAGGACAGCATCCGGCAGGGAGGAGTGGGCTGGCCCTGCCCTGAGAGAGATGGAAGCAATTTCCTAACCACCAGAGATCATCTGTCTTCCTGTTCACCTGTCTGTCTTTTGTTTAATGTCTTTCTCTGGCGAGAACCCTCTTCTACTACTTCTCAGGGGATTACTTAATGTACTATATTACGACAAGCTACAAAACTCAACCCAATTCAAACTGACTTAACTAGAAAATGAGTATGTTCTGTCTCATGAAAGACCAAAGTAAGGTTAGCTTTAGGCACAGTTAGATCCAGGTGTCCAAAATCTTCAAGAATCTCTCCAAATCTGTCTCTTGGTTCTGCTCCCAGCAGAGTTTACTTCATTCTCAGTCAGGCTCTCTCCAACCAGTGGCTAAGATAGAATCCCAGCTAACATCCTACCCACTTAGCACTCCCAACAGAAAGGAAGTTCTCTCTCCCCATAGTTCTGGCAAAAATCTCCAGTCAGGCTTTCATTGGCCCTATTGGGTCATGTGCGGATCCTTGAACTAATCACTGCAGCCACAGAGTTGCAGTCCTCTGATTGACCAGGACTGCCTAAGTCAGATTCCCAATTAATGGCTTGCTATGCCAATCAAAGGTTTTCAGAGAGAACAGGGTGGGAGAATTGAGTCTCTACACTACCCGCAGAAGAGGCAGTCAGACTCAAAAAGTCCAGTGCTGGAACAGCAATTCATTTTTAGCAAGTGGCAGTTTAGTTCCAGCAAAACAACATTATCTCTCATATTAAATACATAATATTAATTTGAATTTTATCCCTTTTATTTGTACTTAGTTTCTAATTTTGTTAATCATATAGTTGTTTATGGATTTCTTTTGTTATTATTTCTAAAACATAATTTTTGTCAGGTTTTGACTCTGAAATTAGGATGCGCCTTAAAATCTATAGCCGCTTATAATGACAATTGACAGCATTTTCCCTCTTGATGCTACATAAAAAATAATGCATCTTACAGTGGATGGCATTTTAGATTCAGTGAAACAGCATATGCAGAGTGAGCTGTTATCTAGTTTTGTTTGTAAGTAATTAAGTACCATTAAAAGAAACAAAAAATGTTTAAGTTAATATGGGACCCAAAGAACATTTTCCATAAAAACAGTTTCCATAGTACTCAAGTTTGAATATCACTGATAATGGTGAGGTGATGAGAAAAAGTCCCAGTCACAGAAGTCAGATTTCCATACGAGAAAGATAATTTAGCACTACATTGGATAGGAACAGAGACCAGTTTTGTAGAAGCTCTTCTGAGAAATTATGAGGACATAAACTGAGGAAATACAAGTGAAGGTTTGGACATAACTAGAAGAGATATGCAGGAGGTAGAATCAATAGAATTTATAGATTGATTAGATGTGCAAGGTGAGGATGTGTGGAGAGGGAATGAGGGAGAAGTGGGGCCCAAGGATGGGAGGGAGTAGCATCCCCAAGGTACAGAAAGGTAGAGAAGGTTGAGACAGTGTGTTTGTGGCAGTAACGAAGGTGGTAGTGATTATGGTGTTGAAGGCTGCAGTGACAACTGAGGTGGGAATGCAGGGGTAAAGTGATGATGATGGAGACAATGGAAATGGTGATGACAGTGGTGGTGGTGATAAAATTGGTTTAGTAGTGGTAATGGTAGGGATGGCAGCAATGGTGGCGGTGATGGTGGTGATGGTGGTGGTGGTGATGATGATGGTGATGATTTGTGGTGGTGGTGATGGTGTGGTAGTGGTGGTGATGGTGGTGGTGGTGGTAGTGGTGGTGATGGTGGTGGTGGTGGTGGTGATGGTGGTGGTGGTGGTGGTGGTGGTGTTGATGGTGGTGGTGGTGGTGGTGGTGATGGTGGTGGTGGTGGTGGTGGTGGTGGTGATGGTGGTGACGATATGTGATGATATGTGGTGATGCTGGCGATAGTGATGATAGAGATGATGAAATAGTGATGACCGAGGTGGTGGTGGCAGTGGTGGTGGTGATGGTGAGATAGTGATAAAATTTGGTTTAAGTAGTGGTGACGATAATGGTAGTAGTAGTGGTGGGTGTGGTAATGATGATGGTGGTTAATATAGTAGAATTATAATCATGTTATAACCAAGAGAACTAGAAGACAAAGTGGCCACAATGGGGACTAGCCCCTCCAGCTGCCCCATCTTGACACTAAGCACCTACTGGGGAAGATGCTACCTTCTCCAGGCCTCATCCATGAAATGAAAATCACACCTCTCCTACCACAACTGTAGGTATCACTCTCACTGTCTAATTACTCGATGGGAAACAAATTATAAGTAAACACTAGAACAAATGGATTCCCCCACTGCAGGGAATATCCATTATTTACCCATAAAAATATTTCAAGGGTCATCATCATGTGAGGTGTGACTAACTGAATCCACAATAATTGTTTCTGATGCAAATGAGGTGGCTCCTGCTGGCGACCCTGAGCTCTGTTCTCTGCTGGAGGACACGCTTGTGGGGAAAGTTACTCATTTTGTCTCCTCCAGAAACTTTGAACAAAATAGAGCTGTAGGCTGCATCTCAGATGCGGATTGGCCCTGAACTCTTCCAGACCCTTTCTTCTACTTCAGGACACATCTGGACCACGCGTTCCCTACTTGGGAACTGTTCACATCTATGCGCCCGAAGGGGCTGAGGTCATGGAGTTGAAGGGAGTGGAAGGGAGAAAACCAGTCCAGTCTGACCGTGGACTCCAAGAAAGAGCCAAGACCTGCTCAAGGTTGCACTGCCTCCCTCCCAGGGCGTCTGTGTGCTACTCTAAACTCTCGCAGGGTTTCACAAGGCCCACGAGCCCTGGACTGCACATCCCAGGGAAGCTGGCCCAGAATCTGCCACCACAGGAACAGGTACAGGAAGGTGGAGGCGCCAGGCTGAGTAGCTTTGTAGTGACCTCCAGAATCCAAAGGGTTTGCCCATTGTCTGTCTTTAGGCCCCCAGAAGTCCACCTAGCTGACTCTCCAGGCATTCGGGGCTGCAGTGGACCCATGAGGGTTTCAATCATCCACAAACACATGCAAGTCCCCAGGGGCCACCGCAGTGCAAGAGTCTTCAGCAAGGACCATTCCCCCTACAGCCTCTCCAGTCTTTGTTTCTCCTGCCCCCAGCAGTGCCCACCCCAGCACAGACACCTGGTAGGGACCAGGTTGTCTAGAGAAAGAAAAGACTGTGTGTGCCCGGATGAAAGTCCCAGCAAGATCTGCACCCTAGAGACACACCCTCTCCTAGCAGGACCCACCCATACCCAGATACAACTAACCCTACTACAGCAGGCCGGATGCTCTGTGGCGTGTTCTCAGACAGCCCTGTAACTGGCGATATTGCTCAGGTTTTCCAGATGAGAAGATGGAGTCAGCTCGGCCTTGAGGACACCACCTGTACTAGGTGCATTCGATAAGATGGGCAAACTCCCGACCGCAGGCCACAGTGCCCGCTTCTTTGGACAGCTCCTGACATAACAAGACAGGGCCTGGACAGCTTCAGTCTCCCCCAGAAAGCTTCCATACTTATTGAAGCAGACTTCAGCCCAGGGTCCTGGGGCCTGTTTGCTAATCCTCAACCCCTCTGCACATTTCTCCCGAAGGCCCACAGACTGTTTGAGAGGCCGCCTGAGGTTCTCAGCTACAACTCCCTTGAAGAATGGGAGAGGGCCTTTCTGAAGGAAGGGAGCCTCTATAGGACTTGGTGGGTGGGGGACACAGAAAGACTGATGCCCAAAGTCAGGACCAGGGAGTCAGGAAGAGCAACAGCCCAGAAAGGGGTCGTGGAGACAGAACTGTCCCTAAGCCCAGGGACCCCAAGCAATCCCAACTTAGCTCCCACCTCAGCAGGGCTGAAGATCAGGGCACCCAAATACCAGGAACCTCCAGACACCAGGAAACCCCCAGGGATGGCACCCAGACAATGCAAGGTCTGTGAGACAAGTTTTGACAGGCTAAGGGTGCAGGGACCCGATAATAGCCACGGAGAGGCCTCAGAGTCAGCAGAACTGGGAGGAACCAGACAGGACGACAGGAGAACCCTCAGACCCCTCTGTGCCCCATGGCGCCCTGACACCTCTCCATGCCTGACCATTCAGTAAGCCCGACTAGTCCTAGACGTGCAGGTCCAGGTCCCTCGCCTCTTGGTGTGTGACCACTGTCTTTGAAAGACTTGGCCTCTGTCTAGGGCCATACCGCCCCGAACGCGCCCGATCTCGTCTGAAAGACTTGACCTCTGCTATTTGCCCCCATCGTCCCTGCCTTTAGGCTGTGGGGTCCCCTTCCAGGAACCCAGCCTCCGTACCTCATAACTTTTAGGTAACCTGGGATCTTCACTCAGTGCCGACGTCGCAGTTGGCTGGGTTAGTGCCGTGACGGTGGGCGATCCCCAGACCTGGTGGGCGTCCAAACGGCCGGGACCGTTCCTCCAGCTGTTAGCAGAAAGGTGCGTGTAAGAGCTGTCCGTGGCAGTCAACGGAGGCAGTACCAGCGGGTGTGGCGTCAAAGGTGACTTTCCCACCTCACTCATCACGCTGCCCCACGTCCAGTCCCCATGGCGACGCCGTAATCATTTCAGGAGTGTGCCTTCGGGAGTCATTACACAGGAAGACAGACCGTGCGCCTAGCGCCCCGCCCTTCCAGGGGAGACACATCATGACACTTTCACCTTCTTGCTTTTCTCAGGTAATATTTAGTGGAGAATATGCCATAACAGTGTGTATAAATCTGTCTCATTGTTTTAAACAGCGATGGATAATCATAATTTATTTAATGAGTGTCCTTCCGATGGGCCTTTAGTAACTTGCTAAATGCATCACATTCAAGCCTCACAAACACCTCATGAGACACCCGTGTTTTACCCATTGAACAACCAATGCGATTCGAAGGCCAAATCCACGTAAAATGATTCGAGCAAGAGTCCTGACACCGGCTGCTCCGTGGAACCCCCGGCGCCCCCCCGAAGCCCTGGCCGCGGCCCACGCCTCCCCCATCTCCGCCTCAGCTGGCGCCTTGTGAGGCCCAGCCGAGCTCTGCAGCAATCAGTTCATCCGTTTTTATTTTGTATTCAAGTTGCTATTTCTTCCTGCTGCCAGTGCCTCCAGGCTATTTCTCAGGACATTAAACTTTATGGCCCTCCTCTGCCACTGTTTCTCTGGGTGGCATTGTTTACTCCACTCAGGAGACCTGGGGATGGAGCAGCCACAGCAACAGTTACTGGGCAGTTAACGCCCCAGGCCCCTGAGAGTTGCCCTTTGTTGCTGGGACTGGCGGCCTTCAGTTCAGTCCCCTAAACTGGGATTTAGAGCTGGACACAAATTCAGAGAAAGACAAGGAGAGGAGCAGAGAAAAGGACACAGGTCCTAGAGACAGCAGGCTATGCCCTCATCCCAGCTGCACAAAGACGACCTGTATGATTGGCTCCAGACCATTTGCCACCAGTTAACTAAATAAGCCACTTAGTAAGACGCTGCTGTCGCTGAGAGGAATTACTATGACTGGATGCCGAAGGTAACGTGCACGTCACGTCTGGTTCTCTCTGGAACATGCAAGGTGGTATCACCGTGGGGGGAACTACAGCCCCAGGATTGAGTTGCTTTGCCCAGGTGTTCCAGCCTGCACAGGCGAGGTGACGCTGTGTGACAAACAGCCCCAAAAAGCCCAGGGATGTAAAACTACAGAGAGCAGAAGAGTAGCTCTTGCTAAGCTACATGTCCATCGAGGGTTGGCAGTGACAACTGTCTTTCATGGACCCTGCACTCCGCCATGTAGGAGGCCCTGTAGGAGGTCCAAGATGGCAGCAGCAAAGGAGGATGCTGACTCGTCCCTCCCATGAGCAAAATCAAATACACGCGAATGTAGGCTACAATCGTCCCGAGCACAGAGTGAACAGCTTCTGACAACAAAAAAAAGAGACCAAGCAGAGACGCTGGGAAGCCACAGGCGCTGTGGAAACGCTCAGGCCAGATGAGCCGGTGGCAGCATTAACGTCCCCTCCACCTGGACAGGGTGGGCGGGGTCCCTACTGGGGCTCTGGTCTACCTGCAGGATCACTGCAGCCTGTTCACAGTGATGTCGCCTGGCGTCTTCTGCCCCTGAACAAGGAGCAGAAACCACAGGGCACCACCATGCCCGCTGTCTACCTGCTGGAAGCTGCTCCAGCCAGCAGGTCAGTGCCCAGGAGCCAGATGTGCCTTACAGGCCAGAGGGAGTAGCGGGACATCTTTCAGGTGCTGAAGGGAAGGAACCTACAACACAGAATAGTTCACCCAGCAGGCTGTCATTCAGAACCGAAGGAGAGGGAAGAGTTTCCCACACAAGCATAAACTAAAGGAGTTCACCGCCACCAAGCCAGCTGACCAGAAATGCCCGGGGGTCTCTATCTGAAAAAAGGAAAGACCATAACCAGAAATAAAAAAACACGAGAGAGGGAAAATATCTCACAGATAAAGCCAAATATTCAATAAATACAATAAATCAGATATTTATAAAGCCACTACAAATGTTGAAAGAAAAAGTATCAAAGTCAACCCAAACTGCAATAAGTAGTTAGAAGACACACAACACGAACGAGCTCAAACAAGACATCAGTAATATAGAGCACGGAGGGGAAGTAAGATTGTAGTCCTGATAGTGAACACTCAAACTTAAACACCTATCAGTTGAAATAGACTGCTGTAGATGAAGAATCTGTGCGTAAACTCACGGTGACCACAAACCAAAAACCTACAAAAGTTATACAAAGAACAAAAGAGAAAGAAACTCAAACAAAACACTAAAAAAACAAGACAAAACAAAGCAAAAACCCATAAGGGAAGAGGTCAAGAGAAGAAGAAAGGAACAGAGGAAAACTATAAAACAAACTAAAAACAATGAACAAAATGGCAATACTTATCAATAATTACTTCAAATGTAAATGTATTAAGTGCTCCAATAAAAAGACAAGATGACTGAATGGTTTTGAAACATGACCCATGTGTCTTGAGCCTACAAGAGACCCACGTCAGACGGAGACACAGAGACGGAAAGTGAAGGGATAGAAAAAGATATTCCACGCAAACAGAAACACAAAGAAAGCGGGGGTAGCAATATTCATATCAGACAAAATAGACTTTAAAAGAAAGCATGTTTAAAAAACACATCATTAAGGGGCCGATCTGAGAAGAGGATATAACAATTATAAATATAGTCCAGCCGGTGTGGCTCAGTGGTTGAGCGTCGACCCATGCACCAAGAGGTCACTGGTTCAGTTCCCAGTCAGGGCACATGCCCGGGTTGTGGGCCAAATCCCCAGTGGGGGACATGCAGGAGGCGGCCAGTCGATGTTCTCTCTCATCGATGTTTCTGTCTCTCTCGCTCTTCCTTCCTCTCTCTCTCTAAAATTGATAAAGAAAATTAACACTTGTAAATATATATATATACACCCAACATAGGAGCACCTCAATATGTAAAGCAATTGTCAGTGGCCATACAGGGAGAAATTCACACAATACAATAATAGCAGGGAATTGTACCACCTCAGTATATCAATGAATAGGTAATCCAGACAGAAAGTAAGGAAATAATGGCCTTAAATGGCACATTAGATGAGATAGACTTAGGCATTTGGATAACATTTCACTCAGAAACTGCAAAATACACATTTTTCAAGTGCACATGGAGAAATAGGCTTCATGTCCTAATGGGAAAAGCACATGGCAAAGGGACCTGCACAATGGGAAGGATTTGTGCCCATTTTGTTGCAACCTACCAAGAGGTTGAGTAATGAAGAGATGCCTGGATAGAAAGACAGATAGGGTCGAACGAAACGGTTCTGTCCAAGTCAAGTTCCTGAACACTGTCCAACCCGGGCAACAAGCGGGACAGAGGAAGCCGCCCGCAGGTGGAACTCGGTGGGCGGGAGAGGGGCAGCAGGAGCTAGGAGCTGCTCGGGGGCCAGTGTTCAGCTGGACTCTCCTCCCCATGGCCTGGGGCCCAAGCAGCCCGGAGGAGAGAGGTGCTTGTGTGGTCCATTGTCCCTGTGCACCCCCTACCGCCCCCTCCCCAAGTCTGCCTGCCGGCCTCCTGCCCAGGCCTCCCTCTGCCCACCTGAGCACTCTCCCAGCCCCCCCCCCACCCGCCACGCCCCCTGCAGAGCTCCAGGGTTTGTAATTACTGTAGTGATTACTTACCACCATTACATTAAGTTTTTAAACGCTCCCTTCAAATTGAACAATGTTTTTTCAAAGTCAACAGCTGGTTCACAGCTTGAATGCAACCGTTAGGATAAATTAAATAAAAAGGGTAATAAAATCACAGTCTAAATTTAATTTCTGAAGAGTGCATAGGCTCCACACACACACCAAGAAGTGCATTTAAAACATGCCTTTAAAATACAGCCAGGAAAGCAGAAGTTAATTCACTCTCTGATTATGTCGGCTAATGGGCACACTGGAGCGATTAACCACATAATTGCCCTGGTGTGGACAAAGCCCCGAGCTCACTCCCAGGGCTCCATTGGACAGCCCACAGGGTCCGCGTGGGAAGGGTTATCAGACAGAGGACTTGTATGTACAGATGTCCCCGTGAGTAGGCTCAGAAAAGGGGCCCTTTCCCCTGAAGCAAAACAACAATGAGGATGATGACAAGGCAGGCCTCCATCCCAACACATCTTCCTGTCCCCGGTAGCGACCCGGAACTCCCTGACAGGAATGACCTGGCAGAATGGCTGGACACTGTCTGCACCTGCTTGTATGCAGTTTGCTAGATTAGTCACTGAAACCCTTTGCCTCTGCAGGGCCGGCAGGATATGCCTTTCAGAAACAGGCCATTTTGACAGAAGGGTTATTTTTAAGCTAAAGGCAATTGAGGGAAAAACAGGTACAAGAAAAGCTCTTTGCCCTCCCCCTATTTTTCTAAAAGCAGGACATAAATGTGTAAAGGTGTCTTTCCTCCCTTCTCTGCCACATCCCACCTCCCTAACAGAAGTTAATCATAGAAGACAACTCTAGACACTTGTCAGTATGGAGCTGGGACCAGAGAAACCTGCCTAGCAACCTTACTCACCAGCCCGTGTCTTCCATTAGCTTCCCATATAGTTTCCTTCCCACATTGGCTGCCCTAAAAACTCAGTCCTTTGCCTGTGTCTTGTGGCTTCTCTAGCAAAGTACTGCGAAGCTATGTAAGCCCAAGTTCTAACCATCCCTTTGAATTACTCAGCACTGGGTAATCCCATGTGTATGCTTGATGCAGATGTTAATAAACATTTCCTCTTGCTTTTCTCTTGAGCTGGCTTTTGTCAGTCTAATTCACAGGACCCCAGCCAGTGAATCGAAGATGGGTAGAGGGAGGAAGAACTTTTTTTCTTCCCTACATCTGAAAGGCAACTTACCTTGGGACCCGTCTAAAAAGACTCACCCAGCACTGCTTGCAGGACCGGCCCTATACCCCTATGCTCCCTGCTCTGGAGTCAGCCTGAACTTGGATCCCACCTCCGCCGCCTGGACAGTGATTGAGCTCATTTCTCAGAGCCTCAACTTCCTCCTCTGTAGAAAGGGAACTCATTCATTCTTTCATGCAGTCAGTAAGAGTTTACTGAGCACCCACTCTGAGCCAGGCCTGGGCACAGGTCCCCAGGAGACAGCAGTGAGCCAGCCAGTCAGAAACCCCTGCCTGAAGGGGCACATGTCTTAGCTGGCAGACAGACAACAAACTTGGCCAGGAAACAGTATGTATAGAATGGGGGGACATAATTAGTGTTTGGGGGAAATAAAGCAGGGGAAGGAGAGCAGGGTGTTGTAATTTTAATAAGGTGCTTGGGGAAGGCCCCACTGAGCAGGGGCATTTGCAGTACAGGCCTGAAGGAGGGCAGGAAGCAGGCCACATGGACACCTGTGTCTCCGGGCAGAGGGAATAAAAATGCAAAGGCCCTGAGGCAGGAGGGTGTCTGGAGTGGTCAGGAAAGCAAGGAGGCTGGTGCACCCAGGGCAGAGTGAGCTGGGACAGTGTAGGAGATGAAGTCAGAGAGCTCATGGGAATAATAAGACCCTATTCAAGGGGCTCCACCATCCACTCCACCAGTATTTTCCAAGAGCTGGATTCACGTCAGACAGAGGGTGTTGTGGTGGGATGGAATCTGGTGAGGTGAGAGCAGCTCCTGGTGCACAGTGAGCTGTCAGTACTGCAGGGGGACCCGTGCGTTCTGGGCAGGCGGAGGTGGACGCTGTGCAGGAGAACCTGCGTCCTGGCTCTGCTTCTCCTCCTGGGTGAGGATGCCAGTTCCCGAACCAGCAGAGCCAGGGGTGTAAACTGCCCTTTAACAGAGTGTCCACATCGCTAGACGTCGGTCCAGGCATAGAAGGTCAGTGTCACAGCAAGAACGCTGCTGTCCTGTGGGCTCTCAAGGCATGGTGCCTGCATGGCGAGGGCACAGGAACTGGTCCCTGTGGAGGGAGCAGCAGGGAGTGCACAACAAACAGAGGTGCTCTTGCTCTGGGGAGCCACCCATGCAGCCCTGGCTAAAGAAATCAGTCACTGTGGCAGGGTGTGTGTGCGCGCACGTGCGTGCCAGTGTGTGCAACGTCTTCCCTCCAAATCTGTAGCCTACCCCGCAATGCTGCAATTATTTAGTTTTTTCCCATATTACCACCCAGCCTGGGCACCCTTTCCATTTACTACCCAAGTCAGCCATTGAGGGTGCTCAGTACTGCCTTTTCCCTCCTCTGGCCAAGCCTACATCTCACCTACACACACACACACACACACACACACACACACTGCCATACTTGTGTATAAAGAACTCTTGGAAGAAGACACACAAAAGTAATAAATGCAGCCATGTGGCCATCCGAGAGGAGAGAGGACAAGCAATACCCAGGAAAGGGACTGATGCTTTTTGTAAATATCTTTTTTGAACTATATAATACAATATAGCATCTATTCAAAATACTAAATTAAGAAAGTATATCAAAAATGCAAGCAAGTGACTTTGACATTCTTATTGGGGCCACAGGTATGAACTGTTCTGTAACTCCTAAGGTGTAAGATACGTCCCATTTCTTTCCATTTATTTTTGTTGTTGTTCATCCTCACCTGAGGATATTTTTTCCATTGATTTTTAGAGAGAGTAGAGGAAGGGAGGGAGAGAGACAAAAACATCGATGTGAGAGAGATACATCGATTGGTTGTCTCCCACACACACCTCGATCAGGACTGGAGATTGAACCTGCAACCCAGGTACATGACCTTGACTGGGAATCAAACCCACAACACTTTGGTTCACAGGCTGATGCTCTAACCATTGAGCAACACCAGCCAGGGCCCATTTCTAAATCAAGTCAAACCCCCATTAGTTAATATACATAGTAAGATTGATATTATTCCATTTCTGGAGTTTCTCTTCTCCGTTGGTCTTACAAGCATCCCAGGGTTTGGTCCAGAATAATCAGAGGGGCTCCAGTCTTCAGTCAGTGTGGTCGCATCCTCACGGTTCCTGTGTGTGGCCACATAGCACAGGGACCAAAACCAGACTCTCTAGCTATTGCCAAGTTTAGATCCCAGCTTGCCTTTCACTGGCTGTGCGACCTTGGGCAGGTGGCTAACTAAACCTCTCTGTTCCTCAGTGACCTCATCTGTAAATGGAGGTAATAACAAGACCTATGACTTAGTGTGTTCAGTACAGTGTGACCAATGCCAGGCCCCAGTGAATGGTTGTCATTGTCACTGTCATGCACAATGCCCCTGTCAACAACTGCCCTTGGGGATGGGAGACAGATGCCTGTTTTGGGTGCCATGGACAACATTCCCAAGACTGCAGGCCTGAGTCCACCTGGAGCCACCCCCACCTAGGACCTGCCACCTTGGAGGGTCCCTTGCAAGAGGATTCACCCACACCATTACCCCCTCAGAACCTCTACACCTTCTCACCCAGTCCCAGTGGCCAAAATGCACCTCCAAATACCAGCCCTGTAGGGTTGGGGGTTTGGTGGATGAACAAAATGTAACCATGAGGCTCCATTCTCATGGCCTGGCCAACCAAGGATCAAAGTATGGGTGTGAATAGATAGGGTGCATGATAAAGGGTTGGACCACCACCCTGAGTGTAAAGTATACATGTGAATAGATAGGTCTGCATGTTGGGTTTGGAAAGCCACCCTGAGAGCGCAATGAGCTTATTGCCCAAGCGTGAATGCATTTGTTACGTATCTCCACTGAAAACAGCAAGAAAAAAGGAAGTATGCTGGATTTGGCTGTAAGGTCAGCACAGACCCAATTTCCAGGACTTAATTACCTAAAACACCATGTAACCTAGGGAACCACTTTGCAAATAAATTGGACTGGAGAGGAAAAATGGCGGCGGAGTGAACGGAAGCTACACAGACCGTCTCCCAGAACCAAGCTGGAATTACAACTATAACACAGACAAATCGACGGGAAAAACCAACAGAAAAGCAGCTTGCGAGGACCATACAACGAGGGACACTGACTCCATCCCGGTAGGCTTGCGAAGGCGCGAGACGGGGCTGGGAGCCCACGGTCGGCAGCTCGGCAGCGGCCTCAGCTGGGAGCAGCGCCCTAGGGTTACACTCCCAGGCGGCTCCACAGCGCAGCCGGGACAGAGGCTGAAACAGCCACAGCCACTCACCTTGGGCTCCGGCAGAGGGAGGGCTGACTGGACTGGAACTGTGTGGGGACATTCAGGGTCTGGAGGGTGCTCAGAGCTTTGGCTGAGTGCAGCCACTCAGGACAGTGGCCACATTGCTCCTTCCCAGGGCTCTGAGGAGAGGCAGCAGCCCCTCCCTCGGAGATCCAACCCCACCCCGTGGGACATTGAAGTGCTAATTGAGGCTCACTAACAACCAGCATCTGCCCCACCCTCGTGAAATCCCCTTGTGCTGAGCACCAGAGGGAGTTTTTTAATCAACTGACAACCCAAATCTCATCAAGTAACCTAGACTGCTAGCCTCCAGGCAAAAAGCTAGAGGATAACAGTACCTTTCCTGGGCTGGCAACTTTAACCAGGAAAGTAAGACTTGACAGTGGTGTTCAACGTGGGTCCTCCCTCGCTCATCTAAACACAGGAGAGGGAGCCACAAACAGCAGAACACCAACACCCACAGGGAGAACTTGACAGGCTCCAAAGCCCACAGTGATAGCCAAAATGGTGAAACACAGACAGAAGCCAAATGAAAGAGCAGGAGACCTCCACCAAAGATGAGATCAATGTGGAGCAATTAGGCATGTTAACAGAGCTAGAATTCAGAGCCATGATCTTGAGGAAGCTGAACAGCATGAGTAAGGACATAGAGACACTGAAAATAAGCCAATTGGAAATTAAAAACCAACAAGAAGAGATAAAAAATGACATATCAGAAATGAAAAACACATTGGAAGGTTTAAAAAGCAGAGTAGAGGAAGCTAACGACAGGATCAGTGAATTAGAAGACAGGGTAGAAAAAATCAACCAATCAGAAAAACAAAAGGAAAAAACTATTAAAAAAACAGGAAGACAGCTTAAGAGAACTATGGGACAACTGGAAACGTAATAATATTCGCATCATAGGAGTCCCCGAAGAAGAAGAAAATGAGCAAGGGATAGAGAATATATTCAAAAAAATAGTGAGAGAAAACTTCCCTAATTTGGTGAAGGAAGAAGGCATTCAAGTTCAAGAAGCACAGAGAGTCCCAAGTAAGAAGAACCCAAACAGGCCCACATCAAGACACATAGTAATTAAAATGCCACAAATTAAAGACAAAGAGAGAATCCTAAAAGCAGCAAGAGATAAGCAACAAGTTACCTACAAAGGGAACCCCATAAGGCTCTCAGCTGACTTCTCACAAGAAACACTACAGGCCAGAAGAGAATGGCATGAAGTAATCAAAGTCATGAAAAACAAGAATCTGAATCCAAGACTACTCTACCCAGCAAGGCTATCATTCAAAATAGAAGATCAAATAAAGAACTTCCCAGACAAAAAAAGGCTAAGGGAATACATTAGCACCAAACCAGCACTGCAAGAAATGTTAAAAGGACTGCTGTAATTAGCAGTAGAAATGGGAAGAAAAATAGAACCACACTAAACAAAAATGGCAATAAATAAGTACATATCAATAATCACCTTAAACGTAAATGGATTGAATGCTCCCATAAAAAGACACAGAGTAGCTGATTGGATAAGAAAGCATGACTCATCTATATGTTGTTTACAAGAGATCCACCTCTCAACAAAAGACTCCCATAGGTTGAAAGTGAAGGGATGGAAAAAAATTTTCCAAGCAAATGGAAAGCAAAAAAAAGCTGGGGTAGCAATTCTCATATCTGATAAAATAGATTTCAAAATGAAGACCATAACTAGAGACAAAGAAGGCCACTACATAATATTGAAAGGATCTATCCAACAGGAAGATATAACCTTGATAAACATATATGCACCCAATATAGGAGCACCAAAATATATTAAAAATCTTCTGGAGGACTTCCAAGGAGAAATCGACAACAATACAATCATAGCAGGGGACTTCAACACCCCATTGACAGCACTGGATAGATCCTCTAGGCAAAAAATTAGCAAGGAAACAGAGACTCTAAATGAAGCACTAGACCAAATGGATTTAATAGATATCTACAGAGAATTACACCCCAAAACTACAGAATACACATTCTTCTCAAGTGCACATGGGACATTCTCAAAGATAGACCACATGATAGGACACAAACTAAATCTCTACAAGTTCAAGAAGATTGAAATCATATCAAGCATCTTCTCAGATCACAATGGCATGAAACTAGAAATCAATTGCAACAAGAACATGCAAAGACATTTCAACACATGGAGGCTAAATAGCATGTTATTAAACAATGAATGGGTCACCGAGGAGATCAAGGAAGAAGTTAAAAAATTCCTGGAAACCAAGGAAAATGAAGACACAACAACACAAAATCTATGGGATGCAGCGAAAGCAGTTCTGAGAGGGAAGTTCATAGCACTACAGGCCTACCTCAAAAAACAAGAAAAATTTCTAATTGACTGTCTAACCTCACAACTTAAAGAATTAGAAAGCAAACAAAAAGAAAACCCCGGAGCAAGTAGAAGGAAGGAAATAGTAAAGGTCAGAGCAGAAATAAATGACATAGAGACCAAAAAAACAATTCAAAGGATCAGTGAAACAAAGAGCTGGTTTTTCGAAAAGATAAACAAGATTGATGGACCCTTAGCTAGACTCACCAAGAAACAAAGAGAGAGAACCCAAATACATAAAATCAGAAATGAAAGAGGAGAAGTAACAACCAACACCACGGAAATACAAAAGATCATTAGCAACTACTACGAACAACTATATGGCAACAAATTCGACAATCTAAGTGAAATGGACAAATTTCTAGAAACACACAGTCTCCCAAAACTATTCCCGGAAGAGATAGAAAACTTGAACAGACCAATAACAACTAAGGAAATTGAAGAGGTAATCAAGACTCTCCCAGCAAACAAAAGCCCAGGCCCATATGGCTTCACGGGGGAGTTTTTCCGAACATTCAAAAAAGAACTAACACCCATCCTCCTCAAACTATTTCAAAAAATTCAAGAAGAAGGAAGACTTCCAAACACGTTCTATAAGGCCAGCATAATTCTAATTCCAAAACCAGAAAAAGACACTACGAAGAAAGAAAACTACAGGCCAATATCCCTGATGAACATAGACGCCAAAATCCTGAACAAAATATTAGCAAATCGGATCCAGAAATACATCAAAAAAATTATTCACCATGACCAAGTGGGATTCATTCCAGGGATGCAAGGCTGGTACAATATTCGCAAATCAATAAACGTGATACACCACATAAACAAAATGAAGAATAAAAACCACATGATCATATCAATAGATGCTGAAAAAGTGTTCGACAAAATCCAGCATCCATTTCTGATAAAAACGCTCAGCAATGTAGGAATAGAGGGATCATATCTCGACATAATAAAGGCCATATATGAAAGACCTACAGCCAACATCATACTCAATGGACAGAAACTAAAAACATTTCCATTAAGAACAGGAACAAGACAGGGATGTCCACTTTCACCACTCTTATTTAACATTGTACTGGAAGTCTTAGCCACAGCAATCAGACATGAAGAAAAAATAGAAGGGATCCAAACTGGAAAGGATGAAGTGAAACTGTCATTATTTGCAGATGACATGATATTATACATAGAAAACCCTAAAGACTCCATCAAAAATCTACTAGACTTAATAAATGAATTTGGCAAAGTAGCAGAATACAAAATTAACGTCAAGAAATCGACGGCATTCTTGTACATCAATGATGAACTCACAGAAAGAGAAACTGAAAAAACAATCACATTTACCATCACGCCAAAAAAATTACGATACCTAGGAATAAACTTAACCAAAGAAGTAAAGGACCTATTTGCAGAAAACTACAGGTCATTTAAAAAAGAAATAGAGGAAGATATAAAAAAGTGGAAGCATATACCCTGTTCATGGATTGGAAGAATTAACATAATTAAAATGTCCATACTACCCAAAGCAATCTATAGATTCAATGCAATCCCCATCAAAATACCAACGACATATTTCATAGAACTAGAACAAATACTTCAAAAGTTCATATGGAACCAAAAAAGACCCCGAAAAGCCACAGCAATCTTGAAAAAAAAGAACAAAGTAGGTGGGATCACAATACCAGATATTAGGTTATACTACAAAGCGACTGTAACCAAAACAGCCTGGTACTGGCACAAGAACAGGCATATAGACCAGTGGAACAGAACTGAAAACCCAGAAATGGACCCAAGGCAATACGCTCAATTAATATTTGACAAAGGTGGCAAGAGCATACAGTGGAGTAAAGACAGCCTCTTTAATAAATGGTGTTGGGAAAATTGGACAGCTACATGCAAAAAAATGAAACTAGACCATCAACTTACACCATACACAAAAATAAACTCAAAATGGATAAAAGACTTAAATGTGACCCGTGAATCCATAAAAATTCTAGAAGAAAATGTAGGCAACAAAATTTCGGACATCATACGGAGCAGAATTTTCACTGATACGTCACCTAAGGCAACAGAAATAAAGGAGAAAATGAACACATGGGACTACATCAAACTAAAAAGCTTCTGCACAGCAAAAGAAACAATCATCAAAATGGAAAGGCAACCCACTGTATGGGAGAACATCATTGCCAATGATGTATCAGATAAAGGGTTAATTTCCAATATATATAGAGTGCTCATACAACTCAACAAAAGGAAGACAAAGAACCCAATTAAAAAATGGGCAGAGGAGTTGAATAGACACCTCTCCAAACAGGACATACAAATGGCCAAAAGACATATGAAGAAATGCTCAACATCACTAATCATCAGAGAGATGCAAATTAAAACAACAATGAGGTTTCACCTCACACCTGTCAGAATGGCTGCCATCAACAAATTATCAAACAACAAGTGTTGGTGAGGGTGTGGAGAAAAGGGGACTCTAATACACTGCTGGTGGGAATGCAGACTGGTGCAGCCGCTATGGAAAACAATATGGTGCTACCTCAAAAAATTAAAAATTGAACTTCCATTTGACCCAGTGATCCCACTGCTGGGAATATACCCTAAGAAGCCTGAAACACCAATCAGGAAGAATATATGTATCCCCATGTTCATAGCAGCACTATTTGCAATAGCTAAGATCTGGAAACAGCCCAAGTGTCCACCAGTAGACGAATGGATAAAAAAGCTGTGGTACATATACACAATGGAGTACTATGCAGCGGTAAGAAAGAAAGATCTCTTATCCTTTGAGACGACATGGAGGGACCTGGAAAGTATTATCCTAAGTGAAAGAAGCCAAGCAGAAAAAGACAAATACCACATGATCTCACTTATATACGGAATATAATGAACATAACAGTCTGAGGAATAGGGTAGACCCAGAAACATGGAAGTAGGGCACAGACTGACATCCCTCAGAAGAGGGGGTGGGGGGGTGGGAAGAGATAAACCACAGAACTTATATGCATGTATGCATGACCAATGGACATGGACAACTAAGCCGGGGACGGGGCGGAGGTGGGTGGGGTGGGGGGTGCCAATGGGGTAAAAAGGTAAAATATCTGTAACAAAAAAATAAATAAATAAATAAATTCATTAAAAAAAAAAAAAAGATGCAGTATATACAGGTCCACTATCATATACTTGAAATGGCCGACAGAGAAGCTCACTCTAGTTGTGAGTCAATAAGCTATGACTATGCCCGAGATGGCAAAGTCTCAAAAACCTCGTCACCTTGGTGCGCTGGACTGGATAGCCAGAGATGGGCAACTGGAACTCACACGCATCGCCAACCACCACCTAAGACAGGAACAAGGCCTTATGCTGCCTTGCTCTTCCAATGATGGGTTCGGACAGGTTGGCACCGTGTGCAAGTTTCCTGACCTAAGACAGCCACAGTCCCCTCAAGGTATTATTTCAGCCTTAAAATTTAATTAAAAAAGGGGACCTGTGGGAGACCATTTGCATGGCATCCATCTTGTTAAAGTCTGCTCTGCTGTCTCCGGCCCCAGGGCAGGGTCTCTCTGAATACAGTGTCTGCATTCCTCTAGATAATTTTTTACTCCATTCTTTGCTTATCATTTGTTCCACCTGGGGCATTTACTGGAATTTGCTTCAGGTGGGATACTCATTAACTGTTTCACCTGTTTTTCCCCTATATATTATGTGAACTCCCCCTGAATAAACGAGACTTGATCAGAATCCTGTCTTGTCTCCATTTCTCGTGTCTCTTGTCCCTCCTCATCCTCACTCCCCTTCTAGAGTCCTCATTGCTCGACCTGCGGGACGGGTCACCCTGTGTCTTTCCCATTGGAACCAAAGACTTATATATTCTTGCTAACATTATTCCACAGGTTTAGTTCTTCTCTGTTTAGCCTTAGGAGAAACCTGTTGCTTTTATGCTAACCAATCTGGTATTATTAGAGAAAGCATAAAATTAGTTAGTGACTAGATGAATGAGAACAGGCTCTATCCACCTCTAAGAATTGGTATGACACATCACCTAAGGCAATAGAAACAAAGGAGAAAATGAACACATGGGACTACATCAAACTAAAAAGCTTCTGCACAGCAAAAGAAACAATCATCAAAATGGAAAGGCAACCCACTGTATGGGAGAACATCATTGCCAATGATGTATCAGATAAGGGGTTAATTTCCAATATATATAGAGTGCTCATACAACTCAACAAAAGGAAGACAAAGAACCCAATTAAAAAATGGGCAGAGGAGTTGAATAGACACCTCTCCAAACAGGACATACAAATGGCCAAAAGACATATGAAGAAATGCTCAACATCACTAATCATCAGAGAGATGCAAATTAAAACAACAATGAGGTATCACCTCACACCTGTCAGAATGGCCGCCATCAACAAATCATCAAACAACAAGTGTTGGTGAGGGTGTGGAGAAAAGGGGACGCTAGTGCACTGCTGGTGGGAATGCAGACTGGTGCAGCCACTATGGAAAACACTATGGTGTCACCTCAAAAAATTAAAAATTGAACTTCCATTTGACCCAGTGATCCCACTTCTAGGAATATACCCTAAGAAGCATAAAACACCAATCAGAAAGAATATATGTACCCCCATCTTTGTAGCAGCACTATTTACAATCTCTAAGATCTGGAAACAGCCCAAGTGTCCATCAGTGGACAAATGGATCAAAAAGCTGTGGTATATATACACAATGGAGTACTACGCAGTGGTAAGAAAGAAAGATCTCTTATCCTTTGAGACTACATGGAGGGACCTTGAAAGTATCATCCTAAGTGAAACAAGCCAAACAGAGAAAGACAAGTTTCATATGATCTCACTTATTTGTGGAATATAATGAACATAACAGTTTGAGGAATGGGGTAGTCCCAGAGACGCGGAAGCGGGGTACAGACTGACAATCACCTAAAGAGTGGGGAGGTCTGGGAGGGATGAACCACAGAACTTATATGCATGTATGCATGAACAGTGGACATGGACAACAATCAGGGGATGGGGCAGGGAGGGAGAGGGAGGGGGGAATCAGTGGGGGAAAAAGGAGAAACATCTGTAACAAAAATTAATCAATAAAAAAAAAAGAATTGGTAAAAAAATATAAATAAATAAATAAATTGGACTGCATCCAGAGATCTAGAGCATTTGCTCCCTTGCATCGCGCTCCCCCTCACTCCAAGCAGTGTCTGCTTGTAATTTATTGTATTGAGACAACCCCTGGCAGGCCGAGAGAGTTGGCTTGCAAGAGGACTCACCCACATCATCACCCCCCCAGAACCTCAACATCTTCTCACCCAGTCCCAGTGGCCAAAATACCCCTCTAAGCACCAGCCCCCTTCACATTGGCCTCCTGGGTGAGCCAGCTGAATGCCCTTCAGAGAGGCTCAAACACCCAACCTTCTCACCAGCATGTCAGACTCCCCTGAAGTGCCTGCTGCAGCACAGGGTCCCAGGCCTCCTCACACGGAAGCAGGACCCAGGAGTCTGTATTGAGCCAGCACTGCATCTGCAGGAAGGTCCTTGCAAATGGGGAAGAGCTGTGAGCAAAAAGGAAAAAAGACACCAATAAATTTCTCAACAACTCACAGGGCTGCCTAGAATTGCCTCTGAATAATTCTAATTTTGTTAAAGTGAATCCCTCATCACTATCAGACAATCATGCCCAGTTTCACCTCTGATTATAGCCCCCACCACAGTCTGGGAGGCCAAGAGTAGGTACAACCTTTTAACCCTTAGGAAATATTCTGCCCACCAAATTTAGTCTAGAACCCTGAAATGGTGCATCACTTTTATGCAAATTTGCATTATGTGACTTGGAAATCAGGCGATCTGTAAGTATTACTAAGATTTGTGCAGGCTCAGATTTGGGAGTAATGCAGCTCTCACTTACACCCCTCCCTCCGGGAAACTCCGTCTGAATAATGCCAGCTGCAGGGTTGAGCCCCTGACATAAGTCCGGTAAAAGCTGATCGCTTCAGGCAAGAGGTGAGTGTGGGGAACCTGCCATTTAACCCTCTCCCCGCCCCTCCTCATTTCCCCCACAGGAACCTGTGGCCTGGGTGCTACCTGGGTGTTCATTTAGTTTTTTAGCTACAATCTTTTAAAGCAGTGACTCTGCCAAGACCTGCAGAGTGATCCACTCAATACAAATCTGTGTGAGCACCTACTGTGTGCCCATTTGCAATGTGGGCACCCCGTCCACGGGCAGCCATAGCACAGTGTGGGCACCCCGTCCACGGGCAGCCATAGCACAATGTGGGCACCCCGTCCACGGGCAGCCATAGCGCAATGTGGGCACCCCGTCCACGGGCAGCCATAGCGCAATGTGGGCACCCCGTCCACGGGCAGCCATAGCGCAATGTGGACACATCGGCCATGTGGAGTTTACACTCTGGTCCACTCTCCTGCCCAGGCTGAGAAGCCAGCATCATTATCATTTCTGTGAGAAGATGTGGAAACCGAAGCTGAGCCTGAGATCACACAAGTTGTGCAGAAGCCACACAACTGCAGGTGGTCTAGTGCTCTAACAATTCTTCCACCTATTGGTTGAGGTAGAGGGTGTTTGTGGATCGTAGATCCTGGCCAGATACCATCTCATCTCAACTTCAAGTCTGTAGGGCGTCACTGTGACTGGATCACACGTGAGGAGCTCTGGAGGGGGCGACGCCTGCACCACACCACCGCCCTCACTGAAGGGAGGTGGGGAAGGTATATGGTGAGCATCCTGTAGCCTCCTCTCCTCCCAAAGATAGGGGTGTGTGTGTGTGTGTGTGTGTGTGTGTGTAAGAGAGTTCTATTATCTGAAGATTCCTTGGTAGCCAGCCAGGGAGAGGAGCTGGAGGAGGGGTCTGGAAGACAAGGCTGGAAAGGGACATAGGGCTTCCCTAGTTCAACACGCAGCAGGAGAAGGCGCCTGTTGTCTTTGGAGACCCAGAGATGGAAGGGGGCCAAGGGCAGAGACCAGGATGGGCCACTGCTGTGAGGACACATGGCTAGACCTCCCATTTCCAACAGGCTGGACCCCAGACGGAGGGCAAGGGGACCATGCTTAGCATCAGAAGGCCATCCCCATGTGCACGTTTTCAGTTCCCTGTGAGTTAAGCCTCTTATTCATAACAGCATGGACTTTTCTCCCTCAGAAAAGTCTAGAGTCTATGGTAACATTTCCCTTTGCTTCTGGGAAACCGACCCCAGGGCTTCCTTGTTCTTCCCGCATTGGAATCTGCGTCCCTGGAGCCCCAAGGCTCCTGTGGGTAAAGGAACCAGGCAAGCTGCAGCTCCCTCGAGCTGAAGACGCGCGATCCCCAGGGCCACTTGCCTGATAGCAGCAGTGACTTGGATTTTCCTGCTTTACAGGAACTTTTGGCCTCAGGAGTCCTATTTTTCTACCAGCAGTATCTACGGGACTACCCAGAGGGCACTATGTGACCTCAGAAATAGATCTGAGCCCACTGGGCGTAACGGCCGCCTCACCAGGCACCAAGGTCCCCGCCACCCGGCCCTCCAGATGTCACTGCCGTGTGCTCTGCGTGGGGTGGAGAGGCGGGGGAGGAGCACAGATTTTTAAACGCACTGCTATAGCAGCCTGGCACCAGAGCCGCTTTGGCTCAGCGGGTTCCAGACTGAAGCAGCTCGTTTTGACTTACAGGGTCTGCAATCCTGCGATGAGACAGGCCCCACAGGTGGGGCCGCCACAAGATCTGAGTGTCTCCAGCTTCAGCCGTAGAAATGTTCTTGATTACGGTTGACCCCTCCCTGGGGATATCTGCCTGGCTCATGAGGAACTCTCTTTCCTGAAACTCCCAAGGAAGGGGTAGCATTTGGGGGAAGGAGCCTGTTGTGCCCTTAGCTCCACTCCTTGGACCAGCAATGGACAAGCAGGCGCAGCTGAGCCACAGGGCCCGTGGGATGTATCCCTCACAAGAATGTCGCTGACGCCAAGGAACGCGGGTTTACTTCTACGAAGTGGAACTTGTAACCACAGACCCCCCACCATGAGCAAAGTCCACGAAACCATAGCTGCGCATGGACGGAGAGAAACCGAGGGGAGAGGTACAAAGAAAGAGCAGGTTGATGCCTTTCCACTTCCCAGCCCCAGGCCCTCCCGGCCCCTGACTCCCACGAGGCGGCTCCATGTGGTCCATGCTGGTCAGGGTTCTCATTTGCCCACAGCAGGTACCAAAACCATTTATCAGATGAGCTTCATCAGTCTCCAGAAGAGCCAGAGAGTCAAGTGGGGAGGTCTCAAAGCCAGGAACAGTCACCAGATTACACTGCGAGAGTATTACAAGGACCTGCGGCTACCACGCAGGCCGCCAGGCTGGGCCCAGGGCACTCCTGCCAGGATGCTCCTTCCACTTCCTAAGACCTTAGTCTGTGCCCCAGCTGCAAGGTGGGCTGCCAAACAGCACCCCTGGCTTCCATCTGGGGGAGGCAGGGCTACTGAGGTGACAATTTCTCAAATGTGTTCCAAGAAGCCACAGAGCACGACACATGTCTGCTACATCATTGTACTGACATCTTTATCTTCACTCCTGGTGGTGGCTGCTACAGTCTTATGATGAAACTCTGTGGGGATGTAACTGTGTTAGTTATCATTATGACTATGCTCCACAGCTTACACAAGCAGAAGGGGCTGCAGTAAGGACTCTGGTGCTCAGGGGTTAGGGCTGGGGCTGGGGGCTGGCGTCAGGAGGCTTCCCCTCCCAGGCCCCACAGGCTCACCAAGGCTGTCTGTCTGCGGGGACACACCCGGCAGGACAGAAGCTCCTGCTTTCTGAACAGCTGCCACCAAGGTTGTGAAACTGGACACAAAACGGGTCCGTAACTGCCTGTCGCCACTAAGCCAATAAGCAGAGACGATGTTGGATTTTTCATGAGCGTTTATTAATCAGATAGCCAGCAATCTGAGCGAGCAGCACCTTGAAGAAGTGCTCCGACTCTTCACTTCACACTCTTATACAGGATTAGTGGGTGGGAAAACTAAAGTTAGTGAGTTCCCAGGGTCTGCCTCCATCCATTGTCCTTGCAGAGATCGGCCCGAACGCTCTCTCCCTTCAGATGGGTTCTGTCCTTGATCTGGGCTCTGGGCTGCCTTATCTCCAGGGCCTGTTCTCCTTGTAATGAGTCCTTCAGTTTCCCATGGTCTGGAAAAAATCTCTCCATGATGTCGGAACAGCTTAACCCACTCCAAACAGTTTAACCCATTCCTGGAACCGGAGGACAGTCAGCATTCACAGAAAGGATGTCAAATGAACGATGGGGTGGGTTACAATTCTCTCTGCCACAGTTGCGGCGGGACCCCGCGCAGGTGCGTTGCCTCCGGTGGTGTGGCAGGGACAGGGCCTCCACAGCAGTCTGCCGGTGCGATTCAGGCGTCCTCCTGGTGCACAGTTTCGAGTCTGAGGGCAGCACTCTGAAAATTCTGTGATCTACTGAGTCATTTTTATTCCTTTTCAACTTAAGATTGCTGGAGTGGCTTCTGTGGTTTGCAACAAACAGCCTTGACTGACAGCCAGGTTCCATGCTTACAGCCTGTCTCCACAGAGCGGGCACTGCCCTGGCTCGGGCCACCTGGCTGCCCCTTAGTACCTACCCCTCTCAGGGCACTGCCCAGGCGGCTTGGGCTGCAGAGCCTGCGCCCCAAGCCCCAGGGGACTGAGCCCAGCCACGGTGTGTTGGGAGCCTACTATACATCAGCACCTCAAAGTCCACCAGAGATATGTCATCACAGGTGGAAGAGAGCAGTGATTAGAATGGTGGCGATAATATCTGCCAACATTCAGTCATAGCAGGTGTTTCTCTAAGCACTTTAATTCACTCCCCATAATAACACTATGAGCTAGGTAATATTATTCCCATTTTATAGACGAGGAAATTGAGGCACCAACAGGTGAAGCCACTTGCCCAAAATCATGTGGCTTTTAGTGGTAGGCCAGGACTTGAAGCCCAGCGCCTAACCCAAGTTCGGCTCTTAACTACTCTGCCCCACTGTCTCAGTAAGATTATTTAGGGCATCGGATGGAGGCACCGAACCTAGTCTTGGGGACAAGAGCAGAAGGGAAGGTTGCCTGGTGGCTACTTCAAGGCTTGAAAGGTTAGTAGGGGACAGTGAAGAAATGGGGACAGAAGATTCTTGGCAGAAGGGTCAGGAACAGCTTGGGCGAAGGTTTGGATGGGAGAGTTTAAAGCGAGCCCAACTGGTTTTCCAAGCTACTCCACACATGACAGTGCATGGAGAGTGCACATGTGTGGAAACAGGAGGAAGAACCACTTGTCGTTTGCTTACTCTGCACCACGAGGCATTGTATCAGTCAGAATAAGCAATACCACTGCTGCGACAACCCCGCCGCAAATCAGAGGCGAACACAATAAGCGTTCACTTCTTGCTCATGGAGAGTTCGTGGTGGAGACTCCTGGCAGCCACACTCCGGAGCCGTGCTCCTCCATCCGTGACTCCACCACCTTCCAGGGCATGGGCAACGCACGTTTCCATCAAGGTCCAGAGAGTGGACGTTTCTGGCGTTGTCTCAGTCCCCATCAGAATTATTTAACTCTGCCGTCACAGCACAAATGTGCAGCAATAGATGACGCATCAACGAACGGACGTGGCTGTGTCCCAATATAACTTCCTTAGGAAAACAGGCAGCAGGCGGGATCTAGCTCAGGGCTGTAGGTGGTGAAGCCCTGTTCTAAGGCAGTGGAGCCTCCACCAGAGCCTCCCATCCAGCCGCAGATGGGGGCAGAGGGAGAAGGATCACATTGGGGAGGCTGCCACAGGCGGTTTGGAGGCGATGGCATCACTCATGCCCACAATCCACTGGCCACACCTCAGTCATATGGCCACGTTCCACAGCAAGTGGGAAATGCAGGCTACATGCGCAGGGGAGAAAGCAAAGGGAGTTTGGTGAATGTCCAGTTGTCTCTGCCAAACACACTTTACATGCACTGTCTCTCTCCTCTCTTCTCCCAGCCCCAACCAAGGGAAGTCTCTGCAGTCTGGGGAGGGTCCACTCTTGCTTCAAGACATTTCACGGTAACTCAAATCCCCCGCAGCCTCCAAGCTCTACAAGAGAAGAAAAGTCCACTTCTTCCTCTCCTCCTGCTCTAGCCCTCCTCTAAGGCAGCTGCTGCCTGCTTTGATGAGGAGGAAAAGGGTGGGGATTGGAGGAGATGGACAACAAAAGGATCAAGTAACAGTCATGCGCTGCTTAACGAGGGGAATACATTCTAAGAAATGTGACATCAGACAATTTCGTGGTTGTGAGAACACTCTAGAATGTGTTTGCACACACCTAGATGGTACAACCTACGGAACACCCAGGCCAAAGGTATACTGTATCGTATATGTGTTCCATTGTTGACTGAAACGCCGTTATTCAGTGCATGGTTGTGTAGCAAAACATAATGCTGCCTCGTGTACAAAAGCAGACGGGGGCAGGGTGTGGAACAGAGCAGACTGAGATCACTGGGACCCACTTGAAATCAAGATCATTGCTCTCTGTGGGGCTGGGGATGGTCTGGGCTCCTGGCTTAGGTGGGGGAGGTCATGGAAGGCCTCTTCAAGGATAAAGCCACCAGCTGGGGAACCAACCAGCGAGAAGGCATTCCAGGCAGAGGGTAGGCAAGTGCAAAGGCTCTGAGGGATGTTCAGAGAAAGCAAGGCCAGCGTGGCCGAGCGCAGTGAGGGAGGGCAAATGAGCCATGCACACAGGGCCACGGTGGCTACAGGAGTGTGGGTGTTGGTATAAGCCCTTTGTGGAGGGTGGTGAGCAGAATAGCATGGTCTGATTTTCATTAGCTCACTCTGGCTGCTGTGTGGAGAACACAGTGTAGGGGGCGCAAGAGTTGCAGTGAGGAGGAGTTAGGAGCTGTGGTGGTCTGGCTGGAAAGTGGTGGTGGTTCGGACCACGGTACTGATGGAGGAACTGGAGCCTGGTGCTTGCATGAAGGCATATTTGAAAGGTGGTACTGGTCAGACTTGCTGGTGTTGGTCAAAGAAATAAAAGAAGGAATCTGGATGATGACTTATTTCTGCCTTGAGCATTGTTTTGTTTTATCCTCACCCGAGGACATTTTTCCATTTTTTGTTCAGATGAGTGGGAGTGTGTGTGTGTGTGTGGGGAGAGAGAGAGAGAGAGAGAGAGAGAGAGAGAGAGAGAGAGAGAAACATCGACGAGAAAGGGACACATCGAGTGGTTGCCACCTGCATGACCCATCCAGGGCCGGGGGCAAACTGCAACCGAGGTACGTGCCCTTAGCGGGAACCGAACCCGGGTCTCTCTGGACCACAGGATGACGCTCTGCCGCTGAGCCAAACCAGCCAGGGCTGCCTTGAGCATTGTTGAATGTCATCTTGGTTCATTCTGTCATCTCTTTATTCAACAACTATTTCTTGAACACCTACTGTGTGCCAGGCTCTGGGCTAGGCCCTGGGGAGCTACAGAGATCAAGAATATAGAGTTGATGTCCCCAGGGAGCCACCATAGTGATCTGGGCTTTCTGTGACACACGCACCCCTGAAGTTGCAGAGGGACAGGAAGAGGGGGAATGTGTTCTCCCAAATGAAAAACCTTTGAGTCAACAAATACTTACTGAGCCCTTACTATGTGCCAAGCACAGGTCAGCAGTGATGCTCTAATGAGAACCCTGTCCTGTATGAAGCAGACAGTGAATAAACATTTTTTTAAACGTCTGTTGTTAGGCTGTGCTCCGGCGCCAATGTTAACCGGGGTTCTGAGAAGTGACACAGGCCCCAGATTTGAAAGCGTGAGCCCTGCAGAGGGCAGATGGGAGGAGAGCTCCAACCAGAAACCGAAGCCTCAGACCCGGAGGGCGCGTGCCCGGCTGCGCAACGGCGGAGGGCTGGAGCAGACCCCGTGGTGCAGGTGTGAGCAGATGGGAGTGAGGGCACAGGAGTAACAGGGCCCAGGGTCATCGGTGGGGCCTGGGCACCAAGTAAGGACTTTGCATTTCACCCCGAGTGAAATGGGGACTCATCAGTGTCCAGCTTGCTGGGGTCCACTCCCTGCAGCTCTCTGCTGCCCTCCCGCACATCCATCAGCCCCCTTGTGTCTCAGGAAAGGGAGACAGCCACCCACTGCCACGGGCTTTCCTGGCTCGCCCAGCTCGGCTGTGGTCTCTCCAGGGCAGCAGCGTGATTTACAGTCCCTCCCTGGGGTTGTGTTATCGGGGGCATCTGTTCCATTTTTATTGCTTCTAGCCAGGGCTTTGGTACTCTTTCACAGATCAAATCACTGCCTCTGTCCCCAGTAATTCAAACAGCTGGTTACCATTCACCACTCCTCTGCTCTAATTGCCAAGGGAAGAATTACAAATAAATGTGTACAAGCAAACAGATGCTGTCATTTAAAAAATCGATCCATCTAGCAAAAATGCCCACTTAGGACTGAAGTGGCACACAGCAAAGCATGTGTCTTGGTGGCATTTTTAATGAAATCAGAAAAACAATGGTGGGATCACCAATAAATCCCAAAGGAGCACATGGCCAAGGGCGAAGGGTGGGGGTAGGTAGGGGCCCACTCTGCAGCTCCAAGGTCTGGACGTGCTTCTTTCTGCCCCTTCCCACCTTCCCCTCCTCTTCAAACTGTTGTAACATCAAGTCAAACTCATTCACTGTTATTTTCTGAATCTCAGAAGCAGGTGGCGATCCTCACTTTGTGGTCTCTAAAAACCAGACTGCAGGCCGAAGCCCTCTTTGCTGTCCTGGGCACACGGCTAAACCATCTCCCAGCCTTCCTTGTGGCCAGGTTTGTACTGAGAGAACAATGGACCCAGAACAGGAGTGACCACTGTCAGGGCTGATCCATACACATCTCCCACACAAGATCGCCACCATCTTTCCCATACGTGGGCTGAAGGAAGAGGATGGTAGGCCCCTGCAGAGGGTGGAGCCTCAGTGAGGAAGAGCATGGGTCCCTGACTGTGCAGAGCAGAGCTTCCTGACCATCTGTGCTGGGATGTGGTGAGAGGGAAAGATACACATTCTGTCAGGCCAAATCTGGGGGCAGTTTGTTAAAGTAGGGACCCTACCCTGACTAACACATTAAGTCCCAGAATTCACTCATTCACTGAGCACATAATAAAAAATAGTATCTAATTATCTCCTTCAGATATCACAACAATAGGGTGTAATGAGTGGCATGAGCCCATTTTTCAGATGGAGAAACTGAGGCTCAGAAAGATTACATAACCTGATGATAAGAACAGCTATCATTTACTGAACTCTTAGTATGTGCCAAACACTGTGCTAAATACCTCAAACACAGTACCTTTTTTATTCCTCATAAAAATTCCCATAGGTATTGCTATTATTGCTATTTTACAGATGAGGAAACTGGAGCTTAGAGAGATTACTCAACCTGCTCAAGAAAGGGAGACAGGAAGAGAGAAAGGAGGGAAAAAGAGAAGGAGGGAGGGAAGGAAGGGGAGGGGAGGGGAGGGGAGGGAGGAATAAGGGAAAGCAGTAGGTTTCAAACTAAAAAGCTAATACTGCCTATTCTTTCAATCCCAAGAAGGAGTCTCTAATAATAAACTAATCACACCGCATCTTCAAATAGCAGCTTACCTCTAATCAGGCCAACCCCAGAGAACTGGAGAGCTACATACCACCCCTAAAAGGCCAAACCATTACATCAAAATAAAACATGGCCATTCAAATCTGCATTTATTACATCTAACTGGAAGAGACATGATCAAGTACATTAATATTTTAGCACTTCCCAACATGCAAATAATCACTGTGCCAAGACCCAATAACTCCCTAATCGGTCATGCCCGGCTTTGGGGGCACTGACTTGGAATGACACTCCATCCTTTCCTTCTTGGCTTCCATGCCCGGGGGTCTCTCATTTTGAGTTATCATTTTCTGCCTTTAAAATAGCACCCCATGAACAAAGAGACTTGCAAGTTCCTTCTCACCAGATTCATACTCTTGATTAGTGTCAGGGGAACACTACAGGCAAAGGCAAGCTATTTGGCTCAAAAATCAAATAGGAATTTCAGATCTTTTCATGAAATCTCTGATTAATCAGTTTTAATGAAGAGATCTGGACGATTGTTTAAGCCACAGTACATACAGGGAACAAAGGGGAATTAACAGAGATTTATGTTCTGGCCAATTCCAATAAAGGCGAGTTCCCATGCAGAGAACACGATGAGAACACAGTGGCAGTAATGTCCCCAAATGTCAGTCACTTGAGTCCTTGCCCTGAGGAGTTTGCCATGTCTGAGTATCACCTAGCAAATTATTCACCTGTTTTCTTTTGAACTATCTTACTGTTTATTAGTAAACTTTGCATTATTATGTAAATGAAAATCCAGCATCACTCACCCTATTTAAAGGTGTATTAGTCAGGGCAGGTTAGGCAATGCAGCAACAACAGCTGATCTCAGGAATTCAAAAGATTAACACAGAAAATGCTGCATGTGTGACGTGGGTTGACGCTGGCGGAGGGTCCCCAGTCAGTGACAGCCTCAGGCAGATGGAGGCAAAGGCAATGCGGGCTCAGAACAGGAGACAGACACCACCCACGCTTTTAAATCTTCCACACACAGCCCACTGGCCATGCACAGTCACATGGCCCTGCCGAACTGCAAGGGAAATGGGGAGTCAGGGGGTGTGCATCACTCTGGTAGCAGCAAATGTCTGCTGCAGAGGAGAACTGCCCAAGTAATAAAACAACAAAACAATATGATTAAATTCTACCACAATGGCTGTTCTGAGCCAGAACACTAAAAAGGAAAGAAATTAGCGAGTGTTATAAATATGTAAAAGACATTTATAGCACCAACCTGAGACTGTCTCCTGGACTCCAACAAAAGGACTAGGAGAGAACTCAGAAGGCAATGATTCCCACAATGTTATTAATGAGCCCCTGTATCAACTGAAACCATCTTCAAGAATAACCAAACTTGGGGCGGGGGAGAATATTAGAAAGTTTCTTTGAAGCAAAATAGAAACCAGACAGGGATGAAAGGTGTCTTAAGTAACCTAGGAATCCTCAGTGTACAACGGCCTCACTGATGTGACAGATGGTATTTTCCAAAGATGATGACACCAAGCTATCCCATCTCATTAGCTCTCACGATGTGACAATGACAGACCGCCACCAAGGGTTGTTTGTGTTCTCTCCCCTTGATTCTGAGTGGACCTATTATGAGTTTAACAAATATGTTAAATGCAATAAACTTTCTGAGTGAACAAAATCTCTAAATTATAATGAAGTCACATGAAAACAAATTCACATACATATATTTCATTTTAAAAACTACTTTAAACATCATATATTAGAAAAAGAGATCATGTCATTATGTCTGACTTTAATTTTATAAAAAAATCAAATCACTAACTTTATGCCTGTTCTTCTAATGTATAATAGATTTATAATGGAAATCAGCCTCAATTCCTTTCTGAAGGGAGAAGTGGTATAACTAATGCATATGAGAAATGTGATACTGTCTCAGTATTTAGAAACATGTTGAAGATAGATAGTCTCACAGTCATGCCATCACCTGCAGCACTCGAAAGGGTCTATCAGCTTAATGGCCAATTACAAGGAATTGGGGGGGGGAGGGAAGATGAACAGGAAGTGAAGCCCCATGGTAAAAGATTATGGCTCTTCTCTTGTAGGAAAACATTTCACCTGCACCTGTAATCCACCTCAACCAACCAATTTTGAAAATACTGCCCTGGCCGGTTGGCTTAGCAGTTGGAGCATCAGCCCTCGGACGGAGGGGTCTCGGGTTCCATTCCAGGTCAAGGGCACATACTTGGGTTGCAGTTTTGATCCCCGACCCCAAGGGGTCATGCAGGAGGCAACCAACTGATGTATCTCTCTCACATAGACGTTTTTCTCTCCCCCTTCCTCCCTCCCTTCCACTCTATCTAAAAATCAACAGAAAAATATCCTCAGGTGAGGATTAACCAAAAAAGGAAAACACACAAAAAAAGGAAAGAAAACACAAAGAAGCTGGCAAAGTGTTTGTCTCTGCATGGCTGGCAGTACCCCTACTCACTGTGAAAGGCTAGAACCCCACTGATGATCATTGTGGAAGAAAATCAGGGGGTCCTGCATTTAAATATCCTTTGGCCCCTGCTATGGGGCCTGTCTGGGCTCCTAGAAACTGAGTGTTCACCCACTGTCAAATAAAAAATAAAACTAGACTTAGTAATGGGAGACTTTTGTTTGAAAGAATGATTCCAAGGACAGGGACCACTGCAATAGAGAGAAGACTGTGACCAAGGTCTGCAAGTATCTTCAGGCTTAGGCAACAAGATGTTTTTTTCATAGGGAGGAGAAAACAAGGCTACAAAGAACCGGGAAGTGGGGTGAAAAGGTAGCATGATGAGACAGTACCCTGAGGCCACCCTATTCTCAGGAGGGCTGGCTGCTGGCTCAGGCTAAGGATGATCCAAAGTTCAGGGGCTTGGAGAGAGAGAATTTAACCAAAGTTTTGTTAACAAGCATTCTGCTCCAATTGATTAGCAGGGACAAGCAGTTCATTGATGAAGTAAAGAATGGGAATTTGGAGCCTGTGATTGGCCTTTTCATAGGTAAACAAGGAGGCACCTATGACTTATGCAAGTCCCACAGGAAGGGTGATTCTTGGCAATAAGCTGTTTTCTGGAACACAAAAGGGTGAGGGGAATTCCTTTAACCTTCACTGTTTTCTAGGAGCACAAGCCTCAGGTAAAATTCAATGTTGTCACACCACTCAACTTGAGATGAAAACTATAATAGTTACCTATGATTTTAATATTTTTTAAGTGCTTTGAAAGTGCCAGGTGTGTAGTAAATGTATCATAAATATCTGTTCATCTCATTTACCTGTGCAATCCTTGAGAGCAGGGGTTGAGTTTATTTTTTCTTTGATGCTAGAATAGTAGCTACAATCCACTGATCTGTTGAGTTGGCCTCCAGCAAGCCTCAGTCTCCCTGTCTGTAAATAAGACATATTGCCTTCCACCTCATAGAGTTGTTGAGAGAATTAAACAACACTGAGAAGTCCAAGGGGCCCAGACAATACCTGACACATCCCTGGTGACCAATAACCAAGACGCTCCTTGACCTAATTCCAGTCAGCTCTTCTGTTTAGTTTTAGCAAGAATCCTGCTGGGTCAGTTTAGCAAAAATCCCCAACCTTGGTTTAGTATCAATTTCTTCATCCCTCAATCTTGATTCTTATCACCGTGGCCTTTCTGCATGAATGCTGTATAGCTAATTTGGTAGAATTCCTCGAACCCCTGATGTTTCCTCTTAATATTTCCATCCACTGACCCAGACCCTGCTCCTTGGTGACATTTTGTAAGATTGGGACAAATATGATGGCTGTGCAGCTAGCTGCCTAGTATAGGAAGCTGTCGTTGCACACGAACCGCAGGCAGGACCCAGGAGGAAGGAAAAACTGAAGAATTCTGTCCAGCGTCCGACTTCAGGCCTTTTCACCGGGGCGGGCGGCGGCAGCCACCCTCCTCCAGGCACTCCGTCAGACCAGACGAGTTGTGAGAGCCATACTTCTCACAACTCGGAGGAGAGACCCAAAGTGTACCGACCAAAAGGATCAAGTGTTCGCCCGTCCCCGGGCGACTGGACACGGTGAAAACGCAAGGAAGGTTAGCGGCAGTTCCTGGAGAAAGCGAAGCGGATTCTTACACGCAGAAGGGAGAACTGCGCAGGCGCTAAGAAATGTATCAAGAAAGGTCGGCCTCGCGCGTGCGCCTTGGAAGCCTCGCCGAAGAGGCGACAGAGCCAGCGCATGCGCTCTGAGAATGCCAGGTAGCGGGCTCTAGGTTCCTCCAGCGCCGCGAGGGGCAGGAGAGAGACCCTGCGCTTGGGTGGATTTCAGAATTTCGTTTTGCGCATGCGTTAAGCCAGGCTGTTCTGCGCTTGCGCAGTTCTTGCTGTGGCGTTCGTTCAATGTGAACGTACCTGTGTGATTTGTGTTTCTTTGACTCTCACGGCAGGTAGCTGCCAGCCCAGGAGTCGGCCTTTGTTTTCGGCCTGGAACTAGGCCGAACAGAAACGCTTGAGCCATAGGGTTCTGAATGGCTCGCCAGAAATGAAGCCCTGAGGAAGGCGCCGCGAAGGGAAAGGGTGTGAGGCCTGGGGGTGGAGGGTGGGTGTGGGCAAGCGCGGCGCCGGGAGCGAGCAGGTGGGGCCGGCGCCCTCGCCGCTGAAGGACGGGGCTTTCCCCCTCGGTAGGCGTTAACTCAGCATCAGTATCGCGGTGTGCCCCTCAGGGTGGAAAAATATGGTAAGTCGCCATGCTTAGGGGTAACTGTCCAGGAGGGAGAGAGGGCTGGGGCCACACCGACCAAGTGTCAGAACAGAGTTCGTCCACCCAGCCCTAGCAGAGCCAAACACTGGACACGAGGATCGAAGTGGAGAAATCCTGGCTGTTTTAGTGATGAATGGCGCCATCCTGGAGAACGGGTCTAATGCTCAAAAGCAGGAACTTGATGTAGGTTACAGATTATATAGGGCAAAATCACAGGACACTGTATGTGGGTTAGGGGTTCCGCTTGTGCTGGCTGCCGATTGGTAGGAGGTGAGGTGAGGGTAAGGAATCTTCAGGTCTTGAGGACAGCTCCGAGGTGTTTTCCGGGTTCCTCTGTTCAGGGCTCATGGGAAGTAGCCTGGAGGTCATTCCACCTTAGGGCTCAGAAACTGAAGTGTAACTTAGGTCAAGATGTTATGTTTATCCCGCCAGAGGTCCAGACCAGTGAGCGTTAGTCAGGTCCGGTCTACTGTCTGCTGCTGCCTGGGGAGAAGGGGGGGGGGACCTGGTTATCCAGGGGAAGGTCTAGGTCTCTAGGGTTATATATAAAGAGAGGGATAGGATTTCTAGAACTAGGATTTTAAACTAAATTTAGTCAAAGTCATAGGACCCTCGGTTTCAAAAGGTACCCTGTTCTAGCAAATTAAGCTTTCTGGAAGGTTTCATAGATCTCTCTAGAAAGCTCTCATTCTTGCTCTTTCTGTGGGATACTGCCATAATAAAATTGAAGAAATTACAAAACAATGTGGGCAGCCTTTTCCCAGAAAGCCAGGTATAGGCAGTATATCCTGAATGCCAGCGTGGAAGGCAGTCTCGAGACCCCGCTGCTCTGGGAATGGCTGTTCAGGTCAGCCTGAGGCTTCTGTGCGGCTCACGGAGCTGTTTCCTTAGGCTGATCAGGCACCCTCCGAGAATCATGATGAGAGTCGCCCAATTGGTGTAAAGACTGCTCTGAGAAATGCTTTAGATTTTTAAACATAATTTAAGAGAATTCTGGAATGACTGGCGGCTTCCTAGAAGGCTTTAGCTTACAAGCAGCAGGAACCCATTCAGGATGTTTACTAACACCAACCAAGGACTGGCCTATGTTGTGCACTCTGTCTGGATGGTGTTTATTGTGACCAATAAGAAGCTTTTTTATAAAGTTAACAGGAAGCTGATTAATAAAGCCAAGACAGCCCTGGCTGGTTTTGCTCAGTGGTTAGTGTCAGCCAAGGGTTGGGCATTTATTCTGGTCAAGGGCATGTACCTGGGTTGCAGAAGGCACTCAGATTAGTTCATACAGCCTTTATCTAACCACCTTTCCAAGATTATTGCTTTTGTGTTTTTTTATTTGTATTTTTGTTAATCCTCACCCAAGGATATTTTTTCCATTGATTTTTAGAGAGAGTGGGAGAGAGAGAGGAAAAAAACAATGTGCGAGAGGTACATGGATTGGTTGCCTCCTGCACAAACCCAACCAGGTCCAGGAATCGAACCTGCAGCCCAGGTACATACCCTTGACCAGGAATCGAAGCTGCCACCTTTCGGTTCATGGACCAATGCTCTAAACACTGGGCCACACCGGCCGGGGCCTAGATTATTGTTTTATATACCAACAAACAGGCCTTTATGTAAGAAGCCAAAACACAGGCCTCTGAGAAAAGCTAATGTATGCAACCTGTACCTGACCTTCCCCCGAAGGCTGTCATGTGGCCAATAAATGTGGAACTCTGGAAGGCTAGTGTAAAGCCAGGACCACTCGGGCTGCTTCTATGCCTTCACCCTCACCACCTTTTGAAAAAGCGTATGACCAATGATGTTGAGCTCTAAGAAATGGACATTTTAAGGGAAAAGACAAGATCACTCAGATTTTTACATATAGCTTATAATTAGGTTAACCATAGGTCTCAGTTTGCTTTGAATAACCCCAGTTTATGACTTGTCCAGTCATTAAATATATATAATCATCATTTTGAACAGTAAAACCTATTTACATGTTAACACTTATACCTAAGAACTGGCCATCCATCCATATATAATGCCCAAGCTAATGCCACCAAACGCACCAACTGTGAAGTTTTTCCCTTCTGAATAGGTTTTGTGTATTTCTAGATTTCTTCCTGAGAAGTTAAGATCTCATTTTTTCAGTAGCCTTAATTGAGTGCCTACTATGAGCCAGATTGCTTGTAGGCTCCAGGGAAATGTAGAGAAATGTTCTTGCCCTGGAAGAGCTCACAAGCAAGTATTAGACAGACATGTCATCAGGTATTTGTGGTACCTGTGACAACTGCTGTAAAAGAAGCTCCAGTGCTGTTGGAACACAAAACACTGTCCGAGTTTTGGCAGGCTTCACATAGGGGATCATTGAAGGTGGGCCTAAAGGTTGGATAGGTTTGCCAGAGAGGAGGGATGTTGGAGGTATTTCAGACAAGGACTGTATGTGTTCTCTGAACAAATGTTTATTCTATGCCCACTGCATGTCTGATATTGTGCCAGGCCCTGAAGATACCATGGCGATCCCAGACAGATGGGGGCTCTGCCCTCACAGAGTTAATGCCTAGCATCGTTGTTGAGGAATCATCGCAGATGAGAAGTGTGTTACAAAGGACAAGTGCAGGAAGCTGCAGGAACCTATAGGGGACCAATTTGTATGTGGTCTCCCTCTATATATGTTTTAAATCTCGGTTGACATTTTGGTCCTTGGATGTCATCACAGATCTAGCTCTCATCCCAGTTTTATTTTATAAAAAATAAAATTGTATGGATTCAAGTGTCCATCATGGTGTTTTGCTATAACTTATTTCTTCCTCCACCAGCACTCAGACTGAGCTGGCAGTGGGCCTGATGGCTGAAGACAGCGACCAGAATGCCCTGGCGGGAGCAGGTGCTCTCCAGGAGGCCCTCAGGGCACTTCTGCCCCGCACTAAAGAAGAGCTGAAGTTGGACCTCAGTGAGAACGTGGAGAGGAGTGTGGTGATGCTGCTGCAGCAGTCCGCCGACCTCTTCTATGGGGGCGAAAGGAGCGAGTGTCTGCAGACAAGCGAGGCAATCCTTGACTACTCCTGGGAGAAGCTCAATACCGGGGCGTGGCAGGATGTGGACAAAGACTGGCGCCGGGTTTATGCCTTTGGCTGCCTTCTGAAAGCCATGTGTCTTTGTGAAGAGCCTGGGGATGCCACTGTGGCCACAGCCCTAAGAGTCTGTGACATGGGCCTGCTGATGGGGGCAGCCATCTTTGAGGACATCCTCATCAAAGTCGCTGCTGTCCTCCAGATGCACCTTCTCCCTGGAAAAAGGCCTGCCCAAGGCCCGGCCCAGGAGCAGCCCTGCATAAAGGTATCATGGTGGGATTTTCACTGACCACACCTAACAATCCAACAGCCCCGTTGTCCTGGAATTAACAAGTCACCCTTCCCCTGAAGTAAGGCCTTGGCATGCTGACCTGTCTGGCTGAAAACATCAGCTTCATTGATTTAGAAATAGAACAGCTCCATCTGTTTTCTCAGTTTTTTCTTCATTGCTGCAGCAGCAGTGCCCTTTCAGGAGAGAGGGAGGGTGGCGGCTTTGGTGTCCCTGCAAGAACAGCTCAAAGGGAACATGTGGGTGAGAGCTGCAGCCAGCTAACCCATCTCTCAGCTTCTTGGTCAGCTTGTTGAAGTATCACCCACTTTTCTGGCTGCCTCTGTCTCTGCACTGCTGAGTCTGGGGGAGGTACCACAACTAGTTATCTTCTGGTCACGTGACTGACCAGTGTTGCCCCTTAGATCTTTGCACATGTCCCTACTGGTATTTACGCAGTTGGCAAAGGATAGTCTAAGACACTGAGCATGGTTTACTGAGGAGGCGTCAAACCCCATTACTGGCGCACACACCTCACTTACTATATCTCTGGGCAAGTCTGTTCACAAGGAGGAAACAGATCTATTAAAGAAGCGTGGGAAAATGTTTGACCTCATTTCTGGTTTTAAAAAAATGCAAAATCATCAGTCGTTTTTAGCTATGAAATTATCAGGGTTTTATACAGTATTCATATTGCCAAGGGTGACATGGAGCTAAGGACGTGGTGTATTCACTGACCTTGAAGAGTGCAGGGCAAACATGTAGAACAAGGGACAAACACCTGTCCCCTTTGACCCAGGGGGTGCAGTGCCCTTTCCCATCATAAGTCTCTCCCAAGGGCATATGGAAGTGGTTTCATGCCCAAGGTGGTGCTCGTGGTGTGGGCAGTGGATATAGCTAAGGGGCTGAGAGCTCAGGCTTTGGAGCCAGCCTGCCTGTTCTCAAGTTCCCATGCTGCCATGCCCTGCCTGTGAGTCAGGCAAGTGTCATAGCCCCTCCATGCCACTCTTGCTCAGCAGCTTTATTGAGCACCAGCGGTGGCACAGATGTGCCAGTCACTAGGTGATGGTGTAGAAAGGCCCAGACCCTGTCCTCCTGGTGCCGAGAGTCCAGTGAGGCTGTAAAAGGTCGGGAGAGGCCTCTGCAACGCGGGGTACGTGAACATGAAAGCTGTAGTCCGAGGGTTGTGCAGCGAAGAGAAGCAGCAGCCGTATGGCCTAGCACACTGCCTGCAGGTAAGGGTGTTAGCTGCCACTGCTGCGAATGTGGAGAACTGGTGTGGAGTCTGGCAGGGGCAGAGGATGCCAGCACATGCCAGGCAGTCATGCTGGGTACTTGACCCCTGAGAGCTTGTCTCCCAGTAGTTTAACAGATGAGGAAACTGAAGCTCAGAGCTGGTGACCTATCCAGGTCAGTCAGCTGGGAGATGGGTAAGTAAATGATGATGCAGCCAGTCCTGAGACATTGCAAGGACTGGTGGTAACAGGGAAACTGCTTTAGATAAATTAATTGGATGGAAGAGGCAGAGTTGCTTATTGATCATGAGTATTACTACCCGTGGATCAGGGATGCGTCTGGAAAAGGTGGGAGAGGTACTGGGGAATGAGGAAGAATGCTCTTATGTTAGATGGTGGAGTTTGAGACAGTAAGCTTTCCTCTATTGCAGAATTTCTATGAAAACAACATATTACTTTTATAATTGAACAAACATTTGAAATGACCTGGCAAAGAAAAAATATCTTGCTCCCATGAGAAGTAAACAGTAGCAGCAGCAGTAATAATGATAATAAATGTTCACTATCATTGTAATCAGTGACGCAGAAGCTCTCCTGCCATTGATGCAAATTCCTAGAGGAGTGCCTCAAATTTTCTTTCCTTGGTGGTTGCCATTTTCGTTTTGTTTTTATTTTAAACAGAAAGCCAGGAATGGCCATGTGTCGATTCCAGATATGAGGTCAGAGAAAGCAGTGCCCCGGCTTCACTGTCCGTCCCTCCAGCATTTCAGAAAGCATTACTTGATGCCACAGAAACCTGTGATCTTGGAAGGCGTGGCTGACCATTGGCCATGCATGAAGAAGTGGAGGTGGGTTGCTGCTGAGGCCCCGGAGGTTCTCCCTCCCATTTTAGCATTCCCAAAGACTTCCCGCACTCCTCCCCAGCCAGCCCCAAGTAACAGTCCCTAGACACATCACTGCCAGGCCCTGGGGTGGGTGGCCCAGGGTTAAACAAGAACTGACAGCCCTGGCCGGGTGGCTTGGCTGGTTGAAGCATTGTCCCGTGGGCCAGAAGGATGTGGGTTTGATTTCCAGTAGGCACATACCTAGGTTGCAAGTTCAATCTCTGATCAAGGCGTGTTTGGGAGGCAACCGAAGGATGTGTCTCTTTCACATCAACATATTTCTCTCTCTCTCTCTCTCTCCCCCTCTCTCTCTCCCTGTCCCCCCTCCCCCCTCCCCCCCTTCCCTTCCTTCCCCTTCTCTAAAGTCAATTTTTAAAAAAGGAAGAGAAAAGAAACAAAAACATCCTCAAGTGAGGATTAAGAAAAAAGAACCGACAGTCAGTGCCGTGGAGCGGCACCAGATCTAAGACTCAACCCCATCCCGCCTGTTTGCTCCGAGCCGTTTTAATGAAGGCTTCAGGGGCAGCCCAGGGTGAAGTCTGTTGTGCACGTTTGTGGGAACTTAGGAATTCTGTGCACTTTCTCAAGGCCCCTGAGTTTTCAGAGCAGAAATAAGAACCCCGGAGACAGCTTCATCCCCTTCTCCCGGGCTCCTATGGGCTCTTGTGTTAGCTGCCCCCTCACACCTGCTTCGAGCCCCGCCTCACACTCGGAGGCAGAGGAGCTGGAGAGCGGCTGTGATGCTGTAGCTGTGCCTCATCTTGGAAAGGAGGAGGGTCTCAAGCAGGCTCATCGAGTCAGCCTGTCTTAAGGTGGTATCTTTGTGGGGGAGTGGCTCCTGCTGAGACTGAGGAGGGGCTGTGACGGCAGAGCCAGCGTCCCAGCAAGCGTGCCACATGTGTTCCCCGCGTGCTGGGCACCAAGACAGGCCCTTCCACGTTTACTCTCTCTTGATCCTCCCTGGTTCCTATGGGACAGGAACAGCCATCACCACCATTTTTGCAGTGGTGAGCAGGGGCTCAGAGAGGTTAAGTAACTTGCTGAAGATCCCCAGGTCTATCACAGGCAGGGTCTGGAGTCAATGTCGAGCCACCGGAGTCGAGAACCCAGGCACTTCACTGTGCCTGCAGTGTTGACCATTTACTCAGCTGAGGACAAGGCGAACAAGGAGAAAGCTAGCAAGCGGCAGAACAGAGCCGCCAGCCAGACTGGCAAATGAGATGTGTTGGATCTGTCTGCAGAGCTACACAGCACAGAGTGGACAGGAGCCTCACTCTGGGCCTCGTCAGTGAAGGGGGGAGCAGCAGTCTCCACCTTAGGGGATGTTGTGATGATCAGAGGAGACCAGTGTGAAGCATGCTTAGAGTGCCCAGCAAGCACCAACAGTAGTAATGAAATGACGACGCATATTGTTCTAATAGCTTGGAGTATATCCAAGAAATTGCTGGCTGCCGAACTGTCCCGGTGGAGGTGGGCTCCAGGTACACAGACGAGGAATGGTCCCAGAGACTCATGACGGTCAATGAGTTCATCAGCAAATACATCCTGAATGAGGTATGTCATTTTGACTCCTTTCTCCTAATACTTACAAGGGGGAGAACACGTCACATTCGGGCAAATAACCTCTGTGTGCTGCGCTGGAAGGTTCTAGAGTAGTCAGTCAGGAGGACAGGTGGCAGGTAGCCAGGTGGACGTGATATGAGGGACTCACTTCAAAAACTTTTTTGTTGCCCATTTCACTGGTTTTAAGTCTATTCTAAGATTGTGCAACCATCACTACTATATAATTCCAGAACATTTTCATCACCCTAAAAGAAACCTCAAACTAAGTAACAGTCACTCCCCATTCCCTTTCTCCCATTCCCAGGCAATCACTCATCTGCTTAGTGTTCCCATAGATTTGCCAGTTCTGGATGTTTCCTGTAAATGGGGTCGCACAGCATGTGGCCTGCCGTGTCTGGTTTCCGTCCCCGAGCAGCGTGTTTTCCAGGTTCACCCGCGCTGTGGCGTGTATCGGCATTGTGCTTCCTTTTCATGGCTGGATAATGTCCACTATATGCGGGACCACGTTTGGTTTATCCATGCATCAGCTGAGGGCCACTCGAGGTGTGCGCACGTTTGGCTAGTATGAAAAAGGCTGCTGTGGCCCTCGCCGGGTGGCTCAGGTGATTGAAGCCATCGTCCCATACACCGAAAAGGTGGTGTGTTCAGTTCCCCATCAAGGCACATACCTAGGTTGTGGGTTCGATCCCTGGTAGAGACACATACAGGAGGCAACTGATAGGTGTTTCTCTCTCACCTCTCTCTCTGTCTCTCTCTTTCTCACTCTTTTCTCCCTCTCCCCCTCTTCCTCTTTCTAAATATCAGTAAAAACATATTCTCAGGTGAGGATCAGAAAAAGGAAAAAGCTGCTGTGAACATGCACGCACAGGTTCCATGTGGACATGTGTCTCCGCGTCCTTTAGACATATACTAAGTGGGACCACAGGTAACTAACTCCAGGTGGCAGCTCTGTGTCTGACCTTGCGAGGAGCTTCCATAGTGTTTTCCAGAGCAGCTGCACCGTTTTATCATTTCAGATTCTTAGCAGTGGGGCTGGGGCGCCTCCTCTCCTGACACCGGGGAGCAGAGAATGCGATTGCCTGCCTGAGTGCCTGAACCACCCCCATTGGCTGGAACGAGGGAAGCCTGTGGGTGGGGGCACAGACCCTTCAGCGGGGATGCCCACCCAGCAAGGGCCTTCGCGAGGTGTGGGAAGTGAGCAGCGGCGCTTTGCAGCTCTTCCCTGCACCTCGCAGCTCTTCCCCTGCACCTCGCAGCCCAGGCCACACTGTAGAGCTGGGACCAGGTGTGGTCATTGTTGCAGTCAGCGGGTCCGGGTCAGTGACTGGGGGCTAGCAGTTTACTCTCTTGGCCTTCTCAGCATTGTGACTGAGCTCCTGAGGGAGCACCCTAGTACCCTTCCTGACGCCTTCTCTTGCCCTCCTACATTTCCAGCCTCCTCCACAGGCACTCCATGCGGTTCAGTGGGCTGTGGGCTCCGCCATCATTGCTCACAGACACCTTTCCAGTCCTCCTCTCCTGCATTCCCCCCCTACTCCCATCCCTGCTCAGCGCACTGTCACCTGGAGTCCTGGCAGAGGGAGCCGCGGACTGCAGACGCATGGTGTTGCCATGTCCACCTCTGCTTGTGGGCACACACCCAGAGGCCCGTGCTGTCTCCCTCTGCTGGGAAGACCCTGGTTGCTAGAGCTAAGAGGCGGAACCAGAGGGCGAGCAGGCAGGATGTACACTTTGGATTCAGGCAGAACAGCACTCGATCCAGCACTGGCCCTGGCTGGCTGTGTGTCCTTGGCTGGTTACTTAACCTCTTGGATCGTCAGTGCCCTGACTTCTGGTTAGCTGGGGCTGGTTGGGGTTAGTCACGGGTCAGCACGTGTCACAGGGTTGCTGCGAGGGTGATGCGTGAAGCTTGAAGCACAGCGTGCACAGCACTCATTCCCGCCGGCACAGTTCGTCCCGCGCCAGGGTGTCTGCAAGGGCAGAGGTCATGTTGGATCTGGCTCTGCCTGACGCTCAGCACAGGGTCTGCATTTTATAAACTCTCAATGTTCGTCGGAAGGAAGAGGGAATGAAGGAGAGGGATGGAAAGAGATTTTCGAGGAATCCTGGAGGAACCTTCTTTACTTCAGCACCAGTGCAGCCGCAGAGCCGGCAGACCGAAGCTGACCCCACCCTGGCGTGGGGAGAAGGGGCAGGCACCCCTTCCGCTCTGCCCCCATCAATCCTCACCTGGGCTACAGGCACCTGCGAGCAGCCCTCGCGCGAAGCCCAGTGTGACAAGCCCTCACCTCTTCACACAGTGATGGTCTCCAAAGGCGTGGGAAACGGGCGCTCACGTTAATTGCTGGAAAGAGGACAAATCACTTAACGTGGGGAAAATAACCTGGCAGAAGTTATGACAATTATAATGCACATACTCCTTGACTCTTATTCTACTTCTGGATGTATGTGAATATAAAGACTAGAATATGAGGCTGTTTATTGAAACCCTAGCAAAACAACCCAAGTGGTTGAAACAACCAATGTCCACCAATAGGGGAGAGGTGAGTTAATGACGAGTATCTGTCTATTAAATGTGAACCCATCACAGGAGTGAGTCAGACTCTTTTGTATCAACTTAAAGAGAGATTTGTGATGTATCATTAAATGAAAAATGCAGATTTCAAAGTAATACATATAGTATGATTGCATTTTTTTTTTAAATTGTCATGTGAGTACAGCCCCTTCATTTTTTCCCCAAGAGGATATTAAATCGTTTATTGATTATACGTGATAATGGATGACACATAAGCTTCATTTTTATCTGTAATTTTATCTGGTACCATAATTCAATTTAGACATATTACATTGGATGTGTCAACAATCATTAATAACCAGATAAACTCCACGACTCAGTTTGGGTGACCCTTTTAATGGTGAACTCCAGGTCACAACCCACTAACTGTCAGTTCAGCCACACCAGGGTTTCTGAGGACATTGGCTTGTGTGCCCCAGCAGACTGTCAATAAGTTTCAGATGGAACTTGGCATCACCCTGAAGGAATTCTGACTTCACACTGTTGGGCTAATTTACCAAGATGGCTTCAGAGCAGACTAACTTTACACAGCACAGTTAATAAAAGACACATTTATTCAGCGTCATGTCAGACTAGTCCATCTAGCAATCAGCAGCATGGGTGAAAAAATCTACATTAAAACCCTGTGTCCGAATGCTTTACAGTTTCCACAGAACAGAAACTAAAATGACCTGTTGTGCGATAGTCACCGATACAGCCTCGAGTGCTTGCCCGTCCACGCGGGTGCTGTCTAATGTCGTCTTTGTCGCAGGGAGGCGCTGCACCAGAGCTGGGCTGAGCTCCAATCCGGTGTAACCTGTGGCTTCCCTGTCACCCCTCGGCTCGCCTGTCCTGCTGAGCTCTGTTCCCTGGCAGTAGTCAGAGCTGCCACAGCTGCTGCTGCTGGCACCGCCACAGCCATCTTGGCTTCGTGGTTGGCAAAGTATTGGCCTCCACCACCATGGGCCAGAGCTTCTGCCTCCAAAGTCCCCTCCTTCCGCGGGTCCACAGCCTGAAGATGAGTGTTGTAATTGCTGAAATCCTCGTAGCTTCTGCCGTGTCCAGAGTTGCTTCTACCGTTACCAGATCCGTTGTAGCCGTCCCCACAGCCACCCTCCCCACCACCATGGCTCCACCACAGCCACTGCGACCACAGCCAAAGCTGTCATTTCGCCCAAACCACCTTCGAAGTTTCCAGAGCCACTTCGACCTCCTCGGATGAGGACTAGCCACCTCTTGCGTAGGCTCTCCTTTCCATTCAGTGTGGTGTGTGAATGACAGTCGTGTCTACAGAGCCGTGGCCATCAAAAGTTAAAGGGCAAAGCCTCTCTTCCTGCCGCTGCCTGTCAGTCAAGATGTCAGTCACTTCAGATTTCCCTTACGGTTTAAAGGAGCCTCACATGATGTCCTCCAGTGTCTCCAATGCCACCGACAAGTCTTTTCACAGTGAAGTGGGCACCAGGTCTTTGAGCATCTTCTCTTGAGACAGCCCTCTCTGGTTCACACACTTCCATCCACCTCGTGTGGCCCTGCTTTCGTGGCTGTGTCCACGTCCTCCACGGTGGCATCGTGACAACCCAGAGCCTCTGAGCGCTTGGTGTCTGATCTCTCGTCACCACACAGTCTGCAAGTGTCCCCATTGCTCAGCGTGGCTCCCCAGACTGTCATCAGTTTGAAAGCTCCAGCCTCTGACAAAGAGCCTCACAGCTGTTCAGGCCCTTGGGGGACTGTGACTCGGACAAGCCCCCTGCGGGAGGGGAGGCCCAACGGTGCACCCTGGGGGCGTCCGCCGGCAGGAAGAGCCTCTAACACCCATATCTGCCCCAATTTTTTAAATGGGTTTTAGAGAGAGGAAGGGAGAGAGAAGCATCAGCTTGATGTTCCACTTATTTGCATTCATTGGTTGATTTTGTGTGTGCCCTGACCAGGGATTGAACCTGCAACCTTGACATATGGGGAGGTCTGCCCTTCGTTTTTCCTTTGAGGAAACAGCCCTGGGCAGCCTCTGTGGCCAAGGCAGCAGCAGGTCTGTAGTCCCCCTGTCAGCCAGTCCTGCTCAGGAGGGAGCTGGTCACATCAGCCGCTGGTCGGAGGAGGGGGACAGCAGGGCAGAGAGGAGGGGCCTCCAGGTGGCTGTGGGGGGCGGGGGCAGGAGCATGTGGCTACTGAGAGCAGCTAAGTAGTAGGAGCACCTGGGGGGCGTCCATCACCACTGACGGGCTCTCCGTGTTGCCTCTGGTTTTTCTCCCATGGACTAGCCGAAGGACGTCGGGTACCTGGCCCAGCACCAGCTCTTTGACCAGGTAAGTCTGAGACCAGCCCCTGTGGCCTTCACTCTCTCAGTCCCCTGCTGCCTTCCTGGGCTCTGTCCCCAGAAGCAGCGAAGAGTAGCAGCCTCACGTGCCGCCCAGCGGTGCCCTCCCTGCAGCGAGCAGGTGGCGCCCTTGCAGGGAGCAGGTAAGGCCACAGGCCTGGAGGCGGGCGTGCTGAGCCCAGGGCCCTAGGACTGGGAGTGGGGGTCGAGTCTGCAGCACCAGGTTGCTGCCTTCCCTGTGACAGGTCTCCGGGCAGGTCCTGGAACCGCTCTTACCACATCTCCGACGTCTCCCAGCTAGGCCGTCTCCATCCCTGGGCCTGTGTGCTCCTAGCAGAGACGGGGTGTGATTTTCTGGGTCCCCAGCCTGGCGGGCCGGATTAAAGGCTTTGAGGACTGGAAGAGGAAGGGGCCCGGGCTGCGGCCGAGAGGAGGGCTCCTGGAGGCTGGGGACGGGACACTCCCAGCGCGGGGATGGGCCGGTGTGCTGGGTGCGTGGACGAGCCTGGGAGGGCTGGTTTGTCCAGAACTGCAGAGCGAGGAGGGGGCAGAGGGAGGCTGGGGCTAACCTGGGAGGCCCTGGAATGCAGGGCCAAGTCTCGGATTATCGGGAAGACGGTGAGGAGCCCTGTGAGGTTTTAGCAGGAGGTTCCTAGTAAGAGGTGGTATTTCCAAAAGAACCCAGCAAGACAGCCAGGGTACTTGTGAGGCACAGTGACCGGGGTGAGGAGAGAGACAAAGTGCAGGGAGCAGATATGCTGCTTTCGCTCTTTCTCTGTCACAAGTCAGCCCATGCGTAGACCGGAGTGTGGCCCTGGTGGCCCTGGGAGCTTTCGGCAGCGCAGCCTCCGCCCCGGGGCCCTGGGACGGGCTCAAGGTGACAAGGGCTCCACATCTGCGGAGCGCGGAGCTGGAGCCCGCGAAGCGGCCATGGGACTGAGGAGACCGGGGTGCGTGACTGGAGAACGCTCTTGGCTGAGCTGAGGACAGGAAGGCTGCCACAGAAGGTCCACAGTGATCCGCTGTGGGTGCTGAGTGGTTCTTTCCTCCTCATTCTGCAGTTTCCAAATCACCTAGAACGAGGATGGATGCTCATCGCAATGAGAAAAAAGTAGACTTCGTTTTTAAGTGGAACAAAGCGAGAACAAAGGGAAGTGCGGTAGCACTCGGGTCGCCTTCCACCTTCCCAAAGTCGTCTAGTTGGGACCTGGAGCGGTCAGAGGAGGGCTCATCCTGGGAAGTGACTGGACATTCTATCCAGCCCCTTCCTCGTCCCCCTCACTTCCGCACCCAGTGCGTGGGGTGTGGCCGGGCCAGTCCCCGGGCACGAGGGGAGTGGATTCTTTGGAGGCCCCTGCGCACCGAGCACTGGGCTCAGCCCTGGGTGCAGGGCTGAAGAAGTCAGAGTCACTCCCCTCCCCCAGTGGATCTGAAACCAACACATCAGGTGGCGATGAGTGCCCCAAAGTCACCATGAGGCAGCCCTGCAGAAGAAGGCAGGCGGAGAGGGCTCTATGGATAGGGTGGTCAGAGAAGGTGTCTCGAGAAGGTAGCGTTTGAACAGCTCCCCGAAAGATACGCAGTGGCGGCTCGGAGAGCCACAGGGCCTCGGAGAGCCACGGGGGCTCGGAGAGCCACGGGGGCTAGGAGAGCCACAGGAGCCCGGAGAGCCACGGGGGCTAGGAGAGCCACAGGAGCCCGGAGAGCCACGGGGGCTCGGAGAGCCACGGGGCCTGGGAGAGCCACGGGCCTGGGAGAGCCACGGGGGCCTAGGAGAGCCACGGGAGCTAGGAGAGCCACGGGGCCTAGGAGAGCCACGGGGCGAGCTTTCGCCTGCGAGGGGCAGGAGCTCAGCGCTGCTGGAGCCGAGGGCATGAGGGGAGCAGCAGGCCAGGTCTGAGGGTCCATGGGGCTGGGTGAGGGAGGACGTTTCCGAATGGGATGGGGAACTGGAGGGTGGTGTTTCCAGCGTCCCTGGCCACTTCCTGGAGGTGAGGCCAGCATGGCAGATGTGCTGGCAGGGGGACCTTCAGGAGGCCGTGGCAGCCATCTGCCATGTGACCAGAACGAGAGGAGGCCGTTTTCGGAGAAGGCAAAATTTGTGGTTATTCTGAAGACAGTTTGGCTGTTGTAGGGCGACCGGAGTCTTTACCTAGGGTCCCCCGAGGTGCTTCTACCTCTGCTGTCAGAGCGCCTCAGGGGAAGGCTGAGCAGCTGGCCTGGGGCAGCGTGCGGGGCGGGGCTGGCAGGCCTCTGCACTGCTTTCTGGGCCTTCTCTGCCCACTTGAAGCTCAGTGGCCCCCACTCAAAACCTCTTGCTCCCAAATCTCTTTTTTTTCTTTGGCTGCTTTATTTTTTTTATCCTCACCCAAGGACATTTTTTCATTCTTTTGTTCAGATAGAGTGGGAGGGAGAGAGAGAGAGAAACATCAATGTGAAAGGGACACATCGAGTGGCTGCCACGCACACGGCCCAAGCCGGGGACAAACTGCAACCGAGGTACGTGCCCTTAGCGGGAACCGAACCCGGGTCTCTCTGGACTACAGGCTGACGCTCCAACCGCTGAGCCAAACCAGCCAGGGCACTCCCAAATCTCTCACTGACTTTCCTCCCAGAGACCCCATGTTTTAGAATATTTTGGCTACTACACTGGGCCTATTTTAATTACAAGTCATACTGTAGGAGCGGTTCTTCTGTTGGGGTCTCTGAATCCTTGGCTGGTGCCCTGATAACATCAACCAACCACCTTCCGGAAATCCTGCTCCGTGGCATTCCACAGGCCGCGTGGGGGGAGCCCTGGGGAGGTGGTGGGCGGGTCCCGGAGCCTTTTGGAGTCTTCCACGCAGCAGTGTTCTACTTCTACACGGCTGTTTGAGGCAGACTCAGCACAGAACAGCACTGTCTGGGTCAGGGCCACCTGCAGAACCTTCCAGCTGCTTTTAGTGGTCAGCACTCTCTTAACCAGCAGCCTGCACTCGCAGCAGCTGCTACTGAAGGAATGGCCAGTCACCCTGCAGGTACCCTCAGACAGGGCTGCTTACTCTGAAAGTGCCTGAGTGAAGTAGCAGAGGTGGTTCCCCTGGCAACAGTTTCATACCTCACAAGCTTGAAGATGCCCCTGGGTTCAGAGATGTCCCATCAGGCGCTGGAGGCTGGCTCTGCTGGGTTTAGCAGCACTGAGTGCCTTCTGGAGGTCGGGTCTGGAAGTGCGTTCATTGAGGGTGAGAGGTGTCTTCACTGTGAGCCACTGGCTGGTTCTTCCCAGATGAGGCCAGGACCCGGCATCATCCGCCCTGCCCTGAACTCCAGGATTGCCTGCTGTGCTGGAAGTGGCCTGGGGCTTGGGAAATTAAAGAGAAACTGAAAACTGGTCCCTAAAAGAATCACTGTGTTAAAGCCATAAAGGTAAATCTGGTTGTAAGCATAAAACGGGCTGAACTTGAAGTGAAAATGTCCTAGAGGTGTCTTCCTCATTGCACTGAGCACAGACTTGGGCCGGCCGGCCTGCCCGGCTCCGCAGACGGTTTCTGTGCCCAGCCTGTTCCTGCTGGATCGGAAACATGCTTGATAGCCCCTGGGCTTTTAAAAGGAAGAAGCCAAGAATCCGCGCCTTGGTGTTAGGTGTGCTCTTGGTTCATCCTTTCAGAGAAAGGTGCCAGAATAACTCTCTGCCCAGAAGAGGGTGTGGGCGCAGGGAGCAGGTGGGGTGAGGAACACTGCAGGGGCGCGAGCTTGCAGTCCCAGAGCAGGCCCTGCCCAGCGGCCTCCCCACAGGAGCGCGGTGGGAGCCCCTCCTTCGGGTGCCAGCGAGAGGACTGTGCACGCACCTTGCTCTCCGCCTCTGCCACACCCTCACCACCACTGGCTGCCCTCACTGCTTCTGTCTCAGCTAATGTGACTAGTGGGAAATGAGGACATTTCATTTGGGTTTGTTTGCCAATGGGACTGAACCTTGCCCTTACACTGTACCTGATTCATTTTTATGTATTATTAGGTTTTGTCCTGTGCATTGGGATTATTATTTTGTATGAACTGTGTACTTTAACCCTTATTTACCGCATTTAGTTCAAGTAGGATTCCTAGTCTGTTGGTCTTTATAATTTACTTACTTAGCATCTGCCGGCTGTCATTGCTTTGCCAGGAGTAAATTTGGGAAATCTTCCCCTCCAAAGATTTTATATTTTATTTTTTTATAAAAACTTTATTGTTGAATGTATTACAGATGTCCCCCCCTTTTTCTCCCCTTGACCCCCTCCTCCTGGCTCCCGCACCCCTCCTGCCTTCCCCACACTGTTGTCTGAGTGCACTGGTCACACATAGTCGTCCTCATTTATTGTGGTTTATCCAGACTCTAGCGAGTGGTTGCACCTGACGTTGAAGGATCCTGGGGTGCTCGAATGCACAGGCCTACAGTCCATATGTACAGTATTTTTAATTTTAATTGAAATACAGGGTGTATAATTGACTCACACAACCGAGCGCGCGCTGTATCATTTTCACTGTCTCCATCAACTTTTTAATGAATATATTTGAAAAAATCGCGATAGAGTGAAGCTGCGAAAGTCGAAGCGCAAAGTGGCAGGGACAACTGGATATTCATATAAGTTCTTCGGTTTATCTCTTCCTGACCCCCTCCCCATTTTCCCTTGAGGTTCATCAGTCTAACAACAAATTTGTACTTCTTAATCCCTTCACCTTTTCACCCATCCTTACAACCCCAAAATTGAGTTTTAGTCCTGGCCAGTTCGGCTCAGCGGTTCGAGTGTTGTCCCACAGACCAAAGGCTCACAGGTTTAATTCCTGGTCAAGTGCATGTACCTGGGTTGCAGGTTCAATCCTCGGCCCTGGATGGGGTTCATACAAGAGGCAGCCAGTGGATGTGTCTGTCTCACATCGATGTTCCCCTCTCTCTCTCTCTCCCCCCTCCCTCTTCCTCCCCCCTCCCCTCCCTTTCACTCTCTAAAAATCAATGGGAAAAGATCCTCAGGTGAGGATTAACAAAAAATAATTCCTATATGGCAAAATGTGGGCGTGGCCGTGTCAGTACACGAGAGGACAGTGTATTTGGCCCTCTGTCAGCTAGGCATTTATTTGACTTCTGGGCTGGTGTGTCCCACAGGCTGGTCTCAACCTTCCATGTCTGCTCTGACACCCACAGATCCCAGAGCTGAAGCAAGACATCAGCATCCCTGATTACTGTTGCCTGGGCGACGGGGAGGAAGAGGAGATCACCATCAACGCCTGGTTTGGGCCTCCAGGCACCGTGTCCCCCCTTCATCAGGATCCCCAGCAGAACTTCCTGGCCCAGGTGGGAGTCACTCCAGGCCCCAGCCTTCTCCCCTCCTGGCCAGCCCTGGCCCACCACATGCACCCCCTTTACACAGCAGAGAGACGGACCACTGACAGGCTGTGGGCACAAGCAGACGGCAGCGGTACCCGGCCTGGGCCGTGTCGGCTCTTCTCAGTGTGCCTCCTGACGACGGGCTCATCCGCGGGCCCCAGCACCTCGCTCCCACGGAGCAGGGCCAGCGCCGCCCCAGGCCCTCGGACGGACGCAGCGAGCACCTCATGGCTGCCTCTCCCCTCCTGCCCCCGTCTGGCTTGGCCGGCTTCTCCCCACCAAAACCCTCTCTGCAAAAAGGAGCAGCTCCGCAGCCCCGGATGGTTTCCCTGAGACCCAGAAGAGGGCACAGGGAGGGCAGCCTGCAAGCGCCTGAGTGTCTCCTAAGCAGAGAGGAGACCGTGCTCCCAGGCGGCTGGCCGTGAGCTCTGCACCCGTGTCCTCTGTAGGGGGGCGAGAGCCACCCGTCGCGGTGAGGGTCGGAGCTGGCCCGTGTAAAGCACTGGGACGGCGGCTGTCACAGCAAGGCTGAGCCGTTGGCCACAGTGACCAGCTTACTGGTTCAGAGATCTGGAGGGAAACATGGCCTGGGCACACGGGGCTGGCTGGCTGGGGCGGGGCAGTGTGTAGACAGGCACAGAGGCAGGGGGGTGCGGGTTCAAGGACCTGCAGTCAGTGCGGGGCAGCAGCGGGAGGCAGGTCAGCAGCCGACTGACCGGCCGCTCTCTTCCAGGTGCTCGGGAGGAAATATATCCGGCTGTACCACCCCCAGGAGTCAGAGGCTCTGTACCCTCATGGCACACACCTGCTTCACAACACAAGCCAGGTGGGACCCGGTGTGGTGCCGCAGCCCCTCCTCACCCCACCCTGTCTCTGCAGACGAGGCATGTGACTTTTTGCTTTGTTCAGGTTGACGTGGAGAATCCCGACTTGGAGAGGTTCCCCAAGTTTGCCGAGGCCCCGTTCCTGTCCTGCGTCCTGTCCCCTGGAGAGCTCCTGTTCATCCCGGTGAAACACTGGCATTACGTGCGGGCCCTGGACCTGAGCTTCTCCGTCAGCTTCTGGTGGTCATAGCCAGGGCAGGACGTGGGCCTGCTCTGGGCCCCCTGCTGCTGGGCCCTGCAGCCTTCACGGGGGCCCAGCTCCAGCACGGGGCCGGCAGAGGTGCGCCCGGGCCAGGCCGGCCAGAGCCCAGAGGCCATTCCAGGCCCCACTGCGAGTCGAGGACACCGTGAGGCCTGAAGTGTTTGGGAAACGGGCAGGCAGTGTGTGCCCTGGCGGAGCCTGGGCTCTGAGGTTGGCTGCCTGGGTCTAAACCCTGCCCCACTGCTTAACTGCTGTGTGATTTGGGGCACGTGTGTCCCCACCTGTAAAATGGAGCACTGGTCCTCCTCACAGAGGGTCTGAGGTGCAGCGTGGGCAGAGCCCTGATGCTCCGCCAGCAGTAGCTGTGGATAATCTTTTCTTACTCCTCGCCCAGGAACATACTTGGCAAGAGGGAGAGACATCGTGTGAGAGGGAACATCAGTCAGTTGCCTTCCACATGTGCCCCGACCAGGAACTGAAATGGCAACGTTGCCGTGCGTAGGATGGCGCTCAGCCAACAGCCACACGAGCCAGGCCAGCTGTCGCTAACCTCAATAGCCATTATGTTTGTCGTGATGGGGCCTCTCCAGACACCTCTGGGCAGACTTGGAGCCTGCGGGCTCTGGAGAGAGGTGGGCATGAGCTAGAGCTCAGACCTCTGCTGGGCAGTGGGAAGTCTGGGATGTTTCTGTTTGTTTCTTTTTCTTTTTTTGTTGATTTTAGGGAGAGGAAGGGGGAGAGACATCGATGTGTCATTCATGCATTCATTGATTGATTCTTGAATGTCCCAACCGGGGAGCGACCCCGCAATCTCGGCGTCTCAGGACGGTGCTCCAGCCGAGCCAGTTTCTGCGCTGCCCTTGCTGAGTGTGACCTGCCTTCACAGAGCGCACGGGTCTTCTCAGCTTGACACGTCACCTGCGCACCCTCCCAGGCTGTTCCCAACGCCAGAAAGAGCCCTGGCCAGCTCCTGGAAGCCCTCCTGCCCCTGCCGGCCCCGCCCTCCCAGGTCACTCTGCTCTGGGGGAGCCCAGACACCAGGCTTCTATTTGTTTCTTTTGTATAAAGCATGTGGGTTGGTTTGTATAAAATGTGGTTTGTTGTTGGTCTTTGGTCATTAAGACTTTCCCCAGCCCTGTGGCTGAAGACAGGCCGGCCAATCCAGCCACTGACACCAGAAGCGTCCAGGGCCTGCTTGCGGAGACGCTCTCCCGTTGGTGACGTTTGTGCAGTATGGTCTGGACTTGATATGTGTCACACACTGACCGTGAGGTACACAGCGGTCTGTTCCAGACCAGTCACGAAAGAACCTTTCATAAACCTTAAAAACAATACAATACTCAAGAATATGTAGTTAAAACAAAGGTACCAACGAAATGTTAACAACATGTTTAAAACTCAGTGTTGAGGGGGTAAGATGTCCTGCTGGCGATTTCGCTCGCCAGCGTCTCAGCAGAAACCCGGCCTCACGTGGCAGCGACGCCTGCACTCGGAGCCCGTGGCATCCTTCGCAGTAGCAGGTGCTGAGGAAACACTCCGTTGTTTTCCTTTTCACTACCGAGGCTCCTGGACTACTGACACTGGTCACCAGACTGCGGGGTGGGGGCGCACCAAGCAGTTGTGCAACACGAGCTGGGTGTCCTATCGTGTACTTCAGTTCTGACACTGTCTCCCTGTAGTGTGTCAGATCCGAGCGTAAGGGCTCAGTCCCACAGGACTGTGGTGGGGTCCTGCACGTTGACAGTAGTCTCGGTGCTGGAGGCTGGTGGGCCATGAGAGGCGGTCCCAGGAGGGGAAGATGGAGCAGGGACGTCAAGGCCCGAGGGGAGTGTAAAAGGACGCAGAAGGCAGCTCAGTGCGTCTGAGACTGCAAGAGGCCAGGACGGGGTGAGGGCCGTGGTACGGGATAAAGTTAGGGTGTATCAAGGGTCCAGTCAGTGCAGGCTCTGAATGCCAGGTGGGCTGGCCCCCTTGGTTGTGACAGAAACCCAGCTCCGAGCAGTCTCCGCAGAAACAGTACGTGCTGGCTCTGTGACACCAAGGTGCTGGACGAGGAAGCCCAGGCTCGGGCCCGGCCGCCAGGCTTCTCTCCGGCCCTTCCACCCCTGCTGGTCTGGCCCTGGTTTCAGTCTTTCTCCTCTTGCAGGTAGGCCTTGTCCCCAGGGGAGGTGACCCCAGCTGGTCAGCTCCGCATCCTGCAGCACCAGGGCGACCTGCAGGCTCAGAAACCCAGGCCACCCTGGTAACTAGGAGAAGGGGAGATGGAAACGGTGGAAGCTGTAACCAGGCCAAGGATTTGAACTTGGTCACAAAGGTCTTGGGACTTCAGAGAACTGAGCAGAGACTCGGAACATCCGCAGGAAAGCCGGCTGGTGGCAGGGAGGCGGTGGGGCGAGCTGTGTGCAGAGGCCGGGCAAACACCGGAGCTGCTTGAACATGGCGTGGAGGGTCCCATCTGGCACCATTAACAACTACCCACCCAGTTTTCACAGAATTTCCCCCAAGCAGCAACAGCACTGCAGCAGTGAGGCACACACCAGCAATGCCTCCCGTGCTCACACGGCACGGCGGCTCCAAGGGGCCCCGCGGGCCCGGCCTTCCCAGCTGCCCGGCTCCTGCTCAGCCGCTATGGAAGAACAGGGCTCGTCCGGCATGTGCCGTGATTCCAAAGTCGGGGACTAGAGCAGTTCATTAAAACATGGCACGGAGGCCTGGCTACCTCAAGTAAACCCCTTGTCAAATGGAAGACAGATGAGCTTTTATGTGCCCTCTGGGCAAGGCCCCAGTGTTGCTCGTAACCCAGCTAGAGCCCTGGCTTCACTCTGAGGAGTGGACAGATCAGCTTGGGAAAGAGCACCAACAGCTGTGCCCAGAGCCCAGGCAGGTGCTGGCACCAGAACCCCATGCCACCGCCAGGTGTGGGCTGAGCCCGACGAGGCCCTGTCCCCATGGCATTTCACTGCCTTGGGGACCCCGTGAGGAGATCAACAGTAGGACACTGCAGAGTGATGAGTGCAATGAAGACGACAGAACAGGGTCACAAGTTAAAAAGTGACGATGGGGGAGGGGTGAGTGAGGACATGGCTTTTTGATGATTGACATTGGCACAGAAGTCTGAATGACCAGGATGCAGAATTGGCCATGAGAGTTGAGGCAAGAGCTCTCGCGCAGGAGCAGCAGTCCCGAGGCAGGAAAGCCTTGGCCTTGGGCGAGCAGCCGGAGCAGGAAGAGTGGGAGGAGCAGGGGCCGGCGGGCAAGGGCCGGACTGTCAGCAGTGGGGAGGACAGGGCTGCTAAGCCAGGGAGATGCGTGGTCTGCATGCTGCCGTGAGGACGGCCTGAGGGGGAGACAGGAAATCCAGAGTGGCCAGTGTCACGGCGCAGCCAGGGCCTCCTGAGCACTGTCGGGGCGTCAGTGCGGCAGGGCCGTGGAGCACAGGCTGCACAGGGAGCGGGCAGCGCCCTCACAGCAGCCTTGAGTGCAGGCAAGGACGAGGGGATTGTGTGTAAGGGTTTTGGGTGAGCCGGCCACGCAGTCCTCAGGAAGTGCAGGTCGGTATCAGCACAGGGGAGACTGGGAACTGGAGGGCCAGTGTCCCCAGCATCAAGGTGCGCAGAGCTCCCCAGGTCAGTCAGGACTCAGCTGCACCTGCAGGGAAGACCCCGCCTCCCCTTGACCGGTAAGACCACCTGCCAGGACAAACAGAGCTGCCCTGCCCCTGGTCTGGGCGTTGCTTTGCTCTTAGCCCCTTCTTCGTGGACTGCATTTGGGAGTCGGACCTTTCTGCCGGACAGCAGCCTAGCAGTCCTGGAGGGAGCGTGAACCAGGGGCAGCCCCTGGACTGCATCCCGAGGGCCTTGGGAGGATGAATGAGCAGCTGGGGTTCGTGGATGGTGGCGGCAGTGCCGTGACTGAGGCGTGGGTCTTACCCAGTCGTTTCTGACTGGTTCTTGTGCTTTCCCTCCACCTCTGCAGGCCTCCTGTCCCTCCCAAAAGATCCTTCTTCAGACGACTGGGATGGCACCTGTTCCCTGCCTGACACATGACTGAACCCGCCACTGTCGTGGGCACCCACAGGCCTTTGCCATGAGCTGGCATGTGCTCTCAGAGTGCTGGGCAGGACCCCAGGCCGCTCAGAGGCTCCCGCCTTCTCACTGCCCGGGAGGTTGGCGTGAGGGCTTCAGACGCAGGACTGCAGCCGGCAAGGTGAGCCTCCCACCAGCAGGTGTCATCTGTTCTCCATGTCCTAGATGCCTGCTCCACACTGGGTTTGGGGGGTGACCAGGCAGAGCATCCCCGCCTTCACAGAGGGAGGCCTCCCCACCACTAGTGCCCAGTTCATTCACTCTCTGCCTGGCAACAGCATCTTCAGTTTGTTCAGTTACCCCCTCCTCGCTCTCAGCCTGTGGTTTGGGGGGGCTGCCTTCCCCAGGGCGTGCCCCCGCCTCTGCAAGCCCAGACTGGAGCTGGAAGCCATGAGGGTGTTTGCCGAGGTGGGGGCACTGAGACCCACCCTCTTCCCCTGGCACTGGGCGGGGCGTGTGAGGCTGGAAGCACTGTAGCCATTTTGCTACCAGGGGAAGGAGATGGATTTTCTAGACCATCTTGTAGGTCCCGGCTTGAGCCAGCTCAATGACAACACCGCAGAGACAGAGTCTGGATGTTTGGTGACACTGGAACCACCAGGTGAAACCCCTCCTGAAGGGCCCCTCTAGACAAGTCCTTCCTTGTTTAAGCCAGTCTGAGCTGCGTTTTCTGCCGTAACTAATTCGGTCCTGGGGGAGAGAGACAAGGAATTAAAACAGTGTAGCAGTGTGATGACTCAGGAACGCAGAGATGGGAGACTGGGAGCTGGAGGGGGACAGCCCCGCCAAGACCTAAAGGGTGGGAAGGTATCAGCAGGCACCGGCAGGACATGGGCGGAGGGGACAGGTGCGAAGGCTCAGGGGGAGCAGGATCTCACTCAGGAAGTGGGAGAAACGCTGTCCTGCTGCACAGTGGGGACGGGAAAGGCCATGAGGTGTGCAGGGACCTCAGTACCTGGCCTCATGAACCCTGTGTGCCTGGACCCGAGTCCTTGTCGGCGGAGTCACTGGGGTCTTTAGCAGAGGCACACAAGGCTGACTGGCATCGTGGGACGGTCACTGTGGTAGCAAAGATGGAGCAGTGGGCAGCGTGGTGCCAGGGGCAGTGAGCAGCTGGTGCAGAGGGGAGGTCAGGGGAAGAACCTGACCCAAGGCAGCTGTGGTGGGCTGCGGGCCATCTGGCAGATGGGCCTACAGGTATGGTGACAGGTCTGATGCAAGAGGCCAACCCCCAGCTGCCAGTCACAGCCAGGGCAGAAAGGCCCAGTGAGGAGAGCACACCTTCAGCCCCGCCTGCCCGCCGCACCCCCACTCGGCCAGCTGCATCACGGGCCAGCGGAGAGTCCATCCTACGGGGAGGTCAAGGCCACGGCTCGCACAAGTCCAGGTCGGGCTGGCCAGTGTTGCTGGGATAAGTAACCGAAGCCGGAGGTTGATGGCAAGGCCACCCTGGGCTGTGCTGTGCAGGAGCCTGGCACCTTCACCTGCTGGGACCCCACCCTGGGCCCGTTATCAGTGAGCTCCAGGAAGCAGGGAGCGGCCAGGACGCAAAACCTCCCGGACGGGCGCACAACACAGACCGAGGCTGCAGCGACTCCTCAGTAAGTTTTATTTCAAACCTGCTAATAAGTGAAATACAGCAAGAGGTGACGTACGAAACGTGAAACACTGCCGCCTCTTCCGAACAGCCTGCGCAGCACCGCAGCTAGTGCTGCCTGGATCGCAAGGACTTTCTGTTCGACTTGGAGAGTCCAGCCTCCCTGTCCTTGTCAGGGTCGAAGACTTCTACACAGAAACACCAGGGGGAGCCTGAGTGGCAGGGCCGGCCGCACCCCGACGAAGCTCCGCTCACAGCTGCACCTGGCGTGCCAGGGCCTTGCTCTAACTGCTCACTGCTCACCCCTCCCCAGCTGCGAGGACAGATGCACAGCCTCGAGGGAGCTGTGGACGCTGCCCCCATGTCCCCTCCGGAGAGCTTCTGGGGAGAGAGCCTTGCCCAGACCAGGCTGCACATGCCTTGGAATTTCCACTGGGTTCTAGTGAGCCCTCTGAACTATGCAAACAAGGCAGCCTTCACTGACCGAGAAGCCACTGACCCCAGGCTCTGCTCATGCAGACGCCGCCCGGCCCCCTCCCAGGGCTGCCTCAGTGCCGGTGCCATTCCTCCCAGCCCGGCCCCCCCACAGGCCAGGGGAGCCCGCGAGCCCCTCAGGGACACCAACCTGGTATGTCGTGGGGCCAGTAGTCGTTACAGTTGGGGCAGCGCGGCTCCGCATTTGACTTGAAATACTTGGCCACACAGGGTGAGTGCATCCTGATCCCACAGGTCTCGCAGCTTTGGCCCTGAAAGAGAAGGCAAAGCTGCGGAGCCCTGCACACACCTCCTTGCTCCCGACTCCCGGGGACTTGTCCAGCAGGCCAGGTATGTTTGTCTTCCGAGCCCCAGATGAATACTGACAACCACCCATAAGTCCTTAGTGCAGTGGGGTGTCTGACAGAATTCCCACGAAGAAGCTCGAGTCTCCAGGCCAGAGAAGGCAGTGGCGCTGGCCAGGCCCCGCACAGCAGCAAGGCCTGAACTCGGCTCCTCGCCCAGTGGGCATGAGGAGAGCTAGAACTTTTCAGAAGGCATTGGCAATGTTATCTCAAATGCTTTAAAAAACACACACACATACTCTCTGCCCCAGAAATTCCACTTCCAGGAATTCAGCCAAAGGAAGCAATCCCCAGGCACCCAAGGGAGCAGGTGCGAGGGGGCCATCAGAGTGTAGTCACCACTGCACACAGATGAAAGTTAAAGAGAAGGAACCCCAACGTCTACACTAGTTCAATGGCTGTGAAGCCCTACGAAGTCCACAGTGTAAAACCATGGACTCAGAAAAGCAGCGGTGCCCACGGAAGGACGGTCACAGCTGCCAAGATGGCAGGTGCGCGGCCGGCGTCTGCAGTCTCCTGCGGAAACTAGCCAAGAGCCCCGGGACTACAGCAGAGGGCCGGGGGGGACAGGAGGTGCATTCACGTGGTCGCCCGGGACACGTCTGAGGAGAGGCCCTCCTGCTCACGGGGAGGAGGCGACAGCAATGCCAGAAGCCTGGGCCCAGCGTTCTACGAGATGCCACAGGCCCGGCAGCCAGCGTGCCGCAGGGAGCCCGCAGCGGTACCTGGATGAGGAGGCTGTGGCAGATGTTGCACATCTTCACGGCGTCGGGGTACGTCTCCCGGATGTGCTGCTCCATCTCCAGGATGGCCCGGGTGTGCAGGGTGAACTCTCCTTCCTTCTGTGGGGACACAGCGGGGGATAATCGCTCAAGTCCTTTCCTGCTAGACATCCTGTTCCCTCTGCAGTCCACAGCCCAAGGCCCCTCACCACTGCAGGTTTTCACCAACCCTGGCCAACAGGTGGCCACGCTGGCCCCTTGGCAGAGCCTCAAGCAGGAGCTTAGGCAAAGACCTGACAGGAAATCGAGTACCCCCACCCCATTTTCTTAGCGCCTCACTGCGCCTTCACAGACACGAGCCGCGCACCTGCACAGCAGCCCGTGTGCGCACCGTCACGGCCCACCTGCACGAGGACACTGAGGCAGGAAGGGAGGCAGCCTCTCCACGGGCTGAACTCAAGACAACCCGCCCTACTCCCAGAAATCGTATCAGATGCCTCCCAGAACTGCTGCCTGGAGCCTCCACAGGGACCATCCAAGATCACTTCCGGCCACGTCACTGTACAGACAAAGCTGGAAACCGTCCAGACAGGGCAGGGACAGGCCCTAAGTTACACTGTGGCGGCACTGGTGGTGAGGCCTCCAAGTTCCCAGGTCTGAAAATGGTCCAGACGCCATGTGACCTACAATCCCTGGGAAAGCCAGGAAGTGTGGGAAAACCCAAGGAAAGACAGCTCAGCTGGCCCGTCACCAAGTTACAGGAAAGAGGCTGGCTGAGGGAGAGCCAGCTCAGAGGCAAGTGTCACCAAAGCCCCTTAAGTTTCTTTTGATTCCCAAAGTCAACCAGTGAACTGAGATGTGAATCTGTTAACCATTTTTGTTACGTCTGAGCCTCTTCCCTGATGGGAGAGGGAGGTGTCTTGCCAGGAGATGCCACTGAAGACTGAAGCTGCCCATGTCACCCCACATGCTTCTGTTACTTTCTATCTAATTTCCATAGCAAGCAAGAGCAATTTCTCCTATGTCTGACATTGAACACCACCCACCCTGGTTCCTGCCTCCACCCCCACGCTGAGTGCCGAGGAAATGGTATGCTTGTGTGACCAAGCCCAGGAAGTGCATTTACTCCACTCCGGGCCACCAACAACAGGCCCAGGCGACCACCCAGAGAGAGAGAGCACACGGGTGCAGAGCGTCGGAGCCGGAGAGCTGGTGGCAGGGAGCAGGGCGGGGACAGCAGGCTGTGGGTCCAGCCAGAGTGGGCAGGGGCACTGTGCCTCTCAGGTGTGTGGCCACAGTCCTGTGGCTACTTTCTTCAGAGAAGCTCCCAAATCCATATGGTGTCCATGTCCACAGCTACTACCATCCACCTTCACCTCCTAATTGCACTCAACCCACTCCTGCCCCTCTGTCACCCTCTCCAGAAAGCTGATCTCTGCAGGGCAAACTACCTTGTCCCCCTGCCTCAGCCCTTCAGGGCTGCCCCTATTCTTAGGCTGAAGAACCAATGACCTGTGCCCATCACGCAGGCTCACCGTGTCCCACGGTCCTCCTCAGTCCTGTGCTCAGCACGCTCTGGCCTCAGCTCCTTGAGCACCACGGCCCTTAGGGGCACAGGGCTTTAGCAGAGGCTGCTCCGTCAGCCCTGGAGAACCTTCCCTGCCCCAGTGCCGGCTGCCTCCCACACAGCCTTCAGCTCAGCTCAGTCCTGTTGAGGTCAGGCTCCTTCGTTAGTTATAATAAAACCATGTGCTTTCTATCTGTAAGCACTTCAGAGAGATATCTGATTAATTTCTGGTCCCCCACCCCCACCCCTCACCGCCACCACCCCAACCCTGAGCGTCTGAGAGCAATGAGCTTGTCTGGCTTTGCTCTCCCGTGTCCCAGCACTCAACCCACGACAACATCTAGGGAGACTAAGTAGACCTGTTCCAGTTCAGAGTCAGGCTTGAGCCACATGTGCCTGAAACAGTGCCCGGTGCTTACCATTCCTGATCCTACTCAGTCCTGCGGGCGCGTCACAGGCAGGGCCAGGCGGCATGACCCCAGGCCCTGCAGCGAGACCTTGCATCTGACCACCCCACTCAGGGCCTCCGACAGGCTGCACAGCCACACTGCACCTTGTGCCCGATGGAGTGCTGCACGGGGCACAGGAGCAGGGCCCCAGGCACTAGAGTCTCCCATCATGATGAATGAAGTACCAAGGGGGCAATGTGCCCACAAGTATGAGTCTGTGTAAGATCCCATTTCTGAGGCTGAGGATCACGGTGGTGCCCCCAGAAAGGCTGGTCAGGTGACCAGCCAGCACTCACCACACAGGCCCCCAGCTACTCCTCCAAAATGTCACAGAACTCATGGCAACTCTCACCACACCAACCAGTTCAGAAAGCATTCAACCCTCACGGAAAAACACCTGACAGCAATCAACATCCAGTCTTCAGATGGGGAACAAGCTGAGGCGAGAAGCCACCCGCCAGAGGAAACTGGAGGAGTCTACACCGCCCCACGGGTTGGTTCCTTCCTCCTGTCCCCTGAGGGTGAGTGCCAGTCAACAAGAGGACTCCCACCGACCTGAGGGCTGCAAGAGGTGCACCTCATTTCTGCAGCACGCCCTCCTTTCTGGCTCACAGAGCCTCAGACCCCCATCTCACCGGAGCTCAGAGCCGCCCCTGAGAAGGGCAGCCCCAGCGTCTTCATTTCACTGAGGAAGAAATAGACAAGACAGGAGCCTGGACCCGAAACTCAAGTCCAACAGACCCCAGGGGCATGTTCTTTCCTGCTGCCCGGCCTCTCTGAGCACAAAGGGCTGGAGTCCAGGGTGAGCCCAGCGGTCACGTGGACACACAGGCCTGGAACCGCAGCGTGCTAACTCCCGAGCCCAGGCCGGCTGCGGAGGGCGTGCTGGGTGTGCAGTGGTTCGCTCTCGTAGGTGAGGTAACGGATGACTTCGATGTGTTTCTTTATGAATATCGGAATTTCTGGTATCATTCTTTATAAGTTTTCGATAAATTCTGTCCCTCTGAAGCTGCACCCATCTTGCCAAGTCACCTATCAGCATTTCCCGAGTGCCCACACGTGTGACAAGGTAGAATGTGAGGACGTTGTAGCCACTGCCTTGAAGAGCCTGGCCCGAGGACAGAGTGAGGTCAATCATAGCAGCCCGAGGATGGTCTACATTGCCGAATCCACCCAGAGAGGAAGAAACACTGTGACAAAGCAACTGATGGGGAGCTGCAGTCACCTGAGCTGGAGCCTAAATAGGACTCTGCCACTTGCTGGGTGTGGGACATCAACCAGACCACGGAGCTGAGGCTTGTCCAGCTAAAAAACAGAGCTAAGGGATTCTTGGTCATCACAGGATGGCCAGGAGGACCCGAGGATGATGTACACCATGTGCCCAGAGACCCTGGCACTCACTGGGAACTCCTGCCACCCCATGACCTCTCCAGCCACCTTCCTCCATCGGGAAAGCACCTCGGGAGCTGACCATTTGCAGTCAGACTGCCAGGGACAGCCATCCCCTTAGAGATCAGTAACTGAACACTGTCACTGTGACCACCAGAGGCTCTCCCTGAAAAGGAAGCGAAGAATCGTGCCAGCCGTACGCCACAGACTCGGGCCCGTCTGCCCACCGATGGGGAAGCTGAGGGCCGAGCTGAGTCCTGCACAGACACGGGCACTCAGAGGGGTGGTGCTGTGGCAAACTGGGCAAGAGCGGAGCCTGCCTAGCTCAGGTTCCTTGAAAACACGGGTGCCTTTTGTGGGAGAAGAACAGAAACGTCTGCCCTGGCCGGTTTGGCTCAGCGGTTAGAGCGTCGGCCTGGGATCCTGAGAGACCCGGGTTCGGTTCCCGCTAAGGGCATGTACCTCGGTTGCAGTTTGTCCCCGGCCCTGGTTGGTCGTGTGGGTGGCAACCACTCGATGTGTCCCTTTCACGCCGATGTTTCTCTCTCTCCCTCTCTTCCTCTCTCTCCCTCCCACTCTGTCTGAACAAAAAATGGAAAAATGTCCTCGGATGAGGATAAAAAAGAAAAAGAAACGTCTGCCCTGCTCCAATCAGCAGAACCAGACAGGGGGTGTCTTGAAACTTGAGCCTGCAGTCTGGTCCTTCCACAGATTTCCACACTCCTCTCCAAAAGCTGGTCTACGTGTCCTCATCATGACAGTGATTACATGACAATGAAGGCAATTCCTCTGGGAGCCAATCTCCAGGCACCTGACACACACCACTCATCCCGTCCTTCACGCCCGAGATGGGTCCTGCTACTTCCCTCTTACAGACGCAGAACACAGAGTCACCTGGACCATGATTCAGGCCTGTGTCTGATGCTACTCCTGTGCTCTTAACCACTGTACAACACTGCCTCACAGTCTAGGGACCAGGGCTCAAATCCTGGAGCCTCCAAACCGGGCACAACTCCTGGCTCTGCCATTGGCTGTAGCCCCTGCACAGATCACATGAGTGACCAGGAAGCTCTAAATCCCGCTCACAGGGTCACTGTCGGCATCAAAGCAGATAAGGGACCTGAAAAGCTCAATGGACTTCAGTTGGCTACAACACGGCTCTGAAACAAAACAATTATCAATTCTGAAGAGCAGGCCGAGCTGGCTGGGAAAGCTCGGGGCAGCACCTCGGTGGGCCCTCTGCTCGGGAAAGCTCGGGGCAGCACCTCGGTCGGCCGTCTGCTCGGGAAAGCTCGGGGCAGCACCTCGGTGGGCCCTCTGCTCGGGAAAGCTCGGGGCAGCACCTCGGTCGGCCGTCTGCTCGGGAAAGCTCGGGGGAGCCCCTCGGTCGGCCGTCTGCTCGGGAAAGCTCGGGGCAGCGCCTCGGTCGGCCGTCTGCTCGGGAAAGCTCGGGGGAGCCCCTCGGTCGGCCGTCTGCTCGGGAAAGCTCGGGGCAGCGCCTCGGTTGGCCGTCTGCTTGGGAAAGCTCGGGGCAGCGCCTCGGTGGGCCGTCTGCTCGGGAAAGCTCGGGGCAGCGCCTCGGTGGGCCCTCTGCTCGGGAAAGCTCGGGGCAGCGCCTCGGTGGGCCGTCTGCTCGGGAAAGCTCGGGGCAGCGCCTCGGTGGGCCGTCTGCTCGGGAAAGCTCGGGGCAATACCTCAGTCAGCCATCTGCTCTGCACGAACTTCTGCAGCACCTGCTCAGCTTCCTTCTTCCGCATTTTCTTGCCTTTAAGTTGATCAACCATGTTCAAAATATTTGTGGAAGAGGCAAAGCCAGTTTCTGAGTCAATAATCAGTTCCAGCTGGAAGAAACAGCAGGTATCACGTTCATCTATTAAACTGGCAAACAGGTTTTAAGCAGTAACACCAGTCCTGGTGGGAAGGCGAGAAAACGTCTCATATCACAGGCAGAACTGTACACGACATGACCCTTCAGGAAAAGCCTAATCACATGCATCCAGAGCCATCCACTGCCCTGGCCGGGTGGCTCAGTTGGTTGAGCATCGTCCTGTGCACTGAAGGGTGGCTGCTCGATTCCCGGTCAGGGCACATACCAGGGTTTTGGAATCGATCCCCGATTGGGGTGCCCGATTGGGGTGCATGCTCTCTCATCAATGCTTCTCTTTCCTTTCCGTCCTCTAAGATCAGTTTTTTTAAAAACCCATAAACATGTTCACTCCTTCTAACTCAACAGTTACTCTTGTAACATCATCCCAAATAAATGCTCCCAATGCTCCCAATCAAGGGGGTGGGGGGTCACCTCACCTCTCATATCTCTACCTCCCTAAAGATGGAGAAGCTGAGAAATGAATAAAAGAATAAATGAGCCCTGGCCAGTTTGGCTCAGCGGTTAGAGCGTCAGCCTGCGGTCCGGAGAGACCCGGGTTCGGTTCCCGCTAAGGGCACGTACTTCGGGTGCAGTTTGTCCCCGGCCCTGGTTGGTCATGCGGGTGGCAGCCACTCGATGTGTCCCTTCACGTCGATGTTTCTCTCTCTCTCTCCTCCCTCTCTCTCCTTCCCACTCTATCTGTACAAAAAATGGAAAAATATCCTTGGGTGAGGATAAAAAAATAAAATAAAATAAAATAAAAAAAAAAAGAATAAATGAAGCGGCACCCCTACAACTCAAAGGTGAACAAGCCATTACGGCTGGCCTGACTGGCAGGCTGGAGCCGGGAAGGGCAGGGAAGCAAGCAAGCTTGGGAGCCACAGAAACCTGTGGATCCAGGCCAGGAGAGGCTGACAGGCAAGCGGCCCTAAACAGGACAGCACGACCAGGAAAACACAGGTTTCCTGCACACACAAGGTGTGTTGGATGTTTCAGGGCCTGGTTCTCAAGCCTGACTGTTAATTCTCCCCAGAGGCTTAGAAAGGAATGATTCTAGGACTCTGTCCTCAGAGATCTGGATTCGACAGACCTGTTGTGAGGCCAAACGTCGGAATTATTTTTACCTGCCCAGGTACTGTGATGTGCATCCAGGCCTGAGAGCCATTTCTTACCCAGGTACTTCACCAGGTAAATGAAAACAGGACTAAGTACACAGCTCTGGAGCAAGGTAGACAGAGCAGTGTCCCTCAAGTGTAAATGCGCCAATGGATCAGTGGGCACCTTGTTAAAACCCACTCAGATTCAAGGGTGTGGGTGAGGATGGGATGAGGCCTTCTAGCAAGCTCCCAGGTGATGATATCACCGCGGGTCCCAACCACATGGCCAGTACCCTGCAGTAATGCTTGTTCAATTGCATCACATACCCATGAGGCCCGATACTCAGTCAGGGGTCAAACCTGGGCCAGCCCTTCCTTCCCAGGCAGCCTCAGCGACCTCCCCATCCATCACAGGGCAGCTGTAAATTCTGGGTGAGGCGCTCACTGACATGCCCCTGCAAAGGGCTCTCTTTGGCAGCAATGGTGGTGACCCTTGAAGACTGCAGTTTCCATTTCTAATGAAGACAGAAGTGTCCCACAAGAAGCTCGGCTGATGGGCATTACTATTACTTACAGCCTTTCTAAACAGATCCAGTTCATTCTCTGCAAAATCTGAGGCCATTTTGGAGATTGGAGTTGTTGCAAGATTCACCTAAAAAATAAGTCAGGATGATGGTCAGGCTGTGCCCTTCACTTGTTGGCTCTCCCTCCCTCTTCAGCCCCCTGGCCAGTCACTGAGCATCTATGTCCAGGCACTGTGGACCACAGGGATGAATTTTTATGACCGTCTTATATGACAGACATAAGTCTTTAGCTCCACCAACATGTCTAATTCTTAGAGATTTGAGAGCTCTAAAAGTTGTACAATATTTTCCAAACTCAGATAAATTTGGAAAATTTTGCTAATGGAGCTTCAAATGCACACAGCACTGCGAAAGGCAGTGAAGAAATCTGACAGGCGTGTTTAAACCAGCATATCTGACTCCACAACCCTTTTTTCCCCGGTCGGGGTTTGGGAACCCTGCGCGCAGTCCCTCCCTGTCTGCGGGCCTGGCTGGTAGGAGCCTGATCTCCTTGACTGGTCTAAGGCAGTTCCCCCGCCGAAGACATGGGCCTGTCAGCTCCCCCACCTGTTTCACCTGGGCCCCTCGCTGAGGGAAGATCTGAAAACAGGAGGCCCCAGGTGGATGGCAGTCCTTTGTGCCCTCACCCCTCTTCTTTTCACAGCTTCTTTGTCTTGTTCCAAATGAAAAGCATGTTATTTCTTTAATGCTAAGAGTCCACACATTTGGGTGACTTCTTGCGGAAAACTGTCAACCACAAAAGTCAAAGGCTGCTGCGGTGCCTGGGGCAGTGAGGCTAGCACAGGGCAGAGTGCGCCCTGGGGGCGCAGGGGTACTGCAGAGACTGCAGACCACAGAAGCCTGGGGGCACAGAGGGTGGGCTGCTCGGGGAGGCAGCAGGCCTCAGTGTCTGTCTCCCACCTTGAGGTAGGTCACCCTTGTTCTTCCCAATGACAGCTCTAGGCAGCTGTCTCGGTCCCAGTTTCTCACAAACGCCTCTAGAGGGCTCTGTCTGGCACTTACCAGCGCATAAATGGGTCTCCCGTCATCTTCGGTGACTCCTTTCTTTATCTCAATATATAAGGACTCCAAGACACTGTTAATATTGTTGATGAAGTCCTCCAACTTCTCCACTGGAGCATTGCCTGGAAATAAACAGGCAAAAGGGGGGGAGGGGCTTCATCAAACATGTGTCACTTGTTTCAATCCATCAACCTGAACAGGACAGCAAAGCCAGAAATGGGCAAAGGCCTGGCCCTCTTTGGTGAACGTGGCTTCCTTCTTCCTGGACTGTCCGGAGAGACAAAGGGGCTGTGAGGTAGAAAGGCGCAGGGAATGATATCTGAGCCTGCGGTGGTCTTCCTGTCTTCCCTCGCAGCCCCAGCCTGCTTTCCCACAGCTACCTGCTGCCCAGTTACCTCCCCGGCAGCAATTCACACACGCTCATGTGCCTAGGAGCTGTGCTGAGCTCCCGCGGCATGCGACGTCACAGCCCAGCTCCCCCACCTTGTCCCGGCTCCCCACAGGAAGCTTCTGTCCCCGAATGCCCTCACAAACGTCAGGTGTATCTCCTTTCCTTCCTCCCATTATTGACATCCAAACATTTATTGGACACTCAGCCCCAAGTGTGCTGGGCCATGTGAGTGCAACGTGAAGAACAGCTCGGGGTAAAAACAGAAGCTCACACTGAGCACTTCCAACAGGAGAGGTCCTGTTCCGAGTGTTCTCCACACAGTAATTCATCAACCCTGCCAACAGCCCTCCAAGGCAGGCACTACCATCCTCCTCCCAGAAGCAGAGAGGAGGCTGGCGCCCCCTGCATCACACCACGAGGGACGTGAGAGCAGCCATGCTGACTATGTGCTATCCCACCTACATGTTGCCAACAGGAGGCGCACAGCCCAGACTACAAGGATGCCGTTACCACGAACAGGGTCCATCAGTCCATCAGAAGGGGGGGATCGACAGAGCTCAGGGAAGAGCCCCCCAACCAGTACTACAGGGGTGCATGGATAGCTAAGAGCCTGGGAAAGAAGAAGGGCCAGGAAGACCAATAAGGCTTCAGCAGAAACAGGAGCCAGATGGCACAGGGCCCTGCGGACCAGGAGAGTGTATGACCTTCCTCCTGTGGGCAATGGGGAGCCTTTCAGAGTTGAAAGCCGAGGAGGGTCGGGGTCACCTTTCATCTTGCTACCTTTTGTACTATGATACTTTTCTTTAAAAATATGTTTGTATTGATATTTTTTAGAGAGAGGGAGAAAGAGATAGAGACATCGATCAGCTGCCTCCTGCACACTGCCCACTGGGGATTGAGCCCACAACCCGGAAATGTGCCCTGACCAGGAATTGAACCAGGACTTCTCAGTCTATGGGACACACTCAATCCACTGAGCCTTATCGGCCAGGCTATGATACTTTTTTAAACCAAGAGTATGTTATTACTGTTTTCACTTATTTAAATAATCAGTTGAACTTCCAGTCAAGATGGCAGCTTAGGTAAACACAGTACTTGCCTCCTCCCACAACCACATCAAAATTACAACTAAATTACAGAATAACCATCATTCAGAACTGCCTGGAATCTGACTGAATTTGAAGTCCTACTGGGAAAATAAAGAAGCCACACTGAGGCTGGTAGGAGGGGTGGAGATGTGGAACAGGTTGGTTCTACACCCATGTGTGGTGGATAAAAATTGGGAGGGATATCTCAGCTGTGGAGGTCCCCAATGAGGAGCAAGGGATCCCAGCCCCAAACCAGCCCTCCACCCCAGTCCAGGGTTCAAGTGGCAGGAAGAGAAGCGCCCAGAATTTCTGGCTATGAAAACCAGCAGAAATTGTGGCTGAGAGAGAGCTCACTCCCTCTGAGCTTCAGTGCTGGGGCAGCAGCTTAAAAGGCACCAGACACGTATGGGGAGGAAGTGAACTGTCCAGCATTAGGGCAAGAGCTGGGGGTGGCAGTTTTCTCTCAGACGGAAGTACTGGCAGAGGCCTTGTTCCTTTGATGAGCCCAACCCCACAAAGAGATGGCAGGTGGGTGCCATATCTGAGACTCAATCAACCTGGTTCACACTGTTTGCCCCACCCCAGTGATTCCCTGAGGCCCCACCCCCACCCTACTTTCAGGCCCACCCAAGCTGTTTCCAGTGTCTTTTCCATATGTATGGCCTGTCTTGGCTCATGCTTCAGACTTTCCTAAAATCTTTCAGACAAGCAGCATCTGGCCTCTCACTAAGAGGCCCCAGGCCCAGCTCTGGCAGCAGGCAGCCCTGGTTCTCAGCTTGGCCTTGCCTGGGCACCTCCAAGCCCGGAAAAAGTAGCAACCACCTGCAAATCGCTTTGTAGTTCATGCCAGGTGGTTCTGGGCAGAATACAGGTGGTGGCTGACCTTGGCCTGCACCTCCGAGGAGGGCCTAGAGCCAGCACACCCAGTGGACACCTTCAGATCACATCAAATCACCACCACCCAACCACCTCCACAAGCGACACTGTCAAGTGGAGGACTCTGTGAGCATCAGTGACCTGCTAAAGTAAGTCCAGCTCTGTAGGGCGGGTCACTGCACAGCTGATCTTCCACGGTGGTCAGAGGTCGGTGGTTGCAACAGCCAGTCCTTGCAGCTGATTGGACCAGGGGTAAATCCCTCCCCTTGATGTGCCAACAGCAACCAAGGCTAAATTACAAGAGGAGGATGTACACGGCCCACATGGGGGCAGGGGGTGCACCTCGAGTGTCCAGCTTGGGTGATTGGGGAGGCTGTGCCACTGGACTCTACAGGACACCAACTACAATAGGCCACTCTACCAAGCCTGGGAAACATGACAACTCTACCTAATACATAGAAGCAAACACAGGAAGGCAGCCAAGATGAGGAGACAAAGAAATATGTCCCAACTGAAAGAACAGAACAAAACTCCAGGAAGAAAACTAAACAAAATGAACATAAGCAATCTAACAAATGCAGAGTTCAAAACACTGGTGATGCTCAAGGAACTTAGTGAGAAGCTCGACAGCATAAAAAAGGACCAGTCAGAAATGAAGAATAATTTACAGGGAATCAACAGTACAATAGATGAAGCCAAGAATCAAATCAGCGACTTGGAAAATAAGGAAGCAAAAAACACCCAATCAGAACAGCAAAAAGAAAAAAGAATCCAAAAATTGAGGATAGAGTAAGGAGCCTCTTGGACAACTTCAAGCATACCAACATTCTCATCATGGAGGTGCCAGAAGAAGAGACAGATGAAGAAACTGAAAACTTATTTGAAAAAATAATGACAGAAAACTTCCCTGAAGGAAAGACATACAAGTCCAGGAAGTACAGAGAGTCCCAAACAAGATGAACCCAAAGAGACCCACACCAAGACACATCATAATTAAAATGCAAAAAGTTAAAGACAGAGAGAGAATTTTAAAAGCAGAAAAAGAAAAGCAGTTAGTTACCTACAGAAAGCTCCCATAAGACTGTCAGCTGATTTCTCAAAAGAAACTTTGCAGGCCAGAAGGGAATGGCAAAAAATATAGTGGAATCTTGGTTCTCAAAAGTAATTTGTCCCAGAAGGCGGTTCAAGAAGCAATCTGTTTGAAAACTGAATCATTTTTTCCCATTAGAAATAATGTAAATTGAATTCATCCATTCCAGACCCCCAAATGATTCCGTTTTAACCTTTCTCAATCGCCTGTGATCATTGTTTCGTGAGCACTTACACACCTTTAGCAACATCAGCACTCTTGATGGCCTCTTTGTATTTTAAAATTGGGCTAGTAATCAATTTTTCCATGCCATCCTCAGTAGCCAGACCAGACACGTAAACCCTCTGTAATACTTCGCAAGTATTTCTTTGTGAAGCTCTATCATTGTTCTCACAACTTCCCTTTTCACTTTGCTGCTATTACTAACCTTCTTAGGACCTATGGTAACTTACTGTATGTATTTAATAATAATAATAATAAGCAGCAACAAAAGCAAAAAAAAAAAAAAAACATGAAAATATTCACAGCACAATTTCCTAAGATGTTAACCACTCGAGATTCAGCAGTAAACTGACTCATACTGGTGCATTCTCTCCATTGTTGCCTGAAAGACGTGTGACTGATCATATAGTTATCAGCATGAAAGTGTTGTTGGGTTGAGAACCAAAGTCTTGCTCAACAAACAGGAGACATTTTTTCCACTTGGGTGAGAACCAAATTGTTCAAGATGGAAGACATTCAAGAACCAAGGTTTGACTGTATTCAAAGTGATGAAAAGCAGGGGCCTACAACCAAGATTACTCTACCCAGCAAGGCTGTCATTTAGAATCAAAGGACAGATAAAGAGCTTCCCAGACAAGAAAAAGCTAGAGTTCATCACCACCAAACCAGTGTTATATGAAATGTTAAAGAGTCTTCTTTAAGAAGAAGAAAAAAAATATGAATAATAAAATGCAAATAAATACATATCTATCAACAATTGAATATAAAAAAAAACAAAATATACAAACAAGTAGAACAGAAACAGACTTACAGATACAGAAAACATTTTGAAAGTTGTAAGATGGGAGGGGAGTTAGGGGGATTAATAAAGGGATTGAGAATACAAATTGGCTATTACAGAATAGTCATGGGGATATAAAGAACAGACTATGTATTGTGTCAGAGGGTGTGAGATTTATCTGATGATCACTTAGTAAGCTGTGTAATGTCTAATTACTGGGGTATAGACCTGAAACTAATATAATAACATATGTCAACTGTAATTGAAAATAAAAAATAAGATTTAAAAAATAATTGATTTCAAAAGATTTGTGCCTTAAAAAATCATTCTGAGGGATCAAAAAACAGCAGAAAAACACAAATATAATACCATTTATGTTAAAAACAATAGTAAAACCAATAAAACAGTATTGCAATAAAAAGGCCTGGCAGGTTACCCATCAAGCTGATGACCACGAAGGTCAACCCAGGGCACTTAAATTCTCTCTCTCTTGGACTTCTTACAGAGAAAGGTATTTCTAAGCTCCTTATAATACATAAAGATTATTAAAGTTTAAAGAACAGAAGATCATGCTGGTGGCAGTGGAAGGCAGGCCATGTAGGCCATATAAAGGAGGTAGACAAGACTTGTGACAGTAGTATGACAATAAAATTTAGCCACAACTGCTGAAAAATTGGGATCAGAGGAGTGAAAGACGACCCGCCTCTGCGCCTCTGCTCATACATCCTCCTTCTCACTCCTATTTCAGCCTGCTGGTTATGAAAGCCACCTCACATGTCACTTTTTTCCACGAAAGGTTCTCTGCTGCCCCCAATGCAAAGTGCTTTACACCATCTTCCTTTTCTACACCACCCAAAACATCTCTTTGTGCTGTGTGGGCCTGGCTATTCTGCATAAGTCTGTGTTCTCAGATTGCTAGAGGCCTACCTGCAAAGCACACAACTCTGAGAATCTCAGGCATGCAAGAACCACCTCCACTGACTGAGTGACAGGGTTCTTCAAAGGAAGGAACCACTCTTGTCCACCCAATATGGCACAGTGGCAAGTCCCACCTCCCTCTGAAAGTGATAGTTCACATTTTCCACTGAAAAGAATTCTCCAGGGTGTCATTCAGAAAAATGAACTCTGGGGGAAGATCAAAAGCATTTTAATACACCGGACTTTCCAGATACCTTGGCCCCGTGAAGATGAGCTTATAGCTACCCTGCCCTTTCCCTTCTCCCCACCACCTCTGGTTTGCTATCCAGCTTCATATTTCAAAAACATGAATGTTTTTACTATATTTTCATTTAAAGAAAAAATAACCCACTTGCAACTGCTGTCCTTATTACAGAAACCAGCCACCTGCTCGACTGCTCATGTTCCCTTGAGTCTTACCCTCTCCTACCACACAAGCTTTCGTCAGGGGCCACACGGCCCTCTTCACTGTTGATACTATACGTGTTTGTCACAGTCACCCTGTGCCGTAAGAAAGATCTGTTTTGATCACTACCTGAGAATAAACTTCCCTTTTGTTCATTGACACTCCCCCAAGAACTTAACTTTCTGGCAGCAACAGAGATGGCACAGTGCCATGAGGCCAGCAGCGTGTGGGCCCCAGCCCAGTCCTGCCCCCCCCCCCCCCATCTGTGGGACCCCAGCAAATCTTTCCCTTTCTCTCATCTCTGAAGGCCACCCATTGCCTTACCTGCAACTTCACACATGTCCAGGATACATCCCTCCAACCCTGTCCCTACCACCTCCCCTGGCTCCAACCACCCAGGCTCCAACCCTCTGGCGTCCTGGACACGTCCCCTCCTGTGCGGGCCCTCTCTGAGAGGCTAGGCGCGGTTCCCGTGTGGCCTGCAGTTCTCAAGCACTGCCTTCCCCAACACACTGCGTCCTAGTTACCAGACCTGGCTGCCTCCACTGAAGGCATCTGGTAACATCTGGCTGCCTAACAGCCATTTTCAACCCTACTCAGACCCTAGCTTTTGTTGTTGTTATTGTTTTAAATTGTCTTTACCCTATATGTATGATTTTGGTGGGAGAATTACTCCCGTATTCAGAGAACCAGAGGGCAGGAAGCTAAAGGGGCGGGTCTTAGGTCAGCCAGGAATGGGCCCCATACCTATGCTCAGCCTATCAGACACACCTCAATCTGAGGAAGGGGCAGAGGGGATAGCTGGAGGTGGTTCCAGCCCAGCTGCTGCAGAGGGAAGGTGGCTTTGACCACGAGCTACAGCTATGCTTGAATCCTTGTACCCTTGGTCCTCAGTTCCTCCAATTGCCCAGCCTGGCCCCTAGCCATCAGTCAGCCCTATGTGCTCCTTTCCCAGTAGCCTCCTAGCATATTACTTTTCAAGCTGGCCATACTGGGGTCTCTTGCTTGCTAACAAGATCCTAACATGCCCATTACGTAAGTGTCAAGGTTACACAGATTGGTGCTTCCAATACTGTCTTAGACCAGCTCATGTTCGCTGCCCTGCCCACTCCCTCCAGTTGCCACAGCTCATGGTTGAGAGGCTCCCGTCTGCAGATCTATAGGGACACACTGAGCTAAAGCAGCGTCTGAGGAGCCATTTGGGCCCGATATCCTTTGAGTCCATGCTCAAGATAAAGTGCATGAGATAAAAACAGGATCGCACAATTCTGAGGCAACTATTTTATCTCCAATCTGGTTCTACCACCTTAAGGACTTCAGAGAACTAGTTAATAAACCAATTCTCCCTTCAGAATCCCAAATCAATTGAGGAAAAACTACAAACTTCATGTAAGTATCAAAATATAAAGGGGTTTTTTTTTGCAGGTGGAACTGGATCAGAGGCTGGGCCCTCAACACTACTGGCCCACAATCAGTGACATGGGATTACTGGCTACAAGAAGTGAGGAACAAGGCCCTGGGCCTATCACACGTGCCTCTTCTCAGAGAGCAAACAGATATCCTAACCACGGCACTTAGCACCATATTTGAACCAAGCAAGAGTCTATAGATCTTAGGCACCACCTGTGTTCTACTTATAAGCAGGCTGTACCTGTACATGTCTTGTGGGCTTTGGCAAAGTTGCTATCATTAGGTTGAAAACGACAGGCCTGCAAATGTGTGGCTATAATTCACCTTAGTATGTGCTGGGCACTGTTCATCAGCTTGGTTCATCTCATCAATGCAAGAACAGTAACTCCATAAGGTGAGTTATTAATATAATCTTTATATACAAGAGGCTCAGAGAGGTTAAAGGACGTCTACAGAGTTCCCACAGCTTGGAAATGGAGCCCAGGCCTGCCCAACTCCAGATCTCAGGCTCCCTGGCACTAAGCCCCAGCCTCTGTAGAGCAGAGCCCATGTTCTCTGAGAACACTTCCTGTGCCAGTTCCTACCACAGTCACACCTCCACCCTCTGAACCAAGCACTGCAGCATCGGAATCACAGAGAGGGACTCGGACAGCAGAGAAGGATAGAAGTGTCTGGGCAGGGCCTGATAAAGACATCAGAGGCAGTGCTCAAGACAGAGCTGTGCTCAGAGGACACACCTGGGAAGCCGGGCCCAAGCCAACATCCATCACTCCTGTGGCAAAGAAAGGAGGTCCAACCCTGATCACTCGTCCAGGTCACAGGGGGTCAGCACACAGTGCTTCAAGAGGAGCTGAACTAAAAACCAAACACATAGGAAAGGACAGAACAGCACTTTCTCTGGCAGGAAATGCCTTTCTGTTGGGGAAATTAAAAAACTGGACTCGCCCTGGCTGGTCTGGCTCAGCAGTTAGCACGTCAGCCCGCAGACCAGAGAGACCTGGGTTTGGTTCCTGCTAAGGGCACGTACCTCAGTGTAGTTTGTCCCCGCCCGGGGTCATGTGTGTGGCAACCAGTCAATGTGTCTCTCACATCGATGTTTCTCTCTTTCTCTTCCTTCCTCTCTCCCTCCCGCTCTATCTAAAGATAAATGCAAAAATGTCCTCTGGTGAGAATTAAAAAAAACAACTGGACTCAGCCTGGCTGGTGTAGCTCAGTGGCAGAGCATCGACCTATGCACCAAGAGGTCGCTGATTCAATTCCCAGCCAGGGCACATGCCCAGCTTGTGGGCTCGATCCCTGGTAGAGGGCATGCAGGAGGCAGCCAATCGCTGCTGATGCTTCTCTTCTTCATCAGTGTTTCTATCTCTCTCTCCCACTCCTTCCTCTCTCTCTAAAAAATCAATTAAAAAAACATTAAAAATAAAATAAAATGAAAACTAGACTCAGGGCAGTCAACAGGCTGTAGCAGCACTGAACAAAATGGGGACTCCTCTGAGGAGTGGAGATGGTTCGATTCATTTTGAGATTTTTTTTTTCTGGCCAGCCCTGTAAATATTATCTCCTTTTCTTTTAAAAGAAAAATTTAACTTAACCAACAAACCTCTTCTTACTATTCAGGGCCCCTGCTTCCCAGTAGGCACAGGAACCTAGGGCTCACCACATTCTTGGGCAGCAGGCAATCAGGAAGTCTTCTGCCCTAATTCTGAACAACAAATAGTTTTGTTCCAAACTAGACATCACATAGGAAATGCTATTTTTAGGCAGAGGAAATAACAGCAAAAAATAAGACCCCAGGGGACCAAACCATTTGTGGGCCAACTTTCCCTGTGACGGCCCTCTCATCTGATGGGGCTGGGTGGGTGGTCCGCTGAGTGTGGCGCTGACGACAGACAGCCAGGGCCCTGCATCAGACAGGGGAGCTGGGCCACATCAGGCCTGAGAAAGCAGACCCCAGGACTAGGCAAGGCTAGCAGGCAGAGACACTGGGCTGCAGAGGTGTCTGAGGGGTCACTTCTCAGCCTATGGCTTTTGCATCAATTTCCAGGAGAAAATGGTCCTCTCAAAATTCAGATATGTAAGTGAAAAGATGGGAGGTGACAATGGCCCTTTCCAAGTATAGCTGGTGAACAGTGCTGAGAAGAACAGGGAGGGAGGGGAGTTGTCTTTGGTGTGGCGAATACATTAGACAAGTAACTACATCTGCACATCATTCACTGTGCTGCAGTTCTGCTCCTCACGGCCTCATCAGACCCTCATGAACCGCCACGGAGGGGAGCTGGGTTGAGGCACAGTCTGTTTTTCAAAAGAGACACCAAGGATCACTGAGATTAAGGACTTAACCAAGATTACAGGGCCAGTAAGTGACAAAGTCTGGACCAGAAATCAGATGTCTGGACTTCAGTCTAGCGCAGTGACAAAAGGACTCGAGCATTTAAGAAAAGAAAATTCGTATTTTGCTATGCAATACTGTCTAAGAATTACTTTAAAATTATATGAGGTGAGTAGGTTACAGTATAGATAAAACAAGATTAATAATGAGTTATCATTTTAATTAGGCAATGGGTACATGAGACTTCATTGTATTTATTCTCTCTACTTTTCTCTTTTTCCATAATAAAAGCTTATAATATTTCAATATAAATATTTTTATATTGAATAATATAACTCAACAATATAACCTGACACTTTAATCCTCAGGAGTCTGAATCAAAAAGAGAAAAATGACAATGTCCTGTGACAACATGAATTAGCTCAGGGCTCTGATGGTACAGGGGGAATATGCTTTAATAATGGATTGTTTTCGCCCTGGCCAGTTTTCTCAGTGGTTAGAGTGTCAGCCCATAGACCAAAAAATCTCAGCTTTGATTTTGGTCAAGGACACATATCTCAGTTGTGGTTCGTCCCGGCCCTGGTCGGGGTGATGCAGGAGGCAGCCAATCGATGTGTCTCGCTCACATCGATGTTTCTCTCTCTCTCTCTCCCTCTCCATCCCTCCCTCCCACTCTGTCTGAAGATAAATAGAAAAATGTCCTCGGGTGAGGATTAAAAATAAAATAAAATAGCCCTGGCCGGTTTGGCTCAGCGGTTAGAACATCAGCCTGCAGTCCCGAGAGACCCGAGTTCGGTTCCCGCTAAAGGCACGTACCTCGGTTGCAGTTTGTCCCCAGCCCTGGTTGGGTCGTGGGGGTGGCAGCCACTCGATGTGTCCCTTTCACGTCAATGTCTGTCTGTCTCTCTCTCTCTCTCTATCTCTCCCTCCCTCTCTCCCTCTCTCTCCCTCCCATTCTATCTGAACAAAAAATGGAAAAATGTCCTCGGGTGAGGAAAAAATAAATAAAATAGTAAAGTAAAGTAAAATAAAATAAAATAAATAATGGACTGTTTTCAAATCTTTTATTTAGAGATCTGTTTCCAAGTATACAGAAAGCATTTCTTTTTTAAATCAAGAAACTTCAGTTAAAAAGTCTACTCTTTGGCCTTTCTTCAAATGACAGTGCATAAAACTGACTCTACAGTACTTGGCACAGTCCCTTATATCAGCCGCAGGCCCTAAAACTCACAACACCACTGCAGGAGTGGTGACCGGGACATGCCGACTCCCCTACATGTGCAGGAAACACACCTGTCTCCATTCCCCTGACCAGAGGTCTGCTGGCCAGTACTCCAGGGAGCAACCGAGCAGCACCAACTCTTCAGGTGAAGGCACTGAGGCAGGGCAAGTCCTGAAGTCCCATCTGAGTCACTGCAGAAAACTAAACCACTTTCAGCAGAACTTCACTGCTGATACTGTTGATGTGCATTTCATGTTTGCCTCACCCTTTGAAAACAGGCGGTCCCTCTACTGTGGAGATGAGTGGCAGCCCCCACTTGCACCGCCTCAGGAAAGCTCGAGCTGCTGATGAAGGGGTTCTGCCGGGAGGGGACAGCTGCCCACCTGAAACCAGAGCAGCTTGCTCTGTCCTGTTTATAAGCTCCTCTTCCTGAGAATTCCTCTGAGCAAAGCTGAGACAACAAATCAGATGCCCAGAGGCCAAGCAGGAAGCCCAGATGCGACAACAGCAGGCGTAGTAGGTGACGTGGCAGCACTGCTCAGCTCCAGCCAAATGCCTGATTTCAGAATTTTTATGGAAAACTTCTTAGTTGTTGTTGTGTTTTTTTAACGATAATTTTTATAAATTAGAAACACTGTAGGACAAATGGACTACCTATAAGCTAGACATTACTAACATTCCACCAAATTCCAGTGTGGCCTGGAATCCTGCTGGAACAAGACATGGTCACTAATGAGGCCACTTTGTTCCCTGACCCACCAGACAGTGGCTGTAGTATCCCACATGGGCTGGACTGTAAACTGTGTCACACTCATTCTGAGAGCCTGAATATACAAAAGGGTAATGGGCAGACCATGTATAAAAATGGAACTATGACCCACAATCTGCATCAACCAGCCCAAGAAACCAGTCCATGATCTACAGTAACCAGCCCAGAAAGCCAGCCTGCTACCTTTAAGTCAGACTTGTAGGACCTCAGACCATTAAGTCTAGTAACCATCTAGGAAGCCAAACAATAACCCCTGTAATAATCTGCTCAAAATGACCAAGACTTGGTTAATAACAGCTTCCCTAAATTTTGTCCCTGCTTCCAACTTAGGACCAAAGAGAGACAACCAAACATGCTCCTTAACCAATCACAGATGTCCTGCTCCCAGCTGGTGGGCCTGCAGCTTCCGCCAGCCGCCAGCCTCCAACCAGGGCACACCTGAAGCCCCCCGTCTCTTCCCCTCTGAAGCTTCCCCACTCCTCTGCCTGCCTTCAGGTCTCTGCAGAAACACACGTGAAGGTGGCTGGCTCCCTGCTGGAGCAAGCTCTACATAAATAGCCTTTGCCTGTTCTCATTTGGGTGGTCTTCTCCTATTTCCACACTTCCTATGTGCAGTACTTGGCCCATTGCGTGTGGTGCTGTCAGGGAGATAACTCCATTTTCTTTTCCCCAGTTCAATAGCCTTCTTCTGAGCCCCACAACCATGCCCCAGGGTGTGGAACAGCCTCCTACTGTCTTCCAACATCCACTCTAGCCCCTTACACCTGTCCTCCACATGCAGCCATGGCGGGGCCAGGTCCCAACACAAACACACACCCCGCATGCAAGCTATCGGTGGCTCCCATCACTCTTAGCCACACTCCTGCACCTCTAACACTCCAATCACACTGGTCTTCTTTCTATCGTTCACACATGCAAAGCTCCCCCATCTCAGCACCTGAACTGACAATTTCCTTCCACTTGGCAATGCTGAGAATACTTTCTGGATTTTTGGGGGGAAATCCCAGCACCAGAATTTTAGCCCTTCATCTACAGTCATTCCTATCACATACTTATCAACATTGTGGATCTTCTGATCCCACTCCGACCCCCAGGACCTAGAATCAGAAGACACGGAGAGGGATGCAAAAGCGGCAGAAGTAGCACATGCTGAACATGCACCAGGAAGTACTCAGCCAGGCACTGAACAGAAGTGCAATTTTCACAATTTTTCTGTGAAGTAGGTAAGATTTCCTTTATAAAACAGAAAGTACACCCTGGCCAGTGTGGTTCAGTGGTAAGAGCGTCAGTCCAAGCACCAAAGGATTGCAGGTTCAATTTCCAGTCAAGGGCACATACCTGGGTTGCAGGTTCCATCCCTGGCCCCTATTTGGGGCCCATGTGGGAGGCAACCAACTGATATGTCTCTCTCACATACATGTTTCTCTCTCTCTCTCTCTCTCCTTGCCCTCCTCCCACTCTCTAGAATAATATATCCTCAGGTGAGGACTAACAACAACAACAAAAAACATAAAGTAAAAAAAACTTTCCCAAATGCTTGATTCGAATCTGTGTCTTTAAAAGCTTGCTTCACGAAGGATTCCAAAATGGCAGTGGAGTGAATGGCAGCTACACAGACTGTCTCCCAGGACCAAACTGGAATTACAACTAAAATAAAGACAAATCGACGGGAAAAAGCAACAGAAAAGCAGCTTGAAAGGGTAATATAAACAGGGACACTGACTCGATCCTGGTAGGATTGTGGAGGCGCGAGAGGGGGGCTGGGAGCCCACAGACAGCAGAGGCCTTAGCTGTGAGCAGCGCCCTCGGGTTACACTCCCAGGCGGCTCCACAGCGCAGAGCCAGGACAGATGCTAAAATAGCCACAGCCATTCACCTTGGGCTCCGGCAGAGGGAGGTTGGACTGGACAGAAACTGTGTGGGGACGCTCAGGATTTGGAGGGCGCTCAGAGCTTTGCTGAGTTGCAGCCATGCAGGACGGTGGCCACACTGCTCCTTCCCAGGGCTCTGGGGAGGGACGGTGGTCCCTCCCTCAGAGAGTCACCCACACCCAGGTGGGCCATTGACATGCAAATTGAGGCTCACTAACAAGCAGCATCTGCCCCACCCTCGGGAAATCCCCTTACACTGAGCAGCTGAGGGAGTTTTTCATCCAACTGAGAACCCAAGGCTCTTCAAGTAACAGCTACTGATAGCCTCCAGGCAAAAAGCTAGAGGATAACCGTACCATTCCTGGGCTAGCAACTCTAAGCAGGAAAGTAAGACTTGACAGTGGTATTGAACGTGGTTCCTCCCTCCTTCATCCAAACCCAGGAGAGGGAGCCAAAAACAGCAGAAAACCAACACCCACAGGGAAAATTTGGCAGGCTCCAAAGCCCACTGTGATAGTCAAAATGGTGAAACAAAGAAACAAAAGCCAAATGAAAAAAAAAGAGACCTCTACTGAAGATGACATAAATGTGGAGCAAATAGCAAGTTAACAGAGCTAGAATTCAGAGCCATAATCTTGAGGAAGCTTAACAGCATAATTTAAGGACATAGAAATGTTGAAAATCAATCAACTGGAAATTAAAAACCACCAAGAAGAAATCAAGAATAACATATCAGAAATAACACATTGGAAGGTCTAAACAGCAGAGTAGAGGAAGCTGAGGAACGGATCAGTGAATTAGAAGACAGGGTACAAAAAATCAACCAATCAGAAAACCAAAAGGAAAAAACAACTGAAAAACCGGAAGACAGCTTAAGATAACTGTGGGACAACTGGAAATGTAATAATATTCGCATCATAGGAGTCCCCGAAGAAGAAGAAAATGAGCAAGGGTTAGAGAATATATTAGAAGAAATAGTGACAGAAAACGTCCCTAATTTGGTAAAGGAAGAAGGCATTCAAGATCAAGAAGCACAGAGAGCCCCATGTAAGAAGAACCCAAACAAGCCCACACCAAGACACATAGTAATTAAAATGCAAAAATTAAAGACAAAGAGAGAATCCTAAAAGCAGCAAGAGATAAGCAACAGGTTACCTACAAATGAACCCCCATAAGGCTCTTGGTTGACTTTTCAACAGAAACACTACAGGCCAGAAAGGAATGACATGAAGAAATCAAGCTCATGAAAAACAAGGATCTGAATCCAAGACTACTCTACCCAGCAAGGCTGTTATTCAAAATAGAAGGTCAAATAAAGAGCTTTCCAGACAAAAAAAGGCTAAGGAAATACATTAGCACCAAACCAGCACTGCAAGAAATCTTAAAAGGACTGCTGTAATTAGTAGAAGAAATAGGAAGAAAAATATAACCAAACTAAACAAAAATGGCAATAAATAAGTACATATCAATAATCACCTTAAATGTAAATGGACTGAATTCTCCCATAAAAAGACACACAGTAGCTGACTGGATAAGAAAGCATGACTCATCTATATGTTGTTTACAAGAGACCCACCTCACAACAAAAGACTCACATAGGTTGAAAGTGAACGGATGAAAAAAAAGCTAGGATACCAATACTCATATCTGATAAAAGAGATTTCAAAATGAAGGCCATAACAAGAGACAAAGAAGGCCACTACATAACATTGAAAGGATCAATCCAACAGGAAGATATAGCCTTGATAAACATATATGCACCCAATATAGGAACACCAAAATATATTAAAAATCATCTGGAGGATGCCCTGGCCGGTTTGGCTCAGCGGTTAGAGCATCGACCTGCGGGCCAGAGAGACCCAGGTTCGGTTCCCACTAAGGGCATGTACCTCGGTTGCAGTTTGTCCCCGGCCCTGGTTGGTCGTGCGGGTGGCAGCCACTCGATGTGTCCCTTTCGCATCGATGTTTCTCTCTCTCTCTGTTCCTCTTCTCCCTCCCACTCTACCTGAACAAAAAATGGAAAAATGTCCTCGGGTGAGGATAAAAATCATCTGGAGGACTTCAAAAGAGAAATCGACAGCAATACAATCATAGCAGGGGACTTCAACACCCCACTGACATCACTGGATAGATCCTCTAGACAAAAAATTAACAAGAAAACAGAGACTCTAAATGAAGCACTAGACAAAATGGATTTAATAGATATCTACAGAGAATTACAACCCAAAACTACAGAATTCACATTCTTGTCTAGTGCACATGAGACATTCTCAAAGATACACCACATGATAGGACACAAACTAAATCTCTACAAGTTCAAGAAGATTGAAATCACATCAAGCATCTTCTCAGATCACAATGACATAAAACTAGAAATCAATTGCAACAAAAACATGCATAGACATTTGAACACATGGAAGCTAAAGAGCATGTTATTAAACAATGAACTGTTTACCGAAGAGATCAAGGAAGAAATTAAAAACTTCCTGGAAACCAATGAAAATGAACATACAACAACACAAAATCTTTGGGATGCAGCGAAAGCAGTTCTGAGAGAGAAGTTCATAGCACTACAGGCCTACCTCACGAAAGAAGAAAAATTTCTAATAGACTATCTAAACTCAAAACTTAAAGAACTAGAAAACAAACTAAAATAAAACCCCAGAGAAAGTTAAAGGAAGGAAATAGTAAAGATCAGGGCAGAAATAAATGACATAGAAACCAAAAAACCAATTCAAAGGATCAATGAAACAAAGAGCTGGTTTTTCGAAAAGATAAACAAGATTGATGGACCCTTAGCTAGACTCACCGAGAAACAAAGAGAGAGAACCCAAATACACAAAATCAGAAATGAAAGAGGAGAAGTAACAACTGACACCACAGAAATAGTAAAGATCGTCAACAGCTACTATAAACAATTATATGGCAACAAATTCGACAATCTAAGCGAAATGGACAAATTTCTAGAAACATATAGTCTCCCAAAACCGGACAGGGAAGAGATAGAAAACTTGAACAGACCAATAACAACTAAGGAAATTGAAGATATAATCAAGTCTCTCCCAGCAAAAAAAGCCCAGGCCCAGATGGCTTCACGGGGGAGTTTTACTGAACATTCAAAAAAGAACTAACACCCATTCTCCTCAAACTATTTCAAAAAATTCAAGAAGAAGGAAGACTTCCAAACTTGTTTTATGAGGCCAGCATAATTCTAAATCCAAAACCAGAAAAAGACACTACAAAGAAAGAAACCTACAGGCCAATATATCTGATGAACATAGACGCCAAAATCTGGAACAAAACACTAGCAAATAGAATCCAGCAATATATCAAAAAAATTATTCACCATGACCAAGTGGGATTCATCCAAGGGATGCAAGGCTGGTACAATATTCGCAAATCAATATATGTGATACACCACATAAATAAAATGAAGAAAAACCACGTGATCATACCAATAAATGTTGAAAAAGCATTTGACAAAATCCAGCGTCCATTTCTGATAAAAACGCTCAGCAATCTGGGAATAGAGGGCTCATACCTCAACATAATAAAGGCCATATATGAAAGACCTATAGCCAACATCATACTCAATGGGCAAAAACTAAAAGCATTTCCCTTAAGAACAGGAACAAGACAGGGATGCTCACTTTCGCCACTCTTATTTAACACAGTACTGGACGTCTTAGCCACAGCAATCAGACATGAAGGAAAAATAAAAGGGATCCAAATTGGAAAGGAGGAAGTGAAACTGTCATTATTTGCAGATAACATCATATTATACAGAGAAAACCCTAAAGACTCCATCAAAAATGCACTAGACTTAACAAATGAATTTGCCGCCCTGGCCGGTTTGGCTCAGCAGTTGGAGCGTCGGCCTGCGGTCCAGAGAGACTGGGGTTCGGTTACCGCTAAGGGCGCATATCTCAGTTGCAGTTTGTTCCTGGCCCTGGTTAGTCGTGTGGGTAGCAGCCACTCGATGTGTCCCGTTCACGTCGATGTTTCTCTCTCTCTCTCTGTTCCTCTCTCTCCCTCCCACTCTACCTGAATAAAAAATGGAAAAATGTCCTCGAGTGAGGATTAAATAAATCAATCAATAAATAAATTTGCCAAAGTAGCAGGATACAAAATTAACATAAAGACATTGAAGGCATTCTTATACACCAATGAACTCACAGAAAAAGAAAATGAAAAAACAATCCCATTTACCATCACAGCAAAAAAATTAAGATACCTAGGAATAAACTTAACCGAAGAAGTAAAGGACCTATTTGCAGAAAACTACAGGTCATCAAAAAAAGAAATAGAGGAAGACATAAAAAAGTGGAAGCAGCCCTGGCCAGTTTGGCTCAGCGGTTAGAGGGTTGGCCTGCGGTCTACAGAGACCCGGGTTCGGTTCCCGCTAAGGGCATGTACTTCGGCTGCAGTTTGTCCCCGGCCCTGGTCAGGTCATGCGGGTGGCGGCCACTCGATGTGTCCCTTTCGCGTCGATGTTTCTCTCTCTCTCTCTCTCTCTCTTCCTCTCTCTCCCTCCCACTCTATCTGTACAAAATATCGAGAGGTGTCCTCGGGTGAGGATAAAAAAAAAAAAAAAAAGTGGAAGCACATACCTTGTTCATGGATTTGAAGAATTAACATCATTAAAATGTCCATATTACCCAAAGCAATCTATAGATTCAATGCAATCCCCATCAAAATTCCAGTGACATACTTCACAGAACTAGAACAAATACTTCCAAAGTTCATATGGAACCAAAAAAGACCCCGAATAGCCACAGCAATCTTGAAAAAGGACAAAGTAGGTGGGATCACAATACCAGATTTCAGGTTATACTACAAAGCTACTGTAATCAAAACAGCCTGGTACTGGAACAAGAACAGGCATATAGACCAGTAGAACAGAACAGAGAACCCAGAAATGGACCCAAGACATTATGCTCAATTAATATTTGACAAAGGTGGCAAGAGCATACAGTGGAATACAGACAGCCTCTTTAATAAATGGTGTTGGGAAAATTGGACAGCTACATGCAAAGAAATGAAACTAGACCATCAACTTACACCATACACAAGAATAAACTCAAGATGGATAAAAGACTTAAATGGGACTCATGAATCCATAAAAATCCTAGAAGAAACTGTAGGCAACAAAATTCAGACATCATACGCAGCAGAATCTTCACTGATACATCACCTAAGGCAACAGAAACAAAGGAGAAAATGAACACAATGGACTATATCAAACTCAAAAGCTTCTGCACAGCAAGAGAAACAACTATCAAAATAGAAAGGCAAGCCACTGTATGGGAGAGCATCATTGCCAATGATACATCAGATAAGGGGATAATTTCCAAAATATATAGAGTGCTCATACAACTCAACCTAAGGAAGACAAAGAACCCAATTAAAAAATGGTCAGAGGAACTAAATAGACACCTCTCCAAACAGGACATAGAAATGGCCAAGAGTCATATGAAGAAATGCTCAACATCACTAATCATCAGAGAGATGCAAATTAAAACAACGAGCTATCACCTCACACCTGTCAGAATGGCCGCATCAACAAATCATCAAACAACGAGGGTGTGGAGAAAAGGGGACTCTAGTACACTGCTAGTGGGAATGCAGACTGGTGCAGTCACTATGAAAACAATATGGTGTTACCTCAAAAAATTAAAAATTGAACTTCCATTTGACCCAGTCATCCCACTTCTAGGAATATACCCTAAGAAGCCTGAAACACCAATCAGAAAGAATGTATGTACCCCCATGTTCATAGCAGCACTATTTACAATAGCTAAGATCTGGAAACAGCCCAAGTGTCCATCAGTAGACGAGTGGATAAAAAAGCAGTGGTACATATACACAAAGGAGTACTATGCAGCTGTAAGAAAGATCTCATCCTCTGAGACAACATAGAGGGACCTGGAAAGTATTATCCTAAGTAAAACAAGCCAAGCAGAAAAAGACAAATACCACATGATCTCACTTATTTGTGGAATATAATGAACATAACAGTCCAAGGAATAGGGTAGACCCAGAGACATGGAAGTAGGGTACAGACTGACAACATTCAGAAAAGGGGGTGGTGGGGGGAGGGAAGAAATAAACCACAGAACTTATATGCATGTACATATAACTAATGGACATGGACAACAAAGCCGGGGATGGAGTGGGGGGGGGGGATGAGAAGGAGGATGTCAATGGGGTAAAAAAGGAGAAACATCTGTAACAAAAATAAAATTAAAAATTAAAAAAAAAGCTGACTTCACTCTTCCTGCCAGCTCCTTCCTACTAAAGAATTCATCCTTAGTCCTCCCACCTAACGACACATAACCTCCCTGTTTGGGATGATCAGCACACCCTGGGTTCCTGCAGCACAAAGTCATCAAGAGCAGGTGGGAGCTGGGACACATCTAGTCCTTCACAAGCAGACACATGAAAGCAGCAACATTCACTTCATCGTGGCTGCAGAGCTTCCTAAACCCAAAGATTCCGGCCTAAGCTCGTATCAACTGCCTGTTGTGAAATTTCCTATGTTGAAAGATCCAAGTTACATTTTATTTTTTAAACTTATCTTTATTATTGAATGTACTACAGATGTCCCTTCTTTTTCCCCTATTGACCCCCTCCTCCCCACTCCTGCCACCCTCCCGCCTTCCCCACACTATTATCTGTGTCCACTGGTGATACATATATGCATTAAGTTCTTTGGTTTATCTTTTCCTGCCCCGCCCCCTCCCTTTAAGGTCTGTCAGTCAAACAACCAATTTGTACCTCTTAATACCTTCACCTTTTTCACCCATTCCAACCCCCCTCCCATCTGGCAACCAACAAAAAGTTATCTGTATCTATGAGTCTGTTTCTGTACTACTTGTTCATTTGGTTTGTAGATTCAATTGTTGATAGATACCTATTTATTGCCATTTTATTGTTCATATTTTTTATCTTCTTTTTCTTCAAGAAGACCCTTCAACATTTCATATAATACTGGTTTGGTGATGATGAACTCCTTTAGCTTTTTCTTGTCTGGGAAATTCTTTATGTGTCCATCGGTCGCCGGTTTGATTCCTGGTCAGGGCACATGCTCAGGTTGTAGGCGGAACACTCAATGGGGGGCATACAGGAGGCGGCCAATCAGTGTTCTCTCTCATCAATGTTTCTATCTCCCTCTCCCTTCCTCTCTTAAAAAAATAAAAAAATAAAAAAGATTCTGTCTTGAACCTTTTGCATTTTGATTATGATGTGTCTTGGTGTGGGCCTCTTCGGGTTCATCTTGTTTGGGACTCTCTGTGCTTCCTGGACTTGTCTGTTTCCTTCACCAAGTTAGAGAATTTTTCTGTCATTATTTTTTCAAATAGGTTTTCAATTTCTTGCTCTCTCTTCTCCTTCCGGCTCCCCCATGATGCGAATGTTGCTACACTTGAAGTTGTCCCAGAGGGTCCTTACACTATCCTCATTTTTTTGGATTGCTTTTTTCTTCTTGCTGTTCTGACTGGGTGTTTTCTGCTTCCTTATATTCCAAATCGATGGTTTGCTTCTTGGCTTTGCCTACTCTACTACTGATTCACTGTAAATTATTCTTTACTTCAGTTAGTGCCTCCTTCATTTCTGACTGATCCTTTTTTATGCTCTTGAGGCCCTCACTAAGTTCACTGAGCATCCTTATAACCAGTGTTTTGAACTCTGCATCTGTTAGATTGCTTATCTCCATTTCATTTAGTTCTTTTCCTGGAGTTTTATTCTGTTCTTTCAGTTGGGACATGTTTCTTGGTCTCCTCATTTTGGCTGCCTCCCTGTGTTTGTTTTTATGTATTAAGTAGAGCTGCGATGTCTCCTAGGCTTGGAAGGATGGCCTATTGTAGTAGGTGTCCTGTAGGGTCCAGTGGCACAGACTCCCCAATCACCCCAACTGTGCCCTCAAGGTGTACCCCTAGTGTAGACTGTATACCCTTCTGTTGTAATTGAGTCTTGAGTGCTGTTAGCACATCAATGGGAGAAATTTACTCAGGCTGATCAGCTGCAAGGACTGGCTGGGCCCACTGACCACTGACCTCTGACTACCTTGGATAATCAGCTGTGCAGGGGCCCGCCATACAGAGCAAGACTTACTTCAGCAGGGCTCTGGTACCCACTGAGTCCATTCCTTGAGTGTGTTGTTTGTGGAGGTGGTTGGGTGGTGGTGCTTCATCATGGTCTGAAGCTGTCCACTGGGTGTGCTGGCTCTGGGGCAAGGTCAGCCACTGCCTGTGTTCCACCTGGGGCCTCCAGGCATAATCTACAAAGCTATCTTCAGATGGCTACTTCTTGTGCTAGGTTTGGAGGTGTCCAGGTAAAGCCAACTTGTGAACAAAAGCTGGCTGCTCCTAGTGCTGGGCCTGGGACCACTTAGTGAGAGGTATGGGGCTTGCTGAGGCCAGATGCTGCATTTTCTGAGAGAATTTAGGAAATTCAGAAACAGAAGCCAAGACAGTCCATTCCTATGGTAAAGCCACTGGAAACAGCTTGAGTGGGCCCAAAAGCTGAGTAAGGCAGGGCCTCAGGGAATCACCAGGGCAGAGCAAACAGTGTGAGCCAGGTTGCTGAAGTCCCAGATATGGCACCAGTCTGCCAGCCCTGTGGGGAAATAATGGGCTCCACCAGCACGTGTGTCTGGGAGAAGGCTGCCCCTCCAGCTCTCACCGCAATGCCAAACAACTCAGTTCTTCTCCAGGTGTCTCTGATGCCTTTCAAGTTGCCTTCCCTCTGTGCTGGAGCCTAGAGGGTGCAAGTCCGAGTAAGTCCATGCAAGGGCCCTTTAAAAGGAGCTGCCTAGGGCTCCAGCAGCCTCAGCCTCCCTCAGCCTCAGCTCCCGCTGGTTTTTATAGCCAGAAGTTTTGGGGACTTCTCTTCCTGGCACTGGAACCCTGAGCAGGGAGAGCCTGGTGTGAAACCAGGACCCCTCTCTCCTCAGGGAGGATTTTCACAGCCAGGGTATCCCTCCTGATTTTTATCCGCCACACGTGGGTGTGGAACCAGCCTGTCTGCACCTCCGCCCCTCCTACCACTCTCAATATGTCTGCTTCTTTAATTTCATAGTTGTAGGACTTCAATTCATCTTGATTTCAGGCAGTTCTGAATGATGGTTATTCCATCGTTTAGTTGTAATTTTGATGTGGTTGTGGGAGGAGGTGAGTACCGTGTTTACCTACGCCACCATCTTCACCACACGTCCACCCAAGTTACATTTTAGATGTTATTTTTCATGCTAATTTTAATGCCACTTTTCAGTTATGATCACAGACTTAATCTCCCTTGATTAACTGAGAAGGCAAGCAGGCCCTGACAGTGGTAAGTTTATTAACTGTTCATTATGGCCAAAGAGGAGAAATGTACATTGAAATCATTAAAAGTAGGAGAAAAATTATTTGGAGCCAGCTTCTAATTATCACCGAGTCCTCCTTGGAAGAAGAAGGTACTTACAAATACAACTACAGATACAAGATAGAACACTAACCCAAGATGTCAACAGTATCACTGTGACTCAACATGCATGCAGCCGACTAGTGTGTGAGAGTCCTGATGTACTCACCAAGACAACAAAGCAAATAGTCTCTTAAGTCAGCGTGAGAAAAACAAAGCTAGGATGGAGGCAGATAAAAGTCTGACAAAACGGAAAATATCTATCAAGCCCCAGTGTTCTCATACTGTGTTCACTATTCTATTCTTGGTGCATGTACTTAACTATTTTTTGCCTGAACACATTATTTATTCTGCTCACTGAAATAAGGTCAAATCTTAATTTTTTAATCTAAATTTTTAAATATTTTACTTAATTGTCCTTAAGACAATAGACAATTTAAAAACCCACTAAAAGTTAAAATAAGACAAAACAGCACAGCATAATGAATTACAAAATGTTGGTGCTACAGTACAGAATAGTACCTTATAGCAAGTTGGCAACCAACAAAGAATGAGTGAATTTACAGAATACCAACAAATGCTAAAACTAGTGGGTAGAAGTGGGATGTTGTATCTGCAAATTTATTAAACTCACCTCCCAATTCTGGTAGCTTTGGGGAGGATTCCATCAGACTGTCTACATAGAAGATCATGTCTGTGAATAGAAAGTTCTACTTCTTCCTTTCCAGTTTGGATGCCTCTTATTTGGTTCTTGCCTAAGTGTACTGGTTAGAAGAGAAATGATGAGACTGGAAGTTCTTGTATTGCATCTACTATTAAGGGGAAAGTATCAAGTCTTTCACAATTAAGTGTGATGTTTACATAGATCCCCTTTATCAATTTAAGGAAGTTCCCTTCTTGTCCTACTTTGCTAAGGGTTTTTATCAGAAATATCTGTTGGCTTTTAAACTCTGTGCAGATAGTTTTTGACTGTCTCTCACTCCAAGTCCAACGGTTCTGTTTACTTTGCTTATGCCCTACTCCTTAGGGTCTCTAGTTTACTGTAGGGAACATCTGCTACATCCGGCCAGCAGATGTAAGTAGAGTGTTTTCCTGGTATCTGTGAGCCATTCTAGCAAATTCTTGGACCTGATGAGAGTATCATAGGAAAAGTATTGGTGGCCTGGAACTTGTGACTGGCATCTGAAATGGGGGTAGTTTTGTGGGGCTGAGCCCCTTTAACTTGTGGGATCTGATACTAGTGCCAGGTAGATGGTATTCAATTTTATGTGAATTAAGTTATTGAGCATTCAGCTGGTGTCCAGGGAACTGAAGAAGTGGTGTTAGAAGAAACAAGATGTATTTGGTGTTAAGAGGGAAAAAACTGCGCTGGCCCAGTGGTTCAGTGGGTTGGTGCGTCATTCCATGCACCAAAAGGTCACAGGTTCAATTCCTGGTCAGGGCACATAACTAGGTTGCAGGTTCAAGTCTCAGTCAGAATACGTACCTAGGTTGCGGGTTCAATCCCTGGTCAGGGCACATACCTAGGTTTCGGGTTTGATCCCTGGTTGGGACACAAATGGGAAGCAACCAATCAATGTTTCTTTCTCACATCAATGTTTCTCTCTCCCTCTCTCCCTTCCTCTCTCTCCAAAATCAATAAAAAACATATACTCAGGTGAAAATTAAAAGAAAAAAAAAAGAGGGAAAAAGACCTCCATTGCCTGTCTGTCAAAAGATCACTGTCCTTCATTGACTAATGTCCAGTGTTTCATATATTCTGTCCATTATTTAATTATTTCAGACAGAAAGTAAATTGGTCCCTGTTACTCTATCTCAGTCCAAAGTGGAAATCCTCAAATCCAAGTCTTTTTAACCACCACTCCCTAGGTCTCCTGTACCTATCTCCATCAGGGGGCATCTACTAGAATCATCTGATTCTGTATCTGTAGGACCCACAAGATGAAGCAAAAGCTTTGTCTCTGAGCTAGCAGTCCCTAGCACAGAGGCCTGATGCCTGTGAGATTCTCAGGAAGCTGTGCTGGACAACCACATACATGTACACAAGCCCTGGCACAGAATCTAAGGGGCACTAAGAACACAGGTCCCAGTGCCATTTAGAAAAGCCAAACCCAAGGCTTTCCACCAGGACATCAGAACAAAGTCCAAATTCTTCACTAGCTGGGAGATTTGGATAATTCGTTTTCCCCTCGTGACAGTAAGAAGAGAGCCCCAGATAAAGCCCAGAACAGGAAGTGTTTTGATAAACTGGACAAACCCCATGGGAAACTGCAATCAGAGTAACTTGCAGTTTCAATTACTCCTTTGTTTTTAATTCTCTTAGAAACTAAATTATTTCTAGTTGGTCAAAGGCATCTCTTCAAAAGATAAGGGGTTGATAATACTGGGTTTTATAACTATTTAGTTAATTTTAGATCTTTTCTTTCCAACATTCCTAGTTTAAAATCTCTCAAGTAAGAATAATGTTTGTGCTCTGGCCGGTATGGCTCAGCAGTTAGAGCATCAGCCTGCGGACCAATCAGTCGCAGGTTCGATTCCAGTCAAGGGCACATAACTCCGTTGCAATTCGTCCTCAGCCCTGGTTGGGGTCATGCAGGAGGCAGCCACTTGATGTGTTTCATTCACGTCAATGTTTCTCTCTGTCTCTCTCTCCCTCCCACTCTATCTGAACAAAAATGGAAAAACTCCTTGGGTGAGGATAAAAAAAAAAAGAAGAAGAAGAATGCTTGTGAACAACCTTTCTTTTAAATGAAGTATAGGAGAAAACAACTGTAGTTCTAGCCTGATGACCCAGCCATAACCATATCTCAATGTGCAGAAATGGTATATAAAGTGTGAAAATAAATTTATTCCCAGACACATTCTACAGGACTTTCCTGTATTACATCATAACAGCTTTAAAGGTCAAATAAAGACAAAAACACTTTCAATCTTAGTACTAAGGCACTATATGGCTCTCTGCAGTGAGCCATGAAACTTCCCCAAAATAGTAAGATACTATTTTGTGGGTTTGACATATGTAAGATACTAATGGGAGAAGGAATGAATTGTTATATAGATACGAGAAAAGCCTCCTATGCCCGTCACTGAAGAATATTGAGGGGTAGGTTTAAAGCCCTGTTGTGCTTTTAAAAAGCAAGAAAAGCTAGCTTGACAGGCATAATAATCCCTTTCCATGAAGGAGGCTCTCTCCAAAGACCCCATCCACCAAGTGCAGGCAATTAGAGCAGGTATGTTCTCACCAAAATGAGAGTTCCCAACACAGCACTAATTATGCCACTTCCTGCTTCAAATCCTTCTGGAGGTTTGCACTGTCTACAGAATTAAGAGGGGATAAAAACCACTACTGTGGTATTCTTGGCCAGGTGGCTCAGCTGGTTGGAGCATTGTCCAGTACACCAAATGCGGGTTCAGTCCCCAGTAGGGACTTGTACAGGAGGCAACCAATCAATGTCTCTCTGTTTTTTTCTCTCTCTAAAAAAGCAATAAAGCCCTGGCCACTTTGGCTCAGCGGTTAGAGCGTCAGCCTGCGGTCCTGAGAGACCCGGGTTCGGTTCCCGCCAAGGGCACGTACTTCGGTTGCAGTTTGTCCCCGGCCCTGGTTGGTCGTGCGGGTGGCAGCCACTCGATGTGTCCCTTCACGTCGATGTTTCGCACTCTCTCTCCCTTCCTCTCTCTCCCTCCCACTCTATCTGTACAAAAAATGGAAAAATATCCTTGGGTGAGGATAAAAAAAAAACAAAAAACAAAAAATAAATAAATAAATAAAAAAGCAATAAAAACATACCCTCAGGTAAGGATTAAAAGAAAAAGACACTACTACTGTATATGTCCTATGGGTTCTTCCAGATCTGTGAACGTACACACCAAAAATCTTATTCTCTTCCCACACATTATATAGTCTTATCTAGGATTACCCAAAGTATGTTATTTGTAGGTCAATCAAGTTTGGATACACAAGATTAACAAAGGTAAACAGGTTTCCTTACTGTATAACTTGTCAAACCTTTATTTATGGACAGCACCAAAGCTTCCAGAATTCCCCACAGAACACTTCAATGGACCAGTGGCTCAAGCTCTGCCTCTTCTCTAATATGACACGCTCTCCATCTTCCTTCTGCACATCATGAAAGGACCTGATATGTACTCACTCTCTCCCTTCCGATGCACACACCCTCCACCCTTCGGTACCTGTTTTTGTCTCCATCATGCTGCAGGCTGCAGCTCTCCCTATGTGACACCACTCCTCGCATCCCTTCACCTCGTTACTCTGAGCCTCCGCCATACCTTTCCTCGCCCCTCTTAGCTTGGCTCACCTCCTTTTCCCACTCTCCTTTTGAAAATTAAACTATAGAGAGGCCCTGACCAGTGTGGTTCAGTTGGCTGGAGTGCCATGTCTTATACCAGAAGGTGGCGGGTTTGATTCCTGGTCAGGGCACATACCCTGGTTGTGGGTTTGATCCCAGCTTGCAGGTTCGATCTCTGGTTAGGGCACGTATGGGAGTTTCTCTCTTATATCAATGTCTGTCTCTGTCTCTGTCTCTCTCTTTCTTTCTCAAATCATAAGTCACCAGTTCGATTCCCAGTCAGGGTACATGCCCAGGTTGTGGGCCAAATCCCCGGGGGGCGGGGGATGCAGGAGGTGGCCAATCGATGTTCTCTCTCATTGATGTTTCTATTTCTCTCTCCCTCTCCCTTCCTTTATCTCTAAAATCAATACAGGGGGAAAATTTTTTTTAACGTATTTTATTAAAATAAATAAAATAAAATGTCCTTAGGTGAGGATTTAAAAATTTTTTTTTAAATAGATAAAAAAGAAAAACAGAGAATAGAAAACCTAAAATCCCATTCATCAGAAGTGATAACCATTAGACTAAACTAATAATGCCATGTTTGCCTCAAGTCTTTTATCATCAATAAAAGAACAAAACAGGATAAAAATGAAGTGTCCTTTGGTTTCTGGCGACAAACCTATCCTCTCCTCCTCTCCCCAAAGGCAACCACCTGATGAGTGTGCTGCGTACCCTTCCAGTCCACTCATTAAGTTTTACCAAAAACTTCACACAATAACATCATACAAGTGTAATTTATAAATTTTCGTTTTCACTCAATAAGATCTACCCATACTGACACTCAACAAGACCTACATTGATCCCACTGCTTTACTGCTACCTCTAGTTGCTGAAAACTTAGCATGCACCAGGTCCTGCCTCTAAGTGCTTCACGTGTATTATCTTATTTACCCCTCCCGACAACCCACTGGGAAGATATTCCAAATGCCTACAGCTAGCACAGGACAGGAAAGGCACTTTCTCCAGGAACGCCCGAGTTCCAGGCTGTGCCCTTAACCATTATCCTAAGCTGCCCTCTGACTGTTGCCCTCTGCCAACAGCCAACTGAGCACTTTCCCTGTGCCAGGTACTTTGTATGTATCATGTCTCTTAACCCTCTGAGCCACAGTATGTGTCAAGTATGATTAATTCTCCCTATTTTAGTGGTAAAGGAACTCTGGCTGTAGGAGATGCTGGAGCCTTGGTGTGAACCACAACTCTACTGCTTCAGAGGCTAAGTCTTACCTAACATTGTGCTAAATGTAAGATTTACTTAAAAAAGAAAGTCAAACATGACACGAGAAAGATGGGCTGATGGGAGATTATGAGAGACTTGAATGCGCAGGTCAGGGGTATGGTTGACTGGTTATGGCATTATACCAATGTCACTAGTCCCTGATCACACAGTACCAGAGCATCCTGGGAACAGGGAAATGATACTTACAGTCATGGACCTTATAGCAGTGCTTCTGCAAGCGCTTAACATCCCATTCCTCCAGCACTCCATGAGTCATCAGCAACTGGAGGAACCGCCGGTGGACATCAGTCATGATGCCCGTCCTTCTTGTGCTACCCTGCATGGTGAAGGAACTAAAAAAGAAGTAAATGTGATCAAGTTACCTCAAGCACACCAAAAGCAATGTTCTAGATTTTGTATGAATTTGCATTAACAAATATAAATGTGTTATGGTTTTTAAAATCAAGATCATCATACTGAATAGTACAAAAATGAAAAGGGCACAAGTCAGGGAGGGGCTAGTCAAACAAGTAGTGGGAAATGTTGAGAAGTGTGGGCTCTGGAGCCAGAACGCCTGCATTTACAGCCTGCTCCACCACGCAGGGTATGAAATTGGGAAACGTCACCTCCAGGCTTCAGTTTCTGATCTATAAAATCAGAATAATGATAGAAATGTCTTCCACACAATTACCACATGAAGTAAATGAGATAATACACATAAAAGCCTGGTAACAGACTAAGCACTAAATAAGTGTTGGCTATTTTCACTATTAGATGATTCTGGGTCTGAAACTCGGCTCAGCCGGATCTATAGCCCTGGAAAATTTAGCTGAGACCCCACCTTCTCACTAAAAAATCAGAATAATGTTCATTGCTTAGAGACCTGCTAGTAAACATTTAATAAATGTTAGTTTCCATCTCTTCTCTCAAACCACTAATGAAACTGACCTCGGAGGACTACAGAGTATTTTTTAAAGCTCCTGCTCTCTACTAAAACATTATCTGTCCACAAACCACAAAGCTCAGAGCTGATAAAGTATTACACAAGGCCTGATCAAAAAGCCTGCTCCTGCCTGAGGTCCAGTTGCTGTGTGGGGGCTAAGTAAGAGCTTAGATTCAGAACGAAATCTGCCTGATCTCACCAATCAACGAATCTGTGTATTCAATGTATCGCTCTCATATCGATGTTTCTGGAGAGAGAAACATCGATATGAGAGCGATACATCGATCGGCTGCCTCCTGTATGCCTCCCTACTGGGGATTAGCCCAAAACCCAGGCATGTGCCCTGACCAGGAATCAAACCAGGACCTCTCAGTCTATGGGATGATGCTCAATCCACTGAGCCATGCCGGCTGGCCTAATCTGTGCATTTAAAATGCACATCCATGGCCTCTTTCCTAGAGATTCTGACTGCAGAGGGGCCGGAAATTCTGAGGTTTTAACATTTACTTCAGATTATACCATGATCTGACAAGACATTTGCTGTTACCTAGGCAAATATAGCACAGAAACATTTTTAGCTAACATGTTTACTCTCCCTAAGCCTCAGTCCTCTCATCTGTAAAATGGGGATAATAATAACTATATTTAAGGCATAAGTTTTAATGAGATATCACTACCAAAGTTTTGCCAAGGACCTGTTCTTTTCAACAGCATCACCAACTGGAGCTCAGAGCTGGGAAGGTACACTCTCAAAATCAGTTTCTCTGACTGCATACTAGACTTCCTCAAGAATATTTCACCAGCGTCTCAACCTCAACAAATCCTAAACTGGACTCCTTCTCCTTTCCACTGCTTCTAAAACATAAGAACACCAAAAAATTTAAAGTAAAAGGACAGAAAAATGAATACTCTGTGAACTAACCAAAAAGAGAGCTGGGATGGCTATATTAATATGACACAAAATGGACTCTGAGACAGAAAGCATTACTAGAGACAAAGAAGGTCACCACAAAATGAAAAAAGATTCAATTCCCAATAAGATACTACAGTTTTAAATGTTTGGGCATCTTAATAACAGAGACTCAGAACAGTTAAGGCAAAAATGATCAGAACTACAGAATAAACATGCAAAACCAGAACCATAGTGGGAGATTTTAACATATCCCTATCAATAATTAATAAAATGAATTAAAAATCAGTAAGGTTAGAAAAGATTTGTACAACAAAATGTTTAATCTGATGGACATGCATAAAACACTGCACACATCCAGAACAATTATGCAGATGGCCACATAGTAGGCCAGAAAGCAAGTCTTAACAAAAGTTAAAGGAGTGTTCTCATAGAGAATATGTTCTCTGACCACATGCAATAAAGTTGGAAACCAGAAACAAAAAGATAACAGGAAAAACTCTGCTTAGAATTTAAGAAACACACTTCTAATCCATTATCAGAGAAGAATTATTCATGGAAATTAGAAAATAACAAAATATTATACATAAAAACTGGTAGGAGGTAATTTAAACAGTAGAGGGAAATTAACAGGATTTAATGTTTGTATTTTTTAAAAGGGGGAAGCGTGAGAGGCATCCATCAAGGAAACTATAAAAAGAATAGCATGCCCTGGCCAGTTTGGATCAGTGGTTGGAACGTCGGCCTGTGGACCAAAGGATCATGGGTTCGATTCCCAGTCAAGGGCATGTATCTCGGTTGCAGGATTGATCCCCTGCCCCAGTGGGGGTTATGCAGGAGACCAACCAGTCAATGTGAGATCGATATATCCCCGCCACTCCCTTTTTCCCATCTACTCTATCTAGAAATCAATGGAAAATATCCTCAGGTGAGGATTAACAACAAAAAACAACAGCAAATTAAATCCAAAGAAAGTAAATGATAAAGAACAAAAACTAATAAATAAAAAATAAATGCATATCTGAAATCAACAAAACAAAAATTATTCTTTAAAAAAAATGTAATAAAAGAGACAAACCTCTGATAAGATTTTCCGAGAGAGAACTGACAAATAAACAACATTTGGAATGAAAAAGGGAAACTAATTGCAGATATATGTTTTTTGTTTTGTTTTGTTTTTTATCCTCACCCAAGGACATTTTTCCATTTTTTGTTCGGATAGAGTGGGAGGGAAAGAGAGGAAGAGAGAGAGAGAGAAACATCAACGTGAAAGGGACACATCGAGTGGCTGCCTCCCACACGACCCAACCAGGGCCGGGGACAAACTGTAACCAAGGTACGTGCCTTTAGCAGGAACCGAACCCGGGTCTCTCTGGACTGTAGGCCAATGCTCTAACCACTGAGCCAAACCGGCCAGGGCTACAAACATTTTTAATAGTATAAACAACTTACAACAATCTGAAGTTTTAAATATGTGCAAAGTCATAAAAAAATTCATTAGAAATTTACTAAAGAATATTTGAAAACCTAAAAAGCCCTAGCCAGTTTGGCTCAGCAGTTGGAGCATCGGCCTGCAGATCAGAGTCCCAGGTTCGGTTTCCGCTAGGGGCACATACCAAAAAAGAAAACCTAAAAAATTTTATAACCACTGAAGACATTTTATGGGAAATCTATGGTCCAATACAGAAAACTTCAGTTCCCAAAGGATTTATCCAGAAGTCCTACAAAACATTCCAGGAACAAATAATTTCCAATGTTACACAAACTATCCCACAGCCAGAAAAAGAGCAACCCTCCCCAAATCATCTGATCAGGCGAACTTAAGTTGGGCATTAAATCCTGATAAAGTCTTCAAAAGAAAGAAAAATAAAAGGCTGGCATCTTTCAGGAATATAGTTGCTATCGTCCTTTCTAATCAAAATGTTAACAAACCACATCTAGCCATGTAAAAAGGGTGATACATCGTGACTAAGTGGGTTTACCCTATCAATGGTTAACATTTGAAAATCAGTCAAATGTTATATACCAATATCTCAATAAAGCTGGGAGTGGGGGGCAGAATCAATCAATGTGAGTCAGCCTATTAACAAAATAAAGAAAAAAAGGCATATGATCAACTTATAGTGATAAAATTCAACATTTATTCATACTAAAAACTCTTAAACTTGGAATAGAAGGAAATTCCTTTATTCACTAAATGACATCTGCAAACATACTTAAGGACAAAAATGTTGAAATCAATCACTTTAAAATCCAAATTAGGCCCTGGCCAGGTAGCTCGATTGGTTAGAGCATCATCCTGATATGCCAAGGTTTCAGGTTGAATCCTCTGTCAGGGCACAGGGCACAGAGCACATACAGTAATCAACCAATGAATGCATAAATAAGTGGAATGACAAACCAATGTTTCTCTCTCAATGTTTCCCTCTCTCTCTCTCTCTACCTCTCTCTAAAATCAATAAATTAAAAAAATAAATAAATCCAGCCCTGGCCAGGTGGCTCAATTAATTGGAGCATCTTCCCATGCACCAAAAGGCTGTGGGTTTGATTCCCGGTCAGGACACAGGTTGCAGGTTCCATCCTCAGTCCAGGCACACGCATGAGGGAACTGATCAACATTTCGAATCCCTCATATCGATGTTTCTCTCCACCCCTTCCTCTCTCTCTCTCAAATCAATAAAAACATATCCTCAGGTGAGGATTAAAAGAAAATGAAATCCAAATTAATCCAATGCAACTAAATTAACACAATTTCAGTCAAATTCCCAACAGGCTTCATGTGTCTGTATGTGCTCTGACAAGATGATTCTAAAATTTACATGGAAAACATAAAGGTAAAATGGCAAAGACATTCTTGGATAAGATAATGGGAGAGGACTTGTCCTACTACGTACCAAGTAATTATAAAGCTAGAGTAATGAATAAATGTGATAATGGTATAGAAATAGACAAATAAGATCAATGAAACAGAATAAAGGACTCAGAACTAGAAATGTATATATGTATGAATATTTGACATGTTGGAGAAATGGAATGCCAGTTTCAAAGCAAACTTTTCAATAAAAGGTGCCAAAACAACTGATTATCCATATGTGGGAGAAAAAAAAAACTAGACCCTTACCTCACACTATGCACAAAAATCTATTGCTAAAGATTAAGATCCTAAGAAAGGAAACACTATCAAACTTCGGGAAGACAACATAGGAGAATATCTTTATGACCCCAAAGTAAGGAAGGATTTCTTTAAAAGATTCAAAAAGTACAGACCATAAAGGAATATAATGCTATATTCAACCTTGTTAAAATTAAAGTCCTCTATTCACCAAAAACACCGGTGTGTGGGAAAGAGAAAGAGAAGACAAACTAAAAACCTAAAACTAGAAGGTATTTGAAATACATTTAAGCCACAAAAGATCTGTATTCAGAACATGTAAAGAGTGCATACAAATAAGGGGAAGACAAATGTAAGATAAAAATAAGCAATAGAAATTTTACAAAGAGGATGCACAAATGATTAATAAATACATAAACAGATGCTCAACATCAATGTCACCAGGCAAATGAGTATTAAAACCAGTGATCAATGTCTTAACCATCACCATATAAGTAAAAATCCTTAAAGAATGGCTGAGCCCTGGCCGGTTTGGCTCAGCGGTTAGAGTGTCGGCCTGCGGACCAGAGAGTCCCGGGTTCGATTCCTGCTAGGGGCACGTACCTTGGTTGCAATTGGTCCCCAACCCCAGTTAGGGTCGTGTGGGTGGCAACCACTTGATGTGTCTCTCTCACGTCGATGTTTCTCTCTCTCTCTTCCTCCCTCTCTCTCTCCCACTCTATCTAAAGTTAAAAAAAAAAAAAAAAAAATGGCTGAGACTGAAACTTTCATCCACCACTGATAGAGTACAAACTCATAACCACTTCAGACAACTTGATATTACTGGCTCTTTTGGATAACCTTAGAAATCTACTATTAGATATATACCTTACAGAAACTTTGCCACATTTGTCCCAGGAAATACGTTTATAAAAGCACCATTTTAATAGCAAAATCAGGCAAGAGTATAAATGACAATCAACTGAAGAATGCCTACATCAAACAGGTATAAATCATACCATGGAATGCAAAGCAATGAAGATGAAGTAGAGCTACTCACGTCAACATGGATGCATCTAATATGCATGTTATATGCAAAAGTCAAGTCACACAAAACATATATTAGGATCCCATTTATATAAAATTCAAAACCTAGCAAAACCATGCACTACTTTCATTAGAGATCTATCAACAGTAAAAACTACCAAGGAAAACAAGAGAATGAGTAACAATATTCGGGGCAGTGGTTATATTTGGTGAGGGGAGTAAAAGATTCAGTGGGGGCTTTAAGGATATAAAAATGTTCTATTTCTTAAGTTGGTGGTGTTTATTTAATTTTCATTCTTCAAACTTACACTTTTACACATTTTTATAGGTACGTTACATATCTGAATAGAGAAGAAAATTATGTAAATATGTTAAGTAATAGTCAAAATAAATATTAATAAGAAGGAAGTACAGAATGGTATAGAATGCTATAATTTGGGGAAAGAGGGAGGAAAAAGGGGGTAAAAGAGATACAGACAAGCTTGTTTATGCAGAGAAATCAGGGGTCTCTATGAAGACGGACTGAGTAGGGAGGTTAACCATGGACATGTACTGCCTATCCAAATAATTTTAAAATAGAAATGTCTGTGAAATAGGCAAATCTCAATCATAACCATCTGGGCCACAGTGTTAGTGATTCTCGTGCACGGTCTCATTTACTCCTCACCAGAACCTTACCAGGAAAGCATTACTGATTCCATTTACAGAAGAGGAAACTGAGGCTGAGAGGGCACAAGGTGACGCACACTGTTAGGGATGGAAATGGGGGTGCGGATACAAAAGCATAGTTCAGGAACTGGGGCACCCCCAGTCAGTAAGAAATCGGAGTAAACAATAAAATTATGATCCCAGCTCCTTATCTGCAATTCTCAAATATTTTTTTTCTGAAAACCAAATCTCTCAAGTTTGAAAACTTGGTCTGATCTAAGGTTATATGCAAAAGTCAAGTCACACAAAACTTGGTCTGATCTGAGGCTACTTACTGTTGTTCTTTATCTTCTTTACTGTAAATATGCATATATTTAGCTGTGAACATATTTTATTACAAACGCTGCCCAGACCGCGCTGAATGTGACATCAAGAGTATGTGCACCACATCACCTTCCGAAAGCCCGAGAAATCCGGGAGTCTGAACACAGCTAGCCTCGGGGCTTTAAAATAAGGAGCTGTGTGTGGACTTGTACAAAGTTTCCCACACAAAACAGGGGAGCACAAACTACGGCGACAGTAACTGAGGGGTGCTCGGCGAAGGCCCATTTTACGTATTCAGTTCACATATATCGTGTATTTTGCTTTTCCACCTAATATTACGATTTAAAAATGTCTCGTGTGTGAGTGGGACTAGGTTCTGGTCTAGCTGCCTCTACCGTCCCTCGCTGGGCCTCAGTCTCCCCACCAGGAAATGAGAAACCCCCGGGTCCCCGCATCGCCAGCGCCACATTCGGCACAGCACGCTGGACGACCCCCACCTCCCGTGTCCCCTCGCCTGTCTGGACTGCCCTCTCCCTTCCCCGTCAGCCTCGCGTGCGCGCAACCGAATTACCCTCCGCGGCACCGAAGCGCTGGTCACACAGCCGGCGGCGTTGGCAGAAAAGCAGCTTCGGCCCCTCCTTCCGGGCGGAGCGAATGCGGATGCGGCGCTCCCATTGGTGGTCGTGCCTATTCGTCCCGCCCATTAGGTGACGTACTTCCCGTTCTTCTGCCCACCCCGTTGCCATGGTGCCGTGGGATCTGCCCGTTAGGTCGGAACTTGCGCGCTTCCCGCGCTGCTCTGGGCACACTGGGGAAAGGGCATTCGCGTGTCGCCCCCCGCGTGTCGCTCAGCAGTGACAGACGAAGAGGAAGAGCAGGAGTGCTGCGTGACCCACCCCAGTGGCCGCGATTCCGCGGGCACAGGCAGCTTCCCCACCTGTAGAACTGATAGAGTGAGCTCGAGGCCAAGAATGAGGGCCCTGTTGTCATACGTCCCGGCTGGAATCCTGGCTTTGCCATTACTAGTTGCCAGATCTTGGGCAAGTCACTGAGCTGCTGTGAGCCTGTTTTATCCTTTAAATGGAGGTAATAGCCCCTACGTAAGTGTGCGTTTGTGAAGTTGACGAGAGAACACACATGGAAGTGCCGATTGAAAGTTAGCTGCTGTCCTACCTGGGGATTGTTATGAGAAGTAAAAGTAATTATTAACAGAAGTGAGTGGATGGACTGTTCTGAGTCTCCAGGCACGTGTTACAAAGGTTTGTATTCCAGTTCCCGGTCTGAGACCCGGAACGCAGTGCAGCAGGGAAACGGATGGCTAATTATGAAAGAGCAGAAAGTGCAAATATCTATCTCGGTGATGATTGCTTCAAATTCCTACTTGGCCAGTTACCACTCCTGGGACGTTGAACAACTTCACAACCTCCCTGGACCTCAGTTTCTTCATCTGCTGAGTGGGGGAAAGAGAATAGTATAGTGGTTAAAAGCTTGAGCGCTGGAGCTGGACCGTCTGGATTTGAATCCTTGTTCTTAGACTCAGTATCTCTGTGACCCAGGGCAAAGTACTGAAGTTGTCCCTCACAGTTTGCTCTTCTATAAAGCAGGGATAATAATAACACTTTGTTGATAGGATTGTTGTGAAGATTAAATGAGTTAGTATATGCAAACCACTTAGAAGAGTGTCTCACACATAGTGTGAGCTACCATTACTAATCAAGTATTTATAAACTGCCTTTGGGGCCGCCAAATAAGAGAACAGCCCTAAAGAGGACCATCTGTGTTTTGTTTGCCCTACACAATTTTGTATACATTTTAATTCATTATCAATATTTAAAGTTGAGGGATTTCACATAAAACTCTGGGGTATCTGACAGCTCTTGAAAAATGGGGCAAGGTGGCAACAATAGGCCATACTTGTTCAGAGCTTAGGAGAAACTACCCCTTTGTAATGAAACATGTGTTTTCCTGGTGTGTAGAGAAATAAATACTGATGATTGTGAATAGAAAAAACTGGCAACACTCACATTTCAGGATCAAAGAGCCAAGAAGGTGGTAGAGAGAGAAGAAAGGGATTCAAGACTGAGTGGTGTCAGAGACAAATAGATAAGAGAAAGTTTTGAGAAGCAGGATGTGATCAGGATTGTTGGTGCTCTGGGGAGATAAAAAAAGATAGGCCACACTTACCTAGAATTTAATGGTCAATAAGGGCCCGTAGAGAGGGGAAGAAGCTATGCCATCCTCCAAGAGGAGTGCTGATTACATTTAGGAAGAATGGTGTTTGGGAAGGGGAGACTGGGGAGCAGTGGGAATAATCAACAGATAAAAGCAGGGGAGACAGAAGAGGAAGGGGTCAAGGGCATATGGAGACGGGATTACTCTTACCCTAGAGAGGAAGAGAGACACTTCTGAAACAGGAGGAAAGGAGGTAGAAAAGACTAGATGAAGGCAAACGCCTGATGTTTTCTCCATAAAGTATCGAACTATCATTCTGCTGAATGAAGAAGTTGGGGAGATGCTGGGGGATTTGAGGGGGGTCAAAAAGTTTGAAACAGATGCCAAAGGAAATGCAAAAGTGAGGTTCCACCTAAGGCTGAAACCATAAATGTGTAGAAAGAACACTTAGCTGATTTCCCCCACAATCTCCCATCTCTATTTCAAGGCCTCAGAGCAGAAACTCAGTGTAAATTCAACCTGGGATGGGTCTTTTTTTTTTTTTTTTTTTTCTTTTTCTGTTTTTATTTTATTTATTTATTTTTGTTACAGATGTTTCTCCTGTTTCCCCCACTGATTTCCGGCCCTGTCCCAAGCTTTGTTGTCCATGTCCATCATTCATGCATACGTGCATATAAGTTCTGTGCTTTATCTCTCCCCCACCACCCCCTCTCCTGGGGATTGTCAGTCTGTACCCCACTTCCATGTCTCTGGAACTATCCCATTACTCAGAATGTTATGTTCATTCTATTCCACAAATAAGTGAGATCATATGATACTTGTCTTTCTCTGTTTGGCTTGTTTCGCTTAGGATGACACTTTTCAGGTCCCTCCATGTCGTCTCAAAGGATAAGAGATCTTTCTTTCTTACAGCTGCATAGTACTCCATTGTGTATATGCACCACTGCTTTTTTATCCATTCATCTACTGATGGACTTTTGGGCTGTTTCCAGATCTTAGCTATTGTAAATAGTGCTGCTACAAACATAGGGGTACATATATTCTTTCTGACTGGTATTTCAGGCTTCTTAGGGTATATTCCTAGAAGTGGGATGACTGGGTCAAATGGAAGTTCAATTTTTAATTTTTTGAGGTAACACCATATTGTTTTCATAGTGGCTGCACTAGTCTGCATTCCCACCAGCAGTGTACTAGAGTCCCCTTTTCTCCATACCCTCACCAACACTTAATTGTTTGAAGATTTGTTGATGGCGGACATTCTAACAGGTGTGAGGTGATACCTCATTGTTGTTTTAATTTGCATCTCTCTTATGATTAGTGATGTTGAGCATTTCTTCAGATGTCTCTTAGCCATTTGTATATCCTGTTTGGAGAGGTGTCTATTTAGTTCCTCTGACTATTTTTTAATTGGGTTCTTTGTCTTCCTTTTGTGGAGTTGTATGAGCACTCTCTATATATTGGAAATTAACCCCTTATCTGATATATCATTGGCAATTATGCTCTCCCATAGAGCGGGTTGCCTTTCCATTTTGATGATTGTATCTTTCACTGTGCAGAAGCTTTTGAGTTTGATGTAGTCCCATGTGTTCATTTTCTCGTTTGTTTCTGTTGCCTTATGTGATGTATCAGTGAAAATTCTGCTTTGTATGATGTCTGAAATTTTGTTGCCTACAGTTTCTGCTAGGATTTTTATGGATTCATGAGTCACATTTAAGTCTTTTATCCATCTGGAGTTTATTCTTGTATATGGTGTAAGTTGATGGTCTAGTTTCATTTCTTTGCATGTAGCTGTCCAATTTTCCCAACACCATTTATTAAAGAGGCTGTCTTTACTCCACTGTATGTATGCTCTTGCCCTCTTTGTCAAATATTAATTGAGCATATTACCTTGGGTCCATTTCTGGGTGCTCTGTTCTGTTCCACTAGTCTATATACCTGTTCTTGTGCCAGTACCAGGCTGTTTTGATTGCAGTGGCTTTGTAGTATAACCTGAAATCTGGTAATGTGATCTCTCCTACTTTGTTCTTCTTTTTCAAGATTGCTGTGGCTATTCGAGGTCTTTTTTGGTTCCATATGAAGTTTTGAAGTATTTGTTCTAGTTCTGTGAAGTATGTCGTTGGTATTTTGATGGGGATTGCATCGAATCTATAGATTGCTTTTGGTAATATGGACATTTTAATGATGTTAATTCTTCTAATCCATGAACAAGATATGTGCTTCCACTTTTTTGTATTTTCCTCTATTTCTTTGTTCAATGACCTGTAGTTTTCTGCAGATAGGTTCTTTATTTCTTTGGTTAAGTTTATGCCTGGGTATCTTAATTTTTTTGCCGCAATGGTAAATGGGATTGTTCTCTTATTTTCTCTTTCTGTGAGTTTGTCATTGATGTATAAGAATGCCATCAATTTCTTGATGTTAATTCTGTATCCTGCTACTTTGCCAAATTCATTTATTAAGTCTAGTAGATTTTTGATGGAGTCTTTGGGGTTTTCTATGTGTAGTATCATGTCATCTGCGAATAATGACAGTTTTACTTCCTCCTTTCCAATTTGGATCCCTTTTATTTTTTCTTTCTTTTTTTTTTTTTTTTTTTTTTTTTTTTATCCTCACCCCAGGACATTTTTCCATTTTTTGTTCAGGTAGAGTAGGAGGGGGAGAGAGGAACAGAGAGAGAGAGAAACATCGACGTGAAGGGACACATCGAGTGGCTGCCACCCGCACGACTGACCAGAGCCGGGGACAAACTGCAACCGAGGTACATGCCCTTAGCGGGAACCGAACCCGGGTCTCTCGGGACCGCAGGCCGACGCTCTAACCGCTGAGCCAAACCGGCCAGGGCTATTTTTTCTTTCTATCTGATTGCTGTGGCTAAGACTTCCAGTACTATGTTAAATAAGAGTGGCAAAAGTGGGCATCCTTTTTTTGTTCCTGTTCTTAAGGGAAATGCTTTTAGTTTTTGCCCATTTAGTATGATGTTGGCTGTAGGTCTTTCACATATGGCCTTTATTATGTTGAGATATGATCCCTTTATTCCCACATTGCTGAGCGTTTTTATCAGAAATGGATGCTGGATTTTGTCAAAGGCTTTTTCGGCATCTATTGATATGATCATGTGGTTTTTATTCTTCATTTTATTTATGTGGTATATCACATTTATTGATTTGTGAATATTGTACCAACCGTGCATGGGATAGGTCTTGATTGGGCACATGCAGCTGTCTCTAGAAGGCAGAGTAACTGTACAGGATTGTGGAAGTGTCCTTGAAGCATTACATCATGGTATGAGCAGGAGGGGATAGAAAAGGGGGAAGTGTAGAGAAATGAGCGTGGAAGGTCACAGCAACCAGAGGTCTCAGAGAGGTGGGTTGGGTTCAGTAGGAGAAAGTAGTGAGTGAAGATTGAAACTGGCAATGATGGAGTAACCCACAACAGGGCAACTGTCCAACCTCAGCATGATTCCACCCTCAGAAGATAACCCATTCTCTAGGTGGCTCAGTCCAGACATTGGACTGTTCACTGCCATCAGACAATTCTGGCAGTCCAAATGTTCTTCTGAAAGTTGGCCCTAAAACGTACAAAAGTTATGTGGACATACTTTTTTGTACATAGAGAGGTGGCTGAGGCCTTGGCTAGAGAGGAAGCTTACTTAGGGCCAAATCATAGGCTAAGGGGCTCCATCTTTTGCCTGAAGACCATTGAAGCTCAGAGAGGAAGTGATGAGATCAGGTTCGTATTTTAGAAAAAGAACATCAACATCTCTGTTCTTTTCAAACATACCTGGAACATTTACAGAAATTGTTTTCTGGCCTCAAAGAAAACCTCAATAAATTCTGAAGAATCTATAGATCACATTCGCAAACCACAATGAAGTAAAATCAAAAATCAACAACAAGCCTGGCTGGTGTGGCTCAGTGAAGTGAGCATCATCCCATGGACTGAGAGGTCCTAGTTCAGTTCCCAGTCAGGGCGCATGCCCAGGTTGCGGGCTCAATACCCAGTGGGGGCGTGCAGGAGGCAGCTGATGGGTGTATCTCTCTCACATTGATGTTTCTCGCTCTCCTTTCCTCTCTCTCTCTAAAAAGTCAAATTATATATATACATATTTTTTTTAAATCAACAACAAGCCCTGGCCAGTGTGGTTCAGTTAGTTGCTTACCTGCTGACTTATGACTTGATGAGTACAAGGATGTTTTTGAGGACAGTTTCTACATCTCAGGCATTTTGCCTTTACTCCAAGACTATCATGAGTTTTATTTTTTAATTATAATGTCAGCTTTTCATAGTGTTTTTATCTCCTTCTCTCTGTCAAAGCTACCAGCAGGCCTAATATCTTCTTATACTTGTCTTCTTTTAACAACCCCTTACCTGAGCAAATAAATAGCCAGTCTTATTGGAAAATGGGGGGAGGGGGGCTAAATATCAGTAAAATGCACATGTTTTAGTGTGTAGAATTTGTTACACCTTTTTCACTTCTCAGGCCTCTGTTTTGCCTGCTTCTGTGTTCTCAACTAGTTTCTAAAGAGACAGTGAAGTTACCAAAGAAGTGATTTCAAGATAAGATACAAAGTTATGGTGATGTCCTAACAGGCTTAAAGAGGACTTATCAAAGGTTGATCAAAACCCCAAATTAGTGTGGTCCAAGTAGGCCTGTGAGGGGCTCTTGAATTGCAGTGGGAGTTCATATCACACCCGGAGCATCTACAGCGCCTCTTCCAGGGGTGGACTGTGGACCAGCAGCAGCAGATGAGTCCAAGGCCCTGTCCTGACCTGCTGCAGCAGAATGTGCATTTGTACAAGATCCCCATGTGAATCACCTGCATGTGACCTAAAACATACTTTAATTTATTCACACACCCAATGTCCCATGCCCTTCAAGTTTATTCCAACAAAAAAATTCTCTCTCTCTTTCTTTTTCATTGGGAGCAGTTTGTAAATCATTTTCACTTACAGGTGTTTCTTTTTTAAGTACATATTTTTTATTATTGATTTGAGAGAGAGAGGAAGGGAAAGAGAAAGAGAGAGAGAAATATCAATGTGAAAGGAAAACATCGATCAGCTGCCCCCTGCATGCCCCACAGTGGGGATCACACTCGAAACCCGGGCATATGCCTGACAGGAATGGAACTGGGACCTTTTGGTGCATGGATCAATGCTCAGCCACTGAGCCACACCAGCCAGGACACAGGTGGTTTTTTTTTTTTGGTTTTTTTTTTGAGTGGACAAAAGTGGAGGATCTGGTCCAGCAAATTCCTGAGGCACATTTTTACCGATTTGAAAATTATCAATTTCTTCAGGAACAATAGGCAAAAATTTCCAAATTACTGCTTCTCCCTTTGTCTATAATACAATGTTAAACATCAGGAATGGGAGTGGGGTGAGACGGGAAAATGAAAAATTAAACTGCATATAGTATCTGTTGGGAGTTAAGAGCTCACTGAATTTTACTATTGTTCTGATGTTTCAAAAGTATTTTAGTTTTTGGCATTTAATAAAGTTTTTGAAATTGTGACACCATAATAGGATTGAAATGTGTATATATATATATATATATATATATATATATATATATTGTCCCCAAAAAATGTATACTAGGTGTCTGTAGATTCTATTACATTTTGAAAATGAAATGTATTTTAATAAACACTGGCTTTATAATTATTCAATGTTGAGTACACATTTTTTGGGACACCCTATATATGCCGCAGTCATCATAGAAACAGAGGTGCAATCATATTTTAGGATCTCTTTTACTTAATGTTCACTTGAAAATGGATTTGGAAACCAAGGTTGAGCAGAAAGTATCTAGTTGACTCATCAAATTTTTCATTTTCATTCCATTTTTGCATGCGTCCTAAGAAATGGTTGTAAGTGTGCACTAGTGTGGTAGGATGAAAGGTGAATCTCAGTAGTCCTTATAGGCAGGCTGTTCTCAGCTGATATGGAAAGAATAAGACAGGTGCACGTTAGTAAGTGTAATTAGAAGACACTGCTAGGCACTGTTAGAGTTCATCAGTTAAGCAATTTTAGGAGCAAGAAACTGACTCAGGTAATTTGAGCAAAACTAAGTTTATCGGAAGAGTATTGGGTATGTGCTGTTCCGGCCAGGCCAGGCTGTGGTGCTGTAACAAACACCCCCAAATGGTTATTTCTAGGCCATGCTGCACATGGCATGGTGGTCTGTCTGCAGAGGCTCTGCTCAGCCTTCACTCGGGGACTCGGCCCACAGAGGGTCCCGATCTCGTAGCTCCGTCACCGGAAACATGAAGTCTCCTCGGTGACCACGCAGGGTCTCCAGAGACGGAGGTTTGCAAGGGTGCTTGACTGTCTCCGCCGGAAAGTGGCATGTGTCGTTTCTGCTCTAATGTCATCTGTGAGAACTAGTCACCAGGTCTGTCCTCACTGCAGGGGCCTCAGAGATCAATGTTAGAGGACACATGGGTAGTTGGTGAGCCTGCTGCCTCTTCTCCAGGGGGTTCAGAGACTCAGAGGCAAAGCTGAGGAATGAGCGCTGCTCTGGACAGGCGGCAGGAGCTCCGGCCAGGCCGTCCTCCGCGAGCAGTGCCCCCACCTCAGGGTCTGCTGGAGGGAGAGAGTGCTGATTGGCCGGGTCACGGTTTATGCCCCACCCAGGACAGAGGTACTGGACAACTTGATTGACAGTTCCACCGCAAAGGGGAGGGATCCTTCATCCAAACAAAACGGGTGTGCTGCTACAGCTGGGCAAGAACACGCCCTGCTCCAGAGCCGGTGAAATACCCGAGTGCTCAGGGCTGACACAATCGAGAGGGTTTTGATGGATTCCCGAGAATCAGAACACAGCCAAGGACACTCGCTCGCAGTTGACTTGCAAGCGAGTCACGCCGGCCAAGCAGCTGCGAGCGGTTCTTGGAACAGAGCCTTGGACTGTCTCAGGGTTCTCAGGGTCATTATGACCCTAGTAAAAGAAAACATATATTGTTATGCCTTGCAGGCATGGGAAAGTCCCTTTACAATAATTTTAAGAACACATAGGCTACATTCCTTTCTTAAGATATCCTATTAAGATGGTTTTTAACCTTTTTTCTTTTTTATAAATCACAGTTAAGCATTGTTTGAGCTCAGGTGTAACCTTGGGTGGTGGGGCACTGACTTAGGTGACCTTACACGATGAAAGCCATGACGTTTAGGAGTTTTGCTACCTGCCTGAGAGAGCTGTAGCCCTCCGACCATCCTGAACTCATCTGCCTGCTGGTGCCTCCTTCGCGTCTCCCGTCATCTTGAGTGCAACAGGGTTTTATAGAGGCGGCTTCAAGAAGAGCTTGCAGGGCGGATCCAGTCACTGAGAAGGGAAGCTAGTCCAAGCTGAAGGGCAGTCTGAGCAAAGTGTGGGTGCAGAGGAGTAGCTGTCGTCTGCAGGGAAGAGACTAGTTGCCTTTAACTAGAAGTCATTTTCACCCCAACCTACCCCATGGAGCCAGCTCAGGGGACGCAGTGGGTGAGGGCTGGCTGGCAGGGCTCGGGCTCCCTCCGGGGTTTGGGGCCCTGGTCTGTGCTGGCTGAGACTCAGTTCCCTCCACGTGGCCCCCTGTGGTCAGGTGACACTTCCTCACCGTTCAGTGGTCTCAGCGCAGCTGGGCTGCTTATCCGGAGGCTCGGGGCTCCTGAGGGGCAGAAGCAGAGTCTCCTGGTCCCTGCGGCTCAGGCTGGCACAGCATCATGTCCTCTGCATCCCAGGAGTTGAACTATTTCCCAGGCCCAGTGCAGATTCAGAGGGGGAGGGGCGGCACAAGATCGTGAACCCTGGGAAATGGAGGTCATCTGGGGCCATCTTTGGGACCAGCTGCCATGGAGAAATACCTGCACCTGGCCCTCCTACCCCGTGAGTATGTGGTGAGAAGTGAGCAGTGTTCGGGGACAAGTAAGTGGAGAGCTGGGCTGTACAGACCTCAGATGCCAGCCGAAAGAGTTTACTCTTCTAACACATAAACGTCCCGTGTCCTTTGACAATGTCACAGGCGCAGGGAGGAAGTGAGCAGAGGTCTTTCTCTAGGGCCTTTCCAGATCTCCCCTGCGTGTCTTGCTGGCCAGAACGGAATCACATGGCCACCCCTTGCTGCACAGGAGCCGGGCAGTGAGGCTGTCCCGGGGCTCGGAGTGCTGGTGTGGCTTCATCGACCGTGTCCCGTCTCCAGGCAGGACCTTGCAGCTGGATGGCGTGGAGGGAAGGAGGGCGCAGGGGCTGAGCAGGTCTGCACAGAGGCTGCCCCACCCGCAGACAGCAGGGAAGGACGTCACTTTAGTTTGGGTGAGAGGGAGTCAGGGCCTGGGCCAGGGCGGATGCAGCGGGAGAGGGACATAGGCCAGACGTGACAAGGAATGCAGACGTGGAGAGGCAGACATGGTAGCTCACGGCCGCCTTGGGAGAGAGAGAGAGAGAGACAGAGAGGGACGTCAAAGATAACATCCTCGCCCTGGCCGGTTTGGCTCAGCGGTTAGAGCGTCCGCCTGCGGTCCGGAGAGACCCGGGTTCGGTTCCCGCTAAGGGCATGTACCTCGGTTGCGGTTTGTCCCCAGCCCTGGTTGGTTGTGTGGGTGGCAGCCACTCGATGTGTCCCTTTCACATCGATGTTTCCCTCTCTCTCTCTTCCTCTCTCTCCCTCCCACTCTGTCTGTACAAAAAAATGGAAAAATGTCCTCGAATGAGGATAAAAAATAAAAATAAAAAAAAAGATAACATCCTCTCCAAATTGCTGATTGGAGAGCGACTGCATCCCCGAGGCTGAGAACACCGAGAAGTGAGGTTGGAGAAGGATGGAGACTTTGGTCTAGGCCTCTGGAGTTGAGGGGTCAGAGGGAGAGCGGGGGAATGCCCACAGGAGGGGCATCGAATACGGGACCTGGAGCTCGGGCAGGGCCAGCTGTGCAGACCGGTTACTAGCACAGAGCTGGGGTCAAAGCCACGCTAGCGGACAACGCCCCTGCGGGCACGAGGTCCCCAAGCCTGGCTTCTCCAGTGACACGGGCTCCTTCTGGGAAGAGGGGCTGGGCGGGGTGGGTCGGGGAAATGTCCCTGACTATACACTGACACGTGTGGAAGCTTTGTTCGTGGCCACGTGGCCAGTGAGGAAAGGTGAGTTGATGCACGAGCTGAACAGAGGAGATGCTAGAGGAGCAAGGAGGGCGCGGGAGTGACTTTGTTTCGAGGACAGGATGAGAAGTAAGGGGGAAGGGGCTCCCACGAGCCAACGAGGAGAACGTTCCAAGGAGAATGAGCGGTGGCTGAGGAGGAGGCCGCACGAGGACTGGAAAGGAGGCCTGTGGGTCCAGGGACACTGCCGTCCTTGACCCGAGAGAGTGCATAAGTGTGGAGGTGAAATGTGGTCAGATTCACAGAGACGTGGCGACACCAGGAGAGAACACTGCCGTTCGAGAGAAAATCAGGGCAGAGATGATACTTCTCGGCTACAGATGACCCATCGTATTGTTAAAATGTATTATCCCACCAGTCATCACTTTTTAGCTAGTTTTTGACCTGCCATAGGACTAGCAAACCTAGAAGTATTAATTTAAGTATTATGTGAACCCGTACAAGATACACACCAGTTATTCCTGCAACATCCTGCATCACCACGGGACCGGTAGTTGTGGTAAAAATATATAGTGCATTTGTCTTTCCCACGAAATTTTTTCTAGCCACAAAATTAACCAGAAACAAGAGAAGCGCGATCCCCTCCCCCCCTTTCTCAGCAACAGAAAAGCAGCGTCTCCAATACAAGAGAATAAGTAACGGACCAAAACTAAGTTAGAAATACCAGGGAAACAAGGCTAGATGACATGTAATGGTTTCTTTGCCAGCCAACAGCAGACTGAACCCAAGGTTGCAATTTAGATTACGGAATGCCCCATATTAACTGAACAAGACTGTGGGATAAGACTGAGCAAAAACAAAGCCCGAGGAGTTTGGACTACTCGCTTGTGAGTGATTCCTCCCTCCTTTTGTACTTTCTCCTGCCACATGTTCGCCCACTTTCCGTGGGCAGACTGCAACACTGCCCATGAGGCCAAAACACGTACTAGTGGACCAAGAAGCAGTACCCGTCTGCGACCTCAGTTGGTAGCCAGCTCTTTTGCTAATGTGAGCCTGGATGGGGAGTGGGAGCTGGAGAGTAGGGGGCACTCATCCAAAACCCACTTATCTGGGCCTCAAGGTTCAAGGTTTCCATCCTGGCATTGCCACTTTCTTTCAAGAGTTACTGAGTATCATTTTCGATAATAATGTATTCGATGAAATACTTTCAGCTGCTGATATTAGAATACCCAGCTAAAAGAGGCCTTTATAATAAGGATATTTCAGATATAACTTAACAAAGTGTTTGTCTAAGGTAGAAGGTCCCAGGTTTGGGGCAGCAACTCAATGTTGTAAAGGCCCCTTCTGCTCTGACATCTTCAGCATGTTGACTTTATTTTTAGCTCTGCCCTCATGGTCATAAGATGGCTGCCACAGCTCCAATCACCTCTCTCATGATAGTGTCTAAAGTCTCTTTCTATCTCTCTTTTTATCAGAGAGGAAATCTTTCCCAGAAGACGTTTGCACACTTTCATTCAAGTCCTATGGCCAAGATTGGTCACATGTCCATGCCCCAGCAGCAAGCAAGGACAGGAAGGCGAGTACTTGGCATTTTCAGTCTCTGTAGTGGAAACAGGGCATCGGAATGACTGTTGGTAGGCAGCCAGACATCCACCGCAAGTAACAATAATGGGAATAGAGATTATAATAGCAGCTAATGTCCGTGGAGCTAGCGGGATGTGTCAGCAGTGTTCTGAGGGACCCACGGCGCTACCTCGACTCGTCCCCACCTCTCTACTGCGAGATCGGTATTTTGCAGGCAAGGAAACGGAGGCCCAGAGAGACTTTAAAAACTTGCCACAGTCACATAATTAGAAAGCCCACTCTAGGCTTTTTGGAAACCAAGGTCAACGGGGCAGACTTTGACCTCAAAAGCCCCACACGCAGTTCAGAGGAAGGCCCAGGCGGGAGCCAGATCCGTGCAGAACGGTGGGGGGTGCTATCGATGTGTGACGTGTGAGTTAGTGAGAAACAGGCTGGCCTGGGCGTCCCCTGCCCTCCCCTAGGCAAGGAGACCCACACTGTGCCTCCAGTGAAAGCTCCGGGGGCCTCAGGGGGGCGAACTCCCAAACTGGGAGGAGGGGTGCAGGCACTTCCAGATGTGTGACAATGCAGTGCTGCCTCACGGTGCCCCGGGAGGTGACAGGACCCCGTGGACTGACTGTGATGCTCTGAGAGGAGGCTTCACCCAGCGCTGCCTGGACACTCGTGCCCAAGCTGGGAAGGAGCAGCGAGGACACCCCCTACCAGAGACAGGCAGAATTGGGCAACAGCTGCTCAGATCAGAGCCCAGAGTCTCCATAAGTGTGGGTGCCGCACGTGACACCTCCACCCTCTGCCTCACCCTGGAGGCAGGGAGAGACTCCAGCAACCACTGAGAATGATTTACTGTGCTCTGGGCACGAGGGCTTGGCATCAGACTGAACTTTGTTTAGAAAAACAAATCCCTATGGCGTGTCATACATCCAGGGAGAAAGCCAGCCCGGCTGCACAGCTGCATGCACAGGTCGGTGGAAATGCAGGAAAAGGAATCACTGCTTCTGTCATATGGAAAAGACATCCAGGGAAGTCTGCATGGATGAGGTGCAGCTTAAGCAGGGTACTGAAGGATGAATAGGAGTTCACCAGGGGACAAGAGAGGAAGAAGTTCTTTGCAAAGGCGCAAAGAGGTATGGAAGAACTTGCTGCTCCTCAAAACTGAGTATTCTGAACATTGGGCAAATGGCACAGAGGTCAGGAGGCGAGGCTGCTACAGAAGGCACTGGGGTTTTATCTGGGGCTCCGAGAGGTGGGTAGGCAAGACCCATGTGCAGAAATAAGTCAGAATTGCAAGCTTAACAATGCAGAGTTGGAATGAGAGGTTTCCAAACTTGCACTTTTAAGTTGCAGAACATTTTCTTATTCATGAGCTGCTATATAAATCGAAATTAACTGTAACTCCAACATATAAATCAGACATAATAGGGATAAATTGTCTTGGATGCACGAAACCTGATTCTACTAGTAAATTAGATGAAGCCTGACCTCGTGTGCCCAGTGACAAGGCTGGTGAAGGCCAATCTCTGCCACTCTGAGGCGAGGGAAAATCCAGGGTCTGATCTGGTCCCGGTGGTGTGGGAGGCCTGTGGTTCCAGTCCACTTGGCTGACTTCCGGGTGCGGACTGCCCTCTGCTATGACCCGAGCTGGCTGCCTGACGCCAGACTCCGGCCTTTCCCTGGCCCAGCTCCCCTGGGGACACCAGACAGCCACCTCCCTCTGAACTGGACGCAGGCCCCCCTCTCCCCAAGACCTCCAACTGGCCCTGGCTCCGGAGCAGGGACTCAGCCCAGCTCAGCCTACCCCTGTGGGCCCCAATTTCCCCCAGGCCCTCTCGAGTTAGAGTTCAAGTGCCCGAACCTGGTCTAAAATAGGGTTTTTCTAACGGAAGGTCCTGGCCCATCAATAGCTTATAAAATCAACTTAGTGGGCCATGACTTATAATGCTGTAATTGTTATATTTATTATCTATTATTATTTAAGATTTGTTTGTTTAAGTCACGCATGCATTTTTTTCTTTTTTCTTTTTTTTTTAATCCTCACCCAAGGACATTTTTTTATTTTTTGTTCAGATAGAGTGGGAGGGAGAGAGAGGAAGAGAGAGAGAGAGAGAGAAACATCAACGTGAAAGGGACATATTAGTGACTGCCACCCACACGACCAACCAGGGCTGGGGACAAACTGCAACCGAGGTATGCGCCCTTAATGGAAACCGAACCTGGGTCTCTCTGGTCCGCAGGCCTACACTCTAACCACTGAGCAAAACCAGCCAGGGCCATTTTTTTTCAACCATCTAACATCTTTTTGTTGCTTTTTGTCAAACTTCTGATAATGAACATGTTCAAATATATCAACAGTTGGCTGCATTGTACAGTGAACCCCCATATTCCCACCATCTAGAATCTATCATTAACATATATTTTTAATATTTTATATTAAGGTATAATTTACATACAGTGAGAGTCACCCATTTTAGCACCGTACAGCGTGCGGCACTTTGAGCCTGGCTTCTTTCATAATGCAGAGTGCGCTGGAGAGCCTTCCGCAGTGCTGTGCACACCGGCAGGTTTTTAAAATTGTTTACCCTTTCACCAGCTGAGACACCTCTGTGTTGTTTTCACTACTTGGCAATGACCAGTAAAGTCACCATAAACATTTGCAGACAGGTTTTCGTGTGAACCTAAGTTCTCTAGGGTAAGCACCTAGACAAGTGCTTACGTGGTAAAGCATGTTTTATGTTTAGAACAAACTGCCACACTATTTTCCAAATGACTGGACCATGCTGTATTCCCAGCCGCAGTTAGGAGAATTCCACTGTTTCAATCCTCACCATCAGTTGGTGTTGCCTACATATTCAAAAATTGAGCTCTTTTAACCTGTGTGTCGAGGTGTCTCACTGTGGTTTCATTTTGCAAGTCCCTGATAACTAATGGTATTGATCACCTTTCCTTGTGCCTGTTTGCTATATATCTATATTTATTGGTGGAATGTCTGTTCAAGTCTTTTGCCCATTTTAAACAATTGAGTTGTTTTCTCATTGAGTTTTGAAAGTTCTTTATAGATTATGGGTATAAGACCTTTATCAGATAAATAATTTGCAAATATTTTTTCACAATCTATGGCTTAGCTTTTTATTTCCTTAGTAGTGTCTTTTGAAGAGCAGAAGAGTTTGCCGAAGTGTGGTTTATCTATTTTTCAGTACTTCATTTTTTTCAATTCCCAAATAATATTTTTTGTATGGATATCCCACATTTTATTTATCCACTACCAGTGGATGAACATTTGAGTCATATCTACCTTCTGGCTACTGTGAATAATGTTGCTATTAACATTAATGTACAAGTTTTTATGTGGACCCATGTTTTTCTTTCTCTTGGGTATATACCTAGGAGCAGAACTGCTGGGTCATATGGTAACCATACTTTAAAACCATTTGAAGAACTGTCAGACCATTTTCCAAAGGGGCTGCACCATTTTATATCTCCATCAGCAGTGTAGGAGGGTTCTAATTTCTCTACATCCTCACCAACGCTTGCTATTTTCTATCTTCTGATAATAGCCATCCTAGTGGGTGTGAAGTGGTGTCTCACTGTGGTTTGAATTTGCATTTCCCTGATGGTGCCGAGCATCTCTTCACAAGCTTCCAGGACACTCGGGTATCTTTTTCAAAGAACTGTCTATCCAGATCCTTTGCTCATTTTTTAAAAAATTTTTTCTTTATTGATATTAGAGAGAGAGAGGCAGAGAGAGAGAGAGAGACAGACAGAGACACCAAGGAGAGAGAACATTGATCAGCCACCTCCTACATGCCCCCCACTAGGGATTTGGCTCACAACCTGGGCATGTTCCCTGACCAGGAATCGAACCAGTGACCTCTTGGTGCATGGGTCATTGCTCAACCACTGAGCCACACTGGCCGGGCCCTTTGCCCATTTTTAAATTGGGTTGTTTGTGTTGTTATTACCGAATTGTACTTGTTTACATATTCTAGATACAGCTCTCTTACTGGATATCTGATTTACAAACCTTTTCTTCCATTCTGTGGGTTGTCTTTTCATTTTCTTGATGGTGTACTTTGGAGTACAAAAGCTTTTAAATTTGATGATGTCAAGTTTATCTAATTTTTCTTTTTCTTTATTTTAGACAGAGGAAGGCAGAAAGAGAGAGAAAGAAACATTGATGTGAGAGAGAAACACTGATCGATTGATCGGTTGTCTCCTGCATGCGCCCTGACCAGGGATTGAACCCAAAACCTGAGTATGTGCCTTGATTGGGAATCAAACCCTCTACCTTTTGGTGAACAGGATGATGCTCCACCAACTAAGCCCCAGCCAGGGCTCTATTTTTCCTTTTGTTGCTTGTGTGTCATAGCTAAGAAACCATTACCTAATCCAAATTCAGGAAGATCTGCACCTATGTTTTCTTCTAAGAATTTTGTAGCTTAGCTCTTACATTTGGGCCTTTGTTCCATTTTGAGTTAATTTTTGTGTATGATGTGAGGTAAGGATTCAACTTTGTTATTTGCATGTGGATATGCAAATAACCTCATGTCAATTACCCAGCACCATTTATTGAAAGGTCTAATCTTTCCTCATTGAATCTTCTTGATATGCATTAACATTTTATGATATTTGCTTAATGACACATCTGTCAATCTTCCTATTCCTCTGTCCATTCACCAATCAATATTAGTTTTTGGTGCATTTCAAAAAGTGAGTTGCAGATACCAGAATACTTCCTCCTAGCACTGCAGCAGGAATATAATCAACTGTAGTTCAATATTTGTCCACAGTTTCATGTAAAATTTACATACAATGAAATGCACCAATCTTAAGTGTACCATTTGATGAGTTTTAACAAATGCATTCACCTGTGCAATGCAAATCCATTATCAAGATATAGAACTTCAACACCACCCTCAGAAAGTTCCCTCACATGTGCTTATTTTTATGTATTTATTTTTAACAAATGCATGTGTCTGTGTAACCACCACCCCAATCAAGATATAGAACATTTCTATCTCCTAAGGAAGTTCTCTTTCACTTCTTTGCAGTTAACCTTGCCCCACCCCACCCACACCCCAAGCAGCCACTGATTTTGTTTCTACCACTATAACTTAGATTTGCTTTACAGAGTTTCACACAAATGAAATCCTACGATGTATACTACTTTGCGATCAGCTTATTTTTCCCCTAACATTTTAAAAACAAAATAGGGTAGAATAGAAAATATCTGGGTGAGTCCAGCCAGTGTGGCTCAGTGCTTGAGCGTCAACCCATGCACTAAGAGGTTACCAGTTTGATTCCTGGTCAGAACACATGCCCAGGTTGTGGGCCTGATCCCCAGTGGGGGGCATGCAGGAGGCAGCCAGTTGATCTTCTCTCTCATCAATATTTCTGTCTCTCTCTCCCTCTCACTTCCTCTCTCTCTAAAATCAATAAAGGGAAAACAATTTTTTTTAATTGTTGAAATATTGGTGAAATATTTCTTTGCTGGGGTGTGTGTGTGTGTGTGTGTGTGTGTGTTTGTGTGTGTGAATGTAATGAGCCAAAATAGAAAATGCATTTCTTACTGTGGGTTATAATCAATGAGATTTAAAAACTCTGTTCTCCTGGATCAGAACCCTGTTTCTTTCCTTCATGTCTTGTCACTCTCCCTGCCCCTCGGTGTTCTTAACCTCATATCAATTATCCCGGTGATTGGTCTCTTCATACCTTTGCAAGTTCTGTTCCTTCCTTTGGGTCACTCCCCACCTGGTCTCACTCACTCTCAACCTGGAGAACTCCTACACATCCATCAGATGCCATCTTGGTTGGACCTTCCACTAAAAATATCTTTCTGTTTCCATCCTTCCCTTTTAGAACTGTTATCATGTTGTACCTATTTACTTGGTCACTCTCTTCTCCAGCTGACCACAACTTCTTGGGGACAGGGACCATGTCTTATTCACCTTTGCTGTCCCAAGTTCTTAGGGTGTCATTCTTCATAATAGGCATCAATAAATATTCATTGAATGAGTGAATGAACCCCAGGGTTCTGGGTGACAAGGTTTTAAATAAACCAGCCTGATTCTTTCCCAAGGCCTCATTGCTTATTTTATTGTCCTGTATGTCTCTGATATTTTTTTAACCATCATGTTTTTTAAAATATTTTTATTGACTTTTATTTATTTTTTAGACAGAAAGGGAAAGAGAGATAGAGAGAGAGAAGCTGCTTCCTGCACACCCTGGACGGGGAATGGAACCCACAACCCAGGCATATGCCCTGACTGGAATTGAACTAGCAACCTTTCAGTGCATGGGATGACACCAGCCAACTGAGCCACACCGGCCAGGGCTTGACCGTCATGTTTTACAACCTCCTTTAATCGCCCTGAGACCTTAGTCTTTCCATTTTCTTCTCTCCATGCCCAGTATTAGGCCTTTTATCATTGTTACTTCTTCCCAGGCATCATAGTCTTTTTTTTCATCCTCATCCAAGAGAGAAGGAGAGAAGAAGAGAGATAGACAGAGAGAGAGAGAGAAATATCGATGTGAGAGAGACACACCAATTAGTTGCCTCCTGCATGACCCCAACCAGGGCTGGGGATCGAACCACAACTGAGGTACATACCCTTGACTGGAATCAAACCCACAACTGTTTGGTCTGTGAGCCATCACTCTATTCACTGAGCCAAACAGGCCAGGGCAACATCATAGTCTTACTGTCTTTGTGGCCTTTGCCCCAGAATCCTCTGCAATTTTGCCAAAGTGATGTTAATTCTGTGACTGTGGACGTGGGAGGAGGTGAATAAGATGCGTGTGTGCGTGCACAGTGTCACAACAGCTACCTCTGAGATTTCAGACAATTTTCACTCGATTTTTTATGCAGTAAAACTTTGATATAATGGACTAATTCAAGTGACGGGGTGTCCATTAAAGCAAAAATTCCATTATATTATAATATAGGTTTCCAAATGAGTATGTTTAAAAATTGACAGGCCCAGAGGAAGTGAAAATGGAGGTGGAGTGAATGGAAGCTACACAAAGGATCTCCCAGGACCAAACAGGAATTACAACTAAAATAAAGACAAATCCTCAGAAAAAAGCAACAGAAAAGCAGCAGGACAAAACCGTATAACCAGGGACACTGGTAGGATCTATGGAGGTGCGAGAGGGTGGCGGGCTGGGAGCCCACGGACAGCAGCAGTCTTAGCTGTGAGCAGCGCAGAGAGCCGGGACAGAGCGCTAAAATAGGCACAGCCACACACCTGGGGGCTATGGCAGAGGGAGGGCACACTGGGCTGGAACTCTGTGGAGACAACCAGGATTTGGAAGGCACTCAAGTTTTTGCTGAGTTGCGGCCACAAAGGACAGTGGCCAGTGTGCTCTTTCCCCGAGCTGTGGGGAAAAGAAGCAGCCCCCCACTCAGGGATTCAGCCTTTCCCAGATGAGGCAAAGATGCAAATTGAGGCTCACTAACAACCAGCATCTATCCCACCCTCTGGAAATCCTTATGCAGAACACCAGGGCTACATTCCAAAGCACTGAGTAACTGAGACCTCTAGCCTCCAGGAAAAAGCTAGAGGATAACTGAACCTTTCCTGAGCTTGCAAATCTACCCAGGAAAGTAAGACTTGACAGTGGTGTTTAACGTGGGCCCACCCAGGCTCATCCAAAACCAGTAGAGGGAGCCACAAAATGCAGAACACCAACACCCACAGGGAAAATTTGGCAGGCTCTGAAACCCACTGAGGTAGCCAAAATGGTGAAACAAAGAAACAAATCCCAAATGAAAGAACAAGAGAACTCTATCAAAGATGAGATAAATGAAATGCAACTAAGCAAATTATCAGAGGTAGAGTTCAGAGCCATGATCTTGAGGAAGCTCAACAGCATGAGTAAGGACATCAGCACTATGAGTAAAGATATAGAAACTTTGAAAACCAACCAAATGAACATGAAGAATGACATAGCAGAACTAAAGAACACACTGGAAGGACTAACCAGCAGAGTAGAGGAAGCTGAGGACCAGATCCGTGAATTAGAAGACAGGATAGAAAAAAACAACCAATCAGAAAACCAAAAGGAAAAAAACAGGAAGAAAGCTTAAGAGAACTGTGGGACAACTGGAAACATAATAACATTCGCATCATAGGAGTCCCGAAGAAGAAATGAGCAAGGGTTAGAGAATATATTTGAAGAAATAGTGACAGAAAACTTTCCTAACTTGGTGAAGGAAGAAGGCATTCAAGCTCAAGAAGCACAGAGAGTCCCAAGTAAGAAGAACCCAAACAGGCCCACACCAAGATACATAGTAATTAAAATGCCAAAAATTAAAGACAAAGAGAGAATCCTAAAGGCAGCAAGAGATAAGCAACAGGTTACCTACAAAGGAAACCCCATAAGGCTCTCAGCCGACTTCTCAACAGAAACACTACAGGCCAGAAGGGAGTGGCATGAAGTAATCAAGGTCATGAAAAACAAGGATCTGAATCCAAGACTACTCTAACCAGCAAGGCTATCATTCAAAATAGAAGGTCAAATAAAGAGCTTCCCAGACAAAAAAAAAAAAAAAAAAAAAAAAAGGCTAAGGGAATATATTAACACCAAACCAGCACTGCAAGAAATGTTAAAAGGACTACTGTAATTAGTAGAAGAAATAGGAAGAAAAATAGAACCACACTAAACAAAAATGGCAATAAATAAGTACATATCAATTATCACCTTAAATGTGAATGGTTTGAATGCTCCAATAAAAAGACACAGAGTAGTCCTGGCCGGTTTGGCTCAGCGGTTAGAGCGTCGGCCTGCGGTCCGGAGAGACCCGGGTTCGGTTCCCACTAAGGGCACGTACTTCGGTTGCAGTTTGTCCCCGGCCCTGGTTGGTCGTGCGGGTGGCAGCCACTCGATGTGTCCCTTTCACATCGATGCTTCTCTCTCTCTCTCTCTCCCTCTCACTCTATCTGTACAAAAATTGGAAAAATGTCCTCGGGTGAGGATAAACAAACAAACAAACAAACAAAAAAGACACAGAGTAGCTGGCTGGATAAGAAAGCATGACTCACATTTATGTTGTTTACAAGAGACCCACCTCACAACAAAAGACTCACATAGGATGAAAGTGAACGGATGGGAAAAAAATCTTTCAAGCAAATGGAAAGGAAAAAAAAGCTGGGGTACCAACACTCATATCTGATAAAGTAGATTTCAAAATGAAGACCATAACTAGAGACAAAGAAGGCCACTACATAATATTGAAAGGATCTATCCAACAGGAAGATATAACCTTGGTAAACATATATGCACCAATATAGGAGCACTAACATATATTAAAAATCTTCTGGAGGACTTCAAAGGAGAAATCAGAAGCAATACAATCATAGCAGGGGACCCCGCTGACATCACCAGATAGATCCTCTAGTCAAAAAATTAACAAGGAAACACAGACTCTAAATGAAGCACTAGATCAAATGGATCTCATAGATATCTACAGAGAATTACACTCCAAAACTGTAGAATTCACATTCTTCTCAAGTGCACATGGGACATTCTCAAAAAGGGACCACATGTTAGGGCACAAACTAAGTCTCTACAAGTTCAAGAAGAATGAAATCATATCAAGCATCTTCTCAGATCACAATGGCATGAAACTAGAAATCAATTAAAACAAGAACATGCATAGACATTTGAACACATGGAGGCTAAATAGCATGTTATTGAACAATGAATGGGTTACCATGGAGATCAAGGAAGAAATTAAAAACTTCCTGGAAACCAAAGAAAATGAACACACAACAACACAAAATCTATGGGATGCAGCGAAAGCAGTTCTGAGAGGGAAGTTCATAGCGCTACAGGCCTACCTCAAGAAACAAGAAAAATTTCTAATAGACTATCTAATCTCACAACTTAAAGAACTAGAAAGCAAACAAAAAGAAAACCCCAGAGCAAGTAGAAGGAAGGAACTAGTAAAGAAATAAATAACATAGATAATTAAATGACATGGAGAACAAAAAAACAATTCAAAGGATCAATGAAACAAAGAGCGGGTTCTTTGAAAAGATAAACAAGATTGATGGACCCTTAGCTAGACTCACCAAGAAACACAGAGAACCCAAATACACAAAATCAGAAATGAAAGAGGAGAAATAATAACTGACACTACAGAAATACAAAGGATTGTTAACAAATATTATGAACAATTATACAGCAACAAATTTGACAATCTAAGTGAAATGGACAAATTTCTAGAAACACATAGTCTCCCAAAACTGAACCGGAAAGAGATAGAAAACTTGAACAGACCAATAACAACAAAAGAAATTGAAGATGTAATCAAGATTGCTTCACAGGGGAATTTTACCGAACATTCAAAGAAGAACTAATACCCATTCTCCTCAAACTATTTCAAAAAATTCAAGAAGAAGGAAAACTTCCAAACTCATTTTATGAGGCCAGCATATTTCTAATTCCAAAACCAAAGAAAGAAAACTACAGGCCAAAATCCCTGATGAATATAGATGCCAAAACCCTGAATAAAATATTAGCAAATCGAATCCAGCAATACATCAAAAAAATTATTCACCATGACCAAGTGTGATTCATCCAAGGGATGTAAGGCTGGTACAATATTCGCAAATCAATAAATGTGATACACCACATAAACAAAATCAAGGATAACAATCATATGATCGTATCAATAGATGCTATAAAAGCATTCAACAAAATCCAGAATTGCTAATAAAAATGCTCAGCAATCTTGGAATAGAGGGATCATATCTCAACATAATAAAGGCCATATATGAAAGACCTACAGTCAACATCATCTCAATGCGCAAAAATTAAAAGCATTTCCCTTAAGAACAGGAACAAGACAAGGATGCCCACTTTCACCAGTCTTATTTAACATAGTACTGAAGTCTAAGCCACAGCAATCAGGAAAAAATAAAAGGGATCCAAATTGGAAAGGAGGAAGTGAAACTGTCATTATTCGCAGATGACATGATACTATACGTAGAAAACCCCAAAGACTCCATCAAAAATCTACTAGACTTAATAAATGAATTTGGCAAAGTAGCAGAATACAAGATTAACATCAAGAAATCAACAGCATTCTTATACTCCAAAGATGAACTCACAGAAAGAGAAACTGAAAAAACAATCCCAGTAACCGTAACAGCAAAAAATTAAGATACCTAGGAATAAAACTTAACCAAAGAAATAAAGGACCTATTTGCAGAAAACTACAGGTCATCAAAAAAAGAAATAGAGAAAGACATAAAAAAGTGGAAGCACATACTTTGTTCATGGATTGGAAGAATTAACATCATTAAAATGTCCATACTACTCAAAGCAATCTATGGATTCAATGCAATTCCCATCAAAATACCAAAGACATACTTCACAGAACTAGAACAAATACTTCAAAACTTCATATGGAACTAAAAAAGACCCCAAATAGCCACTACAATCTTGAAAAAGAACAACAAAGTTGGAGGGATCACATTACCAGATTTCAGGTTATACTACAAAGCCACTGCAATCAAAACAGCCTGGTACTGGCACAAGAACAGGCATATAGACCAGTGGAACAGAACAGAGAACCCAGAAATGGACCCAAGGCAATATGCTCAATTAATATTTGACAAAGGGGGCAAGAGCATACATACAGTGGAGTAAAGACAGCCTCTTTAATAAATGGTGTTGGGAAAATTGGACAGCTACATGCAAAGAAATGAAACTAGACCATCAACTTACACCATATACAAGAATAAACTCAAGATGGATAAAAGGCTTAAATGTGACTCATGAATCCATAAAAATCCTAGCAGAAACTGTAGGCAACAAAATTTCAGACATCATACGAAGCAGAATTTTCACTGACACATCACATAAGGCAACAGAAACAAAGGAGAAAAAGAACACATGGGACTACATCAAACTAAAAAGCTTCTGCACAGCAAAAGAACAGCCACCAAAATGGAAAGGCAACCCACTGTATAGGAGAGCATAATTGCCAATGATATATCAGATAAGGGGTTAATTTCCAATATATATAGAGTACCCATACAACTCAACAAAAGGAAGACAAAGAACCCAATTAAAAAATGGTCAGAGGAACTAAATAGACACCTCTCCAAACAGGACATACTAATGGCTAAGAGACATATGAAGAAATGCTCAACATCACTAATCATCAGAGAGATGCAAATTAAAACAACAATGAGGTATCACCTGATGCCTGTCTGAATGGCCACCATCAACAAATCATCAAACAACAAGTGTTGGCGAGGGAGTGGAGAAAAGGGGACTCTAGTACACTGCTGGTGGGAATGCAGACTGGTGTAGCCACTATGAAAACAATATGGTGTCACCTCAAAAAATTAAAAATTGAACTGCCATTTGACCCAGTCATCCCACTTCTAGGAATATACCCTAAGAAGCCTGAAACACCAATCAGAAAGAATATATGTACCCCCATGTTTATAGCAACACTATTTACAATAGCTAAGATCTGGAAACAGCCCAAATGTCCATCAGTAGACATATGGATAAAAAAGCAGTGGTACATATACACAATGAAGTACTATGCAGCTGTAAGAAAGAAAGATCTCTTATCCTTTGAGAGGACATGAGGGACTTGGAGAGTATTATCCTAAGGGAAACAAGCCAAGCAGGAAAAACAAATATCACATGATCTCACTTATTTGTGGAATATAATGAACATAACAGTCTGAGGAATGGGGTAGACCCAGAGACGTGGAAGTGGGGTACAAACTAATAATTCTCAGAAGAGGGGTTGGGGCCAGAGATAAACCACAGAACTTATATGCATGTATGCATGAACAATGAACATGGACAACAAAGCTGGGGACAGGGTGGGGAGGGAGGAGGAGGGGAATATCAGTGGGGGGGAAAGGAGAGTTATCTGTAACAAAAATTAATTAATTAATTTAAATTAATTAATTAATTAAATTGACAGGCCCTGTTGGTGTGGCTCAGTGGATTGAGCATCGTCCCATGGACTGAGGCCCGTTCAATTCCTCATCATGTCACATGCCTGGGTTTCAAGCTCCATCCCCAGTAGGGGGCATGCAGAAGGTAGGCCGATGGATTGATCAATGTTACTCTCTCAAATCGATGTTTCTATCTCCCTCTCCCTTCCTCTCTAAAAAAAAATATTTAACAGTTCACCTATTTTTACTTAATGTAGACACGTTTGTGTAATTTAAATTATGTATGAAAGGTTTAATTTCAAAGAAAAATTTTCTATATGTATTACAGTATTTTAAAATTTATACTGAATAGGTCTAGTAAATGCATGCCCTCACCTGTCACTGTGAGTAAACAAATGCGCATGGCTGGGGTGTGGTGGGCACCATGAAAACCGCTGCAGGAAGTCACCCCACAGGCTCCTGGTGTAGTGTTTAGGAGCAGTGACTCTTGGATTTAAATATGTAGACTGTGGTTGTAGATATGTAATATTTATTCATGTCGGCGAAATTACTAGTATTTTTTCCAACATATAGCCTAGTCACTAAAATTTGTTAAAAAATAAGTGAATTAATAACAAAAAAATAACTTGTTATATTAATTATAAGCAATTCTTGGTTAAAAGCATATTAAAAGTAACAGGGTGTTAATTTTCACATATGACATATGGACTAGATATTTTGTCTATTAAATCCAAAGTCTGTTAAATGGAGGTCCATAGAATCAGGGTTTACTGCAACTTTCTGGAGGGCTTTACCTTCCTGACCGAGAGCGGCGCCCGTCGCCCACTGCTGCGGTAGTGCTGCCACGAGCCCGCCGTGGCCTGCAACAGCAAGCATTAACTGCTCACACTCAGCTGTTGGCCAGGCAGCTCTCCGGATCTTGGCTGGGCTCTTTCATGTTTGGGCATAGGCTGGCTAGTCTAGACTGGGTGTGGCTGGGACAGTGGAGGTGACTCTGTGCCACATTATTTCTTATCCTGTGGGTGAGCCCAACCTGGAGACATCCTCATGACAATGGCATAAATGCAAATAAGTACAATCATGGAAGTGAATTTCAAATTTCTGCCCCATCACATCACAAGTTATGTGGCTGAACTCGTAATCCCAGTGAGAAACACTTATAAGTTACATGGCAAAGTGTGTGGGTACAGGGAGGCATAGAGAATTGGGACCATGATTGCAATCTCCTACAAACTTGTTCTATCTATATATTCAGAAAAAGTAGTAAACTGGTGTCAGGCAAGATGGCTGCCAGAGCCCCAGCTTTATTTCCTCCAGGTGGTACAGGTGAGAGACACCTGTGGAAAGGGGCGGTGACTATTTCAGCAGCCCCAGGAAAATCTTAAAGCATCTGATGGGCTCTGACGGATCACATGCCCATCTCTGACCAAATCACTAAGGTTAAAGGACCAGTGTTCTGATTGGCCACACCTGCTCACCTTTGGCATTGGGGTGGAGTCGGTTCAACCTGATTTATCTGGACTGAGAGCTGGAGAGGGTGGTTCTTCAGAGGAATGTCAAGGCTGCTACAGGAGGGGCTGACTTAGATTAGATAGCCTCAGAAGTCCCGAGACAAGCCCTGCAGTGACTTCACTTACATGGAGGAGGGTCCCAGAAGACGCTGAGAGAGTGGGGAAGTGAAAGGAGGAGGAAAGAAGCCATGCAGGTGCATTCATGAGGTGGGGGACCGGGAGTCAATCTCGCTGCGACCTCTGGGAGACTCCTGAATGTGTCTCAGAGTTGTCCCCCAAATTCCTTAAACAAATGAGGAAACTGGGGTATTTATCCTCCAATTCCAATCATCATTGCTGAGGCCTGCTCTTGTGGGCATTAACTCTTTGTATACTCTCTGCTCAGGTGAAGCTGACTCCTATGGCCAGAGAATGTTCTTGGACAGAATTGCAGGTGTTGGCAGTGAGCAGTTGGGATTGGTAAGTATGAAGGGATATGGGTGGGGCATCAACAGTATCTACTATGGGAAAAACAGGTTGTGATGCCAACCAGTTGTTAGGACATGGGGTCATTTTGGTATGGTTCGTTCTTTCAGGAAAAGGAAGCCCATACATGCTGCCTCTGGTTAGAACCCCAGAGAGGAAGTATAGCAGGATGGGTAAGGGCACAGGCTGTGGTGTAGGGAAGATATAGGGGTTGGTCCAGTGGTCTCACATGATAGCTGGAGACCTTGGACAAGTTACTTAACCTCTCTCGGCCTCAATTTCCTCATCTATAAAATGGGAATATATAAGATTGTTGGAATATTAAATGAGACAACTGATTATATAGCCCTGGGCACATGGTAATCAAAGATCTAAATAAATGGAAAGATATTCTGTTTATGAATAGATAAACTCAGTATTGTTAAGATGCCAAATTTTCCCAACTTGATCTACAGATTCAACACATCGCAATAAAATCCCAGCAAGTTATCTTGTGAATATTGACAAACTGATTCTAAAGTTTCTGTGGACAGACAAAAGACCCAAAATAGCCATCACAATACTGAAGAAGGAAAACACAGTTGAAGTTTGAAACACTTATAGAGCTCAAAACTTATAGAGCTACAGTATTCAAAACAGCATGGTATTGTTGAAAGAATAGACACACATATCAATGGAGCAGAATAAAATCTCAGAAAAAGGTCCGCACAAATATAGTAACTGATCTTTGACAAATAGCAAAGGCAACTTGATGCAGAAAGGATAATCTTTTCAACAAATGGTGCCAGAATACTGAGGAGAGAGAAAGAAAATAAAGAAGGAAAGAAAAAAAAGACACAGACCTTCTAACTTCCACAAAAATAACTCCAAGTAGACCATACATCTAAATGTACAATGAAAAGCTATAAAATTTCTAGAAGATACCATAGAAGAAAATCTAGGATCTAGGTTTGGCAATGAGTTTTTAGACCAACACTAGAAGTATGAGCCATGGAAGAAAAACTTTGTTAAGTTGGACTTTATTAAAATTTAAAACTTCTGCTTTAAAAAAACACTTAAGAGAATGAAAAGATAAACCAAAGACTTGGAGAAAAATCTTTGTAAAACACATATTCATAAAGGACTTAGATCCAACTATACAAAGTTTTTAAAACTCGACAAGAGAACAAACAGCCCTGGCCAGTGTGCTCAATGGTTAGAGCGTCAGCCCACGGACCAAAGGGTCACAGGTTCAATTCCCAGTCAAGGGCACGTACCTTAATTGCAGGTTCGATCACCAGCCCCAGAAGGGGCATGTGCAAGAGGCAACCAATCGATGTGTCTCTCTCACATTGATGTTTCTCTCTCTCTCTCTCTCTCTCTCTCTCTCTCTCCCCCTCCCTCACTCCCTTCTGCTCTCTCTAAAAATAAAAATAAAAATAAAAAAATCCTCGGGTGAGGATTAACAAGAAGAAGAAACAACCCAATTTAAAAATGGGCAAAAGATTCAACAGACAAAAAAAGAAATATACAGATGACAAATAAGCACATGAAAAGATGCTCAACATAATGTCTTTAAGGGAACTGCAAATTAAAACAATCATGAAATACACATCTACTAGACTGGCTAAGATCCCAAGAAGTGACAACACCAAATGCTGATGAGACCACAGAGCAACAGGGACTCTTGCTCATTGCTGGTGGGAATGCAAATGGTGCAGCCATTATGGAATACAGTTTGGGTTTCATGCGAAAGTAAACCTGTTCTTACCATAAGATCCAGCAATCGCACTTGGTATTTACTCAAAGAAGTTAAAAACACGTCCACACAAAACGTGCACATGAGTGTTTGTAGCAACTTTATTCATAATTGTCCAAAACTGAAAGCCACCAAGGAGGCCTTCAGCGGCTGACTGCACACCTAAGCTGCGGTGCATCCAGACAAGGGAATGTTATTCAGAGGTAAAAAGAAATGAGCTATGAAGCCACAAAAAGACATAGAGAACACCTAGAAGCATATTACGAAGTGAAAGAAGCCAGTCTTAAGAGGCTGCACAGCCTGATTCCAATTAGATGACATCCTGGGAAAAGCCCAGGGACAGTACAAAGATGAGGGCGTCCAGGGTTTAGGGGGAGGAGGGTGAATAGGTGAAGCCTACGCGATTTTAGGAGGCGAAAGGATTCTTTACGTTGCTATATTGGTGCACACAAGCCCTTCTGCCTCTGCACACCCATAGTACTGTGCAGAGAAACAGTGACCTTAGTGTAAACACAGACGTTAACCAATAACAATGCCCAGATAATGGCTCACTAATTGTAGCAAATGTACCACATTAATGCAAGATGTTAATGGCGAGGGAAGTTGTGTACAGGGGAGAGGATTCATGGGCACTCTCTGAACTGTCGGTTTTTCTGTACATCTACAATGGTAAATTTTTAAATTAATTTTTATTAATTTCTTAAACCTGAAGGATAGGCTTAAAAACAAGGGAGTGTGTCGTGACGTCATGTGAGGGGAGCCTGTGCTGAGGGAATACTTGGGAGGCCCCCGGGTTGAGGGCCTGAGGCTTTACTAGTTTGGGGCCTCCGGGCCCCTCTCCGAGGACAGGGACTGTGTGCAGAATGACAGGCCTCATTCACTTTGTTCTCTCTCTGCGGCCTCAGGACGACGCCCTGTTTGCTTTAACTCTTAATTTTGACACAATTCCAGGCTCACAGAAAAGTTTCAAGAAAAGTGCAAATCATCCGCATAGTCCCTTCCCCCAGGTTTCCCAAAGGTCTTCACACTGACCACATCTGCTCTGTGCTTTCCTGAGGTTTCAGGTTCCGCCTCCTTTTCACACCCGAGCAAACCGCTCCGGCTCCTTCCTCTGCCCGGTCTGGCAGGAGCAACAGTGAGCATGGGCTGCGCCTCGCCGGGCCAGGCCGTCCTGGCATTCCCACCTCCTGCATCCCTGCACCTCCGCAGCCTCCGAGGGGCGCCGTCGTCACCCCACCCTGCCGGCTGGACGCTGGGGCCCGGGGCCTGGCGGCCCTGCCCGAACCCCTCGTCAGCGCTAGCAGAGTTGGTGTGCGAGTGGGGGCCAGCGAGGACAGGGCAAAGACGCACCTAAAGGCTCAGAAAACAGGGAGGGAGCCCAGTGTGGGGACAGTCGGCCCAGGCCACACTTGCCCAAACTGAGACTTCTGCTGTCGCGTCCAGATGAGAGTGGGCGCCAACTCAGACACACCAGGCCTGGAGGAAAGAAGGTTCCTACTGCACAGAAGAAACCCACAGCGTTCATTCTAAACTGCCCGGGTTCAAATACCGACTGTGTGGGTGTCCGAGTGTGAGAGTGAGGGAGCGGGAGTGTGTAAGGGAGTGGTGCGTGTATGAGTTTGAGTCTGTGTGGCTGCGAATGTAAGTGTGAATGTGCGGGGTGTGTGGGTAAGTGTGAGCGGCTCTGAATGAATATGTGTGCTGTGTGAGGACCTGAGTGTGTGAATGTGAACACAGCGGTGAATAAGTGGAATGTGTGTGAGTGCGAATGTGTGTGGATATACGAGCATATGAGTGAAGTGTGTCTGCGATGTGTGAGCATATGAGTGAATGTGCCAGTGTGAAGGTGTCAGGGCAGGTGAGTCTGTGTGTGTGAGTGCGTGTATATGTGTGTGAGTGTGAAGGTGTGTGAGTGTGAGTATATGAGTGAATGTGCCAGTGTGAAGGTGTCAGGGCAGGTGAGTCTGTGGGTGTGAGTGTGAAGGTGTGTGAGAGTGTGAAGGTGTGTGAGAGTGTGAAGGTGTGTGAGAGTGTGAAGGTGTGTGAGTGTGTGAGTATATGAGTGAACTGTGAGTGTGAAGGTGTCAGGGCAGGTGAGTCTGTGGGTGTGAGTGTATATGTGTGTGAGTGTATATGTGTGTGAGTATATGAGTGAACTGTGAGTGTGAAGGTGTCAGGGCAGGTGAGTCTGTGGGTGTGAGTGTATATGTGTGTGAGTGTGAAGGTGTGTGAGAGTGTGAAGGTGTGTGAGTGTGTGAGTAAATGAGTGAATGTGCCAGTGTGAAGGTGTTAGGACAGGCGAATCAGGGTGTGAGTGAGAGTACACGTGAGTGAGTGTGAACAGGTGTGAGCTTTTCTAGGCAGGAGCAAACCCTTCTCAGTGCCCGGGTGTGACCTTGGTAAAATCCATGTCCGATGGGAGTTCCCACCTGACCTGTGCAGTTCACACCTTGTCTGCCAGTTCCTACTCCCTCTGGAAGCCCAAGCCCCCAGGTCCGTCCTAGGACCCCTCTCCTGTCCCCTCACAGAATTCATTACACTCAATTGCTTGTTCTATTTACTTGTCAGGGCCCTAGCCAGACCCCCAGGGCTAGGAAAGCAGGGACTGGATCTATTTCTCACTCTCCCCAGCCCCCAGCTCAGGACCTGGCTCATGGAGGTGTCAGTAGATGCTGAATAATGTAGTTTTTCCAACTCCCTTCCCCCACCCCGCACCATGGCTCCCCTCCAAGTGTTTGCTCCTGCAGCCCCCTCCATCTGAATGCCTGTCCTTTCCCTCCCTCTTCACTGATCCTTGGAGGCATCCATCAGAGGCTACCTCCTCCAGGAAGCCACCCCTGACTACTCCAGGGGACTGAGTCCACTGTTCTGTCACGTATTTGAGCATTGTCACGTATTTGAGGTGGTTGTAAGGTCTCAGAGGGCAGGAGCCATGTCTGTTTCATATCTTCCTATCTGTGCCCTCAGCACTTACCACAGGTTAGTCACACAGTAACGTCAAGAAAGAAAGAATGTGTGAAAAACAATGAAAGAGAATTGAAGTACTGTCCCTCCCCGCCCCTTCAACTCACCCTTACCAGAGGTTTTTGTTTTGTACATGCCCCTAGCAGGAACCGAACCCGGGACCCTCTGGTCCACAGGTTGAGGCTCCAACCGCTGAGCAAAACCTGCCAGGGTTTACCAGAGGTTTTATTGCTTCCCTGGCTTACCCTCCACCACAGAACTCCACTGGGCTGCCCTTGGCTCCTAGGAATTTGCCTCCACTCTCAGAGCAGGAGCTCCTTGAGAGCAAGGTAGGATCAGAATTCTCTCTGGGTCCCCAGCAAGGCCAGGCCTGAGACTACACATCTGCTCTCCCCTTCTCAAGGCTCTCCAGCCAACCTGGCCTCCAGGCAATTCCTACATTCTAAGTTGGTTCCCACCCCAGGGCCTTTGCACTTGCTGTTCTCACACCCTCAACTTATCTTCCACTATATCCTTTTCAGGTTCTTAGCGCAAATGTCTTCTCTTCAAGAATACATTCAAACCATCAGATCCACTAGCCTAATAGGTCTCTCTCTTTTTACTTTCTTCTTGGGACTGCTTGTTACCTGAAATAGTTTATCCATTTGTGTTTTTCCTACCTCCTGGCTGCATCAGGGCTTTTATGGTGACCAGTGGTTAGGGTTTTTGGAGCCTGGGTTCGAATGCCACACCTGCTGCCTGACTCTGAGCAAGTGACCCTCAGAGGTTCCGTGCTCCGTTTCCCCATCTATAAAATGGGTGGGAGTAATCGAGTCCCTCAGAGTAGTTGCGAGCATTAAACGAGTTAATATAGGCCCTTAGCACAGGGCCTGCCAGGTGTACGGGCTATTGATTGAAGGGTTGTTTTACTACCTAAATTTTTCTGGAGCCTAACATAAAGTAGGCGCTCAGTAAACATTTGTGGGAGGAATGAACACACATTGGCACTTGGCAGCTGTTGGGCTGCTAGGGAGCAGGGAAGAATTCAAGTTGCCCAACCCCTCAGCCCCCAACGCACTGCCCGCTCCGCAAAGAGAGTTGGGGGCCTGGGCAGGAAGGGCAGCGGGAGGGGCGCAGGGACCCGCTTCTATTCTGAGAACACCGGGGAACTACTGCGGGTTCTCCAGGGACTTGACCTCCAGCTGCTACGGGGAGACAGCGAGCAGGGGCCCCCAGAAAAGGTCAGCGGTGAGGCCTGGAGGGGCGGAGGGACAGCGACCGAGACGCAGACCGGCGCCCTCGGTGGGCGGGGCGGGGCGGTGCACGCAAATCTGGGGGCGGGCGCGGGGCGGGCCTGCAAGAGCGGAGTGGGAGGTCATGCCCCAGGAAAGTCCCACACTGCTCCGCCGCCACCCGGCTACCAGGGGGTCCCCACTTCTAGCTCTGGCGCCAGCTCGGCGAATGGATGGGAGCGCGCAGGTAGGACACGGGGTGCGCGGGGCGGAGGCAGGGGTTCACCCAAAGCCGGCGTCCGGGAAGTGCTGGGTCGCCAATGGGGCCAGGCGACAGGGACCCGGGACGCCCCGACCCACGCATGGGGAGCATCCGGCTCAGTGCACAGGGCCGCCGTGGCACGGAGCTGGGAAGGAAGGCTGGCCCCAGGTGCTCGGAAGCCCAGCGCCCCCAAACTCGTGTTGTCTGAGTTATCAATGGGGGCAGCCTCTAGGGTGCTTAGGAATGTGGAAAGCGTGGGGTGACACAGGTCTTGGGACACGCTGGCCCCCCTCTAGGCAGGCATCCCTGGCCTGCGCACCGGGAGTTGGTAAGTATTGTGGGGAGAGAAAGGGTGTGACAGTTCTGAAACTATACAGTTGGAAACGCCGTCTAAGAATCTGGGGAATCCCTGACCGTGTGGGTCAGCGGTTAGAGCATCCGCCTGGGGGCCAAAGAGTTGCGGGTTCATTCTGGTCAAGGGAACTTACATCGGTTGCTATTGAATCCCGGGCCTGGTCAGGGTAGTACAGGAGTCAGCCAACCATGTGTCTCTCTCACATTGATGTTTCTCTCTCTCCCTCCCTCCAACCTTCCCACTCTGTCTGAAAATCAATGGAAAAATATCCCCAGATGAGGATTTAAAAAACAAAAACAAAGAAATTTGTGGAAACAGGCCCTTTGCACCTTTGGCCTCCTTATTTGAACATTGTTGGGTGGACCCAATGCTAGGGACAGTTTTAGGCCGGCTCTTTGCTGAACACTGAAAGCATTCTGAGTTAAATCTCAACACGACCTTTCTGATTGGTACTCTTGCGTGTACCCCGCCATTGTCCAGCTTCGGGCACTTGGCACAGGCGAGGCCCACCGGGAAGGCAGGCTGCTGCTGGAGCCCGCCGCCCTCCCCCTGTGATGCTGTCTGTCAAACCACCCCACGCACGAATTCTCCAGGGGGTTTGATTGAACTGCAGATTCCCAGGCCCCCTTCCGTGAGCTTCCAATAAACCCAGGATTTAAAAACAAAATTATATGTTCTATAATCAGGAGAGACTGGGACCAGCGGACTGGTGGCCGGTGGTGGGGTTCACAGAATGCCCCGGGCCCGCACTGATCCTGCTTGAATCCTAGTCTCTGCCTGACCCCAGTCCTCTGTGAGCTGTGACCCCTGCACCTCCTCCCCTCTGCGTGGCCTCTTAGGAGCTGCAGCATTTGCTGGGATATTAGCACCTTTATTAAAATCCTAAAATCTGTTCGGGAAACTGAGGCTCAGGTGTCCATTTGGCCAGGGTGCCCTGCACAGTCAGGGGATCCTAGAGTCCTGCAAAGGCCCCTGAACCCGGCTAGTCCAACCTGTGACTAGAGGAGGAGGCTGAGGTGTGGACTGAGAGGGGCCAGCCCAGCCATTCCCTCCCTCCCCAGCTCTCACAGGCTCCTGCTGGGCGCTGCTCCGAGCGGCTCTGGGCACCCGGTGCTGTTCTGGGCACCGGTGTTTGCCCTGAGGAGGTCTCCCTCTGGGGAGGGGGGAGCACAGTAGGGGTGATCAGTTCTTCATGGGGCAGTGAGACAGGCTTCACGGAGCAAGGACCCTTGAGCCAGCCCAGGAAGAGGGGTAGAGAAATCCGGCAGGGGGAGGATGGGAGGGAAGGCATGCTGAGCAGTGGGAACAGCATGGACGAAGGCCGGGAACTGTGAAAGGTGTGCGTGTGGTGCCTGGGAGCCGGGAGAAGCAGAGAGGGATGGAAGGGCGGGCTTGGCCACGTAGAAGGTCTTGTATGCCATGCTGAGGAGTAGACCAGGTATCCTACCTCTGCCTGAGCTCTGAGAGTCACCATGCAGACTCCTGGCCCCACCCCAGCCTTTAGAGTTGACTCTGAAGGCAGCAGGGGAAAACCAATAGTGAGCGGCTCTGGTTACAACACACCCATTTACCGGCAGGTCTGGATGACCTGAGCATTTCCACATGCAGAGCAGTGACTCAGTACTGATGTGTTTTGTAAGCGTGACCCAGACTGCAGAAAGCCCAGGCAGGGGTGGAGGGTGTCCTTTAAGGCACAGTTTCCTGACGCTAGATTTAGAAAGGAGCTGAAGTGAGGTGTCAGAGAAGGGAGAAGAGAACCTTTCCTGGACCCTCCTCTCCTTATCCCTTCCCACCGCCCCCAGCCCAGGATGGAGGAGTTTGGGATCAAATAGCTCACTGCCCTCAGTTGCTTTCCTTGCCCCTGGGAGAGGGGTTGGGACTGAAGGCCCCTCGTGCTTTGTTTCCTGTTTGTAAAACTGGGCATCATGTTTTATAAGATACTTAACACAATTTCCAACACATATTATGTCCACAATAAGCATTCATGTCTCTTTGTTACTGTCAAGAAGTATATTGCCCTGGCCAGTTTGGCTCCGTGGCTAGAGCATCGGCCTGCGGACTAAAGTCTTGCAGGTTTGATTCCCAATCAAGGGCACTCTCACATTGATGTTTCTCTCTCTCTCTCCCTCCCTCCTTTCCACTCTATCTAAAAGTCAATGAAAAAATATCCTCAGGTGAGGATTAACAACAACAACAACAACAACAACAAAACGTAAAGCTGGACCAGCCAGTATGGCTCAGTGGTTGAGCACTGACCCATGCACCAAGAGGTCACCGGTTCGATTCCTGGTCAGGGCACATGCCCAGGTTGTGGGCCAGATCCCCAGTGGAGGGCATGCAGGAGGCAGCCAATTGATGTTCTCTCTCATCGATGTTTCTATCTCTCTCTCCTTCTCCCTTTCTCTCTCTCTAAAACCAATAGAGAAAAAAGAAAAAAAAAAGTAGAGCCTTGAGCTTCCGAGCATGGACTCTGGAACTACATTGCCCCGTACAGAGGCTGGCTTTGCTACTTACTAAGTTGCAAAGTACTTCTCAGGACCTTAGTTTCCCCATTTGTGAAATTATGATTACTCTATACTGTTGTGATGATTATGAAATGAATTAATAAGTGTCAAGCACACAGAACAATGCCGGGTACAAAGTGAGCAATATGTATTTGTTAAAGAAAGAAATGAACCCCATTGGATGGGGTTTAGTCTACCCATTTGCAGGTGAGGAAACTGAGAATCAGAGATGTGTGCAGTGGCCTTGCCTGAGGTCCCATGTCTAGGAGAGACAGAAGGAGGGATTCGAACCTGCTTTCCTCCCCAGCCTGTGTTCTTTCCCACTGTCCCAGTTTGCTGGGGTGACCCAGAGGGACATCTTTCCCGGCATTCCTCATGGCTGGCACTGTGGAGACATGCCTGGTCACGTTTGGCCAGACTTCCCTTGGCTAGTCTAGAAGAGAGGCCATCGACTTGCCTGGATGTGGACGCACCTGCCCTTCCACGAGTGTGGGTGGGAGGACCCAGCCGTGGCTGGAGGGTCCCGTAGGAGCCAGCAGGAGAGGGGCCGTGCTCCCGTTGCTTTGTTGTGTGACTTGCAGCAAGTCATTCTGCTTCTCTGGGCTGGAGGCACAGAGAAGGGCACAGGCTTGAAGACCGGGGCCCCACGTTCAGATGTGAGCTTGCTGCTTCCTATCTGTGATCTGGAGGCAATTGCTTAACTTCTCTGAACCTCAGTGTGCTTGTCAATAAAATGGGTATGGGGGTGTTCATGAGATAATTCTTACAGGCACCTTGCCCATGGCTCAGTGGTTGCAGCTTCTCTCCCCATTTAGGACAGAGCCATTTCTCCATATCAACACCTGGCTTCCTCATTCATTTCTTCCTCAAATATGTACTGAGCACTCACCTGTGCCAGGCACGGTGCCAGGTGTACTGACAGAGCACTGGACAGAGTCCCTGCCCTCCTGGGGTTTAACTTCTAGTTGAGAAGCCAAACATACACATACTGACCCACAGCCCTTACTGCGGTTCCGAAATCCTCGGGCTCGGAAACCGGAGCTTCCTCACCACCCGGCTGGGAGCACGACCTGCCCTGGGCCAGGCTTTGCGTTGGGGCCTCTCCTTCTCCTCCTGGGAGAGCGGCTGTCCTGCAGCGATGACGTGCGAAGCGTCGGTGCTGCCCTGGCCGCCTGGGGGTGCGGGTGCTTCCCTCGGCTGGTAGTTTGCACAAGGTGACCCTTGTATCCTCAGTGATTCTGGACACGAAACCCGCCTGGCCCCAGGATTGTGCACAGAGAACGTGGACCTGCGAGATGCTGCCAGGCAGTGGCGTGCTGGGAGGAAGAGGAGCAGGGTGAGGGCGGGGCCGGGGCCTCTGAGGGCCATCAGGAAGACAGGGCCGAGGCCTGGCAGAACCGGCTGGGACAGCGGGCCTTGTCCATCCACTGACCCTTCTGGCCGCTGCCCCGCTGCTCGCCGCTCGGCGCGCCGCTGTCTCTGCGTCTGTGTCTTTCCAGGAAGCGCTGGTGCCTCTGAGGTTCGGGTTGGCTCCGCCCAGCTCCTTCTCCCTCTGGGGCCTCCATGGGCCTCCTCGCTTCAGGGTTGCTTAAGAAGCCCAGGGTCTTGGCTAAAGCAGGCCTGGGTGCTGGGACTTGCTGGGTCCATCACCAGCTGGGCAGGCATCTGAGTCCCCTTCTCCTCCCTCTGTGGGAAGAGGGAGGATGTGGGTCCTGGTGAGAACAAGAGTTTGGTGGACAGGTTTCCTGAGGGAGGGTGTGTAGCTCTGAGCAGAGGACTTATCGAGGGACCAGCAGCCTCCAGCCTGCAGGGCAGCCTACAAGCTGAATGGACCGTGTCCTGAGTGCCAGCACTGGGCTCCGGCTCACATTCACTCAGCAAACATGCCAGGGCTGGGACTCAGCAGTCAAGCGAGCCCTGGTGGATCCGACAGTCTTGGGGGGAGGCGACTCCAAAGAGGTGACTTTGGGGCTAAGACCTGAAGTAAAAAGACATGTGGTTATCTGGGAAAAGAGTGGTCCTGGCAGAGAACAGCAAGTGCAAAGGCCCTGAGGTGGGAGGAAACAGGCTTGGTGGTTTCAGCCACAACAAGGAAGAAGATGCGGTTGGATGGGATTGAGCAAGGCGAAGAGGGGCAGGGACACGGAGGTAAACAGTAGCAGGTACCCTACATTATCTCATTTGGCTTGTAGGGCAACCCTACAAAGCAGGAACGGCTCTTCTCCAGATTTTACAGATGAAGAAACAGGCACAGAATGGTCTAGTAACATGCCCAGGGCCACAGCGGGAAGGTGGCAGAGCAGGGCTGGGAACCTACAGCTCCAGAGTCCTCAGTCCTCACCGCTGTGTTTAACATCATGGAAACTGGGCTCAGGTGCTGAAGGCCCACCTGCTGCTTTGAACATTGCTGGTGTGCTCGCCTGCTGTGGGTCAGCCCAGCAACCTCGTGGATGTGGTCAGGCCAGGACTGGCATTACGGATGATTCAGTCACTGTGAATCATTTTACAGATCATTTTACTGATCACCTTCCCCTGGGTCAGACAGTGAGGACATATCAAAGCAGAGGAGGTGTGGGGTGGGGGGAACCGGATGAGTAGAGGCCCAATTCCACATCAGGCACTGTGCTGGGGGGAGGCAGATAGATGACTGAGTGCCTCCCCATTTCCCTGAGGCTAAAGGTAGAGACTTACCAGTGACACAAGTCGGAAGGGGTAGAGTCTGGATTCAAACCCAGGGCTGCTGACCAGGAAGTCTTTGACTTGCACTTACCCACTGTTCTGAGCCATGCCCCATGAGGAGCAGAGTAAGAGACCTGAGTTTCTTGGTCAGAGATAAGGGAGCACAGCCACTGAGAACATTTTGGAGAGTGGGGGGAGGTCTGAGGTTCTCCTGGAACAGCCAGGAAGTGTTCTGCCTTTTCAGAAGAGGATGTGAACTTCTCTGGAGAGAAGAGACACCAGATCTCCGGGCTGGCAGCCCTCCGAGCCCACAGAGTCATGGCCCCCTGACAGTCTTGCCTGCAGTGATGGAGCATAAGCCTTCCAGAAGCAATTCCACAGCTGGACAGCTCTGACTGGGAGAAGAGCCTTCCTGAGATTTAGCCAAAGTAGGTTTCTAAGAGCTTTTTCAGTTTCTGGCTCTGGTTCTGTCCCTTGGAGATGGTAACCATTACCCTCCAACAACTACCCAATATTTCTCTTTCTCAGACTATACAGCCATAGCTCTTTTAATTATACTTCTTGACTCAGGGAATTGTGAAGAGTTCAGTGGCTCTAGATGTGATCCAGTTGGTCAGAGTCCAATATAAAACTTTTTACTTCCCCCAAAGCCTGCCCAGTCAGAGAGGAGAGAGACTATCACCTCCTTGGATCTGGAGCCCATACCTCTGTTGATACAACCTGCAATCATACTTTGTAGCAGCCATGTCCCACTTGGGGCTCATATTGGGCTTGTCAGTTTAAACCTCCAGGTTTCTCTTCTACATGAGCTGCTATAAAAGTTTCTTCCATTCTGAGATTCCTTGTTTGAGGCTAATAATTATCAATCTTTCTTAACTTCTAATAAGAAATTAAATGGCTATCCTTTTTTCTCTGAATACTGTTTTGGTTTCATTCTACAGGTCTTGTTACACAATGTCATTCACTGCTAAAATAGTTTACAATTTCCCTTTTGTCTAAAAGTATATGTGCTTTTAAGATGTTTTAAGGTGGATGGAATTTTTGAACATTTTTTACTGCTGATTTCTATATTTATTGCATTATGGTCAATATTTGTGGCTTCTAGGATATCAAGATGGAGAATTTGTTCAGATTTTTTTTGCAAGATTTTCTGGTTAATTTTTCGGTGTGACCCTCTTGCATTTGAAAGGGAGTATATTTTTCTACTGGCTGTACAGTTCTAGAAATATATTTATTAGTGCAAGCTTCCTAACTGTAGCATTTACATTGTCTATATTTTTGTGTGTTTTTGTCTACCTGATTTATCTCCCCTTGTGATAAAGGATCATCTGTTCTTTTCTCTTTGGCCTTCTCTTGTATTTTGCGTTCTTTTAAAGGCTGTTATTAGGTGCATATATATAGAAAACACATGAACAGGAGAAGGGTTTATGATTGTTATACCTTCTTGGTCAATTGCTCTATTTATCAGTATAAAACAGCCACCTTTCTCTCATTTAATACTTTGCTGCCTTGAATTCTGTTTATTCGGTATTTATATCCCTATACTTACTATTTTTATTTGCATTTTTCTTGACTAATTTTATAATTCTTTGTTTTCTTTTCTTTAGCTCTAAAGTTGTAGGACTATTATTTGACCCCAGTCTGGTGGCCAGATGAATTTAAAAGAAAACAAAACTTGCATCTCAGTCTCAGCTCTGCAACCCACTTGCTTAGTAATCTTAGACAAGTCATTTCCCTGTTTGGGACTCAATTTCTTCACCCATAAAATGAGGATATGGCCTGCTTTTGCCCTTCTCTCTAGGTTTTTGTGAAAATGACTATGATAGTGAATGTGAAAGATATGGCGAGCATCCCTGTACACATATTGGCCATTGGGTGTAAATATTGGACAGCATTCCAGGAATTAAGAATGGCACATGCAAAGGCCCAGAGATGGGAAAGCACCCACAATGACTTCAGTTTGGCCACCTTTGGTTGGCTGCCTCCTCTGTTCACAAAGGGACATGAGTGTGACCCGTCCCTGGCTGGCCTGGAGGACCTTTCAGTCTGGACAGGTTGTAGCGAGCTGCTTCACAGAAGGGTTTGCGGGACAGAGGGACAGGCAGAGCGCTGAGGTGGGCTGAGGAAAGAGCAGGGTTTGACCAGGAATGTCCTGAGTGGTGGCACAGGAGGAGGCCACTGAGGCAGAGCAACCAGCCCAAGCGAAGTGTGCAAGTGGGGGAGTTTGTGGCATGTTTGGGGACAGGTGGGCAGGATAGGAGAGTACAGGATGTGTAAGGACCGCTCTTGGCCCCTGTCCTCCCGCACTGAGGAGGAAGGCAGTGGGGCTTGCAGAATTTTTGGAATCCTCACTGACACTCGTGCTTCCCTCCTTTCTCATCACCAGAGCAACCAGCATCCCATAGTGTTCAAGAGGTAATAGGGTCAGAAGGCAGGGGACATTTGAAAAACAGCCTTTCACTTTTGGGGTTGCTGGTGCTTGGGGAAGGGGTGGGGGTCTCACCTGTTGCTCCCTTCCACGTGGGGTCTCCTGGCATCTCAGGACACCTACCTAGTAGGACACCAGCTTTGTAAGCCAAAAAGGGACCACAAAGGTGGGGTGTAGTTTTTAAAAATTGAACTCTTTTCCAACACTTAAACATCAGGATAATAAGCGTAAAAATCTGAATTTCTGGTTGCTTTGGAAAAATCAAAAGACCTTCAATTTCACATGGCAGAAACTGCTGAGACAGTGTGGCAGCTGCCCTTTGGGACTGGGCATGTGCTCACTACTTGTCCCCTCTCTACTCATTGAGGTCATGCAACTGAGTTCTCTAGGTATTTGTGTTTACTCTGGAGGAGGTGACTCTGGCCATGACGCAGGTGGCTGAGGGCTGGGAGTGGCCCCGAGGCAGTGAGTGCCTTGTGCTGGAGGCAGGTAAGCAGAGGGCCCCTTGTAAAGGCCTAGGGGGACCCGAAGTAGCATTGAGAGTGGACTAGGGTCTTAGGGTCTTCCAGCCCTGAGGATGAACGCTTCTGAGATCTTTGTTGACACACCCCAGTACCCTAGACGGCACACTCCCGTCTCTTCCCTCCCATCCATCTTTTTTCCTTTTTATTGCAACATACGTGCAGACAAGTGCACAGCTTCTTTCATTTCACAAAGTGAACACATGCATGCAGAACCCAATCAAGAAACAAAGCATGACCAGCTCCCTAGAAGGGTCCCTCCTGCCCCCAACTCCAAGGACACTATCTCGACTTGTGTCCCCAAGATCACCTTGTCTCCTTGAACTCTGTGTCAGTGGAAGCAGTACTGCCCTCTCAGCTCGTGGCTGTGAGACCTGTGTCGTCGTCGCAGCAGCCGCCATCTACTCAGGGTCTCAGAGTTCCCTCGGTGCTTGGAGCCGAGTCTGGCCACCTGCTCCACCAGCACTGTCCGAGCCTCTTCCCCCAGCCGTGGTCTCTGCCTCCCTGCAACCATCCCTGAGCAAGTGGTTCTGCCCCACCTTCCAGATGAGGAGACTGAGGCTCTGAGAGGACCCCCGCTTGCCAAGGTCTCCCAGACAGTCAGGGTGGGGCCCGCACACTTAGGCCCGGGATTATGCTCCGTGTCTCAGATGCCCTGGAGTCCCTGACACCATGAGAGGCCCCACGTGTCTGCGTGTCCCTGACTGACAGGAATGATCTGGGCTGAGACAACAGGAAGAACTTGAGGGAGAGCTCCCCCCCCAGCCCCCCGCCTGCAGACAGAAGATGAACAGGGAGCTCTTGTCTGTGCTGATGTGCTACCTGCTTGGGTTTGTCCGGGGGCAAAGTCCTGGCCACTGTCAAGACAAGTTCACTGGTGAGGACTGCAAACAGGATGGAGGCCAAGTTCTGTCTCGGTCGCTTCCTGGGACTATTTCTGAACCCCTGTGAGCCCTGGTTGCCCCTCTGTGCAGGGGGGGTTTGGCTGCGTGTTTCACGGGGGGCTGGCCGGAGGAGCAGGACCAAGCTGATGGCCGCTTCTCTGTGGCAGGCGCTGTGCTGTGGACTCCAGAGCCCGCAGGTCTGGGCTCAGATCAGCCCCACTGCTTACCAGCTGCGCATCCTTAGGCAGGTTTCTGAACCTTCCTGGGCCCGGTTTCCCTGTGTCTGCAACAGGGATGAGAATAACAGCCAGCACCTGCCCTGTTCCTTGGGTTGGGGAGGGTGGAACCCATGGTCTCTAATGGTTCTAAGGACTGGGGACTCGCAGGGGCAATTGTGGTGACTTCTGCGGACCTCTGGAAGGAGGCCCACTAGGAGCCGTGACACTCACTAACCGCCCAGATCTAATCAGTGCCCGAGGCCTGACGTCATGCTCTTCAGGGAAATGACTAATGATCATGGTAATGCCCCAATTACTAGCTCCCTGGAGGTTAGCCCTCCTGGGTGGCCCATCCGCACCTGCATTAGGGTATTAAGGGGACTCCAAGCCAGAAGTGAGCAGTGTTTTCCAGCAGTGAGGTGACAAATGCCAGCTGACCAGGCGGCCTGCAAACAGCTGGTGGGCTTGGTTCATTCATTCTTCCATTCAGCAAGTATCTGGGGACCCTGCTGTGCTGGGCATCGGCCTGGCACTGGGACCCCAGCGGGAAGGTGTGGACACAGGCTGTGGCCTGTGGGGGCCGGCGTTCCGTGGGTGTGTGGACAATGAACGGGAAGGGTGCGTGTGTACTGCTGCAGGGAGTAAGTGCCGTGCAGAGGAATAGAGCAAGAGAAGGGCTGGTGGAGTGATGGAGTCGGCTGTGCTCCCGAGCAGGTGTCAGGACTTGGTCCCTCAGGTCAGCCTCCTCCCTGGGGCCTCCGGTGCCTTCTGCCCGAGGCTGTGGCTTCTAGAATCCTAGATGGAGTCACCCGTGCCTCCCCAGAGCCCCACTGGCTGTTTGGACTCAACGTGTCCACAGCCAACACAAGTGTACACATTGCCATAAAGTGGCCATTGGCCCAAGATCCATTCTGTCCCCAAGATGGGGGCCTCTCTCCAGGGGGTCTGGCCCGGCCTGGTCCCGTGAAGGAGATCACAGTCTCCAGCCCTCTCCTATCCCTCTCGAAGTCATGTCTTATTCTTGCAGCTGGTGACCCTCAAATCTGTCTCCAGCTGAGCTTTCCTCCTGAGTCCAGGCCACTAGGACATCTGGTCTCCTGGATGGCTCCGGGCCCACTGCCCATGTGAAGTCACCGTGTCTGAGGTGCAGCGGATGCGTGGTCTCCCCCAGCAAGCCTGCTCCCCTTCCCGCCCAAGGCCGCCTCCCCACTCCCAGCTGCCCACAGCGGCCGGCACCAAGCTCTGCATGTCCACTCCCAGACAGGGCTGGAGTCTGCCCTCTTCTGCAGCTCCGGCAGCACGTCCTCTGCAGACACCTCCTTCCCGCCTGCGTCCTCCGCGCACACCTCCCAGCTGAATATCGTTCAGTGGCTCCCTCGCCCTGGGCATGGGGTCATATTGCCCACCGTGCCTGGCAGACAGGCGGTCTTCTGGCCTCCGACCTCTCTGCTCTCATCTCGTCCTCTCCCCCTCCTCCCGCTCCTCCCTCACACTCTTCTCCGGCCCCCTGCGTGCCTCCCCGCGGCAGGGCCCTTGGGAATCTGCAGAGCGGGCTTCGTAACTGCGCCCTCCTCGGGAAAGCGGCGGGAGCTGGGCACGAAGGGGGCGTGTGCACGTGCAGCACCAGGGCCCTTGGGAATCTGCAGAGCGGGCTTCGTAACTGCGCCCTCCTCGGGAAAGCGGCGGAGCCCCCGGCACGAAGGAGGCGTGTGTACGTGCAGCACCAGGGCCCTTCGGAATCTGCAGAGCAGGCTTCGTAACTGCGCCCTCCTCGGGAAAGCGGCGGAGCCCCCGGCACGAAGGAGGCGTGTGCACGTGCAGCACCAGGGCCCTTGGGAATCTGCAGAGCGGGCTTCGTAACTGCGCCCTCCTCGGGAAAGCGGCGGAGCCCCCGGCACGAAGGAGGCGTGTGCACGTGCAGCACCAGGGCCCTTGGGAATCTGCAGAGCGGGCTTCGTAACTGCGCCCTCCTCGGGAAAGCGGCGGAGCCCCCGGCTCGAAGGAGGCGTGTGCACGTGCAGCACCAGGCGCAGAGAAGCACGTGGTCGTCTTGAGTGCTGCCGTGTGCCAGGCTCGGCTCGGTGCTCCCGTTATGTGGGCAAGACGTCTGCCCTCAGGGAGCCAGGCGCCCTCTGCGGGACATGCTTCCTCCCTCCAGGGTGCTGCACCCTCACCCACGGCTGCCTCCCGCCTGCCTCTCACTCCTGATGGCCACGCCCACCCTCTCTGCCGACCTGCGTCACTGCTCTTCCTCCCACGGTCCACTCCATCGGGTACATAGCCACTCCGTCCTTTCAGGGCCTCTGGCCTCATTGATTTCTTTTCCTCTCACCCACACCCCAGATTCCATTCTGTCAGCAAATCCCGTAGGCTCTACCTTCCACCAGATCTAGAATCCAGCCCACTCCTACCGCTCCTTCCCCACAACCCTGTGCAAGCCGGCACCTGTCGCCTGTACCAGTCCAGTGGCCTCTTCCTGGTCCCTGCTTCTGCCCTTGGCCCCACGGGCCTTTCACACCACACAGCCAGAGGGAGGTTTGAAGTCTTGTGATGTCATGTCTCTGCTCAAACCTTCCAGTAACGTCTCTTCTCACTCAAGAATTTGTCAAAGGAAAGAAGGAAGAAAGGAGTGTATGAGTGAATGGCCTTGTTCACTTCTGTAGTACCTGGCACATAGTAGGTGCTCAGAAAACACCTGCAGTAAGAAACCCAAGGAGGCGAGCGGGTGAGGACCTGGAGCACACAGTAGGTACACGGGAGCCTAGTGGGCTCTGCTGGCTGAGGTTACTGATTTCTGCCCCTGGCAGCAGCAGAACCAGCCCTCCGTCACTCGCTGGGCTGGGGGTGGGCCAGGCAGGCAGAGCCCAGGCCATTCTGGGGCCCTGGCCTGGCCTGCCCCACCGTCCTGGGCGGAGCTGCTGATGTGGCTGCTGGTTCTGGGAACCCCACTCAGGCAGCAGTTCCGAGAAGGCTGCTGCCTCAGGGAGAGCATGTCTCTGGCCCCCTGCCATACCGACCCAGCTGTCCCCGAGGCCAGAGGAAGCTCCGGGCTGGCCTAAGACTGTGGAGTTCTAGGATCAGTGGCTCCCACGGGAGGCCACCACAGCCCCTGCTGTGTCACTGGCTTCCTCTGCACTTGCCTTTTGTCACGGGACTGAGGGCATCTGTCTGCTGATCCAGCCCCTCAGTCTGGCTTGCGGTCAGGAGTGAGGAGAGGAGGAGGCCTGTGCACCCTCGGGCGCAGGAAGAGCCTCTGGTCGCTCCAGATGGCGGCTGGCTCCTGACATTTCAAGACTTGCCACTCAGATAAAAAGAGTGAATGAAAAATGTTTCTCTGCCAGAGGAGTGTTTCCCCTCTGGTGCTTCTGCATCTTCCTGGCTTGGGCTGTCACCCACCCGGCTGCTTCCTCACTCTGTGACCTTGGCCTTGCCACCTGCCCTCTCTAGGCCTCAATTTTTCCCTTTGGACAATGACACCACACCCCAGGGTTGCAGGGACCACATTTCAAAGGCAGCAAAACCCAGTGATTAGCCGCATGGATTCTGGAGTGAGACTACCAGGTTCGAGTCCCTAGCTCTGTGACCACAAGCAAGTGCTCTAACCTCTCTGTGCCTCAGTCTCCTCATCTGTAAAATGGGGACTTTATTTATTTTCTTTTATGTATTTATTTATTTATTTTTGTTACAGATGTCCCTCCTTTTACCCCCATTGACACCCTCCTCCCTGCTCCCGTCCCACCCCCACCTTCACAGTATTGTTGTCTGTGACCATTGGTTGTGCATATATGCATGTAAGTTCTTTGGTTTATCTTTTCCCGCCCTCTCACCCTGTCCCTCCCTTTGAGGTTGGTCAGTCTGTTCCCTACTTCCATGTCTCTGGATCTATTTTGTTCATCAGCTTATTTTGTTCATTATATTCCACAAATAAGTGAGATTATGTGACATTTGTCTCTCTCATTGGCTTATTTTGCTTAGCATAATACTCTCCAGGTCCCTCCATGTCATCTCAAAGGATAAGAGATCTTTCTTTCTTACAGCTGCATAGTACTCCATTGTGTATATGTACTACAGCTTTTTTATCCACTCATCTACTGATGGACACTTGGGCTATTTCCAGATCTTAACTATTGTAAATAGTACTGCTATGCACATGGGGGTACATATATTCTTTCTGATTGGTGTTTCAGGCTTCTTAGGACATATTCCTAGAAGTGGGATCACTGGGTGATGGCAGTTCCATTTTTTTTTAATCCTCACCCAAGGATATTTTTACATGTATCGTCAGACAGAGTGGGAGGGGGAGAGAGAGAGAGAGAGAAACATCAATGTGAGAGAGACACATTGACTGGTTGCCACCCATATGACCCCAACCAGGGCTGGGGTGTCCTTGGCTGGAATTGAACCCAGGACTCTTTGGTTTGTGAGCCGACACTCTAACCAGTGAGCAAAACCAACCAGGGCAGCAGTTCCATTTTTAATTTTTCGAGGAAACTACATATTCTTTTTCATAGTGTCTGCACCAGTCTGCATTCCCACCAGCAGTGTACTAGTCCCCTTTTCTCCATATCCTTGCCAGCACTTGTATGTCCTGTTTGGAGAGTGTCTATTTAGGTCCTCTGCCCACTTTTTAATTGGATTCTTTGTCTTCCTTTGTTGAGTTGTATGAGCACTCTATATAATTTGGAAATTAACCTCTTATCTGATGTATCATTGGCAATGATGCTGTCCCATAGAGTGGGTTCCCTATTCATTTTGATGCTGATTTATTTTCCTGTGCAGAAGCTTTTTAGTTTGATGTGGTCCCAAGTATTATTTTTTTCCTTTGTTTCTTTTGCCCGAGGCAGTGTATCCATGAAAATTCTGCTATGTATGACGTCTGAGATTTTGCTGCCTATATCTTCTTCTAGGATCTTTATGGTTTCACAAGTGACATTTAAGTCTTTTATCCATTTTGAGTTTATTCTTGTGTATGGTGTAAGTTGGTGGTCTGGTTTCTTTTTTTTTTTGCATGTACCTGTCCAATTTTCCCAACACCATTTATTGAAGAGACACTCTATTCCATTGTATGTTCTTGCCTCCTTTGTCAAATATTAATTGAGCATAATGTCTTGGGTCGATTTCTGGGTTCTGAGTTCTGTTTCATTGATCTATATGCCTGTTCTGGTGCAAGTATCAGACTTTGTAGTATAACCTGATATCTGGAATTGTGATCCCTCCAACTTTGTTCTTCTTTTTCAAGATTGCTGTGACTATTCAGGGTCTTTTTTTGTTCCATATACATTTTTGGAGTATTTGTCTTAGACCTGTGAAATATGCCTTTAGTACTTTAATGGAGATTGCATTGACTCTATAGATTGCTTTGGGTAGTATGGACATTTTAATGATGTTAATTCTTCTAATCCATGAACAAGGTATATGCGTCCACTTTTTAATATCTTCCTTTTATTTGTAGTTTTCTGAGAACAGGTCTTTTACCTCCTTGGTTAAGTTTATTCCTAGGCATCTTAATTTTTTTGTTGCACTGATAAATGGGATTGTTTTTTTTTTTTTTTGGTTTGTTTTTTTATTCAGTTTCTCTTTCTTTGTGTTCATTATGGTGTATAAAAATGTCAGTGATTTTTTTTTTTTTCCCAGCTGGTGTGGCTCAGTGGTTGAGCATTGACCCATGCACCAAGAAGTTGCCAGTTCAATTCCTGGTCAGGGCACATGCCCAGAGGTTGTGGGCTCAATCCCCTGTGGGAGGCATGCAGAAGGGACCAATCAATGTTCTCTGTCATCGATGTTTCTCTCTTTCTCTCCCTTCCTCTCTCTCTAAAAATCAATAAAAAACAAAAATGTCAGTGATTTTGGGATGTTGATTTTGTATCCTGCTACTTTGCTGAATTCATTTATTAAATCTAGTAGTTTTTGGTAGAGTCTTTTTAGGGTTTTCTATGTACAATATCATGTCACCTGCAAATAATAAGTTTTACTTCCTTGTTTCCAATTTGGACACCTTTTATTTTTTTCTTCTTGTCTGATTGCTGTGGCTAAGACTTCCAGTACTAGGTTGAGTAAGAGTGGTGAAAGTGGACATCCCTGTCTTGTTCCTTTTCTTAAAGGAAATGCTTTTAGTTTTTTTGCCCATTGAATATGATGTTGGCTGTAGGTTTGTCATATATGGCCTTTACTATATTGAGGTATGATCTTTCTATTTCCACTTTGCTGAGAGTTTTTATCAAAACTAGGTGCTGGATTTTGTCAAATGCTTTTTCAGCATCTATTGATATGATCATATGATTTTTATCTTTCATTTTGTTTATGTGGTGTATCACATTTATTGATTTGTGAACATTGTAACAGCCTTGCATCCCTGGGTCATGATGTATAATTTTTTTTAATATATTGCTGGATCTGATTTGCTCAAATTTTGTTGAGGATTTTGGCGTCTATGTTCATCAGGGATATTGGCCTGTAATTTTCTTTTTTTGTAGTGTCTTTATCTGGTTTGGGGATTAGGATTACACTGGACTCATATAAAGAGTTTAGAAGTCTTCCTTCCCCTTGAATTTTTTCGAATAGTTTGAGGAGAATAGGTGTTAGTTCTTCTTTTAATGTTTGGTAAAACTCTCCTATGAATCCATCCGGTCCAGGGCTTCTGTTTGCTGGGTGTTTATTAAAATTGGGATTTTAATGGCACCTACTTCATAGAGCTGTTGTGAGAACCAAATTGATTAATACATTGTAGGTACTGAGAACAACACCAGGCATATAATAAGCACTATATATGCATAGCAATTGTGGGCAAAAGTGTGGTACACGCCCATGTTTAAAAAATAGATGACTGAATTTGTTATTGTTGAATTTTAGCCAACCATTCATTTAACAGCTGTTTATTGAGCACATCCTCTGTATATGTCAGGCGCTGTTTGGGCACTGGGGACAAAGCGCTGCCCACGCACACACAAAGCTCTGCCCTCGCGGGGCTTGCATTCTCATCTGCATATGTAGACTAAGAAATAATTTAAATGGTACAGGTTTTATTTTACATTCCCCACTTTATGAACTAGCAGCAGAATGAGAGGGGCTATTTCATATTGTGGCAGCACAGAATACTTCTTTGGTGACCCATTTATGTCCTTTGCCTATTTTTCTTAAAGAATGTTTGTCTTATTGATTTGTAAGACTTTTTTTATATATTAAAGCCATTAACCCTCTATCATGTAGATTGGTACCTTTTTCTAGTCTTTTGCTTGCTTTCTATTTTTTTCCTAAGGTATATTTTGACCTGGGGGAGTTGGAAATTTTTTGCAGTCAGATCTTTCTCTTTGCCATCTATGTCCTGAAATAAACATTCACACATGTAACCTCAGTGATATGATTAGAGACGGTGATAAGTATATGACAGGTACAAACAGGGTGCTGTGATGGGGTTTCTGGGTGCAAAGGCTGGATGCAAAAGGGGTGGGAGGTGAGAGAGTGCTCACAGGCCAGTGGGACTAAGGACTTGTGGAGGAGGGAGAGGGAACAGGAGGGACAGTAGATAGGTGGCAGGGGGCTTGAGGCTTTTTATTTTCTTACACTTTTAACTTAAAAGTAAGTGTAGACTCGCATGCAGTTGTAAGAAGTAGTATAGGGCCCTGGCCAGTTTGGCTCACCGGTTAGAGCGTCGGCCTGCGGTCCAGAGAGACCTGGGTTCGGTTCCTGCTAAGGGCACGTACCTCGGTTGCAGTTTGTCCCCAGCCCTGGTTGGGTCATGCGGGAGGCAGCCACTTGATGTGTCCCTTTCACATTGATATTTCTCTCTCACTCTCTCTTCCTCTCTCACCCTCCCGCTCTATCTGAATAAAAAAAAAATGGAAAAATGTCCTCGGGTGAGGATAAAAAAAAAAAAGTAGTGGTATAGAGATCCCTGGTCATCTCAGTGCCCCCAGGGTAACATCTGACAACTGTGGTGCATGATCACAGGCAGGACCTGACGTCGGTGCCGTCTGCTGCCTGGCTCAGCTCGCCCCGCTTTCCTGCGCTCATTCGCGGGTGTGCATGTCGCCAGTTCCGTGCACTTTTATTTATTTATTTATTTATTTATTAGCCAGGGCCGGGGACAAACCGCAACCGAGGTACATGCCCTTAGCTGGAACCGAACCCGGGTCTCTCTGGACCACAGGCCGACGCTCTAACCGCTGAGCCAAACCGGCCAGAACAGTTCTGTGCACTTTTATCACACGCACAGCTCTGCGTCTTCACCACTGCAGTCAAGATACAGAACGGAAATTAATTAATTAATTAATTACTTAATTAATTAATAAAAAAATCTGAATGGTTTTAAATCTAAGATAAAAAAAAAAAATTATACAGAACAGTTCCATCCTCACCAGGGTCCCTCTCTGCGTTTCCTTTTATAGCCACATCGACCCTTCCTGCCTGTCCCCCCAGCCCCGGCAGCCCTAATCTGGTCTCTACTTCCATATGCCGTCATTTCAAGAATGTTACATACATGGAGCACGCAGGGTGTGCTTTAGGATGGGCCATTTTCACTCCCGGGCGTGGACTGCATTCTGTGTTAGGGATGCTCCTCTTGGCTGGGCCATGACCCCTGGGGATCTGTGGCCCTTCGGGAGCCAGAGGCCAGTGAAGGACAGAAGCAGGCGGTTCATGACCTGGTTTCTGATTTTAAAATGACTGCCGGCAGCATGGAGAAGAGCTGGGGTGACTCAGGTCTGCAGCATGGGGAAGTGACGGGGTGACTCAGGTCTGTAGCAACTGCGGACTGCCCAGGGCCCCTGTCCCAGTATTCTCTCAGCCCACACTGGGTTGAGAAAAATCTTGCCACAACCCTGTTCAAAGACCCTCAGAATCTGCTCATTGCCTAGATGGGGGGGGGGGGCTTTGACTTGGGCTCCAGGGGATCTGTGAACCCCTAAAATGGAATGCAAACTTAAATGTTTGCACTTTTCTAGAAAGAGGGTTTGGGGTTTGCATCAGGTGTTCAGATGGGCCCGTGGTCCCCGGAACATTAAGGACTCTGGCTCGTGGGCAGAGGTAGAGGTTGAGAGCTGAGGCTCTGGAGCCTGACAGCCCCTGCTCGTGTCCCAGGACTGTCACAGCTGTGCAGCCCAGGCAAGTCACTAATACCTCTCTGTGTCTTGGTTTCCTCATCTGAAAATGGGGGAAATAATAGTGCCTACTTTATGGGGCTGTTTTGAGTATTGAGTGAATTAACATGACTAAATGTGTAGAGGGAAATTGGCATGTGGAAACAGGTGTGGCCGGGCTCTGTCACCTCCCTTGTCTTGGATCTCATATCTCTGTTAATATGGCTTAGTTGGCTTTTCTGTTTGTTTGTTTGTTTGTTTGTTTGTTTCAGTTGCTGCTTCACTTTTGGCTCATGGGGGTTTGTAGACGATACAAATCCTTGGTCTTTTCTGCTGCGCAGGCAGGTTTTCTGCTCCTATGCTTGGGCACCGATGTTTGAAGTGAACAAGCAGGATGGCCAGCTTTTTCTGGCTCATTTCATTCATCTTGTTGGGTTCGTCTGTGGTTCTGGGTGAAGAAGTTGCAGGTGTTGATACATTGGAATGTACCTTGGGCTCAGAAGCCAACAGACCTGGGTTCTGGTCTAGCTCTGCCCTCTTATTAGCTATGGGACCAGATGGGCAAGTTATTTGATCTCTCTGGCCTTAGTTCCCTTGGGTGGAAAATGGGAATAACCCATCTTGCAGGGTTCTTGAGCATATTCTGTAAGGTAATGTTTCTACTGCACTTAGCAAAGTGTCAAGCACAATGTGAGTACATGACAAGCAGGATTTTATTTACACAGGTCCTTGGCTCGACATAAGGAAACTGTTTCTGATAGTCAGTCTCTGCTCAACCATGACCTGGGGATGAGCGCCCCGTCTGTGGAGGAGTGCAAGCAGACACTGGACAGTAACGTGTCAGATGGGGTATTTGCAGGGCACCCCTGTCCAGGTTGGCACTTGAGCTAGGCAGCGACCCGAGACTCCTCCCAACTCCAACAGGTCAGGAACCCATGACTGACTGAGGGTCTGAACTTGAAATTGTTTCTTCTTGCCACATGCTTGACTGGGATCACTTGGTAATTATTCTTTATAATTCCTTATTTATCTGCACTTTTGTCCTCCATTCCCTGCAATGTTCAGGGAGGCCCTCTGCTCACTCACCCTGTGCCATGGTTTCCCCTGAAATGCAGCACCCACATCCTGTGAAGCCAGCTGGTGTGTGGCTGTGTGTGTGTGTGTGTGCGTGCGCGTACACGCACGCGTCTGGAAGTGCCCTCTGAATCAGATCAAAGATGACACCCTGACTCTCATCAAGTGGTGTTACTCCACCCTTTTGGAGGACTTTGCCACAATAGCCCTTCTGCTGTGTGACCTTGGACAGGCATCCTGGCCTCTCTGTTTCTCTTTATTCAAAATTGGAGCTAAAGTGAAACCTTTGCCATCTCTGCCACCGGATGCTGTGGGCATCTGTGAACTCGTGAGAGGGAAAGTTACTGGGGCTTTGCAGAGGAAGCCAGCGTCACAGACCCACCATCACACTCCCACCCTGCTTCTTGATCCTCACTGTGTCTGCACGGAAGGCGGGCTGGGCTTTGAGGGCACCCAGTCTCCCCTGGGCAGAGCTGTCCAGCCCCGCATGGAGCCTGTTAGGGGCCCCCGTCTGTCCAAAATAACTGAATCCGACAGACCTTTACTGAGCACGTGCTCTGAGCCAGACACCGATGTAGGCACTGGACTCGGCAGCGACCCAGACACCTGGCCCTCGGGGTGGATGGCAGACCCCTGAAAGGACAGTCTCCCTCCCACGCGCTCCTGGCCTTCGGCCCGTGGGTCCAGGCTGGTTCCCTCACAGACGGCCCTCAGTGTGGGTCTGCCTGGCGCCCCTGCAGGATTTGTGGATGTGGGGCAGGAACACCAGAGAGGCAGTGTCCTGTTCCTCTCGGGGCCGTTTCAGAAAACTACGACCTCGCCCTGGCCAGTGTGGGTCACTGGTTAGAGCGTTGGCCAGAGCACTGGAGGGTCTGGGGTTTGATCCCCAGTCCAGGACACATACCTGGGTTACAGTTTCGATCCCTGGCCTCGGCCAGGGTATGTGCAGGAGGCAACCAATCAATGGACATATCCCTGTTTCTCTCTCTCCCTCCTCCCTTTCTCTCTCCCTCCTCCTTACCTCCCTCTTTCCCTCCTCCTTACCTTCCTCTCTCCCTTCTCCTTACTTCCCTCTCTCCCTCTCCTTACTTCTCTCCCTCCTCCCTTTCTCTCGCCCTCCTCCTTACCTTCCTCTCTCCCTTCTCCTTACTTCCCTCTCTCTCTCCTCCTTACTTCCCTCTCTCCCTCTCCTTACTTCTCTCCCTCCTCCCTTTCTCTCGCCCTCCTCCTTTTCTCTTTTTATCCTCCTTACTTCTCTCTCTTCCTCCTCCCTCTCTCTCTCCTCCTCCCCCCTTCCTCCCACTCTCTCTAAAAAATTCAGTGGAGCCCTGGCCAGTTTGTCTCAGTGGTTAGAGTGTCGGCCTACAGACCAGAGAGTCCCAGGTTTGGTTCCCGCTAAGGGCACGTACCTTGGTTGCAGTTTGTCCCCGGCCCCAACTGGGCTCGTGTGTGTGGCAACCAGTCGTTGTGTTTCTCTCACACCAATGTTTCTCTCTCTCTCTTTCTCCCTCTCTCCCTCCCGCTCTATCTGAAGATAAATGAAAAACTGTCCTTGGGTTAGGATAATAAATAAATAAACAAACAAACAAACAAACAAAGTAACCCAGGGTGAAGATTAACAAAAATAAAAAAAGGAAGGAAGAAAGTTTATGACCTTGATTTGTCCCATTCCTGGTGATGTTACTTTAACTTTGACCACTTGTGTAAGGTGGTGTCTTCTGGGTTTCTGTATATAAAGTTATGTACAATTATATGTATAAGAATATAAAATTATAATGTTAATTATTTGACTCATTAATTAGTAAATAACGAATACGAGGTTCATGGGGAGTAGAGGCTGCCGTGGTGACAGGAGCAGTCCCTTTCCCCACTTAGGACCTGTCACTGGGCCCTGTTCTAACTCTCAGGGTGACCTCTGGTCTATGGAATGCTTACTGTGATGCTTCGGTTGTGCCCATTTGGGCCAGTGGCACCCATTCAAGCTGCCACCTGTCTTGTTACGGTGCGCAGCATTCTTGGAGCGCCTCCTTACTGTCTGGCGCGGCGGGAATTCCAGGCTGTACCTGCCCTGCTCCTTCCAAGGAAGCCAAGACCCGGGCGCTGGGACTGCATGTAGAGAGGATGCTGGGTCCTGGGCCGGTAAAGGCATTGCCGAGGCCCTTGGCAAAATGCAGATAGGGCCAGTGGACTGATGGCCTCATGCATCCATGGATTTCCTGTTTTGATGGCTGTATTGCAGTCATGCAGGAGAATGTCCCTGCTGCCCTGAAATCCACACTGCAGCATCGAGGGGTAATTTATTCCTGTGAATAAATAACTGACCAGGAAGGAGAGGCTGAGAGAGAGGGCATTTGAATGCAGGACGGGAGAGGCAAGGTGTGGAGGTGGGATGAGTTGGGCGTTTGGAGCAGCAGGAAGTGCAGGCCAGCAGGTGGCAGGAGCCCTGCCAGCTGCTGGCGGGGGAGGGGAGGCGGCGGGAGAGCCTGCAGGTGGGGTGAAGCCGCTGGAGAGCGTCCAGCAGGGCTTGGGCTTCTGCTGTGGCCTCAGCGCTCACCCGTCCAGACACTGCGCGGTGTGTTAGGTCCGCACCTCGCTTCCTCTCTGCGGTGCCCCGGGGAGCTTCATCTTGGGGTCTCCGCGGTGCAGGTACAGCAGCCAAAGCCCGGAAAGGCAGTAATGTCTGAACAGCACGTAGCTACTAAGTAGCAGGAGGAGGCTGGCAGCTGCCTTTCTGAATGTGACCCCAAGCCCTGGCCAGTTTTGCTCAGCGGTTAGAGCGTTGGCCCACGAACCAAAGAGTCGCGGGTTCAGTTCCAGTCACGGGCATCTACCTTGGTTTCACTTCCTCCCTGGCCCTGGTCGGGGTCTTGCAGGAGACAACCAGTCGATGTGTCTCTCTCATATAGATATTTCTCTCTCTCTCCCTTCCCCTCCCCTTTCCCCCCACTCTATCTGAAGAGAATAGAAAAATATCCTCTGGTGAGGATTAAAAAAAAGAGACCCAAGCGGGGACGCAGGTGGGTGCTGTCAGCATTGCCCCGGAACATGCCCCAGGACATTGCTCTGTAGGGGCTTTTGGCCTTAGGTGCCAGGAGTGTTGGGGGAAGTGCACACTCTGTGACCTGATGGATTCTGCTCCTGAGCATTTTCCTTAATGGTGACCACTGGTGACCTTACTCGAGCCTTTCCTGTGTCCAGGTCGCCGTTTGAGGTCTCCACATGTGTCCAGTCATCTCACCCTCACAACACCCCCAGTGCAGTAGAAACAGCCGGAGGGGTAGCAGCTTGCTCAAGGTTCATGACGAGGAGATGACAGAGCAGGTATTTAAACTTAAGGAGGTAGTCAGAGAAATGTGGGTGGTGGCTCTCCGGGGGCGGGCACAGACCCCACACTGTGTATAACAAAGTAACACAAAGAATAAATAAGGCTAAAATCCAGTGCCAGACACACAGTGGAACCTGCTGATCTGATGCTTTGGATCTAAATTTTGTGGCGTGGAGTGATGTTAATCATATGGTAAGTCTATTTATTTATTTTGGTGGTGCGTGCCCCTATTGGGAACCGAACCGGGACTATCTAGTCTTCAGGCCAACGCTCAACCGCTGAGCCAAACTAGCCAGGGCAATCATATGGTAATTTTAAAATGTAAGTTTTCAGTCCAGCCGGCGTGGCTCAGTGGTTGAGCGTTGTTGACCCATGCACCAGGAGATCGCCAGTTCGATTCCCGGTCAGGGCACATGCCCAGGTTGTAGGCTAAATCCCCAGTGGGGGGCGTGCAGAAGGCAGCCAATCGATGTTCTCTCATTGATGTTTCTATCTCTCTCTCCCTCTCCCTTCCTCGCTCTCTAAAATCAATAAAGAAAAAAATTAAATATCTTTAAAAAAATAAAATGTAAGTTTTTGTAGAAGGTGCTGCACTTTTGGTAAATAAAATTTATATCTGTCTCCCTATATTCATAGCAACTTCTGAGAGAATAGATATTAATATGAGTGGGGTTATTGCTGGGCCTTGTGATTTGGGGAGTTTTAACTGTGTTTTCTTTTTGGGTATCTGTACCTTCTAATTTTTCTTCCCCAATCACGTCTTGGGGGATGTCGCGAATACAATAAGGGTGGCACATGAGTTCACTGATATGGACTACAAAACAGCAGGGTCCTCGGAGGGGTTAGAAGTGAGGGGGATGACGGGGAGCAGTAACAATGCTGCATAACAAACAAGCACAGAGCCTCAGTGCCACGAAGGGACACTCACTTCGCTGAGGGTGCGGGCGTCAGCCTTCTGGACGTGGCTGACCTCGTGGGCTCACTCGTGCCTCTGCGGTCAGCTCAGGTCAGCTGCCAGCCCTGCCGATGCGTGAGCTCACTCGGAGGACAGGGCCAGCTGCCTGTTGCCTAATGCAGAAGGAGCCGGCTGGGACTTGCCTGTCGCCATCCTCCAAAGGGCGAGGCCAGGCACGTTCTCAAGGCAGTGGTCGTGCCAAGCAGACCTCTACATGCCTCACTTTGGCTAGTATTGTGCTGGCCAAAGCTAGTCACGTGGTGAGCCCCGAGTCCAAATGCAGGGAGAACGCTCGCCCAGAGTGGTGGGGGCGGAGGAGCACTGCAAGGTTACATGGACACAGGAGGGAAGAATTGGGGCCATCAGTGTGGTCAGTCTAACACTCAACAGCATCATTTCTAGTGGCCTCCTAATAATTCATTGTATGAGTATACCGTCATGTATTTAACCAGCTCTGTAAGGTTGAACAGTTAGGGTAGCATTTCCAAACTATATTTCAAGAAATTATAAATCCTCAGGGGATTAATTGGGGTTTTGGCACACACATAAAAAGTGAAGGTTGAGGATGGAAATAAATTTGGTGAGTGTTGGGTTAAATGAAGAAAAATACATTTCCTTACTGAAAGATTTATCAGAACCTTTACATCCAAGTGTGCATTATGAACTTCCAAAAGTCTGAGGGATGCTCAAACTCAGGTACTTTTTTCACGAAGCATCTTGAATGGCTCTCATTTTGGGCTTTGGGTTGGGTTCTGTGATCATAAACAGATCTCTGGTGAACATGGAGGGCTCATTGTTGGCAGAAATACAAACGAGCAGGGCAGGGGACAGTGGTGTCTGGAGTAAGGTGAGTTCTGAAGGCTGCACTTGGGATGATTGGGACGACGGGGACCATGAGTCAGCACTAACCTGGCTCATTTTCTCTCAGCAGGTGCCTTAGGATCTCCCAATGGGGTGGCTTGGCTCTGGGTTCACGTTCCCTGTGAGCTGCCTGATCCTGGTGTGGGCGGCAGACTCTGGTAAGTCACCACCTCTCATTCATTCATTCATTCATTCATTCAGCAAACATGTATTGACTACCTTCGAGGCTCAGTGAAGAAAACAAAGATTCCTGTCCTTGAAGAGATTATACTGAGTGGGAGGAGACAGCCAATGACAGATGGCCCTAGTTATAAGTCTAAGGATTGTTGAAGGTGATGGGAAAAGACAGTATGGAACAGCAGGGAGGGCTGAGAGCTGGGTGGAGTGGAGGGTTGCTATTTAAAACACAGTATATGTCAGGGAAGTCCCAGGCAATCAAGCCAAGACTTGAAGGAATGGGGAGCCATGCAGATATCGGGGATGGGGCGGTCTCAGTGGCCCTGAGCCGAGAGCCTGCCTGGAGTGTTGGAGGAACCAAAGGAGGCTGGTGTGGCGCCGGGAGACAGCCTACCTGGCACACGCCTGCAGAGCACACGCCTGTTGGTGGGTAGACTCCTCAGACTGCCACGTATTTTTCCTTTAATTTGACCAGGGAAGTAGGGGAGCTGCATGACGTAAAGGTGCATTTGGGGTATGCCCTCAATGGACCCTGCACCCAGGGTACTTCTTCAGCTTCAGGAACCCCATCAGTGCCAGCTGGGAGGCTCCAGGAGCCCGGGTCCTGGCCGGCTCTGTGAAGACTGGCCCGTGACTGGTCCTGGGACTGTGGATTCCCTGTTTGTGATGGCCCTTGGTCCTGTTCTGGCTGGTTTCCACCTGTCCAGGGGCGCAGGGCCCTCGTTCCAGCTGGGCTCCAGCTGCTCAGAGCGCTCCTGTCTCCTCAGGGTGTGTCAGGGTCCGGCATCCGCCCACCTGCTTCTCCGACTACATCAGCACCTCCACCTGTGAGTGGAGGATGAGCGGCCCCACCAACTGCAGCGCCGAGCTCCGCCTGACCTATCAGCTGGATTTTCTAATCTCTGAGTAAGCCTGTGCTGGAGCAGGGAGGTCGGCCCTAGGGGTTCCCCTGGAGTGGTGCCCTGGGGTGCCTGGTGCTAAATGCCATTCACTGCACTTACCGGGCACAGGGTTCGAGCCAGGGTGCCCAGGGAGCAGTGCGTGTCATACAGTGGGAATGGCATGATGCTCCGAGCACACTGTCACCCAGCCAGCCGTGTGGCATCCGGATGCTGGCGGAGTATCAGACCAGAACATAGGGTCTCAAGCATTTAGTCTCAGGACTCTTCATGCTTAAACATCAGCGAGGACCCCGAAAGCTTTTGTCTGGGTAGCCTATAGCTATGGATATTTACTCTCTCAGGAATTCAAACAGAAAATGTAAATAACAGCAGCACACAGGCCTTCAGAGCAGTGACGTACCTGCCACGTGGCCCTGGGAAACTGCTCTGTCCGCTTGCGGGAGAGAGGGCCGTGGCGAGCGCCCCGGGGCGCTGTGAACCGGCTGGCCTGTGGGTCCTCAGACCGCACTCAGGGACCTCGGGACATGAGCCAGCAGTGTTGGGGTGCAGGGTCAGCGGGGAGCGCACACGTCCCCTGTGGCTCGCTGGGATGGCCCGGGGGCCGGACTTGGCCGGCGCGGTGCGCAGGCGCGGGGCACCCTCGACGGCAGAGTGCAGGCGCCCCCAGGCGGCCCTCCGCGTGCTGTGCTTCCCCCGTGGCACGTGGGCCGAGACCGGAGCAGGAGAACCGCCCGTGAGGCCCCTGGGCCCACCCTGCTTTGTAAACTAGTGCTGCTGGCACGTGGCCAGCCCGCCGGCGGGGTCTGCGCTGCCTTCCTGCGAGCCGCGGAGCCCTGTAGTCCCCGGGAGCAGCCCGGCTCGCGGAGCCCAGAGGCCTGCTGTCTGGGCCTCCCCGAGCCCGCGGAGCCCTGTAGTCCCCGGAGCAGCCCGGCTCGCGGAGCCCAGAGGCCTGCTGTCTGGGCCTCCCCAGCCCGCGGACCCTCGACGGAGCCCAGATGCCTGCTGTCTGGGCCTCCCCGAGCCCGCGGAGCCCTGTAGTCCCCGGAGCAGCCCGGCTCGCGGAGCCCAGAGGCCTGCTGTCTGGGCCTCCCCGAGCCCGCAGAGCCCTGTAGTCCCCGGAGCAGCCCGGCTCGCGGAGCCCAGAGGCCTGCTGTCTGGGCCTCCCCGAGCCCGCGGAGCCCTGTAGTCCCCGGAGCAGCCCGGCTCGCAGGGCCCAGAGGCCTGCTGTCTGGGCCTCCCCGAGCCCGCGGAGCCCTGTAGTCCCCGGGAGCAGCCCGGCTCGCGGAGCCCAGAGGCCTGCTGTCTGGGCCTCTACAGAAATCGTTTGCCCGGCCGAGCCCACGGCCGCCGTTGGCTGTTCGGGAGGCACGTGGGGGTCACTCTGCCCTGGGAGAAGCCGTGCTCCCAGAGGTGTGCAGCGCACCTGCTGTTAGAGTCGTCGAGCCGGATTCTTCCCTGTCACTGGCCCTTAGGGATGAGCGGAGTCCTGGGACCACGCTGCGGCCAGGGGTGTGGGAGGCCTTGTGGGCATGGTGCCGGGCTATGGCCAGCAGGGAAGGCAGTCCTCGTCCACTGTCCCCACCAGGCACCCTGACCGCTCTGCTGCCCAGTCCCCTGAGCAGCAGTCCCCTGAGGCAGGGCGACCAGGTACTGGAGGAGCATGTGGTTCCTTGAGGCGTGTACGGGGGACACCCAAGGGTGCATGGCCAGCCTAACACAGCACCGTGTCTGCAGAAACGGCACGTGTGTCCCTGAGAATAGGGAAAGCACTGTGTGCCTGTGCAACATGCTGATGGATAACGTGGCCAGCGTGGACATCTACCAGCTGGACCTGTGGGCTGGGAAGCAGCAGTTGTGGACCGGTTCCTTCCAGCCCAGCAAGCATGGTGAGTGGGGTGGGGCAGGCGGTCCCAAAGAAGCCGGCTGGGTCCTGGGGCAGGGGAGGCAGGGTCCATTTTGGGGAGGGAGGCCCAAGCAGCCTCTTACCTTGTCTTAAATGTGATGGGGTTCTTGCCTTTATCTGAGCCTTAGACCTCTCATCTTTGAAATGGGGTTGAGCTCAGCAGTACATCAGGCCCCTTCAGTTCAGATATTTCAACCCCCTGAATGTGAGGCCCCTGGTTGGGGTGTTGAGCAGGCCTGTTGGATGGAAGGCCTGCTTGCTGCAGATCAGAAACTGAGCTGGGACCGTCCTTCTTCCCTCTGCCGACCGCTTCAGACAGTCTGGACTACGGAAGGCTGACCTTATCCTGCTACCCAGAGTCCCTGCAGGCATTCCCCAGGGTGTTGTGACAGGAGTTTAAAACACCATTTATTGCTGTGTGACCTTGGGCAAGTCACATTACCTCTCTGAGCCTCAGTTTTCAGAAGAGAGTTCTTATCCCCATTTTGCAATTGAATAAACTGTAGTACAGAGAAGGCAAGTAACCTGCCTAAGGTCACACAGCTGCTAAGCAGGAGCAGCAATCTCTCCCAGACTTCACAGCCTTCACCACTCCATCAGCAGTTCCTGAAGGGCCTGCTCATCCTGCTGGTGGTCCAGGGTTATTTAAATTGACCCATGAACAAACACGTGAATTAAAATAATTCTCACATGTGTTTGTTGATTTTAATGCATATCATATACTTGTGCTCTCACTGATATGATGACTTAAAAAGAGACTATGTTTTTAAACACACGGATCAAAATAAAGAAAAATACTTAGTAAAACAGCACACAGATGTGGCCAAAAGTATGAAGTGACAACGAGGAAGTTTGGGTTACTTTGGCTTATACATTTTGCGTTCACTGGAGAAAGGAAGTTAGTAACCACTGTGGTGCCAAGTGGACTCTGTTACGAGTCTGAATCTACGTGGCCTTACACATGTATGTGGAGGTGGTGTTGACTAAACACCTCAATGGCCCGGGGCGTGGGCGACAAGCCCTCACCAGACACCGCTTCTCCACAGTGAAACCCATGGCCCCTGGAAACCTCACAGTTGCTTCCAACGACTCCCACATGTGGCAGCTGACCTGGAGCAACCCATACCCTCCTGAGAATTTCCTGTACGATGAGCTCTCCTACCAGGTCAACATTTCAAATGAAGACGACCCCTCAGAGGTGAGTGGGCACTGCGGGGATTCTGCTCCACCTCCTGGGACTCGGGTGGGTGGAGACCCCGGCTCCGGGGTGGGAGACAGAGAGGACACCCAGGCTGCCAGCATCCCTGGGGACCTGGAGTCCCAGCTTCTGCCCCTCCACCCCTCGCCCGATGCCCAGGGAGAGAGAAGGGGTATGATTTCTGGGCCCTGCTCCCCGCTGTAAAGGAGGCACTGGGCCACAGCTGTGTTTCCTGAGGGCCCGGAGGGACACTGAGATTTGGGGAACACACTCAAACGACTGAGTCCCAGCGTGAGATGCTCCCTCAGCATCATCTCCCTCTCGACCTGACTGGTGAGGGAAGGCGTCTCAGCTGGGCTGACAGGCTTACTGGTCCTTGGTTGTAACAGAGAGGAGGCCGAGGCTCAGAGCCTTGCCCCAGGAGACAGGCTCACCCATAGTTTAATGCCCTCGCTGGGCCTGACTGAGATTCCTTTTACGTGACACTCGGGGCATCTGATACTTCTCTGCAGGCGCAGCAGAGACAGGGCTTCCTTTCTAAGTGAGCGTACCGACATTGCACGGCAGTGCAGATTTGTCCATTCAGGTAGAATAGATACTAGCAGGCTGGACACAATGCTGGCTGGTCCCCGTGTTTTATGCAGGTGGGCGTGGGGGTTACTTCGTACCACCATGTTTGCCCCTCGAACATTCCCATGGAAGGAACTCTGTACACACGGGCCTGGCGTCCCCCAGAACTGGGTTCCAGTACCTGCCCTGCCACTTGCCAACTGTGTGATCTTGAGCAAGTCACTTAACCTCCTTGTGCCTCAGTTTTTGCACCTGTGACATGGGGATGTGTTTTTTAAACACAAAAGGCAGCAGACAACACATACTCATCGTCATCTTACCTTTTCCACTTAACAGCAGATTCTGGGTCTCTTCCCAGCGGGGGCTGGGTTGGGCGGGGCTGAGGTTCGAGGCCAGTGAGTTTGGGCTGGGTTGCGGGGGCTCTAGAGAGCCCGGGAAGGAGAGAGAGGGGCTCTGACTCCATTGCGCTTCGGAAAGGTCACCTCGTGCTCCCTGCATGCCAGGCCCCATCCTAGGTGCTTGTCCCCTGAGCCCACTTACTCCTCACAACAACCCGGTGAGGTGGGCGCTTTTATTACCGCCATTTTGCAGACGAGGACATCGAGGTCCACAGAGGTTATGTCACTTACCTAAGGTCACACAGCCAGAAAGTGACAGTAGGGACCTGTACCCTCAATTTACAGGCGAGGAAACGAAAACTCAGAAAAGTTAATCCACTTGCCCCAGCCATGTCACATGGCTAGTCAGGGGGGGTGGGGAAGGGCCCGTTTCCTGGCCCATCTCGCTTGAGTCTGGTCCTAGTTATGAAGGTGGCAAACGATATCCGAGTTGAAGGAATAACCGAATACCCAGGCTGGTGGCTCTTCTTATTTTTTTAACTTATTAGAGAAAGAGAGAGAGAAACATCGATTTGGTGTTCTGTTTATGCATTCATTGGTTGATTCTTGTATGTGCCCTGACCGGGGATCAAACCCACAACCTTGGCATATAGGGACAACACTCTAAACAACTGAGCTACCTGACCAGGGCCAGTCTGGTGGCTCTTTCTTTAAAATCTTTTCTTTCTTTCTTTTTTTCCTTTATTGATTACAGAGAGAGAGGAAGGGAGAGGGAGAGAGAGATAGAAACATCGATGAGAGAGAACATCAACTGGCCGCCTCCTGCATGCCCTCCACTGGAGATCAGGCCCACAACCTGGGCATGTGTCCTGACCGAGAATTGAACCGGTGACCTCTCGGTGCATGAGTCGAAGCTCAACCACTGAGCCACACCAGCTGGACAATCTGGTGGCTCTTAAACACTGTGGAGTCAGCTAAGGACAGCAGCCAGGTGGGAGCTGGCACTCCCCCAGCTGGTGCAGTAATGTCTTCCTTTCTTCCCCCAGTTCACAGTGAATAATGTGACCTACATGGAGCCCACCCTCCGCTTCTCAGCCAGCATCCTAAAGCCTTGGACTTTCTACAGCGCACGGGTGAGGGCCTGGGCTCAGATCTACAACAGCACGTGGAGTGAGTGGAGCCCCAGCGTCAAGTGGTTTAACTGTGAGTATCTATCGTGGGTGTTGGGCATCTTTCCTCCCCACTTTCACTCTGTGGCCAGACACTTCCCCTGGCCGAGCTTCTGGGTTTCCATGTCCGAGGATGCCTGTACTGTGGTAAGCGTACAGACAGCATGGCGTCCTGGCCAGGGCAGGCCGGCCAGGCTGCAGGGACAGAGAAGCCCGCGAGACCTGCGCTTTAACACCGGAGAAATGTATTTCTTGCTCTTGTAACAACCCAACCAGAGCCTGGCTGGTCTGTGGGTGGTTTGCCTCTCGCTGCTCCGTGCCTCTCTAGGGCAAGGACGATTAACCTTTCGTATCATGGACCCCTTGGCAGTCTGGTGAAGCCTGCGCACCCCATTCAGAGTAATATTTTCAGAGGTATTAAACAAAATATGGAGCATTACAAAGGAAATTAAAATTATTGAAATGCAGTTATAACATATTTTAAAATGTGTTATCTAGGAATACATGTCTCTGTTAACACACTAGAAACAAGATCTAGCGGTAGTTCTCATAAATACTGTAATTTCAAAGTAGACGAGGATAATGACATCTCGTGACCTGGCAGCTGTGGCGATAGGAGAGGAGCTGTGTCCTGTGGGAGCCGAGTGACCGATGCTGCTCGCACTGTGGTTTGCTCCCTTCACTCCTAATGGGAGGAAGTGCTAGGTGTCAGAAGTTAGTGAAAATAAGGATGTCATTTCTTTCCCATCCAAGTCTTAGACCTCAGGATCCTGTCGGCAACCTGGTTGGAGGTCTGTGGACCCCAGGTTAAGAATCTCTAAGGACCCTGCCATTGTCTGCATCCAGCCAGCCTTAGCCTGGAAGTGACACATACCACTTCCTCTCAAGTTCTGTTGGTGAAACTGGCCTGCAAGGGATTCTGGGAAATGTAGTCCTTCATTTGTTAGCTGTATCCCCCCCCAAAACAACTGTTTGCAATTTTATCACATGGCTTTTGCAATAGAAATACTGAATTATCTCAAGTAAAACGAAGTCTCACCAGTGGACCTTCCCAGGTTTATACAGCAGCGCGGTGATGTCACCCTGGAGTCTTGCCTTCCTGAGCACAGTGCTGTTTTTCCTTTAGATTTGTCACCTCCTGGCCCTACATTGACTGCTGCCCACCCTCAGACCCCAGGAAGCAAAGGTAATGAAAGGTGGCCACAAAGGAATGCACCTTGTGCATCTCTCTCTTTTATCAGGAAGCAAGAAAATCTTTCCAGAAGCTTCCCAGCAGACTTCCCCTTCATGGCATTGGCCAGACTGTCACATGGCCTCTCCCACCTGTATCGGAGGCTGGGGACTCAAATGTCAGGACAGGGTTCTAGGACAATTGTGATTGGCCCAAACCTCAGGGTGGGCACGTTGCCACCCAGCAAAGAAGACGTGGAGATGGGGGAGGGGAGGCTGCCTCAGGCATCGCCTGTGCAGCGGGAGGAGGACTGTTCACAGTGCTGGCGCCGTGGTGCTTGGCAGGTGCTCCGACCCCGCCCACCCCTCGTCCCTCTCAGCATCCCTCACCTGCTCCTGGGTGTCTCTTCACCCACCTGTCTCCCACGCTGGACTGTGAGCTCCGTGGGTAGTATCTACCCTCTGTCTGTGTCTCCAGTGCCCAGGACAGGGCCAGGCACACAGTAAGTCCCCGCGAGAGTTTTGAGTTGATTTGATTCTATCATTGACCTGGGGAAGGGAAGGGCAAGAGAGAGAAACAGCTTGCAGGGAACGTATACTATGTGCTGAACACCCACTCGTTATTTCTGCAAATATTCACTGAGCTCCTGCTCTGTGCCCGGCCCCATGTGGACCCGGGGAATCAGCAGTGAACGGGGGACGGGAGTCCCTGCTGCTGTGGAACCCACCGGGGGGATAAACAGAGCACGGAGAAGGGAGTCGGAGCTCCAGGCCCGCAGGCGGTCAGCCTGGGAGAGAGTACGCAGGGCAAGGGGACGCGAGGAGACGGGCAGCAGGGGACAGGGTGCGGGGCATTTCTGGAGCTGGCGAGAGTGAAGTGGACGCGGAGAGGCAGCTGGCGAAGGTGGTAACAGCACGTGCTTGTGGACGTGCCGGCTCTGTTCTGAGTGCCGTGGGTGGTGAACCGTGTCGTCCTCACAACAGCCCTAGGAGACAGTGCTGTTGTTAGCCCCACTGTACCGATGCGGAAACCGAGGCTCAGAGCAAGGGGCGTGTCCTGGGTCACAGTGAGGATATGGCTTTGAGCTCAGGTAGAGTCTCAGTCTTCTTCAGGAAAGAGCAGCAGGTTCAAAATCCTGAGGTGGCACTAGCTTTGGAGGAGCAGGGGACAGCGAGTGGGCCAGTGTGGCGAGGGCTCAGTGTGCAAGGGGGAGGGCAGGAGGGGGGGAGGCGGGAGGGCTTGGTGGTTGCAGATCGCGCAGGGTCTGGGAGGACCCTTTCCTGAGGCATCGGTCTCAGCTCTGGGAAGGGGAGACCAGGCTGTTCCTAGCACCGTGCCGGCTCATGGCTTCCCTCCCACTTGCAGACTATGTGTGGCCCTGGGAGCAGCACCTCCCGCTTGCCCTCAGCATCTCCTGCATCATCATCGTGGTCATCTGCCTGTCCTGCTATTGGAGCATCATCAAGTGAGTCCTGGGCCAGCCCCTTTGGGGTACAGAGTGGGCAGGAGTCCCTCCTCTCATCTGTCAGCTTGCAGTCCTTCGTTCGACAGTAAATGTTTATTGAGCAGCTACTCTGTGCGAGACACTGAGGCACCAGCTGCAACAAAACAGACAAGGACCCCGTGCCTCGTGGAGACAGCTGCCAGGTCCACAGACAGCCACGGCCGTTTCCCACAGCCATCCACGCGCTGAGGGAACTACGCCCGGGCACAGGGCAGGGATGTTCCAGGGTGCTGCTTTAGGTGGGGAGGAGGTGGTATTTGAGCTGAGACCTGACTGGGGGAGTGAGCTGGCCAGGGTAGAGCTGGGGCAGGGCCTTCCCTTGGCAGAGGGAGAGGGATCATGCCCAGGGTGTGGTCCAGACAGTGGGGCACCTGACAGCAGACCAGACCGAGGAAATCTAGACAATTGACCTGACAGAGTCAGCAGACATGGGTTCGGATTCCGCTCGGGCACTTGGTAGCTGCGTGACCGGCAGCCTTGGGTTCCTCCTTTGCAGGCTGAGATACGGTGAGAACAATGTCGTCCGTCCTGAGTCCTAAGACTCTGGGGTCACAGTGGGTATAAAGAGCCTGCTTGCCAGTGAGCCTGAGCCCTAGGAAACTCGGTGTCTCCAAGCTCAGTCCCCCAGCTCTGAAATGGGACCAGCGAGCGTCGCCTCGCCATGTGGACATTAGTGATGGCTGAGGATCCACTGAGTGTCCCGCACTCTGCTGGGCACACATTGTGTGCAAGGGTTGCAAGTTTTCCTCTCCATGTCTCGTCACCGCCTCCTCCTCGGCACCCGGGCTGGTCTTCCCCTCTCTGAGCCTCAGGTTCCCATCGCCTGTCCTTGCAGCCCGCTCAGTGTCCCGGCACTCCAGCCTCGTGCTGCTCCTGGCGCCCAGCGGTTCCCTCAGCCCTGCACTCACTGTGCCCCTCCCTGGAAGCCCTTCCCCAGCGTCACCGCGACTCCTCTTCCACCTCCAGTGCCACGCAGAGGTCACCTCCTCAGGGAGGCCCTCCTGGATCACACCCCCATTCCTCTCTATTCCCTTGTCTTCTGTATTTTTACTCATGGCACTTAACGCCGTGATTAATGTCATATAACCATTTCTGTAGCTGTCTGTCTCCTCTTCTAGAGGGTCAGCTCTGTGAGGGCAGGGCTCGTGCCTGGCTCACCGCTGTGTCCCCAGGCCTGGCACGGCGAGTGGTACGTAGCAGGTGCTCAGTGCAGACACGTTGCCTGACTGAGTGGAGTCCGCAGAGGCCCCTCCAGGGGAATCTGCGGACCCGGCCTCAGAGCTGACACATGGCTCCGGGCCGACCAGGGAGAGGGAAGGAAGCTGTTTCCCCCGGGTTCCCTCAGCCTCTCGGGCCACGAGGCCTCTCCCTGCCCCTTCCTTGCGGGTGCTCCATGGAGGGGATTGTTGCTGGGGACACCCAGAGTCCTCTGCAGGGTGAGTCTCTCCCACCCCCTGGGCTTGTTCCCACTGAGGACGGAGCGGCGAGGGCAGCGATGCTGGGCACAGCCGGCTCCTCTGCCTGTCCCTTCTCCTCCCCGCTGTCCCTTCTCCCCTCGGAGCCTCCGTCTGCCCCGCTGTGACGGGTCGGCAGCAGAGCCTGCTCCCGGGCCGAGGGAGAGACCCCCGAACCGCCCTGGCCCCAGGCCCCTGCTGTGAGGACTGACGGCGGAGAGACCAGCACGCTGTCCTTTCTTTTCCAGGATTAAGAAAGACTGGTGGGACCAGATCCCCAACCCGGCCCACAGCCCCCTCGTGGCTGTCGTCATCCAGGAGTCTCAGGTAGGAGGGTGGGTCGGCCGCTTCGGACTGCACCTACGGGACAGTCAGCCGTCTGGGGTGTTGAGGACAGTCACTGGCCTCTGGAGCCGCACCGAGCCATCAGGAAGGTCTCGGTCGGCTGTTCCGCAGCTCGCTGTGGTCACCAGGAGCCCAGGGGCTTCCCGCCCCTCCCTCGGCTTTCATAGCCACTTCTTCAGCCTTCGGTGGGTTCCCTCCCTTGGAGGAGACGACCCCTGAGGTCATCTGCATGTCTGTACCCGGGCAGGAGGCCAAAAGGCGAGGGAGAGGGGGACACAGGTCCTGTGTCTTCCTCCTACGAGCAGGAAACTGTCACCAAAGCGCCAGCAAATCTCGTTTCTCACTGGCCCGAGTTACATCACGTGCTGTTGCCTAAACCACTCAGCGTGAGGGGCGGGGATGCCCTGAGTGCAGCCAGGTGGCATCCGAGGGGGGGGCAGCGTTTCCCGTGCGATGGCCACCCGGGGCGGGCCTGAGCTGCTCAGGGCTCGGGGGGGGGGGGGGGGCAGGTCCTGTCTAGAAGTCTGAGCGTTCCCAGTTCTCCAGGGACCCTCTGGCAGGCTGGCAGGCTCTGGAGCCCGGCGGTGCTGACTCGAACCCTGGCTCTGCCACTTGCCTGCAGAGTGGACTCGAGCAAGTGGCTCAACTGCTCTGAGCCTCGGTGTTCTCGTGGGTTGGAGTAGTGTTCATGCAACAGGGCCGCCGTGGGAATTCACCGAGACACTGCATGTAGAGTGTACACCGCGGGGCCCTGCACGTCCTAAGTGCCGTTCACGTACCAGTCAGCTTAGCTGTGTAGCCAGGGACCCCGAAGCTTGGCTGGAACTGCAGCCATCTCTGTGGCCCTGGCTTCTGCAGGTGGGCCCAGCAGTGGGTTGGGTGCGGGGCTGGGCTGGCTCGTCCCCATGGCTTCACTCAGGTCCGGCCGCTGTCTGACCCTCACCTGGGCAATGCAGGTGACTGAGCCATGCGTCTCACCCTCCCGCAGCTGGGCCAGTTGGCACAGTGTCACGCATGCCACATTCTGTTGCCCAAAGCAAGTCACAAGGCCAGGCCATTTTGCCATCGGCCACGGCAACTTGATATTAAGTGATCTCACTCATGCCTAGGACTGAGGCTCCGGGAGCTGAAGTGGCCTCGTGTGACCTCAGACCCGTGTGACGTCCAGGCCTAGGTCTTCCCACAGCGAATACTGCGCACCGCTGTGGCCAGGCTGGCCGGGAAGGCCTCTCCGCTCTGTTCACTGGCTGCTCTGTGTTTCAGGTGTCCCTGTGGAGGAGGAGGTCCGGAGGCCAGGAACCAGCCAAGTGCCCGTATGTACATGAACTTCGGTCACAGCCTCTGTGGGCTTGGAGGGGTGGCACTGGCGTGGAGGGCAGAGTGGGGCCCCACAGCCTCCGTGTCTGCCTTCCCTTCCTTGGCGTCAGCACTTTTCCTTCGAGGGCCGCAGGAGGAGTGGTCTGGGTAGGCGGGCTGCTGGCTGAGGCCCTGAGTTTCCTGGGTGGGTCGGGCACATGCTGAACCCCCTGGGAGGGCCCTGCCTGAGAGGGGCTGGCAGAGTCGGCTGGTTGGCAGACAGCACTGCCCTGACCCTGAGTGTGCCGCCTCCTAAGCTCCTCCCTCCGGCCCCCGGGCCTCCAGAGCAGGACTAAGGGGTTTACACCTGGCCCAGCGGGGACTTCAGGGCCTGGGAGCCCGAGGACCCCACAGCCATCCTGTCATTCCTTGTGCTGAGTGTTGACGAGTATTTTAAACCCTATCATCGCTGACAAAGACGCATCCATCCAAAGGCTGGGTTTCTAGTCGGTACCAGGTTATGTGCTAAGCTGCAGACATCCCAGACGGGCCTGCCTTCAGGGAGCTCCAGGGTCGCAGTGGGATAGGCTGACCAATTGTTGATTATAAAGTCAGGAAGCATGTCTGCAATAGGTAGACAGCAGTCTAGGGTGACTTCAAGCTGGATTTTGAAGGATGAATAGGAGCGTTTCAAGTGGAGACGCTGAATCTGACCAAACTTTGCTCTGCAGACACTGGAAGACCTGTCTCACCAAGCTGCTGCCCTGTCTCCTGGAGCATGGCGTGGGGAAGGAGGACAGTTCCTTCAAGGACGCCCGGAGCGGGCCCGTCCAGGCTCCTGGAAAGTCAGCGTGGCGCCCCGTGGAGGTCAGCAGGACGATCCTGTGGCCCGAGAGCATCAGCGTGGTGAAGTGCGTGGAGCTGTCAGAGGCCCCGGTGGAGGTGGAGTGTGAGGAGGAGGAGGACGTGGAGGAAGACCAAGGGAGCTTCTGCTCCTCTCCTGAGAGCAGCAGGGGCGGCTTCCAGGACAGCAGGGAGGGCATCGTGGCCCGGCTGACAGAGAGCCTGTTCCTGGACCTTCTCGGGGGTGAGAATGGGGACTTTTGCCCACCAGGCTTGGGGGAGTCCTGCCTTCTTCCACCTTCAGAAAGTGTGAGTGCTCAGATGCCTTGGGCTGAGCTACCAAGCGCGGAGCCCCAGGAGGCAGCCCTTCAGGGCCCGGAGCAGCTGCTGAGCCCAGAGTGCACCCCTGCAGCCACGCTGACGGGGAGCCCAGCCTGCCTGGCTCCCACACAGCCGCCCGCGGTCATCGTCACAGACAACCCCTTCTACCGCAGCTTCAGCAGCGTGCTGAGCCAGTGCTCAGGTCCTGGGGAGCTCGACTCAGACCCACAGCTGGCCGAAGGCCTGGGAGACGGGGACCCCGACATGCTCTCTGCCCCCCAGCCCTCTGAGCCACCCGCTGCGCTCGCGCCTGAGCCAGAAAGCTGGGAGCAGGTCCTCCGCCGGAGCGTCCTCCAGCACCAGCACGGGGCAGCCGGGGGGCCCGCCGCGGCCCCCAGCAGCGGCTACCGGCAGTTCGCGCAGGCGGTGAGGCAGGGCGCCCAGGGCGGCGGGGAGGCCGGGTACAAGGCCTTCTCCAGCCTGCTGCCCAGCGGTGCCCTCCGCCCAGGGACATCAGGGGCTGAGGCCAGCAGCGGCGAGGGCTGCTACAAGCCCTTCCGGAGCCTCCCTTCTGGCTGCCCTGGGGTCCCTGCCCCTGTGCCCCTGTTCACCTTTGGGCTGGACCTGGAGCCGCACGGCCCTCAGCGCGCACTGCCCCCAGGCAGCTCCCCGGGGTGCCCCGCTCTGGAGCCAGGGGCAAAGGGAGAGGACAGCCAGAAGCCCCCGCTCTCCCGGGAGCAGGCCTCGGGCCCCCTCGGGGACGACCTGGGCAGCGGCATTGTCTACTCAGCCCTCACCTGCCACCTGTGCGGCCACCTGAAGCAGTGTCACGGCCAGGAGGAGCGTGGCGAGGCCCACGCTGAGGCCACGCGCTGCTGTGGCTGCTGTTGTGGAGACAGGTGTGAGTCCCCCGTGAGCCCCCTCCCAGGGGCGGTTCCACTGGAGGCCAGCCTCCCGGCCTCCCTGGGTGGCTCAGACGGGGGCAAGTCCTCCCTGTCCTTCCAGCCTGGCCCCAGCAATGCGCAGGGCTCAAGCCAGGCCCCCGCAATGGTGGCCGTGCTCTCCACAGGGCCCCCTGCGTGAGTGCCTCCTAGGTGTGTGCCCGCTCGCTGCCGAGTGCCCTACCCGTGCGCGAGAAATGCCGCCCGGAAGGCAGCCAGGCGGCGGATTTCCGAGACTCGGGGAGCGTGGTGTGGAGGGAGGTGGTCAGACACGGGGGCTGCAGAGACTGGCTCCGCATTCTCAACACGGACCCGAGCTCAGCACGTGCCGTGGGAGGGGCGGGCGCCGGGCGGGTGCCCACAGCAGTCACCTGCAGGGATCCGGACGTTCCTGGGCACCTTGGCTGATGAACGAGCCGTTGGCCACTTGATCGGTCCGCAGCTTCTCCAGCGTACTGTCCCTGTCATGCCCGCCGAAGGCACGTTTGTCCACCTTGTCACTCGGTTGCCCGTGTCTTGCCCAGCCCCGGGACTCGCTGTTGCCATGTTGCTGGCTTGGACGCTGAGCCTAGAAACTAACCAAGCCAACAGGGGACACATTGGGGGGCCTTGGGAAACTGGTGGGAAATGGAGGTCCTGGAAGGGTAGTTATTTGCCCAGAGGTGCCGTTCACTCAACAGGGCTTCAGGAGGTCGACACTGGAGGCGGGATCTGGGCTGTGGAGGGGCTTAGTCAGTGGGGTCACAGAAGCACACGAAATGGGGACTACCAAGCAGTGACACTTTGCTGGCAGATTCCTACAAGGCTGTAAGACGGGGGGCCCCTGTGAAGCCCGGTCCCCAGAATAGACACCCCCAGCTGCCGTGGGGCCAGTCTGTGCCGTGGTCACCATTGCTGGCAGCCCCAGACCAGAGGGACAGCTTCCTGCCTGTGATGCGCTGAGCTGGGCACTCCAGACGCCACCAGGCACATTCACCTGCATTTTGGCCCAGATCTCCCGCTGAGTAATGTTTGTTTGTACACGTCGCAAAAGTTGTTTTAAACCTGGTATTTGTATTTGCTGAGGAGGGTGGAATGGGAAGGAGTAGAGTTTTATATAAATAAAGGTTCTTTATCTCTTTTTTTACTTATGAAAAACACACACTGCCAGGCACTGTCGCGAGTGTTTTATCTCTGTTAACTCATTGAATCATCCCATCCAGAGGAACCAAGGCCCAAGGGGTTAAGTAACTTGTTGGCTCTGCTTGGGTTCCCCCGAGACAGGGATTCAAGTGCAATGAGCTCATTAAGGAGGTGGTCCCAGGAAACCTTGCTTGGGGCACGGGGCAGTGAGGCAGGGAAGGACAGGAGGCAGACAGTGCCCGTGTAGGCAACCGCCACTTAACCCTGCAGAAGTCTGGCAAGCCATGCACAGTGCATGCCTAGAGGTGTCCCTGCAAAGGGGCAGGGCAGCTGGGGTGCTTGTTCACCAACTCCCATCATTGTTAGAGGGCCACTTCCAAGGGTACCAGCAGCTGCTGCTACAGTCTGCCAATATCACACAGCTAGTTAGTGGCAGGGCCGTAGCTGAACCCAGGCAGCGACTGTCACCCAGGCTCTCTGTAGGGGATCCGTTTGGGACATCCAGGCAGATGGTGTGATGGAGTGGGCCTCAGACAGGCAGGCAGGGGATTTTAACCTCCTGTCTGTGATCACTGTGTGTCCCTGAGTAGCTACCCTGACTGTCACAGTTGCAAAATGAGGGATTTGGCTATTTGATATTCCTTTCTGCTCTGGTGTTCTACACAATGCACTAGAAGTGATGGGGAGCTCACTACCTTACATGGAACCTAATGTTTGTTAAAAATGTCTCCATTGTGCTGAGCCCAAAGCTGTCCCTTTAGGTGTCCAAGTCACTTCCCACCCACATGTGGTTTACAGATGGGAAACTTAGTTCTAGGGAGGAAAAGGAACTCGCTAGGGCCACAGTGAATGGCAGGGCCTGAACCAGCCCTCTGGACTTTTGCCGTCAAGAGCTTTTGTAATAAAATGCAATAATTTAAAACAAAAATAACTGTTTGAAGCCAAGCAATATGCTAGGTGCTGTATATCCACTATGTCAGCTCTAGTAGGCAGTCCAGTTACCCACATTTTACAGATGAGGAAGCAGGTCCAGAGAGGTTGAGGTTTAGCTTAGGGCCACACAGCTAGGAAGTCCTGGAGTCAGGCTTTGAAGCCAGGCCCGACCACACAGCTCCCAGTGCCCACAGAATGCCAGCTCATGTACAGCATGGCACCAATTCAAGTGTCAGCTCTAATCCACTTTGAGCATCATCTCAGAAAATCCAATTTAAAAATTAAGCAGCAAACAGAAAATACATGTGAATGGGAGAGAGGAGTCGGGTTGGAAGTCCAACAGAATGGAGGCCGGAGTCATCGTTCTCTCCTTGGGATCTTATAAGACCCGAGTTGTCAGCTGAGGCTGATATGACAGAATTGGCCGGGCTTGGGGAAGCTGGAATGGAGAATTATGCAGAGATACCTCCCATCTCTTACCTGGATTTAAACCCACCCTCCCGGGCTCAGGGAAGCTGGAGAAAGGCCACTGCTCTTGCTTCCCCAACCCGCTTCTCCAGCTTAACACAGGGAAGGAGGACGCAGAGAGGCAGGTAGCAGGAGAGCCTCACGCCCCACCCATGTTTACTGAGCACCTGCTATGCCAGGTACTGTGCTTCCCTCTTGGATCTTAGAGTTCCGTGGGGGAGACAGACATTAAACAGACAAAAGGAAAAACTGCAAACACTGATGGGTGCTATAAAGAAAGTAGGGTTTGAGACTTGGGGAGCTAAAGGGAGGTCTTTAAGGAGGTGACCTGAGTTGAGCCCTTGGTGACTAGAAGCAGCCAGGATGGACTAGGGGAAGAGCATTCTGAGCAGAGGGTAGAGCTAGTACAAAGGCCCTGAGGCACATGGAGTTGGGCGTGTTCACAGCACAGAAAGACCAGCTACAGCACAGTGAACCAGGGACAGTGGTGGGGATAAGGTCGGGTATAGTGGGGGCTGGAGTGAAGAATTTATATTTTGGCTTAAATGCACCTTATCCCCACTTACTGAGAAACATGGTCCAATGGACACCAGTCTCTCTTCAATCTCCCCAATCCCAAAATGTAACCTGCCCATAAGCAGGAGCTAATGAGAGGAGCCCCTGAAAGTGTTCCTCCAATAGGACACCCTCCCACCTTCCCCCCGACACCAGCGCCTGGTTAAAACCCTCACTGCTGACACTCTCACTCCGGAGTAAAGTGACTCCCACTAGGACTGAGCTGATTAGCACATGGGAATAGTTCTTGGAATTTCTCTGACAAAAGCCTTCTGAAATGTTCCTTAAAATCTGGTCCTTGGCCTCCCAAGCCCTGGTCTCCAAATTAGATATGAAACCCCAAGGGTCTTTGGGGCACAGAAGTCTAGAATTCTCAGCCCGGAGGACCCGGAGAGGCCACTGCTCCAGGCTTCCTCCAAACTTCCCTGCAGGCTCCCACTGTTGGTTAATGTGACACGGGAATCCACAGCTTCTGGCCTCTCCGGGTCCCCCACGCTCTCTGGCTTCTACCCAGTCCTCCCAGTCAGGACTTCACGCTAGGCTCACTCCTTCATTCAAATATTTATGAAATAATTACTCCCTGAGAAGCAATTGTTAAACGAAAAATACATCTCATATTATGAGCATGGATCAAAGTTTTACTTTAGATTTACAGGAAGGAAATCAGAAAAAAAAAAAAAAGAACTTTAGTTCAACGAACAATTTTAGGAAGTGGTTTTATAGCAAGACATGAGTGTCTGGGACGGTGCTGTCCAACAGAACTTCTCACCATGGAAACGTTTCACTGTCCGGTACCCTGGCCACTAGCCACGTTCGGCTGTCAAGCATTTGAAATGTGGCTAGTGTGGCTGAGGAAATAATTTTTAAATTTGAATTGACCTGTAAATTTAAATAGCCACACATGGCTAGTGATTCCAGTATTGGACAGGGCAGGGCTAGTAGATCACTTTAGTTCACTTACAACCTAATTGTCTCAGCGTGGAGGGGGGAGGTAATGACCAGAAAGATGGAGGGAGAGAAGGGGAGCGACAGACTGCACCAAATGTCTGTCTCCAGAGCCACGAGGGCGGGTCTAGAGGATCCGGTGGGCCCAGCCCAGGTCCGTCCCGCCTGAGCTGGAAGTAGGCGGTGGGTGTGAGCAGTTTGGCCCCTCAAGGCTGGGCTGGAGCTGGAGCAGCTCAGAGGGGGCTGGGGGGGCTCTGGGGAGGGCCTTGGCTCATCCCCAGGAGGCCTCCAGAGCCATCGATTTCAGGATCCCCATGCCGCAATTTTGCACACCCTCAGCCTGGACTTTACAAAGATTTTTCCTGGGGGGTGGGGTGCTTTAGTTTTTTGTTTGTTTTTTAACATAAAACCGACTTTTTGCTTTTTTCTGATTACTAGGTTGGCACGTGCCAACCTTCTCCGATTCAGAGAAAACTTAAAGGTATAAATAGAAAAGAGAAAACCACCGGAAATCCCATCCTCCGCCCCAGCACCTGGCTCCATGTGGGCGTCACAAATGAATGTTTCTGAAGATCTATCTTCATCTTGTAGAATAGCCTCTGATATTTTTTTTCTATAAAAGATATTAATTAAATTTTTAAAAATACAGCAAGAGAGGCATGACCTCACCAGCTCCTCACAGCTGCGGAGACCTCTGTAGGACTTGCCCATGATGCACCCTGATTCCTAACCACCCCTCCCCCACAGATCCTTACACTTCCTTTTACAGGTGAGAACACTGAAACTCAGAGAAGCAGGGGCTCTACCTTCATCCTGTCTCATTTTGAACCTGCTTTTGCCAGTGGAGCTGTGTGACCATGGGAAAGGTACTTGACCACTCTGGGCCTCAGTTTCATCCCCATCAAAGACAGATGAGAGAAGTACCCTGCAGCCCACAGTGGTGGGGTGAGGATCGAATGTCAAGATCAGCGAAGGCCCGATGGTGCCAGCTGCTCTTGTGATTAGCTTACCTAAAGCACCTGGCAGCAGCAGGACCCTGCCAAGGCTTCCTCAAAATCCCATCCTTTCGGATCATGTCTATTGACAAGCTGGCCAGTGGAGAGGCAGGCCGCATCAGATCGGTCCCTGCTGCCCCCTAGTGGCCTGCTCCGGCCCCAGCGCCTGCCTCTGTTCCAGTAGCTTGAGGTTCAGGTTCAGGTCCAGTCCCCGTGCCCTGTCAAGCCCAGAAAACCAGGCCTGGGAGATTCCCACCCTCTCTTTCATCTTCGCATTTCTTCCCCACCCCGTCCAGCACCTGGGAAAAGGGCTTAGTTGAATTACATTAGGAACTCCTGGTGCTCCAAGGCCAGTCATATAACCTCTCTGTGCTTGCTTCTGTTATCATTGTAACTAGCTAGTTATTAATAATTGGGAAGGAGCAAAAGGGAAGCCAGACATTAAAGCATGGACACCTGGGCAGCTTCACCAGGAAGCTGCAACTCTGCTCCCCTCCCTATAGACGCAGGTTTCAGAGCTTCCAAAAGGTCCTTCCAGAGGAGAATGAGACAAGAGAGACAGGGTTGTACAGAGAGAGAAAGACATTAAACCAAACTTCTGACGCTAGCTGCAGGCTGATACCTGACTCCAGCCACAGAATGACCTCTGACTCAAACCATAGACTGATTCTTTACCCACACTATGGACCTATTTGTGATGCTGGCTGCAGACTGATTCCAGGCATATGCTAATCCCTAGCTCTGACTGTTGTAACCCAGGAGAGTCATCCTCACTCAGACATCAAGTAATTTTGAATATTAGGAGTTTTATTACCTGTGCAGGGACTGCAGCCAATCTACACAGAGGAGAACTGCAGCCCCGAGCTCAGGGGGAGGGTTGCTTATATAGGACAGGGGTTACTCAAGAGTTTTGCAGAGCAAGCAAGCTATGTGTACAGAAGCAGATATCAGCAGTTAGTAGCTGTACAAGTTGTTTATTTTATATTTCTTAACATTTACTAGACCCCAGCCTTGAATGCCTCATTGCCCCGTCTGGCATCTCCTGATTAGTTAAGCTCATGGTCAATACCCTCGTGGTCATGGCTGATGCATACCTTCCTCTTCAAGAATTTTTGCAAAAACAACTCGGGTTCAAGGAACCCAGGAGAGGTTCCTTCTTCTAGCGGATGGAGAATTACTGGATTATAACACTGACCACAGACTAATCACTGATCCCAGGCATAGACAGATCTCTGAGTCTGGATGCCCGGATCCCTCACTGACACTCCACCCCATCCAGGAACTGACATTTCCTGATTTCTAGCTGGTAAATTCAGCTTGAGTTGGTCAACACATCTTGTCTGTCTGTCCTGCCTCTCTACCATAGAATCACAGGGCGGCAAGCTGATGGTTCTTTTTAATCAAAGAGAGCAGCATTGAAGGCCCCTTTGCCAACTTTCCTCTGCTTTGGATGTAATGTCTGGTGGTTTGGCAGCCATCTTGTGATCATGAGGAGACAAGCCTGGAGATAAAAGACAGTTTTCTGAATATGGCACAGTGGGAGAAGAAAAGAGCCTGCATCCTAGATCACTTCATCAGGTGATCAAATCGACCTCTGGGTTCTTAATAAACCATAAACCTGCTTTTGTTGAAACCATTGTGGAGTTGCTTTTGCAGCTATAAAGCAGCCTTAAAGATCATGGGGGGTGGGGGTGGGGATCATGGTAGGTAGAAAAATGGACCTCCAAAGAAATTCACATCCTAAGCGATCTGGAGATACTATGACGCTGGCTCTAAAGACGGAAGAAAGAGCCATGGGTTCAGGAATGCAGGTGACCACTAGAAGCTGGAAAAATCAAGAAGCAGGTTCTCTCCTGGAGTCTCCAGAAGAAACATGACTGCTGAGACTGTGGTTTTTAGCCTGCCCACTCCTGACCTGGCTACTGAGACCCACTATCTCGAATTCTCAGCTTTTTGAAAAAAGAAGTCCTGAATTTTCATTTTGCACTGCGCCCTCAAATTCTACAGCCATTACTGACATAGCGTCATTCATTCTCTACAAAGTTGACTTGTCACTCCCTCTGGACCCCCAAACACCATCACCCCCGTGTTGCAGCTTCTTCCTCCTGCTGCGGGCTTCTTCCCATCGCTGTGGTAATCCGTTCAAGTCCCTTCCATCTGCAGATGGCCAGATTCCTCCACCGCGCCGCCTGCTCCTCCCTCTCCCGCTGTCCCCAGAAGGGGTCTCCTGAGCGGTCTCGTCGGGCTGCACTCCCTTCCTGCGCACCGGCTCCTCGGCCCTCTGTGCAGCCGCTGCCCGCGTCTGCCACCAGCCTGCTGTCGCCGCGCCAGCGCCAAGGCCGGTCTGTTTCAGCCCGCACCCGTCCGCCCCGAGCCTCTGCCCCTGTGCTCGCTGCTGCTGGCCGCTTGCCCCTGCTCAGGCTCATTTCCCAGAGTCCTCTCCTCTGCCCTCCCTTAAGCCTGGGGGTCCTCGGGGCTCATCTCAGGCCCTGCACACGCGCATGCGCACGCACTCCATGGGCAAGCTCGTCTGTGTCCATAGACTTCACTACAACCTTTACTAAATCTACTGGGGTTTCCTGAGGCGGGGACTGGGTCGCCCAGCACCCAGCACAGTGGCTGGCACACCAGTGTGCTCGACAATCATTTGTTGAATGAATGGATGATGCCTTCTGAGTGTATCTCCCAGCCCAGATCTCTTGCCCCAACCGCAGACCCATGTGTCTGTCTGGGTTTCCACATCTCCCGCACACACTCCCTGTCCCATCTGTGCGCATCACTGTCCATGTGACACATATGAGGAGGTCTCGTGTATTCACTGCGTCCTTCATGTCCCATCAGGCCTCCCATGCCTCCCCTCCAGGAGGTAGAGACTCCATGGGTACAGAGGCCTTTCGTTGGTTGGTTCCATGTATTCCAGGGCCTTCGAACAGTGTGCGGTACACAGCAAGTGCTCAGTGAATACTTCCTGAGCAAATAAATGGATCTCCACATGGATGGCCACACACTCAGAGCCAGTGTATCCAAAACCGAGCCCCGCTTCTTCCCCACACCTGCTTCCCTAGCTAGGCCCCGTCTCAGTTGTTAAAGCTCAGGAGCAGGCATTTCCCCAGCTCGCCTGTCTCCTCCTCCTCCCCACCGAGAGGCAGGTGCGCGAGTCTGTCCCGAGGACCCCTTCTCTCCCCCAGCTCTGGACAAGTCCGCCTCCTCATTTTTATCACCTAGAATTATGCAAATAGCACCTTACTTCTCAAACACTCTCCCACCAGGACCAGAGTTGTGTGTGTGTTTATTGTGTCCTTTCTCTGCTCACATAGCCTCCTGACTCCCATTTGCCAAAATCATGGGACACGTGCCCGCAGGGTAACCCAGGTAAGGGGCACAACGCCCTAAGGAGATTTTAGGTGGCATAGGGGTGTGCTGTATAAGGACAAGGGTGTAAAAGGGCATCAAACCAAGGAAAAATTTCTTTGTCAATTCTCCTTCTTCTGACCAGCCCTCCACAGGCCATACAGCAAGCTAGGGTTTAGTAACTCTGAGTTTACTTCCAATTTTTCCTCTTTTTGGTTTTCTAGAAAATAGTTTCAATTTATGGGTGAATACTGACACTTTATTATTAACTAAATTCCATATTTTTCAGGTTCCCAATTCAGGCTCAGTCTCAGTGCTGCCGTTGTACCTCCCTCTGAGGTCTCAGCTGCCAAGAGCTTCCCAGTGGCTCAGGGTGGATCCAGGGCGGCAGCTCCTGATGCAGAGTGGCTGAGCTCCAGACAGGCACTGCGCTGGCCAGCTCCCCCCCCTCCCCCCAGGGGCTCAGGGTGGATCCAGGGCGGCAGCTCCTGATGCAGAGTGGCTGAGCTCCAGACAGGCACTGCACTGGCCAGCTCTCCCCCCACAGCGGCTAGGACTGTTGGGGTTACTCTATAGTCCAGGACACTGTGTGTGCGTGCTCTCAGGCACATCTTAGCCCATTTAGGCCTTGGTTCTGGACCCAGAACTGTCTTAGAATTAGATCATTGTCCCTGCTTCGTCTGGCAAATGGAAGCAATGAGATGATGGATACGAAGAGCCTAAAATAGGATTTATGTCAAAGTGAGCTTAGTACCATGGGTGTGGATTCTAATTTTATTTATTTACTCATTTATTTTTTAATTACAGTTGACATTCAATATTATATTAGTTTCAGGTGTATGGCATAGTGGTTAGACGTTTATATAACTTATGAAATGATCCTCCATGTAAGTCTAGTACCCACCTGGTATCACACATACTTATTACAATATTATTGACTATATTCCCTATGCAGTACTTTATTTACATCCCCATGACTGTTTTGTAACAACTAATTTGTGCTTCTTAATTCCTTCCCCTTTTTCATCCAGACCCCCAAGCCCCCTCTAGCAACTGTCAAAGTGTTCTCTGTATCTATGAATCTGTTTCTGGTTTTTTGTTTATTTGTTTGTTCTTTTATTTTCTTATTTATATTCCACATGTAAGTGAAATCACATGGTGTTTGTCTTTCTCTGCCTAACTTATTTCACTTAGCATAATACCCTCTAGACCCATCCATGTTGTCAAAAATGGCCGAGTAATATTTTGTTCTGTGTATGTACCACCTCTTATTCACTCGTCTATTGATGCACATGTACACTGCTTCCATATCTTGGCTATTGTAAATAATGCTGCAATGAACAGAGGGGTGCATATATCTTTTTGAATTAGTGTTTTGGATTCCTTCACATAAATACTCAGAAGTGGGAGTGCTGGATTGTATGACAGCTCTGCTTTCAATTATTTAAGGAACCTCCATACTGTTTTCCACAACAGCTGCACCAATTTGCAATCCCACCAAAAGTGCACTAAGTTTCCCTTTTCTCCACATCCTCACCAACACTTGCTGTTTGTTGATTTATTGGTGATCACTATTCTGACAGGTGTGAGGTGATATCTCATTGTGGTTTTAATTTGCATCTCCCTGATGATTAGGGACATTGAGCATCTTTTCATATGTCTATTTATCATTTGAATGTCCTCTTTGGAGAAATGTCTACTCAGGTCCTCTGCCTGTGTTTTTTTGTGCATGTTTTTTTTAAATCCTCACCCAAGGATATTTTTCCATCTATCTTCAGATAGAATGGGAGGGACAGAGAGAAAGAAAAATATCAATGTGAAAGAGACACATCTACTGGTTGCCTCCTGCAGGACCCCGACCAGGGCCAGAAACCAAACTGCAACCGAAGTAAGTGCCCTTGACTCTTTGGTCCAAGGGCCAAGGCTCTAACCGCTGAGCCAAACTGGCCAGGACCTCTGCCTGTTTTTTACTCTGATTGTGTGTTTTACTTTGGTGGTAAATTATGAGTTCTTTATATATTTTGGATATCAGCCCCTTATTGGATGTATCATTGGCGAATATCTTCCTCCATTTGGTAGGCTGTCTTTTTGTTTTATTTATGGTTTCCTTTGCTGTGCAAAACTTTTTCATTTGATTTATTTTATTTTTTCGTTTGTTTCCCTTGCCCTAAGATATATAGATATAGATATAGATATAGATATAGATATAGATATAGATATAGATATAGATATAGATAGATAATTTACTGAGAGCAATGTCAAAGAGTTTACTGCCATCATGGTCAGTTTGCTCAGCAGTTAGAGCATCGGCCCACAGACTGAAGGGTCATGGGTTCGATTCTCTGTTAGGGGTACATACCTGGGTTGCATGTTTGATCTCCAGTCCCGGTGAGGATTGTGTGGGAGGCAATCAACCAATGTGTCTCTCTCATATCTATGTTTCTCTCTCTCTCCTTCTCTCCCTTCCACTCTAAAAAGCAATGGAAAAATATCCTCAGGTAAGGATTTAAAAAAAAAAAAGAGTTTACTGCCTATGTTTTCTTCTATGAGTTTTATGTTTTCAGATCTTACATTTAAATCTTTAATCCATTTTGAGTTTATTCTTATATATGGTGTAAAAAATGCCATTGGTATTTTGTTAAGTATTGCATTTAATCTATAGAATGCTTTGGCCAGTATGAGCATTTTAATGATGTTAATTCTTCCTATCCATGAACATGGTATAGGTTTCCACTTACTTGTATCTTCAATTACTTTGTTCAATGTTTTTTGGGGTTTTTTTGTTACAGATATTTATCCTTTTTTTCCCCATTGACACCCTCTTCCCCATCCCCCCCACCCCATCCCCTGCTTTGATGTCCGTGTCCATTGGTTATGCATACATGCATATAAGTTCTGTGGTTTATCTCTTTCCTCCCCCCACCACCCCCTCTTCTGGGGGTTGTCAGTCTGTACCCTACTTCCTCATCTCTGGGTCTACCCTATTCCTCAGACTGTTATGTTCATTATGTTCCACAAATAAGTGAAATCATTTGGTATTTGTCTTTCCTGCTTGGTTTTTTTCACTTAGGATAATACTTTCCAGGTCCCTCCATGTCGTCTCAAAGGATAAGAGATCTTTCTTTCTTACAGCTGCATAGTACTCCATTGTGTATATGTACCACAGCATTTTTATCCATTCGTTTACTGATGGACACTTAGGCTGTTTCCAAATTTTAGCTATTGAAAATAGTGCTGGTATGAACATGGGGGTACATATATTCTTTCTGATTGGTGTTTCAGGATTCTTAGAGTATATTTCTAGAAGTAGGATCACTGGGTCAAATGGAAGTTCAATTTTTAATTTTTGTATGTAACACCATATTGTTTTCCATAGTGGCTGCACCAGTCTGCATTCCCACCAGCAGTGTACTAGACTCCCCTTTTCTCCACACCCTCGCCAACACTTGTTGTTTGATGATTTGTTGATGGCGGACATTCTGACAGGTGTAAGGTGATACCTCATTGTTGTTTTAATTTGCATCTCTCTGATTATTAATGATGTTGAGCATTTCTTCATGTGTCTCTTGGCCATTTGTATGTCCTGTTTGGAGAGGTGTCTATTTAGTTCCTCTGCCCATTTTTTAACTGGGTTCTTTGTCTTCCTTTTGTTGAGTTGTATGAGCACTCTATATATTTTGGAAATTAACCCCTTATCTGATGAATCATTGGCAATGATGCTCTCCCACTCAGTGGGTTGCCTTTCCATTTTGATGGTTGTTTCTTTTGATGTGCAGAAGCTTTTGAGTTTGATGTAGTCCCATGTGTTCATTTTCTCCTTTGTTTCTGTTGCCTTATGTGATATATCAGTGAAAATTCTGCTGTGTCTGATGTCTGAAATTTTGTTGCCTACAGTTTCTTCTAGGATTTTTATGAATTCATGAGTCACATTTAAATCTGTTATCCATTTTGAGTTTATTCTTGTGTATGGTGTAAGTTGATGGTCTAGTTTCATTTCTTTGCAGGTAGCTGTCCAATTTTCCCAACACCATTTATTAAAGAGGCTGTCTTTACTCCACTGTATGCTCTTGCCCCCTTTGTCAAATATTAATTGAGCATACTGCCTTGGGTCCATTTCTGGGTTCTCTGTTCTGTTCCACTGGTCTATATACCTGTTTTTGTGCCAGTACCAGGCTGTTTTGATTACAGTAGCTTTGTAGTATAACCTGAAATCTGGTAATGTGATCCCTCCTACTTTGTCCTTTTTCAAGATTGCTGTGGCTATTCGGGGTCTTTTTTGGTTCCATATGAACTTTTGGAGTGTTTGTTCTAGTTCTGTGAAGTATGTCGTTGGTATTTTGATGGGGATTGCATTGAATCTATAAATTGCTTTGGACAATATGGACATTTTAATGATGTTAAATTCTTCCAATCCATGAACAAGGTATGTGCTTCCACTTTTTTATATCTCCCTCTATTTCTTTTTTTAATGTCCTATGGTTTTCTGCAGATAGGTTCTTTACTTCTTTGGTTAAATTTATTCCTAGGTATCTTAATTTTTGTGCCGCGATGGTAAATGGGATTGTTTTTTCAGTTTCACTTTCTGTGAGTTCATCATTGGTGTATAAGAATGCCATCGATTTCTTGACTTTTATTTTGTATTCTGCTACTTTGCCAAATTCATTTATTAAGTCTAGTAGATTTTTGATGGAGTCTTTGGGGTTTTCTATGTATAAAATCATGTCATCTGCAAATAATGAAAGTTTCATTTCCTCCGTTCCAATTTGGATCCCTTTTATTTTTACTTCATGTCTGATTGCTGTGGCTAAGACTTACAGTACTATGTTAAATAAGAGTGGAAAAAGTGGGCATCCCTGTCTTGTTCCTGTTCTTAAGGAAAATGCTTTTAGTTTCTGCCCATTGAGTATGATGTTGGCTGTAGGTCTTTCATATATGGCCTTTATAATGTCAAGATATGATCCCTCTATTCCCACATTGCTGAGCATTTTTATCAGAAATGGATGCTGGATTTTATCAAATGCTTTTTCAGCATCTATTGATATGATCATGTAGTTATTATTCTTCATTTTATTTATGTGGTATATCACATTTATTGATTTGTGAATATTGTACCAGCCTTGCATTCCTGGAATGAATCCCATTTGGTCATGGTGAATAATATTTTTTTTTATTTATTTATTTATTTTTTTTATCCTCACCTGAGGACATTTTTCCATTTTTAGTTCAGGTAGAGTGGGGGGGGGGGGACAGAGAGAGAGAGAGAAACATCGATGTGAAAGGGACACATCGAGTGGCTGCCACCAGCACAACCGACCAGTGCCAGGGACAAACTGCAACCGAGGTACGCGCCCTTAGCGGGAACCGAACCCGGGTCTCTCAGGACCGCAGGCCGATGCTCTAACCGCTGAGCCAAACCGGCCAGGGCTCATGGTGAATAATTTTTTGATGTATTACTGTATCCAATTTGCTAGCATTTTGTTCAGGATTTTGGCATCTATGTTCATCAGGGATATTGGCCTGTAGTTTTCTTTCTTTGTAGTGTCTTTTTCTGGTTTTGAAGTTAGAATTATACTGGCCTCATAAAACTAGTTTAGAAGGCTTCCTTCTTGAATTTTTTCAAATAGTTTGAGGAGAATGGGTGTTAGTTCTTCTTTGAATGTTCGGTAAAATTGCCCTGCGAAGCTATCGGGGCCTGGGCTTTTGTTTGCTGGGAGAATCTTGATTACCTCTTCAATGTCCTTAGTTGTTATTGGTCTGTTCAAGTTTTCTATATCTTCTTGGTCCAACTTTCTTCGATGTTTTATAGTTTTTTGAGTAAAGGTCTCTCACATCCTTGGTTAAATTTATTTCTAGGTATTTTTTATGCTATTGTAAATAGAATTGTTTCTTTCTTATAGTTCTTTATTAGTGTATAAATATGCAATCTATTTCTGGGTATTAATTTTGTGGCCTGATACTTTGCTGAATTTATTTATTAGTTCTAATCATTTTGTTTTGTTTTGTTTTGTTTTTGGTACTCTTTAGGGTTCTTTATAGAGAGTACCATGTCACTAGCAAACAATGACAGTTTTACTTCTTCCTTTCCGATTCGGATGCCTTTTTTTCTTTTTCTTGTCTGTGACTAGAACTTCCAATACTATGTTGAGTAAAAGCGGTGAAAGTGGACATCTTGTTTTGTTTCTGATCTTAAAGAAAAAGCTTTCAGCTTTTCACTGTTGAGTATGATGTTAGCTGTGGGTTTATCATCTACGACCTCTATTATGTTGAGATATATTTTCTTTATCTTCACTTTGCCAAGAGTTTTTATCATAAATAGATGTTAGATTTTGTCAAATGCTTTTTCTGCATCTATTGATATGATCTTTATCCTTCATTATGGCTGTGTAGTGTATCACATTAATTGATTTGTGAATATTGAACCATCCTTGCAACCAGGAATAAATCCCACTTGATCGTGTATGATTTGTTTAATGTATTGCTGAATTTGGTTTGCTAATATTTGTTGAGGATTTTTACATCTATCAGGGATATTAGCCTAAATTTTTTTTTTTGTAGTGTCTTTGTCTCGTTTTGTTATCCAGGTAATGCTGGCCTCATAAAATGAGTTTGGGGGACTTCCCTCCTCTTCAATTTTATGGAATAGTTTAAGAAGTATTGGTATTAATTATTCCTTGAGTATTTGGCAAAATTTATCTTTGAAGTCATCTGATCCAGAGCTTTTGTTTATTGGGATGTTTTTAAATTACTGATTCAATTTTGTTAGCCATTTTCAGATTAACCGTTTCTTCTTGATTCAGCCTTGGAAAATTGTACGTTTCTAGTAATTTATCCATTTCTTCCAGGTTGTCCAATTTGTTGGCATATAATTGTTCCTAGTATTTCTTTTTGCTTATAATTTTTTATTGATTTTTAGAGAGAGAGGAAGGGAGAGAGAGATAGAATCATTGATGAGAGAGAACATTGATTGGCTGCTTCCTACGTGCCCCCCCACCTGGGGATTGGGCCCACAACCTGGGCATGTGCCCTGACTGGGAATCAAACCGGAGACCTTATGGTGCATGGGTCGACGCTCAACCACTGAGCCACATCGGCCAGATATGTTCCTAGTATTTCTTTATAATTCTTTGCAATTCTGTGGTATTGGTTGTCACTTCTCTTTTCTTTCTGATTTTATGTATTTGCCCCCACCCCCCTTTTTTTTTTTTTGTCTTGATGAGTCTAGCTAAAGCTTTATCAATTTTGATTATCTTTTCAAAGAACCAGCTCTTGGTTTCGTTGATCTTTTCTACTGTTCTTTTTAGACTTGTTTAGTTTATTTCTGCTCTGATCTTTACCACTGACCTTTTTAACTCACTTTGGGCTTTGTGTGTTTGTTCATTTATTAGTTCCTCTAGGTATAAGGTTAGATTATTGATTTGAGATCTTTCTTGTTTCTTGAGCAGGACTGTATTGCAATCAATTTCATCTTAAAACTGCTTTGGCTATGTCCCATAGATTTTAGGTTATCGTGTTTTCATTATCATTTGTCTCAAGATATCTTTTTATTTCTTCTTTGATCTCATCGTTAACCCATTCATTGTTTAGTAGCATGTTATTTAGCCTCCATTTGTTGGTGTGTATTTCAGTTTTCTTCTTGTAATGGACTTCTTATTTCATATCATTGTGATGGGAAAAGATGTTCGATGTGATTTCAATCTTCTTAAATTTACTGAAACTTGTTTTGTGGCCTAACATGTGGTCTATGCTGGAAAATGTTTCAGGTGCACTTGAAAAGAATGTATATTCTATTGCTTTTGGGTGAAATGTTCTGGAAATATTATTTAAACCCACCTGGTCTAATGTGTCATTTAAGGCTGCTGTTTCCTTGTTGATTTTCTGTCTGGATGTTCTATCCATTGATGGGGTTTAAAGTCACTTCATGTTCATCAATATTTGTTTCATATATTTAGGTGCTTTTATGTTGGTGCATAGATGTTTATGAGAGTCATATCCTCTTGTTGGATTGATCACTTTATCTTTGTCTCTTGTTACAGCCCTTGTTTTAAAGTCTATTTTGTCTGGTGTAAGTATCGTTACCACAACTTTTTTGTTCCTTTTCATTTGCATTAAATATCTTTTTCCATTTCTTTTCTTTTAATTTGTGTATATCTTTTTTTATTATTTATTTTCTTTATTTATCTTTAGAGAGAGAGAAAGGGAAAGGGAGAGAAAGATAGAATCGATGAGAGAGAACACCAATTGGCCACCTTCTGCATGTCCCTGCCCTCCACTGGGTGTTTTGCCTACAACCTGGGAATGTGCCCTGACCGGGAATCAAACCAACGACCTCTTGGTGCTTGGGTCGATGCTCAACCAGTGAGCCACACCAGCTGGGCCTGTGTGTGTCTTTTGATCTGAAGAGGGTCTCTTGTCAGCAGCATTATGTACAGGTCTTGTTTGTTAATTCAATCACCCTATGTCTTTTGATTGGAGCTTTAGTTGATTCACATTTAAAGTAATTATTAATAGGTATGTAGTTATTGTCATTCTATTAATCATTTTCTGATTGTTATTGTAATTCTTCTCTGTTCCTGTATTTTTTCTCTGTATTTTTTAATTTATTGTTGTAATGACAGATAAACTTTCTACTTTTATCTTTTTACCTTTATACCAGTTTTATAGTTGGTTGTTCCACTGCTTTTACTAAGTGTTTGATTTGTCACTGAGAATTTTTTTAAATCTATTCTATTTTCTCATTTATATTTTTTATTTTCCTCTTAAAGAAGTTCCTTTAACATTTCTTGTAATACTGGTTTAATGGTGATTAACTCCTTTACCTTTATCTTGCCTGGGAAACTCTTTATTTCTTCTTCAATTCTAAATAATAGTCTTGCTGGGTAGAGCAATCTTGGCAGGTCTTTCACTTTTATCACTTTGAATATTTCTTGACAATTCCTTCTGGCCTGCAAAGTTTCTGTTGAGAAATCAGCTCTCTTGTAGGTAACTAACTGCTTTTCTCTTGCTGCTTTTAAGATTATCTCTGTCTTTAACTTTTGGCCTTTTAATTATGATGTGTCTTGGTGTGGGCCTCTTTGGGTTCATCTTGTTTGGGACTCTTTGCACTTCTTGGACTTGTATGTCTATTTCCTTCACCAGGTTAGGGAAGTTTTCAGTCATTATTTCTTAAAATAGATTTTCAATTCCTTGTACTCTCTCTTCTTCAGGGACCTCTAGGATGTAAATGCTTGATGTTCCAGAGATCCCTTAAATTGTCCTCATTTTTCAATTATTTTTTGTTTTTGTTGTTTTGATTGTGTGTTTTCTACTACTTTGTCTTCCACAATGCTGGTTTGATTCTTTGCTTCATCTAATCTGCTGTTGATTCCTCTAATGTATTCTTCAGTTATTGTATTCTTTATTTCTGACTGGTTCTTTTTTTTATGTTCCCTATCTCCTCATGTAAGTTCTCATTAATTTATTTTTTCTTTCCCTAAGCATCCATTTCATTTAGTTCTTTTTTTAGAGTTTTTTTCCTTTTCTTTTATTTAGGACATGTTTCTCTGTCTCCTCATTTTGGTCGACTCCCTGTGTTTGTTTCTATATATTAGGTAGATCAGCTAGCTCTCCCGGTCTTGACAGAGCAGCCCTATAGGTAGGTATTCTATGGGACCCAGTGGCACAGCCTCCCTGTTCACCCGAGCTGAGCGCTTGAGGGGTGTCTCTTGTGTGAGTTGTATGTGCCCTTCTGTTGTAGTTGAGCCTTGATTGCTGTTGGCACATTAGTGGGTGGGATTAACCCTCAGGCTGACTGGCTGTGAGGACTGGCCATGAGTACAGAGGACAAGCTGTTGTGCAGCAGGTGACCCTGTGGAGCCAGAGTTGCTTTATCAGGGGTCTGATGCCAGCCAAGTCTGCCCTTCATGTTTGTCATTTGTGAAGCTGGTTGAGTGGAGTTCTGGTGTGGTCTGAAGCCAGCCACCAGGTATGTTGGTTCTAGAGCCTATTAGGAGGGATTCTGGTGTAGGCCAAGGTCAGCCATCATTTGTTCCCAGCTTGGGACCACCGGGTGAGAGCTACAGTGTAATCTTATGTTGGTTGCTGTTTGTCCCGGGCTTAGAGGTGTTTGGGGGAGGCCATGCTGTGAAAAAAGGCCAGCTGTGCCCTGGCCAGTTTGGCTCAGCGGTTAGAGCGTTGGCCTGCGGTCCGGAGAGACCCGGGTTCGGTTCCCGCTAAGGGCACGTACTTCGGTTGCAGTTTGTCCCCGGCCCTGGTTGGTCGTGCGGGTGGCAGCCACTCGATGTGTCCCTTCACGTCGATGTTTCTCTCTCTCTCTCCCTTCCTCTCTCTCCCTCCCACTCTATCTGTACAAAAAATGGAAAAATATCCTCGGGTGAGGATAAAAAAAAAAAAAAAAGAAAAAAGGCCAGCTGCCACCGGTGCCGGCCTTGGGCCCCTTCGGGGGACACCATGATGCGAGCTGAGGCCATTTGCAACGTGTGCTGGGCTTGTGGCTGCTTATTTGAAGCTACATTTCAAGTCATTACTGGCCACAGCTTTTGCCAGACTTGCAACCACCTGTTGGGAGTTACAATGCAAGTTGAGACTGGTCACTGCTTGTGCTGGATTTACAGCCGCTTTTAGCAAGATTTGCAAGGCATGTTGAGGCCGGCCACTGCTTGTTTGAGGTTGGTGGACTTTAGAAATATTTTAGGAAAGTCTGCAGCATGAGCCAAGGCAGGTTGTTTGTGTGGAAAAGCCACTGGAAGCGGCTCCAGCCCAGGGCACAAGTTGGGTGAGGCAGATTCTCAGGGAGTCACCAGGGCAGGGGAACCAGTGTTAGCCAGGCTAATGGAGAGCTCAGATGTGGAGCCCACCTGGACCTGCCAGCCGGTTGGGAAGTGTGTTCAACATGGGGTCAATGCGCCTGCTAGCAGTTCTGTCTCCAGAAAGAGCTGCCCTTGGCTCTGTCCCTCCAGCCCTCACCCTGAAGCCCATCCCTTTAGTTTCTCCCTGTATGTCCCTAGTGGTCTTTGAGCTGCTGCCCCCACACTGGAGACCACAAGTGATTCTGCGAGTCCATGCGCGGGCTCAAGAGGAACACCCGGGGCTCCAGCTACTGCTTGTCTCGCTCAGACACAGTTCCTGCTGGTTTCTACAGCCAGATCTCATGGGGACTCCTCTGTCCCGCACCGCTGCCCCAGGCTGGGTAGCCCAGTGTGGGGCTGGTCACTTGCTCCTGAGGAGAGACCTCCACAGCTTAGTCTTTCCAATTCTTAATCACCCCACCTGCCCATTTGGTGGTTCTCAATGATGGTTGTCCTATAATTTAGTTGCAATTTTTATGTGGTCGTGGGAGGAGGTGAGAACAGCATTTACCTACTGCACCATCTTGACCAGAAGTCCAGTAGGAAATCTGATCCTTTCTTTTTAACCACTCTGCTCAGTTTTATTTTGTGTTGAGCGCCCCCACGCCCCACCTTGGGAAAGTTTCCCCACAGGACCCTAGTCTCTGGCATTTGGGTCTGATTCCCGCTGCTGTGCTGGCTTCGTGCTGTTCTGGCACCACACGTGAATAAACACCGACAGTGTGCAACAATGTCCTGGACAACCCATGAGACGCTGGGGTCACTTTTCTTGTTAGGGCAACTCGTACCACTGAGTACCCACTTGAGTCAGTACAGCTTGTAGGATGGTCCCTCTGGAGCTCCGAAGGAGCCAGGTCCACCTTGCTGCAGGTGGGGACATGTAAGGTAGCATGCTTGATGGATCCAGGGAGGCCCTGACTCTGCCCATGCTGAGGGCAGCAGCTGGCTCCGTGGGCACATTGGGACCAGCTCCTCAACTATTCTGGTCCCAAACCAGGGATGGCACTCCAGGAGCCTCAAATTCCCAGCCTGCTCAACCTCTTACTCGTGGGGGTGCAGAGAACATTTTAGAAAAAGAAGCAATCGGCAGGTGCAGAACCCATGGTAACTACAGTGGGTCCTGGGCCATTCTGTGGGGCAGAAACCCAAGCAGGCAGGATGCCCCCCATCTCCTGCCACCTCGCTCATTTGCTGTTTCTGCTTTTCTACTCGGTCACCTTTGGAGGTGAAGAGAAAATACCCAGTGGACGACAATTAAGACTAGAATTCCTTCCTCTGGGACTTTGCGGCTTAGATTACTTCGGGCACACATCCCACGCCAGGCACATTCGCCTAAACTGCCAGGAAACAATAATCAAGCAAAGAAGAGCATTTATTTGGGATCAAAAATTGAAATTTGAGGCACTGATTCTGGTAGCAAATCAAACAGTGTTCTGGTGATGAATAAAAGTCAGAGGGGGTTAAAGTCAAAATGGGGAGATTTGCATAAGTCATTCACAAAGAATTTTAACTGGTGCTGGTGGCAAAATGCTACCCTTGGCTCAGCGCAATTGATTGTGTGAAGAAAGAAATTTCTCTATCCTTCTAGATTTTTCTGGTCTAATAATAAAATAGACATGAGTCAGATTAACAAGAGAAAATAACCAAATTTAATTACATACGTACACATGAAAACTCCACATACACGAGAGAATCAGACAACCTACATACATGACGGGCTCAAAGACAGAAAGTTAAAATGATGTTTATATAGTACTCGAGGCTAAGGTAAGATAAGGCATCTCAGGCTTTAGTGGGAAGGAAGATCATTCCCAGGACAATAAGAAAAACAGATGGACAACCACATCAAAGTTACAACTAAACTACAGAACAACCATCATTCAAAACCGCCTGAAATCAAGCTGAATGGAAGTCCTACAACTACAAAGTTAAAGAAGCCCCATCCAGACTGGTAGGAGCAGCGGAGGCAGAGGGGCTGGCCCCACACCCACGTGTGGCGGATAAAAATCAGGAGGACACCTCGGCTGGGAAGATCCTCCCTGAGGACGAGGGGTCCCCATCCCACACTAGGCGCCCAGCTCAGGGTTCCAGTGCCAGGAAGAGAATCCCCATAACTTCTGGTTGGAAAAACCAGCGGGAACTGAGGCTCAGGGAGGCTGAGGCAGCTGGAGCCCCAGGCAGCTCCTTAAAGGGCCCGCGCACGGACTTATCAGACTCTCTCCCTCTAAGCTTGGAGGGGAGGCAGCTCCAGGGGCACCAGAGACATACAGGGAAGAACTGAGCTGTTCGGCATTGGAGTGAGGGCTGGAGATGGGACTTTCTCCGGGACAAACGTGCTGTCAGAGGCCTTTGTTCCTTTGGTGAGCCCTTCCCTGAGGCGGCAGACAGCTGCCATATCTGGGACTCCAGCAACCTGGCTCACACTGGTAGCCCCGCCCTGGGGATTCCCTGAGGCCCCGCCCCACCCCGCCCAACTTTCAGGCCCACCCAAGCTGTTGCCAGTTGTTTAACCATAGGTTTGGCCTGTCTTGGATCCTGCTTCAGGTTTTCCTAAATTCTTTCTAATAAGCAGCATCTGGTCTCAGCTAGCCCCATACCTCTCGTTACGTAATACACAGAAACAAACACAGAGAGGCAGCCAAAATGAGGAGACAAAGAAACAGGTCCCAAATGAAAGAACAGAAAAAATCTCCAGGAAAAGGACTACATGAAATAGAGATAAGCAACCTAACAGATGCTGAGTTCAAAATACTGTTTATAAGGATGCTCAATGAACTTAGTGAGAACCTCAGCAAACTTAGTGAGGACCAGTCAGAAACGAAGTGGCACTAACTGAAATAAAGAATAATTTACACAGATTCAATAGTACAGTAGGTAAAGCCAAGAAGCAAACCATCGATTTGGAATATAAGGAAGCAAAAAACACCCAATCAGAACAGCAAAAAGAAAAAAGAATCCAAAAAAATGAGGATAGTGTAAGGAGCCTCTGGGACAACTTCAAGTGTGCCAACATTCGCATCTTGGGGGTGCCAGAAGGAGAAGAGGGAAAACAAGAAACCGAAAACCTATTTGAAACAATAATGGCAGAAAATTTCCCTAACTTGGTGAAGGAAACAGACATACAAGTCCAGGAAGACAGAGAGTCCCAAACAAGATGAACCCAAGAGGCCCACACCAAGACACATCATCATCAAAATGCAAAAGGTTCAAGACAAGGAGAGAATCTTAAAAGCAGCAAGAGAAAAGCAGTTACCTACAAGGGAGTTCCCATAAGACCGTCAGCCGATTTCTCAAAAGAAACTTTGCAGGCCAGAAGGGAGTGGCAAGAAATATTCAGAGTGATGAAAAGCAAGAACCTACAACCAAGATTACTTTATCCTGCAAAGCTGTCATTTAGAATCGATGGCCATATAAAGAGTTTCCCAGACAAGAAAAGTTAAAGGAGTTCATCACCATCAAACCGTTATTATATGAAATGTTGAAGGGTCTTTTTGAAGAAAAAGATAAAATATATGAACAAGCAAAATGGCAATGAATACATATCTATCGACAATGGATTCTACAAACAAAATGAACAGGCAGAACAGAAACATTCTCATAGATACAGAGAACATTTTGTTGGTTGCCAGATGGGAGGGGGGTTGGGGAATGGGTGAAAAAGGTGAGGGGATTAAGAAGAACAAATTGGTTGCTAGACTGACAAACCTCAAAGAGAAGGGGGATGGGGGGGGGAAATAAACCAAAGAACTTATATACATAACCAATGGACACAGACAACAGTGTGGGAAAAGGCGGGAGGGAGGCAGGAGGGGGCGGGAGTGGGGAGGAGGGGGTCAATGGGGGAAAAATGAGGAACATCTGGAATACATTCAACAATAAAGATTAAAAAAAGAAAAAGAAAAGCAGATGTTCAGTACCTAGATGTTTGCCCTGCCATATATATAACTCATAAAAAGTTATCTCTGGGCTCGGGACAGTTTGGCTCAGCAGTTAGAGCATTGGCCCACAGACTGAAAGGTGGTGGGTTTGATTCCCAGTCAAGGCCATGTCCCCGGGTTGCAGGTTTGATCCCTGGCCCAATCAGGGTCATGTGGGAGGTAACCAATTGTTGTGTATCTCTCACATTGATGCTTCTCTCTCTCTCACACACCCTCTCCCCCCACCCCTTCCACTCTATCTAAAACAATCAATGGAAAAATATCCTCAAGTGAGGATTATCCAAAAATAAATACATTTTTTAAAGTTGTCTCTGGTGATAAGGCTTATTATGGACAAGGCCCCAAATTTATATTCTTTAAGACAGAGGTAAAAGTTTCTCATGAGCCCACAGAGTCTCAACTGCCTTCAGCTCAAAATAATTCCCACGACAAGGTCGCGCATCTTGGACAGACTGCTCTGTCCCCTTCAGCCCCGCCTCGGAGACCCCGGGGAGTGTTACGGTCCAGCAGTCGGGTGCTGGCCGTCCCACATCTCGAGAAGGTCGGCTCAGCTGACTACTGCCTCTCCGTCGGGGGAGGGGGGGGGGCAGGGGCGCCGGGGGCCCCAGGCAGGCCTGCGGCAGGAGCAGTGAGGCAGCCAAGGGGCAGCTCGGTGGAAACTAAAGGCAGGAGTGGTTCCCAACTGGAGCGGACTGGAACCCGGCTCCTGAGAGCAGCAGGCGGCCAGTCCAGAGCTCCGACGTCTCACTCGAAGCCTCTTCAGACGCAGGGAGAACAGCGGGCCGGCTGACGGCTCCCGGTTCGCAGTTGCAGCGCCCACAGCGCGGCGCCCACAGCGCGGCGCCCACAGCGCGGCGCCCACAGCGCGGCGCCCACAGCGCGGCGCCCACAGCGCGGCGCCCACAGCGCGGCGCCCACAGCGCGGCGCCCACAGCGCGGCGCCCACAGCGCGGCGCCCACAGCGCGGCGCCCACTCCCGCGAGCGGCTGGGATCCTGCCTCACATCGAGCCGCCCACGCTGCGCTGTGGCTTTGGAGAAAGGTCTGTTTTAGTTCTCAATAATTCCAAGTCAGAAAGGTGGAAAAACAAACAAACAAAATGTCAGCGTTCAGTCCAATTTGCAGATACAAAACAAAAACCTCAAAAGACAGTGAACAGCACTAGAATTTAATATCCAAAACATGCGTTACTGAAATAGAATTTTTATCTTTAAAATTATACCTATTTTGATCAAAGATAGCCAAATGAAGACTAATTTATACACAAATTATGTCTAGTTTCAATAAACTTAGCCTTTTATTTACGTAGGTGCAAAGAGAATTGTGAATAACCATATAGAATATCTTGAATCTGCTTTGCTGGAATTTTTCGTAAGAAATTTTTATGTTGAACTTTAAAAGGCCTCTCAAGGCCAGAAATGCCAAGCCAAGGATTTGCCATTAGGCTCTGCCTACAATACCCATAGATTTGGGTGAATTCCAGTGTACTTGAGGTCCACAAAATATATTGAATTTCCTGCACCTGCTAGGAAGTGGCCTTCCGTACTCACCTGGTAAGGTTGCTGGGAACCCGGTGTGCAAGATAGCAGGCCAATATTTCCAAGGGTTTTATTGGCTTTCATATGTAAATATTTTCTTTTTTCCTTTAAATTTATTTATTTATTTATTTTTTGTTAATCCTAATCAGAGGATTATTTTTTTTCCATTGATTTTTAGAGAGAGTGGAAGTGTGGGATGGAGAGAGAGAGAGAAACATAGATGTGAGAGAGTCACATCAACTAGTTGCCTCCTGCACACACCCCAACTGGGCCCAGGTCTGAACCTGAAACCCAGGTAAGTGCCATGATCAGGAATCGAACCCGAAAGCCTTCAGTGTGTGAGGCAACGGCTCTAACCACTGAGCAAGGTCTAAGCCAACACCAACCAGGACTAAGTCTTTTCTTGTTTTATCCTCGCCAGAGGATATGTTCCCATTGACTTGAGAGAGAGAGAGAGAAACATTGGTGTGAAAGAGAAACACTGATTTGGTTGATTGCCTCTCCTCGGAGTCCTGAGGTGGGTAGGGAGTCAAATCGGCCACCTTTTGGTGCATGGGATGACACTCCAACCAGCTGAGCCATCCAGTCAGGGCAATCTGATATTTTTTAATATGGTTCCTTATTCTCTCTGCTCCACTCATGCACAGTAGTCCAGATCTTTTTGCAAAGATTGTGTTATTGATTACTGACCCACCGAAACAGGCCCTGGATCCCCATAAATGGGCTGAGATTTCCTGGGGGGTGCAGTGGGAAGGCCCTGGCCTCCTCCTGAGCCATACTTTGAGGTGTTCGCTTCCTGTTCCCTAGAATGCCACCATTCTCCTGCTGGGTCTGCGGCCTCCTCACACCCCAAGTTTGAAAGGATGGTTGTGAGTACTGAGCTAGTTTCCTTTAGAACTTGAACCAGACTACACAGACCCAAAAACCAAAAGTCAGAGATAGGAATGCACAGATCCGTAACGAAGGCTACTGAAAGTTGGCATGAGAAAACAACCCCTCTCAGCTTCAAACCTTCCTGCGGAACAGACGGTACAGAAAACAAGGCGCAAAGAGCGGGGGGGGAGGGGGGGGGGCTCCTCGGGCGCGCCCCGCCTCCTGGGCCCGCCCCTCCTGCCAGCCTCGCCCCACCCCGGGCCCGCCCCTCCTGCGCCCGGAGACTCTCCTCAGAGCGCAGCCGCGGGTCCCTCCTTGTTCTAACAGCTTCATTTCGTTTTTAAAAAGCCTGTGAGCCTGGGCTGGCCCTGATTCCACCCAGATCCCTAAAATAAGGAAGCTTGGGGTCTAGGGGTCGAAGAGAAGGTGTGTCTAGTCAATAACAGGGGCAGGCCGGGCTGCAGGGAGGGCGGGGCAGGAACACCTGCCTGCATTCTGGAGTCTGCAGCCCAGGAATGTTGGAGCAAAGGTCCTGCCTTCTGGGGGAAAAAAGGGAGGTAGTAGAGTTTCCAAGATCCCTTCCAACTCTAAATCACAGCACTACTCCAGGGACGTTTTGTGTGGGGTCTTTATGATCAGACGATCCTAGAACTTTGTTCAAGCTGGGGCTAAGGGCGGGAAATTGGACAATGGAGGCAGGTGGGCTCTTGCCTGATTCCATCCGGCACAGAAGGAACAAGACTGGGAGACTTCCAACAGCTGTCTTCTAGACAAGCATGTCACGGGACAGTTTCTGGAGAACTTCTCTCTCTCTCTTTTCAGTGACCCCCTAACCCCCAAAACTTTCTCTAGTGCCTGCCCCCTGGCCCTCTTTTAGGCTGTTTTAGTACTTGCCAGGACTTCCCTTGTGAAATCTCCAAGACCATACCTAGGAAGCGGGACTGAAGGAAAGAGACCAATTGCTTCCACAAGTCAGGGACAGACAACCACAGGAGCACCAGGGAGACCAGCAAAACCAGTGTTGGTTTTTATTGAGATGTCAAGGTAGAGTAACGCCGAAGAGCAGAGCCGACTTGAGTACAGAGGCAGGAATTAAGGGTTTCATAGACAGGCAGGCCTCGGTCTCCGGACTAGGAGAAAGTAGTGGGTGATTTGGGTGCTCACAAGGACTTCAGGAAGGCCCTATATTTGTCCAGGAAAGGAACAGACAGCGTGTTCAGCTCTTGCCGAAGTTCCTCCAGAGCCCTGTCCCGCTCTTCCTGGGTTCCCGTCATCTGCTGCCTATAATAGGTGATGTACAAGTTCACCCAGTCATCCACTATAGTCATCATGGCTTCTTCGGAGACATGGGGTTCACTGAAGACCTGGGTGAGGGAGGTCAGCAATGTAAGTCAGAAACAACCCACACCCACATACTCTGACATCCTCTTCTCTCTGGGTTGTATTCCCTGTCCCTAATTAGTTGTTTCCATCAACTCCAGCGTTACTCTCCCAGCTACAAATGATTCTCCCTTCCCTGCCCTCGCCACCCCTCAACACTCCAGGCCTGTCCTTTGAAACAGAGTCCCTGGGCTTACCTGCTGATTCAGCAGAGCATTGAATTGCTTTATTCCTGTGGAGATGACATCTTTATTAGCCTGAAGAAGAGCCATCTGCCTGTTTAGAGAAAGAAAATTTAAGTATCCTTTCCCTCATCCCTAGGTAGTTCCCCCAATTTCCTCTCTCCTCTTAAAGATTCCTGGTGCCCTGCAGGGTCAGCCCCCCCACCCCCCCACCCCAATACCTTTCAAATCCTGCCCTGATCTGAAATTACATTTCTCCCACTTTGGCTCACCTTGAGGACCAACGGTGCTGTTATGTCTCACCCACACTTTCAGAGAATGTGTGTCCCTTTGCGCCAAGCTAGATGCAGGCAAGGAGTCAAGCGCCAGCCTAAGAGGGAAACGCCCTGCATCTGGGTCCTGAGGGAGGGTGATAGGTCAACCAGGGGAGGGGAAGGAGGGAGAGGCGTCCCTGAAGTTAGAAAGATAGCAAGGCCATGAGGCACAGATAAGTGGAGAGACCCAGAAAGCCAGACCAGGGCCAGATCCTGGCCCTCTACCCACATCGCAGTATCCAGGCTCCAAATGCTAACAAAACTAACATTAACTGACCCCCTATTACATGACAGGCACTTTAAAATCATCACATCAATATAATGGCAATTATTCTCCCAGTTCATAGATGATATATTAAGAGCAGCTTATATTTATCACTGATGCCAGGCACTGTTAGGCAAGTGCAAGTCATGTCACGATTTACACATGGGCCATCTGTAAGATGTGGGGACTGAACTGTACCAGGCTGTGCTCTGCCAGAATGGAGACATAGTTGTCTTGTTCTCTAACATATCATTAGATACTCAACAAAGTAGAAAATCTCCTTCTTCTTTTTAAATATTTTCCTAATGTTTTCCATTTTTAATAGATGTTTTTCAAATTTCAAAACAACACAGACTAATTGAGTTAAGTGAAACATTACAAAAACTGTACTCTGAAAAGGTGATTATTTTTGTTCCCTTCCTCTACAGCATTAAAGATGTGTGTGTTTCCCGTTACATCTTTCTGAATTCAAAAACCAGCATTCATACTTCATAGGTGCCTATACATTCATAGATATTTGTTAATTTTATTTTTTGTTTATAGCATTTTCTTAATTAACATACAGCAAAATTGACCTCATTTTGGTATACAATTTGTGAATTTTAATACATAGATTCATGGTCACCGGTTCAATTCCCAATCAGGCACATGCCCAGGTTGTGGGCCCAATCCCCAGTTGGGGGCATGCAGGAGGTAGCCAATTGATGTTCTTTCTTGTCGATGTTTCTATCTCTCTCTCTTTCCCCCTTCCTCTCTCTCTAAAATCAATTTTAAAAAAATGTAGATTCGTGTAACTACTACCACAATCAGGACACAGAACATTTCCATCACCCCAAAAAACTCCTTCATGCCACCCCTTTATGGTCTCCTCCAGTCCCATCCCTAAACCCTGCCAATAATCGATCTGTTCTCCATCACCACAGCTCAGTGTTTTTGAGGATATCTTATAATGGAATCATATAGTGTTGGAATCAAGCTTTAAAACTGGCTTCTTTCACTTAGAATAATGCCTTTAAGATTCATCCAAGTTTTTGCAAGTAGCAATCATTTGATCCTTATCACTGCTGTGTGCATCGCACGAATACATCCAGTTTATCATTCACCCACTGATGAACAACTGGATTGTTTGCAGCTTGGGACAAGCTTGAGTAGAGCTATAAATTTTTGTCTACAGATTTTTGTGCCAATATGTTTTCATCTATCTAGAGTAGAAATGACTTGTTACCACCAGGACAAGTAATTGCAATACAACCTGACAAAGTTTTTCCGAGGAATAATTTGACAATACTTGTTCAAATTAAAATATACATACCTTTGGCCAGGCCAGTGTGGCTCAGTGGATTGAGCATCGTCCCATGAACTGAGAGGTCCTGGTTTGATTCCTGGTCAGGGCACATGCCTGGGTTGTGGGTTTGATCTCCATCAGGGGACATGCAGGAGACAGCTGATCAATGTTTCTCTCTTACATCGATGTTTCTATCTCTCTCTTTCGTCCTCTCTCTCTAAAAAAAATCAATAAAATATGCATACCTTTTAACCCAATGATTCTGCTTTGGCCTCTATTTTAAAGAAATATTCATTTTCAATGTACAAAAAGGCCTGTACAAAGAATTTACCATACCAGTTTGAAATCATGAAAAGGCAAAATCAACCGGAAGGTCCATTAATATGGGGAATCTAAAGAAATTATGACACATTCATACCAAGGCATGACATGCAGTTAGTAAAATAAATGAGGTTGATATATATGCGCTGATATGAAAAGATCTCTAAGGTGATGTTAAACAAACTACAGTTAGAGCAGGACATCCAGGCTGCGAGTATGGGCAATGAGAATGAGACTAAATGTCAAACTCTGTGTGTGTGTGTGTGTGTGTGTGTGTGTGTGTGTGTGTAGAATGGTAAACAATATTTATTTCTGGGGATTGATGGGCATTAGTTGGGAAATGAAAAGAGGGATAAATGTCAAGTGAGAATTTGACGTGTGTGTGTGTGTGTGTGTGTGTGTGTGTGTGTGTGTAGAATGGTAAACAATATTTATTTCTGGGGATTGATGGGCATTAGTTGGGAAATGAAAAGAGGGATAAATGTCAAGTGAGAATTTGACCTTACCTCTCTATATTATTGTTTAAATTCCTTGTATCCTTCTATTCTTTATGTAATTCATAAAAAAAAAATGCAAATTTAAAAAGAAAGGAAAAATGGTATAGTTCTAAAATCCTTAGCCGCAGGTTTAAATCCTGCCCCGGTGCCTACAACAGTAGCAGCTCTCACTAAATCTTTGTTAAATGAATAAATGAATGACTGTTTTGGCCATCTTCAGTTCTGCAACTGAAGCTGCTTCACATATATAAGCCTCAGTTTTGTCTGTAAAGGAGGAATAAAGTAATACCTACCTTACAAAGGCTATTCATTCCACAAGTAGGATTTGGTACCTACCTTTGTGCCAGGCACTGGCACGAGGCACTGGGAATATATCAGTACCAAAGACAACCTTTCTGTCCTCCTGGAGCTTATGTCCTACTGGGGGGGGGGGGGGGGTGAGAGGATGAATGAAAAGTGGCCAAGTCTGAGAAATGGGCACGGCCCATCTACAGAGTTTTGCAGACCATGACAAAAAGTTTGTGTTTTGTTTTCAATGTGAAGAAAAGCCATCGAGGCTAGTATCAATAAGACAAGAAATAACAAGTGTTGGAGAGGATATAGAGAAAAAGGAACCCTCATGCACTGCTGGTAGGAACGTAAACTGGTACAGCCACTGTGGAAGACGGTGTGAAGGTTCCTCAGAAAATTAAAAATAGAGCTACCTTGTGACTCAGCAACCCCTCTTCTGGGTATTTTCCCCAAAATTTTAAAACATGTACATGTAAAGATATATGTACCCCTATGCTCATTACAGCATTATTTATGGTAGCCAAGACATGGACACAAACAAAGTGTCTTTGATGGATGATTGGATAAAGAAGATGTGGTACATAATACAACGGAATACTCAGCCGTAAGAAAGAATGAAATATTGCCATTTGCGACAACGTGGATGGATCTTGAGAGTACCGTGCTAAGTGAAATAAGTCAGATGGGAAAGGACAAGAACCATGTGATTTCACTCATATGTGGGATATAAAACAGAAAATAACCTATGAACAAACAAAATAAGCAAACTCATAGACACAGATAACAGTATGGTGGTGACCAGAGGGTAACAGGTATGGAGGTAGAATTAAGAGGGAAAAGGGTCAAGTATGTGGTGATGGAAGGAGACTAGATTTTGGGTGGGAGCACACAATGCAATATACAGGTGGTGTATCATAAAATTGTACACTTGAAACTAATATAATGTTATTAATTAATGTTGCCCCAATACATTTAATTTAAAAAAAAGAAAAGCTATCGAAGGATTTGGAGGAGAATGCTACAAACTTCTTCCATAAAGCAATAGGTAGCCACTGAAAGGTTTTTAAGCAGGGGAGTTTTATTGATTGATTGATTTTTAGAGAGAGAAGTAGAGAGAGAAAAAGAGACATCAACTTGTTGTACCACTTATTTATGCATTCATTGATTGACTCTTGTATGTGTCCCGACCAGGGATCAAACTGACAACCTTGGTATATGGGTACAATGCTCCAACCAACTGAGCTACCCAGCCAGGGACTTTAAGCTGGGGAGTTTTAAGCTGCGTGGAAAATGGACTGTAATGAGTGTTGACTGTGTGGGGGTTCAAAACAAGTCACCTCAAGGTGTGCCTCTGTGGTATGCAGATTGTTTTGATCTAGAGGAAACCGAAACACTGTTGGCTCAATAACTTCTTCCCTGACTTAATTACCTAGTACAGGTCCTCCTGCCCATAATAAGAGATAATCAGAGATAACATTTTTAACCTATAGATGGGGCAAGGAAACATTATTATTATTATTATTATTATTGAAAGTATTACAGATGTTCCCCTTTTTTTCCCATTGACCCCCTCCCTCCCAATCTCACCCTATTCCTGTCTTCCCAACCTAATATCCATGTATATTGGTTGTGCATATATACATATAAGTTCTTTGGTTTTCACTGGAGATTTTCAAGATGGTGGCGGGGAGGAATGGAGCAAGGGTGAGTGTGTGAGAGTGTGAGTGAGTGTGACAGAGTATGAGTGGACATGAGTATGGAAGAGCAACCTCAAGCAGTGCAGAAACGTAGGGCAGAGGGTTTCTATTCTGTGGATGAGAAGCAGCCAGCTACCATGGTAAGTGGCTTGTCAGGGTGCTTCTCCCTGCATGGCCAGAAGTCCCTGCCATTTTGGAAGATCCTTGGTCTTCTCTGGGAGGAGGCAGCAGGGAGCAGATGGAGCTGAGCCACCTGAGTCCACCAGTTCGCCTTGTACCACTGGACCAGTGGACCCCACTGTGTCAATGTGGACCACCTCACAGTAGCAGTGCTATTGAGGTGCCTGCTGTGGTAGCCACAACCGGCCAGGAGCTGAACACCCTCCCCCACAGTAGCAGCCTGATGGGAGCAGAGCACCATCCCCCACAGCTGCAGCCTGAGCAGAACCAAACATCACCCCAAGCAGCAGCAAAATCCCGGGAGCTGAGCAGCCTCAGCCTCCAATAACAGGAGAGGATTGGGAGCTGAGAGTACCCCCTGGCAACAGCAGCAGCAGTAGCAGCACAAACCATGAGTTGACACTTGTCCCCAGCAGCATCAGCAGTGACTGATCAGGAGCTGAGCCTGACCAGGCAGCAGCACACCATAGCAACACCACAGCAGGAACCATGTACCCCAGAAGCATACCAGCTGGACCCACACACCCCAGGAACACTTACCAGGACAGACCAATACCAGCCGCCAGTTGTCAATCCTCCAGGATCCACAGTAGGCAAGAGGCACCACACACCAAAACAGTCTGGGAGGCACAGCAGCCTTATTTGATACACACTGACATGCCTACACATTCCAACATCCCTAACCAGGCCTAGCACTACCAGACTGCTAAAATGGTAAGACAAAGAAACAACACGCAAATGAAAGAAAAGGAGGAATCACCAGAAAACAAGCTACATGAAATGAAAGAAAGCAATTTGTCAGATAAAAAATTCAAAACAATGACTTTAAGGGTGCTCAAACAATGTAGTGAAAACTATAAGCAACTTAATAGGAATTATGAAGAGCTCAGGGGGAACTATATCAGCTTAAAAAAAGAAGTAGAAGCTATGAATAAAAATCAAGACTAAATAAAGAATGACACAGTGGTTATGAAATATACCTTAGAAGGATTCAATAGTAGATTAGAAGAAGCTGAAGACAGAATCAGTGAGTTAGAAGATAAGGTAGACAAAACGCCCAAATAGCTCTGGCTGGTTTTGCTCAGTGGTTAAACCATCAGCCCTTGGACCAATGAGTCTCAGGTTCGATTCTGGTCAAGGACACGTACCTCAGTTGCAGTTCAGTCCCTGGCCCTGGTCAGGGTTGTGCAAGAGGCAACCAGTCAATGTGTTTCTCATATCAATGTTTTTTTCCTCTCTCTCTTTATCCCCCCACCCCCAATTCTGTCTGAGGATAAATGGGAAACTATCCTTAGGTGAGGATTAAAAACAAACAAAAAACAAACACACACCCAAATAGAGCAGCAAATGGGGAAAACAGTTAAACAGCAGGAGGAGAGTTTAAGGGAGCTTTGGGCCAATACAAAATGTAACATCATTCGTATGATAGGGGTACCAGAAGGAGAAGAATCAGAGAAAGGAATAGAGAATCTGTTTGAAAAAATAATCACAGAAAACTTCCCTAATTTGGTGAAAGAAAAAGTCACACAAGTCCAGGAAACACAGAGAGTCCCAAGAAAAATTAACCCAAAAAGACCCACAGCTAGACACATCATAATTAAAATGGAAAACATTAAAAACAAAGAAAGAATCTTAAAGGAAGCAAGAGAGAGACAGAAAGTTACCTACAAGGCAGCTTCCATTAGACTGTCAGCTGAATTCTCAATGGAAACACTGCAGACCAGGAGGGAGTGGCATGAAGTATACAAAGTAATAAAAGGCAAGGGACTGAATTCAAGACTACTCTATCTACTCTTCAAAACTGGAGGAGAAATGAAGAGCTTCACAGACATAAAAAAAGAAAAAGCTAAAGAAATTTATCACCACCAAAAAGCACTGTAAGAATTGCTAAAGGGATTGTTGTAAGAAGAAGAAAGAGAGAGACGGGGGGAGGGGAGGTGGAGGAACACAGGCATATAATAAAAATGGCAACTATTAATAATAACCTTAAATGTAAATGGCTTCAATGCTTCAATAAAAAGACATAGGGTAGCTATTAGATAAGAAAACACAACCAATATATATGCTGTCTACAAGAGACTCACCTTACAACAAAAGACTCACACAGGATGAAAGTGAATGGATGAAAAAAAAAAAAATTCCAAGCAAATGGAAATAAAAAGAAAACCTGGTGTAATAATATTCATATCTGATAAAATAGACTTCAAAATGAGGGCCATAATAAGAGACAAAGAAGGTCACCACATAATATTAAAAGGATCAACCCAACAAGAGCATATATCCCTGGTAAACATATATGCACCAAAATATATTTTTCAATTTCTGGAGGACATCAAAGAAGAGATCAATAGTAATACAATCATAGTGGGTGACTTTAACACCCCACTGACACCACTGGATAGATCTTCTAGACAAAAAATTAATGATACACAGAATCCTTAAGTGGCAAACTAGATCAGTTGGACTTAATTGATATTTACAGAACATTTCACCCCAAAGCTGCAGAATATACATTCTTCTCAAGTGCACACAGGATATTCTCAAAGACAGACCACATGTTAGGACACACAAAGTAAATCTCTACAAATTCAAGAAGATTAAAATCATATCAAGCATCTTCTCAGATCACAATGGCATAAAACTAGAAATCAATTACAACAAAAACATTCAAACACATGGAGGCTAAATAGCATATTATCAAACAACAAATGGGTTACCAAGGAGATCAAGGAAGAAATCAAAAAATTCCTGGGAACCAATGAAAAAGAATACAAAATCTATGGGACGCAGTGAAAGCAGTCCTGAGAGGGAAGTTCATAACACTACAGGCCTACCTCAAGAAACAAGAGAACTTCCTTCCTGCCTGCCTGCCTTTCTTCCTTCCCTTCTTCCTTCCCTCCATCCTTCCCTCTTTCTGTCCCTTCCTTTCTTCCCTTCCTTCCCTTCCTTCCTTCCTTCCTCCCTTCCTTCCTTCCTTCCTTCCTCCCTCCCTCCCTCCCTCCCTCCCTCCCTCCCTCCTCCCTCCCTTCCTTCCTTCCTTCCTTCCTTCCTTCCTTTCCCTCCCTTCCTCCCTTCTTTCCTTCCTCCCTTCTTTCCTTCCTCTTTCCCTCCCTTGGCTGAAAAAACAAAAAGAATTTAAAAAAAAAAAAAAAAAGAAACAAGAAAAATTCTTAACTGACTTTCCAACCCTACAACTTAAAGAACTAGAAAGGAAACAAACAAAAAACCCAGAGCAAGTAGAAGAAAAGAAATAGTAAAGGTCAGACAGAAATAAACAATATAGAAACTAAAAAAACAAACAAACAATTCAAAAGATCAATGAAACAAAGAGCTGGTTCTTTGAAAAAATAAATAAGATTGATGGACTCTTAGCCAGACTCACCAAGAAAAAAAAAAGAGAGGACCCAAATAAACAAAATCAGAAATGAAAGAGAAGTAACAACTGACACCACAGAAATACAAAGGATCATTAAAACATACTAAGAACAGGTATATGCCAACAAATTTGACAATCTAGGTGAAATAGACAAATTTCTAGAAAAATATAGTGCCCCAAAACTGAACCAGGAAGAGATAGAAAACTTGAACAGACCAATAACAACTAAGGAAACTGAAGATGTAATCAAGAAACTCCCCGCAAACAAAAGCCCGGGCCTGGATGGCTTCATGGGGGAGTTTTAACAAACATTCAAAGAAGATCTAATGCCCATTTTCCTCAAACTACTACAAAAAATGCAAGTAGATGGAACACTTCCAAACTCATTTTATGAAGCCAGCATAATCCAAAATCCAAAACCAGATAAAAACACTACAAAGAAAGAAAACTACCAGCCAATATCCCTGATGAACACAGATGCCAAAATCCTTAACAAAATATTAGCAAATCAGATCCAGTAATACACAAAAAAATTAATCATGATGACAAAGTGAGATTCATCTCAGGGATGCAAGGATGGTACAATATTTGCAAACCAATAAATGTGATACACCACATAAACAAAATAAAAGGAAAAAACCATATGATCATATCAATAGATGTTGGAAAATATTCAACAAAATCCAGCACCCATTTCTGATAAAAAATGATCAGCAATATTGGAATAGAGGTATCATATCTTGACATAACAAAGGCATATATAAAAAACCTACAGCCAACATCATACTCAATGGACAAAAACTAAAAGCATTTCTCTTAAGAATAGGAACAACACCACTCTTATTTAACATAGTACTGGAAGTCTTAGCCACAGCAATCAGACATGAAGAAAGAAAAAAAGGATCCAAATTGGAAAGGAGGAAGTGAAATTGTCATTATCTGCAGATGATATTATCTTGTACATAGAAAACCCTCAACACTCGATCAAAAATCTTCTAGATTTAGTAAATGAATTTGGCAAAGTAGCAGGATACAAAATTAACATCAAGAAATTGATGGCATTCTTATACACCAATCATGAACTCACAGAAAGAGAAACTAAAAAAACAATCCCGCCCTGGCCGGTTTGACTCAGAGGTTAGAGCGTCGGCCTGCGGTCCTGAGAGACCCGGGTTCGGTTCCCGCTAAGGGCGCGTACCTCGGTTGCAGTTTGTCCCCGGCCCTGGTCGGTTGTGCGGGTGGCAGCCACTTGATGTGTTCCTTTCACGTCGATGTTTCTCTCTCTCTCTCTGTTCCTCTCTCTCCCTCCCACTCTACCTGAACAAAAAATGGAAAAATGTCCTCGGGTGAGGATTAAAAAAAAAGAAAAGAAAAAAAAATCCCATTTACCATTGTGGTAAAAAATATTAAGATACCTAGGAATAAACTTAATCAAAGAAGTAAAGGACCTCTTCACAGAAAACTACAGGTCATTGAAAAACAAAATAGAGGAAGATATAAAAAAGTGGAAACCCATATACCTTGTTCGTGGATTGGAAGAATTAACATTATTAAAATGTCCATATTACCCAAAGGAATCTATGGATTCAATGCAATCCCCATCAAAATACCAATGACATATTTCACAGAACTATACCAAATACTCCAAAAGTGTATATGGAACCAAAAAAGACCTTGAATAGCCACAGCAATCTTGAGAAAGAAAAACAAAGTAGGAGGGATCACAATACTGATATCAGGTTATACTACAAAGCCATGTAATCAAAACAGCCTTGTACTGGCACAAGAACAGGCATATAGACCAATGGAACAGAACACAGAACACAGAAATTGACCCAAGTCATTATGCTCAACTAATACTTGACAAAGGTGGCAAGAGCATACAGTGGAGTAAAGACAGTCTCTTCAATAAATGGTGTTGGGAAAATTGGACAGCTACACACACAAAATGAAGCTAGACCACCAACTTACACCATACACAAGAAAAATCTCAAAATGGATAAAAGACTTAAATGAGACTTGTGAATCCATAAAAATCCTAGAAGAAAATGTAGGCAACAAAATTTCAGACATCACATGCAGCAGAATTTTCACTAATACAACACCTAAGGCAAGAGAACAGAAAAAATGAACACATGGGACTACATCAAACTGAAAGGCTTCTGCACAGCAAAAGAAACAAGCATCAAAATGGAAAGGGAACCCACTGTATGGGAGAGCATAATTGCCAATGACACATCAGATAAGGGGTTAATTTCCAATATATATAGAGTGCTCATACAACTCAACAAAAGGAAAACAAAGAACCCAATTAAAAATGGGCAGAGGACCCAAATAGACACCTCTCCAAACAGGACATATAAATGGCCAAGAGACATGAAAAAATGCTCAACGTTACTCATCAGAGAAATGCAAATTAAAACGACTATGACATGTCACCTCACACCTGCCAGAATGGCTGCCATTAACAAATCATCAAACAACAAGTGCTGGCAAGCATGTGAATAGAGGACTCTAGCACACTGCTGGTGGGAATACAGACTTGTGCAGCCACGTGGGATCACTGGGTCAAATGGAAGTTCCATTTTTAATTTTTTGAGGAAACACCATATTGTTTTCCATGGTGGCTGCACCAGTCTGCATTCCCACTAGCAGTGTACTAGAGTCCCCTTTTCTCCGAATCCTCGCCAGCACTTGTTTAACAATTTGTTGATATCCACCATTCTGGCAGGCGTGAGGTGATATGTCAGTCATTTTAATTTGCATCTCTCTGATGATTAGAGATGTTGAGCATTTTTCATATGTCTCCTGGCCATTTGTATGTATGGCCATTTGTATGTAATTACTAAACATCTGCCCTTCTCATCGTCCTGCAATAATCCTTTGAGGCCCCCTACCACATCTTTACTCAGAATGTCACAGATAGTACATTGGGGACGAAAAGTAGTGCTATAATAAATCAGAAATTCCTAACTAGACTGATCATGGTGGGTGGTCACACCCCAGGCATATAGGTTCTTTAGTGAAGGTTTAAGCAAACCCTGTCCATTGTTATTGTGCATCTGGTTTAACACACCTTTGAAATGCCAGATCACCCCATGAGGTCACTTTCCATCACTGGACTTGTCAGTTTTACTACAGAACCTCTATTTTGTCCACAATAGCAGGTACTATGTGCCAAACAGAGTTATGACACTCATATGGATGAAAAAGGGGTTCTACACAAAGTCACCTCACAGGACCATCTGATCATAAATTCCTAACTGGGCAGGTCATGGTGGGTAGTCACATTCCAGGCATATATTAGGTTTATCTTTGCCCTAAAGCAACCCCTGTCCATTTTCTCTGTGCAACTAGATCGGGGGTGGAGAATGTCTGGCCCTCAGGCCACATAAGGTCCAAGAAATTATTTGGTCTGGCCCTGCCAAAGCAACCACAGGTGGGACTTGAAATTCAATAAATCTAGAACCTTTATTCATAGCAACATAAATTTATATTAAGTGAATCATAATAGTAATGTAAATTTTGAGGGACAAGCAAAGAATGTCCATTATGAGATAGACAGGACACATACAAGTACATGATGGGACAGATATGTATGCTTCTCGTTGGCTGCTGGAGGTTCATCTGCCTGTATTATGGTGACTACTCAGAGGACAGTCAGTGCCAGGCAGGCTGGGAGTATACATATTAGAAAGTGTTAACACATTATGGCAAAACTACAGTGATTCAGTGATGATGAGACCAGGTGCGATGAGATGATTCCTCGAGACATTGATGACCTTGCCTCCGATGATTGACAACTTCTTTGTTGACACAGTCGACAACTCCAATCCAACATTGGATATTCCAAATCCAAGATGCAGGATTAGAACAGCGATCAAAGCAAAATAATCGCATCACTGGTGACACACACACTGGATAACTATTACAACTTAAGTGGTATAACATCCTACAAATGGCGACTACAAAGAAAAGTTGATGCAGAGTGTCGATCTTTCCAAGAGAAATGGACAAATGATTATTTTTTGTTGAAGTCAAAAGCAAATCTGTGTGCCCAGTTTGTGGCAATGTTTTGGCAGTAACAAAAAAAAAAAAGCCAATCTGGAGTATCATTACAGCTCAAAACATGCTAAACTCAATGAATCTGGATAAAATCAATCCTCTTTAGCAGACTTTGGAACCACACAAGGCCTCATTGTGACAGAGACAACGTTATTCAGATGAGTTGTGTAGTGAGCAAGCTAATTGCAAAGAAGGTGGGGCCGCATGTAGAGAGGGAATTTGTGAAAGTGCATGGGGGCTGCTGCGGAGCTGTTAGTCCCAGAAAAGTAAAAACAAATTGTTTCAGAGGGTTAGTTTGTCTCTGAGAACCGTCTCAGATCAGATTATTGATTTAGCACAAGATATTGAAAAAACACTGAAGGATTCTGCAGATTTCCTGTTTTTCTCTCTGGCTTGCGGGATAACTGCAGAGTTTGACACTCGAGAGGAACTGCTGTCACTGGAAGCCATGCAGGGCACTACAAGATGTGAGGACTTGTTTGAGAGACTTGTTTTATCAATGAAAAAATTTGAGCTAACATTTGAAAAGTTAAGTGGCCTTACAATAGATGGAGCTCCAGCCATGGGTTGGCTCACGAAAAGGGTTAATTGCATTTGTCAAAAAAAGAACTGAATCGTCTGTCTGGGCCCAAGTGATTTAATTATATGCCACTGCATCATACACCAAGAAAATCTCTGTGCACAATCATTGCAACTCAACAATGTGATGTCAACAGTAGTGTCATGTATGAATTCTGTCAAAAGCAGAGGGTTTAACAGCCGAAGGGAGTAACTGAATGATCTTGTTTATCACTGTGAATTGTGGTGGTTGAGTCCTGGGAGCATGCTCATGAGGTTTTAGAAACTGCAGGATGAAGTCAAGCAGCTCATGGAGATGAAGGGAAACCTGTCAGGGAACTCAATGATAGCAAGTGGCTGTGTGATTTAGTGTTCATGGTGGACATTATCAAGTACCTTTCAGAGCTGAATGTCAAGATGCAGGGCCCCAACCAGCTTCTCAGCTCCCTGCTTTCAAACATGAAATCATTTGAAGCTAAATTAAGGCTGTAGAAAGTGCAACTTGAAATAACACAGTGCATTTCCCTGCTCTGGAAGGACAAAATCCTTCCATGACACTTGAATATGCTGGTGAATGTGGGAAACTAATTGAGGCATTTAATGAAAAATTCAAGGATGTGAAAAGTAAACAAATGGAAGGGAACATCTTTGCTACACTGTTCAATGTGGAACCAGCTGATGTGCCTGATCATTCAGCTGCAAAGCGATGATGACCAAAAACTAGGTACAACCACCTCCCACTGCTTGAGCTCTACAAACGTTACATAAGCAATGATGAATTTCCCACTTTGAGGAGACATGCATTGATATATGCACCTGTGTTCAGAACAACTTACTGCTTTAAGCAGGTCTTTTCAAAACTTACCATTGCAGAGTCGACTGCGCTCCAGACTGACGAACACAAACCTGGACAAGCAGTTGTGAGTAGCAACATCATCAGTACAGCTGACGTCACAGCCTCACCACAGAGAAGCAGGTCCAGCCCTCACATCAGGGGTGAGTTAATCAAATGTTTGCCCAAATAGAGCAGGCTAATTTTTAAAGTTGATAATTTTGTATGGCCCGAAAATTATGTTATAAATGCCACATGGCCCTTGGCAGAACAAAAGTTTCCCACCCCAATACAGATTAACACTCCTTTGGAAATGACTCTTTTGTCCTGTAATCCAATTCCCACCTTCATATAATCTTCCTTATGTTCCCTCCTTTTTTTTTTTTTTTTTTTGAGTACATTTATTAAAGATGGGGAGACAGTGAAACAAGGAGGGGCTCAGGCAACAGGACAGAGACCAGGCGGGGCTGCTGTCAGCTCACTGGAGAGAGAGAAGCGGGCCTTGGACACAGGCTCAGGGGTTAGCCCGGGACGAGCTGCCGCTGCCTGCTGCTCCCCTGGCTGCGAGTCTCATGTGAACCCTTAGAGATGAGGAGAAAGAAATTCACTCAAAAAAGAGATTCAGGTGGGTGTGCCCCAAGGAGGGGGCACAAGCCCTATGTTCCCTCTTTAATTCCACACTGCCATTCTGAGAAGCATTTTTCAGTCTGTTGAGATCTTGCTTCTAGTAGCACGTTCTGTTTGGCTAAAAAAAAAATTTTTTTTCTTATATATGCTGCCAAAGTGAGCACTCAAATTCTTATAAAAATTCTGTACAGGTTTGGATATTCTTATGTCAACACTCATTCAATCCTCATCCCAACCGTATATGGTGGGTGCTAGTATTATTTCCATTTTACAGATGAAGAAACTGAAGGACAGAAAGGTAAGAAACTTGCCCAAGATCTCACAGATATTGACACTCACAGAAGCTAAGATATTACATGTTTGCAGCCCTTCAATTTTTCACTCCAAGGAACAATTCAAAACTTTTTTTAAAATAAAGAAACAGAAAGTCCCCTGGGTCTATCTCAGCCTCAGAGAGACTGTACAGGTCTAAGATAAGATGAGGTGGAATAGAAGGGTGTTCCAGGCTGAAACAAGGATGGGCATCCCAGAGGAAGGTGATAGTTTGGGAGACTCAGAAGTTTCTTTTTGTTTTTCTTTAATAGTTTATTGATTTTTAGAGAGCAAGGAAGGAAGAAGAAAGAAACATCAATGTGAGAGCACAACCTGGATCGGCTGTTTCCTGCATGTCCCCTGCTGAGGATCAAACCTGCAACCCAGGCATGTGCCCTGACCAGGAATTGAACCAGCAACCTTTTGGTGCTCAGGATGATGCCCAACCAACTGGGTCACACTGGCCAAGGCAGAATCAGAAGTTTTAAGCAGGGAGTCAAATGGGAGGGGGTGGGTGTCCAAGAATGCCAGTATCGGGGAGAAACAAATTCTCCTCTACCCTCAGAGTTCTTCTGGTTGGTCTATCATCAAATAGACATAAGACAGATTCGCAAGAGAAAATAACCAAATTTGCCCAGCCGGTATGGCTCAGTGGACTGAGCGTCTGCCCCTGGACTGAGAGGTCCCAGTTTGATTCCCTGCCAGGGCACGTGCTGGGGTTGCAAGCTCCATCCCCAGTAGGGGGTGTGCAGGAGGCAGCCGATGGATGTTAATATCTCTCTTTCCCTTCCTCTCTCTCTAAAAAAAAAATCAATAAAAACATATTTTTAAAAATAACCAAGTTTAATACATATATATGTCTGGAAACTGCACATATGAGTCTGAGACCCCCACATGCAGGAGAGGTTCGGAGACAGAAAAGGGGGATATAGACATTTGAGCTAGGTTTGAGGTAAGGTGCCTTGGGGCTTCAAAGGGCCATTGCAGGATAAGAAGAGCAGATGTTTATTAAGTAAAAGTTTTCTCTGCCATATACATAGGTTGAAAAGGTTATTGCTAATAATTTCTTGTTATGGGCAAGACCCCTAATTCAGTTTCTTCCTAGGTAGTTAAAGTGATGGGCAGAAGATTCTCTTGAGCCTGAAGCTAAAATTGCCTTTAGCTCAAAACAACTGGAATACCACAGAAGCATATCTTTGGGTGACTCCTTCTGAACCGCCACACCACTAAGGAATCAGGGTATTTTTCTGATAACTAGAGGGCACTTTTGGCAAATTTCTAGGTTGGAGTCAGTACATTGCACTAATGAGAAGGTGGAAGGGAGAAGAGGAAAGAGAAAAAGGTGAGTTGTGAAGGAGAGAAACGCTGTCTTTAGACTCTCCCCCAACAAACACACAAGAACTTTTTGCCCATTTCTCTTGTTTTCTGACACTATTCTGCAATCCCTGGATTTTCTCATTCCTCAAATGTCGTTAGGATCCTTTCAGAAACAACTCTTCCAGTCTTGGGGAAGGCTGGCAGGCAGGTCATTTCTAGTGACGTGCCAGAGTCGCCCAGAAGAAAAACAAAAAGGGAAGTTTAACAGAGCCGCCTCAGGGCTCACCTGGTCAAACGTCTCATCCTGCGTTCATTCATTTATAAGTATCTTTTTTTTTTTTTTCTTTTTAAGAGAGTGGAAGGGAGGGAGGGAACTTACAACCCAGGTAGGTGCCACTGACCGGGAATGGAACCCCGGACTTTTCGGGTGTACGGCCCACGCTCTAACCACGGAGCCAGGCCAGCCAGGGCTACAGGTGTCTTCTAAGCACCTTCTTTGTGTTAGTCCCTGGGGGTAAAATAGGAGTCAAGTGGCCCTGGCCTCACAAGGAGGAAGGCGTGAGGCCCAGGGGCACGGACTCGCCCCAAGTCACACAGCTAAAAGTTCTGTGGCCACACCGGGTCTGGAACGCAAAGGTTCCCCAGGGACACTCTCTGTCCTTTTCCCGGGAACTGGAAGTAGCGCGTCTCAGGAATGCAGGTCCCTGCAGGACTCGGGGGGCCGGAGGGTCCCCACTGTTCCCACGGCCCAGCTACAGAGACAAGGGCGGGACCAGCACTGGCGGGTCGGAGGCGGGGCCGAGAGGTCACAGGACCCTGCAGCTCCAGGGCGGACCCAGGACCACGGGGGGCCGACGGCCCGCTCGCGAAGGAGAATTGTCCCTCTGCAGCCGCCGTAGCAGAGCCGAAGCGGGCTCCGCCCCCGAGCTTCGTCCCGCCGGACAGAGGGAGTGACCAGGGATGGCTGGCCACGCAGGTGTGGGGGCCCCGCTGTGCTCGGAGCAGTTCGGCTCCCAGGCGGCCCGGAGCTGCTGCGCCGCTGCCGACGGGAGCCTGCAGTGGGAGGCCTGGGGGTGGCGCTGGTGGGGGCGCTCGGGGGCCTTGGGAGGGAAACCCGGAGGGCGAGCCTCGCCCCCCCTCTCCCGTCTCCTGGCCGTGTTCCTGCCCCAGGGCTTCCCGGACAGCGTCAGCGCGGACTACCTGCCCTACCAGCTCTGGGACTCCGTGCAGGTCAGCGGCGGCGGGGGGCGGGCGGCGGGGGGCGCCTGCCCTCGGCGTGGGCCGCTGCGACGTCGCCGGTCACACACCCCGAGCTGATGCTGGAACTTAGACCTCCACGCCCCTGAGCCCACTCCTCACCCCATTTCTTTTTTCGGTCCAGGCCTTTGCTTCCAGCCTCTCGGGCTCCCTGGCTACCCACGCAGTCTTGCTGGGCATAGGGGTGGGTAATGCAAAAGCCTCCGTTTCGGCTGCCACGGCCACCTGGCTGGTGAAAGGTAAGCGGGGCCCCTGGAGCCTGACCTGTCGCTGCCCTCAGCCCTGCCGTCTCTGGCCTCTTCTCCTCCGACCGAGAAGCCCAGCCCCTCCTTTACTCCTCTCCGTGTTCTGGACTGTGATGTGTGCATTTCTGGACCTGTGCCTGATGAGGCCCGGGAGCCGAGTCCCCAAGTGCCTGAACAGTGCCTTGTATTCCACTAAGGAAAAAACAAAATTCCGTTGAGTAAATTTTAAATATTTTTATTGGCTTTATTCAGTGATCCTGCGCACCAGCCTTGCAGCCACAGAACTGTTCAGAGACCCTAAATTATCTGGATCCCAAATCCCTAACTTAACCGGCCCCTCCCCCTCACCCCCAGGCTCTTTGTAGAGCGCGCTTAAGAAAATAAAAATGCCAGCTGCCTGCGGTGTGGGGAATTGGTTGGTAGTAGAAGAAAACATTTTGTAGTTGGTCCTAAAAGACAGGAGGTTCAGAGAAGAATGAAAGGCATTTTAGATTTTTTGGGATACTAGATGGTGCTATAAATAATAAATGTAGTAATCCTCTGTTAAATGTGTACAGTTTGTTGAGAAACCACTGAAAAAAAAGAAGAGACAGTTTGGCCCCATGCCACCCAGAGAGTGAAGTAAGGAAGGAAAGGGAAACTGCCCTATGCCCCACCTGTATCAGTAGGACCCATGGGGTGCTATCCACCATCCTTTGCATGAACTCCTGTTCCCACTGAGGATTGAAATGAGAGCCAGAGTCCAGCTCATCTGCTCCTAGCCTCGGCCTGGCCACATCTCTGATGAGCCTCCCTGAATCTTTTAGAGAATCAGGAGGCTCCTGCTTACATCCTTAAGCATTAAGACTGAGGAAACTGGCCTGACCGGTGTGGCTCCTGGTTGAGTGTCGACCCATACACCAAGAGGTCACCAAATCGAGTCCCGGTCAGAGCACATGCCCAGGTTGTGGGCCTGATCCCCAGTGGGAGACATGCAGGAAGCAGCCAGTCCACGTTTCTATCTCTCCCTCTCCCTTCCTCTCTCTCTGAAATCAATAAAGAAAAAAAATAAGCCCTGACCGGTTTGGCTCAGTGGTTAGAGCATCGGCCTGCGGTCCGGAGAGACCAGGGTTCGGTTCCCGCTAGGGGCACGTACTTCGGTTGCAGTTTGTCCCCGGCCCTGGTTGGTCGTGTGGGTGGCAGCCACTCGATGTGTCCCTTTCACATCGATGTTTCTCTCTCTCTCTCTCTCTCTCTCTCTTCCTCTCTCTCCCTCCCACTCTGTACAAAAAATGGAAAAATGTCCTCAGGTGAGGATTAAAAATAAAAATAAAAAATAAAAAAATAATAAGAAGAAGAAACGTATATGTCCTTAAAAAAAAAGACTGAGCAAACTGGCCAGACATGAGGTACCTCTGGGATAGTGCACATCAGTGAGGAGTGGTGATCTGTGGCTGCTTGTCCTACTTCACACAAACAATGCTTATATGCCCGTCTTTAAATGTACTGTCTCCGTCTTCATAGTAGTTCCGAGATAGGTATTGTCAGTTTTATAGATGAGGAAACTGAGGCACAGGAAAGTAACTTGCCCTGGGTCATAGCCAGTAAGTTGTAGGGCATGGATCTTAACCCAGGAGGGGTAGTTCAGAGTACATTTTCATACCACTGAACTGCTTAATTTGGATCTTTTCCGTTGCTGTCCTGTTGGCGAAGTGTCTGGAGCGCAGCAGGAGGCTGTGTGAGAAGCTGATGTTTCCATGTAAAGCTGAGCACCCTAGTCCTAGCACCAGCATGCTGCCTATAAATGTCTTTAAATTAATTTAAAAATAAGACCACTTTAAGATATAAAAAAATAACCATTTACTTTAGAGCCTGTTGTTGATATTTTTTTAATTAGAAAGAATTTTACAGACTCATTTCCATCAAATATGGGGAATTTGTATGTAGAACTTTAAGAAACTCCCTTAGAATTTTCTGATGTGGTCATTTTCAGTTACAGATCTCTTTTTTTTTTTTGAAGTTTTTCTTTGTTTAATTTTTTTAAATTGATTTTAGAGAGAGAGGAAGGGAGAGGGAGAGAGAGATAGAAACATTGATGAGAGAACGTCGATCAGCCGCCTTCTGCATGGCCCCCACTGGCATGTGTCCTGACTGGGAATCGAACTCGCGACCTCTTGGTGCACAGGTTGACGCTCAACCACTGAGCCACATGGGCTGGGCTCAGTTACAGGTCTCTTAATGGAACATGATATTAATTGTCATGTCTAACAAGAGGAGTAGTATTGTTAGCAGCTAATATTTTGACAGGCATACTGCACACTTCCATAATACATCACTTAATCTCTGGAGCAGCCATATTAGGTGGATGCCACTGTTGATCCATTTTTCAGAGGGGAAAACTGAGACACAGTAAGATTTAGTGACTTGCCTAAGATAACGTGGGGCCAGGTTTTGGACCCAGACTGACAGACTCCTGTGTCCCACTGTTAGCACCATACTCTTTTTGCCAGTTAGGATTTTAGAGTGGAGCTAAGTGCAATTTGTGGACAGCTGATCCCTTACTGGGACTCAAAAATCTCTAGATTTTATAGCTCAACTAATTGTAAACGAGGCAGAGACGAGCAGGTAGAAATTAAGTTTTCTAGTCTTGTGGACAATGCTGACTTTAAGATAATAGGGAGGGTATGGGTCATCATTGCATCCTGGTGCCAACCTCCAGATTCTGCCAGGGGCCTTTGCAGACTGCCTCTGGTGAAAGATGCAGTAGGCCCCCTTTCTGCCACGTGACCCTTGTATGCAGGACATACACCTGAGTGGTTATGAGTGTGCAGTTAAGGGAAGAAAAATGAGTCTGGCCCAGTGAACTGTCTCTCAACCAGTAAAAGTAATCTTGCCATGTTCAGAGCCACTAAGTTGGTTTTAAAGAATTTTATTGGCTTTATTCATTGATCCCGCCCACTGGCCTTATAGCCACAGACACTGTTCAGAGACCCTAAATCATCTGGATCCCAGATCCCTAACCTAACGGCCCCTCCCCTTTCCCCCTAGGCTCTTTGTGGAGGGCTGCGCAAGGAAATAAAACTGGCAGCTGCCTGCCGTGTGGGGAATTGGTTAGTACTAGAAAAAAACATTTTGTAGTTGAATCTTAAATGGAACGGTGAAAACTTTGTGTAGAATAAAAGGTATTTGAAGGGAAGGGGTAAGGTGAGTGGCAAAGAGAGGATGCCTATATAGCCAGCCTGGTGGGTGTTACTTGCAGGGACATCAGGAGATGCAAATGGAGAAGAGGGCAGGCTGGGAGGGAAAGGTGTTGACCTGCCTGTGAATGAGACAGCCGCTGCTCAGCCCCAGCCAGCTGTGACAGTGAGGGAGGGCAGGTCCAGTGTCGCCATATCTTCAGGTTCTTTCTGAAAAGCTGGGAATCCAGATTTTCTGTAAAATGTCCCATGTAGTTCATCTGTCTTCTTCAAGTTTCAGGTGCTTCGTCTGTGAAAGGGGCTGATTCCTCTGAAACTCAGGACTGTTGTGGAGATTGAAAGGCATATGTATTTCAGGTGTCCACCAGAGTGCTTAGTCCAGGACTGGGTAAAAGATGTCTCGTTAGAAGGCCTCAGTGTCTAAGGAGGGAGGCTGTGGCAAAGGATGAGTTCATCTGGTTCCAGTGGAGAATGGGGAAGGCTGGTATATATCACCACCTTTATATGTTGTGAGAAGCTCCCCACCTTCCTATCCACCACCCAGCTTCCCTTCCTGCATCTCCACTTAAGGATTCATGCCCTTAAGCTAAGACAAGTTGGGAATCCTCTGTCTGCTGTATCTGTCCTTTCCAATGCCCACTGTATGAGGCCTTTCTGGTTGTTTGGTTTTCAAATGTCCTTTGTGATCCCCCTGCTGAACGTAATGAGCCCTATTCCCAGTATAAGGTATAGTCTAAATCGGGGCGGCAGACTTTCTGTAAAGGACCAGATAGTAAATATTTCACACTTTGCATAGTTTCAGTCACAGCAACCTGATTCTGCCATTGTGTCACAAAAATATCCAATCTGTTGCTGACCTAAAAATAGAAGGCCTTTCAAAGTGAGAGGCAACAAACATTTATTTGAGGTTAGTAATAGCTATTTGGGATTCCTGCCTCCCTTCCCGACCTTGGTGGATCACGCCTGTGCAGTGGGGAGCGGCTCCCAGCTCCTCCTTGCCTTAGGCTGGCTGCAGTCTTAGTCTGAGTGCGGCTGTCTCGAATAAGATGAGGCTTTGCTGCTGTTCCTGGTGGTGGTGTTGGCATTGGTCCAGTGCGATGCCCAGTCAACCTTCAATGCCTAGCAAGAGATTAAAGATGCAGTAGTCCATGGGGCCACTGCTCAAGTTCCAGATTTGTGTTTCCTGAGGTTATAGACGGGTGTTTGAGGAGAACATACGGGCTATTAGCCAGAGATACCCAGACATCCAACTGAATATATGTACCAATATATAGACACACGGCATCTTTCCTGTCAGTCTCCAAACTAGTATTAATAGGCTTAATAATTGTTGGCAAGGATCCTTTAGCTTTCTTTTTTTTTTTTTTTTTTTTTTTGTTCCTTTATTAATTTTAGAGAGAAAGAGACATCAGTGAGAGAGAACATCGATTGGCTGCCTCCTGCATGCCCCCCACTGGGGATTGGGCCCACAACCTGGGCATGTGCCCTGACTGGGAATCGAACCAGTGACCTCTCGGTTGCATGGGACTATGCTCAGCACTGAGCCACACCGGCCAGGCAAAGATCCTTTTGCTTTCTTTGGCATGCAAGCTCCTATCATCTGGCAGTGGGGCCAAGACTATAAAGTCTATGCATTATGATGGTTTTCTTTTTATTTTTTTATTATTGATTGATTTTAGAGAAAAAAAGAGAAACATTGGTTGGTTCCACTTTTTAAAAATATATTTTTTTAATTGATATTTAGAGAGGAAAGGAGAGAGAGAGAAACATCAATGTGAGAGTGAAACATTGACTGACTGCCTTCTAAACACCCCTTACTGGGGATGGAGCCTGCAACCTGGGCATGTACCCTGACCAGAAACCGAACCTGCAGCCTTTCAGTGCACGGGACAGTGCCCAACCAAGCCACACTGGCCAGGGATGTTCTACTTACTTTTGCATTCACAGGCTGATTCTTCTATGTACCTTGACCTTGGATCAAATCCACAACCTTGGCATATTGGAACAATGCTCTAACCAACTGGGTTACCTGGCCAAGCCCAATGGTTTTATTCTTGAGCAACATGTTTGAGAACCATTGTATGTCAACAGATGCATTTGCGATAACTTTGAACGATGTACCTATGTGGTCTAAGCTGGAATCTGGTCACCTTCCATCCGTGCAGCAGCTTGTTCAGTGTGCATATGGATTCAATCCCACACCACTGATCATAGCCCCGCCTATCAGCACTGAAAACTCTTTTGCCTTAGGGATTTTTGCAAGAGCAGCATGACTGATATTATGAAGGCCTGAACTGAAGACAGCAAACTGTTAGTACAGGCACATTCTTTCTTGGCAGGCTCACTGTACCTCTTGGAAAACCTCAATGCAAGACAGTTTTTCATTGCTGGCACTTTTTTTTCTCTTCTTTTTTAGAGAGAGAGGGGTAAAGAGAGGGAGAGAGAAACATCCATAGGCTGCCCCCCATGGCAGACCACACCCACAACCCAGGCACATGCCCCACCCAGGAATTGAACCATCCGCCTCTTGGTACACTCAACCAACTGAGCCCCATCGGCATATTTTGGAATTCTGCACATTCGTGGAGTGCAATAATACTGGATAGTTATTTTTTTCTCCCCCAAGTTCACTCAGTTAATAGTTTTTTAAAATGTAGACATTTCCCAGCTAGTGTGGCTCAGTGGATTGAGCGTTGTCCCGTGGACTGAGGTCCTGGTTCTGGTCAGGGCACATGCCTCGGTTGCGGGCTTGATCCCCAGCAGGGGGCGTGCAGGAGGCAGCCGATCACTGTTTCTCTCTCACAGATGTTTCTATCACTCTCTTCCCCTTCCTCTCTCTCTAAAAAACCAATATAAACATATTTTAAAAAAATATAAATAAATAGCCCTGGCTAGTTTGGCTCAGTGGTTGGAGCATCAGCCTGCGCACTGGAGAGTCCTGGGTTCGGTTCCCGCTAAGGGCATGTACCTCAGTTGCAGTTTGTCCCTGGCCTGGTTGAGGTCGTGTGGGTGGCAACCACTCAATGTGTCTCTCACATTGATGTTTCTCACTGTCTCTTCCTCCTTCTCTCCCTCCCGCTCTATCTGAAGATAAATGCAAAAAAAATGTTCTCTGGTGAGGATATATATAAAATGTAAACATTGCTACTTACACCTTTTTTTCCATTAGTCATATTTGAAAAAATAGCATAATGAGTTAGAATTTGATTTTTTTTTAAAGATGTCTGTTAAATTTGTTGTGATTTTATGTGAATTTTCCTTTTTTATAGTTTAGAATTGATCTTTTGGGGAATATAGCTAAAGTTCTCAAATACTTTATAAGAGTTTATAAGACATCTCTGATTTGATCATGTCCAACTTATATAGGTTTCAAGATACTGCAGATTGTGAATAGTGCATTATACAAGATTATGGGAGGAGATCCTATGTGCAGAGTAGTCTACCAGTGTGTGTGTGTGTGTGTGTGTGTGTGTGTGTGTGTGATTACCAGAGAACTACTAAATGACTACTTTTTTTTTTTTATCTTTATTGTTGTAAGAATTACAGATGTTCCCCCTTTTATCTCCCATTGATACCCTCCTTCCCGCTCCCACCCCCCTCCTACCTTCCCCACACTATTGCGTATGTCCATTGCTACCTTCTTTTTAAATCCTGTTATAGGTCAAGTGTCTTGCCTTGACCAATCTAATGAGTTGATTAACTGGGCCTTTATTCTTAACTCAGTAAAAAACTAAGCAGATATAAGTTAAATAAAAACTTTGAATTTATTGCCCAGCATACCTATTAACATTATATATAACAGTCATCTGCTTAGATTTTTGTTTTTGACTTAGTTAATTTCATAATGCATACACTTTAGATTTACACACAGATAATAGACCATTTACCAGTTTTAGGCTAATTGAAACTCGCCTTACTAAAGAAAGTTTATTTGAACTTCTTTACAACATTAATATTAGATGAATGGAGATCAGTTGTCTAATTAAACTTGCCTAACATATATCAGAATTGTATTATATTTAAGAAACAAAGTTGAAAAGTTTTTTATTCAGTGAATTTAATATCTTTTCAGAATTCTAAAAAGACTATAACTAATTTAGTAGGAATAGGGCCATAATGTAGAAAAATAGTCATATAACAAGAGTCATGACAAACTTCAGCTTCTATATAGGAATAGAAGTGGCAGGCCTAGGTTTGTTAGTGGAAGTAAAAGGATTTATGGGAAAGATAGTTCATCTTTGGATCCACCATTTAACGTGACTGTATACTGTTTCTGGATGCTTGTTGAATGCATTTCTTAGGATGATCATGATTGTGACAGCCTCAAGGTGGAGCCTGCTGTACCCTCTAGCTGACAGGAAGTTAGTCTGCAGAAAACTGGTTAAAACGGCTTATCCTTTTCATTAAGACTGCAGAACTGTTAACCTCCGTTCATGCAGTGGCAAGAGTCAATACAGTTTAAACTGGGAAGTTACTTGCAGGTTATTGCTATTCAGGTGTAATAACATTTTGTTCTCTTTTCTCTTTATTGTTGACACTATTACAGGTGCCCCCAATTTCCCCCACTTTGCCTACCTACACCCATCTCCCACCCGCCTTCCCTCTGGCCATCAGCACACTGTCGTCTGTGTCTGTGGGTCAGGCATATGTGTTCTTTGGCTAATCCCTTCACCTTCTTTCATCCAGTCCCCACCCCACCCCCTGTTATCTTTGACTAGGGCTAAAACTTTATTTGTACCAGCTCAGACTTCCTCTCTTCTGTAAGTTGAACACACTGTTGAGTGTGTCCAGGGTCTTTCTTCAGATGGGCATTCCACTAGTGACAGTCAGCCATGAAGAAAGTAGGATTTTATTTCAACGTTTTCCGTGTTTGCCTTGGGTGGATAAATTGTCCTTTAGAGACTAGCTTTAAGTAGCTTAGACTCTGATAAAACTCAGCTATTTTGTTGATGCCCATCTCAATATTGTTGTTTCATCTTTGGCCATATTTAAATCTAGGATTTGATGGAGATTAGTGAAAAGTTAGTGGGAAGCATGAATAAAAAAAAAAAAAAAAAAAACTTGAAGGGAAACGGGAAAGTTTAAATGAAACTATTTACAATATAGTTTTATTCCTAACATTTCAGAATTTATTAGTTGCTTATAAACTTGTGTGGCTCTGTAGTTTATAAATGTCTACGTACTACATTAACAGTGGTTAGAAGACCACAGAACATGACGGCAGGTTGGCTAATGTTATTGGGGTTTTACTGCAGTTGCTATTGTGGAAGAAATTATTTGTTAGATTAGTTTTTTAAACGTTTAAAAAGAAAAAAAGAATAATTATTCAGGAAGCATTGATTCAGGCAAAAGCCGCAATCTAATTAGGAGATAAACGCAATGGGTATGAGCAGGGCAAGGGAACAATTATATCCACAGAAGGAAGGCATTTCTGTTAGTGCAGATAACATAACAGTGATTCTGGTTCTAAACAGTGGTTTGACTTTTCAGTCACTAGTCATGATAGTCTGCTTTCTTGTTATCTTTGCGAACAGATCTCTAGGGCAAACAGTTGCTTCAGTCCAAATTTAAAGGTTATTGTAGCCTGTTTTAACATTCCAAAGATTTGAGGCATAATACATAAAGGCAGTTCCTCTGGGATGGCATCTCTGTCTCCATTTTAAAGTGGCTCCATTTTTCTCTCTTTTTACTTTGTAAATTAATGGGCACAGCTGTGTTCCTATAAAACACTAAAAAAAAAACAGGGCCCTGGCCAGTTTGGCTCAGCGGTTAGAGCATCGCACCGCGGATCAAAGAGTTGTGGATTCGATTCCAGTCAAGGGCACGTACCTCGGTTTTGGCCCGGTCAGGGTCGTGTGGGAGGCAACCAATCCATGTATCTCTCTCACATCAATGTTTCTCTCTCTCTCTCTGTCTCTCTCTCTCCTTCCCTCCCACTCTATCTGAAGATAAATGGAAAAATATCCTCAGGTGAGGATTTAAAAAAACAAAAACAAAAAAACAGGGATTGGAAGCCCACAGACCACAGTTAACTGATCCTTGGGCTAAATCAGTGTTTTTCATACTGATTTTTGTTTGCTTTTTCACTGTATTTGGAGCCTAAAACCATCCTTTTCTGGGTCACTGTGGTGTCCCCCGTGTCTCAGTGCCTGGCACAGAGCAGGTGGCCAGTGAGCCTTTGTTGTACAAATGAAGGTCTAGTGATTCCATAGACTCTCTGACTCCCTAGGCTGAGGAGGCTGCTCCCTCTGCCCCATACCCCCAGTTCTCTGTCACCAACCTGCACTTCAAATCCTTTTTATCTATTTGTATTCTGGTGACCACCTGTGAACCTGCTGCCCAACCTGAGGGCCAGAGTATCACCAGTGAGCTCTGAACTTTCCACACAGGATTTCCTGTTTCTTTAGTGGTTTACATATAGATGTACAGTCGTCCCTCGTTTATCGCGGTTAGTCTGTCCAGACTCTGGCGGTCGCACCTGACGTTGAAGGATTCCTGGGGTGCTCGAATGCACAGGCCTACAGTCCATACGTACAGTAATTTTAATTGTAATTGTAATACGGGGTGTATAATTGACTCAGACAACCGAGCGCACGCTGTATCATTTTCACTGTCTTGATCAACTTTTTAATGAATATATTTGAAAAAACTGCGATAGAGTGAAGCCCCGAAAGTCGAAGCACAAAGTGGCGAGGGAGGACTGTATACCTAAACACTATATTGTTTAGTTTTTTGTTTGTTTTAGAGCTTTGTGAAAAGTACAATGTGCTGTATACAGTCTTCAGGACCGACTTTCATGTCAGTTTTACCAGGTTCCAGCCGTGTTGACGTGAGGAGCTGTCGTCCATTGGGTTTTCACAGCTGTGTGATGTGCCAGAGGGCATTTGTGCATTCTGTGATGAGCATTTGCATTTTTCTATTTTTTTGCTGTTATGAGCAATGCCACAGACTATTTCTGGGCCATTATGTACACGGGTACATAGTCCTCTTGGGTGCCTGTGGGGGAACTGCTGAGTCTGGGCACTTCTGACCCGTCACACACCTATGTCTGTTTAGAACTTATTGACTGGGCTCCCAAGGACGGTGACTCAAGGCCAGTCAGACATCTCGATGCCAGGGTCTGCCAAGCCCAAAGGCTCTTCATTCCTTACCAATGCCTCTCTCCCCCAGATTCAACTGGCATGCTGGGCCGCATCATCTTTGCCTGGTGGAAGGGGTGAGTTTGTCTTCCAGGTCAGAGAATTCTGGCCACTTTCCCCAGACAGTGGTCATGTCTGTCTCAACCCTGGCTGTATTTGTAGCTCTTCCTCTCTCCTACCAGTTTCCAGGGTAGAGGAGATTTAGCGACCGTAGCATTAGAGCCGAGGAGTCTTTAGATAGAATGCCCAGTGCAGGTGGCTTGCCCGGGGTCACCTAGCAGTGAAGCCACATGGCCGTTGTGATCAGATCTGCCTTCGTGAGCACTGATTGCCACTTGCTGCCCATCGTGAAACAACATAGAGTCACTCAGGCTCTGAGTGTCTTTTGTTTGCTTGTTGAAAGAAATGCCTGAATGGGGCAGTTCTTAGCCCAAAAGGAATGACTGCTGCAGACACTGGAGTGGTTCAGACACTTAGTTGGACTTTGCTGAGCTGAGTGGGAAGTGGGCTGGAGCAAGTCATCAGGATCCCTGTCTCACATGAGATCCACATCACCATTTATTTTGAAGGGATGGAGGACCTTGTGTTGCCTGCTTCCTCCTCAAGTCAGTATTGGGCAACCTCAGGAGCAGTCGAGTATATTCTGTTAATTGTGATTGTGAGGTATATTGGGACAGTTTATGCTGAGTACTTAACACATTGCGTGGCACATAATATGTGCTCACTGAACACTAGCTGCTATTAACAGCTCTGTGCCTCACAAGTTCTCTATATGTCATCTCTAATTCTTACAACAACTTTTTAGAGTAGGATTGAATGTGTACATTTTACAGATGTGAAGCAAACCTAAAAGAGGGAAATTACTCACCCATGTCACTCAGCTTGTAACTAGTGGGGTGGGATTTGAACCCAAAGCCTGCACTCCTTCTGTGGTGTCAGGCTCCTTTATTGGGCAGAGCCCTAAACCAGGCCCATGCGTTCCAGTCCTGCCTCTGGCACATATTTCCTCGGGGGTTCCCTGTGTGTGTCCCATTCCCCACCCAGGAATGCTCCCTTCCCCTCTGGGAGATGTCAAAGTAAGGCTCAGGGTTGATGCTGCAAATTCTAAGCTGGGGCTGCAACATCTTCTGCCATTGGGGAAGTTGTCCCCAGGCGTTTGTGCATGGATCAGGGAGTCACTCTGCCTGGCAGAAGATGTGGCCATCATGGTGTTGTGTAACAAATATCCTAGGCCTGGATGGCAGAACCTGGCTCTTTCCCTTGGCCTATCCCCCCACTCTCCATGTGATCTGAGGGGAGTCATCTCCCTTCTCTGGGCTGATTGTCTGTAAAATGCAGAGGTACACTAAATGTAGTGCTTACCAGTCCAAAATATGTGGGCTTCCTGCTGGGTACCCTCAAAAGCAGGAGGGAGAGAAAGGGAGGTGGCAGAGGAACCCAGGGATAGCCTCGCTCAGCAGAGGGCCAGAGGGTGGGAAGCAGCTATAAGACAGTTCTATACCTTGATGTGCCCTGGGTTAGTGAGAGGGAAACACTAAGTGACCACCGAAGGTCCTCCCTACTAATGGTAGCATCTCAGGCAGCAGGGACAGGGTGCTGGGACAGGTGTCTGGCTGGGGTATAGGCTTTCTTGAGCCCTTCGGACCTAACCTTGGCCTAAGGATGGCCTGCACTGTCCGCAGGACGTCTTTTCTTCTTGAATCCAAATCGCAAACCTCTCCCCCCCAACAGGAGCAAACTGGACTGTAATGCCAAGCAGTGGAGGTGAGGAGCTGGGACTGAGGGGAGGGGAGTCTTCTATTATGAAGGCCTCTCACCTCTAAACTCTGATCCTTTCCCCCAGGCTTTTTGCTGACATCCTCAACGATGTAGCCATGTTCCTCGAGATTATGGCTCCCATATACCCAGTGTGTTTCACCATGACCATCTGCATCAGCAACCTGGCCAAGGTACCCACCTATGGGGAACCTCTATACCCATATGCCTAAGGTATCTGCCTTAGTGGTGCTGTGTGTGGGCTCCCTTAGGGCCCACTGCTGAGTCCAGCCTAGGCCTTGTGTTCAAGGCACTTCTAAAAGAGTGAAAAGTTCAGATGTTTCTACTCGGACCCAACCATACTTCCTGATCCTTCTTTTTTTTTTGGTACGTGCCCTTAGCGGTAACCATACCCGGGACTCTCTGGTCCGCAGGCCAACGCTCCAACCGCTGAGCCACACCGGGCAGGGCCTGATCCTTCTTTAGCAGACAGCCGTGGTGACTCAGACCGTCTGCAGCGGTGTCAGCACTGTGAGGGAGCTCTCGGCTGAGTGGGGTGCTCCAGTGCTGCCGTCTGGGGACAGCTCCCTACTGCCTTTCATTCCTTCAGTAAAATATTGATTGAGTGCATTTAACACAGAAGGTGGGCCCTCCCATCTTTGAAAAAGATTAAACAAATATTTATAGAATTATAGCTCCAGCCCTGGCCAGTTTGGCTCAGCAGTTAGAGCGTCTGCCTATGGATCAAAGAGTCTTAGGTTCATTCCGGTCAAGGGCACATACCTCTGTTGCAGTTTGCCCCGGCCCTGGTCGGGGTCATGCAGGAGGCAACCAGTTGATATGTCTCTCTCACATTGCTGTTTCTCTCTCTGTCTCTTACTCTGTCTGTCTCCCCCACTCTATCTGGAAATAAATGGGGGAAAAAAAGTGTCCTCAAGTGAGGATTAAAAAAATTTTAATTAAATTAAAATTAAAAAAAAAAAAAGAATTATAGCTCCAGATATTCCAGATGAGAAGTGTAGGGGCAAGAGAGTTCAGGAGGGAATGTGGCCCAGTTAGGAGATGAAAGCAGCCCCCTGGGGCTGGGTCCTAAAGAACGAGTTTAGGGTGCAGGGTAGGTGTTCTGAGCAGAAAGAACAGTGTGGGTCAAGGACCAGCGGCAAGACAGAGCACAGACTGGATGGTGAGGCGAGAGCAGCAAGAGGGGTGAATGCGAGCTCGGATGGGCCAGGCCGCTCACCCTCACGGTTCCTGTAGGCCAGCTTCACCCAGATGCGGCACCGGAAGCCCAGCATGGTTCGGGACAGAGCTTAGCAGTCTTCACCACACAGTGAAGTGCGTGGCCCAGACTAAAGACCCCTAAGAAGATTGAGATCCGCCTGAAAGGGCCCTCTGCCTGCTCACACTCACTCGAGAGTAGTGCTGCTCCCAGGGCAGTGCTGACTTTCAGATGCAGCAGCAGCTCTTCGTGGTGGGGACACCCAGCTTCCCCGGCCATGCACTGGAGGCTGGGAGCATCCGCTCACCCCCAGGGAGGAGACCGGAGAACACCCAGCTTCCACAGCCATGCACTGGAGGCTGGGAGCATCCGCTCACCCCCAGGGAGGAGACCGGAGAACACCCAGCTTCCCCGGCCATGCACTGGAGGCTGGGAGCATCCGCTCACCCCCAGGGAGGAGACCGGAGAACACCCAGCTTCCCCAGCCATGCACTGGAAGCTGGGAGCATCCGCTCACCCCCAGGGAGGAGAACGGAGAACACCCAGCTTCCCCGGCCATGCACTGGAGGCTGGGAGCATCTGCTCACCCCCAGGGAGGAGAACGGAGAACACCCAACTTCCCCAGCCATGCACTGGAGGCTGGGAGCATCCGCTCACCCCCAGGGAGGAGAACGGAGAACACCCAGCTTCCCTGGCCATGCACTGGAGGCTGGGAGCATCCGCTCACCCCCAGGGAGGAGACCGGAGAACACCCAGCTTCCCCGGCCATGCACTGGAGGCTGGGAGCATCCGCTCACCCCCAGGGAGGAGACCAGAGAAAATCCTGCTGTGGCTGTGAACCAAGGGTTGTGACCTCTGCCATGTTTCAGATTCCACACTGAACTCTGCCTTTGGGGCCTCAGTCTCCATATCGGGGAGTAGAACAGGGCCCTGAACTTCCTCCTCCCCTTTGCCCCAGTGCTCGCTAGAGTTCTGATCTCAGTGACCAGCACCTCCGTCCCCCAGGTACTGCAGCCAGAAGCCCGGCTGTCATCCCTGCCTTCTTTTCCCCCCTCACCTGTTACCCTCAGCTAATCTCCGTTCAATTCTGTTATTTTTCCTCCTGAATCTCTGTACTCCAGTCACTCCTGTTTCCATGCCACCCGCTGCCTCCTAACTGCTGAAAAGCACAGTTGCTCCCTAGGTGGTCTTCCTGTTTCCGTTCTCACCCTCTCAGTCCTCAGAGCAGCCCAGGCATCCTTCTAAGAGTGAAAATCAAGTCAGCTCACGTCCCTACTCCATTGCTCTTAGGATGAAGACTTACGAGGTTTTCGAGGTTCTGTGTATTTGGGATCCCGCATCACTCCAGCTCCTTTAGTACCACACTCCTTACCTTTGAGCAAACTGTTTCATCTGCCTACATAACAGCTTGTTTACTTTTTTATCATCTATTGATTTACAAGCTTCCTGAGGGCAGGGGTTGAGGCCGAATTCTATCATACCACTTCAGTATGTGCCTGACATCTAAAAGAGATTTGAGAAATGTGAGGTGAATGAAGGTGATTAGTGAGTGACGCTTGTCAATCAGCTTTAGATTTCAGAGGGCGAGACCAGGTCCCCTTTGGAGGTCAGGGCCGCTCTGTGTTTGGACTGGCCTGGAAGGCTTGGCTAGGCCTCCACTGGGGCAGAAGAGAGTGCAGTTAGTTACGGGCAGGCAGAATGCAGGCGCAGGCGTTAAGTTGGACCAGACTGGGCCAGGGGGAGGGTGCAGCCAAAGTAGAAGTTGGAGAGCAAGAAATTCTGGGCTAAGACTGGGCTTTGGGTCCCCACCTTGGAGAAGGAAGTTGAGTTTCCTTCGGGCGGGTCCACAGGGCGGTATGGCAGGCAGAACTTGAGTGTTCTCCTGGAACAAGACTGAGGTGGCCTAGTGGAAGTGCAGAGGGAGAAGCAGTACCAAGGACAGCATTCAGGGATTTGCTGTAGGGTTGCCTGAGGCCTGCTTTCCTCAAGCTGGTTTGCATTCACAGCCCAAGGCCACTGACCTGCACTCTTCCCTGTCCCCACCCAGTGCATTGTGAGCGTGGCTGGCGGGGCCACTCGAGCTGCACTGACCATGCACCAGGCCCGGAGGAACAATATGGCCGATGTGTCAGCCAAGGATGGCAGCCAGGTGAGCAGCCAGGACTGGAGGGACGATGTGGGTGAGGATGGTGGTGTGACAGGATGGGGGGCATCGGGCCAGGTCACGGTTTGGGAGTGTGGAGAGAAGCACCTGAGCGCTCCTGGGGTAGTGTGGGAGACACGCAGGAAGAAATGTGGGTACTCCCTGCTCTGACTTTCAGGATGGGTGGGCAGGTGTGAGGGTACAGGCCTGGGGGCAGTAAGTCCAAGCCGATCACCCCAGTCTCTGCCTAGTGCCCATGCGACGAGGAGGAGCCTGGCCGTGGCCCTGGTAGGCCGTGGCCCCGGGCTGGAAGGTGGATGTTCTGGTCATATGAGGCTCCACGGGTTAAAGCACTTGGCAGGTCAAAAAGTGCTCAGCATGTGAGGTGACTGGGGTCACTGACTGGCCAGGCATCCACTCAGCAGTTTAGCAGGCCTTCTGGCCCAGCCCCTCACCTGACCAAGGGAACCTGAGTAGGGATGTCTCACCCCTACAGGCTGAACCCTACAGGTGTCGGGCCCCCCTAACCGCCATGCTAAGTGCGTATGTGCATTGCCTCATTTAACTCTCACATCAGCCCCGTGAGGTCAATGCTGTTACTAGCCCTGTTTTACCGATGGGGAAAGTGAGGTCCAGGGATGTCAGAAATGGGACATGATTTTCTTTGACACTGGAGCAATTTAGGAATCTCTCTTCTCTCCAGTTCTACTTTCTGGCCTTCTCCTAAATTGTTTTGCTTGGTTTCTAAATAGAACATCATTTCTTTAAAAATTAAAACTAACTCCTTTCACTAATATTAATACAAGCTAAATTTGTTATGCATCAACTATGTATTTCATTTGTATGCACTCATTAAGCCCCTGTCGTGGTCCTGTGCAGGAGGTACCCCTTGTTGCCATTCCACCAAAGAGGAGATAAGGAATAGAGCCGGTCTCCCTGGGTCCCCTTGCAGGTCCCTTCTCTCGGGAACTGGTTGAACTAGTTCTTCCGCATTATCTCTCCTGTAGGTTGTTAGGGAAAAGACAGAAGTACAGTCCAAGCCTTGCTCTTTAGGACTCCCAGCGGCTGTGCCAGCCCTCACATCTACTCTCCTGCTAACCCTCAGCCCTCCCCACCCCCAGGCTGCATTTTCCAAGGCTCCAGGGCTTCCTCCACCGCAGGGGCAGTTACACCTCCCAGGGGCAGCCTGGGACATGTTCAGTCCTGCAGCAACACCTGCCTTCCGCTGATGTGGCTGCTGGACATGACTGTTCCCACCCAGGGAAGAGGAGGTTTCTGGTCCCCAGTTTACTGTCACCCCCACAGCCTTTGTGTCCATAGCCCACTCCCTTGCCGAGATGTCTGGGTAAGAAAAGTTCACCAGCCTCAGGCACCCCCTCTGTCAGGACCAACTCTCCTGGGGACCCCAGTAATAAGGGGCACAATCCAGACTCTTCCTCCCTCATGATGAGTTGGGGGCAGGTGAGCTGGGGTCTTTCCCTCTTGGGCCAGCTCAGTCAGACCATCAGAGGGATTTAATAACGTTGATTTTCAAGGTAAGAGATTTGGATCTTGTGACTTTCTTCCTAGGTCATTCCTTAACCATTTGCAAAAGTATTTGCCAGTAATAGCACACCCAAGGGACTAGGAGGAATTCAGACATTTTTAACCACCCAAGAAAATACTGCCCCATGCTGTGGACATTTATTTGGTAGGGCTACTCAGGTGACTCCTGCAAAGGAGAAGACAGTGTTTCAAGGGCGTTGCATCTGCCCGGGCAGAGAAGCAGCCGCTCTCTTTCATGTGACGGCATACTCACTAAATGTACTAGGTTCCCTCATCAGGGTGTGGAGCAGGTGGTTCTGGGGCAGGGAGGGGTGTTGAGAAAGGTGCTTGGGGCTATTCATTCTGGCCTGGAGGGGAGCCCTCCAACTCCCAACCCTTCTGCCATTTTCCAGGAGACGCTGGTAAACCTGGCAGGGCTCCTGGTCAGCCTCTTGATGCTTCCCCTGGTGTCAGACTGCCCGAGGTAAGCCAAGGGCAAGCACGGGACAGAGGTGCCAGCTGGGCTGCTGCCCCTACTGACCGCCTCACACCATCATTCCAGCTTCAGCCTCGGTTGTTTCTTCCTCCTCACCGCCCTCCACATCTATGCCAACTACCGGGCAGTGCGAGCCCTGGTCATAGAGACCTTGAATGAAGGCCGGCTCTGGCTGGTCCTGAAGCACTTCCTTCAGAGGGGAGAGGTACTTGATCCCACTTCCGCCAACCAGATGGAACCGCTGTGGACAGGTGACCCAACCCCTTGGTCTCAAGTTTTATGTCTCAGCCTGACCCCCCTGCCTGGGACTCCTGACTCCAACTTCCCACAGGTTTCTGGCCAACTCTGTCTCTGTCCTTGGGGGTCCCCCTGCATCGTTTGGTCTCCAGGTAAGTAGCTCAGTGTCCCACTAGTCACTGCTGGCCCCCACTTCCCACACATACATGTTCCAATTACACACTGGCCTTCCTTATTACACATGGGTTCCTCATTACACACTGGCCTTCCTCATTGCACACTGGGTTCATTACACACTGGGTTCCTTATTACACACTAGCCTTCCTCATTACACACTGGGTACCTCAGTACACACTGGCCTTCCTCATTACACACTGGGTTCCTCATTACACACTGGGTTCCTCATTACACACTGGGTTCCTTATTACACACGGGTTCCTCATTACACACGGGTTCCTCATTACACACGGGTTCCTCATTACACACTGGCCTTCCTCATTGCACACTGGATTCCTTATTACACACTGGCCTTCCTCATTACACACTGGGTTCCTCATTACACACTGGATTCCTCATTACACACTGGATTCCTCATTACACACTGGATTCCTCATTACACACTGGGTTCCTCATTACACACTGGGTTCCTCATTACACACTGGGTTCCTTATTACACACTGGGTTCCTCATTACACACTGGCCTTCCTCATTGCACACTGGGTTCCTCATTACACACTGGCCTTCCTCATTACACACTGGGATCCTTATTACACATGGGTTCCTTATTACACACTGGGTTCCTTATTACACACGGGTTCCTCATTACACACTGGCCTTCCTCATTGCACACTGGGTTCCTCATTACACACTGGGTTCCTCATTACACACTGGGATCCTTATTACACATGGGTTCCTTATTACACACTGGATTCCTTATTACACACTGGCCTTCCTCATTACACACTGGGTTCCTCATTACACACTGGGTTCCTCATTACACACTGGGATCCTTATTACACATGGGTTCCTTATTACACACTGGGTTCCTTATTACACACGGGTTCCTCATTACACACTGGGTTCCTCATTACACACGGGTTCCTCATTACACACTGGGTTCCTCAGTACACACTGGGATCCTTATTACCATGGTGCCTTTATTACACACTGGATTCCTTATTACACACTGGCTTCCTCATTACACACTGGGTTACCTCATTACACACTGGGTCCTTATTACACATGGTTTCCTTATTACACACTGTGTTCCTTATTACACACTGGCCTTCCTCATTACACACGGGGTTCCTCATTACACACTGGGTTCCTCATTACACACTGGGATCCTTATTACACATGGGTTCCTTATTACACACTGGGTTCCTCATTACACACTGGGATCCTTATTACACATGGGTTCCTTATTACACACTGGGTTCCTCATTACACACTGGCCTTCCTCATTGCACACTGGATTCCTTATTACACACGGGTTCCTCATTACACACTGGGTTCCTCATTACACACTGGCCTTCCTCATTACACACTGGCCTTCCTCATTGCACACTGGCCTTCCTCATTACACACTGGGTTCCTCATTACACACTGGGTTCCTTATTACACACTGGGTTCCTCATTACACACTGGGTTCCTCATTACACACTGGCCTTCCTCATTACACACTGGGTTCCTCATTACACACTGGGTTCCTCATTACACACTGGGTTCCTTATTACACATGGGTTCCTCATTACACACTGGGTTCCTCATTACACACTGGGTTCCTCATTACACACTGGGTTCCTCATTACACACTGGGTTCCTCATTACACACTGGGTTCCTCATTACACACTGGGATCCTTATTACACATGGGTTCCTTATTACACACTGGATTCCTTATTACACACTGGCCTTCCTCATTACACACTGGGTTCCTCATTACACACTGGGTTCCTCATTACACACTGGGATCCTTATTACACATGGGTTCCTCATTACACACTGGGTTCCTTATTACACACTGGCCTTCCTCATTACACACTGGGTTCCTCATTACTACACTGGCCTTCCTCATTGCCACACTGGGTTCCTCATTACACACTGGGTTCCTCATTACACACTGAGATCCTTATTACACATGGGTTCCTTATTACACACTGGGTTCCTTATTACACACGGGTTCCTTATTACACACTGGCCTTCCTCATTACACACTGGGTTCCTCATTACACACTGGGTTCCTCATTACACATGGGTTCCTCATTACACACTGGCCTTCCTCATTACACACTGGGTTCCTCATTACACACTGGGTTCCTTATTACACACTGGGTTCCTCATTACACACTGGGTTCCTCATTACACACTGGGTTCCTCATTACACACTGGGTTCCTCATTACACATGGGTTCCTCATTACACACTGGGTTCCTTATTACACACTGGCCTTCCTCATTACACACTGGGTTCCTCATTACACACTGGGTTCCTCATTACACACTGGGATCCTTATTACACACGGGTTCCTTATTACACACTGGGTTCCTCATTACACACTGGGTTCCTTATTACACATGGCCTTCCTCATTACACACTGGCCTTCCTCATTACACACTGGGTTCCTCATTACACACGGGTTCCTCATTACACACTGGCCTTCCTCATTGCACACTGGGTTCCTCATTACACACTGGGTTCCTTATTACACACTAGCCTTCCTCATTACAAACTGGGTACCTCAGTACACACTGGCCTTCCTCTTTACACACTGGGTTCCTCATTACACACTGGGTTCCTCATTACACACTGGCCTTCCTCATTACACACTGGGTTCCTCATTACACACTGGGTTCCTCATTACACACTGGGTTCCTTATTACACATGGGTTCCTCATTACACACTGGGTTCCTTATTACACATGGGTTCCTCATTACACACTGGCCTTCCTCATTGCACACTGGGTTCCTCATTACACACTGGGTTCCTCATTACACACTGGGATCCTTATTACACATGGGTTCCTTATTACACACTGGGTTCCTCATTACACACTGGGATCCTTATTACACTGGGTTCCTTATTACACACGGGTTCCTCATTACACACTGGCCTTCCTCATTGCACACTGGGTTCCTTATTACACACGGGTTCCTCATTACACACTGGCCTTCCTCATTGCACACTGGCCTTCCTCATTACACACTGGGTTCCTTATTACACACTAGCCTTCCTCATTACAAACTGGGTACCTCAGTACACACTGGCCTTCCTCATTACACACTGGGTTCCTCATTACACACTGGGTTCCTCATTACACACTGGCCTTCCTCATTACACACTGGGTTCCTCATTACACACTGGGTTCCTCATTACACACTGGGTTCCTTATTACACATGGGTTCCTCATTACACACTGGGTTCCTCATTACACATGGGTTCCTCATTACACACTGGGTTCCTCATTACACACTGGGTTCCTCATTACACACTGGGATCCTTATTACACATGGGTTCCTTATTACACACTGGATTCCTTATTACACACTGGCCTTCCTCATTACACACTGGGTTCCTCATTACACACTGGGTTCCTCATTACACACTGGGTTCCTTATTACACACTGGGTTCCTTATTACACACGGGTTCCTCATTACACACTGGCCTTCCTCATTACCCACTGGCCTTCCTCATTACACACTGGGTTCCTCATTACACACTGGGTTCCTCATTACACACTGGGTTCCTCATTACACACTGGGTTCCTCATTACACACTGGCCTTCCTCATTACACACTGGGTTCCTTATTACACACTGGGTTCCTCATTACACACTGGGTTCCTCATTACACACTGGCCTTCCTCATTACACACTGGGTTCCTCATTACACACTGGGTTCCTCATTACACACTGGGTTCCTTATTACACACTGGGTTCCTTATTACACACTGGGTTCCTTATTACACATGGGTTCCTTATTACACACTGGGTTCCTTATTACACACTGGCCTTCCTCATTACACACTGGGTTCCTCATTACACACTGGCCTTCCTCATTACACACTGGGTTCCTTATTACACACTGGCCTTCCTCATTACACACTGGCCTTCCTCATTACACACTGGCCTTCCTCATTACACACTGGCCTTCCTCATTACACACTGGGTTCCTCATTACACACTGGGATCCTTATTACACACTGGGTTCCTCATTACACACTGGGTTCCTCATTACACACTGGGTTCCTCATTACACACTGGCCTTCCTCATTACACACTGGCCTTCCTCATTACACACTGGCCTTCCTCTTTACACACTGGGTTCCTCATTACACACTGGGATCCTCATTACACACTGGGTTCCTCATTACACACTGGGTTCCTCATTACACACTGGCCTTCCTCATTACACACTGGGTTCCTCATTACACACTGGGTTCCTCATTACACACTGGCCTTCCTTATTACACACTGGGTTCCTCATTACACACTGGCCTTCCTCATTACACACTGGGTTCCTCATTACACACTGGGTTCCTCATTACACACTGGCCTTCCTCATTACACACTGGCCTTCCTCATTACACACTGGGTTCCTCATTACACACTGGGTTCCTTATACACACTGGTTCCTCATTACACACTGGGTTCCTCATTACACACTGGGTTCCTCATTACACACTGGGTTCCTCATTACACATGGGTTCTCATTACACACGGGTTCCTCATTACACATGGGTTCCTCATTACACACTGGGTTCCTTATTACACACTGGGTTCCTCATTACACACTGGCCTTCCTCATTACACACTGGGTTCCTCATTACACACTGGGTTCCTCATTACACACTGGGTTCCTCATTACACACTGGGTTCCTCATTACACACTGGGTTCCTTATTACACATGGGTTCCTTATTACACACTGGGTTCCTTATTACACACTGGGTTCCTCATTACACACGGGTTCCTCATTACACACTGGGTTCCTTATTACACACTGGGTTCCTCATTACACACTGGCCTTCCTCATTCACACATGGCCTTCCTCATTACAACACTGGGTTCCTCATTACACACTGGGTTCCTCATTACACACTGGGTTCCTCATTACACACTGGGTTCCTCATTACACACTGGGTTCTTATTACACACTGGGTTCCTCATTACACACTGGCGTTCCTCATTACACACTGGGGTCCTCATTACACACTGGGTTCCTCATTACACACTGGGTTCCTTATTACACACTGGGTTCCTCATTACACACTGGGTTCCTCATTACACACTGGGTTCCGTCTTACACACTGGGTTCCTCATTACACACTGGGTTCCTCATTACACACTGGGTTCCTCATTGCACACTGGCCTTCCTCATTACACACTGGGTTCCTTATTACACATGGGTTCCTCATTACACACTGGGTTCCTTATTACACACGGGTTCCTCATTACACACTGGCCTTCCTCATTGCACACTGGGTTCCTCATTACACACTGGGTTCCTCATTACACACTGGGTTCCTCATTACACACTGGGTTCCTCATTACACATGGGTTCCTCATTACACACTGGGTTCCTTATTACACATGGGTTCCTCATTACACACTGGGTTCCTTATTACACACTGGGTTCCTCATTACACACTGGCCTTCCTCATTACACACTGGGTTCCTCATTACACACTGGGTTCCTCATTACACAGGGGTTCCTCATTACACACTGGGTTCCTCATTACACACTGGGTTCCTCATTACACACTGGGTTCCTCATTACACATGGGTTCCTCATTACACACTGGGTTCCTCATTACACATGGGTTCCTCATTACACACTGGGTTCCTCATTACACACTGGGTTCCTCATTGCACACTGGGTTCCTCATTACACACTGGGTTCCTCATTACACACTGGCCTTCCTCATTACACACTGGCCTTCCTCATTACACACTGGGTTCCTCATTACACACGGGTTCCTCATTACACATGGGTTCCTCATTACACACTGGCCTTCCTCATTACACACTGGGTTCCTCATTACACACTGGGTTCCTCATTACACACTGGCCTTCCTCATTACACACTGGGTTCCATATTACACACGGGTTCCTCATTACACACTGGGTTCCTCATTACACACTGGGTTCCTCATTACACACTGGGTTCCTCATTACACACTGGCCTTCCTCATTACACACTGGGTTCCATATTACACACGGGTTCCTCATTACACACTGGGTTCCTTATTACACACTGGGTTCCTTATTACACATGGGTTCCTCATTACACACTGGCCTTCCTCATTACACACTGGGTTCCTCATTACACACTGGCCTTCCTCATTACACACTGGGTTCCTTATTACACACTGGGTTCCTCATTACACACTGGCCTTCCTCATTACACACTGGGTTCCTCATTACACACTGGCCTTCCTCATTACACACTGGGTTCCTCATTACACACTGGCCTTCCTCATTACACACTGGGTTCCTTATTACACACTGGGTTCCTCATTACACACTGGGTTCCTCATTACACACGGGTTCCTCATTACACACTGGGTTCCTTATTACACACTGGGTTCCTCATTACACACTGGGTTCCTTATTACACACGGGTTCCTCATTACACACTGGGTTCCTCATTACACACTGGGTTCCTCATTACACACTGGGTTCCTCATTACACACTGGGTTCCTTATTACACATGGGTTCCTCATTACACACTGGGTTCCTCATTACACACTGGGTTCCTTATTACACACTGGGTTCCTCATTACACACTGGGTTCCTTATTACACACTGGCCTTCCTCATTACACACTGGGTTCCTCATTACACACTGGCCTTCCTCATTACACACTGGCCTTCCTCATTACACACTGGGTTCCTCATTACACACTGGGTTCCTCATTACACACTGGGTTCCTTATTACACATGGGTTCCTCATTACACACTGGGTTCCTTATTACACACTGGGTTCCTCATTACACACTGGGTTCCTCATTACACACTGGGTTCCTCATTACACACTGGGTTCCTTATTACACACTGGGTTCCTCATTACACACTGGGTTCCTCATTACACACTGGGTTCCTTATTACACACTGGGTTCCTCATTACACACTGGGTTCCTCATTACACACTGGGTTCCTTATTACACACTGGGTTCCTCATTACACACGGGTTCCTTATTACACACTGGGTTCCTCATTACACACTGGCCTTCCTCATTACACATGGGTTCCTCATTACACACTGGGTTCCTTATTACACATGGGTTCCTCATTACACACTGGGTTCCTTATTACACACGGGTTCCTCATTACACACTGGCCTTCCTCATTACACATGGGTTCCTCATTACACACTGGGTTCCTCATTACACACTGGGTTCCTCATTACACACTGGATTCCTCATTACACACTGGGTTCCTCATTACACACTGGGTTCCTCATTACACACTGGGTTCCTCATTACACACTGGGTTCCTCATTACACACTGGTATCTCATTACACACTGGGTTCCTCATACACACTGGGTCCTCATTACACACGGGTTCCTCATTACACACTGGCCTTCCTCATTACACATGGGTTCCTCATTACACACTGGGTTCCTTATTACACACTGGGTTCCTCATTACACACTGGGTTCCTCATTACACACGGGTTCCTCATTACACACTGGGTTCCTCATTACACACTGGGTTCCTTATTACACATGGGTTCCTCATTACACACTGGGATCCTTATTACACATGGGTTCCTTATTACACACGGGTTCCTCATTACACACTGGCCTTCCTCATTACACACTGGGTTCCTCATTACACACTGGGTTCCTTATTACACACTGGCCTTCCTCATTACACACTGGCCTTCCTCATTACACACTGGCCTTCCTCATTGCACACTGGCCTTCCTCATTACACACTGGGTTCCTCATTACACACTGGGTTCCTTATTACACATGGGTTCCTCATTACACACTGGGTTCCTCATTACACATGGGTTCCTCATTACACACTGGGTTCCTCATTACACATGGGTTCCTCATTACACACTGGGTTCCTCATTACACACTGGGTTCCTCATTACACACTGGGTTCCTCATTACACACTGGGTTCCTCATTACACACTGGGTTCCTCATTACACATGGGTTCCTCATTACACACTGGGTTCCTCATTACACACTGGGATCCTCATTACACACTGGGTTCCTCATTACACACGGGTTCCTCATTACACACTGGCCTTCCTCATTGCACACTGGGTTCCTCATTACACACTGGGTTCCTCATTACACACTGGGTTCCTCATTACACACTGGGTTCCTCATTACACACTGGGTTCCTCATTACACATGGGTTCCTCATTACACACTGGGTTCCTCATTACACACTGGGTTCCTCATTACACACTGGGTTCCTCATTACACACTGGGTTCCTCATCGCACACTGGGTTCCTCATCACACACTGGGTTCCTCATTACACACTGGCCTTCCTCATTGCACACTGGGTTCCTCATTACACACGGGTTCCTCATTACACACTGGGTTCCTCATTACACACTGGCCTTCCTCATTACACACTGGGTTCCTCATTACACACGGGTTCCTCATTACACACTGGGTTCCTCATTACACACTGGGTTCCTCATTACACACTGGGTTCCTCATTACACACTGGGTTCCTCATTACACACTGGCCTTCCTCATTACACACTGGGTTCCTCATTACACACTGGGTTCCTCATTACACACTGGGTTCCTCATTGCACACTGGGTTCCTCATTACACACTGGGTTCCTCATTACACACTGGGTTCCTCATTACACACTGGGTTCCTTATTACACACTGGCCTTCCTCATTACACACTGGCCTTCCTCATTACACACTGGGTTCCTCATTACACATGGGTTCCTCATTACACATGGGTTCCTCATTACACACTGGGTTCCTCATTACACACTGGGTTCCTCATTGCACACTGGGTTCCTCATTACACACTGGGTTCCTCATTACACACTGGGTTCCTTATTACACACGGGTTCCTTATTACACACTGGCCTTCCTCATTACACACTGGCCTTCCTCATTACACACTGGGTTCCTTATTACACACTGGCCTTCCTCATTACACACTGGGTTCCTTATTACACACTGGGTTCCTCATTGCACACGGGTTCCTCATTACACACTGGGTTCCTCATTACACACTGGCCTTCCTCATTACACACTGGGTTCCTTATTACACACGGGTTCCTCATTACACACTGGGTTCCTCATTACACACTGGCCTTCCTCATTGCACACTGGGTTCCTCATTACACACTGGGTTCCTTATTACACACTGGCCTTCCTCATTGCACACTGGGTTCCTCATTACACACTGGCCTTCCTCATTATACACTGGGTTCCTTATTACACACTGGGTTCCTCATTACACACTGGGTTCCTCATTACACACTGGGTTCCTTATTACACACTGGGTTCCTTATTACACATGGGTTCCTCATTACACACTGGCCTTCCTCATTACACACTGGGTTCCTCATTACACACTGGCCTTCCTCATTGCACACTGGGTTCCTTATTACACACGGGTTCCTTATTACACACTGGGTTCCTTATTACACACTGGGTTCCTCATTACACACTGGCCTTCCTCATTGCACACTGGGTTCCTTATTACACACGGGTTCCTTATTACACACTGGCCTTCCTCATTACACACTGGGTTCCTCATTACACACTGGCCTTCCTCATTGCACACTGGGTTCCTTATTACACACGGGTTCCTTATTACACACTGGCCTTCCTCATTGCACACTGGGTTCCTTATTACACACTGGCCTTCCTCATTGCACACTGGGTTCCTTATTACACACTGGCCTTCCTCATTACACACTGGGTTCCTTATTACACATGGGTTCCTCATTACACACTGGGTTCCTTATTACACACTGGCCTTCCTCATTGCACACTGGGTTCCTTATTACACACTGGCCTTCCTCATTGCACACTGGGTTCCTCATTACACACTGGCCTTCCTCATTACACACTGGGTTCCTTATTACACACTGGGTTCCTTATTACACACTGGGTTCCTCATTACACACTGGCCTTCCTCATTACACACTGGGTTCCTCATTACACACTGGGTTCCTCATTACACACTGGGTTCCTCATTACACACTGGCCTTCCTTATTACACACTGGGTTCCTCATTACACACTGGCCTTCCTCATTACACACTGGGTTCCTCATTACACACGGGTTCCTTATTACACACTGGGTTCCTCATTACACACTGGCCTTCCTCATTACACACTGGCCTTCCTCATTACACACTGGGTTCCTCATTACACACTGGGTTCCTCATTACACACTGGCCTTCCTCATTACACACTGGGTTCCTCATTACACACTGGGTTCCTCATTACACACTGGGTTCCTCATTACACACTGGGTTCCTTATTACACATGGGTTCCTCATTACACACTGGCCTTCCTCATTACACACTGGGTTCCTTATTACACACTGGGTTCCTCATTACACACTGGGTTCCTTATTACACACTGGGTTCCTCATTACACACTGGGTTCCTCATTACACACTGGGTTCCTCATTACACACTGGGTTCCTCATTACACACTGGGTTCCTCATTACACACTGGGATCCTTATTACACACTGGGTTCCTTATTACACACTGGGTTCCTTATTACACACTGGGTTCCTCATTACACATGGGTTCCTCATTACACACTGGGTTCCTCATTACACATGGGTTCCTCATTACACACTGGGTTCCTCATTACACACTGGCCTTCCTCATTGCACACTGGGTTCCTTATTACACACTGGGTTCCTCATTACACACTGGCCTTCCTTATTACACACTGGGTTCCTCATTACACACTGGGTTCCTCATTACACACTGGCCTTCCTCATTACACACTGGGTTCCTCATTACACACTGGGTTCCTTATTACACATGGGTTCCTCATTACACACTGGGTTCCTTATTACACACTGGCCTTCCTCATTACACACTGGGTTCCTTATTACACACTGGGTTCCTTATTACACACTGGGTTCCTTATTACACACTGGGTTCCTTATTACACACTGGCCTTCCTCATTACACACTGGGTTCCTTATTACACACTGGCCTTCCTCATTGCACACTGGGTTCCTTATTACACACGGGTTCCTTATTACACACTGGCCTTCCTCATTGCACACTGGGTTCCTCATTACACACTGGGTTCCTCATTACACACTGGCCTTCCTCATTACACACTGGGTTCCTCATTACACACTGGCCTTCCTCATTACACACTGGGTTCCTCATTACACACTGGGTTCCTTATTACACACTGGGTTCCTTATTACACACTGGCCTTCCTCATTACACACTGGCCTTCCTCATTACACACTGGGTTCCTCATTACACACTGGGTTCCTCATTACACACTGGCCTTCCTCATTGCACACTGGGTTCCTTATTACACACTGGGTTCCTCATTACACACTGGGTTCCTCATTACACACTGGGTTCCTTATTACACACTGGGTTCCTCATTACACACTGGCCTTCCTCATTACACACTGGGTTCCTTATTACACATGGGTTCCTTATTACACACGGGTTCCTCATTACACACTGGGTTCCTCATTGCACACTGGCCTTCCTCATTACACACTGGGTTCCTCATTACACACTGGGTTCCTCATTACACACTGGGCTTCCTCATTGCACACTGGGTTCCTCATTACACACTGGGTTCCTCATTACACACTGGCCTTTCTTATTGCACACTGGGTTCCTCATTACACACTGGGTTCCTCATTACACACTGGCCTTCCTCATTACACACTGGGTTCCTTATTACACACTGGGTTCCTCATTACACACTGGCCTTCCTCATTACACACTGGGTTCCTCATTACACACTGGCCTTCCTCATTACACACTGGGTTCCTCATTACACACTGGGTTCCTCATTACACACTGGGTTCCTCATTACACACTGGGTTCCTCATTACACACTGGGTTCCTCATTACACACTGGCCTTCCTCATTACACACTGGGTTCCTTATTACACACTGGGTTCCTTATTACACACTGGGTTCCTCATTACACACTGGGTTCCTCATTACACACTGGGTTCCTCATTACACACTGGCCTTTCTTATTGCACACTGGGTTCCTCATTACACACTGGGTTCCTCATTACACACTGGCCTTCCTCATTGCACACTGGGTTCCTTATTACACACTGGGTTCCTCATTACACACTGGCCTTTCTTATTGCACACTGGGTTCCTCATTACACACTGGGTTCCTCATTACACACTGGGTTCCTTATTACACACTGGGTTCCTCATTACACACTGGGTTCCTCATTACACACTGGCCTTCCTCATTACACACTGGCCTTCCTCATTGCACACTGGGTTCCTTATTACACACGGGTTCCTTATTACACACTGGGTTCCTTATTACACACTGGGTTCCTCATTACACGCTGGATTCCTTATTACACACTGGGTTCCTTATTACACACTGGCCTTCCTCATTACACACTGGGTTCCTTATGTCCACTGAACAGGTTGGGGGTCAGCCTGGGTGCTTGAGTGCTGCAGGTGTGTAACGTAGAGTAGACATAAAGGGTACATGTGTTGGATGAAGGGAGAACAGGTGAATGGGGCAGGTGGATGCCCAGATGCAGAAAGAAGGGAAGCTGGCTGCAGGGTGCATGGCGAGTGGCTTAGGGATAGGTGGGAAGTGGGTGGAGGACAGGTGAAGTGTGGACTGTTACGGTGAACGGGGCTGTTCGGTGGACTGGATGGTTACCCTACTTTGCCGTCTCCTCCCCCACTGCACTCTTTCTTTCAGTGTCTTTGAGCTGCAGCATCTGGTTGAGGGACACCAAGAACCATACCTTCTTCACTGGGACCAGTCACAAAGTAAGTGCCGTGTTCTCTCAGCCTTAGACTTGTCCTCCTGGGATCGGCCTCTTATTCCTCCAGCTCCAGGCCCACGGGCCCTGGACAGTTTGGAGTCCATCTGGTGCAGGGAGCTCCAGACTGACTTGATGCATTCAGATCATAGCTGCATGCCCCAGTGACATTCCCTTACCCCTCTGAAAAGTGGACGCCCTGGCCAGTGTGGCTAAGTGGTTAGAGCATCGGACCATGGACCAGAGTCGCGGGTTTGATTCCAGTCAAGGGCACGTACCTCAGTTGCGGTTCAGTCCCCAGCCCTGGTCAGGGTCGTGCGGGAAGTAACCAGTCAGTGTCTCTCTCTCACACTGATGTTTCTCTTTCTCTCTCTGTCTCTCTGTCTCTCCCCTCCCCCACTCTGTCTAAAAATAAATGGAAAAATATCCTCAGGTAAGGATTAAAAAAAATGGAGCCAATAATACCTGCCTTATTATCCACAGTGTGTTTTGAGGATCAAGGTGATATGTAAAAGCACTTTGTACATTGCAGTACACATCAGCAAGGTTATGACCTTTACTTATCTCGGGAACCACTTTTCTCTTTCATCTGGAGTCACTTATTGAGGAAAAAAGTACTAGAGTTTACTGGTTTGCCGGTCATGTGTTAAAAGGTGCTAATTCTTTTTATTTTTTCCATTCCCTAAGAGTAGTGGGGCTTGGGAAAGTTTTTATTTACTTATGTATGTATGTATTTATTATTTATTTATTTTATTATTACTTTTTTTTAATCCTCACCCAAGGATATTTTTCTATTTATCTTCAGATAGAGTGGGAGGGAGAGAAAGGGAGAAAGAGAGAAGCATCAATGTGAGAGAGACACATCAACTGGTTGCCTCCCACGCGACCCTGATCCGGGCTGGGGACAAACCACAACTTGACAGGAATCGAACCTGAGACTCATTGGTTTGTGGGCCGACACTCTAACCACTGAGCCAAACCGGCAAGGGCAAAATGTACTTATTCTAACAAGCCATTAAAAACATGCAAAATAGCCCTGGCCGGTTTGGCTCAGCGGTTGGAGCGTCGGCCTGCGGTACAGAGAGACCCGGGTTCAGTTCCCGCTAAGGGCACGTACCTCGGTTGCAGTGTGTCCCCGGCCCTGGTTGGTCGTGCGGGTGGCAGCCACTCGATGTGTCCCTTCACATCGATGTTTCTCTCTCTCTCTCCCTTCCTCTCTCTCCCTCCCGCTCTATCTGTACAAAAAATGGAAAAAATGTCCTCGGGTGAGGATAAAAAAAAAGCAAAATAGATCCACCTCAGTGAGCTGCTGTGAAGTTGTAGTTGAAAATTGGGTGTCTCAGTTTGGCCAGAGCATTGGGGAGCAACACGAGATGACATTGGAAAGGAAAGGGTGGGAGACGGCCTCCCGTGCCAGGCCAAGGCCTCTGAGGCCACACAGGGATGAAGCAGGTGATAGGGTCAAGAGTGTTTGGGCAGGTGGCCATCCCTGGTACCAACCTGTCCCTGGTCTCCAGACCAGGTACAGGTCGTTCTGAGCCAGGTGGCAGGCCCTGAGACCGTCCTAAGGGCTGCCACACACGGGCTGATACTTGGAGCCCTGCAGGAAGATGGGCCCCTCCCAAGAGAGCTGGAAAAACTGAGGAACCAAATACGGGCAGGTAAGCGCCCCACAGCCTACACTGTTGATGACTTGAAGTGGGGTGGAGAGAGCATGTTGGGCTTGAGGACCCAAGAGTTCCTGTTCCGCGCCCCCATCCAGGTCCTAACAAACAGAGCTGGCTCATCGTCCAGGAGACACACCAAGTGTTGGACCAGCTATTCCCAAAGTTCTTGAAAGGTAACATCCTTCAGCCTGCTTGGTCTGAGGCCTTCTCCCCAGGGGCCCTGCCTGCCCCCGTCCCCTCTGCCTGGGAGATGGTAGATCTGGGTTCTCTCTGTGTGCAGGATGGAGAGGTGAGGATGGCCCCTGGGCTGTCAGTGCTCAGTGTCTGATTAATCCCAGCTGGCACTGAAGAGCCGGGAGTGCGGGGAGGCTCACAAGTGGCCGCTGCCAGCCTCCTGTTTAGCGCCTATTCCACCCCCCTTTCCCAGGTGCTAGCTCAGTGAATTCTTGCTACAACCAGATGAGGTGTTAGCCTCATTATATGCCAGAGACACCCAGCAGAGGCAAGAGAAACCAGAGCAGGGCATAAAGGCCGTACCTAGCCTGTGCCACTCCTCACCCCTCTCTCCATGGCCAGCCCAGACTCCTCCCAACTGGCCCCTAGAACCAACACCCCATGACCTCTTTCCAGGACTGCAGGATGTGGGCTGGAAGACTGAGAAGCACCAGCTGGAGGTGGATGAGTGGAGGGCCACATGGCTCCTGTCTTCAGAAAAGAAGGTCCTGTGAGCAACCCAGATGGAGGGCCAGGTCCCCGGCTAAGAGCGGGAAGCAAGAACACTGGCTATGGCAGGACATGAGAAAGGCAGCTTTATTTTTGTGGGGGAAACTGCTGGCCATGGCCTCACAGGAGGTAGCTACCAGGTGGATAGGTTGGGCCCCAGGCAGAGACAAGGCAGAGAGAAGGGGAACCACGGCCTTCCTCTTGCCTTCCTGCCCCACTTCATTCTCACCAATGTGGGCTCTCCAGCCCCTCGTTGTGAGGCTGAGCCCTGCCCCCGCTGTGGTCCCAGTGCCTCAACACAGTTGGCCTCAGGCATAAAAGCCCCAGAGGAACGTGGCCACGGCCATCATGAGCAGGGCGTTGAAGTTGACCACACGAGCCCAGCTCGGGTCCTCACTGATGTCTTCCAGCCGCCTGGCTGCTGCAGCCGCCTCCTCCTGGGTAGGGGGTGGGGAACCACCTGCCCCACCCCTGCTCATTCCACAGAACCAGAGCAGGCACTGGCGGAGCAGGCCTGGTGCCTGGGATTGGGGCTCTGGGAAAACTGAAGCCCTACAGTTAGTCTGAGGGAACTTGGCTCCCCAGCTCCTTAGCCCCACCTCCTGGGCAGTGCCTCACCCTCCATGTCCACTGCATGCTCCGGACGCCCATTCTGTACAGGGGATGAAGCCGGACCTTCTCGCTCATCAACATCCAGGTCCTCCCGCTCCTCTTTGCTGTGCCGGAGACTGAAAACCAGGCGGTGGAGCTGGGGAAAGGCGGGAGCAGGGACCAAATGGCAGTTCTGCTCCCCAACCCCAGATCCTGATGTCTCTTGTCCACACTGGCCCTTCCTAGCCTCCCTCTGTCCAGCCTGTATACCCAGCCCAGGCTCAGCTCACTCAAACATGACCTGTGGCTGCCCTTTGCCCTCAGGTTAAACCCAAGCCCCTCAGATGGGTGTTTAAAGCTCTTGGCCCAGCTTCATCACCCCAAGTCTCCAGTCTGTGCTTAAAATTATAGTACTTTAGACTCCAGTCTTACAGTCCTGCTAACACAGGGTTCCTTCCTGTGGGTATTTGCTCCTATTTCCTCCTGTTGCCTTTCCCCCCACTTCTCCACTTGTGGAACCCTGCCCATCCTTCCAGCCCCCCAGTCAGCCCTGTCCTGGGGCACTTGCCATGCAGTGGAACAAGACCAACCCCCTTTGTGGGCTTTCAGGAAAGTGCCCTGTCCCTCTCAGCCACCAATCAGAGCCTGTGTTTTGAGTCCAAAGGGCCATGTCAAGGAGTTTGGGGGCTTTAATCACTTCCCCTACCATCTTCAAGCTACCTCCCCCAAACCATCTCAAATAAATGTCATTATTTGACAAGTAAAAACGCTGTGCTTGCTTTGCAAATGCACCTTCAAACTGGACTCCCGGCCTGCCCACACCAGCCCTCAACATAGGAAACCAGGTCTCCACCGGGTGTCCTTGGAAGCACACTGGCCAGCGCCGTGCATGTTCGGTGCTGTCCCGAAGCTGACACTTACGTGCTTGCGCGGGATGGGTGCTGTGCACAGGGAGATGACAAGGGTGAGCAGGCCAGAGCAGACAAAGAGCACGATGGCAAAGTAGAGGTAGTGCACCCCGCAGAGGAGTGCCGGGCACATGGAGGGTCGAACGCAGCTGCCAGAGCCGAAGGAAAACTCGGGAATGAGGCGCGCCAGACCCATCAGCAGGCCCCCAATCAGTCCCCAGAAGGCGCCCTGCGGAGGTTAGAGAGCGTCAGCCTTCTCCGATGTCCAAACCCTGCACCAAGCTCACAACCTACACGCATGCTCACCTTCTCATTGACGCGGGGCACGAAGAGAGCCAGCACAAAGACCGCGGACACCGGCGGTGCCAGGTAGCTGGAGACCGCCTGGATATAGTCAAAGAGCTGCCCGCCCTGCGCTGCCTGCACCACGGGTAGCCAGGCCACCGACACCGCCACGATGAACACCACCCAGAGCCTGCAGTGGCGGCCATCAGACTTCACCAGGACCCCAGTCCCTCCCCAGCCCTACCAGTGCTCCCTGCCCCGCTCCCGAGCTGATTCATGGGGCAGGAGGTAGGGGTGGGCGGGGTGACTCAGGCGCACCGTCCTACTAGCAGCAGCTCGCCGTCACCTGCACGAGGCCGCAGGCGCGTGTAGATGTCCATGGTGAAAAGTGTGCTGCTGCTGTTAAAGATTGAGGCCAGCGAGGACATCAGCGCGGCCAGCATGACCGCCAGCATAAGTCCACGCAGACCTGTGGGCCAATGGGAGCAGTGAGTCCTGGGACACCAGGGTGCGGGTTTGGCGATGGGTGATGTCAGTCTCCGAAGCTTGCCCACAGGGGGCAACCTATGTGCTCGCCCTCACCATTGGGCATGAGCTTCACGACGAGCCGAGGGTAGGCGATGTTGGAGCAGCCCACCTCAGTGCCGCACACGCGCTTACACACCTCGGGCACCACGCACGCCACTTCGTCTGGGGGAAGGGCACGACACACCTAGGACGGGACCTGGTCTGGGAACTCAGATACCCGGAGTGGGGGCTGGGAATTCTAATAGAGGTAAGATGGGAGCCCTGGTGGGAGGTGGGACTGGATGACTGTATTCCCAGATCTTGGGACTGTAAGGGATATGGGAAGCAGGCACCCGATCCTTACACAAGAAAGGGTCTGGATGGGGCACAGGACTCTTGGTCCGGGCGTGGGTGCATACATTACCCGGATAAAGAATGCGGCTGATCATGCCCGGCATGACCATGAGGAACATAGGCATCAGCTTCAAGTAGCCGCACAGGATGCAGCCCGCCTTGATGTGGGTCAGGTTCTTCCCTGCCAGGCAGCGCTGCACAATAACCTGTAACAAGGGGTGTTCAACTGCCTGTGTCAGTCCCGGATACCGGGCCTCCTCAGGCCCTGCCTGAACTCCCGGCTCTGATTCAGGCCCTGCCTGGCTCCGCGCTGCAGCAATTCGGCTCCATACACCGCCCCTGCTGGTTGCATTCAGCCTCCTCATGTTTAGCTCCACCCAGGCAGGGTTCCGCCCCCCTTAGACCACGCCCTCGACCCAGCCCCATCAGAGGGTTTCAGGCTCCACCCACCTCAGCCCCGCCCACTTTGGTTCTAGTTCTGCTCCAGCCTTGCTCCCCACCCAAGACCTGAACCCGCACCTGGTCGCTGCACCAGTACCAGCCTGAAACGATGGTAAGCCCCAGGAGCAGCGCAGGCCACGGGAGGTCCCCCGTGACAGGGTCCCGGAGCAGATGGTAGGAGTCAGGCCGGGGTTGATAGCAGGAGCTGGAGATGTTGCCCACAGCCGGATCCTCGGACACCGTCAGCGACGTCATTGCCCCCAAGTATTTGTCGAAAAGCCCGGAATACCCGCCCACCTCATGGAAGGCTGTGCGGGCAACACCGTTAGGGGACCCGGCGCCCGCGCCAAGGCCCTCCCTAGGACCCACACGCCTGAGATGCGGGATGTCCCAGCTCCCAGAGTGAGAGCCCTGCAACCCTCGACCTCCCCACCCCTCCCCTATTGGGGCATACCGTAACCCATGAGGATGAAGGCCCCCCCGAGAATGACGAAGGTCTGCACCGTATCCGTGTACATCAGCGCTGCCAGCCCTCCTGCAACGGGCCTGGGTCAGTGGGAACAGCCCAGACAGGCTGCTCCTAGTACAGCCCATGTCGTTGTTCGAATATGAAAAAGGTGCCCCTTTCCAGAGAACAGATTTCAAAACGATGGCCCGTGCACTCGGGAAACAGGAGGCAAGACTTGGTGAGCGGAGGGACGTTCCTATCACATTTCCCGAGCCCACTTCCTTCCCTAAGCCCCTGCCGCGGCCACCTGTCACAGTATAGACCATGGTGATGCCCAGGAGCGCGATGACGGAGGCATAGATGTTCCAGCCCAGAGCCTGTTGAATGAATACAGCCCCGGAGAACATGTCCACCTTGGGGGGAGGAGCGAGCACGCAGATCAGGACTCAGCCCAGGGCAGGGACCAGTTCCACCTCCTGCCCAGACCACACTCCTATATGACCATGTTTCATTTTGCGGTGGCCTGGCCTTCCCAGGTCCCACCCCCAGAAATCCATGACTTCCAGTCCCTACCTCCATCAGGATCTTACTTCTACTTCTCCCGCCCCCTCCAAGGCTTTCTAAAGACCCTCAATCCGAAGTCCCATCCTCCCAGGGCCCCGTCCCGCCCGCCGGCCTCGCGTGCGCACCGAAATCTTGGTGAAGATGTACAGAAAAAGCGAGAGCACGGACAGGTAGAGGCGGATGCGATGGCCACCGAAGCGCTTGCGTAGGTACTGCGGCATCGTAATGACGCCCGCGGTCAGGTAGACCGGTGCGAAGAGCCAGCCGAGTAGCAGAACCACAAACAGCGCCTGCGGGCACAGCGGGGCGGCTGGGAGTGACTCCTGCCCGAGATCCGGCCATGAGCGGCTCCTACGCCCTCTCCGTGAACTTGCTACTCTAACGGCAAGGTCACACCTAGGGCCCAGAAGACACAAATTCACATGTTGTCCCTGGGCATTAAAGGACATGACCTGGTCTTGATACCTTCTTGGGCTCTTAACTAGACGCCCCCCTCTGCCCTCCCAGGCCACAACCCCTGGCCAGTCTCTCCCAAGATGGTCCCTATTTCCTAGCCCCCAAGCACATGAGTCCAAGCACAGACCCCTCAGCCTGACCCCAGCCTCTGCCAGGAAGGGCTGCTTCTGCTTTCCTCTCCACCCAGGAAAACATCAAGGCTCAGCTCAGAGGCCCCCCTCTGCCAGGAAGCCCTGGGCTCAAAGCCCCGATCTCCCCAGCTTCCCAGGGCGAGTCCCAGTCCCAGAGCTGCCTCCCTCCCACTTCTGCAAGGAGCTTTCATTTGGCCCAGAGACCCCATAGGCCACCTCAGAGAGCATCAGAACACGCACTTCACTTAGAGGCTGTTCACACCACTTCAGAGGGGAGTAAATCAAGGCCACAGAAGGTAGTGGCCGGTCCAGGCTCACATAGCAAGTCAGAAGCAGGACCTACCCCAACCGTGAAAGAGGTCATTTCCTACATGCTGGACATGTGACCCTCACTTGAAGCCCAACCCCAACCCATTATCAGGAAGTTCTACCTTCAGTCTCACACCACCTCTGCCTGGAGCCTCCCTAGGTGTGACCCTTCCAGGGGTTCCCACTGGGGTTGAGGATTATTGGCAAAAAGGGGGCCTCACATTCCATTCAAATCCAGCCACAGCCAAGCCGCTGGCAGCACCGGTCCCTGCCAGGCCCACAAAGTGGCCGCTGCCGATGTTGCTGGCAAAGAGAGAGGCCCCGACCTGGTGGCCAGAGGTATGGGTGAGCCAGGATGCTTCTCCAGGCCCCCTCCCACTCCACAGACCAGCCTCTCTCACCGGCCACCACACCATGCTTCGTCCTGCCAGGAAGTAGCCGCCCACAGTGCCTCTGTTGGTTCTGCACATGGACTGGGAGACAGGAGTTGGGGGAGACCTGGGTTCAGGGCATGTCTTTGGACCTCATTAGCCTCCTCAACACATTCCTCAGCCTTGTTTCAGGCTGAAAATTAACCAGTACTCAGCTCCCCGATGGTTCACACCCCACCCCCACAACCTCTTCCCAGTTCCCCAGAGCTACCCCCAGCCTAATCTGGTGTCCAGCTGCCCAAGGCTAAGTGTAGCTAGATTCAGCCTGACTTTCCTGGGGGCCTTGTATCAGGCCTACGGGCTCTGGTCTGCCACCATTTAGACAGAGGAACAGAGGCCTCATTTAGAATGCTGTCCTCGAGGAATTACTAGCCCAATCCCATGGTGGGAAGACAAAGAATGAGTGTGGACTTGGCCTTCCTAAGGCTATCAAAAGACTTGCTTGCCTCCCTTCCCCCAGCCCCTGGTTTCTCCCTCAAAGATCTAGGCAGCCAGCCCTACTGCCACCTGCAGTCTCCCTGAGACTTTCCCCCCCATGTCCCAGAAACCTGGCCCCCAGCAGCACCCCCTCCACTTCTCACCCACAGGCCAACACCAATGACCAGCAGGAAATAAGCAGCAATGACCAGGATGTCAGCAGGGTTGTCTATTAAGACCCTCTGCTCCCCCAGCTCTGGAGCCAAGCTTGCCTCTGTGTGTTCCTCCATTCTGTCCAAGATCTGCCCCTCAAGGGACCAGCCCCTGGGTTCTCCCAGGGGAGGGATTAATGGTTACCTCAGGTGCAATGAGCTGACAAATCCCCCAGGCCTTGTCCCTGCGCGCAGCCTTTGTTCCGCTGAATCAGGCTACATCAAGGCTGGAGGCTGGTCCTGGGGAGGTGGGCCCTTTCAAGTTCAGGAACACTCCTTTCTGGGCTTTAGCCCCTAGCCCTTCCCCAGTACCTCAGACTCAAAATCACTTCACCCCCTAAAAATGCCTCCTTTACAGCCTTGACCTAGGGAGCCTGGCTGAGCCAGCTCCCTGGTTCTGACTAATCCAGAGGGATCATTCTTCAACCCTAATATGACATTGTCACTGCCCTGCTCAGAAACACTCCATAGCTCTCCATCACCCTCAGCGGGGGAGTAGAAGCTTCTCAGCCTGGTGTGCAAGGCCTGCCATTCCCCAACTCCTGCCCACCCTTTCCCTTGCTCCCATACCAAATCTAGAGTTTCCTTCCTACTCCTTTGCCTTGCCCAACTTACATATTTTCATACCCCAACTTGTATGAGTTGTGCCTTCTGCTTAGTGTGCCTCTCTGCCTCCCAAATGGTCAACTCCTATCCAGCCTTCAGAAGCCAGCCCATGTTACCTCTGTAGGATAGACTTCTCTGACTTTTTTTTTCTTTTTTTATACTCACCTGAGGGCATTTTTCCAGGTTTTGTTCAGATAGAGTGAGAGTGAGAGAGAGAGAGAGAGAGAGAGAGAAACGTCAACGTGAAAGGGACACATCGAGTGGCTGCCTCCCGCACAACCCAACCAGGGCTGGGAACAAACTGCAACCGAGGTACATGCCCTTAGTGGGAACCGAACTCGAGTCTCTCTGGACTGCAGGCAGACGCTCTAACCGCTGAGCCAAACCAGCCAGGGCTGACTTTTCTGATACAGTTCCCAGCATCTTGTGTGGCCTTTATCTGGGTTCAGCTCTGTCTCCTCAACAGGCTAGAGCCTCCCAAAGAGTTGGAAATGATCAGGTTCATCCCTGGCGTTCTATTGCTCAGCACAGGGCTGGATATAAGAACGGAGGGGGTTGATGAATAGCTGTACCTCTACCTTTCTTCCAAAATTGACTAGACTTGTATGTCTGACTATGGCAATTGGGTCCATGCCTGAGATGAGGTAGAGAGAACACTATTTTAGAGGAATATAATGAGTTATGTTTAGGGAATGGCTTAAAAAGCAGACCCCCAAAATGAGAATTGGAGTGAAGGACATTACTGGGGAGATGGATTGCCAAGGAGTGGGGAAGTCAGACAGAGAAAGGAGAAAAGCCATAAAGGGTGTCCACTGACAGGTTACCATTGTGCACAACTGGAATCCAATTCCAGTGGGTACCCTTGGAGACTGTGGAGAACACACCTCAGAACTGACCCTAAAGCAGCCAGGAAGCTGGGTATTTCTTCACTATTCCTATCTCCAACTAGTTGGAGGTTGCAGAACCTCCCCAGCCACTTCAGCCCTGTGGGGTACAACAGCACACTCCTTCCTCCAGGGGGCACCCTTAGCAGAAACTCAGGAAGCAGCTGGGGAGACTGAGTACCGGGGCACTGTCTACATATGACTTCCCAGGTGGGCAAGCAGATATGGGTAGGGCACCCACAGGGTCTGCTTCAGGGGGTGATGAAACTGAAGTGCCTGAGAGAAATACAGGGCCAGTATCAGAGGAGGCACTGGGACTATTGTCTGCACTGTGGCCTTCAAAGTCCTTCATGATGTGACATGTTTCCTCTTTGACCTAATCTCTTGCTACTCTCCTCCTTGCTCACTCTAATCCAGCCACACTGGGCTTCTTTCCTTTCTTTCAAGCTCTTTCTACCCCCTGGCCTTTGCACTTGCTGCTTCCTCCACCTGGAATGCTCTCCTGAGGCTCTTTGCCTGGTTGGCTCTTTCTCAACCAAATCTCAGCTTAGACATTACATTTTCCCTGAGGTTTTCTCTAACTATCTGGTTAAAGTAATTCCTCCCCTACCTTCTCTTAGTTCTCTATTTTTTCCTTCTCTTTTCCCACCTTTCCTTTCTTCCTTGTTCCTTCCTTCATTAACAAATACTTATTGAGCCCTTATCACATACAGGATACCATTCAAGACACTGGAGAGACAATATCATCTGACAAATAAATATGTCATCTGACAAGCTCTCAGGAGCTTGCATGCCAGTTTCAGAAACAGCCATAAACAAGCAACAAATAAACATGAGTTTGCAATAGTGATCAGTGCTATGAAGGACTAGGGAGGTGCTGCTGTGGGTGGAAACAAGTGGGATGAATCAACTTTACCTAGGCTCTCAGGGAAGTCCCATGACGTCATCACCCTTGTCACTGTCTCCCCTACTAGATTTCAGCTCCATGAGGGCAAAGAGCATTTCTGCTCTGTTCCCTATGGTCTCCCCAGCACTTGGTATGGAGCCTGGCACAGTAAGTACTCAATAAACATTTGGCGAATGAATGAATCGAGACTGGAGATTTGGGTATCCCCAAGACAGGCGGTGGTTACAAGCCAAGGGATGGACAGCATTGCCCAGGGAGAATATGTGGAATGGGAAGAGCAGGAGGCCTGGGAAGACCAGGGAGAGGAAAGGATCTGGGGGTCTGCCTGAGTCTATGGCAGATAACACCTTCTCTATCTCTTGCCCACACGTGTTCTGTTTGGCCGCTAGCTCCTCCTTGAACCGGAAGGGGCTGTGAGGGTTCATCTTTTCCATCCTCAAAGGCCCCTATAATTGGACCCAGGAGTCCACACCCCCTCCCTGGGGAACTGCAGTGTCCAAGGTAAAGGTCTGGGGCTCAGCAAGGCCCCTGGAGCTTGGGGATTCAGATGGAGCCTGAACTTCTCCACATCTAAAATCTCTTGGCCCCACCCGTCTCTGCTGGGGCTTAGCTCAGGTGTCAGCTCCCTCAGGCAGCTTTGCTTGTCTCCCAGTTAAAGCCCCCTTCTGGCTCCTCCAGTCCCCAGTGCTTCCCTCAGCCACAGCCTTGACCATGCCGAGTGTCACTCTCTGCTCAGGGGAGATGTTACGAGTCAAACTAGTAAAAAGAAAGCTCTGCCTTAGTGCCCAGATCCTGCGGGTAGGCAGGCATACAGCGGCTCTTCTAGATGGAGCCCCATCTCTGACCATCTTATAAGGAGTGTGTGTGTGGGGGGGAACCAGACAAGATGGTGGGGGGTCAGGGGAATTGGGAGGGGAACAGTGTGTTTATTTTAAAAATATAGAGAGCTTAAGGGGGGTTGGGGAAGTGGAGGCGGGAAGATTCTTTGGGGCCCAGCTTGAGCTCCTGCTGGCTCTGCCGCTATCTGTACAATCCTGCTCTGGTCACTGTCCTTTCCAGCGTCAGACTCATCTGATACGTGAAGGCGGAGGCTGCAGGCACCGCTCCAGCCGCGGGGCGGGGGGCCTAGAACCCGCAGCCGAATGAACCGGCAGCAGAGCCGGGCGTCGCGACACGAGGCTCCCCAGTGCAGAGACACCGCACCAGTGTGACGTGAACTGTGTGTTTATGTAGGTAGAAAAAAGTGAACAGAGCAGTGAAGGGACGGGGAGAGGAATGTCCCGACCTGGCCTCCGATCAGTCGTAATTGCAAGGAACCTCCTGCAGTCGGGATCCCCTCAAGGGTGGGAATACGGTGAAGAACTCGGGATAGCTAGTCGGTGTACGTCCCACTTCGGGGCGCGTGGCCTTGGGGGTGGCCTTGCCCCCGGAGAAAGTAGAGTAAGGTACCTTAAGGGCGGGCCTCTCCAGCGGGTGGTGCTCACGGGGTGGGGCTGGGGAGAGCTCCGAGCTCAGAGCAAGGCCTGGGGGCAGGAGGCGCAGGTTGGGGGGGGGGGGGCGATGGGGCCGAGTCAGCCGAAGAGCTTGAGGAAGCAGGGCTGGCAGTAGGGCTTGCCGGCGCGCTCCTGGAACGAGCCCTTGGTGAGCGGGCGCAGGCAGAAGGTGCAGGTGAAGTGGTCCGGGTGGAAGCGGCGGCCCAGGGCCGACACACAACGGCCGGTCACCGGGAGGCCACACGTGGCGCACAGCGAACCGCGCCGCGCGTGGAAATGGTTCTCGCACAGCGGGCGGCCCTCGTGCTCGAAAAAGCTGCCGGCCGAGAAGGGCGTGAAGCATTCCTGGGGGAGGGCGGCCACGACAGGACGGGTCAGCCGCCCAGCCTCCCACCACACAACTCCTTTAGGAGCCGAATAACCCGTCTGCCTGACCCCACAGGCCCACCCAGAAGTGAAACCTGGCCTCAAAGCACCCTGCCCAGAGAAAGCGCCCCGCCCCCGGCGCCTAGCCCCGCCCCGTCGGCCCGCCCCCGGCCCCGCCCCCAGAGCGCACCCGGCAGACGAAGCAGTCCGGGTGCCAGAGCGCACTGAGCGCTGAGATGTAGTTATCCAGAATGGGGCCCTGGCAGCCCTGGCAGCGGGGGGCGAACAGCTGCAGGAAGTCCCGGCGGCAGTAGGGGCGGCCCTCGCGCTCGTGGAAACCTATAGGAGTGGAAACCAAGTGGGCTGAAAGAAAATGGTGCCGAGCCGCACCCAAGACCCACAGGTGTTAAGGTGTGGGGCCACAGGAGGGGCAGTCAGAGAGAGCGGGCGGAGAGGGGGACGTGGGCTAGGGAGGGGGCAGAGCGGAAGGGGATGGGATGGGAACCCAGGGGCTCAGGGGCTGGGGCCAGAAGAGAGCAGGAGAACATTTATGGCCCCAAGGACTAAGGTCTAGCGGGCCGGGCCAAAGGGTGCGCTGTGAGGCGGATGCCGAGCAGACTCCTGGCTTTCAGGTGGGAGGCAAGCTCACCCTCATCTCCGAAGGGCTCCCCGCAACTGACGCAGCAGAAATGCTCTGGGTGCCAGTGGGTGCCCAAGGCAGTAACCATCTTCTGCAGGAAATGAAAGTGTACACTCAGTATGACCTTCCATTCCTTCTTCCCTCCCTCTCCCACCCTGAACCTAGGTGAGTAGGTTGAAGTGCGAGTTAAGGCGAGGGAGACCTAAGGAGTACTTGGGAGTCCAAGAGAGAAGGCGGAGTCCAAAGGAATAAGGAAGAGGCCAAGGGGGGATGGGGCAGTGAGTGGATGAAGCCCATCTCACAGGCTACTTGGGTGAGACAGTGCAGTGGCTTGTGGGCCAGGCAGGGCTCACATGTCGAATGGGTTGATTGCAGAGGCCACATCGTGGGGAGAAGCGCTCGAAATAGCACTCGGGGCAGAAGGGGGCTCCATCCTTCTCGAAGAAGCTGCTGCCTCCTAGGGCGGTGGAACAGCCACTACAAACGAAGTGCTCGGGGTGCCAAGCACGCCCCAAGGCAGTCACAACCTGCGAGTTAGGGTTAAGGCCCGGGTCAGAGTGGCCCTTGGGCCACCATGTCCCCAGTGAGCTAAGGTTTATACTGCACTTTTCAAGTCTCATCTCTGATGAAGAATCTAATGCTTGCTACTTGGTCTGTAAGTGATGGAGATTCAATCAGATTCAACCCAAGCACAGTGCCTAGGGCTCACAATACTTTTTAGGAGCCCACAAAGAAGCTGTAATTTCCTTTAAAATCAGAAGAAAAAATGAGCTAGAAGAAAATTATTTCATACATAATATCAATATATTCATCTGTACATTAACACAGTCATAACATACACTTTTTAATATTTTTTAATGGAGGAAGGGACCTATAAAGGCAAACATGCTTAAGGCCCATGAAAGTCATAATGCCACCTGCTTTGTTCAGATCAGAAATTCTGGAATGGAAGCAGGGCACTTTATCTACCAGGAGGATCTAAGTCAACCACTGGGCACAGTTATTGTCAATATCTGATTAGTCAATAAGCCAAGAACCAGAGTTCCACCAGACTGTGGTGGAGGAAAAACTCTTGTGGTGGGTGGAGCCAAGTAGGCTTCTATGAAGATTAAATGTGATGCGGGGTTGTAAGGGAGCCAGTAGCACAGTGCCTGGCACATCGGAAGACCACAATAAATGGTAACTGGATTGGAATTCTCACCCTGCCACTTACTTGCTGTGTGATTCAGAGTTTCAGTTTTCCTCATTCATAAATAATAGATAACAATTTCTGGAGTTATTTATTAAATTAAAAGGGAACGGCACAAAGCTGGCTGTCAGTGAAGGTAGGTCTGAGGGTCTCTTCCTCACTACTCACAGAGCTCCACTTACTTGCCCAGCGATGGGTTTATTGCAGGAGCCACAGAGGCCCTTGGCCTGGGTAGGAATGCCACGGCGGCTGAGGTCAGACTGCAGCAGTCCCAGCATGGTGTCCAGGCTGCCCTTGCTGGTCGGACCTGGTGGGGGTGGGGAGCCCTCATTCACGGAGCTTGGCACTGGTGGCTGGGTTGGCCCAGAAGCTGGAAGCTACAACAGGGAGGACATGAGTTGAGTCAGCAAGGCAACAGATGGGGAAAGGTCTAAAATGGGTTAGGAAGCCACAAAACCACATTGGCCCACCCCCTCACCCCCGGCCTGACTCACATGGTTCTGGACTCTGAAGTCAGAGAGTGAGGCCATCAGTCTATCTAGCTCCTGGGTGGCCGAGGTGGCAGAAGGTTTTGGGAGAACAGGGGATGGGCTGGGAGGGCTATGAAGAACAACTTGTATCAGCTCAGAGCATCCCAGAGTACGCTCCCTCCAGTAACTCGGGCATCCAAGACCAATCACCTCTCTCCCAGCCCTCCCAACTGTGCCAAACTCACAGGCTGGGCCTTTTCTTGTCCTCAGATTGGTCCTCCTTCTGCTCCCCTGCAGTCTCTTTACTAGATGGGAACTGAGACATTATTTCATCTGCAGAGAGGAGAGAAGGGCACTGGACGTAGGGCCATGCTTTACTCACCCTCCCACTTAAGGCTTTGTCTCCTTTTAGCTGCTACTCTGCCCTTCCCTACCCTGCCCCCAGCCCATCCATCAAGGCCTATTTCAGTAACGGTAGTACCTGTGATGTTGAACTGAGTAGCATTAAGTTCCTGAAGCAACCGGTCTAGCTCACAGAGCCCTGTGCCCAAGACACCACTGGAAGATGAGAATGGAGGAGCCGCAGGGGCCGCAGGCTTTGGGGACTGAGGCTTGCATACCGTACTGGGAAATGGTGGGAACTTGGGTTCAGGGTGGGGAATCCAAGACTCCTCACCTGAGTCTCAATTGGCTTCCCCATCTCTCAGTTCCCAGGCCTCTTACCTGTATAGATGGTCCTTGTCCCCAGAAGCTCCCGAAGACTCCCCAGACCCCATCTACAGATAGACGGACACATGTGTGGGGTGATAGACCTATACTTTGCCTCACTCAGGCCCAGATTCCCCTGGCCTTGGCCAGACTGGCCCCAGACCATCGCATCTGATCTCACCTGTGGCTGGTGGCCGTAGGGCAGGGGAGACGTGAGGGGCTCTGGGGGTCGTTCTTTTGGAGCCCCTGACCTTGGCATGTGTGAGGTGGTGGTCTCCAGGTCAGAGAGCAGGGCATCTGCAGGGAGAGGCCCAACAGTGTGAGAGGATGAGAGGTCAAGGTTAGGACAGAGACAGGGCCTTAAGATATCAAAATATAAGGGCTCCCAGGGGGGCAGTATTTGAGGACAGAAGCCAGAATTAAGATTAGAAGTCAAGAATCAAGGCAACAAAGGAAACACAAAGTCAGACCAAGGAAGGGAAGTGGAAGGGCAGCAAGGAATATCTGTGACCAGAACATCCCAAACGGCTCATCCTGGGAGTCATGCACAAACCCTGCTGCCTGATTTTTTTATTCTCAAAATCTTCCCTAATGCAGTCAAAATTGGCTCTTGACTGGAGCCAAATTTGGCTCCACCCCAAATTGCTCAATTGGCTACATGCCTGGCACCCAGCCTTCTTATTGGATGCTCTTTTGCCACACCCACTAATTCTTCCAGGGATCTAAACAGGCCCACTCAGCTCTGGCCCACCTCCAGGCCCCACTGGGTCCCACCCTATGCACCTCATTGGTCAGTCTGCAGGGACCTGCTTTCTGATTGGCTTATTCTCCACAATACCAGTGCCCATTACCCCTACTGAGCAGCACCCCCTATTGACGGGCACTGGAACGCCTTCTGTCTCACAGTTGGAGGGCACAGCCTTCCAGCCCCAGTTCCAACAGACAGGGAGTACAAAATGCCTCCTCCTTCCTATCCCGACACCACTACCACCAGCCTCCTTCCCCCAACCCCCTTTCCCTTCCCGAGCCTAGAAGCCCCTGCCCCTTTACTCTTCATCTCTGAGCACCATGGTGGAACCCTTAACCTCTCCCTGGCATCTACCTGACCCCTACCAAACTTAGGGACCCTTAACTCTTTCCTTCTCCAAACCCTGGGGCAGGACGGTTTCTTTTCCAAAACTTTGTCATAGCCTCCCTTCCTGTCTACTTTCCTAGTCCCGGGACCCAAGACCCCTTAACTCCTCCCATCCTAGAGCCCCTTATCCCAGGCGCCGCGGGCAGGCGCTGCATCCTGCCGGTCCGTCTGCAGCTAGTGATGGAGGGGCAGAGCGAGGGAAGAAGGGAGGGAGCGGCCGGCCGGGAAAGGCAGGAAGGGAGAGGCAGGAAGGGGGACGTGGAGTCGGAAAGGAGGCGCAGGCTGAGACCAGAAGCGAGAAGACAGGAGGCAGGATGAGGGGATGCGGGGAGTGCCAGGGGGCTCCAGGACGGGGAAGCGGGTCCAGAGGATGGCGAAGGGCTGGGTACAAGGGGACCCGGGCCCCACTCACCCAGGTCCTCCATGGTGGGGCGCAGGCCGACCACGCTGGGCTTGCAGGGCGGGGGCCGTGTCCGGTGGGGGCGGAGATGGGTGGGGGGGTGAGGAGGACGTCCGGGAGCTGGAGGCCCAGCCGTGACCATGTAAGGAAGCCGGGATCCGTTGGGATGGGGCTGGAGGGAAAGGTGGGGAGAGTGGGGGGCAATGAACGGGAGAATCCTGGGTGGGGGCGTGTAAGGGAGGGAGGGCTGCGGTCCACGCAGGCCCAGCCCGCTTGCTCGCGGGGAGGTAGCCACACCCCAGCCTTGGCCTCAGCTGCAGGGAGCCCCAGGCGGCCACAGCCAGAGTCAGAGAAGTGGCTCTTCCAGACCATGCCTGGGATCCTCTGCCCAGTGACTCTCAGACACACATTGAGGCCCCCAAGGAGACACTTATCAAAGTTAGCACCCTGAGTCTCAGGCAGCGCCCCCTTCTCACCTGACAGACTTACTCCAGACAGAACTTTGGGATTGGGAGCAAAAATCGCCATTCTAAAGATCAGTCAGACCCCAGGTTCAGAGACCTTCCCTTAGAGACTCTGCCAAACAATGACATAAACAGCGATCCCAAAAGGCACAATACTGAACACAAAGAAATCTCTGAGACAGAGACAGACACAATGGACCCTTCCACAGACTCTGAAGCAGGACCTTTTCTCCAAGACTTGAAAACAGACATACAGACACAGTTAAACGGAAGCCCAGGCACAAGCCCCAAGCAGACTCAGAAAACACTCCCAGGCAGCCAGACCCCAGCCAGCCTTCAAGACAAAGCCCCTCCCCAACAGTGAGGTGGCTCAGATATGTACCAAAAGAACTTCTTCCCAAGACGCTGATGAACACAGAGAATAACGAGATTCTCCAGCACTCCCCACCCCCAAAGGAACAAGAAACCTTCCTTGGATTGAGACTCTGAGAAATCAAGACTGAAATGAGACACCCTATAGATGGGTATAGACAGACCCAATAGTACTGCAGCCACTGGACTGTGGGTCTCAACCCAGACCTGAGTCCAGACATGAGCACTTCAGCCTTAAAAACTTAGCTGGCCAATTGAGCTGTGTCTACTACCATGCCACAGAAGAATGGGTTTACTTTCATTGCATCTACAAAATATATTTCATCTGCTTCTAAAACTGTACGGCAAAGCATCATTGCAAATTACTTCATACAAAATGGTGGTTTCATTGGGTGGAGAGAGTGTTTAATATTTAACATTGGCTTTAATTTATATGTATAATTTTTAACTAAAATGTAACTTCTCACAGTGCACACCTCTTTGGATGTGAATTAAGGTATACAATGTTCTGTTGTAAATAGAAAAAATGCTTAAAACAAGGCTAACAAGCGTGGAATAGGGTACAATCCTTGTTTTAAGACTGTAATTCAGAAAAAAAAATGTAGTAAAAATCATAGTGCCATAGATGGTTCTCAATTGTCTAGTTATATTTGCTAATACTATCTTACAATATAGCCCTGATGTTGAGCTGAGATCCGTACAAGAACTGATCTTAATTTCCTACTTTTTCTGTAAGGCAATAGGCCATGTTAATTAAACTGTAGGGGAAAAATAAAACAGCAGCAAATCAGAACAACCTGGGAGGCATTTTAAAAATACTGATGCCCAGGGCACCCTCCCCTAAGTTCAATTCAATCAGAAAGGGCTCAGGCATCGATATTTGTACATATCTTTAAAAAGCTCTCTGGGTGGTTCTAACACACAGCCTAGTAAAGAGGCCTGGACCCTCACAGAGGTACAGAGAAGCAGAGTCAGCCTTAGCTCCCCAGAGGCCAGCAGACAGCCTCGGTCAAGGCATTCCAAGTTAGGCTGCCACCTGAGTGGTCAGGGGTCTGGGAGCCAGGTGATGGAGGCCCTGCACTGGAGACCAAAGCAACAGGAGCTCTTCCCTTGTGCCAGCCCAGGGCTCTGGCTCTCTCTGGGCTTGACTAAGACAGGGCCTCAGGGACTCCAGGAACACAGCAGGTCTTCCTTCAGGCAAACACAGAGATTGAAGGCCCAAGACGGGTGATGGACACTCAGAAAACAGTAATGCCAAAGCCTTGGCCATACATAGCCAAACTCACAGCTTTCCCTCAGCACGGCCCTCTCAGCCCTGAACAAGGTCTGTGTCCAGCTGAGTGGCTGTCCGAGCAATGAAGTCACGTGAGCAGGAAGCAGGCTACCCTTGGGCCCCAAAACCACATCCTAGGGAGAAACCTGGGAAGTTTACCCTATCCCAGGGCTGCAGGAACAACTCCATACTACTTACTAAACTCCTACATGCCAATGACGGCCTGTATTGAGACACAGAGACCTGGACAAGACCCTCCTTGGTGGGTGAAGGGGTGAGGAGATGCCCACAGGAAAGTAAGCAGAGACACCACACAAGAAGAATATCCAACTCCAAAGTTTTATTCCCAACTCCAGAAGGCTGGGTGAGGCCAGGGGCCCGGAGCCCGGGGCCCGGGGCCCGGGACTCTTCTCCATTTCGCGGGTCCTATGTCCAGACTCTGGCCTTGGCTTCTCGCTCCTGAGTCTTCAGCCCATCTTCCTGGGGCTAGTTCCAACCTCTCACTGGTCCTTGGTGGTGACTCCTTCTGCTTAGCCTCTCCCCATGCCACTCTGAGGGAGGTCTTCTTGCCAATTCATTGTTGGGTCCCCTCCGCGGGAATATCAACAGTCTAGGCTGGGACCCTTGCTCCCCACTTCAACTCCCGTCACCACAGCCAGTAAAGCCTCAGTCAGGGGACCTGCTTCCTCACCTGCTGCCTCTACAAGCCCCACTAACCCCAGGGCCCGCTTCCGTGGGCACTGCCCTGGCCCCAGGGTCCAGCGGGCACAGTGGGCAGCCAGCCGGGGCCGGCCCAGGCGGAATACCTCCCCCACCGACTCTGGGCCACCTTGGGGTCCCAGGTGGATACGGCCCACGGCCTCTTCCAGCTCCTCCTCCAGCCCAGGCAGCAGGAAACGACCAGCAGCCTCCAGCGCCTCCTCCGCCTCTGAGCCCAGCAAGGGCTGGCCTGGCGGGGGAATGGGCCCCAGGGCTGCCCCACAGCCCCGGCAGCCATGCAAGTGATGCAGGATAGGCCAGGCTGCACTGGGTGAGAGGCCTCGAAGAGGCACCAGGTCCATCTGGGCTTCAGCAAAGCCGCCACTTAGCAGGGCCCGGAAGAAAGGGGAGGCAGCAGCTGAGGCAGCTCGCTGGGCAGGGAGCCGTAGGCCTGAGTCCAGTAGGAAGTGTAGATCAGGGGCTGGGATAGGAGCTGGGCCCAGCAGAGGTTCATAGAGGCACGGGGAGGGCAGGTCTAGGTCCAAGGGGATTGCAGGTGGAAGGGCTGGGATCACAGTAGGAGACACCAGGCCTTGGAGGCAGGAAAGGGAGTCTGCAGCAAAGAAGAGGAAGAGTGGATGCGGAGCTGGCCGAGTGAGGGCTGAGAGGAGGAGACGGAGGCCGCCCTGGTCCAGAAGTAGCCGGCGCCACAGAGAGGGTTTCCTTTGGGAAGAAAGAAAATCTTTCAGAAAATGGAAAAGGGTGGGACTGGGGAATAACAACCTTGTCCCCCTGACCGTGCAAAGCACCCACATCCCCTCACCGACAGATGAAGGGCAGGGTCAGTGCGCAGGCCACGCGGTCCTCGGGACTCCCAGAGAGCAGTAGGTGAGTGAGGGCCCCCACTCCAAAGGGTGACTCAGCTTGCACAGTCAGGTTCTGCAGCAGCATCTCACCTGCAGGGATGGGCAGTGGGTCAGGTTGGGAACTGGTGTCCAAGATTGGGGTGGGGTAGGCAACACAGGTCTCTGGGCCCCTGAAGGGAAGGTGGGTAAAACCTCAGGGCAAGACACCAGGGCATGGGAAAGGAGAATGACTGCAGGCCCTGGAGGGATGGGGCCCAGACACTAGGAATTGGAAGTCAAGGGCAGGAACAAGAAGTGGCATGGTCAGGGAGTAAGTCAGGGCCCTGGAAGACTGAGACAGGACACAGGAGACAGGGCAGACCCTGGTGGCGTTGGAAACGGGGGTGAGACCTGGAAGGACAGGGTGCCTGAACACGGGTTCGCGAGTCAGTAACAATGCAGAGCCAAAAGTCCACTGGGAAAGGAAATGCCGACAGGCACAATTCTAAATTATTGGGGCCAAGCCTGGTTTGGGGGTATCTGGACCCCACGGCTTGGACAAAGTATAGAGCAGAATTCTGCAGGCTGGGAGGGTGGAGCAGGGTGGAGCCAGATGGAGCACTCCCTCCTCAACCCTGCTGGCTGGGGTTGTGGGCTGAGAGGGCAGCGAGGGAGGGAGGTATTGTAAGGCGAGGTTCTGGGCTCGCTGAAGGCACAGTGGAAGCCAGGGCGGGAGGTACAGGGACATACCCAGCTCCCGGTGCTGGCTGTGCAGGCTGAGGGGCCGGGCACGCAGCGTGGGCCAGTCGTCCGGGGCGACCCCGAGCACCAGCCAGGCGCGCAGCAGGGCGGCGCCGTAGCTGCGCACGAAGGCCTCCAGGCAGGCCGGGTTGCAGGTGAGACGCGCCAGGATGCGCAGTGCACGCGGGCTCGGCGGGCCGGGCGCACCCGTCACGTAGGCCAGCAGGCCACACAGGGCCGGGCCAGTCACCAGAGCCGCGCTTGGGTCTGGAGCCTGGGAGAAGCGTGAAAGCAGCAGCAGCGCGGGCCCCTCCCGGCCCCAAGGCTCCTCAGTGGCAGAAGGGCAGCGGCCTCGAGGCGTCCGCACCAAGGCTGAGCCCCGGGCGGGGGTTGCGGGCTGGGCCGGCTCAGGTGGCGGAGGGCGCGGACAGCGCTCTGGGGACCTGTCCGGAGAGATGTCTCCTGGGCCTGCGGCGTAGCCCTCAGATATCAGCCACGACCTGCAGCAGGGAGAATGAGGAGAACCTAAAGCCAAGGCGAGGGCGCAGGTCCAAAAGGAGGTGACAGAAGCCTGGGAGAGGGACAGGCTCCAGGGGAGATAGAGGAGAGAGGAGGAGGGGAAACCTCAAGTCATTCAGTAATGACTGATGCCTGTTATGTGCCAAGCCTCGTTTTTGGTGCTGGGGAGACGCAATGAACAAACCAAAACTTCCTGTCCTCTGAGTTTATATTCTAGTAAGAACAAACAGACAACAAAATAAACAAGAAATCATAAGGTCTGTTAGTATGGAGTTAGTGAAGTAATGCATATGGAGAAAAATGAACAGGAACAGAAAAGAGCCACGGGAGGGAAAAGTTGACATTTAAAAACCAGTGGTGTGCCTGGCCGGTGTGGCTCAGTGGATTGAGCCTGGTCCCATGGACTGAGGTCCCAGTTCAATTGCGGTCAGGGCAGTGCCTGGGTTGGGGTTCCATCTCCAGTAGGGGGCGTGCAGGAGGCAGTAGATGGATGGTTCTCTCTCTCCCTTCCTCTCTAAAAAAATAAAACAAAACAAAACAAAAAAACAGTGGTGATGGTAGCCCCCACTGAGAAGGTAAGAGCTAATCAAGGCATTTAGGAGGAAGGATGCTCTAAGCAGAGGGAACAGCAACTAAAGAGGCCCTGAGATGGTACTTACCTGTCATGTTAAAAAACTAGCTAGGAGGCAGTGTGCAAGAGTGGAGTGGGCACCAGGGACAGCGGGAGGAGATGAAGTCAGAGTTCACAAGACGGCTGACATCTATTGAGTGCTGTTTAGTGCCAGGTAAGGTGCAAAGTACCCTCATTTAATCTTTACAACAACTCTATGGGGGAAGGTATGTATTATTATCCTCCACTTTACATACAAGGAATTAGAGGCTCAGAGAAGTTAACTTTCCTGTAATAACCCAGCTGGTAAGTGGTGGTACCAAAATAAGAGCTTAGATTCCAGAGCATACCATCACAACCAGTGCACATACTACCTTCCAGTGAACCTGTCTGGACCCCAAAGTTCAGAGGTCCTGGGGTGGAGCTAAGGTCAAGGTGGACCCAGGGGAGAAAAGGTATGTCTAATGGGGACTGGAAAGTGGTCATGTCTGGGGAAAACAAGGATCAGGAGTCAGAGTCAATAAAAGTCTTACTGAGATGGAATGGGGTGCGGGTAGTGAAGAGAGCAGACACAAACCCCATCCCAAAGCTCAGACAGGGACTCACCTGAGGCTTCGGAAGCTTCCAGCTTCTACCCGCTCAGGGGTCTGCTCCTCAGGAAAATCCCAGGAAGCAGCTTCTTTTCCCTCTTCTTCCTCATCACCAGCCTCACCACACAGTTGCCCAGCCAAGAGAGGTACAAGTCCCAGAGCCTGTAGCCGGCCCAGGGCCCCTGTATCATAGAGGAAGCCCACAAGGGCAGCCACGACACGAGGGTGCCAGGCACTGGCACGAGGATCCTGCAACAGGCCCATCAGCAGCTCCAAACCACCAGCATCCCGCAGCCGGGCTCGGTTGATGGCCTCTCGGCAAAGTAGGCACACAGCCCGCACCAGGGGCTGCTGGGAGGCTGGGCCAGCCCCACTGGAACCTCGGCGCCGCTGGAGCTCACCCAGTAGCACCTCCACACCACCAGCATTGCCCAGTGCAGGCCGTACCAGGCCCTGGGCACACAGATTGGCAAGGATCAGGATAGCTGCCTCACGTACCGCCTTTTTGGGATGGGAGGCCAGGCTGACCAGTGGGCCTAGTCCCCCACCCAGACTTAGCTGCTCAGCACAGGCCCGGGAGCAGCCTCGACTCAGCTCCAGGAGGGCACGCACTAGGGCCAAGGTAAGCGCAGGGTCTGGGGCAGCAGCCAGAAGCTCAGCCAGTGGACGCACTGCCCCCTGCTGTGCCAGAGCCAGGCGGTGCTGGGGTGAGTCCGCCAGGTTGCGGAGGGCACGAACCACACTCTGCAGGCAATGGGAGTCCTGGCAGGCTGTCAGGCTCTCAATGAGTAGGGGAACAGCACCTGGAGAGGGAAGGGGAGGACACAGAGTGAGCAAAGACAGATACCCAAGCCCCTCTCCCAGCCCAAGCCCTAGCTAACTCCACCCTCATAGCCTTCTCACCAGCAGAATGGATGTCCTCACAGCTCTTAGGTTCCATGGCTAAGTTGCCCAGAGCACGAGCTGTTCGGTTCTGGATGCTGTCCGTCTTCACACACTGAAGAATAGTCACTGCAAGAGAGTTTGGCCTCTTGAGGATTCTAATCCTTCTTGTCTCTCACTAATCACCTCAAGAATGTGGCCTGAGAGGGTCAGGGAAGGCCTTCAGAAGAAACTAACACTTGTTGGGTCTGGAAGGTTAAATAGGTAGGTATTTACTAGATGGATGATCGATGGGGCTGTTACAGGGCATTTAAGGTTTGGAATCTGCCTTTGCAGGTCCAGAGATGAGACCCAGTGTCTGCTATGACCTCATGAAGGGCCTCAAATGCCAGGCCAAGGAATTAGGGCTTGAATGTGAGGGCACTGGGAACCACATTGGACTATAAGAACAGGAGTGTTGTGATAGAATCTGGCAGCCAAGAGGGAGAATGGGCTATAGGGAGGAAGAATGAGGCATGGGAAGCACCAAGGAAGTTGTTGCAATAGTCCAGGTGAGAAAGGGCAGTGGCTTGACCCAAGTCAGCTACCAGCAAAGCCCAGAGCATGGTCACAAGTCTCTGGGCACATGATGGAAGAGGGAGAGAAGTGGATGGATTCAGGAGATATTTAATAGGCAGAATAGTGACTGAATAATGGAGGTTATATACAAATAACAAAACCTTTCATTTTGAAGACTAATTAATGTGCCAGACTTCTTGTCAAACACATTTTGGTCCAGATGCATTTTATGCAAGTTTAAAATATATTGATGTTTCACCCTGGCCGGTTTAGCTCAGTGGTTAAAGCACTGGCCCATGGACCAAAGGGTTGCAGGTTCGATTCCTGATCAAAGACACATACCTGGGTTGCAGGTTCGATCCCTGTGCAGGAAGCAACCAATTGATGTCTCTCTCTCTCACATCAACGTTTCTCTCTCTGTCTCTCCCTCCTTTCCACTCTATTTAAAAAAAAATCAATTAAAAAATATCCTCAGGTGAGGATTAACAAAAAAGTATATATACGATTATGTTTCATTTTATCCAAAATTTTAAGATTTTGTCTAACCTGACCTAATTTCATACAGGCTATGTGTAAACTGTGTTCACAACGTTGCCACTAGGTGGCGCCAACTTAGCTGGAAAACAGAAAAGCTTGCTCTTTTGTTAGGATTTGTTCTAACAGTGCTAGTTTATAACTCGAAGTACCCAGTTCATGCTTAGGGTATCTGTGTCCTGTATCTGTATTTCATTTTCTCCCGACTCCTGTTTTGCGAGGTAGCCATTATTATCCCATTTTACAACAGGGAATCCTAGCCTCCAGGGGTCTAGCTGACTGCAGAGCCACTACATCTTCTGGACTCTAGCTCATCAAATGACAGCCCTGTACAGGGCGGGACATTCAGGACACATTGTCTGCAATGAACCTCATTAATGGAGGGTAAAAAGCCACCCATTAACCCCTTTGGCCTAACCGGCCCAGATGCGAGGGTGAATACCCAGGCAATGGCTGGAATTATTGATCTGGGAGGGCTCGTATAATCTATTAACAGAGCTGTAACGTAACGAGGCATGAAAGCTTGAGAGGTGTGGGCGCCGCGCTGTCACAAAGCACGTTTTTCCAGGAGACAACACAAAGAACTGAAGACACAGCCCAGGCCCAGGCAAGGAATGGGCGTGCGTGGAACCCTTCTAGGAAATGAGGGCGGAGCACTTACCCAAAGGGAGAATGCCTCCGAGTCTGCGCACTTCATCCCGGCACGCCCTTTCCGTACAGCAGTTGGCTAGGATGCTAAGCGCCAAGTCCAGGGTCTTGCGCAGGCGCACAGGCGGCGAGGGCGTCGACGAGGACGCAGAGGGGGCGGGGCCCGATAAAGGGGCGGGGCCATCAGAAGCCGCAAACTCGACCGACGAAGGGGCGGAGCCGGGGCCAGCCAGGGAGGGGGCGGGATCCGCTGCAGACGCTCGCCGTAGCAGCGCCAGAAGGGGGAGGAGCCCGCCGCGCGCCCGGAAGCGCTCGATTCCCCCCGCTGCCTTGACGTGGCGCGTGCGGAGGGCTAAGAGCGCACGGGCCAAGGGTGTCTCGTTGGTAGCTGTGTCCTTTACCCCACCTAGACCCTCCCCGGCCGCCGCCGTGAGCTGCGCGAGGCAGAATGAGAGCGAGTCCGTAGGGGTTGGTTTCGCAGCCGCCATCTTGGCTCAGGCCTAAGGCTCCGCCCCCCTCTAGCTGCTGATCCAAGGGAGCGGAACTGGAAGAGAGGGACGTAGCCAGGCACCTCCTCTCTGACGCTTTTTAAATAGCGCCACCTCAGGTTTTAAGCAAGTCGGACGTTGTAGTTCTCGATGCCGGTACTCTGACTTGCACAGTCGCAGAAAGCACTGGGAGGGTAGTGGTTATCTAATCGTTGAGCGAGCCCAGGAGGCGCGTGCGGTGCATGCTGGGATGTGTAGTCCAGCCCAGCTTAACCCGCCGGGTTTAGTAGGGATGGGAAACTCCCAGGGGACCCCGAGGGTGCTGGTGCTTCTGGAGACCCCAGACACACGACCATGGAGTCTCAGTGTTGTGCTGTATCTGCCCCCAGGATGTCCTCGGCAGCGACCACCTTTGCTTTCAGGCTCCTTTCGCTGCCACCAGCGAAGCGGGCACCGAAGTCCGCACTGAGGTGCTCAGAATCCCCGGCCAGGCTGAAAGGATCAAATTCCTTGACAGCAGCTGCAGACACGGAGCTCTAGATCGTCAGCTTAATAAGAGGGTTACACCTACCGAAACCACTCGTTCCCGCTTCCTGGAGCAGCATGGGCTAGTGGGCATTTCCATTTTCGTCCATACTCACCTCTGGATCTGGGGAGGAAGAAGCCCCTGCCAGGACCAACTCCCCTGCAGTCTCCCAAGCCTTGGAGTGCCGGAGTGTGGACTGACCGCAGCCCACCTCCCTGACCTCATTCACCAAAGCAGCCAGGAGCAGGACAAGCTCTAGAAAACCAGAGGAATGGGTCCCCTGCCTGTCACTACTTGAGCCAATTAAGCAGAGACAAGGTTGAATCATTTATGAGCGTTTATTCCAATAATGCGGGCAGTATGGGAGAGCAGTGGGTCATCCTATAAAATCTGCTCTGCCCCCCTCACTTCTAGCTGCTTTTAAAGGGTAGAGAAACAATGGCTACACGAGAAAGGGCAGTTAGTCAAAAAGGGGGGAAAATGGTTAGAGGCAAGGGGGAGGAATGGGCTGGGGCTGTAGGGGCTGGTCACCAGTGAGTCACAGTCACCCATCCAGTGTTCTGATAATCAGGTTGTTAATCTTTCCATGATGTCAGGTAGGCCCCCTTGTCCTCAGATCAGGATCATGGGGAGCATTCCTGAAGTAAGCTCCCAAGGCACACAGTTCCCAGCCAGGTCAGGCTGGGCTTTTCTTTAATCAGCACAAAACAACCACAATTAACAATGCAAAGGATGATTAACTTATCTTATTGGCTAGTATGCCACTATGACTAGTTCTCTATTCTGTTATTCTCTCCTGCCCCTTTCACTACTGCTGTCCAGAGTGTGGCAAGAGCTTCGGACATGGCTTCAGATCTGGTTAAGCACCACTGGGTACACACTAGCGACAAGCCATACCCCTACCTTGAGTGTAGCCATTGCTTTAGCCTCAACTCTAACCTCATCCAGTATCATCACTTCCACTCAGGCTTCTGACCCCACAACTGCCCAGAGTGTGAGGAGGTTTTTGGCTGCTGCTAAGACCTGGTTAAACACTAATGGGTGCACACAGGTGAGAAGCCCTTCACCTGTGCCGAGTGTGGTAAGACTTAGTGTTAGCTCCAACCTGATCCAGCTCCAGTGTACACACACAGGCGAGAAACTGCCTGGTGCGGTGGTCTCTTTGGATGCAGTTGGTATCTGCTCAGGCACCAGCATCCACACTGTAAGTGCGGCAAGAACTTCAGTAACAGCTGACTGCCTACAGCACCAGCACACGCACAGTGGAGAATGGCCCTTCAAGTGTTCTGAGTGTGGCCATGGCTTTAAGTTTACTGAGCACTAGGGCATCTGCTTGGGTGAACAGACCCTATGCCTGTCCAGAGTATGACAAAACCTTCTGCTACAGCTCCGAGCTCCTTGAACACCAAAGCTCACACACGGGTCGAGAAAGCCTCTAAGTGCCCCAATTGCAGTAAACGTTTTGTAGACAGTTCAAGTCTGCACACCCACATGGACCAGAAGCCTTACATTTGCAGCAAGTGTGGTGACAGCTTCAGCCAGAACTCCCACCTGCCCTTCCACCGGGTGGCCCACAGCAGCTAGAAGCCCTATACCTGCCTGCAGTGTGGCAAGGCCTTTGCCTGCAGCTCCAACCTGGGCCAGCACCAACAGACACACCAGGGTAGCAGCCCCTGCCAATATTCCTGGCTTCAGTTTTAGCCCAAACTTCAGCTCTGACTTTGGTCCAGTCCTCAAGGAGCCTAAGGTGACCAACATCTCAACAAACCTCTTTTCTGCTCCTGTAAGGCTGTTGGTTCGTGGGCTTAATCAGGGAACCCCAGGTGGGAAGAATCAGAACAGTAGAGCTGGGGTCACTGCTTAAAGGACCTTCCCAGAAAAGAGGGCGTAGGTCTGTCTGTGAGGTTCCAGAGACAGAACACCAGCTGGCGGGAGACCTTTTGGATGGCAGGAGCTGTCCAGCACTGGCCCTTTGGCAGTTTTAACCAGATCCCTTCACAGGCTTAGAGCATGAAGAGGTGATCACAAGAGGAACAGCGATCTCACCACAGAGGAAGGGGCCAGAGACCAGGCGTCCCTGTGAGGAATGCAGTGGGGGAAGGGTTTGCGAGTCCTAACCTCCAGAGGGTACCATAAAGAAGGCTGTGTTCTGGCAGGAGGACCTGAGAATTTGAACTTGGGATCACTATGTAAGTTCTGGGGTCTATGACCCATCTGAAAGAGAACTGTCTTTACAGGGTGAAGCTGGAACTGAGGGGGCCCAAGGTGGCCAAAGCAAAGGACTGGGAGACCTGTCTGTTGAGTTCAAGGGGAGCCTTGTGGCATTTCTAGGCAGGGTCAAAGGCCCAAGGTTTGTCATCTGCCCCTTTACCTTCTTTAGTTCCTTCCCTCACAGATTTCCCAGGCTCTTTCTCTGCTCCTTAAATAGAGGAAAACATGGTGAAGATTCGCTTGTTCAGACATTGGGGACTGAACATGGTCCTTTTGCCTGGGCATTGGGGGTGGGGGGGTGGCTGCCCAAACAAACATTTCTATTGGTAAAAATTAGAGTACAAGGGAGCCAGATGAAGGTCTTCCCAGAACACTCCATAATTTGTATTCAGAGTAGAGTCCATGCTGTGAGGCCCTTCTCTTTCCTCCTCTAGCTGCCTGTGTTCCTGGGAGAAGCACAAGCTGCAGCCTTTTTGAGGCTGAGGGAGGCCCAATGCCCACCTTTCGGGCCCCATGCATCTAGCGCCCTGTCCCAGATTTTGCCTTCTCCTGTCAGACTTGCTGCATCTAGAACCGCACCCACAGAGAATAGGGGCTGAAGGGAAGTCACCCCTCTCTCAGCTTCTAGCACAATGTCCAGGCTTGTCTCTTCCTGGCTGTGTGCCCTTGGACAGGCACCTCACAGGGCTGTGGTGGGGTTGTGTGGGATCGCCTACATGAAACACAGGTCCAGGGAGTGACTCTGTAAACCTCAGTTCTCCTTCTTCCCTCAGGTCTAGACCCCTCCCTAAGGTTACGGAAACGAATGAGAGCACAGTCCTGGGGTGGCTCGGCGTTGTGCAGGAGAGGCACTCGGACCCAGCAGCAACACAGAATGCAGGAAACTGCAAGTGGAGAAAGGACCTCGCCTGGAGCAAGTTTGGAGGCTACACCAAAGTGACATCTCATGGATACCACTTGTCTCCTCAAGCTGGGAGCAACAAGTGCCCTGGAATGGGGTCAGTGATGAAGGAAGAGTTCTTGCCATGTCCCCCATCAACAGTACTTCAAAGGGCACAAGCTAGGGTCTGAGTTGGAGGCCTGGGCCCAGCACGTATATAGTAGGTGAAAGGGCTAATAACGCTTTAAAGAGTAAAGGCAAAAGCTTGAAAAAGGTGGAAACTGTGAAAAATGTATTGCTTGCATGACCTTTGCCCAGCCTTCTGTTGAGTAAAGATTATCGGATTATCCACGAGACAGTGAATCACCCAGCAGATGCAGGATGTGACAGACCAGTCCAACTGCAAAGTGGACAGTGGGCCAGGCAGAGTGTCAGCAGGAACTGCCGGAAGCTAGAAGTAGAGTATGTAACCTACACCCCAACTGTTATTCAAGGCTGCCCCCTTCTCGGGCTCAGCCCCCTGCACCCAGGTGCATGCAATAAAGCTGTTTTGCTCTACATTGGCCGTGTGTTGTGGACGTGATCTCCTGCCGGCTCAGACCTTTTAGTAGGCACTCATTAAATAGTTGTCATGATCAGTTCCTGTTTATACTGCTTACTAGTGGCTTCCAGGTCTCAGCTTCCTCAGCACAATATTGTGTCCTTTACAAAATCTGTAACTGCACAGTGATATTAGATATGTGGCGGAGGTGAGTATGGAGGAGGATCTGTTTGAAAAACCCCTTTCAGAGAACTGGAAGCTAATTTCTCACATTAAGGCAAGTGTTCTGGGACCCCATCTCTCAAACTGCAGAAACAAGTCCTGCTCAGGGCAGGAGGCATGCCAGACCTTGGAAACAGCAGGGATGGGCATAATCCGACAGGTGTTCCTCCAGCATTCACAGTGCCCTGAGCTGGCAAGAGAGGCAGCCTCACAGCCCAAGTTTGCAGCCAGTGCTTAGGCCAGAGATGGCAAACACACTTGTTTTGTTCTACACTGTGTGTGTGTGTGTGTGTGTGTGTGTTTAAACGATTGAGCCAACGTTGAAATTGGAAGCTTTCCCACCATCTAGCTTTCTAGTTTGGTGAGGTTTGTTTGTTTGTTTTTGGTAGAGAGGAGAGGATTAGAAAATTTAGCAACCCTGGGTCTTTTTTTAAATCCTCACCCGAGGATATTTTTCCATTAATTTTTAGAGAGAGTGGAAGGGAGTGTGTGTGGGGGGGGATCATCAATGTGAGAGAGACACATCGATTGGTTGCCTCCTGCATGACTCTGACCAGGGCCAGGGATTGAACATGCAACCCAGGTATGTGCCCCTGACCAGGAATCAAACCCATGACCCTTCAGTCTGCAGGCTGATGCTCTTAACTGCTGATCCAAACCAGCCAGGTGCAACCCTGGGTCTTTACAGCATCAACCTGTTGACCAGGGCTGAGTAGTGGCTGCCCTGGACATGGACAGTCCCCACTTCATTTGTGTTACTTGCCTAACGCCTGCAGAAAGGCATTTGGGGTTACAATCCAAATCGTCATGAGTGAGAAAGACCTTCTCATGCAATAGAGCCAGTGTCTTTCCTGCACCTCTTCCGGCCCCCACCCCACCGTTTTCCTTCTCCCCGCCCTCCCCAGCGAGTGACCTGCTTTCCTTTCCTGCACTTGCTGTGCCCTCTCCCCCCTGGCATCCGACCCTCTGCGCCTGGAGCTTCTTTCCCCATCTGAAAGGAAGCAGGGGCAGAGCACACAGACCTGGCTGCAAGGCTAATCCCTGTGTGCCTCCGTCAGAGGTCAGAAGACAGTTCTTGGCAGACGTTCCTCACAGGGCTATTGTGGGAAGCAGACAAGTGTGGAGGGGCTGGGTGAACACCAACCTGGAGGACAGGGTGGAAATCAGTAACATTGATTGTCTCCCCTGGGCTGGCCCTGCTTCTGCCTAGTTCAGTGATGTTGATTCCAATGCAACCCAATTCAGTTCTGATCTCACCCCCTCCTGAGACGCAAGTTCTCCCTCAGAGCCTGGTGGACCACACAGAGGCTCCTGCCGAGTGCTAGGTTCTGGGAATACAGCAGGGAACAAGACAGATGCAGTCTCAGCTTCAAGGCTTTTTCACTCTAAGGAATAAGTCATGCCTGCCCTCAATGAGCTCACCATTCGCTTGATTCCCTCCTTCGAAACACAGAGCAGGGAGCAGCTTCAGAAAACACAGGCAGGCTTCCCAAAGGAGCTGGTCCCGGAAAGGCTTTGGGTTTTTCTCCTTTCTGTTTGTTCTCCTTTTTTTCATTTAAGAGGACAAGGAATTTAGTATTCCAAATAATGAGCGTATAAATAGGCTTAGATCTGTGATGGGCAGACCTGTAAACAATCCTCTGCTCCCCAAGGACTGCCAGAAGCCCACGTTTTACTTCCTTGTGTGCATCCCTCTTTCTACCCACCTCATCTGGGTTTACAAGGGAACATTAGGAAATGGGAGGCCCAGAGCCAGTGTAACAGTTACCCAGTTACAAACTGACGGCTGGACTTTGAAAACTTGAGACTCACTCTTCTGTACATAGTTATTGCTGCTTGTTGGGTAGAACAAGGGGCTGGAGTTGAGGGTCTTTTTCACCTCAGGAAGATGAAGGTGGGGAGCTGGGGACTGAGGCAGGTATCAGGAGAAAGACCAGGAGGTGCATGGGAAAGGCTTTGGAAATCTCAGTCTAGCCCAATTCCAGAGAGCCATCCTTCTTGCTCACTTCAGCCGCTGAAACCTCAACATGGAAGGAAAAATATGGTTTGATTGCATATAAGAAACGGATAGATTCTTTTCTACCTTTATTAATGATCAATCACTGCAATGTTGCCATAGGAAACCCCCATGTCTTTTTTTTTTTTTTTTTTTTTTTTATCTTATTGACCATCCGAAATAGCCAACAGCAGTAAGAAACTGTCTCATTTCTCCCAAGGGACTTAAAACAACGAACATGTATTATCTCACCATTTCTGTGGGTCAGGAATTTGGACTCAGCTCAGCTGGGTTCCAAATTCTGGTTGTGATGAAGGTGTCGCCAGGGCTGCAGTCATATTAAGACTCAAGTAGGGAAGGTCACAGTTGGCAGGCTTCATGTCCTCCCTGGCTGTTGACCAGAAACATCAATTCTTTGACACTTGGGTCAATTCTTAGGGCATCTTACAACTGGCAGCTGGGTCCACAGGACAAGCAACTGAGAGAGCGACAGAGGACATGCAAGTGAAAGCTGAAATCTTTTTGTAACATTATCTTGGAAGTACCATCCTATCATATCTGCCAAATTCTATTTCCTAAAAGGGTGTCCCTAATCTCGAGGGGCAGGGATTACACAAAGGTGTGACTATTGGGAGGTGGGAATCATTGGGACCATCTTGGAGATTGCTTCCCACACTCCCAGCAAACTGTCATTGACCACGCACATACCTTGTGAACTATTTCTCTGTCACATGTAAACGTCCCTAGTTTCCACCCTATTTTCAGGGTGGGGCATCCTAAGGTGTTGGTAGCATTTTCCTGGGCTAAGAACGCCAAGTGAGCTGTGAGGAAAGACTTGGCAAGGGCAAGGAGGTGGAGGTGTGGGAGAAGTCAGGAGTAGACAAGGGCAAAGCACAGAGAACAGCTTCCAGAGGCTTCATCCTCACACATTGGCCACTCTGTACCAGCAGTCGCTCATATTTTCCAAGAAGTTGGGTATAAGTAACTAGATTCACACAAATAAGCAGATGTGAAAGTGTTTGCAACCTGGAAATTGTGAGCTTTGTCAACAAGAAAGGGTCAGAAAACCTGAACATTTCAATAACAACTAAGAAAATTGAAGTGGTAATCAATAAACTCCCAGCAAACAAAAGTCCTGGTCCAGATGGCTTCACAGGGAAGTTTTATCAAACATTCAAAGAAGAACTAACACCTATTCTCCTCAAACGATTCCAAAAAATTTAAGAGGAAGGAAGACTTCCAAGCAATTTTTATGAGGCCAGCATAATCCTAATTCCAAAACCAGATGAAGACAGTACAAAGAAAGAAAATTATAGACCAATATCTGTGATAAACATAGATGCCAAAATCCTCAACCAAATATTAGCAAATTACATCCATTGATATATTAAAAAGAATTATTCACCACAACCAAGAGGGATTCATCCCAAGGATACAAGGTTGGTACAATATTCACAAATCAATAAATGGGACACACCACATAAACAAAATGAAAGATAAAAATCATACGATCATATCAATAGATGCTGAAAAAGCATCTGACAAAATCCAACACCCATTTCTGTTAAAAACTTTCAGAGAAGTGGAAATAGAAGGATTATACCTCAACATAATAAAGGCCATATATGACAAACCTACAGCCAATATCATACTCAATGGGCAAAAACTAAAAGCATTTCCCTTAAAAACAGGAACAAGAAAGGGATATCTGCTCTTGCCACTCTTATCCAACATAGTACTTGCTAAGTCTTAACTACAGTGATCAAACAAGAAGAAAAAATAAAAGGCATCCAGCTTGGAAAAGAAGAAATGAAACTGTCATTATTCACAGATGACATAATATTGTACATAGAAAACCCTAAAGACTCCACCAAAAAAACTACTAGATTTAATAAATGAATTTGGCAAAGTAGCAGGATACAAAATTAGCATCCAGAAATTGATGGTATTTTTATACACCAATAATGAGCACCGAGAAAGAGAAACTTAAAAAACTGCAATAAAAAAAATTAAGATACCTAGGAATAAACTTAACCAGGGAGGTAAAAGACCTGTTCTCAGAAAACTACAGGACATTGAAAAAAGAAATAGAGGGGAAAACAAAAGGAAACATATACCTTGTTTATGGATTGGAAGAATCAACATTATTAAAATATTTATACTACCCCAAGCAATATATAGATTCAATGCAATCTTTATTAAAATACCGGTGGCAGCCCAGATATTGTGGATCATGGATTGAGCCCCAACCCATGCACCAAGAGGTTACCGGTTCAATTCCCAGTCAGGGCACATGCCCACATTGTGGGCCAAATCCTCAGGTGGCCAATCGATGTTCTCTCTCATCAATGTTTCTATCTCCCTCTCCCTTCTTCTCTCTCTAAATTCAATAAAGAAATAAATAAAATAAACTATCAATGACATACTTCACAGAACTAGAACAAAACTCCAAAAGTGTATATGGAACCAAAAATGGCCCTGAATAGCTACAGCAATCTTGAAAAAGAAGAACATAGTTGAAGGGATCACAATACCGAATATTAGGTCATACTACAAAGTCACTGTAATCAAAACAGCCTGGTACTGGCACAAGAACAGGCATATAGATCAATGGAATAAAACAGAGAACCCAGAAATTGACCAAAGACAATATGCTCAATTAATATTTAACAACAGAGGCAAGAGCATACAATGGAGTAAAGATAGTCTCTTCAATAAATGGCGTTGAGAAAATTGGACAGCTACATACAAAAAAAAAAAAAATGAAACTAGACCACCAACTTACACCATACACATGGATAAACTCAAAATGGATAAAATACTGAAATATAAGTCATGAAAGCATAAAAATCCTAGAAGAAAATGTAGGCAGCAAAATTGTAGACATCACATAAAGCAGAATTTTCACCGATACATCACCTACGGCAAGAGAAACAAAGGAAAAATTAATAAATGGGACTACATCAAACTAAAAACTTCTGCACAGCAAAAGAAACCAGCATCAAAGTGGAAAGAGAACCCACTGTATGGGAGAACATATTTGCCAATGATACATCGGATAAGTGGTTAATTTCCAAAATATATAAAATACTCATACAACTCAACAAAAGAAAGATAAACAACCCAACTAAAAAATGGGCAGGGGGCCCTGGCCAGTTTGGCTCAGTGGTTAGAGCGTCGGTCCCCCGACCAGAGAGTCCCGAGTTCGGTTCCCGCTAAGGGTATGTACCTTGGTTGCAGTTTGTCCTCGGCCCCAGTTGGGGTTGTGTGGGTGGCAACCAGTTGATGTGTCTCTCTCACATCGATGTTTCTCTCTCTCCCTCTCATTCTATCTAAAGAAAAATGCAAAAAATGTCCTCGGGTGAGGATAAAAAAAAATGGGCAAAGGATCTGAATAGACACTTCTCCCAAGAGGTCATCCAAATGGCCAACAGATAGGAAAAAATGCTCAAAGTCACTAATCATCAGAGAGATGCAAATTAAAATGACTATGAGGTATTACCTCACACCTTTCAGAATGGCTGCCATCAACAAATCATCAAACAACAAGTGTTGGCGAGGGTGTGGAGAAAAGGGGACTCTAGTACACTGCTGGTGGGAATGCAGACTGGTGCAGCCACTATGGAAAACAGTATGGTGTTACCTCAGAAAATTAAAAATGGAACTGTCATTTGACCCAGTGATTCCACTTCTAGGAATATATCCCAAGAAGCCTAAAACACCAATCAGAAAGAATTTATGCACCCCCATGTTCATATCAATGCTATTTGCAGTAGCGAAGATCTGGAAACAACCCAAGTGCCCATCAGTAGATGAGTGGATAAAAAAGCTGCAGTACATTTACACAATGCAACTCTATACAGCTGTAAGAAAGATCTCTTACCGGTTTAGATGACATGGAGGGACCCGGAGAGTATTATGCTAAGCGAAATAAGCCAGTCAGAGAAAGACAAGTATCACATGATCTCATTTATTTGTGGAATATAATGAACAAAATAAGCTTATGAACAAAATAGAGCCAGAGACATGGAAGTAGGGAACAGACTGACAAACCTCAGAGAGAAAGGGAGTGGGGGATGAGAAGAGATAAACCAAAGAACTGCTGTGCATATGCATAACCAATGGACTTAGACAACAGTGTCATGATAGCAGGGGTGGGGGTGGCAGCAGGGAGGAGGGTGTCAATGGGGGAAAAAAGGAGTTACATTTGTAATACTTTAAGCAATAAAGATAAATAAAGGTACAACATAAAGTGAAGTACCTGAAAAACAAAAATCTCGCCTTTCCCAGTTTGGATGTCATGCAAATCTATTCTCACCTCCATCTTCTGCCTCTCTGGACTTTAGATGTTGGAAAAGTAAACACTATGTTTCCTAGATTCCCTTGTACATTGGGTTCTTCCATTTAGTCTTGAGAGCTGAGACCACATCTGTCTTGTTCACTACTGTATTTCTAGAATCTACCATCGAATCGAGCACTTGGAAAGTGTTCAATATGTGAGTATGAATGAATGAGTGAATGAATGAAGTTACTTAGTATATTACAAGGAAGCCAAGGAGTATCACAGCCATCAGAACCCGGAGGAGGCAAGAAAGGATGCATTCTAGAGACTCCAGAAGAAGTGCAGTCCTGTCCTCAACTTGATGTCAGATTTCTGGTCTCCAGAACTGTGAGAAAGTAAAGTTCTGTTTTAAGTCACCCAATATATGGTCATTTATTGCAACAGCCCTAGGAAACTAATATACCTCCCCAAACCCAGAACTTCCTGCTAAGCTGGGAATTCCTTGGTTCTCCCGCCTTTCCTGACACACTCCACAGCTAGATGCTAGATCCCCTTCCTGGAGGGTGAGGAGGTAGAAGAAGGAGCGAGATACGATCACCACCTTCCAGCAAGTCTACCATCCTTTCTTTTCAGGAAGAGGGAGCTTGTGTAGGTAGTGATGAGGGACAGAGTTATTGTCAATATTTCAAAAAGCCAAACAGAAGTCATACTTTTTCTTACACACAACCAATAAGTTTGGTTTGGCCTGAGGTAACCACTGCCACCCCATTAACTTGATGTAACTCCTGCCCAAAGCAAAGAAACTTAGCCAGGCCAGGCCCTTCAACTGGCCAAGGGTTCTCCTCCCTGGGGAAGCAGATGTCACAGAATCACAGGACTTTAGAACTGGAAGGAACCTCAGAGTCTTGAGAAGTTTCATACATCGATGACTGTTGTTACTACGGATACTATATTGGTATCTGTTTTTGTTTGTTTGTTTTACTCAATCTAGTGTATTTATTGACTAAATACAGTCTGGGTTAAGAGAAAAGAGAACTAGTTTTGGGGACAGAGGTTGGGGAGGAAGTCCCTGGGCCCTGTATGTAGGGGAGGGGTCACTTGTAAAACTCTTGTTCCTGCTCATCCTTCTCAATGACTACCTTGTATGCTTTCTTGAAGTCCTTCATCAGAACAATGCAACGGTTCTCTCAGACAGACTGCTTTCCACGCTCTGGGCAGATGGAAAGGGTATTCACTCCTGAAATCTTTTTTTAAATTAATTTATTTTTTCTTTTATTAATTTATTTTTGTTACAGGTGTTTCTTTTCCCCCCATTGACACTCTCCTTCCAATCCCGGCCTGCTCCCGCACCCAGCATTGTTGTCTATGTCCATGGTTATACATACATACATACAAGTTCTGTGGTTTATCTCTTCCCTCCCCCCACCACATCCCCCTCTTCTGAGGTTTGTCAGTCTGTATTCTACTTCTACGTCTCTGGGTCTATTTTGTTCATCAGCTTGTTTTGTTCATTGCATTCCACAAATAAGTGAGATCATGTGATATTTGTCTTTCTCTGATTGGCTTGTTTCTTTTTTTCTTTTTCCTTTATTGATTTTAGAGAGCGAGGAAGTTAGAGCAAGAGAGAGAGATAAAAACATCAATGAGACAGAACATTGATTGGCCACCTCCTGCATGCCCCTCACTGGGGATGAAGCCCACAACCTGGGCATGTGTCCTGACCAGGAATCGAATGGGCAACCTCTTGGAGCATGGGTTGATGCTCAACCACTGAGCCACACCAGCTAGACTGATTGGCTTGTTTTGCTTAGGATAGTACTCTCCAGGTTTCTTCATGTCATCTCAAAGAATAAGAGATCTTTCTTTCTTAGAGCCACATAGTACTCCATTGTGTATATGTACCACAGCTTTTTTATCCACTCATCTACTGATGGACACTTGGGCTGTTTCCAGATTTTAGCAATAGTAAATAGTGCTGCTATGAACATAGGGGTACATATATTCTTTCTGACTGGTGTTTCAGGCTTCTTAGGGTATATTTCAAGAAGTGGGATCACTGGGTCAAATGGCAGTTCAGTTTTTAATTTTTTGAGGTAACACCCCATTATTTTCCATAGTGGCTGCGCCAGTCTGCATTCCCATCAGTAGTGTACTAGAGTCCCCTTTTCTTCAAACCCCGCCAGCACTTGTTGTTTGATGATTTGTTGATGGCGGCCATTCTGACAGGTGTGAAGTGATACTTCATTGTTGTTTTAATTTGCATCTCTCTGATGATTAGTGACATTGAGCATTTTTTCATATGTCTCTTGGCCATTTGTATGTCCTATTTGGAGAGGTGTCTATTTAGTTCCTTTGCCCATTTTTTAATTGGGTTATTTGTCTTCCTTTTGTTGAGGTGTAAGAGTACTATACATATTTTGGAAATTAACCCTTTACCTGATGTATTGTTGGCAATTATGCTCTCCCATATGGTGGGTTCCTTTTCCATTTTGATGGTTATTTCTTTTGCTGTGCAGAAGATTTTTAGTTTGATATAGTCCCATGTGTTCATTTTTTCCCTTTGTTTCTCTTACCTTAGGTGTTGTATTAGTGAAAATTCTGCTGTGTGTGATGTCTGAAATTGTGTTGCCTACATTTTCTTATAGGATTTTAATAAATTTATGAGTCACATTTAAGTCTTTTATCCATTTTGAGTGTATTCTTGTGTATGGTGTAAGTTGGTGGTCTAGTTTCATTTTTTTGCATGTAGCTGTCCAATTTTCCCAACACCATTTATTGGAGAGGCTGTCTTTACTCCATTGTATGCTCTTGCCACCTTTGTCAAATATTAATTGAGCATAATGTCTTGGGTCAATTTCTGTGTTCTTTTCCATTAATATATATATGCCTGTTCTTGTGCCAGTACCAGGCTGTTTTGATTACAGTGGCTTTGTAGTATAACCTGATATCAGTATTGTGATCCCTCCTACTATGTTCTTCTTTCTCAAGACTGCTGTGGCTATTTGGGGTCTTTTTTGGTTTCACATAAACTTTTGGAGTATTTGGTCAAGTTCTGTGAAATACGTCATTGGTATTTTGATGGGGATTGCATTGAATCTATAGATTGCTTTAGGTAATATAGACATTTTAATGATGTTAATTCTTCCAATCCATGAACAAGGTATACGATTCCACTTTTTTATATCTTCCTCTATTTTGTTTTTCAATGACCTGTAGTTTTCTGTGAAGAGGTCCTTTACTTCTTTGGTTAAGTTTATTCCTAGGTATCTTAATTTTTGTTACCACAATGGTAAATGGGATTGTTTTTTTAGTTTCTCTTTCTGTGAGTTCATTGTTGGTGTATAAGAATGCCATTGAGCCCTGGCCGGTTTGGTTCAGTGGTTGGAGCATTGGCCTGCGGACCAGAGAGTCCCAGGTTTGGCTCTCGCTAGGGGCATGTACCAAAAAATAAATAAATAAAAAATAAAAGAATGCCATCTATTTCTTGACATTAATTTTGTATCCTGCTACTTTTCCAAATTCATTTATTAAATCTAGTAGATTTTTGATTGAGTATTTAAGGTTTTCTATGTACAAGATAATGTCATCTGCAAATAATGACAGTTTCACTTTCTCCCTTCCAATTTGGATCTCTTTTATTCTTTCTTCATATCTAAGACTTCCAGTACTATGTTAAATAAGAGTGGTAAAAGTGGCATCCCTGTCTTGTTTCTATTCTTAAGGAAAATACTTTTAGTTTTTACCCATTTAGTATGATGTTGGCTGTAGGTCTTTCATATATGGTCTTTATTATGTCAAGATATGATCCCTCTATTCCCACACTGCAGAGCGTTTTTATCAGAAATAGGTGTTGGATTTTGTCAAAGGCTTTTTCAGCATCTATTGATAAGATCATATGGTTTTTATTTTTCATTTTGTTTATGTGGTGTATCACAGTTACTGATTTGTGAATATTGTTCCATCCTTGCATCCCTGGGATGAATCCCACTTGGTCATGGTGAATAATTTTTTTGATGTATTGCTGGATCCGAATTGCTGATATTTTTTTAAGGATTTGGGCATCTTTCATTTGGGGTATTAGCCTGCAGTTTTCTTTCTTTGTAGTGTCTTTATCTAGTTTTGGAATTAGGATTATTCTGGCCTCATAAAATGAGTTGGAAGTCTTCCATTTTCTTGAATATTTTGGAATAGTTTGAGGAGAGTGGGTGTTAGATATTCTTTGATTGTGTGGTAAAACCCCCGAGCAGCCATCCAGGCCCGGGCTTTTGTTTGCAGAGAGTTTCTAGATTTCATCTTCAATTTCCTTAGCTGTTATTGGTCTGTTCAAGTTTTCTATCTCTTCCCAGTTCAGTTTTGGGAGATTGCGTGTTTCTAGAAATTTGTCCATTTCACCTAGATTGTCCAATTTGTTGGCATGTAATTGTTCATAGTATGTTTTAATGATTCTTTGTAGTTCTATGGTGTCAATTGTTACTTCTCCTCTTTTGTTTCAGATTTTGTTTATTTGGGTCCTTTCTTTTTGTTTCTTGGTGAGTCTGGCTAAGGGTCCATAAATCTTGTTTGTCTTTTCAAAGAACCAGCTCTTTGTTTCATTAATCTTTTGAATTGTTTTCTTTTTTTAGTTTCTATGTCGTTTATTTCTGCTCTGACCTTTACTATTTCTTTCCTTCTACTTGCTCTGGGTTTTTATTTTTGTTAACTTTCTAGTTCTTTAAGTTGTAGGGTTAGAAAGTCAGTTAGGAATTTTTCTTGTTTCTTGAGGTAGGCCTGTAGTGCTATGAACTTCCCTCTCAGGACTGCTTTCACTGCATCCCATAGATTTTGTGTTGTTGTGTGTTCGCTTTCATTGGTTTCCAGGAAGTTTTTAATCTCTTCCTTGATCTCCTTGGTAACTCATTCATTGTGTAATAGTATGCTATTTAGCCTCCATGTGTTTGAATGTTTTTGTGTGTTTTTATTGTAATTGAATTCTAGTTTCATGACATTGTGATCTGAGAAGATGCTTGATATGATTTCAATTTTCTTGAATTTTTAGAGACTTACTTTGTGTCCTAACATGTGGCCTATCTTCAAGAATGTCCCATGTGCACTTGAGAAGAATGTATATTCTGTAGCTTTGGGGTGAAATGTTCTGTAATTATCAATTAAATCCAACTGATCTAGTTTGTCATTTAAGGACTCTGTATCCTTGTTAATTTTTTGTCTAGAAGATCTATCCAGTGGTGTCAGTGGGGTGTTAAAGTCGTCCACTATGGTTGTATTGCTATTGATCTCTCCCTTAAAGTCCTCCATAAGTTTTTAAATATATTTTGGTGCTCCAGTATTTGGTGCATATATGTTTACCAGGGTTATATCCTCTTGTTGGATTGATCTTTTTAATATTGTGTAATGCCCTTCTTTGTCTCTTATTATGAGATTTGTTTTGAAGTATATCTTATCAGATATGAGTATTGCTACACCAGCTTTTTTTCATTTCTATTTGCTTGGAAATTTTTTTTCCATCCCTTCACTTTCTTTTTTTTTTTTTTTTTTAATCCTCACCCAAGGACATTTTTCCATTTTTCACTCAGATAGAGCGGGAAGGAGAGAGAGGAAGAGAGAGAAACATCGATGTGAAAGGGACACATTGAGTGGCCGCCACCCACACGACCCAACCAGGGCCGGGGACAAACTGCAGCCAAGGTACATGCCCTTAGCGGGAACTGAACCCGGGTCTCTCTGGACCGCAGGCTGACGCTCTAACCGCTGAGCCAAACCGGCCAGGGCTCCATCCCTTCACTTTCATCCTGTGTGAGTCTTTTGTTGTGAGGTGAGTTTCTTGTAGACAGCATATATATGGGTCATGTTTTCTTATCCAGTCAACTACCCTATATCTTTTGATTGGGGCATTTAAGCAATTTACATTTAAGGTTATTGATAGATACATATTAGCTGCTATTTTTATTTTATGCATGTGTTCCTCTCTCTATATTTTTTCTTCTTCTTACAACAGTCCCTTTAGCATTTCTTACAGTGCTGGTTTGATGGTGGTAAATTCCATCTGTGAAGCTGTTTATTTCACCTTCAATTTTGAATGATAGCCTTGCTGGATAGAGTAGTCTTGGATTCAGACCTTTGCCTTTCATTAATTTGTATACCCCATGCCACTCCCTTCTGGCCTGCAGTGTTTCTATTGAGAATTCAACTGACATTCTAATGGAGCTCCCTTGTAGGTAACTTTCTGTCTCTCTCTTGCTTCCTTTACAATTCTTTCTTTGTCTCTAATGTTTGCCATTTTAATTATAATGTGTCTAGCTGTGAGTCTTTTGGGGTTCATCTTGCTTGGGACTCTCTGTGTTTCCTGAACTTGTGTGACTTTTTCCTTTACCAAGTTAGGAAAGTTTTCTGTCATTATTTCTTCAAACAGGTTCTCTATTCCTTTCTCTAATTCTTCTCCTTCTAGTACCCTTGTGATGTGAATGTTGTCACATTTTGTATTGTCCCAAAGCTCCCTTAAACTCTCCTGCTCTTTAATTGTTTTCCCCATTTGCTTCTCTATTTGGGTGTTTTTTTCTACCCTATCTTCTAACTTGCTGATTTTGTCTTCAGCTTCTTCTAATCTACTATTGAATCCTTCTAAGGGATTTTTCATAACAGCTTTGTCATTCTTTATTTCATCTTGATTTTTATTCATAGCTTCTACCTCTTTTTTTAAGTTGATATAGTTCCCACTGAGCTCGTCATAATTTTTATTAAGTTGCTTGTAGTTTCCACTAAATTGTTTGAGCACCTTTAAAATTATTGTTTTGAATTTTTTATCTGACAAATTGCTTCTTCCATTTCATGTAGTTCCTTTTCTGGTGATTCCTCATTTTCTTTCATTTGAGTGCTGTTTCTTTGTCTCACCATTTCACTAGTCTGGTAGTTCTAGGCCCAGTGAGGGATGTTGGAATGTGTAGGCAGGTCAGTGTTTATCAAATAAGGCTGCTGTGCTTTCCAGACTGTTTTGGCATGTGGCACCTCTGCCTGCTGTGGGTCCTGGAGGATTGACAGCTGGCAGCTGGTATTGGTCTGTCCTGATAGGTGCTCCTGGGGTGCATGGGTTCAGTTGGTGTGCGGCTGGGGTGCATAGGTCCAGCTGGTGCACTGCTAGGGTGTGTGGGTCCTGCTGGGGAGTTCTGGGGTGTGATTCTGCCTGGTGGGGCTCAGCTCCTGATCAGTCTCTGCTAATGTTGCTGGGGGCGAGTGTCAGCTCGTGGTTTGCTCTGTTACTGCTGCTGCTGCTGCTGCTGCTGCTGCTGCTGCTGCTGTTGCCAAGGGGTGCTCTCAGCACAATCCTCTGTGCTGTTGGAGGCTGAAGATGCTCAGCTCTCGGGACTTTGCTGCTGCTGGGGGAGGAGCTTCACACCAAATCCAATGCTGCAGTTGTCAGGGGCAGGTCTCAGCTGCCTGAGCCTTGCTTCTCCTTGGGCTAGGGTATCACTCCTGATCAGCCTCTGCTGATGCTGCTGGGAATGGGTCTCAGCTGCCAATCTGTGCTGCTGCTGCCTGGGGATGGATGTCCGCTTTAAGCCTCTGCTGCTGGGGATGTGTCTTTGCTCCTGAGCCTCAACTGCTGTTGGGGATGGGGCTCCACTCCCACCTAGTCACTGCTGCTGTGGGGGAAGGTGCTAGGCTCCAAGCTGGGGCTACTGCTGCTAGGGGTGGTGCTCAGCTCCTGGCCAGCTGTGGCTACTGCAGCAGGCACCGCGGTAGCACCACTACTGTGTGCTGGTCCACGTTGACACAGTGGATTCTACTCGTCTGATGGTGCAAGTGCACTGGTGGACTCAGGTCACTTGGCCCTAGCCACTCCCTGCTGCCTCCTTCCAGAGAAGACCAGGGATCTCAAAATGGTGAGGCCTTCCAGCCGCACAGGGAGAAGCACCCTGACAAGCTGCTTACCATGGTAGCCGGCTGCTCCCGTCCACAGCACAGGAACCTTCTGTTCCATGTTTCTGCACTGCTCAAGGTTGCTCGTCCACTCACACTCTCTCTGACACTTGCTCACACTCTCACACACTCACCTTTGTTCTGGTCCTGCCCCCTGCCATCTTTTTTTCCTTTTTTAAAAAAATATGTTTTTATTGATTTTTTTAGAGAGTGAGGAAGGGAGAGACATAGAAACATTGATGTGAAAGAGAAACATCAATTGGCTGCCTCCTGCACGCCCCCCACTGGGGATCAAGCCTGAAACCCAGGCGTGTGCCCTGACCGGGAATCGAACCAGGACCTCTTAGTCCATAGGACGATGCTCAATCCACTGAGCCACATTGCCAGGATGCTCCTGAAATCTTATGTGGCTGAGACACATAGTCTTCCCAGTCAACCTCCTCAGAGAGATTCATCTTGCTGGTGGTAGTGGAGAAAAATCAATCTTTTCTGGCGGCATTCAGGGAGTGGAAATTCACTGTTACTGTCAAGGTGTTCTGGCCTCAGCAGGGCAGGATCCAGGGTGTCTGCTCTGTTTATTGCTATGATCACCTTGACATTGACATTCTGGTCAAATCCATCCATTTGATTAGCAGCTTCAGCAGGATTCTCTGAACCTCCTTGTCAGTCTCTGTCTGGACATCAAATCTCTTGGTGGCGATGGCATAGATCTCGTCTTGAAGATGATGACAGGTGCATTCTCCTTGGCCAGGCAGAACCCATCCCAGATCATTCGAGTGCCCTCACCCTGGTACTTCTATACAAATTCCAAGCCCACGACCTGGATAAACGTAGCAGTAGTGTGTGACCTTTGCTAACATGGTCTTCCCCGGGCCAGGACGCCTTGGAAGGATCGATGCTGATCTGCTTGTAGATATCAAAGTGTGTAAGAAGGAGCTCCATGGCCTCCCGCACCTCCTGCTTTTGGATGTCCATGCCCCCGATGTCTGCATACATCACATCTGGTTTCTGGTCTAAAGTGATCATGATAATGCTGTCCGCCTCACCTCCTCCTGGGTAGGGAAGAATTTCTTCTTCAGGTTCTTTTGCTCACCCTTGATGTACTCCTCTTGCACTTCCAATAACTTCAGCTTTTGCTGCAACTTCTTGTAGCAGCTGTGCAGGTCCTCCAGGTCCCCAGGAAGGACAGGCCAGTCTGGGGATCTCATCCTGAGCTTTCTCTACCAGGATACATACCTCCTCCATGGTGACCAAGCCTGCCTGTCTGTACTGGTTACCTATTGCTGCATAACCAATTACCCCAAATTTAGCAGCTTAAAACGACAAGTATTTATTATATCAAAGTTTCTGAGAGTCAGAAATCTAGGAGCAGCTTAGCTCGTGATGCTGGCTGAGGGTCTCTGATGAGAGTGTAGTCAAGTTATCCTCCAAAGCTGCGGCCACCTGCGGGCCTGACTAGAGGACCCGTCACCAACACGGCTGTTGTCAGAAAGCCTCAGTCCCTAACCATGTGGGCTTCTCCACAGGGCTGATTACAACCAGCTGCTGGCTTCCCCCAGAGTGAGTGATGGGGGGAAGGGGAGACACAGAGCGGAGAGAGAAAATGGAGTGTCTTTTTTTACTGTCCTAAACTGTTTATTAGGTAAGCATTTTATTTATTTATTTTTTTACATTTATCTTCAGACAGAGTGGAAGAGAGAGAGAGAGAGAAACATCGATGTGAGAGAGACACATCGATTGGTTGCCACCTGCAAGACCCCAACTGGGGCCGGGGACCAACTGCAACCAAGGTACATGCCCTTGGCTGGAATCGAACCTGGGACTCTGGTCCGCAGGCCAACACTCTAACCACTGAGCCAAACCGGCCAGGGCTAGGTAAGCATTTTACAAATATTACTTTTAGCAGTAACGGTGGAGCTGGAGAGGATGTGGCTTCTCCAAGCTGCAGGTCGACAACCACCAATAGTGTGGTGGGACTGGTGGCCTTTCCAAGGCCACGGCTCCCGCACCTGCAGAGGTCAACCCACCATCTCCTTCTGCTTGTGGACTGGTTTGGTGACCACTGGGCACCAGGACTCCCTCTGATAGCTTTATGGAATGGATCAATGAGGATAACCTCAAAGAATTTGTGCGTGGAATCTTCACAAACTGGTAATGATTCAGGACTCTCAGAGCCCCACAGTGGTGCCCAGCTCATTCCTCAGCAACAGACTGAAGGCTTCGAGCAAACTTAGCTGGTTACTATCATGATGGACAGATGTGCCGCGGGTCACACCCTTAGGAACCGGGCGTTTGCTGCCACAGTGCACACAAATTCAATATGACACAACCTGGTTTGGCCTTGTGTCCCGGCCCCTGAGCTTCATGGGCCAGGCGGGGTGGGGCCCTGCGGGGCGCAGAGAGCAGGCAGTACTGCGAGCAGGCACCCTGGGGAGAAAACGCTCCTGGTGCACTTGTAAGTGCCCCTCTTGCTTATGATGGCTGCAGCCAGACAGAAAGGGTGAGAAGCTGTAGTGTGTTTTTAAAAACAGCTTTATTGAGATCTAATTCCTATATCATACACGTCACCATTTCAAGTGTACAATTTCATGGCATTTGGTATATTCACAGAATTGTGCAACCATCACCACAGTCCCATTTAGAAAAATTTTAATACCCCCAAAGAAACCCCACATCCCTCAGCTATAGCCCCACAGTCGCCCTGTATGTGTCTGTGCAGGCTGCCATAACAAAATATCAGGGACTGGGTGGCCTAACCGGCAGGCATTTCACTCCTCACAGTTCTGGGGACTGGGAAGTCCAATATCAAAGTTCCAGCCAACTGAGTTCCTGGTTTGCAGACAGCCACGTTCTTGTTGTGTCTTGTGTCTTCATATGGCAAAGGGGGGGGGGGGGGAGAGAGAGAGAGAGAGAGAGAGAGAGACAGAGAGACAGAGAGAGCGAGAGCACTCTAGTGTCTCTTTCTCTTCTTATAAGGGTACCAAGCCTGTCAGATTAAGGTCCCACCCTTATGACCTTATTTGGCCTTTATCATCCCCTCACCCTATCTATCTCCAAATACAGTCACATTGGGAGTCGGAGCTTCAACATATTAATTTGAGGGGGAAACAAACATTGAGTCCATAATACTCCCTATCCTCCCAGCCCTGGGCAACCACTAATATACTTTCCATTTCTACAGATGACCTGTTCTGGACCTTTTATATAAATGGGATCATAGAGTGTGTGGTCCTTTGTGATCAGCTTCTTTCACTCAGCAGCACGTTGTTAAGGTTCATCCATGTTGTAGCATATATCAGTCTTCATTCTTTGTTTTTTATTGGATTTATTGGGGTTTCATTGGTTAATAAAATTATATAGGGTCAAGGTGTACACTTCTATAATACATCAGCTGTATATAATATTGTGTGCTCACCACCCCAATTCATGTCTCTTTCTATCAGCATTTATCCCTCCTTTACCCTCTCCTGTCTTCCTCAACCCCCCTTTCCCTTTGGTAATGATCATACTGTTGTCTGTCTATGAGCTTTTGTAATTTTTTTTCTTTATCCCGTCACCTTTTTTATTTAGCTCCCCTACACTCTCCCCTCTCACAGCTACGAATCTGTTTCTATTTTGTCTGTTAGTTTATTTTGTCCATTAGATTTCACATATAAGTGAAATTATATAGGATTTGCCTTTCTCTGACTGGCTTATTTCACTTAGCATGATATTCTTCAGGTTCATTCATTCTGTACAAAAGATAAGATTTCCTTTTTTATGGCTGAGTAGTATTCCAGAAAGCTGTACCACAGCTTTTTTATCCATTTATCTACTCACAGGCATTGGGCTGCTTCCAAATCTTGGCTATTGTAAATAATGCTGTAATGAACATAGGGGTGCATATATTCTTTCAAATTAGTATTTCGAGTTTCTTCAGTTATAGTCCCAGAAGTGGTATTGCTGGGTCATAAGGCAGTTCCATTTTTAAATTTTTTTCTTTTTTAAAATATTTTTCTTTATTGATTTTAGAAAGAGAGGAAGGGAGAGGGAGAGAGAGATAGGAACATCAATAAGAGAGAACATCTATTGGCTGCCTCCTGCATGCCCCCCACTAGGGATGGGGCCCACAACCTGAGCATGTGCCCTGACCAGGCTCCATTTTTAATTTTTGAGGTAACTCATACTGTTTTCTACAGGGGATGCACCAACCTACGTTCCCATCAACAGTGCACAAGGGTTCCTTTTCTCCATATCCTCACCAACACTTGTTTGTTCATTGATATATTGATGATAGCCATTCTGACAGGTGTGAGGTGATATCTCACTGTGGTCTTAATTTGCATTTCTCTGATAATTAGTGATGTTGGGCATTTTTTCATATATCTATTGGTCATCTGTATGTTCTCTTTGGAGAAGTGTCTATTCAGTTTCTTCACCCATTTTTTAATAGAATTTTTTGGGTTTTTTTTTTGCCGTTGAGTTGTATGAGTTCTTTATAAATTTTGGATATTAAACTCTTATCAGATATATCATTATCAAATATGTTCTCTCATTCAGTGGGTTGTCTTTACATTTTGTTGATGGTTTCCACTGCTGTGCAAAAACTTTTTAGTTTGATGTAGTCCCTCCTATTTGTTTATTTTTTCTTTTGTTTCCCTTGCCCGAGGTGATATATCAGAAAAAATATTGCTATGAGAAATGTCCAAGATTTTACTGCCTATGTTGTGTGTGTGTGTGTGTGTGTGTGTGTGTGTGTTTTATCCTCACCCAAGGATATTTTTCCATTTGTAATCAGATAGAGTGGGAGGAAGGGAACGAGGGGTGGGGGGATATTGATATGAGAGAAACACATCGACTGCTTGCCTTCCGTATGGCCTGATCAGGGCCGGGGATGAACTGCAACTGAGGTACGTGCCCTTGACCAGAATCGGACCCAGGATTCATTGGTCTGCGGGCCGATGCTCTAACCACTGAGCAAAACTGGCCAGGGCCTGCCTATGTTTTGTTTTTTTTTTTCCTAAATTTTTATGGTTTCAACCTTACATTTAATTCTTTAATCCATTTTGAGTTTATTCTTGTCCATGGTGTAAGAATATGGTCCAGTTTTCCCAACACCATTTATTAAATAGACTATCTTTACCCCATTGTTTGTTCTTGCTTCCTTTGTCAAATATTAATTTGCATGGGTTTATTTCTGGGCTCTCTATTCTGTTCCATTGATCTATATGTCTGTTTTTATGCTAGTACCATGCTGTTTTAATTACTATGGCCTTGTAGTATAGTTTAATATCAGGTAGTGTGATTCCTCCAAATTTGTCCTCCTTTCTTAAGATTGCTATGGCTATTTGGGGACATTTGTGGATTTATATACATTTTTGGAGTATTTGTTCTAGTTCTGTGAAATACTCCATTGGTATCTTGATAGGAATTGCATTGAATCTCTGAGTTGTTTTGGGTAGTATGGACATTTTAATAATGTTAATTCTTCCTATCCATGAACATGGTATATGCTTCCACTTACTTATATCTCCTTCAATTTCTTCATTGTCTTCTAAGTTTTTGAGTACAGGTCTTTTACAACCTTGGTTAAATTTATTTCAAGGTATTTTCTTTTATTTGATGCAATTGTAAATGGGATTGTTTTCTTAATTAGTTTCCCTTTCTGATAGTTTATTATTAGTGTGTAGAAATGCAACTGATTTCTGGACAATTTATTCTGTATCCTGCTACTTTACTGAATTCAATGATCAGTTATAGTAATTTTTAGTTTTTTGGTGGAATCTTTAAGGTTCTCTATATACAGTATCATGTCATTTGCAAATAATGACAATTTTAATTCTTCCTTTTCAATTTGGATGCCTTTTATAACTTCTTCTTGTCTGACTGCTGTGACTAGGACTTCCAGTACTATGCTGAATAAGAGTGGGGGAAATGCACACCCCTGTCTTGTCCTGATCTTAAGAGAAACACTTTTAGTTTTTGTACTTTGAATATGATATTTGCTGTCGGTTATTCACATATGACCTGTATTATTTTGAGGTATGTTCCCTTTATTCCCACTTTGCTGAGAGTTTTTATCATAAATGGATGCTATATTTTATCAAATGTTTTTTCTACATCTATTGATATGATCATGTGATTTGTGTCCTTCATTTTGTTTATGTAGTATATGTTTATTTATTTGTGAATATTGTTAATTATTTGTCTTTTTATTATAGCCATCCTAGTGTGTGTTAAGTGGTATCTTGTGGTTTTGATTTGCATTTTCCTGGTGGTTAGTGATGTTGAGCATCTTTTCATGTTCTTATTGGCTATTTGTATATCTTCTTTGGATAACTATCTACTCAGGTCATTTTCCCATTTATAAATTGGGTTATTTGTCTTTTTATTATTGAGTTGCCATGACTTTTTATATATTCTAGATAAAAGTCCCTTATCTGATATATAATTGGCAAAACATTTTTCCTATTCTGAGTTGTCTTTTCACTTTCTTGATGCCCTTTGAAAGGAAGAAGTTTGTTGTTTTTTTTTTAAATCCTTACCCAAGGACATTTTTCCATTTTTTATTCAGATAGAGCGGGAGGAAGAGAAAGGAAGTGACAGAGGGAGAAACATCGATGTGAAAGGGACACATCGAGTGGCTGCCACCCGCACAGCCCAAGCAGGGCCTTGATGTTTCCACAGCAGCTGGGCTGTAGCACTACGGAGCTGTTCCACAGCGGAGTTCTCACAGCCATGCTGTGTTACTGTGGAGCTGTTTGCACTGAATCAAGTTTCCTTCTTCACTGCACCCCAAATTGGGGATTGCTCTTGACATTTGAATTGGTGCCAACAACTACAGGTTGACATCAACAACAGTGGGTGAGAGTGTCCTTGGACATACTCAAGAAAACCTCTTCAAAACTTCTTCCTTTTGCCCTGGCTGGTTTGGCTCTGCGGTTAGAGAATCGACCTGGCTGGTGTGGCTCAATTGGTTGAGTGTACTCTCATGCACCAAAAGGTTGCTGGTTTGATTCCTGGTCAGAGTACATGCCCAGATTGTGGGTTCAGTTCCCAGTTAGGGTGTGTGTTGGAGGCAATCAAAGGGTGTGTGCAGGTGGCAACCAATCGATGCTTCTCTCTTTCTCTCCTTCTTCCTTTCTCTCTCTCTCAACCCATGTGGCTCACTGGATTGAGTGTGGTCCCATGGACTGAGCTGTCCAGTTAGATTCCAGGTCAGGGCACATGCCTGGGTTGCCAGTAGGGGGTGTGCAGGAGGCAGCCAATAGATGTTTCTCTCTTACATTGATGTTTCTATCTCTCTCTCTTAAAAATAATCGATAAAAACATATATCTATTTTTAAAAGTAGTTGGGCTGGAATTTCAAGATCATGTGGTTGGGTGATAAGTGGCTTAATAATCTCCCTCTTCCTCACTTGGAGGGTTCCTGAGATGAGGCAGGAACTCACCTGGACACCAACCCTCACACATCACTTGTAAGGACTTGACAACACTTGCTCTTTGCACTTCGTGCAGTAAAGTCTTACTACTCAGATTTCATTTTCACCAAACTTCTGACCCAGGTTTTTGAGCAGTGACCTCAGGGCCATCCTGATTCTGCCACTTACTGCCTGACCAAGGGTCAGCTACACCACTAGATCATTTCATTCCTTTTGAAAGTATTTATTAAATATCTACCATGTGCCAGGCACTGTTCTAGATACTTTCCTATCTTTTCCAGTAATCAAAAAACTGTTCTACAAACGTAAAAGTACATAAAACCTATGTGAGCATTTTGAAGAATAATTAAAATGCAATCTTTCTGTAACCACTACCCAGAGAAGAAAGTGTACCCCAAAGCACACTTCACATCTGTTTGTTCTTTTCTAGGGCTATAAAACTATCCTGACATTGTGATAATTTCTTGCTTGACTTTATAGTTTCTCATCTATATATAGATTTCTAAACTATATACTGTGATTTTTGCCAGACTTTAGATGTTATAGAAATGGAATTGGACTGTATGTATTTTCTCTTGTTTCTTTTATGCTACAATTTTGCAAGGTTTACCCTGTAGTTGCACATGGTTATAATAGTTTATTTTTGTTGTATAGTATTATGTAGTTTGAAATACCATTTGTTTATACATCCATTTAACTGTTGATGAACATTCTTTTCAACTGTTGGCTACTGGGGCCAATGCTTCGAGGCTCACTTTGTACTCACATACAGGAAGTGAGTCGCTAGTGAAATTTCCACCCTGTGAGAATCACTGCTTTTGAGAACTACCTAGACTGTCCTGAATCATGTAGTTGGAGGCTCCCTAATGTTACAAAGGTCACCTAAAGCCAAGGGGGAGCATGACTGGCCCAAGGTCACTCAGGCAGCAGGTGACAGAACTCAGACCATAATCAGGGTCTTTTCCTTCGGGTGCCAGGGCAAATATGCGCCTCCTAAGCTGAGGTATTTGGGCAGAGGTGGCACTAGGGTACGGTGAGTGAGGCACTAACTTCTAGTGCAATATTTAGGGGACACGGGAATATTTGGCAACCAAGATAAATAATACTTGAATGCAACTTATTTTTAATCAGTGGACTACAGTCTGTGCTGGTCATCTGTGTTTATAATTGCATTGGAACCAGGGCCATGGTTAGAGTGAAGGAGGGTTGTGAAAACATGAGGTGGAATGCTGTTTTTATTTTTAATTTTGGTATTTTGTTCATCATGGATTTTTCACATTAACTTTATTTTGTTTGAAATACTGCATTTCAATGCTGTTTGTCATGATTGCTGTTTGGGGGCGCACCCTTAAATTCTGGGCTAGAGGCCAGTGCCTCACTCGCTTCACCCTAATCCAGCCCTGCGACCTAGCATTCCTCAACCTCGCCTAACCTCCCGCGCTTTCCAGCCGGGGCTCCTCAGCCCTGCCTCCTGCCACGAGGGGGCGCTGCGACCTGCCCCGGCACCTCCACACGCTCAATTCCCAGGTGAGCGGCGGGCTCGCGAGCGGGCGGGCCGCAGGGGAGACCCCTGACGGGGGACCCGGCCTCGAGCGGGGCGCTGGGCTGGGAGAGCTCTCCGGCGGAGAGATCGCCCCCAGCCATTTCCGCTCACATTCTCGGTGGGAATGGAGTGGCGGCTCCCACGCGCCTCTTCGTGGTGGGCTCACGGCCCTGGCCGTTCGCCCCCTTCTTGCGAAGGCCGGCATGCTCGCAGGGGGCCGGGAATGGAGCACCCCCCGGCCGAGGCTGGGTGAGGATGCTCGGGACCCTTGGCATCCAAGTCTGGGGCGTGGGGGGCGAGACGCCCACATTCGTGGTTTGGAGGCAGGGTCAACGCACGTCCCACTCCTAGGCCCTTCGTGGGGAACTACATCTTAGCAGGACGCAGAGGCTGCCCCCCAGGGGCCTCGGCGGCGCCCACTTCCCGGAGCAGAGCGCGCAGAGCGCGTCTGAGCTGCTACGTTCCCCTGGAGGGGGCATTCTCGGGGTTGGGGCTTCTGCAACGCCACCCATGGCCCTTGCGGAGAGTGGGGAAGGTGAGCCCCAGGCTTCATGCAGGAGCCATGTGGGCTGGGACATCTCACTGGTCAAGGACAGCAGCCTGACAGAGCCTCCGCCCAGCCCCTTTGCCTCCCCCTCCAGCCCCCCGCCCAGCACATAGCTGTTATCAGAGGCGGCAGGACAAGCGTCCACTCCTCTTTCAGCCTTCCACTGAGGAAGGAACCTATCTGCTTCCGCTTCTCTGACTTCATCAGTGTCAACCAATGGTCATTGGCGCCAACTGAAGGCCAAAAGGACTCCCCAAGTTAGGGGAGGATGAAGGAAACTATTCGGGGCAGACAGTTCAATTCAGATACAGCCCTGCTGCGAGAACACCACAGCTGGGAGACAGCTGAATGTCACAGCATCGTTGTGAAGCAAGTGAGTGTCCCTGGGGTGAGCACCTAGTTCTGCTCTACCCCGCTCTGCCCTGCTGAGAAGTCTGTGTCCTCAGTGGTTCAGCTCCAGCCAGAAAAAACAGTGTTGAGTAGAAAGGGAAAGTATGCTCTCCAGGGCAGAGGGGGAGCTGACTTATAGAGAGAGATGTGTGTCCAGGTGGTTGCCCCCAACCCCCATGGTCCCACATTGGTCTATCCTCCTGTAAATGAAAACCTTCAAATCCTTGCAATTTGATTGGTCCAAAGGCACTGTCCTGATTGGTCAAAACGGAGCCACTCTGGTTGGTTGGTGAAGATGCTAATGTGGACATAGTTGCAGAGTTCCAATTGGTCAGGGAAAGCCTCAGCCTCAGAGGTTTAAATACAATTCCAGAAACTCCTTTACAAGGGCTGGCTCCCATGTTGGGAACAACGTGGGCAGGCAGTTTAGTGCTGGCTTCTCTTGAAGTGCGGTTTGCGTGGGAGGCCCGTTTCCAACCTGCTGCTGGGCTCTGCTTTTACATTTGAGCCCAGAGGGCCACCAGGAGCTCTCCTCCAGAGATACCTTCTTTCTCGGGGTCCATATCCGTAACCCAGAGAGACCAGTGAGCTTTCCTACAATGTCTTTCTAAGGCACAAACCATGGGGAATAATCAGATACACAACCCACACTTTTATTTTTTTAATCCTCACCCAAGGATATTCTTCCATTTATCTTCAGATAGAGTGGGAGGGAGAGAGAGGCACAGAAACGTCAACGTGAGAGAAGCACACTCACTAGTCGCCTCCCATGCGACCGACAAGGGCCGGGAGGGAGCTGCAAAGGGGCTGCCCGCCCTTGACGGAAGTCAACCCGCCACTCTTTGGTCGGCAGGCCAACGCTCTAACCACGGCCAAACCAACCGGGCAACCTGCACAGTTTTAACACTAAAAATCAGTAACAGTGCCTGTTCTTTCATCTTGTAAAAATGACCTCAAAGAAGAGTTTCAAAGTAATTTGTTTCCAGGCCCTAATTAAAATTTCCTGACATGGGGGGGGTGGGGGGGGGCGCAGCAACTCAACGGTATCTATTCCATGCATTCCTTTCATTTTCCGTAAAACACACAATCATCGAACTGTACGTTCTCTGGTGGAAACTCAGTGCACCAGACGCAGGTTTGCTCACTGCGCCGTCTCTGTACAAGCACCGCCTCACCCCCTTTCTGAAGGAAGAGCACTGTTTCCAGGCTTCCTGAAGCTCTGCTGTCAGGCTAGAATTCTCAGCAACGCCTAAATAAAAACCTTTCTAATGTTTTTAATGATTCAGGCTCGTTTCTTTGACATTTACTTCGCATAGTGAGGCAGGGTCCAGGGTGAGCCCACCTATACTACCTGAAGTTCGACGAGGCAGGAAGCGGGCAGATGAAGCTGTACTTGATTTCTTTGAGAGGGTAAAAAAACACGCAGACCTTTAAACAATATTCAGGAATGGCACCCGCTAGCCTCCAGAATCACCAAAATGGTTCTTTAATCAATTCAACATTTTATTTTTTATTTTTATTTTTTATCCTCACCCGAGGCAATTTTTCCATTTTTTGTACAGATAGAGTGGGAGGGAGAGAGAGGAAGGGAGAGAGAGAGAGAAACATCGACGTGAAGGGACACATCGAGTGGCTGCCACCCGCACGACCAACCAGGGCCGGGGACAAACTGCAACCGAGGTACGTGCCCTTAGCGGGAACCGAACCCGGGTCTCTCTGTACCGCAGGCCGATGCTCTAACCGCTGAGCCAAACCGGCCAGGGCAATCAATTCAACATTTTTAAACGCATGAAGAACTTGTCACTTTAATAAAATGATACAACTTCGACTGTGCCACAATACATTCTAATGAATTAGTAGATTTCACCAGTCAGCTATCTGAAACCATTCAGAAGAAGGGAAAAGATAAAGCCACAATAATTATGAATTTACAACTATAACAAGTAAACAAAGCTAATAAGAAAGACTATACTCACAAAAAACACAGTCTGTTTTTATTCTAAGAAACCCAACCTCCTCAAGAAAGACTGTTGGAAACTAAAATGGGATCTTGAGAGAGAAAAGCAAAGAAAACAAGCTTATTGCTGCTCTGAGGAATAGAGAGGCATTTCCCCTTCTCCTTACTAAAACATGGGAGACTTGGAAATACCTAAAAGAGGGAAACTGCTGTGGCTCTCGTCAACCCAGAGCCACCTCTCTGTCCTTAGCCCTACCCTCCTTTGTTGCCCTCTCCCTTGGAGTAAAAGTACAGTACAAATGGTAGAGGTATCAAATTTGCCAATGTCAGTTTTTATTTAGTTAGTTATTTTAATCCTCACCTGAGGATATTTTTCCATTACTTTTCAGATAGAGTGGAAGGGAGAGAGGGAGAGAGAAACATCGATGTGAGAGAGACACATCAATTGACTGCCTCCTGCATGACCCCCACCGGAGCCAGGGATCAAACCTGCAACCCAGGCACTTGCTCCTGACAGGGAATCAAACCCAAGACCCTTCAGTCTCTAACCACAGAGCCAAACCGACTAGGGCCCAATGTCAGTTTTTAAATCAGAGCCCATTACTTTCCAATTAGGAAATCTCACAAGAAAAGGTGTGTTTCTCATAGTTAGAAGTATTCTGGTACACTTACTAGGCCAGGACTTTTCAGAAACTAATGATGCCCACATTTCTTTTTAACAAAAAGATGAAATGTTCTTATAGTTAGAGTTCAGACTCAAACTATGACCAGACAAATGAAAGGGTAATAATAATGAAACAAACAGGTGAAGATGAAACAAGGCTGGAAAATGAACAACTGTTGCAAAGTGAAAAATTATGAGCCCTCTCTATGTCAGATATAAGAAAAGTCAAATCAGCCACTCCTATCAAGGTAACTATTAATGTGACCCAACCTTTGCCCAATATATAGTAATACTAACACCGAAAGCATTAACTGGAATTAGATCTATTATCCAGGACTACCTTAAGAAAGGATTAGTAATTCCTTTAAGAAAGGATTAGTAATTCCTTGCAATATGCCTATCCCACCTGTAAAAAAGCTAACCTGGAAAGGCTGAAGATTTGTACAAGATTTAAGGGCTGTAAATAATATTGTAGTTCCTCTACATCCTATAGTCCCTAATTCACATACCGTACTTTCTACCATCCCAATAAATAGTAATTATTTCCCAGTGGTAGAATTATGTAGTGCATTTTTTAGCATTCCAGTAGACGAAGGCAGTCAATATCTTTTTGCCTTCACCTGGGAAAAACACCAATGTATGTGGACTGGTGTGCCCCAGGATATACTGAAAGTCCCACTTACTTTTCTCAAATATTGAAAATAAGCTCAGGTGACCAGCCCTGGCCAGTTTCCTCAGTGGTTAGAGTGGCTACCTGTAGTCCAAAGGATCATGGATTTGATTCCTAGTCAAGGGAGCGTACCTGGGTTGCAGGTTCAATCCCCAGCCCCAGTTCGGGTCCTGTGGTAGGCATCTGATTGATGTATCTCTCTCATATCATTATTCTCTCTGTCTCCCTCCTTCCCTTCCATTCTATCTTAAAAAAAAAGAAGCTCAGATGACCTTATATTTATGAGAAATTCTACATTTATTCAATATGTAGATATGTGATCTGCTTCTATGTTCAGAAACTGTCAGACTCTCAAGATGCTTTTCAACTTATTGCAACAATTGGCCTCAAGGGGGCACACGGTCCCTAAGGACAAACTCCGTTTTTGCTTACCCAAGGTCAAGTATCTTGGACATTTAATGTCAAAGGATGGACTGTTAATTAATCCCGAACAAATAAAAGGAATTTTAGCTTTCTCTCTTCCAAAAACAAAGAAACAATTAAGAGGATTTTTAGGATTAACAGGTTATTGCAGCCATTGGGTACCAAAAGTTTCACTTAATGCTCAACCTTTATGTGCTCTACTCAAATCTGATCAACATGACCCGGTTGAGTGGACTCCAGAAGGTGAAAAAGCTGCAAGTACTTTGAAAATCAATTGACCTCAAGCTCCAGCTCTTGGACACCCTGACTATGATTTGCCATTCTTTCTTTTTATATATAAGTATAAAGGAAACACTTTAGAAATGATCACCCAAAAACACCATCATCACCATTGGCCTATAGGTTATTACAACCAGCAACTAGACTCAGTAGCAAAAGGGCTGGCCCCCTGCATGAGCACCATCCACAGTGGCCCTATTATGCAAGGCTACTGAAGAAATTGTCTGGGATCCCCCTTAACTATGTCCTACATTCACTTGAGACTCTTAAATTCTCACCATATTCAGTATTACTCAATCAGCAGATCAGTCTCAAATGAAGTATTGCTGCTTCCTGTGCCCAACATTATTTTAGCTCAATGTAACATTCTTAACATTGCTACTGTGCTTCCTCCTGCAGAACAAAGATGACCATGACTGTGTTCTTCTACCTGAATTTCTTCTGACTCCTAGGATGATTTAAGGGAGATTCCTATTGACCTATTGATAATGCTGACCTATTTGGGTTTATAAATGGGTTCTATTTAAGGGATGAATAGGGAAATTATGCTAGATATGCCATTACCTTTTTTTAAAAAAATATATGTTTTTATATTTGAGAGAGAGAGAGATAGAAACGTTAAGAGAGAAACATCGATCAGCTGCCTCCTGTACGTCTCCTACTGAGGATTGAGCTCACAACCTGGGCATGTGCCCTGACCCGGAATCAAACTGGCAACCTCTCGGTACATGGGTCAATGCCCAACCAACTGAGCCACACTGTTGGGCATGCAATACCTCTTATTTTTCTTGCCTGGTTTTAGTAGATATTCCTTTTTTTTAAAACTAATTATTTTTTAATTTTTATTACAAATGTCCCTCCTTTTTGCCCCCATTGACACCCTCCTCCTGGCTCCTGCTCCCCCCATTCACCATATTGTTTTTATTTATTTATTTATTTATTTTATTAATTAATTTTTGTTACAGATGTTTCTCCTTTTCCCCCCACTGATTCCTCCCTCCCCTTCCATCCCTGCCCTGTCCCCAGTTTGTTGTCCATGTCCACTGTTCATGCATACATGCATACAAGTTCTGTGGTTTATCTCTTCCCCACCACCCCCTCTTCTGGGAATTGTCAGTCTGTACCCCACTTCCACGTCTCTGGGACTACCCCATTCCTCAGACTGTTATGTTCATTCTATTTTACAAATAAGTGAGATCATATGATACTTGTCTTTCTCTGTTTGGCTTGTTTCACTTAGGATGATACTTTCCAGGTCCCTCCATGTCGTCTCAAAGGATAAGAGATCTTTCTTTCTTACCCCTGAGTAGTACTCCATTATGTATATGTACCACAGCGTTTTTATCCATTCGACTACTGATGGACACTTGGGCTGTTTCCAGATCTTAGCTATTGTAAATGGTGCTGCTACAAACATGAGGGTACATATATTCTTTCTGATTGGTGTTTCAGGTTTCTTAGGGTATATTCCTAGAAGTGGGATCACTGGGTCAAATGGAAGTTCAATTTTTAATTTTTTGAGGTAACACCATATTGTTTTCCATAGTGGCTGCACCAGTCTGCATTCCCACCAGCAGTCTACTAGAGTCCCCTTTTCTCCACACCCTCGCCAACACTTGTTGTTTGATGATTTGTTTATGGCGGCCATTCTGACAGGTGTGAGGTGATACCTCATTGTTGTTTTAATTTGCATCTCTCTGATGATTAGTGATGATGAGCATTGCTTCATATGTCTCTTAGCCATTTGTATGTCCTGTTTGAAGAGGTGTCTATTTAGTTCCTCTGCCCAATTTTTAATTGGGTTCTTTGTCTTCCTTTTGTGGAGTTGTATGAGCACTCTCTATATATTGGAAATTAACCCCTTATCTGATATATCATTGGCAATGATGCTCTCCGATACAGTGGGTTGCCTTTCCATTTTGATGATTGTGTCTTTCGCTGTGCAGAAGCTTTTGAGTTTGATGTAGTCCCATGTGTTCATTTTCTCCTTTGTTTCTATTGCCTTAGGTGATGTATCAGTGAAAATTCTGCTTCGTATGATGTCTGAAATTTTGTTGCCTACATTTTCTTCTAGGATGTTTATGGATTCATGAGTCACATTTAAGTCTTTTATCCATTTTGAGTTTATTCTTGTATATGGTGTAAGTTGATGGGCTAGTTTCATTTTTCTGCATGTAGCTGTCCAATTTTCCCAGCACCATTTATTAAAGACTCTGTCCTTACTCCACTGCATGCTCTTGCCCCCTTTGTAAAATATTAATTTAGCATATTGCCTTGGGTCCATTTCTGGGTTCTCTGTTCTGTTCCACTGGTCTATATGCCTGTTCTTGTGGCAGTACCAGGCTGTTTTGACTTTGTAGTATAACCTGAAATCTGGTAATGTGATCCCTCCAACTTTGTTCTTTCTTTTCAAGATTGCTGTGGCTATTCGAGGTCTTTTTTGGTTCCATATGAACTTTTGAAGTACTTGTTCTAATTCTGTGAAGTATGCTGTTGGTATTTTGATGGAGATTGCATTGACTGTATAGATTGGTTTGGGTAATATGGACATTTTAATGATGTTAATTCTTCCAATCCATGAACAGGGTATGTGCTTCCACTTTTTTATATCTTCCTCTATTTCTTTTTTCAATGACTTGTAGTTTTCCGCGAATAGGTCCTTCATTTCTTTGGTTAAGTTTATTCCTAGGTATCTTAATTTTTTTGCCGCGATGGTAAATGGGATTGTTTTCTTAGTTTCTCTTTCTGTGAGTTCATCATTGGTGTATAAGAATGCCATAGATTTCTTGACATTAATTTTGTATCCTGCTACTTTGCCAAATTCATTTATTAAGTCTAGTAAATTTTTGATGGAGTCTTTGGGGTTTTCTACGTATAGTATCATGTCATCTGCAAATAATGACAGTTTCACTTCCTCCTTTCCAATTTGGATCCCTTTTATTTTTTCTTCTTGTCTGATTGCTGTGGCTAAGACTTCCAGTACTATATTAAATAAGAGTGGTGAAAGTGGGCATCTCTGTCTTGTTCCTGTTTTTAAGGGAAATGCTTTTAGTTTTTGCCCACTGAGTATGATGTTGGCTGTAGGTCTTTCATATATGGCCTTTCTTATGTCTAGATATGATCCCTCTCTTCCCACATTGCTGAACATTTTTATCAGAAATTGATGCTGGATTTTGTCAAAGGCTTTTTCGGCATCTATTGATATGATCGTGTGGTTTTTATTCTTCATTTTATTGATGTGGTGTATCACGTTTATTGATTTGCAAATATTGTACCAGCCTTGAATCCCTGGGATGAACCCCACTTGGTCATGGTGGATAATTTTTTTGGTGTATTGCTGGATCTGATTTGCTAGTATTTTGTTCAGGATTTTGGCATCTATGTTCATCAGGGATATTGGCCTATAGTTTTCTTTCTTTGTAGTGTCTTATTCTGGTTTTGGAATTAGAAGTATGCTGGCTTCATAAAACGAGTTTGGAAGTCTTCCTTCTTCTTGAATTTTTTGAAATTGTTTGAGGAAAATGGGTATTAGTTCTTCTTTGAATGTTCTGTAAAAACTCCCCTGTGAAGCCATCCAGGCCTGGGCGTTTGTTTGCTGGGAGAGTCTTGATTACATCCTCAATTTCTTCTGTTGTTATTGGTTTGTTCAAGTTTTCTATCTCTTCCTGGTCCAGTTTTGGGAGACTGTGTTTCTAGAAATTTGTCCATTTCTTTAGATTGTTGAATTTGTTGCCATATAATTGTTAATAGTAGTTGTTAACGATCTTTTGTATTTCTGTGGTGTCAGTTGTTATTTCTCCTCTTTCATTTCTGATTTTGTGTATTTGGGTTCTCTCTCTTTGTTTCTTGGTGAGTCTAGCTAAGGGTCCATCAATCTTGTTTATCTTTTCGAAAAACCAGCTCTTTGTTTCATTGATCCTTTGAATTGTTTTTGTTTTTTTTTTTTTGGTCTCTATGTCGTTTATTTCTGCTCTGATCTTTACTATTTCCTTCCTTCTGCTTGCTCTGGGGTTTTCTATTTGTTTGCTCTTTAGTTCTTTAAGTTGTGAGGTTAGATAATCTATTAGAGATTTTTCTTGTTTTTTTAGGTAGGCCTGTAGTGCTATGAACTTCCCTCTCAGAACTGCTTTTGCTGCATCCCATAGATTTTGTGTTGTTGTGTCTTCATTTTCATTGGTTTCCTGGAAGTTTTTCATTTTTTCCTTGATCTCCTCGGTGACCCATTTATTGTTTAATAACATGCTATTTAGCTTCCATGTGTTCAAATGTCTTTGTATGTTCTTGTTGCTATTGATTTCTAGTTTCATGCCATTGTGATCTGAGAAGATGCTTGATATGATTTCAGTCTTCTTGAACTTGTAGAGACTTAGTTTGTGCCCTAACATGTGGTGTATCTTTGAGAATGTCCCATGTGCACTTGAGAAGAATGTGAATTCTGTAGTTTTGGGGTGTAATTCTCTGTAGATATCTATTAAATCCATTTGGTCTAGTGCTTCATTTAGAGTCTGTTTCCTTGCTAAATTTTTGTCTAGAGGATCTATCCAGTGATGCCAGCGGGGTGTTGAAGTCCCCTGCTATGATTGTATTGCTATAGATTTCTCCTTTGAAGTCCTCCAGAAGATTTTTACTGCATTTTGGAGCTCCTATATTGGGTGCATATATGTTCATCAAGGTTATATCTTCCTGTTGGATAGATCCTTTCAATATTAGGTAGTGACCTTCTTTGTCTCTTGTTATGGCATTCATTTTGAAATCTATTTTATCAGATATGAGTATTGCTATCCCAGCTTTTTTTCCTTTCCGTTTGCTTGAAAGATTTTTTCCATCCCTTCACTTTCAATCTATGTGAATCTTTTGTTGTGAGGTGGGTCTCTTGTAAACAACATATAGATGAGTCATGCTTTCTTATCCAATCAGCTACTCTGTGTCTTTTTATGGGAGCATTCAATCCATTTACATTTAAGGTGATTATTGATATGTACTTATTTATTGCCATTTTTGTTTAGTGTGGTTCTATTTTTCTTCTCATTTCTCCTGCTAATTACAGCAGTCCTTTTAACATTTTTTGCAGTATTGGTTTGGTGCTAATATTCCCTTAGCCTTTTATCGTCTGGGAAGGTCTTTATTTGACCTTCCATTTTGAATAATAGCCTTGCTGGGTGGAGTAGTCTTGGATTCAGATCCTTGTTTTTCATGACCTTGATTACTTCATGCCATTCCCTTCTGGCCTGTAGTGTTTCTTGTGAGAAGTCAGCTGAGAGCCTTATGGGGTTTCCTTTGTAGGTAAACTGTTGCTTATGTCTTGCTGCTTTTAGGATTCTCTCTTTGTCTTTAATTTTTAGCGGTTTGATTACTATGTGTCTTGGTGTGGGCCTGTTTGGGTTCTTACTTGGGGCTCTCTGTGCTTCTTGAACTTGAATGACTTCTTCCTTCACCAAATTAGGATAGTTTACTGTCACTATTTCTTTGAATATATTCTCTAATCCTTGCTCATTTTCTTCTTTGGGGACTCCTATTATGCGAATGTTATTACGTTTCTAGTTGTCCCACAGTTCTATTAAGCTGTCTTCCTGTTTTTTAATCATTTTTTTTCCTCTTGGTTTTCTGATTGGTTGATTTTTTTCTACCCTGTCTTCTAATTCACTGATCCAGTCCTCAGCTTTCTCTACTCTGCTTTTTAGACCTTCCAATGTGTTTTTCATTTCTGATATGCCATTTTTTATCTCTTATTGGTGGTTTTTAATTTCCAATTGGCTTATTTTCAGCAACTCTATGTCCTTACACATGCTGTTGAGCTTCCTCAAGATCATGGCTCTGAATTCTAGTTCTGTTAACTTGCTTAACTGTCTTATTTATCTCATCTTCAGCACAGGTCTCTTGTTCTTTCATTTGACTTTTGTTTCTGTTTTTCACCATTTTGGCTATCACAGTGGGCTTTGGAGTCTGCCAAATTTTCCCTGTGTGTGTTGGTGTTCTGCTGTTTGTGGCTCCCTCTCCTGGGTTTGGATGAGGCAGGGAGAACCCACTTTAAACACCACTGTCAAGTCTTAACTTTCCTGGGTAGAGTCGCTAGCCCAGGGAATGGTAGTTATCCTCTAGCTTTTTTTACCTGGAGGCTATTAGTAGAGGTCACCTGAAGAACCTTGGTTTCTGAGTTGCCTGAAAAACTCCCTCAGGTGCTCAGTATAAGAGGATTTCCTAAGGGTGGGGCAGAAGCTGGTTGTTAATGGGCCTCAATTAGCACGGCAATGGCCACCAGATGGGGTTGAATCTCAGAGGGAGGGGTCGCTCCCTCTCCCCAGGGCCCTGGGAAGGAGTAAGATGACCACAGACCTGCGTGGCTGCACTCGGCAAAAGCTCTGAGCACTCTCCATATCCCGAGTGTCCCCATACAGTTCCAGTCCAGTCTGCCTTCCCTCTGCTGGAGCCCAAGGTGAGTGGCTGCTGCCAATTTAGCTTCTGTCCGGACTCTGCCTCGTGGAGCCGCCTGGGACTTTTAACCCGAGGGCGCTGCTCCCAGCCAAGGGCAGCTGAGGCTGCGGCACCAGCCGAGAGCGTAGTACCCAGCCAAGTTCGCAGGACCCAGCCAAGGGCGTAGCACCCTGCCGAGGCCACAGGACCCAGTTGAGGGTGCAGCTTCCAGCCGAGTCCCCTGGTCCCAGCGGAGTCCCCTGGTCCCCTGGTCCCAGCCGAGTCCGCTGGTCCCAGCCTAGGCTGCTGCGGACTGTGGGCTCCCGGCCCCCTCTCGCATCATCCTTGTAAGCCTACCAGGATTGAGTCAGTGTCCCTGGTTATGTGGTCCTCCAAGCTGCCTTTCGGTTGCCCCTTCCTGACAATTTGTCTTTATTTTCGTTGTAAATCCAGTTTGGTCCTGGGACATGGTCTGTGTAGCTTCCATTCACTCCGCCTCCATTTTTCCTCCTCCCCCCTTCACCATATTGTTGTCAGTATCCATTGGTTATATCTATATGCATATATGTTCTTTGGTTTATCTCTTCCTGCCCTCCCCCCACACACACTCCACTCTGAGGTTTGTCAGTCTGTTCCCTACTTCCATGTCTCTGTCTTTATTTTGTTCATCAGCTTATTTTGTTCATTGTATTACACAAATAAGTGAAATCATGTGATATTTGTCTTTCTCTCACTGGCTTATTTCGCTTGGCCTAATTCTCTCCAGGTCCCTCCATGTCATCTCAAAGGGTAAGAGATCTTTCTTCCTTACAGCTGCACAGTACTCCATTGTGTATATGTACCACAGCTTTTTTATCCACTCATCTACTGATGGACACTTGGGCTGTTTCCAGATCTTAGCTATTGTAAATAGTGCTGCTATGAACATAGGGGTACATATATTCTTTCTGATTGGTGTTTCAGTCTTCTTAGGATATATTCCTAGAAGTGAAATCAATAGGTCAAATGGCAGTTCAACTTTTTCTTTTTTTTTTTATCCTCACCTGAGGACATTCTTCCATTTTTTTGTTCAGATAGAGTGGGAGGGAGAGAGAGGAAGAAATATAGAGAGAAACATCGATGTGAAAGGGATACATCGAGTGGCTGCCACCCGCACGACCAACCAGGGCTGGGGACAAACTGCAACCGAGGCACATGCCCTTAGCGGGAACCGAACCCGGGTCTCTCTGGACCGCAGGCCGACGCTCTAACCGCTGAGCCAAACGAGCCAAGACGGCAGTTCAATTTTTAATTTCTTGAGGAAACGCCATATTGTTTTCCATAGTGGAAACCACTCTGCATTCCCACCAGCAGAGTGCTAGAATCCCCTTTTCTCCACACCCTTGCCAGCACTTGTTTGATAAGCCATTCTCTTTGATATAATTGAAAACTTTTCTCTGCCAGCAATAAAATCAGCACAACAGACTGAATTAATTGCATTAACTCACTCCTCCATCCACCCCTCCGCAGCGTTCCTCTCTGTTGCCAGTGCTGCTCTCTTAAGTGCAAATCCTGGTCATCATTTGCCTGGATTATTGCAAAGGACTCCTAGTCAGCCTCCCCTTCTTCCAGTCTTTGCATTCTGGTTCATCATCCAGATAATCCACTGGTTAGATTCCTTCTTTAAACCCCAGACTCCAGTACTAAATCTGATATGTTCCTGCTTAAAAGTAGCCATGCCTGCCACCCACCCTGCTCCCCAACATTGCCTGCAGAACAGAGTTCACGTGCTTCAGCACAGCCTACATGGCTTCTCGGGTTAGCTTTGCCCTCCCACTGCAGCTTACTGGTCTTGGCCTTTCACACCTCAGCACCTTGGCACTTGTTTTATTTCCCTCAACTGCCCAGAGTGCCCTCCCCCCCCTTTCTGTCACCTAAATTTGTCCTAATTATCATGTGAGCCCCAGTCCCACTGAAAGCTTCCCAAACTCTCATATCCCACTTGCTGTAACTGCTGCAGTGGAGGTGACTCGGGTTTCTTTTATCCTGTTGTCCTTCCAAGATGCAATGTGGACACACTGGGAAGTTAACCAAAGTGATCATGAAAGTAACCACACCTGATCTATATGTCTTCTTGGTCACTTTGCCTGCCATTCAATGACTTGATGGTCATTTCTATAGTGGTAACAGAGAAAAGTGACTGAAGAAAATGCTTTTTACTTGGGTCCAGGGCATTTCATCACACATTTGTAGTAATGAGATTAACCAAAATTGCCAGGGTAGTCTCATCAAATTTCAGTAGCATCAGTGAGAGTGCAGAAAGGCCTTCCGGGTATTTTCAAAAATCAGCATTTGTGGTGGCAAAATACTGGTCTTGAAAATATGAGATTAATAAGTCACCTCTTCAGGACCTCTTTACATACCAGCTGGCCTAGTGCACACAGCACACAGCACACAGCCTGTGAGATGAAGGTCTCATGTGGGAGCAGCCACTCAGACTCTGGCCCGTGGTGTTACTGCAGGCTGGGCTTGAGTTACAGCAGGTGAGGCCACAGAGCACGTGTGTCTGGCTCGGCTGCAGTGTTCGGTGTCCCCAGCATTAGATACATATTTCAGAGAAATCGGGTCACAGCACGCAGGTTTATTTTGATGTACAACACCATATTATGATGAGATTGAAGAAGAAATAAAAGTACAAAGACTCAGCCATTTAACTTTTAGCAAGTTGGAATATATCTTCATGTGTAATTTATTGGACTAATTTCATTTTAATAAATACTGGACTCCTTCATTTTAAGTGTCCATTACATTTAATTCATTAAAACCATATATACTCCAGAACATTTATTAAAGACATTTATAGCTATCATATCCACAAGAGAGGGCAAAAAATGCTTCAGAAACAAGTTTCAACATTCATCTCAGTACGGGGGAACAGAAATTGAAAAATCGCTGGTAAAAGTTTAGAGATACACTATAGTTTCACAGAAAATGTTTAGCGATTAATGAAGACTTAAAACCTCATCTCTAACTGGCTTTTTGTCATTTTATGTAACTGAAAAATCTAAGATCCTTTTTAATTCTAGCACATCTTGATCCAGGGGTTCAAATAATATTAACAAGGCTAGATTACGCTTCATCTTTCTGGTGTGCTATGAAAAATGGTTTCAGAATTGACAACTGCAGGTCCAGTTGAAGTACTGTGTCTCAATAGTCCAACAAAGAAGCCCTCCAATCGGGACCCATGGTCCTGTGCCCCTCCCAAACCAATTGGCTAGGCCTGGATCATGTGGCCCCTCTTGGAGCTGGAGGAGGGAGTCAACTCCATGTGAACTGTGAACTGAAAATGAGAGGGCGGGGGGGTGATTTCACAAAGAAAATCCAGTGTGTTAGCATGAGGAGAAGACAAGTATGTTGGGCAGACGACACAAAACAATAACAAGCACTATCCCCTTCCAAGGCAGAGGGAGCTAACAGCCCTATTACCCTGTAGTCAATAGCCCGCTGGTGGGCTCCACCTTGATTCCTTGTCTCCAACTCCCTTTACCCTTCATTGTAGCTAACTATGTCCTGTATCATCATTCAGTTATCTTTCTGGGACAATTCCAATGTCAAATATGCTGTACTAGAGGCCAAAATTTATATTTAGTAGATCACATGTTGGATTTCTCTCTGCTTTGGAAAATATGCTCCTGATGTGTAGCATCCCAGGAGAGGCACAGAGAAACTGACATGGAGACATCCCTCCACACCCTTCACCACCGCCAACTGAGGAGTGTTTGAAAGGGGCTGGGATGCTGCCTACGGGGTTTATTTGACAACTAGTGAGTTTTTTCTCTCTGCCACAAGCAAAGCAAAACCTAAACCTCCAATAACTGGAAGCGTTGGCAGCAGCTCAATGAATTGTGTGTGAGAGAACTTACAAAACAGTGGTGAGTATAAAGACTGCGGAAGTCAGCTCTGCACTTTCTCTATACAAAGGCAGTTAAGACAAAACCACGACCAGCCTAGGAAAGTACAGATGATCTAAATAAAAGTCTCTGGGTACTTAGGCAGGGTCACCCAAGGGGTGACAGCAGCCCTAGGGCATTCACCAGGCAACAGCAAGCAAAGCTCTTAGTGGGAACTTCCACGCTGAGACAAAGGGATGGGAATATCCTGGGAATTGTTTGGCAATGACCAACAAAACTCCGCATGGAGAGAGGAGAGCCTAGAACCTTTTCAGGTAAAAACATCCCTCTTTATTTCCATTTTCTCCAAGAGCCTTATCAGAAGTGGAGAGGAGGTTTGAGGGCACTGTGTGTGAAGCGGGGTGCCAAGTAACTTTAACTGAAATTAGGCCCCATCTTCTCAGCAGTGATTCCAAAGTCCAGCTGGGAAAAGGTAACTGCAGGAAGAATTCCATTGTAGCTCAGTGAGGGCTCAGGAATAATATAACACTATATAACATTTAACTGTTGCATAAGGTTACTAAAAACAAAAACAAAAAAAACCAAGAAAGTTAAGTAAAATCTAAGTATAGTTTTTTTTTTCTTTATTGATTTTAGAGAGAGAGGGAGAGAGATAGAAACATCGATGAGAGAGAACATCGATTGGCCGTCTCCTGCATGCCCCTCCTGGGGATTGGGCCCACAACCTGGGCATGTGCTCTGACCAGGAATCAAACCAGCGACCTCTTGGTGCATGGGTCGATGCTCAACCACTGAGCCACACCAGCCAGGCACTAAGTATAGTTTTTTTAAAATGTACTTTCCTTGCCCTGGCTAGTTTGGTTCAGCGATTAGAGCATCGGCCCACAGACAGAAACACCTTGGGTTCAATTCCCAGTCAAGGGCACATACCTGGGTTGCAAGTTCAATCCCCACCCTGGTCAGAGTCCTGCAGGAGGCAGCCAATTGATGTGTCTCCCTCACATCAATGTTTCTCTCTCTCTCCCTCCCTCCCTTCCACTCTATCTAAAAAAATCAATGAAGAAATATCCTTGGGCAAGGATTAAAAATAATAATAAAAAGAATAAATTCCTCATTTTTCTTTTATATAATTAGATGATGTTAATAAAAATTTTTTTCTTTTATATATTCATATTAAGTACATCAGCTCTTGCTCAAAGCTGAAGGCATCCTGTTGGGCTATAGTTCTGAAAAGGCATTGCTATGTGGTTAACCAACGTAAAATGGCTCGAGCATTCATTAAATACATATTTTAGGACACCTACTTCATGCCAGGTTCTGAGCTGGTGCTGAGGACAGAGCAGAGCCCACGCAGACGTCTGCCCTGCCTTGCCCTATTGCAGCTTTCTAGTGACCTGCTTAGACACAGGGTTCCTGCAGGCCTGCTTGGCTTTCTTCTTTTCTTCCAAGGATTCAGGTTTTTCAGACTGAAATAACATACTTAGCAGTAGATACTTGTCAAATGTGTGGCTGCCCAGAATCTTTTGAATACTCTTCCTATATTTGGGCATTTTCTCCAAGATAAAAGTCCTGCCTCTCCAAGGCAGAAGCCAGAACTCAATTACCCAGACTGTCTTGAAACTAGAGCACATGCAATGGCCTAGGTGTTGCCAATTGGGGCCCACATGATTCTATGATTTCAGAAGACAGCAAATCAAGGATGCAAACTTCTCGAAGAATCTAACTTCAAGAGGGGGTGAGAGTGGAAGAATCTGGCTTTCCAGGGCAGCACTGATAAAGTTTTGGGCATCTAGTGTCCCACAGTGTGAACTGCGGTGGTGGCTCCAGACGGATCTGTGTCCGGCTGTGCAGATCACAGGCCTCTCTGGAGATACTGTGAGCTACCTGAGAATCTCAGCTGCTTATCTTTTAAAAACTAGTTAGAGTGAGTTCTGTTCTTTGCAAAGAACTATGACTAATATACATATTGAGCTACAGTTATGTGCCAGATTCTAAGCTGGTATATCCTGTTACTTTATTTAAATTTCATAAACATAATTTAAAGTACAACTATTATACATTTTACAGATTTAAGAAACTGAGATTCAAAAGGACACTTAATTCATTCTACAAATATTTATTAAAGGCCTACTGTGTACTAGCCACCAGGAATAGAGTATTGAGCAAAACACTTCCCTGCGACTATAAAAAGAATGGCACAGTGTATTTTAAATGCCCCCTTACCGAAATAAGCCGCACAGTACGGCAGCTGTCTGGAGAGAACATCATGCCAGTCAGGCTTCATTTTAAATATAGAAAAACCCTAAAAATAGCCGCCCAGCCCAGGCCCAACAGGTGATTGGCCCCAAGAGAGGGGAGGAGAGCCTGGGCCCCAGCGAAGGGGGCCTGGGCCCCAGTGAAGGAGGGCGAAGGGACCGTGCGGTCGGTGGTTCCCAGCGCTTCGCCATGGCTCTGATGGCTCTGCCTCTGAGGTCCCTGAGTCGAGGCTTTGCGAGTGCAGCCCAGGGAGGCCACGGAGGGGCAGGAGGTGAGTGGACCCTGTTGCTTCTTCACCTTGCACACCCATACCCCCTCCCGCCTCCAGGGCCTTGCAGGGTCCTGGCGAGCCCCCTCCCATGGGAACTCCCCCCCCCCAGCCCCCCTGCGCCCCTCCTTGACCCGCCTGTTGCGCTGCAGCCGGCACCTGGCGCCTCCTGACCTTCGTGCTGGCGCTGCCCGGCGTGGTGCTCTGCTCGCTCAACTGCTGGCTGCACGCGGGCCACGGCGAGCGCCCCGAGTTCGTGCCCTACCACCACCTGCGCATCCGCACCAAGGTACGCCCAGGCCTCGCTCCGGGCAGGAGGCGGGGCGCGGCCGGCTGACCCCTCACTGTCCCCTCACTGTCCCCTCCTCTCTCCACAGCCCTTCTCCTGGGGGGACGGCAACCACACTCTTTTCCACAACCCCCACGTCAACCCTCTGCCCACCGGCTACGAACGGCCCTGAGGCCCAGGCGGAGGCCCCCAGCTCAATAAAGATGTGGAAGCTGTGTGTCCGCAGCTCTGTGAGGACCGCGGGGCGAGGGGGGGGGGGGGTGGAGTGTGGGGGGCAGGGCGGGAGGGACCCGCCCCCGCCCCCGCCCCCGCCCCCGCCCAGCGGCCTGCCCGCACCTGGCACTTGCGCGCATGAGCACGGGGTGGGGGGGCGTTCTCTCCCCAAGGCCTGACTTGGGAGCGGCTGGGGACCCATCTTCCTTCTTGCTCACCCATGAATAGTTAGGGCTCTAGGCTGTAAATGGCTTTCACAATGAATCCGTGAATACTAACTGGAAACAACCCTGATTCCTAACGCAGGATCTACAGCCCTGTGTATGAGGCTCGCGACCTAATTCTGCGTGGGGAAGATTGCAGTCGTTCCCCATGACCATCTTTAATGGGTCTTCTGTGTTAGTTTAGGAAATCAAATGCTCCTTTCTGGGAGCCTGGCTCTCCTAGCTTCCGGACACCCCATTCGAGGGGGTCATTGATTCAAACCAGCTCTGGACATGTCATTCACCTTCTAGGATAGTGTGCTCAGCGTCCATTGCCAAGGAGCACAAGCCTGGGCTGAAACCCGTTATCAACACACACGAACACCATCTGGCCTCCAGCCCTGACACTGCTCACAGCGCCACTAAGAGAAGCCAGTTGCAGGCCTCAGGCACCTGCAAAAGAGAACGTTCTCTGCCCACAGACAGGTTCACCCAGCCCTGCCCAGAGCAGCAGTCCGGCCCTGGATTAGAGCTGTTTCATACCAGGACAATGTATTATAAATTTCCTCTTTTAATGTGACAATTCCCATACATAAGAAAAGTCATGCTGGCATCACGCCTGCTTCCGTAAAAGTGGGTTAACACTGAGGAAGTTGGCCAGGCCTTGGGAAGGTGGTGTGTGCCTGGTAAGTTGCTCAGGCCAATCAGATCTATGCAGAAGTTATTCCCATGGAAGCAGATATAGGGGCCCGGGCAAGACCAGCCCATGGGGGTAAGATGAACAGAGAAGTAGATTATTAGGACAAAGGCAAATCTGGGGCCTCCCCAGTGAATGTGGCAGTGTCTTCGGGCTTGTCACCCAGCATTTCCTTGTACTGACGTTTGAAGAAACCAAGCTAAGGAGGGAAGTAAATCAGAAAATCTGGGTAAGAGAGCAGGGAAGAAAGTTGAGAGTAAGGAAAAAGCTGTGAGGGAAGAAGGAACTGACTTGTGTCTGTGTGCCAAACACATGTGAACAACAGCTCTCGTGGTTTGAGTATCTACTGTGTTCTAAGAACAGTGGTTATCCATATAATCTAGAGCAGAAAAGCATGGATTCTGAGGTCAGCTGGGCTGTGTACATATCCTGGCCTCATTGCTGTCTTGCTTCAGCCACTCTGTGATATGGACGTTATTATTATTTCAAAAATGGGAAACAATCCCAGAGAGATCGAGCAACTTGCATGACATTAAGCAGTAAGACAGCCAAAATGTGCACCTAGGCTGGCCTTATTCCATTGTCCGAGTTCCTGCTATGCCACCCATCTGTGGGAGGGCTTGGGTTGGATGCTGGTGGTGTCCGGTGTGGGAGGGACACTCACCTTGTACAGGACGGCTGTGATGAGCGCCAGCAGCAACAGCCCGCCCACAGAGCTGCCCGCAATGAGGGGGACAGGATCGTAGACCTCGTACTCTTCCACCACCATCTCCATCTGATTTGGGGGTCAGAAATATCACACCTCTGGCTGTCTCAGACTCTACCCGCCTTCTCCAGTCTTTAACTCCCTCCCCTGCTTCCCCAGGCCAACCCCAAGGGGGAGAAACAGAAGCAACCATGGGTTTAGGGACCGCTGTCCCATTCAGGGATCTTCGTCCTTCCTCCCCCGGGCTTGTGAGCCCCCCACCCAGCATCACAGATTCAGCATCAGAAGCCCTCTCCCCAACCTGCCTACTGCCTACCACACAGTCACTACCTGAGCTCTCAAAAACGCCTCCTGTCCCGGAAGCTGGGAATACACAGATCTGTTGAACGTGATTTCAGCCACAGTCACGACCAGCACCTTCTTCTGCAGTGTCTGCAAAGAGGAGCAGGAGAGCTGGGAGCGAGCTCCGGGGAAGCTCAGTCACAGAAATGTCCTAGCTTGATTGAGGATGGGCACAGACACCTCAGGTACCACCTGCGCCTGAGACAGGGCCCTGCCGTTGGGCCTACACACCTGGCTGACCCAGCGGAAGCTGAGGTTGCCCTTCAGGATGAAGTCAAGTTCCTCCTGGATGCCAAAGGAGGGGATGTCACAGCGGAACCTCTGGCAGTCAGCAATGGAGCAGTTCTGGGGACAGGAGAGGAATGAAGGTAAGGAGTCTAAACTTAGGAACCACAAGAGAAAATAAAGTGTTAGATCTGGGCTGAGGAATCTGTTCACAATAGCTCTGCAACCCAGCGCTGCATTTCCCTGGGTTCCCTAAGGAGCAGCTGGTCCTACCGTGGGAGCCCAGGGCCTTTCTCACCAGCACGAGACTCCCTGGAATCTGAGTCTGGAAGTCAGAAAGCTGCGGAGGCTCCATCTCCGACACACATGAGAGACTCTAGTGAGGGAGAGAAATAGTTCCAGGATGATCAAAATGTCCCTGGTAAGAGAGTGTGAGGCACTGTGGGGTCAGACCCTGCGCAGTGAGGAGAGTCAGGCAGGCACCTGTGAAGGGCCCTCCACAGCCACGTCCCATACAGCCACACCGTTCAGCAGGGCCGGAACCCAGAAATGAACGCTGATGGCCAAATCTCGCTGGCTCAGGTTATTCACCTGCAGGAGATTGAGAGAGCATTACTGTGGTCCCTGGAGCTTCCCAAATCCCATTTCTTTCTTTTCTGGTTCTAGCTCTCAGTTCCTCTCCATCTTTTCCCAATAACATTCTTTCTTTTTTTTTAAATATGTTTTTATTGATTTTTGTTTGTTTGTTTGTTTTTTAGAGAGGAAGGGAGAGGGAGAGATAGAAGCATCTATGTGAGATGCCTCCTGCATGCCACCTGCTGGGGATCAAGCCTGCTGGGCATGTGCCCTGGTCAGGAATTGAACTTGTGACTTATTGGTGAATGAAATGACGCTCAGTCCACTGAGCCACGCCGGCCAGGCTCCCACCAACTTTCAATGTTAGCAACACCGTGGGAGGGCGGATATGAATACTCCCTGGCCTCACACGATATCGATGCTCGGCTTCTTTACTGCTCTTCGCAGAAGGTGAAAAGTTGAAGTACTTGGTGGAGTCTTCCTTCCTGGAGAGAGAGGGCTTGTTGGTGAAAAACAGCCTTGGGACCATCCTCAGTTGTGCCCTGGCCTGCTGCCAAGGGCTCTTTGGGCCCAGCAGATAACCCAGGGAAACGATGAGGGTTCTCACAAGTCTGCAGCCTCCGCTTCAGCTCCTCTCCCCACAGTCCTTCGCCCTCCTCACCACAACTGGTGGCTCATCCCTGGCTCTCCTATCCCTGTGACTTTGCTCAAGCTCGCTCTTCTGCTTGAGTGTCCTCACTCCTCTTCTGGGAATTTTCACTTAAAGGCCCAACTTAAACATCACCCCCCGTAACATTTAAACATTCCCCATGGAAAAAGGTGTTTACAAGCTTCTTGTAGATTTGCTTTCTCTGGCAGTGATTTTCAACTGGTGCACTGCAAGAATGTTTAAAACATACAATACCTGACTATTCAGTCAGGGGCACTGACCTCTTTTCCCTTAGATTGTCAAATTTTAACAACATGACAACAGCCAGCACAACAGTTGCCATTCAGTGTGAATGAATCAAAAGTATACCTATTTTTGCCCTGGCCGGTTTGGCTCAGCAGTTAGAGCGTTGGCCTGCGGTACAGAGAGACCCGCGTTCGGTTCCCGCTAAAGGCACGTACCTCGGTTGCAGTTTGTCCCCGTCCCTGGTTGGTCGTGCGGGTGGCAGCCACTCGATGTATCCCTTCACATCGATGTTTCTCTCTCTCTCTCTCCCTCTCTCCCTCCCGCTCTGTCTGAACAAAAAATGCAAAAATGTCCTCAGGTGAGGATAAAAAAAAAAAAAGTATACCTATTTTTTGTCAGGTCAGCAAAAAAATACAATATATCTTTTGGTGTGCCACAGAATTTTAGTGATTAGTTTATGTGCCACGAGATGACAGAGGTTGAACGTTGCTGCTCTGGTAGATGCGTGGCTGGCTTGGGGCCAGCCTGCACAGGCTGCCGTGAGGACAAAGAAGCCTGAGACGCGAAGGAATGACGACTGGATCCCTCCAGAAAAAACGGAGCCTGAGCCTCTTCATGATGGGAATGAAGACGATAGATGGGACTCTCCTGGGGCAGTTAAATAAATGTGATGGAAGATGGTACATGGACACAAGCCTATGGAATGGACATAAATGTTCCTGCCTGCAGGTGGCTTTCCATCCATCCTTCCATCCATCTATCCATTCATCTATGGCCTCCTTCAGTAAACATTTACCCTGTGCCAGACTGTGTGCTTGGATCTGGAAATTCAACAGTTAACCAGTCGTAAGTCTTGTCTTTGCAGACCACAGATGTGGCTGTCAGCTTGATGATTAAGAACGTGGAGCCAGACCACCTGGGTTCACATCTCAGGTGCACCACTTCCTGCCTGAGTAATGTAAGGCCAGCTACTTAACCTCTCTGCAGACTTGTAGTTTTTTACTCTTTAAAATGGGGGTGCTAATCATAGTGCCAACCTATAATGCAGATGTGGTGAGGTTTATGGCAGTGCTGTAAATGTGAGAATTTATTGTTTCCTTTAGTATTGTTAGTCTTCTCTGCTACCCACTCGACCCTTTATCTCTCTGCTTCAGTTTTCTCACCTTAAAATCTCCTTGTTCTAAACCTCTTGTTATACTTGAGTAAGTCACTCAGCTCTGCAGTATGGCCACTGGCACAAGCTCTGGACCATCTGGGTTTGACTCCTGGGTCTGCCACTTACCAGCTGAATGACAGGGCAAGTTTTTTAATCTCTTGATTTATTTGTTGGTAAAAAGGGGGTAACAATAATTATATCATAGAATTGTTAGAAGGATTAAATACATATAAATACTTGTAAAGTACTTAAAACAATGGCTGGCACATCCTAAGTGTATACAACTGTAAGTTCCTACTCTGAGCGTTAGTATTTTCCCATAGACAGAAGGGGATACACACATGGAGTTTGAAAAGGCAGTGACACTGCTTGATCCCCCATCTCTCATTCCCCTAAAAATGCACAGGTCCGCAGCAAACTGTCCCATGGCAACACTGTAAGTGTCTGACCAACTCGCTAACCCTGCGGAGCCAGCCAGGTACGTGGAGCTCCTTGCCCTGCTTGCAGCCTGGCCGGCCCTCCTCCACCACCTTCTGCCCGGAGCAGCCTCCCTACACTCGCCTTTCTTGTGGCCTGTCTTGGCCTTGGGCTCTAAAGGTCATTTATCACATCTCTGCTGTCCTCTCAGTTTTGTGAAAACTTGACCTTTTCTTTCCTCTCTGTGGTAAAAGATCCTGTCCTGTCAGGCACAAGTTCTTGCTCCAGAGTCCTTAGAAAAGCTTCAGTCTCAACCTAGTATTTGGCACAAAGGGTCGGAGTGCTTCATGCTCACGAAGGCTGATCACGGACAGAGGGGAGGTCGTACACAGTAGCAGCACGGTGTGTGTGTCCCACCAGCAGGCTGCTTCGTCACAGAAGAAGCAAGAATTATGGTACAGGCACACCTCAGAGATACTGTGGGTTCAGATCCGGACCATCTCCATGAAGCAAATATTGCAATTAAGTGAGTCAAAAGAAATTTCTGGTTTCCCAGTGCATATCAAGGTTATGTTTACATTAACACAGTAGTCTATTAAGTGTGCAATAGCAATGTGTCTGAAAAATAAACATACCTTAATTTTAAAAATACTTTCTTGCCCTGGCCGGTTTGGCTCAGCAGTTAGAGCATCGACCCGCAGACCAATGAGTCACAAGTTCGATTTCGGTCAAGGGCACGTACCTCGATTGCGGTTCGTCCCCGGCCCTGGTTGGGTCGTGCAGGAGGCAGCCAGTCGGTGTGGCTCCATCACATCGATGTTTCTCTCTGTCTCTGTCTCTCTCTCCCTCCCTCCCAGTCTGTCTGATGATAAACGGAAAAATATCCTCAGGTGAGATATTTTTAAAAAAGAGAAACAAATACTTTCTTGCTAAAAAATGCTACCTATCATCTGAACCTGTTGGAAAAATGGCACAGATAAATTTGCTTGACATGAGGTTGCCACAAACCTTCCATTTGTAAAAAACGAAAACAAACAACAACAGAAAAACCAGTACCTGTGAAGTGTAACAAGAGATGTGTTGGCATGTGGCACTATGGTATAAGTGCGTGGCTGGTTACAAGTATTTACACGTGAGGAACCAGAGGGACTAGGTTAGATACGCATCCTCAAAGGAGCAGGCTGGGCTGCAGGGGGAGGTACTAGGCTGGGGGAGGGTCAGAGGTGCAAGGGAAGGGCCGGGGATTGATCACCTGCTAATCACTGTGTAGACGGCATATTTCACTGGCAGCTCCAACTGGAACGTAGTCTTGTTGGTTGCAGGCTTATTATTCTCACTGGAGAGAGGGGGAGCCCAGTTGGAAAGGAAACCAGGAGAGGAGTCTCTGGCTGGTACAGGAGACTGGAGGGTGAAAGACACACCAGACCTGGCCTGGGCTCACCTGCTCACGTTGGCCCTCAAAAGCAACTTGTCTCCCAGAGAGGCCTTGTAGAAAACATCAAATGTGACTATGAAGGTGCCCTGAGGGAAGAAGAAGGAACGGGGAGGGGGAAGGTGATGGGAGACTGAAGGAAGCAAGGAGGTCAGGATGAGGCCGAAGGGTGACGAGGGTTTGGGGGTAAGCGCTGACCTTACCGCCCTCGCGGAAGACGGAGTGGTTGATGCTGCAGCTGCTGCTCCTCAGGTCCTCACTCCCGGTGGGCACTGCCTCGCATGCTAGGTGCAGTGGGCGCTGACGGGGTTGCTTCCCGAGTAGGAGAATTAATTCCCAACAGTTACCCACATGCATGTATGAGCCTGATATATTACAGCGGTGGCCTTACAGAGCAGTAAGGGAGAGGACAGACTTTTCAAAAAGTGATTCTGGGACAATTGGCCCATACAACAAACAACAACAACATTGGATCTCTACCTCACTCTGTCTATTACAATAAATTCCAACTAAAAGACATAAATGTCAAAAGGTAAAATTAGAAAGCTTTTAGAAGATACTATAAGGGAGTATTTTTTTCATTACCTTGGAGGAAGGAAATATTTCTTAAATAAGATTCACACACAAAAACAGTAAAGGAGGCTCCCAGTCAAGATGGCAGAACAGGTAACCTCTGTGCTCACCTCCTCCCACAACCACATCTAACTCACAGCTAAACTACAGACAAACCAGCATTGAGAACCACCTAAAGACTAATTGAATAGAAGTCCTATAACTATGGCTATACTTTACAGAAACCACATGGAGGCTGGTAGGAGGGATGGAGACACGGAACAGGTTGATCCCACACCACATGTGGTGGTTAAAAATCAGGAGAGATATCTTGACTGTGGGGGTACCCGTGAGAAGCAAGGGGTCCCAGCCCCATATCAGGCTTCCCAGGGGAGTGTTCCAGCACCAAGAAGAGAACTCTCCTCAACTTCTGGCTGTGAAAACCAGCGGGGGTTGTGGCTCAGTGAAATGGAGGGTTTCTGAAGTCCTAGGTATCCTATTAAAGGGCCTGTGTACAGCCCAGCTGGTGTGGCTCAGTGGATTGAGCACTGTCCCATGGACTGAGAGGTCCCAGTTCAATTCCCAGTCAGGGCACATGCCCAGGTTGTGGGTTCAGTCCCCAAGGGGGGCCTGAAGGAGGCAGCTGATTGATGTTTCTCTCTCATATCTATGTGTGTGTGTGTATGTATGTATATATGTATATGTATGTATGTGTGTGTATATATATATGTGTGTGTGTGTGTGTGTGTGTGTGTGTGTGTATATATATATATATATATATATATATATATATCTCCCTTCCTCTCTCTCTCAAGAAAGAAGGAGGGGATGCTGTGTACAGACTCACTTGCTGTGACCTTCAGCACTAGGGCAGCAGCTCAGAAAGCACCAGGGACATACGAGGAGGAACTGAATTGGCTGGCTTCAGGGCGAGGGCTGGAGGGGCACCTTTCTCCCAGACAGAAGCCATTTTTCCTTAGTTGAGCCTTCCCCCCACCCAGCCTGTATGTGCAGGTGGGCACCAGGTCTGAGTCTCCATCAGCTTGGCTAACACTGTTCACCCCACCCAGGCGATTCCCTTAAACCCCGCCCCAAGGCAGTTCCAGTGGCTTTTCCATACAAACAGCCTGTCTTGGCACATGCTTCAGACTTTCCTAAAATCTGTCAAGAAGCAGATGGCCTCTTGCAGCCCAAGCCCAGCACTAGCAGCTTAACCTCTACTAGGCACCTCCAAGCCCAGCACAAATGGCAACCATCAGTAGATCACTTTGTAACTTATGCCAGGTGGTACTGGGCAGGACACAGGCAGTGGCTGACTTTGGGCTGCACCCAAGCCACTCCCAAGAGACCCCAGAACCAACACACCCAGTGGCCAGCTTCAGACCACACCAGATACCACCCAACCACCTCCAGGGGCAGACTGGGAAGGCACCAGAGCCCCACTAAAGTGTATACTGTTCTGTGGGGTCAGCCCCTACACAACAGCTCATCTGTAGTCAAAACCAGTCCTCACAGCCAATCAACCTGAGGGTCAATCACTCCCATTGACATGCCAACAGCAATCAAGGCTCAACTACAACAGGAAGGTACACACAACTCACATAAGGGACATATCTGGAGCACCCAGCTCAGGTGATCAAGGAGACTGCACCACTGGGCCCTTACTACACATAGGATACCTACTACATAAGCCCACTCTACCAAGACTGGGAGGAATAGCAGCTCTACCTAACACATAGAAACAAACACAAGGAGGCAGCCAAAATGAGGAGACAAAGAAACCTGACCAAAATGCAAGAATAGAACAAAACCCCGGAAAAAGAATTAAACAAAATGGAGACAATCAATCTACCAGATGCAGTTAAAAACACTGGTTATAAGGATGCTGAATGAACTTAGGGCATAAACTTAGTGAGTAAATAAACTTAGTGAGAACTTTAACAAAGAGATAGGAAACATAAAAATGGAGATAGAAAACATTAAAAAAAAAAACCCAGCCAAAATAAATATAATAATTGAAATGAAAAATACCTTAGAGAGAATCAACAGTATATCAGATGAAGCAGAGGATCAAATCATCGATTTGGAAGCAAGGTAGCAGAAAATACCCCATTGGAAAGCAAAAGGAAAAAAAATTTTTTTAAATGAGGATAGTTTAAGGGGCCTCTGGGACAACATGTGTACTAACATCCACATCATAGGGGTGCCAGAAGGAGAAGAGAGAGAGCAAAAATTAAAAACCTATTTTAAAGAATAATGATGGAAAACTTTCCCTAACCTGTTTTTTAAAAATTGATAAACAGCCCTGGCCGGTTTGGCTCAGCGGTTAGAGCGTCGGCCTGCGGTCCGGAGAGACCCGGGTTCGGTTCCCGCTAAGGGCATGTACCTCGGTTGCAGTTTGTCCCCGGCCCTGGTTGGCCGTGCGGGTGGCAGCCACTCGATGTGTCCCTTCCACGTCGATGTTTCTCTCTCTCTCTCTCTCCCCCTCCCACTCTATCTGTGCAAAAAATGGAAAAAGAAAAAATTGATAAACAAGTTCAGGAAACACAGAGTCCCAAACTAGATGAACCCACGATGCTCTAACCAACTGAGCTACCTGGCAAAGGGACTTCTAGAAGGAGTAGGGGGGCGAGGGGAAGAAGGAGAAAGGAGGAGGACGACGGGAAAAAGAAGAAGAAAGAAGGAGGAGGAGAAGGAATAAAACGATGGATAATAAAATGGCAATAACTACATACTTATCAATAATTATTTAAAATTTTTGGTGTTTGGATAAAGATGTTGAAGGGATTAGCTAACGAACACATCAATAACAACTTTAAATGTAAATTAATTAAATACTCCAATCAAAAGACATAGGGTAGCTGAATGAATAAGAAAACAAGACCCAAATGTACACTGTCTTCAACACAGCCACCTCAGAATGAAAGATACACAGAGACTAAAAGTAAAGGGATGGAAAAAGATATTTTATACAAATAGAAATGGGGAAAAAGCTGGGGTAATAATACTAGAATAGACTTTTCTTTCTTTATTGATTTTAGAGAGAGAGGAAGGGAGAGAGGGAGAAACAAATTGATGAGAGAGAACAATAGTTGACCGCCTCCTGCATGCCCCACACTGGGGATTTGGCCCACAACCTGGGCATGTGCCCTGACCAGGAATCAAACCAGCGACCTTTTGGTGCATGGGTTGAGGCTCAACCAGTGAGCCACACCAGCTGGGCTAGACAAAATAGTCTTTAAAATTAAGGCTGTAACAAGCGACAAAGAAGGACTCAGCAATTACACTTCCAGGTAATTGGAAGTAAACACATTTATTCAAAGAAACTCAACACTAAATGAAAAACATATGCATCCATATGCTTGCTGGAGTATTGTTTACAATGGCCAAGATGAAGCAACCTAAGTGTCAACTGATGGACAAATGGATAAAGAAGTGGTTCATATATACTATAGAATATTACTCAGCCACCTAAAAGAATAAAATATTGCCATCTGCAACAGCATGGATGGACATAGAGGATATTATGTTAAGTGAAATGGGTCAGACAAAGAAAAACAAACGCCATGTGATTTCACTTGTATGTGGAATCTAAAAAACAAAATGAACAAACCAAACAGAAACTAACTTACAGATACAGAGAACATTTTGATGGTTGCCAGATAGTAGGGGGTTTGGGGAAAGGGGTGAAAAGGGGGAAGGGATTAAGATATGCAAATTGCCAGTTATAAAAACAGTCAGGGAGATGTGAGGTACAGCATGAGGCTTGCAGTCAATAATGTAATCACTATGTATGGTGGCAGATGGGTAGTAGACTTATTGAGGTGAATACTTTGTAAGTTATATAAATGTCTAATCAATATTTTGTACACCTGAAACTACTATAATATGGTGTGTCAACTATGATAAAAAATAAATAAAAAAATATTTTAAGATACACTAAATGAAAGATTAATAAAAATAAACCACAATCAAATTGAGACATCCTGTATATTAAAAGACACTATAAAGAGACTGAAACAAAGATATTTATTGGAAAAGATATTTGAAAACATGTAACTGGGCAAGGACTAATAACCAGAATATGTAAAAAACTCTTACAACTCAATAAGTAAAAGATGGACAACTCAATGGAAGAATAAGAAAAAGACTTGGACAAGAACTTTCTAAAAGAAGTCATCCAGCCCTGGCCAGTTTGGTTCAGTGGTTAGAGTGTCAGCCTGCGGTCCAGAGAGACCCAGGTTCAATTCCTGCTAAGGGCACATACCTTGGTTGCAGTTTGTCCCCGGCCCTGGTTGATCATGTGGGTGGCAGCCATTCGCTGTGTCCCTTTCATGTCGATGTTTCTCTCTCTCTCTTCCTCTCTCTCCCTCCTACTCTATCTGAACAAATAATGAAAAAATGTCCTTGGGTGAGGATAAAAAAAAAAAAGAAGAAGAAGAAATCTGAAACATCGGTACTTCCACTCAAGATGGCAACGTAGGTAAGTGGGGAATCACGTCCTCCCACAACCACATTAAAGTTACAACTAAACTACAGAACAACCAATATTCAAAACAACCTGACACCGAGCTGAATGGAAGTCCTACAACTACGGAATTAAAGCAGCAGCCGCATGGAGACTGGTAGGAGGGGTGGAGGGGACGGGCTGGTCCCACACCCATGTGTGGCGGATAAAAATCAAGAGGACACCTTGGCTGGGAAGATCCTCCCTGAGGACCGAGGGGTCCCTATCCCACACCAGGCATCCCGCTCGGGGTTCCAGTGCCAGGACGAGAATCCCCATCACTTCTGGCTGGAAAAACCAGCGGGAACTGAGGCTCAGGGAGGCTGAGGCGGCTGGAGCCCCAGGCAGCTCCTTAAAGGGCCCGTGCACAGGACTTATCAGACTCTCTCCCTCTAAACTTGGAGGGGAGGAAGCTCGAGGGGCACCAGAGACATACAGGGAAGAACTGAGCTGTTTGGCACTGGAGTGAGGGCTGGAAAGGGGGCTTTCTCCTGGACAGATGTGCTGTCAGAGGCCTTGGTTCCTTTGGTGAGCCCTTCCCTGGGGCGACAGATAGCCGCCATATCTGGGACTCCAGCAACCCGGCTCACACTGGTAGCCCCGCCCTCGTGACTCCCTGAGGCCCCACCCCACCCAACTTTCAGGCCCACCCAAGCTGTTGCCAGTTGCTTAACCATAGGTCTGTCTTGGATCCTGCTCAGGTTTTCCTAAATTTTTTCAAACAAGCAGCATCTGGGCTCAGCTAGCCCCATACCTCTTGTTAAGTAATACATAGAAACAAACACAGGGAGGCAGCCAAAATGAGGAGACAAAGAAACAGGTCCCAAATGGAAAAACAGAACAAAACCCCAGGAAAAGAACTAAGCGAAATGGAGATAAGCAACCTAACAGATGCTGAGTTCAAAATACTGCTTCTAAGGATGCTCAATGAACTTAGTGAGAACCTCAGCGAATTTAGTGAGGGCCTCAAGAGCATAAAAAAGGACCAGTCATAAATGAAGGATGCACAGTCAGAGATGAAGGAGGCATTAACTGAAATAAAGAATAATTTACACAGATTCAATAGTAGAGTAGGTAAAGCCAAGAAGAAAACCATTGATTTGGAATATAAGGAAGCAAAAAACACCCAATCAGAACAGCAAAAAGAAAAAATAATCCAAAAAAAAATGAGGATAGTGTAAGGAGCCTCTGGGACAACTTCAAGCGTGCCAACATTCGCATCTTGGGCGTGCCAGGAGGAAAAGAGAGAGAACAAGAAATCAAAAACCTATTTGAAACAATAATGGCAGAAAACTTCCCTAACTTGGTGAAGGAAACAGACATACAAGTCCAGGAAGCACAGATCTCAAACAAGATGAACCTCAAGAGGCCCACACCAAGACACATCATCAAAATGCTCCCTGCAGGGACGGTGCCCTAGAACAACTATTAAACAAGGAGAGAATCTTAAAAGCAGCAAGAGAAAAGCAGTTAGTTACCTACAAGGGAGTTCCCATAAGACTGTCAGCTGATTTCGCAAAAGAATCTTTGCAGGTCAGAAGGGAGTGGCAAGAAATATTCAGAGTGATGAAAAGCAAGAACCTACAACCAAGATTACTCTATCCTGGGAAGCTGTCATCTAGAATCGATGAACAGACAGAGTTTCCCAGACAAGGAAAAGCTAAAGGAGTTCATCACCATCAAACCATTATTATGTGAAACACTGAAGGGTCTTTTTTAAGAAAAAGATAATAAATAGGAACAAACAAAATGGCAATGAATACATATCTATCGACAATTGAATCTACAAACAAAATGAACAGGCAGAACAGAAACATTCTCATAGATACAGAGAACATTTTGTTGGTTGCCAGATGGGATGGAGGTTGGGGGAATGGGTGAAAAAGGTGAAGAGATTAAGAAGCACAAATTGGTTGCTAGACTGGCAAATCTCAAAGGGAAGGGGTGTGGGAAGAAATAAACTAAAGAACTTATATGCATATATGCATAACCAATGGACACAGACAACAGTGTGGGAAAAGGCAGGAGTGGGGCAGGAGTGGGCAGGCGGGGGTCAGTGGGGGAAAAATGAGGAACATCTGTAATACATTCAACAATAAAGATAAAAAAGAAGAAGAAATCTAAATGACTAAGAAATGTATGAAAGGTTACTCAACTTTATTAGAGAAATGCAAATTAAAACTGGAAGGAAATATTACCCACCAGATTGACGAGAATTTAAAATCTGGACAGTGCCTTACCCAGTGTGGCTCACTGAATTGAGTGTCGTCCCATCGACTGAGCGGTGTGGGTTTGATTCCCGGTAGGGCACATGCCTGGGTTTCGGGCTTGATCCCCAGTGGGGGATGTGCAGGAGGCAGCTGATCGCTGTATCTCTCTCTCTCTCTCTCTCTCTCCCCCCCTTCCACTCTTTCTAAAATATCAATAAAAATGTATTCAAAAAATTTTAAAAATACATTTAAGAAATAAAATTTGGACAACGCCAAGAGTTGAAGTGGACAAAGAACCACAAGAACTCTCATACCCTGCTGCTAGGAGTGCAAACAGTTGGACATTGAAGACACACACACCCAGTGATCCAGCAGTTCCACCAACGCATAGGTGCACCAGAATATATGAGCATGAATGGTCATGGCCCAAACCAGGAAACAAGTCAAAATGACCACTGATTGTAGAACGGGTAGGTAAATTGTGGTATAGTCATACAAAAGGGCACCTATATAGCAATGACAATGTTCCACAGCCACAAGCAACATGAATGAAGCTCACAAACATAATATTGAAGAAAAGAAGAAAGACAAAAAATACATGTCTTTATCCATATAAAGTTCAAATGTTGGCAAAACTGAACAGTATTAGGAATGTACTCATGGGTGGTAAAACTATGAAGAAATATGAGGAGTTGATTGTCACAAAGTTAGACTAGTGATTACCTTTGGGGAGAGAGTGAGGTTATGATGAGGAAAGATACGTAATAAGAGGGCTCCTGGGGGGCGATAGCAGTTTTCATTTCTTAACCTGGATGCCAACTGCACACATTTACTTAATATTATTCGTTAAAGTACATATACGCTTTATATGCTTTTCTGTGCGTGTGTTTTATATTTTTCCATAGGAGAAATAAAAGGAACCTACTCTATCCCAGGGCAGAGAAGAGGTTCCAGCCAACCAGAGCTCAAGGGGGCTATTTACCCGAGTTCCTAAGGCTCGTCGATAGGACAGTCCTGCTGGGTAGTAGAAGTTGATCACAGTTCCATAGGAATCCTCGCCCTCATTCCACACAGTCACCGTCACATTGAGCTCCAGAGAGCTTCCCACCACCAGGGTCTGCAGGCTGGAGGAGGAGGGACGGCACTGGGAGAGCAACTCCGTTGGGAAGAGATTGGAATTGGGTCGGGGGCGGGGGCAGGGGCGTGGGGACTCATGAGCTATGGGCTGATGACATTCCAATCGTTTCTCTGTTAGAACGACAGTGTTAGAACTTCTCATCCTGAGCATGGGAGACCCAAACATGTGAGTGTCTGGATATGGAAGGAGATAGAGCTTACCCTGAGAAGTTGAAGTTGACATTCAAGTCCCCTTCACAGAGGTGATCTTGCCCACAGTTCTTCTTAAAGGGGAGCTGCAGCAGAACAGTGTGTTCCCTTCCCATCCACATCTTAGTCCTCCAATTCCCTCATTAGGAGCACTCATCAGCAATGAGCACTGCTGGGCCCATACCCTGCACCAAGCACTGTGCTAGACGCTGGCAGGAGGAGTGGCGGTGGGAGCGAGGCAGTCACAATAGGAATGAGAGCTAAGACAAGGTCCTCGGCTTCAAGGAACATGGTTTTGTTGAGAAATCAAATCTAACTCACACTAGAACAACTTGTTTTTAAAGAAACGAGCCGTAGAAAAAATGGGCTCAGGAAACAAGTTACAGAGGAAAAGAAGGGACCCTTGGAGTTTAGGAGAGCCCAGGGGGCAGAGGGAGGGGGCCGGAAAAGCATGGGCGTGCTCCCTGCAGGGACGGTGCCCTAGAGCAACTATTAAACAGACATTGTTAAGTGTCCACACGGGACAGGTTCTGGGCTGGGCGGGGTTGGAGAGGTAGGAAAGGTAGAATTAGACCTAATTCACTACAGGTGAATTAGACCTGGTTCTCGCAGAAAGGGAAATTCCAGAAGAGCCACAGAGGCAGACTGCTGTGATTCCAGCTCCGTGACACGTGGCATGTCACCATGAGGTGCTAGGAGGTCAGAGAAGACGAGACTGATGCTGAGAGTGAAGGAAGATAAGACTGGGGCTTTGGGGAAGAACATCTTTGAGGTGGAAAGAAGACCATGTTGGCCCGGGCTGGTTTGGCTCAGTGCGGACCAGAGAGTCCCGGGTTCAGTTCCTGCTAGGGGCACGTACCAAAAAAAAATTTTTTTAAAAAGAAGAACAAATTGTCCAAATAAGAGAGACAACATGGACAAAAGCACAGGGGTAGGAATGAGAAAAGTTAGGAAAGGTCTACAGAATGAAACCAGAGTTTATGTTGAGATGAAGTGGATAGCCAGCTGGGATATGTGTAGGGTTCAAGCTAGGCAGCGTCTCAGCAATTGGGAGGTGGCTTTTTGGATTTGATGTGGTTGGTTGGCAGTTGGGAGCTACTGTAGTTGCTCAGGCACGTGGGACAGTAAAAGTCAACACGTCCCTGGGACCTCACTGGAAGACTCACAGAAGCAGTGAAGAGGTCCTGAGAGCCCACAGCCAGCACAGGGCGAAGGTTCCGGGATGAGGGGATGGGCTCCCCCACCAGGGAGAAGTTGAGGCGCAGGATGATGGGGCTCACCACATCCTCCACACAGTCCTGGGGAGAATGGGCTTTTAAGAACCCATTTTTTCTGTCCTCATTTTCCACCCTGGGGCTTCTCCTCTACTGGATTCATTTCCCACTGTCTCCCAGCGCCCTAACCAAGCTGTGGAACCAGGTTCTCTGGCCTCGACTTCCCTCCCTCCAGCCCCAGTCTCCCCCCATTTTCTCCTCACTCAACAGGGAGCAGGGGTGCCAGAGGCTCATTTCGGGCTCCTCCCTCTACCTCCCCCTTTCCCAGAATCCCAAGTCCTCACTGGTAAAAAAAACTTTATGGTTTCACAGTGATCTCCCAGCCCCAGAATTTTTCTTCTAGTCAAAGTCCAGTTCTTGGTCTCTTCAAAAATGGCACGAGAAATCAGACGGCCTGGGTCCAATGCCAGGTCGTACCTGACAGAGCTTCGGACATCACCTGAAATGGAGGAGGATGGAATGCAGAACGTGAAAGCAAACCTTGAACGTCCTGTTTTCATTTACTCATGCAACAAGCATTTGCTGAGCAATTTCTATGTTCCATAAACTGTACTGGGTGCTGGGGATACGTGTGCAGAAGAAGACAGGGAGATATGGTCCCTGCGCTCACGAAGGAGACAGGCACACAGGACACGTCACAGCGTGATCAGCACAAGGGGTGAGAGACGCCTTCCTGAAGGGGCCTTGTCTGAGCTCCAATGTGAGGATGAGCACGTGTGGGGTGACGACTGCGGAGGTGAGCATCCCGGACTGTGGGAACAGTGGCTAAGAGCAGGAGGGACTGGGAGGCTGGCACATTTACAAAGTATTTGGACCAAGGGGAAATGGGACGGAGAGAGGCTGGAGAGGCAGAGAGGGGCCAAATCACCGAAGGCATTGTAGAGAAGGGTTTGGGCCTTTATAAATGCGAGGACCAAGCTGAGAGGTGTCACGCAGGGAAGTGAGGAGGCCAGATTTGCATGTGAGGGCTAATCGCTCTAGTTCCTCTTCGGAGAACAGCTCCGAGTACAGGTAGAAAAAGAAGGGCGGCCTCAGGGGAGGTGGTGGCTGGGCAGGTGGAGAGTTCACAGACTCCTGACTGATCCTAGAGACAGACCTATGGGCCTGGGTGGGGGACGGGGAGAGAAGGGACCCGGGTTTCCCACACCGGCAGAAATGGACATGCAAGTGGGATCTGGAGTTCTGGACCCATGCTGTCCTGAGATAGGGCTGGGGCCTTTGGGGGTGAGGGACGGAGTCCACCGGAGCAAACTCACCTAGCTGATCAAGTGAGCTTTTGTGGATAGTGAGACAGACTGTAGCCTTCCCAGCTTCCAGGGGGGTGGGCCCCTCTTCCAGGCACTGGGACATAGCCATCCCTACCTCAGAGGGGCTGAACCTGATGGCCACCCTCACGGTCAGCACTGGCAGGCTCCTGGGGGAGGCACAGGGGCTGAGGAGAGGGCTCTGGCCTCTGCGAGGACAAGGGAGGGGCAGCTGAGTGAATGGGACACACAGCAAGCAGGGTGGGATGTGGGGACTTGTCACCTGAACAGCAGCACGTGACCCTGGGACCCCACAGCCAGGTCTGCCAGTCCATCCTGGGTGAGGTCCTGACCGCCGCTCAGCGACTGCCCGAAATACTGGAGCCCAGGAGGGAACTGGGAGCCGGAAATCCGCTGGCCAGGGGGCAAATAAGGGGAAGTCAAGGGGAGGTGATGGAGAGGGTTAGTAGGAAAGACTTGGGAAGGAGGCTGCAATGAAAGTGGATCTGAATGGAGAAACCGAACAGGAGAGGAGAGGGGGTAGAATGGAAGGCAAGCAGAGGGGGCATCTGAGGGACCCGGACAGAGAGAGAGGGGTCTTTTGGGCCAGCTCATCATGAGGGTGCATGTTGGTGACAAAATAAAAGCATAACAATAGGAATATAATAGATCCATTTATTCATCGTTTGTATGTTTATTCATAAATATTTGATGACCGACCCTCCCATGGCGTTATATTTACAAGAAGCCTATGGAGTTGCTTCATTAGTTAATGTTCCATAGAAGGAAGGAAGGCCAACTCAGTCATACGCCTAACGCCACACAGCTGACCTGGCTGGCCCAGTGTCCGACATGGGCCTGCAATTCTTGACCACTACGCTGCCCACACAGAGTGAAGTTTGTTTGGAACCAAAGGAGAGAAATAATCTGTGCTTAGCTGGGCCTGGCGAAATTCAGGGAAATAACCACCGACAGCAGAAGGGGAAGGGCTCCTGCTCAGGCTGGAGGCAGGAGGCAGCCTCAGGACAGGAGCCTCACCTGGCTGTGGGAGGGGCTGATGCCCCGCCCTGAGGTTCCATGAAACAGGTAGACAGCACCCTGGTTCTCCTGTTCTCCAGGGGCCCCGATGGCCACGTCCGTCAGCTTGTCCCCATTCACGTCCCCCAGCACGGTCAGGGCTGTCCCAAAGCGCCCCCAGGGGTGGCCTTGCTCCCCACGGAGAATGGCCTCACACTGCCACCTAGACCTCTGCTGAGCAAAACCCATGCCAGTCCCCAACCTGGGCAACCCTCCACCCCACACCCAGGCCCCACCAGCCCAGGTCTCAACAGCCACTCACCCCCCGGGGCAAGGGGCACACAGACACCCGGCCCCCCCGGGTCAGCTCGTAGTAATGGGGAGCCCCGATGAGGACCAGGTCGGAGCTGCCGTCTCTGTCCACGTCCACCGAGCAGAGGGAGGCCCCGAAGTAGGAGCCGATCTGGAGGGCAGAGCCTGAAGTCAGCCTGTCAGCCTGGCAGCGGGGCACCCCTCCGCCAGGCTCTGCCTTTCCCCACGCACCACCTCCCCCAGCGCGCCCCAAACCCCTCCATGTCCTCCCTCTCCACCCCTGCACACCCTGCCACCCTCCTGTTCTCCACACCCGACCTGGGTCCCTAGGACTTGAGCCTTCGGCCTCCATTGCCCAGACGCCTGCGTGAAGATGACAACCTTCCCGGTGTGCTCATGGCGGGGGGCCCCCAGGACCAGGCTCTGCACCCCCTTCCAAAGGGCCAGCTCGGTGGAGTAACCTGAGGGGCTAGGCCTCAGCACAAAGGCTCCCCCTCCTGTCCCCCGGCTCCTGCCCTCCCCGGAGCTCACCTCCCGCCTGTCCCCACAACCCAAGCCTTTTCTCACCCAGGTAGGAGTCCCTCATGTCCACATTCTCCTGAGACATGTTGATGAAGGTGGGGTTCATATTTGGGGGATATATGAAGGCACCCCCAGACCAGCTGAAGCTCCCCACGGCCCCCAAAACTGGTCCATCCTGGGAAGAAAGGATTCTGGGGATGAGCAGGGAGAGCGAGGAGACAGCAATTGCAAGGCAACCCCCGCCGCCGGCCCCACTCATTATTTGGAATTCTTTCCTAGCCTCACCTGCCTCCTAACGCCTCTCAGTCCGCCCCACTGCCCCGTCCTGGTCACTCCATCGCCTCTCACCCACTGCCCAGTTAGGTTTCCTGAAGCCAGTGTGCACCTGTCCCCAAGCCCCTTAGGACGGTGTCTAGGAACCATCCCAGTCAAACCTGTGTTCTCCTCTCCTCCAAAACACAGCAAGCCTTTGGCCTGGACACCTTTCTGTCCTCTCCTGCTGGGACTCAGCCCCTCTTTCTGGAAGAGTCCACCTCAAGTTCCTCCTCTGTGGGGCTTCCTCAAGTCCCTTGGGAAGCCATAGGCATTTCCTGCTCCATATAGACTGTTTACTTTTAAAAGTTTTAATCTTGGACCATTTAGAACATATACAAAAATAGAAAGAAATGTAGAATGAACCCATAAGTACCCATGACACAGCTGCAGTGATCAATTTATGACCAACCTGGTTCCATTTCTCCGCACCCTCACACGCACCCCAATTGTTTTGAAACAAGTCCCTCTGGGTATTTTGAACACACACCTACTTTTGGACAAGGCATGCTATGTTGTCAAGTCTTTGGGGTGCATGGTCTGGCCCTTCCCACCTCTACGATCATCTTCCCTGCTGCCCTTCGAACACTCGGCTCCAGCTGTGCGGGTCCTTCCATCTCTCTATTGCAGCGGCCTTGTTCCTGCCTCAGGACCTTTGTGCTTGCTTTTTCATTTACCTGAAGCAATCTCTCCCTAGATTTTCCCAGAGCTGGCCCTCTCTCATCATTTAGAATCAGTTATTCCTCAGGCCTCCTCTGATCACCTCTTTCTCTATCCCAACTCCTAGCACAATCTGGAAGTCTTATGTTCCTTGTTTGTGCCCTCCTCCCACTAGGCAGGGGCTCCATGAGAGAAAGAACCTTGGCTATCTTGTTCTCTCTGTTCCCCACACCCACACACACTCCCTGAATGTCTCCCCCTGAATAGATGGTGAGCTTGAGGACAGGGTCTGCTTTCTTGTTTACTTCTGGGTCCTGGCTGTCAGTCAAGGGCTGGCCCAGGGTAGTGCCTGAGACCTGCTTGTCAAGCGCATGCTCCACCCACCTCTGCGAGTACTGAACTGAAGCCTTCTTGTGACATCTCATGCTGGAAAGAGCTACTTGTCTTCGACTGGGTTCCTGTGGGCAAGCAGGTCACTTAGGCTCCCAGAGGCCATGAGGTCACAAGGACCCAGAGCAGAAGGAGCGTGTGGTCTGGGGCTTGGGTTCTAGGGAACAATTTGGGGTGAGCTATGAATTGGGATGGACCTTCAGGACCGCAGGGGACAATTGGGTGGGGACTTTTTCAGTTCCAAGACCTCAGCTCTTTCCCCATTTACCCTCAACTGCAAAGATATTCTCCTGCAGCTGCTTCTGGATGCTGCCGAGCGCTGCAAAGTTGTCCACCTTGAACACGTGGTCCTTGGAGGGCACCGAGCCGATGGTGTCCAGCTCCCGCCTGGCAGTGCGTTCCTGGAAAGCGTCTCCCACCTGCGGCAGAGACGCAGCTGAGGGGGAGGAGCCAGCAGCCTTCTGCCTGGGCGGGGTGCGGGTGGAGTCTGGGGCAGTCAGGAGGAAGAGGACGCACCCCAATGGCATAGCGAATGATGCCGGCTCTCTCAGCCTCGGGGATCACGTCTCTGTACTCCAGGGGGTCTCTGTATTTCTGTCCGTCTGTGATAACAATGAGGATCTTCTTGGCACTTTTGCGGGCCCCATTCTTACTATGAAATAGTTCTTTCCTGGGAGGGAAGAAAGGGAGATGATTGTACTGAGGTGGGATTGGTTCTGGGAAGGAACTGTTTGCAGCACTAGAAACTCATCTGGAGAGACTGGGGGGTCTTGGTACCCTCAGACGGTCAGGCATGTTAAGAAATGGATTCAGCCCGTTTTGAACATCATACTGACAATAAGTAGTAAGACCAATAGTAACGATACTCCTCATTCCGAGGATCCCATCGGCTGGAGCACCCCCCCCCCCAGGGGGCAGCGTGGTTCTGAGCAGGAGCTCTGGACTCAGACATGCTCTGGCAGGTCACTTGATCTCTCTAAGCCCCTGCTTCTCTCCATCGAGACGACAGTAACAATTGTGCCATAGCTGGTCTCCCAGGAAGGCTCCCAGTGAGCCACGGCGATTCCCTTCCGGCACTGAACCTGACTGTGACCTGCTCTACTCGGTTGCATGTGGGAGAAGAGACACCATGCCCGTTATGGGCCCCAGAAGCTAGGTAGCTTTTGTACTTTGGGGAGCCCTCGAACCACCACGAGAGAAGTCTAGCTACCCTATTGGAGACACCCCACGGCGTGGCCACAAGCAGAGAGAGGCCCAGCCATGCAGCCAGCCTGCCAGGGCAGCAGGCAGGTGGCGAAGCTGTGTTCCAGCCTCAGACACCGCCTGACCACAGCCACACGAGACCAAGAGACCCTATGTGAGATGGCAGGGCCCCAGGATCATGAAAATAATAATGAAAGAGCTGTTGTATAAGCCATTAAAATCGGGAGTTGTTTGTTAGGCAACAAGAGATAGCTGAGGCAATAGCATCGGATGATTCTGAGGATCAAATAAGGTTGAGCTCGCACAACGGCGAATGGCAGGCCGGTAAGCATCGGTCCTGTGGGAGCTGCCACAGACCACTGAAAATGTGACTGAGTGCTCAGGTAGCTCTACAGACTCGGACCTACACACAGGCCAGACGTGACACTGGGACAACCAAAATGTCCAACATTAGGGACAGTGTTAAGCAAATCGTGACCCAGGCCCTTGATGGAACAGTACAGGGCCATTTCAAAGGAAAACAATAAAAGCTGTAGAGACCCGTGGAAAAGATTTGTATACCAGATGAAAACAAGACGGGATAAAAATAGCTTCTACCCAGCCACTCAGGACAGTGGCCACATTGCTGCTTCCCAGGGCTCTGAGGAGAGGCAGCAGCCCCTCCCTCGGAGATCCAACCCCACCCTGTGGGGCATTGAAGTGCTAATTGAGGCTCACTAACAACCAACATCTGCCCCACCCTCGGAAAAGCCCCTTGGCTGAGCACCAGAGGGAGTTTTTCAATCAACTGACAACCCAAAACTCATCAATTAACCTAGACTGCTAGCCTCCAGGCAAAAAGCTAGAGGATAACAGTACCTTTCCTGGGCTGGCAACTTTAACCAGGAAAGTAAGACTTGACAGTGGTGTTCAATGTGGGTCTCCCCTCGCTCATCTAAACACAGGAGAGGGAGCCACAAACAGCAGAACACCAACACCCACAGGGAGAACTTGACAGGCTCCAAAGCCCACAGTGATAGCCAAAATGGTGAAACACAGAAACAGAAGCCAAATGAAAGAGCAAGAGACCTCCACCGAAGATGAGATCAATGTGGAGCAATTAGGCATGTTAACAGAGCTAAAATTCAGAGCCATGATCTTGAGGAAGCTGAACAGCATGAGTAAGGACATAGAGACACTGAAAATAAGCCAATTGGAAATTAAAAACCAACAAGAAGAGATAAAAAATGACATATCAGAAATGAAAAACACATTGGAAGGTTTAAAAAGCAGAGTAGGGGAAGCTGAGGACCGGATCAGTGAATCAGAAGACAGGGTAGAAAAAATCAACCAATCAGAAAAACAAAAGGAAAAACCTATTAAAAAACAGAGAGACAGCTTAAGAGAACTATGGGACAACTGGAAACGTAATAATATTCGCATCATAGGAGTCCCCGAAGAAGAAGAAAATGAGCAAGGGATAGAGAATATATTCAAAAAAATAGTGAGAGAAAACTTCCCTAATTTGGTGAAGGAAGAAGGCATTCAAGTTCAAGAAGCACAGAGAGTTCCAAGTAAGAAGAACCCAAACAGGCCCACACCAAGACACATAGTAATTAAAATGACACAAATTAAAGACAAAGAGAGAATCCTAAAAGCAGCAAGAGATAAGCAACAGGTTACCTACAAAGGGAACCCCATAAGGCTCTCAGCTGACTTCTCACAAGAAACACTACAGGCCAGAAGGGAATGGCATGAAGTAATCAAAGTCATGAAAAACAAGAATATGAATCCAAGACTACTCTACCCAGCAAGGCTATCATTCAAAATAGAAGATCAAATAAAGAGCTTCCCAGACAAAAAAAAGGCTAAGGGAATACATTAGCACCAAACCAGCACTGCAAGAAATGTTAAAAGGACTGCTGTAATTAGCAGTAGACATGGGAAGAAAAATAGAACCACACTAAACAAAAATGGCAATAAATAAGTACATATCAATAATCACCTTAAACGTAAATGGATTGAATGCTCCCATAAAGAGACACAGAGTAGCTGATTGGATAAGAAAGCATGACTCATCTATATGTTGTTTACAAGAGACCCACTTCTCAACAAAAGACTCACATAGGTTGAAAGTGAAGGGATGGAAAAAAATTTTCCAAGCAAATGGAAAGCAAAAAAAAGCTGGGGTAGCAATTCTCATATCTGATAAAATAGATTTCAAAATGAAGACCATAACTAGAGACAAAGACGGCCACTACATAATATTGAAAGGATGTATCCAACAGGAAGATATAACCTTGATAAACATATATGCACCCAATATAGGAGCACCAAAATATATTAAAAATCTTCTGGAGGACTTCCAAGGAGAAATCGACAACAATACAATCATAGCAGGGGACTTCAATACCCCGTTGACAGCACTGGATAGATCCTCTAGGCAAAACATTAGCAAGGAAACAGAGACCCTAAATGAAGCACTAGACCAAATGGATTTAATAGATATCTACAGAGAATTACACCCCAAAACTACAGAATACACATTCTTCTCAAGTGCACATGGGACATTCTCAAAGATAGACCACATGATAGGACACAAACTAAATCTCTACAAGTTCAAGAAGATTGAAATCATATCAAGCATCTTCTCAGATCACAATGGCATGAAATTAGAAATCAATTGCAACAAGAACATGCAAAGACATTTCAACACATGGAGGCTAAATAGCATATTATTAAACAATGAATGGGTCACCGAGGAGATCAAGGAAGAAATTAAAAACTTCCTGGAAACCAATGAAAATGAACACACAACAACACAAAATCTATGGGATGCAGCGAAAGCAGTTCTGAGAGGGAAGATCATAGCACTACAGGCCTACCTCAAAAAACAAGAAAAATTTCTAATTGACTGTCTAACCTCACAATTTGATTAAAAAGCAAACAAAAAGAAAACCCCAGAGCAAGTAGAAGGAAGGAAATAGTAAAGATCAGAGCAGAAATAAATGACATAGAGACCAAAAAAACAATTCAAAGGATCAATGAAACTAAGAGCTGGTTTTTCGAAAAGATAAACAAGATTGATGGACCCTTAGCTAGACTCACCAAGAAACAAAGAGAGAGAACCCAAATACACAAAATCAGAAATGAAAGAGGAGAAGTAACAACCAACACCACGGAAATACAAAAGATCGTTAACAACTACTATGAACAACTATATGGCAACAAATTCGACAATCTAAGCGAAATGGACAAATTTCTAGAAACACACAGTCTCCCAAAACTATTCCCGGAAGAGATAGAAAACTTGAACAGACCAATAACAACTAAGGAAATTGAAGAGGTAATCAAGACTCTCCCAGCAAACAAAAGCCCAGGCCCAGATGGTTTCACGGGGGAGTTTTACCGAACATTCAAAAAAGAACTAACACCCATTCTCCACAAACTCTTTCAAAAAATTCAAGAAGAAGGAAGACTTCCAAACACGTTCTATGAAGCCAGCATAATTCTAATTCCAAAACCAGAAAAAGACACTACGAAGAAAGAAAACTACAGGCCAATATCCCTGATGAACATAGATGCCAAAATCCTGAACAAAATATTAGCAAATCGGATCCAGAAATATATCAAAAAAATTATTCACCATGACCAAGTGGGATTCATTCCAGGGATGCAAGGCTGGTACAATATTTGCAAATCAATAAACGTGATACACCACATAAACAAAATGAAGAATAAAAACCACATGATCATATCAATAAATGCTGAAAAAGCATTCGACAAAATCCAGCATCCATTTCTGATAAAAACGCTCAGCAATGTAGGAATAGAGGGATCATATCTCGACATAATAAAGGCCATATATGAAAGACCTACAGCCAACATCATACTCAATGGACAGACACTAAAAACATTTCCATTAAGAACAGGAACAAGACAGGGATGTCCACTATCGCCACTCTTATTTAACATTGTACTGGAAGTCTTAGCCACAGCAATCAGACATGAAGAAAAAATAAAAGGGATCCAAATTGGAAAGGAGGAAGTGAAACTGTCATTATTTGCAGATGACATGATATTATACATAGAAAACCCTAAAGACTCCATCAAAAATCTACTAGACTTAATAAATGAATTTGGCAAAGTAGCAGGATACAAAATTAACGTCAAGAAATCGACGGCATTCTTGTACATCAATGATGAACTCACAGAAAGAGAAACTGAAAAAACAATCCCATTTACCATTGCTCCAAAAAAATTATGATACCTAGGAATAAACTTAACCAAAGAAGTCAAGGACCTATTTGCATAAAACTACAGGTCATTGAAAAAAGAAATAGAGGAGGATATAAAAAAGTGGAAGCACATACCCTGTTCATGGATTGGAAGAATTAACATAATTAAAATGTCCATACTACCCAAGGCAATCTATAGATTCAATGCAATCCCCATCAAAATACCAACGACATATTTCATAGAACTAGAACAAATACTTCAAAAGTTCATATGGAACCAAAAAAGACCCCGAATAGCCACAGCAATCTTGAAAAAGAAGAACAAAGTAGGTGGGATCACAATACCAGATATCAGGTTATACTACAAAGCGACTGTAACCAAAACAGCCTGGTACTGGAACAAGAACAGGCATATAGACCAGTGGAACAGAACTGAAAACCCAGAAATGGACCCAAGGCAATACGCTCAATTAATATTTGACAAAGGTGGCAAGAGCATACAGTGGAGTAAAGACAGCCTCTTTAATAAATGATGTTGGGAAAATTGGACAGCTACATGCAAAAAAATGAAACTAGACCATCAACTTACACCATACACAAAAATAAACTCAAAATGGATAAAAGACTTAAATGTGACCCATGAATCCATAAAAATTCTAGAAGAAAATGTAGGCAACAAAATTTCAGACATCATACGCAGCAGAATTTTCACTGATACATCACCTAAGGCAACAGAAATAAAGGAGAAATGAACACATGGGACTACATCAAACTAAAAAGCTTCTGCACAGCAAAAGAAACAATCATCAAAATGGAAAGGCAACCCACTGTATGGGAGAACATCATTGCCAATGATGTATCAGATAAGGGGTTAATTTCCAATATATATAGAGTGCTCATACAACTCCACAAAAGGAAGACAAAGAACCCAATTAAAAAATGGGCAGAGGAGCTGAATAGACACCTCTCCAAACAGGACATACAAATGGCCAAGAGACATATGAAGAAATGCTCAACATCACTAATCATCAGAGAGATGCAAATTAAAACAACAATGAGGTATCACCTCACACCTGTCAGAATGGCCGCCATCAACAAATCATCAAACAACAAGTGTTGGCGAGGGTGTGGAGAAAAGGGGACTCTAGTACACTGCTGGTGGGAATGCAGACTGGTGCAGCCGCTATGGAAAACAATATGGTGCTACCTCAAAAAATTAAAAATTGAACTTCCATTTGACCCAGTGATCCCACTGCTGGGAATATGCCGTAAGAAGCCTGAAACACCAATCAGAAAGAATATATGTACCCCCATGTTCACAGCAGCACTATTTACAATAGCTAAGATCTGGAAACAGCCCAAGTGTCCACCAGTAGACGAATGGATAAAAAAGCTGTGGTACATATACACAAAGGAGTACTATGCAGCGGTAAGAAAGAAAGATCTCTTATCCTTTGAGACAACATGGAGGGACCTGGAAAGTATTATCCTAAGTGAAAGAAGCCAAGCAGAAAAAGACAGATACCACATGATCTCACTTATATACGGAATATAATGAACATAACAGTCTGAGGAATACAGTAGACCCAGACACATGGAAGTAGGGCACAGACTGACATCCCTCAGAAGAGGGGATGGGGGGTGGGGGGGTGGGAAGAGATAAACCACAGAACTTATATGCATGTATGCATGACCAATGGACATGGACAACTAAGCCGGGGACAGGGTGGGGGGGGGGGTGCCAATGGGGTAAAAAGGTAAAATATCTGTAACAAAAAAATAAATAAAAATTCATAAAAAAAATAAAAATAAAAATAAATAGCTTCTACCCTGATGGCGAGGCAACTACATGAAATGTGTCTGCATAAAGACAAGGGTGGAAACAATGCTGCTTCGCAGGTGGGATTCATTGATTCACTCGTACTTCTTCCCTCTTGTGGTTAAAACACTGTGAGGTGCACTGGCCGGGTGGCTCAGTTGTTTGGAGCATCGTCCTGTACACCAAAAAGGTCGTGGGTTCTATTCCCAGTCAGAGCACATACCCAAGTTGTGGTCGTGATTCCCAGTGAGGGCCCATACAGGAGACAACACATTGATGTTTCTCTCACATCGCTGTCTCTCTCTCTCTCTAAAAAAAAATCACTAAACATATCCTTGGGTGAGGATAAAAAATAAATAAATAAAATACAGTGAGGTATTTGGCTAGAGGTACTGTAGGTCCCCCAATATTTCCTTAATGTTATTGCCATTGCCATTTTGTCTTTTTTGCAATAAAACTTGTAAAAAAAAACAAACCACCCACTCCCCTGCCCCCCAAGTCCCAGTCAGTGGCAGGAGGAATGAGTCAGCCCTGAGACGGGCTTGGCTCTGGGGAGCGGGGAGGCCACTGTTCTGGGTGACGGGGAGCAGGTCGGCATTGACGAGAACCACGGCATCGGCCACCGCTGGAAGGAGCTGCAGAGTAGGAAGGGCCACCACCACGAGAGAAGCCTAACTCAAGGGACAGAGGCTTTTCTCGCAGCTGTCCAGTCCCAAAAGGCCAGTGTCCGAGGCAGAAGGGCCACCCAGGAGCAGAGAGGACGCATGTGGCAGAAGAAGCCTTGTTCCGCTGTCCTCCAGCACCAACCCCAGGGCAGCACCCAGGAGGGTGCAGGAAGGAAAGGGTCGCAGACACTCGGCCCAGCTGTTTCCCACAAGAACAACAGCTTCTGCTCGGCCTCACCACCTAAGCCGTTTTCTTCGGGCTCCCGGCACCCCTGCTGAGCAGGCGCGGAAGGAGCAGCCAGTTACATTGATGCGGCTGTTTGTTATCACTGTGAGCACATTTTCAGTCATGCTTGGGATTTGAACTGCATCACATATTCTGGTTTTCAATAAAAATCAAATAACATCAAAAGATAAAAAATAAAAAATAAGCACCCATTACTGAAGAGGGCACGCGTGGACAAGGAAGGAGGGGATGGGGGTGTGAGCAGGGAGAAGGACACAGAGAAGACACTTGGCAACGCTTCCGAGTCCCGCCAGGGAGGCAGAGAGGGTGCGGTTCTCTGAATCGCCCGGTCACTGTCCAGCGCGCTCCGTGCGGAAGCACCTCACACACTGTCTCATTTACTCCTACAAACAAGTGGTAAGTCTATCCTCATTTGACAATTTACTGACACAGAAAGAGCCAGTAACTCCTGGGGTTGCCCAGATAACAAGTGGGGAGCTGGCATGGGAACCCAGATGTGTCTGAACCAAAGCTAGCTGCCCCAGGTGGGCTCCAATTTAAGGCCATCAAAGAGGGGAAATGGGGCAGAGGAGTCCTGTCCTGTATCAGGGGGGATACAGTGAACAAGAAGGACAGAAGCACCCCAGAGAGGACTCTGCCTGCAGCCCCTTCCCCAGAGCCCCCTCCTCACCCACCTGGAGCAGAGGGAGCAGAGGGGCAGGGACCCCGCAGACAGCGGGGCGAGCTTACACCACTGTCAGGATACCCGTGGCTGTAAAAGTCTGTCCTCTCAGCTGGACGATGGGGTCCACCAGCCTCTGCGGGCTCTGGCTGGTCTGGAATTTGGAGAAGGTGAAGTGGGTCTCCAGGAGGTTCGAGTACTGCATCAGGGAGAACTGTGGAAGCCAAGGGGAGGCCCTGGTTGTCATTTTGTGTTTAGTAAGCTTTTTATTTTGGAATAATTGTGGAATTACAAACCATGGTCTATGTGTTTTTGAGGCCCAGTAAATACACATTGAAACCCAGAAGAAGAGAAAATGACCCAAAAAGAAACCCCGAAAGTCTAAATCAAAGGGTGCTTCTCCCATAGTTTCTGAAGAATAACCTTGCCAACCACAGTATTTGTTCAACTTAAATTTTAAAAAGTTATAGCACATGAAATCAATTTGTAGGCTATGTTTCCTCACTTCTCAAGAACTTGTACATAATACATGAATTACTGGGAAATTAAATAATGAGATGAAGTCATGAGTTACATGGAAAACATAGAGAGTCAACAATTATTTGCCAAGTTACCTTCAGTCAAATTTCATAGCAAAATTATTTTACTATTTTTTCAATGCTTTTAAACAGCAAACATATCATATATTTCTGAGGCATGTGGGAACCTATTAAATGCAATGGGGTACCTCCGAGGGTCAGGGCCCTGCGCTGGGACCGTACCTTGACCCTGGACCCTTGCCTCATTATGGCACAGGTCCACTGAACCCACAACCCCAGCGATGCCATGCCCCCCTCCTAGGCTGTCTTCCTAGGCAGACCCTTCCCCATCCCAGTCCCCAGGCCCAGGGGACCCAATCTTCACCAGGGTGTTGGTGCCCTCAAAGTGGCCCATCACAGCTCTGACAAAGTCCTTCATCTGCTGGAAGTCACTTTGATCAATGCTGCCAGAGCCATCGATCAGGAAGACTATGTCCATCTCTTGATTTGGACACTCTGCAGAGAGGGAGGGAAGAGTCGGAGATACGTGAGTGGGTCCCACCGTCTCCTGGGACCCAGAAAACCTTCCCACTCCACAGAGCCAGGGGCTTGTTCTTGGCACAGGAATCAATTCCTGCCTGGTCCCCCCACCATCACCACCACCACACACACTCAGAGGAGACCCAAACCTGTTGCTTCCCTCTTCCCACAAGGCCTGAAAAGGGGGAGGAAGTAGAGGACACTCCAAGGATGCCATAGAGGATAACAAAGTGGTTCAGAGTGTGCATTCTAGAGCCATCTGCCTGGGCTCAAGCCAGCTCCATCACTGGCTAGTGGTGAATTCAGGCAAGTTATGTAATTTCACCGGGCTTCAGTTTTCCCCGTCTGTAAAATGGGGATAATAATAGTGCCTACTACATGGGATTATTGCAAGGACGAAAAGAATTAATGTGTACACAAAGTGTTTAAGACAGGATGTCCCCCCAATACAGGGTAGCTGTTACCACCATCAGCACCATATGCCAGGCATTGTTCTAGACTCAGAGAAGGACACCCTTGTGGATGCTGGGGCGCCACCAGGACCTGATCCCTATCAGGACGGAAGCGTTCATTCCAGCTCCAGGGAACTGGCTGTTCATGGCTCCCAGTTGAGTCCTCCCAGGAATTATCCCAGTCAAAAAGGGAGCTGCTTGGCCCAGTTACAGCTCCTGCTCCTGGGCACTTGTATCCAGCCATGCTCCAAGCTCCACGCTCCAAGCTCCATGCTCCATGCTCCACGCTCCAAGCTCCAGGCTGAGCCTGTGTTCCGACGGCTTTGCAGCCCACCCTCTCCCTCTACTGTGTCCTGCTTTCCTCACACTCCCACAGGTATCGCTCCCCAGAACATTCTCAAATAAGCCTCCGAGTCTGTTCCAGGGAAACGTGGTATAAGACCAGAGCTTTGAAAAGACCCCTCCCTGCCCTGTGGAGTCCACACTGCAATGGAAAGCCATGAGCACGTAACTAATGAGACATTTCAGATTGTCCCCACACTCGTGTGTGGGGTTGTGGCCTCTCCGCAAGACCCAGTTGTCACCTACGCCAGTGCCCCACATCCTGTGCTGCTTCCAGGGTGCAGGGGGACCGGGCGACACAGCACCGAGGAGAGATTCCGCCAACTCAACCAGCAGGTGCTCGGGAGAAACGCAAGATCACTGCCCTCCTGCGCCCTAAGGACTAGGAAATCCAGCCCCCCCTTGGCAGGCTCAGACCCCTCAGGTGCCCTACTTCTATCTCTCAGCGACCTACCTGGCTGGGCAGCGGGGACTCTCCGAATGATCTGCAGCTGGGAGCCCAACAGGAGGCAGGAACCTTCTACATACATGTTCTCCCCACAGATTCTGTGCATGGTGGGGCCGCAGGCCTGGGTGCAGAGGCCTGCGTAGGCAAGGGGACCCCCAGAACATGCCCCTCTTCTCCCCGGCCCCAGTCTCCTCTGGCCCCTGCCCCTCTTGACCCTCCTGTGACATAGGGACACTCACCAACAGCCAGGAGCGGTTGATGGAGACCGCTAGGGACAGGCCCAGGGACATGTTCACGGCCTCTGGGGGGACTGAGAGGGCGGACACATGTGGTCACACTCACAGGCACACGCTCATGTTGGGGGAGAATCTGGGCTGGAGGCTGAGGGGGAGCCTGGGTGTAGGAGAGCTGAGGGCCGGGTTCCGGGCCGAATCACTCACTGCGCAGTGCGATGGGCTGGCACAGGCCAGTGGCCGCCTCGCAGCTGTACAGCCGTCCTGTGTGGTTGGCCACCGCCACCTCCAGGGGGGCTCCCACCACGACTCTGCGGGCACAACCGTGACATCCAGTCTCAGGAGGGTGGGGACACAGGCGTGTGAGTGAGAAGTGAAACTTTGCTCTTGACATTTGGCACTTGGGAGGCTATTCAAAGACCAGGGCCTGAATTTAACCCACAAATGTGAAGGACCATGTGGGGCTGTGTGTGTGTGTGTGTGTGTGTGTGTGTGTGTGTGTATGACTAGATGTGTATTTATGTACACAAATGGTTTGGGTTGGGTTTTTTTTAACATTCACCAAAAATAAAACTATTCAAAACAAAAACAGCATTTCCCCACTGTGGGTAAGAACATTTTGTTTATGGGGTACCATCATTTTTAACCACCCAAGAAATAGATCACCTCAAGGTAAATGGGAAAATCTTCTGAAGTTGTAAGCTTTCAAAACAAACAGATGATTCTATAATGAATTAGACAAAATATAATAAAAACAATTTAAATTGGAAAGTTTAAAACAGCTCTATCAGAATCCATTTCTATACCATAAAATTTTTGTTGCTACTTCGTAACTGTAATTTTGCTACTGTTATGTCTTAGGCGACCCCTGTGAAAGGGTCGTTCGGGCCCCAAAGGGGTCGCGACCCACAGGTTGAGAATGCTGCTTTAAGGAACGCTGAAGCCCCGGTGTGTCTAAGAAAACCTTAACAGACGGCTAGACGTGTAGCAGTTTGGGACCTGCTGGTATAAATGTATGAACAAACTTTTAGTCTTAAACTATTGTTCTGCGTGGTTTTCTTTATCCCAACTCATTCCTTCCATGCAGTCTCAATCTTTTTAGTGTTTGGGCTACAATTCAGCAGAAACCAGGAAAAACAATGACCTTGAAACAATCAGAATATCATCCAATATGTACTATTTACTTTGTTGGAAATACTGGTGAACAGTGGCCAATCAGTAGTTTCATATTTTTTAGACAGAGGGCCTGAGCACAAGATAATGGTAATGGAAGTGGGGCAGGGGCTGCCTCCGGATTTGTTGGGTGTTGAGATCGGGGCCCAGGGGCCCAGGGGGCTCGGGGGTGGGGGGAGCCGGAGAAGTTCTCCATGTTGACCTGGAGTGTGGTGGTTCCCGGGTACACACACATGCAAAGGTCCTTGAGCTGGACCTTTTGGATTCCTGTTTTCAGGCTGTGCTGTATTTCAAAGCAAGCAAAGAAAAAACAAAACTTTGGTGCCTGGCACTCACTTTTATGTCCCCAGCCTGCCAACTGGGTGAGGAAGGGGGGAAGGGCATTTAGAACTCAGTGACTTCTGTACGTTCTTGGCCAACTGAATGTCCCCATGCTCTCGGCTCCTTGCCGACGCCACCAGGAGCCTCCCTAAAATCCCCCTGGATCTGATCTCTCCCTTCATCTTTTCACTATACAGAGACCCTGAGGTCCAGATGGGAGAACACACTTAGATATAATAACCAAATGCCCCAGACTCCGGTATGCTTGCATTAACATCATGACTTCAACTCCTTGGGTCTCCGTCCAGGTACAAAATTTGCTGGTCCTAATGCAAAATTTAAATCTGAGGCCTCTTGTTCTTGAAAAAAAAAGTGTTTTCCCTTTTTTGTGTGGTCTCTCCTCTCTGCCTGTCCAGTATTTTCTGTTTGCTATGTAGTTTCACACTCTCTCAGGCACAGGGATACTCACGGGGCTGGCGCAGATCCTCAAAGGACTGGGCAGTCTGGGCACAGCCCATCATGACCTTGCCCAGTGCGTGCCAGGGGCCCAGGTCAGCAGCAGTCATAGGCAGGGCTGGGGAAGCAGAGCTGAGACCCCTTCCCCAGGGGCTGTGAGAGGCTGGGCCACTTGTGAGCCAAGGCTCCAAAGCCCCATTGTTTCTCCACTGGCCCATCGATCTTTACTTACAAAACACAAATGCAAACAGGAAATTACTAATGATTTCAGGAGGAGACTGCAGTACAGTACTCCAAGTGCGGGGGCCCAAGTGCAGAGGCAGCTGCACTGGTCACATGCCATAAGGCCAGCCCTGAGGGCAGACTCAAGGCCTCTCTCCCAAGGCCATGTCTTGCCCAGAGTTTGTGGCCCTTTGTGGGATATCGAATAGTTAGTAGTGATGTTGGGGCCTCGAAAGAGTCATGGACAGGCTTCTCGCCTGTGCTGCTTTTCCTCCAGGACACCTGGGCATGCAGCATGCAGCCACCTGCCTGGAGGAGGAGGGGAGGAGGCGGGGAGAGTGGGCGGGGCCTACCGAGATCTGCCGAACTGGGCCACGTTCTGCCCAAAGCCAGCTCCGTCCCCTTGGAAGACCATGGGCTCTGCCACATCCAAGTTGAATCCATGACAAGAAGCCAGAGCTGAGGAATATGGGGAGGTGGGTGGGAAGGACAGTCAGAGAAGCCTCACTCCTCCGGACCCCTAACTTCTTGGAGTCTTGATGCCCACACTCCTCCAGCCTTGGTTTCCCCTCTTCTTTGTTTCCTGATTTGCCAGCTGGGTGGTTCCTGTCTCTGTCCCTCCCTCAAAAACAATCAAAGCACAATGCAAAATACAACCTAGAGAAGTGTCCCTTCAAGGGCACTTCAAAGGACACCCATAATCTGAAATTAGACCTGTCACCTCCTGGTTGTTGGATCAGGACTGTCTTTTAAAGGTAAAGTGACCGCACAGTTTACTGTCCAAATGGGGACCTTCTGAGAGTGACAGGGACGCCACTAATAGTTACACCAGGGGCACTGGGACTGCCCCAGGCAAACCAGGGCATATGGCCCCCATTTAAAGACTGTCCTACTTCATCTCCTCATAAACAGAGACCTTAAGGCCAGATTGGAGAGCACACTCGGAGTTCTGTGGTTGACTCTGAAATGTATGTTTCCCTCGCCCTCTCCCTCGGTGCCAGGCTCTAGGAGGGCAAGGACCCGCCTCGTCTCAGTGCCTGGCCTTAGCAGGCGACCGATGACTCTTTGCCGATGACCAGAACTGCACAGTTGCTGACCCAGCTGGGAGTCCAGCCCTCTCCCCTGACCCTTCACTGACCAGTCTCTTCCCTGGCGGCTAAGCTTGGAACCCTGGGAGAAAACCCCACCATTTCGAGGGCTTTTTCTTACTCTCTCACACCCAAGCAACCACCTTTTCTCCCCATTCCTCCTAGAATTCCAAGTTCTCTCTGTACTGAGGACGCGGCTTCAACCCCAGGCCGAGGGAAGCTCTGTGGAAGCCAAGCACCAGGCAGGACAGTGACAGGAGGGTCCGCACACCTCAACCCGGGGTTCCGGGAAGAGGCCAGATGCTCCGGTTTCGGAGACCCTACTATGGCCACATGCAAGGGAGCCTCACGTTCCACGTCTTCCTGTCAAAGCATGATTCTGCTTCTGAGCCTGAAGGCAGCCCCTCTGATCTGATAACAGCAAGCTATCAAGGGTCTCAGTGTCAAGTGTCCCACGGCCAAGCAGGTGACATCAGGGAGTCTAGTGGGAGAACGATGGGCCCTTAGACACTGTGGACCTTCTACAGGGGCAGCGCCACCAGGCTCTCGTCTCCGGAGCTGCCAGACCTTTTCCCTTTCTCGGGAGAAGCTGCACATCTGGATTTTTGTGTGAAATCCGACCTTTAAGTGACACACAACTTAATTTTAAATGACACACGAATGTGGCCCTGACAGGTGTCAGCCCCCAAAGCCTCCTCTGGCAGCAGTGGGACAGCCAACCTGAAACCAGGACTTGGGGGAATCCCAGGACCCAGGAGGTGGTACCCACCCTTCCCTGCTTCTGTAGCCTCCTGTCCGGCTTGCTGGAGCTGACTCTCTCCCCCACACAGTGCCCACAGCAGGGCCCCTCAGGAGGGCATGTGCGGAGGCAGCTCAGCTCTGCCCGGGCACATCCACCAGCCCACCTCCCACCCCCTTTGTTCAGGCCATGCCCCTCCCCCAGCCGTCGCTCCTGCCAGGGGCCTGGACCTGGCCTCCTCCCCTGCCTTCAGCCCCTTTTGAGAGCTGTGTGAGCTGCCGCCAGCCCCCGCGGCCTTCCCAGAGAGACCCCACCAGGTCTCCCAGCCTCCCAGCCGGAGGCACTCACCGCCCAGGAAGAGCGCTGCTCCGAAGGCCATCACTGAGCAGCACCGGAGAAGGGCCGAGGGCCGAGCCACGGGGCACAGAGGGCTGCTCAGTGACAATAGTTGCTCAGGCCCTCGCACTGAGAAGAGAAAGGCACATTGAGGAAGTCCTCCGTTAACCATACAGCAGAAGTGGGCAAAAAGCCAAAGACTCTCTTGGAGAAAATCACCCATACTCTCCCACAACCACCCTCTAGGGCCTGGCTGTCCCAGAAGACCACCCTCCCCCGGCCCTTCAGACCCAGTGGTACCCAGGGGTGGCTCTCGGTACGATCCTGGTAGCCTCAGAAACCAGGTGACATGAGCAGAAGTGGTAGAACAGGTGGCTGCAGAGGCCACTGCATGGATATGAGCCTGGAGAGGGGCAACCGTCCCTCAGGTAGCAGGGGTGGGGGAGGGAGGAGGTACATGGGTGAGGGTGCTGTTTTTAAAAGCAGACCCCATTAAGAAAGAGAAGAACAGATAACTAAACTGGTGAAGTTATACAATGGACTTACTAGGGAACAGTAAATAACAGATACATGGAACAACATGGATGAACCTCAACAATATCATAAATGAAAGAAGACAGTTACCAGAATGCAGAATGTATGAGTCCTTTTATATGAACAGGGGCAACTAATCTAGAAAGATAGAAAACAGACAAGTGCTCGCTTCTGGTGGGGTAGGGAGGAAACTTCTAGCATTCTTTTAAATTTAACATTTAGCACTAAATATTTTAATATTTGTTAAATCAGCGAAGGGTAGTTGCTACTTTTCCCCTGTAATTTTTTGTGTGCATTAAGTATTACACAATTAAACATAAATATTTTGTAACAACATGAAAAAAGTTCCAATATATAAAAGCCCAAGAGTAGACTTAGAAGGTTGAAATATATGATAAAATCCCTAACACTTAAAATGTAGGTTAACTGTCAAGTGTAGACAATATAAGACAGTTTTCTAAACAAAAAATGTAGCCCCGTTAAGTTGCGCTGATATTTAACGGACAGAAGGAATCAGACGCTGGGAAGGGGCACTGATGGTGCCCTCGGTGGCTGGGCCAAGGACTGCAGTGACTGGCTTCGAGGCCGGCTTCCCTGCTTTCTGCAGACAACTCTTAAAGAGAAAACCACAGTCTCCAAATCTCATCTCTCACGCTAAAAGCCCATGATGTCAAACCTAGATTTAATAAATACCTAATCTAATTGCAGTTTCAACTTCTCCCAGAAACAGAGTCTTAATGAAGCAGTCTGGGATTTTCTGGTCAAGCACCGAAAAGGTGGTCTGTCACATGGACCCTCCCCCGTCCACCCAAAAGGAAGCCAGGGCAATCCTCCCCCTTGCCTGCTCTTTCACTCAAAAGAAGTCCTGGTCTAAAAATAATCCTCTCCTGTCCTTTGCTAATAACTGCCCTGCCCCATCCTTCTTCCTATAAAAAGGCTTCCATCTTGTACAAGCCCTCCAAGCACCCTTCGCCTGGCTGGACAGGATGCTGCTTGATTCATGAATCACTTAATAAAGTGATTTTTAATCCTCACCCAAGGATATTTTTCTATTTATCCTCAGATAGAATGAAAGAGAGAGAGAGAGAAACATGGATGTGAAAGAGACACATCGACTGGCTGCCTCCCACACTTGCAACCGGAATCGAACCCTCGACTCATTGGTCGGTGGGCCGATGCTCTGACCACTGAGCCAAATTGGCCAGAGCTTATAGACACAATTTTGAATGATATCACATTTCATACATAATCTTTAATTTTGTACTTCCCTTCACAAGCAAGGCTTAAGGCTAACTAACGTTGCTGATTTCAGCAACTGGAAAGATTTCGACCTTTACTTCCACTGTATTATCACTTGTCTCAGCAAAAGACTTTTGTTTCCAGTCCTTTTTAAAGAACAATAAGGGCAAATTGCAAAAAGATAAACAACTACTTGCAAAAACCACACAGTGTCTTTTCACTGGCGGTGCTGAAGGTGCTGAAGGTGCCACACCGGCTCCTCCAGCAGTCGTGAGAGATGTGACTCAACCCTGGGCACCCTCAGGGCACTTACTGGGGTTCTACCCTTAGGAGAACCACCATCTCACTAAATATTTTTAAGGCTTGTGGTACTATCATTTATAATAAGAAATACGTATTTTGTCTTTGTCCTGTTCTGGCACAGAGCTCTGAAAATTCTTGGAATTTCCTAAGTCATAGAAGTATAACTGCAGAACCAACTAAAACTGGTCCTATCCCGTTTCTAACGAGATACTGAGTTGCTTTTCAGAGACAACAGACCCAAACTGCAAGTCATGGCGCTCAAGCCTACAAAAAGGAGAGAGCTTGACCTCCATCACGGAACCAAAGGCCCAGGACATTCCCGGAACTGGAACACCAGAACCGTTCAGAAGCGCGGGGTCCATTGTCCAGAAAGACCCAGTGTGAACCATCAATGGCCAAGTTCCAGAGCTCTTCAAAACCTGCCTGCCAGCACTTCCCCTCCTAGCCTGTTCCCCTTAACCCTGACAACGGGCCTGAACCCTGGATTTGAGCCTCGGCTTCTCTGTCCTTGCTGGTCAACTTAGCAATAAAAGTTTCTTTTTTTCTTTTCCTCAAAAGTCGATGCCACAGCATTAGTGTCACGAGCACACTGGCTATGCATATTGTCTTTCCTATAAGCCACTCAATGCTCTGACCCCCAGATAGTATCAGGGGTGCCTGATTGAGGTTAGGACCCTAGGTGGTCACTGGGAACCTCTAGGTTCCAAGTAACAGCATTGAGCCAACACAGGTGACTGTGCCATCAACTGAGCCTTTATTACTGAAGGTTTAATCCAAACCACAAACACATCAGAACACACACAAGTCCTGGGGTTAACAAACTGAAAATCCAAGCATCCCAAATGTCCTCCAGGCCGGGCTGTTCGCAGAGCTGTGGTCACTGGTCACTCAGAGTCAGGGAAGCCTCCGCGTCCAGCGAGGCCACATCGGGCGAGGGAGGCTGCCGAACCAGCTCGAGAGAGCAAGGCCCCTTTATAACCAACGGCCACCAAGCCAGACACTCGAGCTGTCAGCACAGATCACTCGCAGGAGGCTGAATAGCAAGTGTCACTTCAGTTTCACTTTTATCCGTGTGGAGGTGTCTCCCTTCATCTGCACTTGTTCGATAAGCTGTGGTCTCTGAGATTAGTCCTTGAGTCCCAAATCAGGATATTGGCAACATCTGTGGAGGTGCCTAGTCATCCTTACCACTTGCACCTGTGGGTCCCTCCCTTGCCTGGCAGCCCAGCACTTGGCTGTGGGTCCAGACTTCTATGTGTTCAGACAATGAGGTTCAAACGCAAGGAGTTAGTTATACTAACTCTGCTGTCACAGTTGGCTCCAGAGTGTGTCAGGCAGCAGGCCCTTGCTCCAGAACAGGAGCAATAAATGTATCTCTTGTTACGTTAATGAGGTGACGTTAGAAATCACCCAAGGATGGGGGCTGTTTGTCAAATAGAGCCAACCATGTTATTAGAGTTGGAAGTTTCAATCCCACTCTCCACCTATTGGGGGGTAGGGCCTAAAGGCTGAGTGCAATCACCAGTGGTTAATGATTGCATCAGTCATGCCTGTGTCATGAAGCCTCCATAAAACTCAATCGACCGGCATGCAGAGAGCTTGCAGGTTGGTGAACACGGGCAGGTTTGTGGAGATTGGCGCACTCAGAGGGGGCACGGAAGCCAGGCCTTTTCCACGCGCCTTGCCCTACATGTCTTCCCTGAGGCTGTTCCTGAGTTATCCTAAACTGGTCATCTAAAGTAATATGTTTTTCTAAGTTCTGTCAGCCGTTGGAGTAAATTAACCAAATCCAAGGAGGGAGGGTCATTGGCGCCTCCAGTCTATGGTCAGTAAGCCACAAGCACAGGTGGTATGACCGAGGCTTGCAGTCAGCGCCTAACGTGGGGTGGGGCACTCCTGCAGGACTGCGCCCTTAACCTACAGACTCTGACACTGTGTCCAGGCAGACGGTGTCGGAATTGAGCTGAACTGTAGAATACCCAGCTGGTGCTGAAGAATTGCTTGGTGGTGGAAAAAAGTCCCCCACCCCACATATACCCCCCTGGAATTTGGGTGCTTAGAACCATTAAAGTTATATGTAAAAAAATAATTAAACAATACATTTAATAATCTTTTCAAATCAGTGTGAAGGAAGACATTTTTGCAAACTTCCACCAGAATGCTCCGTGCCTGCCTCAGTAACGAAAAGCAAGAATACAGCTCCTCATGGCTTAATTTCCACATCCAGTGTTTTCTTTGTCTTTTTATTTTTATTTTTTTAAACTTATTTTTATTGTTGAATGTATTACAGATATTACTCCTTTTTCCCCTACTGAACCCCTCCTCCCCGCTCCCGCCCCCCTCCTGCACTCCCCACACTATTGTCAGTGTCCACTGGTTATGCATATATGCGTATAAGCTCTTGGGTTTATTTCTTCCCACCCCTTACCCCTTCTACCCCCCTTCCCTTTGAAGTTTGTCAGTATAACAACCAATTTGTACTTCTTTTTTTTTTTTTTTTTATCCTCACCCGAGGATATTTTTCCATTTTTTGTACAGATAGAGTGGGAGGGAGAGAGAGTAAGGGAGAGAGAGAGAAAGATCGACGTGAAGGGACACATCGAGTGGCTGCCACCCGCACGACCAACCAGGGCCGGGGACAAACTGCAACCGAAGTACGTGCCCTTAGCGGGAACCGAACCCGGGTCTCTCCGGACCGCAGGCCGACGCTCTAACCGCTGATCCAAACTGGCCAGGGCCCAATTTGTACTTCTTAATCCCTTCACCTTTTTCACCCATTCCCCCAACCCCCCTCCCATCTGGCAACCAACAGAATGTTCTCTGTATCTATGAGAATGTTTCTGTTCTGCCTGTTCATTTTGTTTGTAGATTCAATTGTTGATAGATATGTATTTATTGCCATTTTGTTTGTTTATATTTTTTATTTTTTTCTTCAAGAAGACCCTTCAACATTTCATATAATACTGGTTTGGTGGTGAAAAACTTCTTTAGCTTTTCCTTGTCTGGGAAACTCTTTATCTGTCCATTGATTCTAAATGACAGCTTTGCAGGATAGAGTAATCTTGGTTGTAGGTCTCTGCTTTTCATCACTCTGAATATTTCTTGCCAGTCCCTTCTGGCCTGCAAAGTTTCTTTTGATAAATCAGCTGACAGACTTATGGGAGCTCCGTTGTAGGTAAATAATTGCTTTTAGGGAAGTTTTCTGTCATTATTGCTTCAAATAGGTTTTCAATTTCTTGTTCTCTCTCTTCTCCTTCTGGCACCCCCATGATGCGAATGTTGGCACGCTTGAAGTTGTCCCAGAGGCTCCTTACACTATCATTTGTTTGGATTCTTTTTTCTTTTTGCTGTTCTGATTGGGTGTTTTTTGCTTTCTTATATTCTAAACTAATGATTTGCTTCTTGGCTTTACCTACTCTACAATTAAATCTCTATAAATTATTCTTTATTTCAGTTAGTGCCTTCTTCATTTCTGACTGGTCTTTTTTTTTTTTCCTGACTGGTCTTTTTTTATGCTCTTGAGGCCCTCACTAAGTTCACTGAAGTTCTCACTAAGTTCATTGAGCAGTATTTTGAACTCTGCATCTGTTAGATTGCTTATCTCCATTTTGTTTAGTTCTTTTCCTGGAGTTTTGTTCTGTTCTTTCTTTTGGGACATGTTTCTTTGTCTCCTCATTTTGGCTGCCTCCCTGTGTTTGTTTCTATGCATTAGGTAGAGTTGCTATGTCTCCTGGGCTTTATAGGGTGGCCTATTGTGTACTAGGTGTCCTGTAGGGTCCAGTGGCATAGCCTCCCTGGTCTCCCAGCTGGGCCTTCGAGGTGCACCCCTCTTGTGGACTTTACACCCTTCTGTTGTAATTGAGTCTTGATTTCAGTCTCTATGTAGCTGCTTCTTTAATTTCATAGTTCAGCTTGATTTCAGGCGGTTTTGAATGATAGTTGTTCTGTAGTTTAGTTGTAATTTTGATGTGGTTGTGGGAGGCAAGTCCCGTGTTTACTTGCACTGCCATCTTGACTGGAAGTCTGGTTTTCTTTGTCTTTGTCTACTCTTCATTTTTATTAAACAAGAAAATTCTAACTCAAAATTATAGGTCAGTGGGATGGCGGCACGTGTTGACAGCTGTGTATGATAGTTCTAGATTTTCAGATAAAACATGAAAGTATAAGTTAGGGAGAAGTGTCTCAGATTGCTTTCAAAGCTTCGTCAGATGATAAGTCAATGAGCATTTCAAAGAGGGAAGCTTGAGTGCTGAGATTTGGGGAGAGAAGCAGATGGATGCCTACTCCTGTTTTTAGCTGCATTTGATCAGAGGCTCTATACTCGGTGCAGATTTAAGATGCGGTTTTATGCCTATTATTTATTTGTTTTTCTCTGATGAGTAAAAAACATCTTAACTTCAGGGGAAAGCTTGTAATTCAATATAGTCTTTAAAAAATTCCAATAGCTTTTCCTTCATATTTAAAATTGTGATATTTTGTTCCTATAAAGACAGGTTTAAGCTATTTAAGATACTGAAAAATATATTGCTGAGGTGTGAAGCTTAAACAAACCATTTAAGATTTTAAAACTAGATTTACAGTCATCATCAAAGTCTGATAAAATGCTTTAAATCTCATTAATCACTTTTAAATCCCACATGATTTAAATGGAATACTACTCAGTAATAAAAAGGTATAAAGTATCAGTACCCTCAACAATATGAATGAATCTCAAATTATCCTGAATGAAAGAAGCCTAACATAAGATAGCAAATGCTGTATAATTCCATTTATAAAAAATCTTTTAAAATGCAAACTAAGTCCAGCCGGTGTGGCTCAGTGGTTGAGTATCAACGCATGCACCAGGAGCTCACTGGTTCAATTCCTGGTCAGGGCACATGCCCAGGTTGTGGACCCAATCCCCAGTGCGGGGCATGCAGGAGGCAGCCAATCAATGTCTCTCTTGTTGACGTTTCTGTTTCTCTCTCCCTCTCCCATCTGCTCTCTCTAAAAATCAATAAAGAACCCTGGCCAGTTTGGCTCAGTGGTTAGAGCGTTGGCCTGCGGACCAGAGAGACCCGGGTTCTGTTTCCACTAAGGGTATGTACTTCAGTTGCAGTTTGTCCCCAGCCCTGGTTGGGGTCATGCGGGTGGCAGCTACTCGATGTGTCTCTCTCTCACATCGATGTTTCTCTCTCTCTCTCTTTCTCCCTCTCCTTCCCACTCTAGCTGAAGATAAATGCAAAAGTGTCCTTGGGTGAGAATAAAATTAAAAAATCAATAAAGAATAAAAAAACACCTAGAAATAAATTTTTTTAAAATACTCAACCCAAGGATATTTTTCCATTTATCTTTAGACAGAGTGGGAGGGAGGAAGAGGGAGAGAGGGAGAGGGAGAGAGAGACATCGATTGGTTGCCTCCTGAAGTACCCTGACCAGGGCTGGGACCAAACCGCAACTAAGGAAAGTGCCCTTAACCAGAAACGAACCTGGGACTCACTAGTACACGGGCTGACGCTCTAACTGCCAAGCCAAACTGGCAAAGGCACTAGGAATAAATTTAACTAAAGATGTAAAAGACCTGTACTTGCCCAGCTGTAGTGACTCAGTGGACTGAGCATTGTCTCATGGACTGAGAGGTCCCGGTTTGATTCTCAGTCAGGGCACATGCCAGGGTTTCAGGGTAGATCCCCAGTAGGGGGTGTGCAGGAGACAGCCAATCGATGTATATCTCTTATATCGATGTTTCTATCTCTCTCTCCCTTCCTCTCTCTCTAAAAAATCAATAAAACCATTAAAAAAAATAAAAAAGAACTGTTCTCAAAAAATTATAAGACACTGAAGAAAGAAATTGAAGTGGAAGCATATACCATGTTCATGCATAGAAAGAATTAAAATGTCCATACTACCCAAAGCAATCTATAGATAGAATCAATGCAATTCCTATCAAGATTCCAATGATGTATTTCACAAAAGTAGAACAAATATTCCAAAAATTTATATGAAACCACAAAAGACCCCAAATAGCCACAGCAATCTTGAGAAAGGAGAACAAAGTTGAGGACTCATCCTACCTGATAAACACACTACATGGCCACAGTAATAAAAACAGCATGGTACTGGCACAAAAACAGACATACAGATCATGGAGCAGAATAGAGAGCCGAGAAATAAACCCATGCCTTTATAGTCAGTTAATATTTGACAAAGGAGGTAAGAACATACTATGAGGTAAAGAGAGTCTATTCAGCCCTGGCCGGTTTGGCTCAGCAGTTAGAGTGTTGGCCTGCGGTCTGGAGAGACCCGGGTTCAGTTCTCGCTAAGGGCATGTACCTTGGTTGCAGTTTGTCCCCAGCCCTGGTTGGGGCGTGTGGGTGGCAGCCGCTCGATGTGTCCCTTTCACATTGATGTTTCTCTCTCTCTCTCTCTCTCTTCTTCTCTCTCCTTCCTACTCTATCTGAACAAAAAAATGGAAAAAAATGTCCTCAGATGAGGATAAAAAAAAAGAGAGAGTCTATTCAATAAATGTGTTGGGAAAACTGGACAGATATGTGCAAAAAAGTAAACTAGACCACCTTCTTACACTACACACAAGAATAGCCCAGACGGTGTGGCTCAGTGGTTGAACATCAACCCATGCACTAAGAGGTCACTGGTTCGATTCCTAGTCAGGGCACATGCCCAGGTTGTGGGCCTGATCCCCAGTGAGTGGCATGCAGGAGGTAGCCATTCAACGTTCTCTCTCATTGATGTTTCTGTCTCTCTCTTCCTCTCCCTTTCTCTAAAATAAAATAAATAAATAAAAGAATAAACTCAAAATGGATTAAAGACTAAAAGTTCAGACTAGAAATCATAAAAATCCTAGAAGAAAACATAGGCAGTAAAATCTCAGATACTTCTCATAGCAATATTTTTTCTGACATATCACCTCAGGCAAAGGAAACAAAAGAAAAAATAAATACATGGGACTACATCAAGCTAAAAAGTTTTTGCACAGCAAAGAAAACCACCAACAAAATGAAAAGCCAACCCACCGAACGGGAGAACATATTCATCATCAATGATACATCTGATAAGGGGTTAAATTTACAAAAAATCTATACAACACAACACCAAAACAAAGAAACAATCTAATTAAAAAATGGGCAAAGGACCTGAATAGACCCTTCTCCAAAGGGAACATAGAGATGACCAATAGACATAAGAAAAATGTTCAATGTCACTAATCTTCAGAGAAATGCAATGAGCTATCACCTCACACCTGTCAGAATTGATATCATCAATAAGTCAACAAGTATCAGCGAGGATGTGGAAAAGAGGGAACCCTTGTACACTGGTGGTGGGAATGCAGACTGGTGCAGTCACTGTGAACAGCAGTATGGAGTTACCTCAAAAAGTTAAAAATAGAACTGCCTCATGACCCAGCAATTCCACTTCTGGGACTATATCCAAAGAAACCTGAAGCACTGATATGAAAGAATACATGGCCCTGGCCGGTTTGGCTCAGTGGTAGAGTGTCAGCCCGTGGATCAATGAGTCTCGGGTTCGATTCTGGACAAGGGCACGTACCTTGGTTGTGGTTTGTCCCCAGCCCCGGTTGGGGTCGTGCAGGAGGCAGCCAGTCGATGTGTCCCTCTCACATCGATATTTCTCTCTCTCTCCCTCCCACTTTATCTGAAGATAAATAGAAAAATATCCTTGGATGAGGAATAAAAAAAAAAGTGAAAGAATATGTGCTCCCCTATATTCATTGCAGTGTTATTTATAATAGCCAAGGTTTGGAAACAGCCCAAATGTCCATCAGTAGATGTGAGGATGAAAAAGCTGTGGTACATATACACAATGGAGTACTACTTAGCTGTTAAAAGAAAGAAGGAAATCTAACCCTTTGTGACAACATGAATGGACCTGGAGAACATTATGCTAAGTGAAATAAGCCAGTCAGAGAAAGGCAAATACCATATAATTTACTTATATTTTGAATCTAATGAATAAAATAAAATAAATAAATAAATAGAAGCAGACGTATAGGTAGAGAACAGATTGACAGCTGTCAGAAGGGAGGCAGGTTGTGGGGCTGGATAAACAAGGTGAAAGGATTATGCAAAAAACAACAACAACAAAAAACAAAACAAAACCTTATAGACACAGACAACAAAACAGTAATTACCAGAGGGACAGGAGAGGGGGTGGAGGCAGAAGGGATCGAGGGGGAATAAATGGTGACAGAAAGAGACTTGACTTGGGGTGGTGACCACATAATACAATATGCAGATGACATTACAGAATTGTACACTGGAAGCCTATGTAATTGTATTACCAATGTCACCTCAATAAATTCAATGAAACTAAAACCCACCTTCACACAGGATGTCCAGTATACCCCTGGCCACGGTGTCACAAGATCAATTTGCCTTCACATAAGAGAGGCAATGATGGAACTTTCAAGTGCTTCCCAGGCTGCCTGCGCGGCCCACAGTGTGTCAGAGGACGGAGGCCTGAGATCCGCGCCTGTTCTCCTCTGCACACCAGTCAAACGGCCCGTCACATGGATGATACAACGTGAACCTGTGAAGACCCGCCTCTGCTGCTGGACATTGTGAGGGAGAGGGTGGGCAGTGAACCCACAGGAAATTCGAGGCCCAGGCACTGCTGTCAAGTTTTCTTGGTGGTTTAAGACACACGGGGTACAGAAGCTGCGGCTGAGGGGGCACTGAAGCCTCTGGGACCTCCGAGCACGTGTAGGAGGTAAGAGCCTTCACGGGGCTTGGGCCTTGGAGGACTGTTGTTCCCCACCCGGCACAGTGCCTCCATGCCTTATACTGCTGGCAAAGAAAGGGCACATGTGTGACTGGGCACTGGAGCAGCAAGTGCCTTTGAAAAGGCCACAATACCAGTGACGCAGACGGGAGCCCCGGGCATCTCCAGGGAGGGCTGCCATCTGAGTTAGCTGCATCTGTGACTCCAGAAGGTAAGGGTCGGCGCGGTGGCAGAGACAACAGGAGAGAGTGCCCCTAGGATTTTGGTCCCAGCTCTGGAAGGGGGCAGAACCAGATACACCCCATAGAGCACCAGCTCTGAGCAGGGTACACAGCGCTCCTCCTGCAGAGCCTCTCGAGAAGGAAGAGCAAACCATGGAAAGAACTTCCCTTGCTATTGAGGGGTGGGTGGAGAATATGTTTCATTGGCCACCTCTGCCATGGCTCAAATTCCCACTGACTACGTGGATCCCTATTTGCTGCAGAGGAGCGCTCTGTCCATCAGCCCACAGTCTCTAGAAATGCAGGTGCTACTAGGCCCTGTAGAGCACGCAAGCCCCCAAAGGTCCCTACCTCTATTTCTGTGGCAGCCCCTGCAGCCTATAGAGAGGGTATGATGGGAAATGCCTGCTGAGGCTTGTACACAGGTGGGTCTGGTCAGGGCAACCAAGCCACATGGGATGGCAGTAGCTATTCAGCCCAACACTGACACCATCTGGAATGAAACAGGAACAAACCATAGCAGACAGTGGGCTGGTGGTTTGGCTGGTGATCACTGAATAGCCCTGGCCGTTAACCCTTTGCACTGACAGTTGAGATGTTTTAAAGGGATTGAAGCTATGACTTGGACCATGGGAAGCTCAGGAGTGAACTATCATAAATAAACTCTGTGGGGTTAAGATTTGTTGAAAGACATTTGGGACTTCCGGTCAAGATGGCAGTGTAGGAAAACTTCCTCCTACAACCACAGTATAATTACAACTAAACTACAGAACAAATATCCTTCAGAACTGCCTGAAATTGAGCTGAATGGAAGTCCTACAACTACAAAATTAAAGCCACATTGAGATTGGTAGGAGGGACAGAGGCATGGAGGGACTGGTCCCACACTGACATGTGGCGGATAAAAATCAGGAGGGACACCTCGGCTGTGAAGATCATTCCTGAGGAGCAAGGGGTCCCTGTCCCACACCAGGCTCCCAGCTCAGGGTTCCAGTGCCAGGAAGAGAAGTCCTCATAGCTTCTGGCTGTAAAACCAGTGGAAACTGAGGCTGAGGGAGGCTGAGGCTACTAGAGCCCCAGGCAGTTCCTCTTAAAGGACCCACACATGGACTTACTCAAACTTACTCCTTCTGGGCTCCAGCATTGGGGAGCAAGCTTGAAAGGCACCAGAGATATAGGGGGAAGAACTGAGTTGTTTGGCATTGGGGAAAGGGCTAAAGAGACAGCTTTCTCCCCCAGACAGACCTGCTGGCGGAGGCCGTTGTTCCTTTGGTGAGCCCTTCCCCCATGGGGCCAGCAGATGGGCACTATATCTGGGACTCCAGCAACCTGACTCACACTGTTTGCCCTGCCCTGTTGATTTGCTGAGGCCTTGCCCCACCCAACTTTTGGGCCCATCCAAGCAGTTTCCAGTGACTTTACCATAGGATTGGCCTGTTTTGGCTCCTGCTTTAGATTTTCCTAAATTCTCTCAAACAAGTAGCATTTGGCCACAACAAGCCCCATACCTCTCACTAAGTGGCCCCAGGCCAGGCACTAGAAGCAGCCAGCCTTGGCTCACAACTTGGCTTTTCCTGGGTACCTCCAAGCCCAGCACAAGAGGCAGCCATTGGCAGATCACTTTGTAGCTTATGCCTGGTGGTTCCAGGTAGAGCACAGCAGTGACCTTGGCCCAGAGCCAGCACACCCAGTAGACAGATGCAGACCACGTCAAAGCACCACCACCTAACCCCCTCCTCAAGTGACACACTCAATGAGTGGACTCAGTGAGTATCAGAGCTCTGCTGAAGTAAGTCTTGCTCTGTGTGGTGGGCCCCTACACAGCTGATCCTCCAAGGCAGTCAGAGGCCAGTGGTCAGTGGGCACAGCCAGTCCTTGCAGCTGATCAGCCTGAGTCAATCCCTCCCACTGACATCCCAACAGTAATCAAGACTCAATTACAACAGAAGGGTATAAAACTTACACAAGGGGTGCACCTCAAGCACCCAGCTGGGCTGATCAAGGAGGCTGTGCCACTGCTCCCTGCAGGACACCTACTAAAATAGGCCACCCTAGGAAGACTAGGAGACATAGCAACTCTACCTAATACATAGAAACAAACACAGGGAAGCAGCCAAAATGAGGAGACAAAGAAACATGTCCCAAATGAAAAAAAAAAACACAAAACAGAACAAAACTCCAGGAAAAGAACTAAATGAAATGGAGATAAGCAATCAATAAGATGCTTATAAGTAGTTCAAAACACTGCTTATAAGGATGCTCAGTGAACTTAGTGAGAATTTTAAGAGACGGTCAAGGAATTTTGAGGATCTCAAGAGCATAATAAATGACCAGTTCGAAATGAAGGATGCACTAACTGAAATAAAGAATAACTTACAGGGAATCAATAGTAGAGTAGGTGAAGTCAAGAAGCAAGCCCTCGATTTGGAATATAAAGAAGCAAAAAACACCCAATCAGAACAGCAAAAAGAAAAAAGAATCCAAAAAATGAGGATAGTATAAGGAGCCTGTGGGACAATTGCAAGCGTACCAACATTTGCATCATGGTAGTACCAGAAGGAGAAGAGAGAGGGCAAGAAATTGAAAACCTATTTGAAAAATAATGACAGAAAACTTCCCTAACTTGGTGAAGGAAACAGATATACAAGTCCAGGAAGCACAGAGAGTCCCAAACAAGATAAACCCAAAGAGGTCCATAGAAAGGCACATCATCATCAAAATGCAAAAGGTTAAAGACAAAGAAAAAAATTTTAAAAGCAGTTAGTTACCTACAATGGAGCTCCCATAAGGCTGTCAGCCGATTTCTCAAAAAAAAACTTTGCAAGCCGGAAGGGAGTGGCAAGAAATATTTAAAGTGATGAAAAGCAAGGACTTACAACCAAGATTACTCTATCCTGCAATGCTGTCATTTAGAATTGATGGCCATGTAAAGAATTTCCAGGTCTGCCCTGGCTAGTTTGGCTCAGTGATTAGAGCATCTGCCTGCGTACCAGAGTCCTGAGTTCAGTTCCTGCTAAGAGCACGTACCTTGGTTGCAGTTTGTCCCTGGCCCTGGTTGGGTTGTGCATGAGGCAACCACTTGATGTGTCCCTTTCACCTCGATGTTTCTCTCTCTCTCTTCCTTTCTCCCTCCCACTCTATCTGAACAAAAAATGGAAAATTGTTCTCAGGTGAGGATAAAAAAAAAATGGACCCAGAGACATAGAAAGGAGTATGGTTCAGACTGACAAACCTCAGAAGAGGGGACTGGGGTGGGGAGGGAAGAGATAAACCACAGAACTTATATGCATGTATGAGTAACCATGGATATAAATAACAATACTGGGGGAGGGGTGGGATTGAGAGAAGGGTGTCAATGGGGGGAATAGGAGAAACATCTGGAACAAAAAAATAAATAAATAAAATAAAATAAATAATTTTTTAAAAAAGGAGTTTGGATCCTAAGCTGGTGGATGGGGGAGATATTGTTGAGTGGAGGTAGAGGGCCACTTCCCAGCATTCCCTCAAATCACATGATCAACTGCTTCCCCCTTCTTTTTTTCTAATTAAAACATCCACATGGCCTGAGCACCCTTGTGGTGTCAGTGGCATGGGATCACAGGGGTGTGTTGACTCCCAGCTCAGTGACAGGAACCACTCTGAGCTTCATGCTGAGTGGCATAATAATAAGAATGACCTCATTGGAGGAAGCTGGTCCCTGACACAGGCCTTCAAAGTGCTCTCCAATCACTAACCATAAGCGAACAGTGTCAGCACATCTCAAGATGTGCAAAGAACATCTGTGCATTGATTCACTTCAATGACCTTTCTAGACAGAAGAGCAGCCACTGAGGGCAATGTCTTCTCCTTGCCACCCCCTCCCCCACAATGACATCCATGAGAATGAAGATTAGGAGATCAGGTTACCCCCAATAAGAGATGTTTATAACCCCTAATCTGCTTAACTGTCTTGTCCTGACCCCAGGCCTCAGGGCTGGCCAGGGTCTACTCTGATTACGATGTACCATGGCACCATTTCCACATCCATAAAAGACATTTATTTTAGACTTTTGACATGTTTCCCAATAAAGGTGCATACATCTTTTTGTGCAGAGTGTTAAATTTTTAATGCAAATATTTATTTGGGGGTTTTTTTGTTGTTGTTGTTTTGGGGTCTTTTTGTTGTTGTTGTTAATACTTTTTCATTGATTTGTTTTAAATAGAGTGGAATGAAGAGAGGGAGAGAGAGAGAAACATTGATGTGAGAGAGACACATCGGATTTGTTGCCTCCTAAATAAACCCTACCAGGGCCAGGGATTGAACCTGCAACCCAGGTACGTGCCCCTGACTGGGAATCAAACCTGTGACCTTTAGGTCCACGGGCCAATGCTCTAACTGCTGAGCCAAACAAGCCAGGGCATTAATGCAAATATTTAAAATGTGCAATGTTCATAATTAGGTTCTGGCATTTATTCCTCTTTAGAGCCTCAACAAGTGAAGTGGCCTGAGTCTCTATTAATCTCTGAGAGACCCTGAAGCTGGCTGAGCCAAAGTGGCACTGGGGGCCATGCCCCTCCTGGGGGAGGGGGCCACTCTTCCCTCATGGTCAGCAATGCCAACCAGTGCTGGAAGCCAAGTGTACAAAGTCTAATGCGAAGGCATTTCATTCCCAACTTCGTTTGGGAAATCCAGCCTGAGATTCCAGGAGCTGAGGCTGACAGTGTCTTACTAGAAATGAGGATGACAGGTAGGCACGGAGCACCACATGCGGTGTGCTCCAACGCCCATCTCCTGGAAATGGAACTGGATTCCTAACATGCAGCTGAACAACTCAAATGTTATCCTGTGATTGATGGGGAGCCACTGAAGCTGGGCGAGAATGAGCGGCTTGTTCACTGGCGGCTAGTGGAAGAAAGGAGAATGGAGCCTGAGACTGCCGTCCGTGTATATGTAGGTAGAAATCAGGGGGCATGGCAGGGGCCTGTCCTGGTGTTTCCAGGTGGAGCCTTGACAGGACAAATGGTCCTTCCCAGGCAAGCACATTGCACCAATAAGCTGCGCGCTCCCAAAGGGAGAAAGCAGCCTGACCCCAGCCTCCCTTGCGGAACGCGTGTTCCCCTCCAGCCTGCCTTGGGTGAGGGTAAAAGGGCCAGGAAACCCCTCAGGGCACAGCAGGAACAGAGGAGAGCAGGAGGTCGTTTTTTATATTTTTATCCTCACTCTAGGACGTTTTCGGGTTTTGTTTTTGTTTTTTTTTTGTTTTTGCATTTATCTTTAAAGAGAGTGGGAGAGAGAGGGAGGAAGAGAGAGAGAGAAACATCGATGTGAGAGAGACACATCGAGTGGTTGCCACCCACATGACCCCAACTGGGGCCGGGGACAAACTGCAACCGAGGTACGTGCCCTTAGTGGGAACCGAACCCGGGACTCTCTGGTCCGCAAGCTGATGCTCCAACCGCTGAGCCAAACCAGCCAGGGCAGGAGGTTGTTTCTTATTGACCAGCCTGGGGGTCTGATGTTTCATTTTCTGGGGCAGTTTGTCCATTTGCTTCGTCCATCATGTCCTTGTACTGACGTTTGAAGAAGCCAACCTGTAGGGCAGGAAGGAGAGGAAAATCAAGAAGTCCAGTGGAAGAGAGGAAAAGAGATGACGGGGAAGGGGAAGGACCTTTCTGGAACCCTTGTATGTTCGAGCAGTGCAGGGGTAACTTGATACACACTGTGGCGCTTAGACTGGACCAGTTCTGTGCACTGGGTAGAATTACCTTCAGAATGAGAAACCAAGACCCAGTGTGACCAAGCACTTGCCTGCAGTCCCGGAAGTAATCGGTGGTGGTGTCCACATAGAATTCAGGGTGGTGTTTTTTATGTTATAATTTGCTGACAAGGGAAACATGTAGAGCAGGGAAGAGTGGGGAAGAACGGGAGAGAGACGAGGAGGCCTGAGAAGCAGACGGAGAGGCACAAACACGGCGCTCAGCGGGGGACCGCCGAGCCATAGCTGGGAGAGCATCTCCCACATGCAGTGACTTAGCGAGCACGTGTGACCAACTCTACGGTGAGCTGCTTCTTCACTGTAAATAGTGGGATCAAATGCTGGTGGTGTCCGGTGTGGGAGGGACACTCACCTTGTACAGGACGGCTGTGATGAGCGCCAGCAGCAACAGCCCGCCCACAGAGCTGCCCGCAATGAGGGGGACGGGATCGTAGACCTCGTTCTCTTCCACCACCATCTCCATCTGATTTGGGGGTCAGAAATATCACACCTCTGGCTGTCTCAGACTCTACCCGGCTTCTCCAGTCTTTAACTCCCTCCCCTGCTTCCCCAGGCCAACCCCAAGGGGGAGAAACAGAAGCAATCATGGGTTTAGGGACCGCTGTCCCATTCAGGGATCTTCGTCCTTCCTCCCCCGGGCTTGTGAGCCCCCCACCCAGCATCACAGATTCAGCGTCAGAAGCCCTCTCCCCAACCTGCCTACTGCCTACCACACAGTCACTACCTGAGCTCTCAAAAACGCCTCCTGTCCCGGAAGCTGGGAATACACAGATCTGCTGAACGTGATTTCAGCCACAGTCACGACCAGCACCTTCTTCTGCAGTGTCTGCAAAGAGGAGCAGGAGAGCTGGGAGCGAGCTCCGGGGAAGCTCAGTCACAGAAATGTCCTAGCTTGATTGAGGATGGGCACAGACCTCAGGTACCACCTGCGCCTGAGACAGGGCCCTGCCGTTGGGCCTACACACCTGGCTGACCCAGCGGAAGCTGAGGTTGCCCTTCAGGATGAAGTCAAGTTCCTCCTGGATGCCAAAGGAGGGGATGTCACAGCGGAACCTCTGGCAGTCAGCAATGGAGCAGTTCTGGGGACAGAGAAGCAGCATCAGCCCAGAGAGAGAGATGGGTTTGAAGGCAGAAGACAGCATTAAACCGTCTGATTTAAGGGGAGCAGCCACATCTGAATTCAGGAGAGCTGTTCAGCAGACATCTGATGTCACTTGGATTCCTGAATCAAATGCCTCTGATGTGCGGCTTAGAATGGGGGACAGCCAGAGTCCTCCTCACCAGAACAGAATTCTTCTGGATGAAGGTCCGGAAGTTGGACTCTGTGGGCGCTATCCTCTCTGAAGAGCAATGAATAGATGAGTTCTGGGAAAACAAAGAGAGCGAGCATCTCAGTGGGGACATCGGAGACCCATGAGGGACACAGGAAGTCAGGATAAAGGGCATCCGTGGAGGAGCTACACAGTCCTCGAGTACCTGGGGGTGGGAGATCTCCAGCCCTGTCCACACAGACACCTGGTTCAGCTCCACAGGCACCAAGAAGCTGATGCTGACAGGCAGGTCCCTCTGCCCCAGGTTGTTCGCCTGCGCAGAGGACAGTGAGGGCAGAGGCCGCAGCAGAGCCCACACCCTGCCCTCACCTCCAGCTCCCGGGCCACCAGCCCGTCTGGAGTCGCCATCGCTCACCTGGTATCTGTGCTGGACCAGGCTGCTTCCCTCCTCGGAGGCCGAGAAGTTGAGGTACTTGGTGGATTCCTCATGGCTAGGGAGAGAACAGCGTGGGTGGATCTGGAGTTCCAGGGGGACCTCCTGAGGATGCTCAGTGGGGCCTTGGGGTATCCCGGAATGAGGTCTGTGGCTGACTTGGGGTAGTGGGAAGGTTTAGGGAGCAGGGCTGGGCGTTGAGCTGGATGCTTGCAGAAGCTGCCCAGAGGAACTGCCAAAGTGGGGCTGGGCAGGGGTGCCGTGGAGGGGATTGAGTGTGTGCCACCGACTGCCTGGCGGAGCGGAGGCCAGGCCCCTCTGTGCCTCGCTGCTGCTTCCAGCCCTTCATGGCACGGAGGGTGCTGGAAGGGCATGTGGGACACAGCCAAAATCGGGGAGACTCAGGCTGACACTGTTGACAAGTATCTACTGGTCGCTGCTTCTGTCTGCACTCCTGCAGGTCTTCGGTGGGGCCCTTCTCTCCTGTTTCCTCGGCCTGGGTCTCAGAAGTGGAGGAGAGCCCACAGTAGACTCTGACTGCATCTCCACGCAGCAACACCTCCCCAGGCCTGCCGAGGCCCTGGAGCCCCAGTGGCCAACCTGGCCCCTCATATGGGGGGCTGTCCCATCTCTGTCCCTCCCTGCTCCTTGGGTACCTGTCCTTTGCCTGCACAGTCTAAATTCTAGACTACTGCTCCTATCCTGATGTTGCATCCTTGCTCTGCCAAGGGCCTTCCCCAAAGTGTCCCAGTCTCATCCCGGGGGCCCCTTTGAGTGCCCCTTCCTACAGAGTTACACCTGCAGAGGACAGCTGAGCTGTAGGGCCACACATGCCTAGATATGGTGTGTCCTGCCTTTTCTGCCCTGCAAGGTGTGCTAACCTCAGTGCATGCTCCAGCCATCAAGCTCAGAACATGCAACTGGCTGGGCTGCTGAGAGCCCCAGTGTGCGGTGTAAATGACAGTGGGAAGCTCTGGGCAGGAGGACATCCAGCGAGGCACATAGGTGGAAGTAGCAGGGGAATGGACCCAGGCTAAGCCACATGGGACCGCTACGTATCACAAATGCATGCATTCCACAAGGGCAGGGGTTTATGTCTGGGTTTGATTGCACACAACAGAGGCTCCATAAATGTTTGTTGAAGTCTGATGAGTGTATGGAAAGCAGCCACATCACTGTGCCTGAAACATAGTAAATGCTAGGAAGGTATCTGCCCAAACACTTGGCTCTTTGTTTCAAATGCCTCATCTACCCCTCCTTGGACTACATGTGAAGCTTTTCCCTGATTCCTTGCCTCTGAAGCAGGCAGGGTATTTCTTCCTCTCCTTCCCAAAGGGGCCCGGGGAAAGGAGGAGGAGCAACTCTAAAAGTCCTGTGAGCTGTAAATCTGTTCCTTGCAATGAAGAGTTGTCCCACTCAATTGCCAAGGGCCACGGCCAATGCCACAGGACCCTTCAATGTTTAGCTGAGTCCTCTTCTGACAGGAGGCCCTACCCACTCTTGGAAATGCACGTAACCTTGGGCTACAGAACCCCAGAGAGGCCTTAATAAGATTCTGCTTTAGATCAGGTTAACCTTACTCCCCTATGAGGCTGTGAGACCCTGGGAGACAGAGACATATCTCATATCTCTTATGGAACCCAGGACAATCTTGGGGCTTTGGAGAAAGCCTTCTAAGAACTGTAACCTCTATTAAATGTAAAATGCAATGATAATACCACACTTATTGTTATAGCTAGCCCACAGAAAACATTCAGTGATTGATTAGTAAGTGCTACTAGCAGTTATCACCCAGTGATTGGAAGGGTAGTGATAAAACATCCCAGGTGTTCAGTGTGTGCAGGGACTGAGAAGCTCCCCAAGCCCCATCAGAGTGATGGCAAAGACCTTTTCAGGTCTTGTTGTGGTACCTGCTGATCACAGTGTAGACAGCATACTTCACTGGGAGCTCCAGCTTGAAGGTGGTCTTGCTGCTCTTGGGGGTGTTATTCTCACTGGAGAAAAAGGAGAAGCCATTGGCAAGTGGTCCTGAAGAGGAGGCTGGGCGCAAGGGGGCGCTGCCCTGAAGAGGAGGCTGGGCGCAAGGGGGCGCTGCCCGGCTCACCTGCTCACATTAGCCCTCAGAAGCAGCTGGTTTCCCAGCATGGCCTTGGGGGAGACGTCAAAGGTGGCCACGAAGGTGATCTGAGAAAGAGACAGGCATGGGGGTTGGAGGCGGGGAGGTCATGGAGCAGTGAGACTGGGTGGGGCAGGGAGGTAGGTGGCAGAGCTGACCTGGGCACCCTCTCGGAAGATGATATGTTTGATGCTGCAGCGGGTGCTCCAGGTGTCCTGGCTCTCAGCTGAGGCGCTGTCACAGGTCAGGTGCAGGGACCGTGACAGCAGCTGGCTCTAAACCAGGACAAGTGAGCATTTGTTAGGGTTCCAGTGAGACTCCATAAGTAGTGACAGTTCCCTGGAATGAACCCTAAGGCTCTGTCTTTGAAAAAATCCTTATACACTATCTGGTCAAATTGCTTCCTAATGTAGAAATCCCAGATTTATTCAAATTTCCCCTTTTTTTATTTATTGTTGTTATTATATTTTTTAATCCTCACATGAGGATTTTTTTTCTCATTGATTTTCAGATAGAGTGGGAGGGAGGGAGGAGGAAGAGAGAGAGAAAGAGAGAGAGAGAGAGAGAGAGAGAGAGAGGAGAGAAACAGTGATATGAGAGAGACACATCGACTGGCTGCCTCCTGCATGACCCAACCAGGGCCAGGTATCGAATCGCAACCTAGGTACATGCCCTTGACCAGAATCAACCCCAAGACTCTTTGGTCCACAGGCCAACAGTCTAACTGTTGAGCCAAACTGGCCAGGGCTATTTATTGTTATTTTTTAAAGGCTTTCTACTATGGAAATTTTTGGACATACTCAAAACTAGAGAGACTAGATAAATTGAGCCCCACGCACCCTACACTCAGCTTAAATTACCAACATTTTTCTACTTTTGTTTTATTTAGCTGCTCTTTACTTTTTTTTTTTTATAATTTAAAGCACATTTCAAATATCACATTGTTTTATCCAGAAATACTTCAATGTACACCACCAACAGATAAGGGTATATTTTAACATAATCACGACACGCAACAAATCACGCCCAGCAAAATTAGCAATAACTCCTTAATATCAGTTAATATCCAGGTCATGTTAGTCTTCCTAGATTGTCTCCAAAATGTTATTTTATAGCTCATTTTAAAAATAAATATCCAACAGAGGTGCATATATTGCATTTGGTTGGTGTGTCTAGTACTTTGAATGATGGGCACTTGTCCCTCACGCAGCCGGGTCTTGCCATTTCTAGTGCATTCCTTCAAATGCGAATCAAAATATAACCCCATTGGGAACACCAGCCTAGGAGAGACATAGAGACCAACCAACCAACGTAATGTGTAGACCTACTTTAGATGCTGGTTCAAAGAAATCAAGTGTAAAAAGATATTTTTCAGACAATTGAGGAAATTTCATTACGGTCTCAATACCAAGGAATCACTCATGTCATTGGGTGTGAAAAGGCACTGGGTCATGTAGGATGTGGGGGCTGTTCAGAGTTATAGGATGAAATAGGGAGGCATGACCTGTCTGGGATTTACCTTAAAATACTTCACAAAGGGGAGGGGGCAGATGAAAAAAAATGTAGCAAAATGTTGATAATTGTCAAACCTAGGTGATAAGCTCTTGAGAGGTTTGTTGATCTCTCTACTTTTGTAAATGTTTAACATTTTCCATAAAATTTTTGTTGAGAATCTGTTTCACTTTGACTCCCATGGTCCTAGTTCTGTCTTCTAGAACAGGTATTGCCAAATGATAGCCCACCGCCAATTTGTATAGATAAAGTTTTATTGGCACACAGCCATGCTCATTCACTTACATATTGTCAATGGCTGCTTTCACTGTACACACAAGCAGAGCTCAGTAGATGTGACTAACACTGTATGGTCCACAAAGTTGAAATATTTCTTTTCTAGCCCTTTATAGAAAAAGGTATCCCAAGACCTGATCTAGAAAAACCAATAAATTTAACTCCTTCTTCTACAGGACAGAGTTTTAAAATATTTGAAGGCTAAGATATGTTTTCCTTTAAAAGGAGAATATTGATACGATGTGGAATACAAAGAAATCTGGGGCAGAGTCCCCCTCTCTCCACATCAGCAGCCTCCAGGGAGCTCATTTCTAATAGTCAGTGTGATGCCTAGATTCGAACACAACATGAACAAGCCCCAGTCTGAGCTTTGAACCCAGCACAGGAGGCTCTGTGGATCCCCAGCCATTAGCCACTTCCTTCCTCCGAAGGAATAATACCTGGCTCACTGCCACACGCCGATAAGACAGCCCAGGTGGGTAGGAGAAGGTGACCGTGGTTCCGTAGGAGTCCTCGCCGTCATTCCACACTTTCACTTCCATGTGCAGCTCCAGGTTACTCCCCACCACCAGGGTCTTCAAGCTAGGTGTTGGGGTAGAAGGCAGGAGATGATTCTGTGACTGGGGCTAGAAATGGTCTGGGGATGAAACACAGAGTGGAGAGGTGGGGGACGACGTGGGGGACCGGATGTCTGGTTTCTGCGCACAGGATAGAAATGTTAGGGAGAGCCAGGCAGGAGCTCTAGGCCCCAGGACTCTGACTGGGAGACCAGGGCAGGGCTAAGGAGGTGGACGCTCACCCTGAGAAGTGAAAGGAGATGCCAAGGTCATCCTGGCAGACATGGTCGGCTCCACAGTTCTTCTCGAAGGGGATCTGAGAGGGAAGGCAAAGCGGGGTTTTCTCCAGGGTCTGGAGTCCACACCTCTGCTCCCTCCTGAAGACCCCACACCAGGACTCACAGAGGCTGTGAAGTATCTGAGAGCATCTGTCGCCAGCATGGGCTGGAGGTTTCCAAAAGAAGAGATGGGCTTGCCCACCAGGGAGAAATTGAGACTCAAGATGATAGGGGTCACCGAGTCCTCCACACAAGCCTGGAAGGTGGACATTGAAGAGAGCAGGTGGCTAAGGAAAGCACCCTCAGAGTCACCTGCTCTGTCCTGTCTCCCCATCTGCAGAATGGGGTACCAGTGATTCCTCCCTGCACTTGTTAAACATTCATTGCGGAGACCTCGCCCTGAGAACCCTCTGCTGTGCTTGTCCTCCGCCTCGATCTCCCTTCCCCCAGCCGCCCACAGGCTCAGGGTCTTCTCAAACAGAGAGGCCTCCGTCCTCTCCCTGGCTTTCCCGGTCTTCATAGCATTCATCACTTCCTGACCCCTGTTATCTGGGAACTTGATTGGTTTTGCTCTGTCCCAAGCACTCCCTCCGGGCGTGGCTGTTCTGTCCCCGCCGTGTCCCTGGCACCCAGGGCAGGTCTGTGTCAGAAAGCTCAGTGCGAGAACCCCAGCCCTCTGCTCCGCCGTCCTCCGCAGCAGCCACACGCTTCCTGGAATGCAGCTGTGTGTCCTGGCGGTGGCGGCCAGTCCGTCTATCACTCACTCGCCCACTCCCCATCACTCACCTGGCTAACGAATGTTAGGCCCTCCTGCACGCAAGCTGCCACGCCGGGCTGAGCTGGCGTGAGGCCAGACACACCTCATTCCTCCCTGCCCAGCCCACTGCCAGCCTCAAAACCACCTCCATCCCAGCACTGCAGCCCCCTCACCGGGAGGAGCAACTTCACATTCTCACAGTGCTGTCCTAGCCCAAGAAGTCTGTCACGAGTCAGGTGCCGAGTGTTTGTCTCCTTGAAGATAGCGCGGGGATTCAGGCGGCCAGGGTCAAGGGTCAAGTCAAAGGTCACAGAGCTTTCGAGGTTGCCTGGCGGGGAAAGGAGGGGATAAGAGGGCCGAGGGAATCAGGAACTCCCCAGGTGGGCAAAGGGCCAGGCAGGAGACAGGCGTCCTGCGCCGGACGACTCCAGGGATCAGGTTGTCCCGGGCCAGAGAGGACTCACCCAGCCGATTCCTGGAACTTTCATGAACCTGAAGACAGATATCGGCAGCACCCAGTTCCTGGACGGAGGACGTGTGCTCCCGACACTCGAACACAGACCTGCCAATCTCTGTGAGCGTTGGGCGGATAGTCACCCACACCCTGAGCACGGGTCTGGTCCTGTGGGCAGAATGCCGAGCTGAGGTCAAGCCCTTGGTCCCAGGAGGGCCACCTGAGATGGTGGTGAGGGGACTGGTCCTAGATGGGCCTCGGTAGACCGAGGGACCATCTGGGGAGAGTGTGGGGAAGGCTGTTCTCACCTGAGCAGCAGCGCGTGCCCCTGGGCCCCCACAGCCAGGTCCGCAAGTCCGTCCATGGTGAGGTCCTGACCCCCACTCAGCGACTGCCCAAAATGCTGGAGCCCGGGGGGGAACTGGGAGCCTGCAATCCTCTGGCCAGAGAGGGAAAAGCAAGCCAATTTAGGGGTGAGCGAAACAAGCTGGAAATAAGCAACAGGAGAAATGGGGAGGTAGGAATGTGGGAGGCAGAAGGGGTGAATAATGAAAAGATGCCACCAAGAAGGCCCAGAAAGAGGAGGCGGGTCTGGCCGGTGTGGCTCTGGTTAGAAAGTCACCAAAAGACTCTCACCAAAGAGTCTCAGGTTTGACTACTGGTCAAGGGCACGTACCTGGGTTACAGGTTCAATCCCCAGCCTCGGTCGGGGTGTGTGCAGGAGGCAATCAATCGATCTCCATCTCTCTCTCTAAAAATCTGTTTTAAAAAATATCCTAGGGCGAGGATTAACCAAAAACAAAAAGAGGTGGTGGGGTGGGTAATGATGACTAAAGAAGAAAGACGGAGTTTCATGACAAGAGGTGGACTCTCATGATTCTCAACAAAACCTTTCGCCCTTTTCTTACAGTTCCAAGTTTTTAAAACCCCTTCAGTGGTTAAACTGTATCAGCAGTAATGGATTATAGCACCTATTATATGCCAGGCACACATGGATATGTGTGCTATATATGTGCCAGGTACACATATGTGTACTAACTCACTTAACCCTCACTGCAGCCTGGGAAGGGTGGTTATTATTACCACTGTGTACAGATAAGGAAACTCAGCACAGACAGGGGAGTAATGACCAAGACCACCTCGCTGGGAAGTGACAGGACTTCAGGGATCTCCTTTGACTTTTTTTTCTTAACAACTTTTTGAGATATAATTCGCATACCATACAATTTACCCTTCGAAAGTACACAACTCAGTGGCTTTTAGGATGCTCACAGAGTTATGCAACCACCAACAAATCAATTTTGGAACATTTTCATCAACCCAAAAAGAAACCCCAGACCCTTAGCAGTCACCACTATGTCCCTCACTTCCCTTCACCCCAGCCTGACAAGCACGAATCCAGTTTATGTCACAGTGGGTCTGCCTGTTCTGGAGAGCTCATGTAAATGGAACCCCACAATCTGCGGCCCGGGTCTGGCTTCCCTCACTCAGCACAGTGTTCTCAAGGGTTACTCATATTGTAACATGTACCCGTCCCTCACTTCTTTTCATGGCCAAACAATATTCCATTGTATGGCTACCGCACATTTTATTTACCTGTTCATTAGTCGACGGACATTTGGGTTGTTTCCACCTTTTGGCTATCATGAATAACACCACTACGAACATTCGTGTGTAACTTTCTGCGTGAACGTATGTTCTCAGTTCTCTTGGGCGGAATTGCTGGGCATACAATAAGTCCACGTCGGCCCTTTGGGGGAACCGCCAGACTGTCTCCCAGAGCGGCAGCACCATGTCACATCCCAACGGCGGTGCGTGCGGGCTCCGGAGTCCCCGCGGCCTCACCAGCTCGGTCACTATCCTTGTTCCAGCATCCCAGTGGGTGTGACGCTGTGTCTCCCTGTGCTTTTAATTTGCTGGTCACTGACAACTAATGGTGTTCAACATCCTTTCGTGTGCGTATTGGTCTGTTGTATGTCATCCATGGAGAAATATCTACTCAGAGCCTTTGCTATGTTTTCGTTGGGGTTTCCTTGACCTTTGCCAAGAGAAGCAGCCCTCCCTGCTCAGGGCAGCCTGCCCCGCTGGGGGAAGGCTCCTACCTAGATGGGCTTTGGGCAGGGTTACTGATGGCAGCAGAAAATGAAGTCATTTAGTATCCAGGGAGATGAAAGGGCGAGTGGACAGACAGACCGAGCAACCAGACCTAAAGTAATTGGCAACAGAGAGCCACCAAGAGGCTGAGCCGTGGTCAGAAGCCAGGAGGCTGGCGCTGCCTTCGTCACTGTCCCTGACCCACTATAAACCTTAGACAAGTCCCGTCACGTTTCGCCTCCAGGCCCCAGATGCCACCTCAGAAACAACTTGCTGGTGCCAGTGTACCCTGTAGAGCTGCTGGGGGGCTACACGCCCTGGGTGGAGAAGCCACTCAAGCATCAAGCCTCTGTGCAAAGTAGAGCATGTGCCCGTCAACACTTCCATTTCTTACACACCACACACGTTGTTCTGCCCATGAGATGCCCAGTGGCGGGCAGGGGAGGCGAGATGTGGTAACAGAACTTTCTAGGTGGCAGCGTAGAAGACAGAAGCAAGGAGAACGCTGTTGTAGTGACAGGGACAGTGACGGGCCTCACCTGGCTGTGGGAGGGGCTGATGCCCCGCCCTGAGGTTCCATGAAACAGGTAGACAGCACCCTGGTTCTCCTGTTCTCCAGGGGCCCCGATGGCCACGTCCGTCAGCTTGTCCCCATTCACGTCCCCCAGCACGGTCAGGGCTGTCCCAAAGCGCCCCCAGGGGTGGCCTTGCTCCCCACGGAGAATGGCCTCACACTGCCACCTAGACCTCTGCTGAGCAAAACCCATGCCAGTCCCCAACCTGGGCAACCCTCCACCCCACACCCAGGCCCCACCAGCCCAGGTCTCAACAGCCACTCACCCCCTGGGGCAAGGGGCACACAGACACCCGGCCCCCCCGGGTCAGCTCGTAGTAATGGGGAGCCCCGATGAGGACCAGGTCGGAGCTGCCGTCTCTGTCCACGTCCACCGAGCAGAGGGAGGCCCCGAAGTAGGAGCCAATCTGGAGGGCAGAGCCTGAAGTCACCCTGTCAGCCTGGCAGCGGGGCACCCCCCCGGGCCAGGCTCTGCCTTTCCCCACGCACCACCTCCCCCAGCGCGCCCCAAACCCCTCCATGTCCTCCCTCTCCACCCCTGCACACCCTGCCACCCTCCTGTTCTCCACACCCGACCTGGGTCCCTAGGACTTGAGCCTTCGGCCTCCATTGCCCAGAAGCCTGCGTGAAGATGACAACCTTCCCGGTGTGCTCATGGCGGGGGGCCCCCAGGACCAGGCTCTGCACCCCCTTCCAAAGGGCCAGCTCGGTGGAGTAACCTGAGGGGCTAGGCCTCAGCACAAAGGCTCCCCCTCCTATCCCCCGGCTCCTGCCCTCCCCGGAGCTCACCTCCCACCTGTCCCCACAACCCAAGCCTTTTCTCACCCAGGTAGGAGTCCCTCATGTCCACATTCTCCTGAGACATGTTGATGAAGGTGGGGTTCATATTTGGGGGATATATGAAGGCACCCCCAGACCAGCTGAAGCTCCCCACGGCCCCCAAAACTGGTCCATCCTGGGAAGACAGGATTCTGGGGATGAGCAGGGAGAGCGAGGAGACAGCAATTCCAAGGCAACCCCAGCCGCCGGCCCCACTCATGAGACCCTCCTTCGCCTCCCCCAACCCCTGCTGTCCCTCATCCTGCATCAGTGGCCCAAAAGGGCCCCCACTCACAGGCGTGGACACAGCGCTGAAGCCCTCCTGGGACATCTCCAATTCGAAGGAGCTGCTGCTTGTGGTCTGTGTTCCTGAGGGGAGTCATGGCACTCGGGTTCCAGGGGGAAGACAGACTTTGCCACGTCTAGGACACCTCAGCTTTTACAGGAGCTAATGTTGCAGGCCAAAGGGGGACCCAGGCTCAAGAAGGAAGGGCATCTAATGCCTGAGGGTCCTGCAATGAGGAGCTCCATCTCTGACTTACCCTCAATGGCAAAGATCTTCTCCTTCAGCTGGTTCTGAATGTCTCTCAAAGCATCGAAGTTCTCCACTGTAAATATATGCTCATGGGAGGGTCTCGATGCGATGTCCTGCAATTCTTTCCAGGAATGTGCCTTTTGAAAAGCCGATCCCACCTGTTCCCAACCAAAAACCAGCTCAGTGAAACGATCACAAATCCAACGTGCCTACCACGTTCTGGGCACTGAGTCCTCCGCTAGCACCGCGAGGTCCAGATTATTACACCCGTAATAAAACATCAGAAAACATCACGGAGTTTGGGGGAAAGGCTAGAACAGTTTCCATCCTGAATGTAGTGGAAGCTGAAAGGGTTCTGTTCCTAAAGAGGGAAGTTGCCTTAAGAGGAAGCAGGGGGAGGGCATCCCCCACCCTACCCCGACGGCATAGCGGATGATGCCCGCTGCATCGGCCAAGGGGGTGACAGCCCGGTAACTCAGGGGGTCGCCTGTCTTCTCTCCATCGGTGATGACGATGAGGATCTTGGAGGCGTCCTTTCGGGCCCCATATTGGGCACTGAACAGGCGGACCCTGTCAGGGAAGAAGAGGGTCCAGAGGCCCCTGAAGAGAGCTGCTGCCAGCCCCTGACACCTTCGTAAGAGTGAGGAGGTGACCCTTGCTCTGGGAGGACCTGGTCCTGCCCAGAGCCGCCAGCTTGGTGAGGAAACCGTGGGCAGAGTTTGGGCCCATCTGTCCCTTCTTCATGGAAACAGGCGAGGCCCAGAGGAAGACTGGACACTCTGGCCAGGACCTGGGAGAAGTCAGGACTCACGTGACAATCTGGATGGCTGTCGCTGTATGAGTGTACCCTCTCAGCTGTTTCACAGAATCCAGGAGGCCCACTGGGTTTGAGCTGTGCGCGAAGTCTTTGAAGGTGAAGTGAACCACGAAGGTGTTGGAGAACTGCATCAGGGAGAACTGGGAGAAGCGCGTGGGGCTGGTGCCAGGCCACGGCAAGCCGCCCCGCGGGCCCTGCCCCTGCCCCCTGCCCCGCAGGCACACCTGGGTGCTGGGTCCCTGGAACTGGCTCATCACAGCCTTCACGAAGTTCAGCATCTGGATAAAATCGCTGTGGGAGATGCTGCCTGAGCCGTCAATCAGGAAGACGATGTCCTGCTCCTGCCTCGGGCACTCTGGGAAGGAGGTGGCACAGTCCTCTGAAGGACGCCCCCAGAGCCTGGAGCCTCGAGATGACATGACTCACCACCCCCCAGGAGCTTCCCTGGTCCTTGCCCAGAACAGGGCCTTCTAAAGTCTCTAAGCATCTGCATCTACGATTCAGCAGCTCACACCCGTGCAGCCAGCCTGGTTGATAAAAAGTGGAAGTTCCTCCAGTCCAGACAGTAGAAAGCTGCCCCCGTTCTACCTCAGAGGTCCACCCCCTCCCCTTGAGCGCACCACACTCTCCCCACAACAGCTGCACTCTGCTTCAGTCCCTGGCCGGGGCCCCCTCACTGGTCAGCACCAGACTGTACTTTTGTTAAATATTTTAATATCGCCCCTGGCGATAGCCACACACTGGCCCTGTTTGGTTCTCAGCTTAAATACAGGACCCCACTCCCTCCTCGGTGAATACAGACTCTCCTCAGAAGAGGAGGCGCTCCCCACTCTCAGCCTCCCCTCTCTGCCCGGCAGCCTCCCGCCAGAGAATGGTACCCTGGATGCTCTCAGGGAGTCCAAGGGCATGTGGGCCAAGTTTAGGACCCAGGAGGTACTGAAAGGGGCACCTCATTCAGTGCCCATGTCAAGCTCCCAAAGGACCTGAGTGTGAATGTGAAACCAGGGAGGGGCCTTGGTCTGCTGTGGGCGGGGTCTGAAGAACTCACTGTTCCACCTCCTTTTGGCCTATTCCCATCAGCACCAGAAACCAGGCCAAGCCTCAACTTGTGTGTACACACACACACACCATACACACATACATACACACATCATACACATACATTGTACACATACACACATGTTATACACGCACATTGTACATGTACACACATATATACACATACACACACATCATACACACATCGCATACACTCACGCATACACAAATATCCACATTATGCACGAACACATTTAGACTGTCCACCCTTCTCACCCTCTCCCAGCCTGTTGCACAAACCAATTGGTTATACAGACCCCAGGGTACACTGGGTGAAAATAAATCCCCTTCTCGCTAAAACTGATAGCAGTTGGCACTAACTGAGCCCTCACCACATGCCAGGCTCTGTGCTAAACCCTGCCGTGGAACATGCAAAGTTACTGTCAGTGCTGCGTGTGCCACTACACCCACCGACAGATGAGGAAGCAGCTCCGAGGGGCGGCCGCAGGAAGGGCCTGCAGTGGGCGTCACAGAGCGGCCGCCCCTCTCCCGCTGGGTCTGAACTACTCCACGATCCAGGAAACTTTGTTCCAGATCTCTTCCTGATCTACTCTGGTCAGAGTGTCTCTGGCCCACTGCACCTCCAGTCCGATGTGTGCGGGCTCCTCAGAAGAGCCAGTGCCCAAGCACTCACCCTGCAGGGCATCTGGGAGCCTCCGGGCCTGCCAGGAAGGGGAAACCCACAGGAAGCAGAACCCGGTCAAGTGCATGTTCTCCTTGCATGCGTGGTGCACAGTGGGGCCGCAGGCCTGGGGACAGAGGGGGTGTTGGGAGGGGCTGCCCTGCCTCTGTCGCACCCTCCCATCCCAGCATCTCCATCCTTCACAAGAGCCCCGGCTCCAGCAGCCCCAGTCCCCACTCCTTCCCTCAGGATGCTCCTGTGACCCGGGGCAACTCACCAGCAGCTGAGATGGTTTGGTGGCAGCTGTCAGGGATAGGCCCAGGGACATGTTCACAGCCTCTGGGGGCACTGAGGGGACCGACATGCACATGGTCACCCTCAGGACAGAGGAGGTTATGTACAATCGGGGCAGGGGTCACCTCATCCCTGGGAGACAAGGGGTCTGAAGCACGAAAGCGGCCCCCAGCTCTTGCTGGAGCTACAGGAGTGCAGGGAGCAATGGGTGGGGAGGCCTCTGGGGGTCAGAAAGCCTGTCCGAGAATGAGGGTTTGCAGACAGAAATGAAGCTAGAAAATGGGTTTCCTGTGCTCCCCACAGACCCCACAGAGCATGGAAGTCTGGACCTGAGTCCCGGGGAGGGCAGGGACTCACCCTGCAGGGGGATGGGCTCACAGGTGCCCAGGCTGTAGTCACACCGGTAGAGACCGCCTGTTTGGTTGGCAGCCGTTATCTCCTGGGGGGCTCCAACCACCACCCTAGGGGGAGACAACGAACACTGCAGTTAAGAGTGTGGACAATACGCCCTGGCTAGTTTTGCTCAGTGGTTAGAGCATCGGCCCACGGACCAGAAAGTCCCGGGTTTGGTTCCCGCTAAGGGCACGTACCTCGGTTGCAGTTTGTCCCTGGCCCCATTTGGAGTCGTGTGGGTGGCAGCCACTCGATGTGTCCCTTTCACGTCGATGTTTCTCTCTCTCTTCCACCCTCTCTCCCTCCCGCTCTGTCTGAAGATAAATGCAAAAATGTCTTCGGGTGAGGATAAAAAAATTTTAAAAAGAGGGTGGCCAATACAAACAGGAAGATGAACACCGTGTGATGTCACTTATGTGAGGAAACTAAAGGACAAAATACACAAACGAACCAAACGGAAACAGACTCACAGACACAGCGGGCAGACTGAAGGTTGCCAGGAGGGACAGGGTGAGGGGTCTGGGGAAAAAGGTGAGGGGAGTGAGAAGTTACAGAACAGTCATGGGATGGACACAAGGAATTTAGTCAGTGGGATTGTAATAACTATGTGTGGTGCCATGTGGGCACTAGAATTATCGGGGGAGGGGGGAGTCACTTTGTAAATTATAAAGTTTTCTAACGACTGTGATGTACACCCAAAACGAATATGAAATTTTAAAAAAGAAGAGTGGACACTAAAGCCAGACTTGCCACTCCAGCAAGTTTGCTTCAGCTCTCTGTAGCTGCGTTTCTTCATCTGTAGATTAATAACAATTTAAGTTCTGCATGGGAGGGATTTTTGTCTGTTTTATTCTCTGGTGTATGCCTGAGACATACAGTAAGTGCTCAATAATTGTTGAATTGAGGACTAAATCAGTACCCATGTAATGGGTACCTGGTAAGTACTCAATGAGCGTTAGCTGTGATCATCGACATGGCAAGACAGCATCCACTTGCACTTCGACTCTACATAACCTTGAGGGCATTGCCTTGTCAAAGGGAAAGGAGAGCTTGTAGTTCAAGTGGGGGGTGGGGAGGAACAGAGAGCCCTGTGCAGGGAGAGGAACTGATAAGAGCCAAAGGCTGGTCCTCACCAGGAGTTGGCGTACTGGGCCACACTGTGTCCAAACCCAGCACTATCCATGGGGAAGATTGTTGGCTTGTCCGTGTCCAAGTTGAAGCAGAGACAGGAAGCCAAGGCTGGGGAAGAGGGTGAAGAGAGAAGCTTTGGAGAGGCTCTTCCTCCTGCTCCATCTCCCCAGGCCTGACCCCAATCTCCCTGCCAAGCCCAGTGCCCCAGCACCTCCTGGTCTTCTGGACGCCCGGCTTGGGCCTGCCTCAGCTGCTTTCTTTCACATGGTCCAGAGACAGCTCTTTACCCAACGGCCTGCTGGCAAGTTTCAATTCTCCAAGAAACCCCCAGTTCTAAAGATGGGCCTTCTCCACCTCACCTTGGGGGCTCCTCAAAAGGAAAGTCCAGGGAAACTTGGGGACAAAGGGCAATGTAAACAGAGCACAAAGTTAACTAGTTCTGCCTACGTGAGAAATCTCTGGATTGTCCAGGAAATGGGCCTATCCCGGCATCATTAAACTCCATCCAGACTGGTTCCTCAATCTCCTCTCTCTCCATTAACTCCAGATCTCAAACCCTAGATCCCTCTTCTAATGTCTGAGCCCAGAACATATGCATTCTCAGCTCGTTCCCTACCTGGACCCCAAACCCCTCCTCCCCCTTCATCGGGGCCCCCATCTTACTCATCAGTAGGAGAAGGGGTGTCCTCCTGGTCCTGGTCATGACTGTGAGGTCAGACATGGGCTTCCAGGCTCCTGAGCCACCAGCGGCTAGGTGTTCCAAGGCACCAAGGGAGCAAATGAGCACAGAAGTGATCAAGAGGCAGGAGACAGAGGGGGAAGTTGTCACAATGACTCAGAAGTGGAGGGCGGAGAATATGACTAAGAGAAGAGAGAAAGGGGCCAGGACAGCCCACACACTCTCACCCAGGAGTCTCTGACCAGAGCTACCTTGAGTTGCTTCTCCTGCCTTGTCAATCTAGACCTGTGTGAATGCCAGTCCCCTGCCCTGCCCCGCCTCTCCGATCTCCCTTGTTGTGCTGGCTGAAGGTTCTCCTTGACCTTCAAACTTCAGTTAGCCTGGAGAGAGGAAAGGGGCATTTGTCAGGGTGGGGTCAGGGCCCAAATGGAGATTCTGGTGGGAACCCTCCACTTCTGGCCTGGAGGCCTCTGGGCCAAAGAGTCAAGCACCTGGGTCCTAGAAAGAGTACAGCCGGTGTTCACTCATTTACTCACCATGTATTCAACAAGCCTAAGTTGAAACTGATTTTGCATGCCCTCTGTTAGCAGGGGAAGAAAACACAAACCACAAGGCCCAGGGTCAGTGGGTAAGGCGAATGTGTAAACAGCATGACTTTGCTATGAGGGGAAATTCAGTGACCATGGAGCACCTTACCCAGGCTGGGAGGGCAGACTGGGGAAGGTATTCTGGAGGAGGCACACTCCCGAAGGCACCTGACCGCAGGGGAGTGTGTTTCAGAAGAGATGGTCAAGTGTGGAAGAGGCAGTGAGACAAGAGGGACTTTGGGGAAATTAGTGACGGAAACTAGAGAGTGGGTGGTGGGAAGCAACAAGAATGAGGTCAGCACCATGGGGGAGGAGAGGCGGGGAAGCAGGCCCCCGCCCGGAGAGCTCCCTTAAGGCATGTGATTGGGACTTAGGGCTGAGGGAAGAGGGGAGCATTGATCTTCACATTTATATTTTAGGGAGCTAGCAAGAGGGGTTAATGAGGCATGGTTTCATTGGGAAATAGCTAGAGACAGCTCAGTCAAGAGGGAGACCATGGGGACCTGGGGAGTGAGCTGGTGGCCATCGGGCTGGACTGGAAGGTGACTGGTGGCTGAAGGGAGGACAGTGGTGATGGTCCCCGAGCCAAAGAGCAGTGGAGGAGGGGAGGAGGGGTGGGCTGGGCCAACCTTGGTTTTGAGAACACCAAAACACGGTGTTTAAGAGCTTGGATTCTTTCAACATCTCTGCCCTCAACTTCCTCATCTGCAAAATCGAGATGATGATAAAAGTATGTGCCGTCGGCTGTCGCTGGGAAGGTGACTAGGTAGGTGTGTGAGAGCTTTACCCACTGGCTCGCCCATCGCTGTGCTGTGATGATGTTACTTTGGGGAGAGGGGTCGAGGGCTGCGGGGGGCGGTGGGTGTGCGGGGCTGACCTCAGGAGGGAAGGCGGGGTGGGCGTGGGAACGATCGCGGAGGAGCTGGATGAGACCCCGGGGCCGCGTGAAGCGGGAGGAGAAAGACAGCGGGGTGAGGCGGACGAAATGCCGCAGCAGGGCCTGGGGGGCTGAGAGGAGGGAGAGGGGTGTGAGCAGCATGGGCTGCTGGACAGCGAGTGAGGTAAGAAAGGAGAAGGCCCCCAGGTCTGGCAACAGGGGCTGCTGGTGGCTCTGGCCGGGCCAGCGTGGTGGGGCTTGGGGCCTGGGGGTGAAGAATGTGAGCTGCGATGTCACCTAGAGGTGACAGCCCCGAAGACCTCAGACACAATAAGGCTGGGGAAAGGCCCTGACATTTTTAGAAATGAAAATTTGAGCGAGAGAGAAAGGTGGGATGGGGGCAGTAAATTCTAAGAAAATGGTGGCAGAAAAACCCACTAAGAGGACTTCTGGTCAGGATGGCGGCGTAGGAAAACGCGGTATCGCATCCTCCCACAACCACATCAAAGTTACAACTAAACTACAGAACAACCCTCATTCAAAGCTGCCTGAAATCGAGCTGAATGGAAGTCCTACAACTACGGAATTAAAACAGCAGCCGCATCCAGACTGGTAGGAGGGCAGAGGGGACAGGCTGGTCCCACACCCACGTGTAGGGATAAAAATCAGGAGGACACCTCGGCTGGGAAGGTCCTCCCTGAGGAGTGAGGGGTCCCCATCCCACACCAGGTGCCCCGCTCAGGGTCCCAGTGCCAGGAAGAGAATCCTCATCACTTCTGGCTGGAAAACCAGCGGGAACTGAGGCTCAGGGAGGCTGACACGGCTGGAGCCCCAGGCAGCTCCTTAAAGGGCCCGCGCATGGACTTATCGGACTCTCTCCCTCTAAGCTCTGAGGGGAGGCTGCTCGAGGGGCCCCAGAGACATACAGGGAAGGACTGAGCTGTTTGGCACTGGAGCGAGGGCTGGAGAGGGGGTTTTCTCCAGGACAAATGTGCTGTCAGAGGCCTTTGTTCCTTTGGTGAGCCCTTCCCTGGGGCAGCAGACAGTCCCCATATCTGGGACGCCAGCAACCTGGCTCACACTGTTGGCCCCACCCTGGTGATTCCCTGAGGCCCCGCCCCCAACTTTCAGGCCCACCCAAGCTGTTGCCAGTTGTTTAACCATAGGATTGGCCTGTCTTGGATCCTGCTTCAGGTTTTCCTAAATTCTCTCAAACAAGCAGCATCTGGTCTCAGCTAGTCCCATACCTCTCGTTAAGCAATACACAGAAACAAACACAGGGAGGCAGCCAAAATGAGGAGACAAAGAAACAGGTCCCAAATGAAAGAACAGAACAAAACCCCAAGAAAAGAACTAAGCAAAATGGAGATAAACAACCTAACAGATGCTGAGTTCAAAACACTGCTTCTAAGGGTGCTCAATGAACTTAGTGAGAACCTCAGCGAACTTAGTGAGGGCCTCAAGAGCATAAAAAAGAACCAGTCAGAAATTAAGGATGCAGTCAGAGATGAAGGAGGCACTAACTGAAATAAAGAATAATTTACACAGATTCAATAGTAGAGTAGGTAAAGCCAAGAAGCAAACCATTGATTTGGAATATAAGGAAGCAAAGAACACCCAATCAGAACAGCAAAAAGAAAAATAATCCAATAAATGAGGATAGTGTAGGAGCCTTTGGGACAACTTCAAGCATGCCAACATTCGCATCTTGGGCATGCCAGAAGGAGAAGAGAGAGAACAAGAAATCAAAAACCTATTTGAAACAATAATGGCAGAAAACTTCCCTAACTTGGTGAAGGAAACAGACATACAAGTCCAGGAAGCACAGAGAGTCCCGAACAAGATGAACCCCAAGAGGCCCACACCAAGACACATCATCATCAAAATGCAAAAGGTTCAAGACAAAAAGAGAATCTTACAAGCAGCATGAGAAAAGCAGATAGTTACCTACAAGTGAGTTTTCATAAGACTGTCAGCTGATTTCTCAAAAGAAACTTTGCAGGCCAGAAGGGAGTGGCAAGAAATATTCAGAGTGATGAAAGCAAGAACCTACAACCAAGAGTACTCTATCCTGCGAAGCTGTCATTTAGAATCAATGGCCATATAGAGAGTTTCCCAGACAAGGAAAAGCTAAAGGAGTTCACGAGCACCGAACCATTATTATATGAAATGTTGAGGGGTCTTCTTGAAGAAAAAGATAAAAAATATGAACAAACAAAATGGCAATGAATACATATCTATTGACAATGGAATCTACAAACAAAATGAACAAGCAGAACAGAAACATTCTCATAGATACAGAGAACATTTTGTTGGTTGCCAGATGGAAGGGGGGGAAAGGGGGATGGGTGAAAAAGGTGAAGGGATTAAGAACTACCAATTGGTTACTAGACTGACAAATCTCAAAGGGAAGGGGGGTTGGGGTATGGGAAGAAATAAACCAAAGAACTTATGTGCATATATGTATAACCAATGGACACAGACAACAGTGTGGAGAAAGGCAGGAGGGGGGCAGGAATGGGGAGAAGGGGGTCAATGGGGGAAAAATGAGCAACATCTGTAATACATTCAACAATAAAGATTTTTTTTTTTTTTTTTTTGTCCTCACCCGAGGACATTTTTCTATTTTTTGTTCAGGTAGAGTGTGGGGGGAGAGAGAGGAACAGAGAGAGAGAGAGAAACATCGATGTGAAGGGACACATCGAGTGGCTGCCACCCGCACAACCGACCAGGGCCGGGGACAAACTGCAACCGAGGTACACGCCCTTAGCGGGAACCGAACCCGGGTCTCTCAGGACCGCAGGCCGACGCTCTAACCGCTGAGCCAAACCGGCCAGGGCAACAATAAAGATTTTTTAAAAATAAAAATTAAATTAAAGAGAAAACCAAGAGAAAGAAGGGGCTCAGACTCTGGAACAGATACAGGATGAAACCGAAATGATTCAGCCAGAAGAAGTCTGAGACTCAGGGCTGGTTTAACGCAGGGAAGCCTCCCGCCCTGAAGGTGCCTTGAGTCCTGCGCTCCCCATCGCCCCCTTGCCTGGCCTCAGCTTCCACACTTGTTGAGTGAAAGTGGACCGGACAAGAATACTGGAACAATGACACTTTGTCTCCTCTCTCAAGCTGCCCAACATACTTCCATGACACTTTCGAGAAAAATCAAGGTAAGACACCTCACCTTTGGCAAGAATAACTTAGATCATAAAAGTGTAGAAGAGTATGTATCCTTAATTCAACCCACTCATTTTACAGATGAGGGCACCAAGGCTCCAGCCAGGACCTTAGGGTGTCTGAAACTCATTGCGCCATTTCAGTAATCATGACTGACATTTCCAGAAAAAGGATGGCAGCTAAGGGGGGATGATATAAGCAAGGAAGGGGCAGGCACCCAAGTTACCCATCTGCTCAGTCCGGCAGGATCATGAGTCAGTCAGGATCACCCATCCAGGGGCCCCTCCTGGAAGTTTCTGCCCCTCCTCTTGCTACATTCCATCTGTCTCACTTTTCTGTCTCTAGAGGACAATTCCCCATCTCACCCCCAAATTTTCTCAAAACAGGATTTATTTTCATTCTATAGTGTGGGAACACACACAGGCATAGGTACTCAGGAAGCGGCCCTCCAAGAGCACTGCTCCCCTGCACTCCGGGGCCCTGCATGGAGATCTGCTGTGATGGGTGCTCTGGCAGTGCTGCGGGAGTCTAGTCAGTGTGGGGAAGCTTGGGACATGGAAGGGAGGAGCAGCCATGGGGCAATCACAGAGTCCTGGCAGATGAAAGGGCTGTCGTAACACTAACATTTGCATCACTGTGCACTTTATGTCTGTTAGCTCCTAGGATCCTCACAATAGCCCTTTAGCACGGGAGGGGGCTGCTGTTACAGTCGTCCCTCGACACTTCGACACTTCGCGCTTCGACTTTCACGGCCTCACTCTACCGCGGTTTTTTCTAATACTAGACTATATTTGAAAAAACCGCGATAGAGTGAAGCTGCGAAAGTCCAAGCATGAAGTGGCAGGGACGACTGTGTATAAAAAAAGAATTCTACTTCGTGGAAATTCATTTATGGTGGTAGAGTCTAGAACTGATTAACCGCGATAAACGAGGGCCAACTGTATCCCCATTTTACAGATGCAGAATTAAGGCACAGAGAAGTTGAGTCATTTGCCTCGAGTTGCCCAGCTAGTATAAGTGAGGACAGGTTTCAAGGCAGTAAAGTGTTAACCACACTACTGATCTTACTCCCTCCTCTCTACATCACTGGGCAAGGAGGCAAGTTAACAATCAATCTTTCCTCGTGGAGAAGAAAAGGGACATCCTCTCACGAGAGTTTATTGAGAGCAGATACTCATTTGTCCTTATCTCTCCAAGGATGGGCACTAGACCTGGAGTAGACACAACTAGGGGTCAGACATGTCTGTGGAGTATGTGGGTGGATGGGAGATGGGGGGGTAGATGAGTTTATGTATGGACAAGTGGGTGGGTGGGTGATGTGATATCAGATGAAGTGGGTGGTCCACTTATGCAGAAAATATGTCAAGTGGGTGCTTCTGGGTGTGGAGTTCTTACTATATCCCAAGAAAAAAAATGTTCTGAGACTCACACAGGAGAATGAGTGATTTTTTACATTTATCTTCAGACAGAGTGGGAGGGAGGGAGACAGAGAGAGAGAAACATTGATGTGAGAGAGACACACTGATTGGTTGCCACCCTCATGACCCCAACCAGGACTGGGGCTGAACCGCAACCGAGGTATGTGCCCTTGGCTGGAATCGAACCCGGGGACTTTTTGGTCCACAGGCCAACGCTCTAACCACTGAGACAAACTGGCCAGGGCAGAATGAGTGGTTTTTATTTGTGTGGGGTTACATCCGTGGGTTTCTAAAGTCCCATTTCCCTTAGTCCAGTCATAGAAGTGTAGGTGGGGATTTAGTAAAGTAGAAGCAGAGTCAGTGTCCAGAGTTTCCTTTCCATGTTGGAGCCGGGTCCAGTCCAGCATCAGGCCAGCTGCAGTCCATTAGTCCATCACATGTGGAGTCTGCATGACCATGGGCCACATGGGAGAAGGCAGGAGAGCGAACCCCAAGCAACAAGAGTCCCAAGGGTCCCCAAAGCACAAGAGTTTGAATTCCTTTCTTCAGGGGATTAAATATCCCAGATTTCTGCTCACTTGCAGTGGCCACGCCCATTCTGGCAACCATCTCTGTCCCTAGGTGTGAATGACCGAAAGCACCTTCCCTAGTCATCCCAACTTTACTGGGTATGCATCTGTCTTCCCTTTGTCTAGTCCCCTTTCCCCAGTGTTTTGCAGGGGACATGCCTATAATGTCTGGCTTTTCCTTTGCTCCTTTCCTATTTTTAATAATTAGCTAATTACAATGGTATTAGATGGAAGGATGGGTGGATGGGTGGGTGAGTAGGGGAGGTGGATGGGTAAGTGAAAAGGTAGATGGGTGGGTGGAAGGGGAGTCTGCACAGATTTAAAGTTAATGGACCAAGTGCGCAGCCCAGATCTCCCTGAGGCCTGCTCAGTAATTGCATAAATCACAACTGCTGCCTCAGAACAAGGCAGAACCAGTCTTTCTAGGAGGCAAACTAACTTGAATTGGGCACATTTAAGATAACACAGGAATTTTAAAAAGTTGAATAAAAGGCTACAGCAAATAAGTCCAGTGGAGGAGGCAGAGGACGTTAGGGAACAGAGCAAGCGTGTAGGTGGTGGACAAGCGTGGCCAGTGAAGCAAGAGGAAGCAGCAGCCCAGCGGGCTCATGTACATGCATCAGCTGAAGGGCTGTTCTTGCTCAAACTCCCACAGCTGGCAAATGACTGCGCCAGAATGAGAACATAGTACTTAGTTTGTATTTAAATTCTATGAAATAGAGACAGAGGAGATAAGGGGAAGTGAAGACAAGTCACTGGGGGACAGGGAGAGAGGAGAGTGTTGCAACAAGGTGGTCAGAGTAAGGAAGGTGGGTCTGAAGTGTTGGTGACAGGCCTTTCTGGGTGTTCCTTGGAAAGAACACTCAGATCTTCCAGCCGAAGGCTCTAAGGCGCTGCCCTCAGCACCCAGCTTTCAGTGCAGCTCCCCGAACTGAGCAGGCAGATCTAGGCTGGAGCCCAAACTGTGCGCCAAGTCTGCCTGGCTGTGTGCAAGTTAATGTACCCTCACTAACCATCAATATTCTCTTCTGGCCCTGGCCAGTTTGGCTCAGCGGTTAGAGCGTTGGCCTGCGGTCCAGAGAGTCCCGGGTTCGGTTCCCGCTAAGGGCACGTACCTCGGTTGCAGTTTGTCCCCGGCCCTGGTTGGTCGTGTGGGTGGCAGCCACTCGATGTGTCCCTTCACATCGATGTTTCTTTCTTTCTCTCTCTCCCTCCCTCCCTCTCTCCTTCCGACTCTATCTGACCAAAATATGGAAAAATGTCCTCGGGTGAGGATTCAAAATAAATAAATAAATAAATAAATAAAAATATTCTCTTCTGCAAAATGGAAGCAATAGTATCCACATCACTGGGCAGGTGTGAAGGGCTTTGGAGACGGGATGGAGAGCTGACGAACAGGCCTTCCCTAGCCCCGCCTGAGTTACCGTCTGGCCAGGACATCTCAGAAAAGCGTGGAACCACGAGCAAGGCACGATTCCACCTGAACCGCAGCGCGTGAGCCAAGATGCGCTTCCACCTGAGGCCTGCAGCTTTCTGCCTACTCCACTCTGTCTGTACTTCAAAATATAAACAATCCTAAATAAAAAACTAAGAGCAAGTAAGGATCTCAAAGGTCTAGTTTTCCTTCCAATGACTACTTTGATATTTCTCTGGAAATATCAAATATTATATCGTTTTCAAAAAAAATCTTTCCCTAGACACAGAGTGACTGCGGGTTCTGGTTTCCAGTGCTGTCCCAGCATAAGGATGACCAGAACGCCTTGCATTCTGCGAAGTTGCCCTGCCTACATGAGCTGAGGTAGGCAGCCTGCGTCTGAGCCACATGGGGAGAATCTGAGAGCTGCCAAAGACTCATTGACCAGGGACTGGTACACTCCCATGAAGGGCACCCCTCTCCCGCTGCACACAAACACCCATTTCCCCTTTCCAAGTCTGTACAGATTGAGCATTTATAAATGCTGCCAGCTCACTTGAAAACAATCTGTAAATGCAGAGGGGGCTCCCTTGGTACTGCTGCAAGATGAACTTGGGTCGTTAGTTCATTGGCAAGTATCCACCAAGTACCTACTTACTCAGTGCCAAGCACTGCAGCCTGGACAAGGAAACACATAAGCATGGTATCAGATAGTGTTAAGGGTTGTAAAGAGTGGGTGGAGCTCTGGCCGGTCTGGCTCAGTGGTTAGCCCACGGACCAGAGTTGGGGGTTCGATTCTAGTCAAGGGCACGTACCTCCGGTGCGATTCGGTCCTGGCCCTGGTCGGAGTCCTGCGGGAGGCAACCTATCAAGGTGGCTCTCTCACATCAGTATTTCTCTCTCCCTCCCTCCCTCCTTCTCTAACTGAAGATAAATGGAAGAAAATATCCTCGGGTGAGGATTTTTTAAAAAAAGAGTGGATGGAGGTGGGCAAAGGGCAGGGAAAAGGGGAACACCTGCAATTATGTCAACATTAACATTTTTTAATTAAAATAGTAACAATAATAATAAAATTCTCATATTTCCAGTCTTTTTTTAAAAAGAGTTATGAATAAGGTCACAGTGGGCCTAAGTTTGTTAGCAGGGCAATCGCCTTAGGCCCGGTTTCCTAGAAGCAGAGTCGAGACTGCTAGCCATTCACTGAAGGAGGCTGTGGAGAGGGGCTGGGGATCCCGATGGAGCAAGGGGACAGGGGGCGTGACAGCGAGACTGGAACAAGCCAGCTCTGCCTGAGCCCAGGGGCGGGCTGGAGCAGGAACTGCACCACCAGGCCAGCGTCCGGTCTAGAGCACTTGCTGTGTTGACCAGTCATTGACCACTGGCCACTCTCCCGCCCTCTCTCACTTCCTCCCGCCCCCAGGGATAAGTGCTGCTCCTGTTCAGCCAGAAAAGGGGGCCATTGTGAGCAGCCAACACAACTGGGAACCTGGTGTTAACTCAGTATAGGATGGTTTCTTCTTAATCTCTTCTTAGGGCAAACAAAAGGAGCAAGGGTTCCTAGGAGGGTGGAGAGTGGGCTCAGAACAACAGACATCCAGCGTCTGGGGGAAGAGCATAGGCCAGGAGGGCCCGTGCCAGCGAGGGGCTGGGCTAGAGAGGCCAGTGGGAATTGAGGGAGGGAGGATTCCAGAGAGGAGGGCCAAGGCTGGGTCCTCCCACTCAGCTTCTGTATCTCAGCCCTGGCTTGGTAGCAGCATCCTTCTCTGCAGGCAAATGTATACATGGTAGAACCCGGCAGTCAATGCATTCAAATCGTGTCCATTCAGTCCAGCCTGCTGAGGGGCCTAGAACTTTCATTAATGGGCAGCAGGGGAAGGAGGCAGAAAAGGGAACTGATTTCAGCAATTGCTCTTCAAGGTCTGTGCCAAAATGAGAATGCCCACAGAGAAAATGGAAAAAATATAGTCATATATATATATATAATTTTATCACGTAGCTGAACCAGAGAGTTGTGAAAATAGGAGAAGACCACCCAAATGAGAACAGGCAAAGGCTATTTATGTAGAGCTTGCTCCAGCAGGGAGCCAGCCACCTTCACGTGTGTTTCTGCAGAGACCTGAAGGCAGGCAGAGGAGTGGGGAAGCTTTAGAGGGGAAGAGACGGGGGGCTTCAGGTGTGCCCTGGTTGGAGGCTGGCGGCTGGCGGAAGCTGCAGGCCCGCCAGCTGGGAGCAGGACATCTGTGATTGGTTAGGGAGCATGTTTGGCTGTCTCTCATTGGTCCTAAGTTGGAAGCAGGGACAAAATTTAGGGAAGCTGTCAGTTATTAACCAAGTCTTGGTCATTTTGAGCAGGTTATTACAGGGGTTATTGTTTGGCTTCCTAGATAGTTACTAGACATAGTGATCTGACTTACAAGTCTGACTTACAGGTAGCAGGCTGGCCTCCTGGGCTGGTTCAGGGGTGGGGAACCTCTGACCTGTGAAATCAGTTCCAGCTAATATCACACGCCTTGCCAAATTAGCCTGGCCAAATATAGCAGGCCAATTTTTAGGTTGATAACTTTGGGTAGAATCGCTGGGTCACAAGGCAGTTTCATTTTTAACTCTTTGAGGTAATTTCATACTGCTTTCCATAGGGAATGCACCGATCTGCATTCCCACCAACAGCACACAAGGGTTCCCTTTTCTCCGCATCCTCACCAACACTTGTTGTTCATTGATTTATTGATGATAGCCATTCTGAATTGTGTAAGGTGGTATCTCCTTGTTGTTTTAATTTGCATTTCTCTGATGATTAAGGACGTTGAGCATCTTTTCATATGTTTATTGGTCATCTGTATGCTCTCTTTGGAGAAGTTTCTGTTCAAGTGCTTTGCCCATTTTTTAGTTGGATTATTTGGCTTTTTGGTGTTGAGTTGTATGAGTTCTTCATAAATCTTGGATATTAACCCCTTATCAGATGTATCATTGGTGAATATGTTCTCTCATTCAGTGGGTTGTTTTTTTCATTCGGTTGATGGTTTCCTTCGATGTACAAAAACTTCTTAATTTGATATAGTCCCTTTTGTTTATTTTTTTGTTTGTTTGTTTCCTTTGCCTGAGGAGATATATCAGAAAAAATATTGCTACAAGTAATGTCCAAGATTTTACTGCCTATGATTTCTTCTAGGATTTTTATGGTTTTGAGTCTTAACATTTAAGTCTTTAATCCATTTTGAGTTTATTCTTGGGTATGGTGTAACAAGGTGGTCTCATCTCAGTTTTTCGCACATATCTGTCCAATTTCCCCAACATCATTTATTGAGTAGACTATCTTTACCCCATTATATGTTCTTGCCTCTTTTAATATTCATTGACCATAAAGGTGTGGATTTATTTCTGGGCCCTCTATTCTGTTCCATTGATCTATATGCCTGATTTTATGCCAGTATCATACTATTTTGGTTACTATGGCCTTGCAGTATAGTTTGATATTAGGTAGCATGATTCCTCCAACTTTGTTCTTATTTCTCAAGATTGCGGTGGTTGTTCATGGTCTTTTGTAGTTTCATATAAATGTTTGGAATATTTGTTCTAGTTCTGTGAAATACTCCATTAGTACCTTGATAGAAATGTGTTGAATCTCTAGATTTCTTTGAGTAGTATGGACATTTTAATGATGTGAATTATTCTTATGCATGAACATGGTATATGTTTCCACTTATTTGTATCATCTTCTATTTCTTTCTTCAGTGTCTTATAATTTCCTGAGTACAGGTCTTTTACATCCTTGGTTAAATTTATTCCAAGGTATTTTATATTTTTGATACAATCGTAAAAGGAATTGTTTTCTTAGTTTCCATTTCTGACAGTTCATTATTGGTGCATAAAAATGCAACTGATTTCTGGATATTTCTTTTGTATCCTGCTACCTTACTGAATTCATTTGTCAGTCCTAGTAGTTTTTTGGTGGCACCTTTATAGTTCTCTATATACGGTATCATGTCATCTGCAAATAATGAAAGTTTTATTTCTTCCTTTTCAATTTGGATGCATTTTATTTCTTCTTCTTGTGTTATTGCTTCAGCTAAGACTTCCAGTACTATGTTGAATAAGAGTGGTGAAAGTGGACATTCCTGTTTTGTTCCTGGTCTTAAGGGAAACATTTTTAGTTTTTTCCCATTGAGTATGATGTTGGCTGTGGGCTTATCACATATGGCCTTTATTATGTTGAGGTATGTTCCCTCTATTCCACTTTGCAGAGAGTTTTTATCATAAATGGGTGCTGTATTTTATCAGTGCTTTCCCTGCATCTATTAATATGATCATGTCATTTTTACCCTTCAATTTGTTTATGTGGTGTATCACATTTATTGATTTGTGGATATTTACCAACCTTGCATCCCCAGAATAAATTCCACTTGATCATGATGTATGATCTTTTTAATGTATTGGTGGATCAGGCTTGCTAATATTTAGTTGAGGATTTTAACATCTATGTTTATCAGGGATATTGGGCTTTAATTTTCTTTCTTTCTAGTGTCCTTACCTGGTTTTGGAATTAGGATAATGCTGGCCTTGTAAAATGAGTTTTGAAGTCTTCACTCCTCTTGAGTTTTTTGGAATAATTTGAGAAGAATAGTTGTTAGTTCTTCTTTGAATGTTTGCTAAAGTTCATCTATGAAGCCATCCAGTCCAGCACTCTTGTTTTTTGGGAGATGATTTTCTTGTTTGTTTGTTTGTTTGTTTGTTTGTTTTTATTACTGCTTCAATTTCTTTAGTTGTAATCAGTCTATTCAGATTTTCTGATTCTTCCTGATTTAGTTTTGGAAGATGGTGTGTTTCTGGAAATTTGTCCAGAATGTCCAATTCGTTGGCGTATAATTGTTCATAATATTTCCTACAATCCCTTATATTTCTGAAGTCAGTTGTTACTTCTCTTTCATTACTGGTTTTATTTATTTGGATCCACTCTCTTTTATTCTTGATAAGTCTGGTTAAAGTGTGTCAATTATGTTTATATTTTCAAAGAGCCAGCTCTTGGTTTTATTGATCTTATGTTTTGTTTTTTAGACTCTATTTTATTTATTTCTGCTCTTTATTTTCCTTTCTTTAAGTGTAAAGTTAGTCAGTTTATTTGAGGTTTTTATTTTCTTGAGGTAGGCCTGTAATACTATAAATTTCCTTCTTAAGACGGTTTTCAGCCCTGGCCGGTGTGGCTCAGCGGTTAGAGCGTCGGCCTGCGGTCCAGAGAGACCCGGGTTCGGTTCCCGCTAAGGGCATGTATCTCGGTTGCAGTTTGTCCCCGGCCCTGGTTGGTCGTGCGGGTGGCAGCCACTCGATGTGTCCCTTCACATCGATGTTTCCCTCTCTCTCTCTTCCTCTCTCTCCCTCCCACTCTGTCTGTACAAAACATGGAAAAATGTCCTCGGATGAGGATTAAAAAAAAAGACGGTTTTCACTGTGTCCCATGGATTTTTGGATTATTGTGTTCTCATTTTCACTTGTCCTTAGCCTTTGACATTTTAATTATGTGTCTTAGTTTGGGCCTTTTGGGGTTCATCCTGTTTAGGACTTTCCGCGCTTCCTGAACTTTTGTGTCTTTTTCTTTCACCAGGTTAGGAAAGTTTTCAGTCATTATTTTTCAAATAGGTTTTGCTCCCTTATCCTCTCTCTCTTCTCCTCCTTGTACCCCTATGATGCAGATGTTGTCATACTTCATGTTGTCCCAAAGGTCCCTAAACTACCCTCATATTTTTTTTCATAGTTAATAGCAATTTTATTCATAATAGCTCAAAACTAGAATGAACCCAAAAGTCCATTGACTGATAAATAAACAAATAAACTAAGGTATATTAATACAATGGTGTACCACTCAGTAGTAAAAATGAATTGCCAATACATAGAACATGGATGAATCTCAAATTTAGTATAAATAGTGAAAAAAATCATACCCAAAGAAAGCATAATGTAAAATTTTTTAAATTACTTTATTTTTGTTACAGATGTTTCTCTTTTTCCCCCACTGATTCCTCCCTCCCTCTCCCTCCCTGCCCTGTCCCCAGCTTTGTTGTCCATGTCCATTGTTTATGCATGCATGCATACAAGTTCTGTGGTTTATCTCTCCCCCACCACCCCCTCTTCTGGGGATTGTCACTCTGTACCCCACTTCCACGTCTCTGAGACTATCCCATTGCTCAGACTGTTATGTTCATTATATTCCACAAATAAGTGAGATCATACGATACTTGTCGTTCTCTGTTTGGCTTGTTTTGCTTAGGATGACACTTTCCAGGTCCCTCCATGTCGTCTCAAAGGATAAGAGATCTTTCTTACAGCTTCATAGTACTCCACTGTGTATATGTATCACAGCTTTTTTAATCCATTCGTCTACTGATGGACATTTGGGCTGTTTCCAGATCTTAGCTATTGTACATAGTGCTGCTGTGAACATGGGGTACATATAGTCTTTCTGATTGGTGTTTCAGGTTTCTTAAGGTATATTCCTAGAAGTGGGATCACTGGGTCAAATGGCAGTTCAATTTTTAATTTTTTGAGGTAACACCATATTGTTTTCCATAGTGGCTGAACCAGTCTGTATTCCCACCAGCAGGGATTCTAGAGTCCCCTTTTCTCCACACTCTCACCAACACTGGTTGTTTGATGATTTCTTGATGGTGGCCATTCTGACAGGTGTGAGGTGATACCTCATTGTTGTTTTAATTTGCATCTCTCTGATGATTAGTGATGTTGAGCATGTCTTCATATGTCTCTTAGCCATTTGTATGTCCTGTTTAGAGAGATGTCTATTTAGTTCCTCTGTGCATAATTGGGTTCTTTGTCTTCCTTTTGTTGAGTTGTATGAGCACTCTATATATACTGGAAATTAACCCCTTATCTGATATATCATTGGCAATTATGCTCTCCCATACAGTGGGTTGCCTTTCCATTTTGATGATTGTATCTTTTGCTGTGCAGAAGCTTTTGAGTTCGATGTAGTCCCATGTGTTCATTTTCTCCTTTGTTTCTGTTGCCTTAGGTGATGTCTCAGTAAAAATTCTGCTGCATATAATGTCTGAAACTTTGTTGCCTACATTTTCTCCTAGGATATTTATGGATTCATAAGTCACATTTAAGTTTTTTATCCATTTTGAGTTTATTCTGGTGTATGGTGTAAGTTGATGGTCCAGTTTCATTTCTTTGCATGTAGCTGTCCAATTTTCTCAACACCATTTATTAAAGAGGCTGTCCTTACTCCACTGTATGCTCTTGCTACCTTTGTCAAATATTAATTGAGCATATTGCCCTGGGTCCATTTCTGGGTTCTCTGTTCTCTTCCACTGGTCTATATCCCTTTCTTGTGCCAGTACCAGGCTGTTTTGATTAAAGTGGCTTTATAGTATAACCTGAAATCTGGTAATGTGATCCCTCCTACTTTGTTCTTCTTTTTCAAGATTGCTGTGGCTATTCGTGGTCTTTTATGGTTCCATATGAACGTTTGAAGTACATGTTCTAGTTCTGTGAAGTATGTCTTCGGTATTTTGATGGGGAATGCATTGAATCTATAGATTGCTTTGGGTAATATGGACATTATACTGATGTTAATTCTTCCAATCCATGAACAAGGTATGTGCTTCCAATTCTTTATATCTTCCTCTATATCTTTTTTCAATGACCTGTAGTTTTCTGTGAATAGCTCCTTTATTTCTTTGGTTAAGTTTATTCCTAGGTATCTTAATTTTTTTTGCCACAATGGTAAATGGGATTGTTTTCTTAATTTCTCTTTCTGTGAGTTTATCATTGGTGTATACGAATGCCATCGATTTCTTGACATTAATTTTGTATCCTGCTACTTTGCCAGATTCATTTATTAAGTCTAGTAAATTTTTGATGGTGTCTTTGGGGTTTTCTATGTGTAGTATCATGTCATCTGCAAATAATGACAGTTTCACTTCCTCCTTTCCCATTTGGATCCCTTTTATTTTTTCTTCCTGTCTGATTGCTGTGGCTAAGACTTCCAGTACTATGTTAAATAAGTGTGACGAAAGTGGGCATCTCTGTCTTGTTCCTGTTCTTAAGGGAAATGCTTTTAGTTTTTGCCCCTTGAGTATGATGTTGGCTGTAGGTCTTTCATATATGGCCTTTATTATGTCAAGATATGATCCCTCTATTTCCACATTGCGGAGCGTTTTTATCAGAAATGGGTGCTGGATTTTGTCGAAGGTTTTTTCGACATCTATTGATATGATCATGTGGTTTTTATTCTTCATTTTGTTTATGTGGTGTATCACATTTATTGATTTGCGAATATTGTACCAGCCTTGCATCCCAGGGATGAATCCCACTTGGTCATGGTGAATAATTTTTTTGATGTATTGCTGGATCCAATTCGCTAGTATTTTGTTCAGGATTTTGGCGTCTATGTTCATCAGGGATATTGGCCTGTAGTTTTCATTCTTTGTAGCATCTTTTTCTGGTTTTGGAATTAGAATTATGCTGGCGTCATAAAACGAATTTGGAAGTCTTCCTTCTTGAATTTTTTGAAACAGTTTGAGGAGAATGGGTGTTAGTTCTTTTTTGAATATTCAGTAAAACTCCCCCATGAAGTCATCCGGGCCTGGGCTTTTGTTTGCTGGGAGAGTCTTGATTACATCTTCAATTTCCTTAGTTGTTATTGGTTTGTTCAAGTTTTCTATCTCTTCTCGGTCCAGTTTTGGGAGAACATGTGTTTCTAGAAATTTGTCCATTTCGCTTAGATTGTCGAATTTGTTGCCATATAATTGTTCATAGTAGTTGTTAACGATCTTTTGTATTTCTGTGGTGTCAGTTGTTACTTCTCCTGCTTCATTTCTGATTTTGTGTATTTGGGTTTTCTCTCTTTGTTTCTTGGTGAATCTAGCTAAGGGTCCATCAATCTTGTTTATCTTATTGAAAAAACAGCTCTTTGTTTCATTCATCCTTTGAATTGTTTTTTTAGACTCTATGTTATTTATTTCTGCTCTGATCTTTACTATTTCCTTCCTTCTACTTGCTCTGGGATTTTCTTTTTGTTTGCTCTCTAGTTCTTTAAGTTGTGAAGTTAGTCTATTAGAGATTTTTCTTGTTTCTTGAGGTAGACCTGTAGTACGATGAAATTCCCTCTCAGAACTGCTTTCGCTGCATCCCATAGATTTTGTGTTGTTATGTGTTCATTTTCATTGGTTTCCAGGAAGTTTTTAATTTCTTCCTTGATCTCCTCGGTAACCCATTCGTTGTTTAATAACATGCTATTTAGCTTCCATGTGTTCAAATGTCTTTGCATGTTCTTGTTGCAATTGATTTCTAGTTTCATGCCATTGTGGTCTGAGAAGATCCTTGATATGATTTCAATCTTCTTGAACTTGTAGAGACTTAGTTTGTATCCTAACATGTAGTCTATCTTTGAGAATGTCCCATGTGCACCTGAGAAGAATGTGAATTCTGTAGTTTTGGGGTGTAATTCTCTGTAGATATCTATTAAATCCATTTGGTCTAGTGCTTCATTTAGAGTCTCTGTTTCCTTGCTAATTTTTTGTCTAGAGGTTCTATCCAGTGATGTCAGCAGGGTGTTGAAGTCCCCTGCTATGATTGTATTGCTATCAATTTCTCCTTTGAAGTCTTCCAGAATATTTTTACTATATTTTGGTGCTTCTATATTGGGTGCATATATGTTTATCAAGGTTATATCTTCCTGTTGAATAGATCCTTTAAATATTATGTAGTGGCTCTCTTTGTCTCTTATTATGGCATTCGTTTTGAAATCTATTTTATCAGATATGAGTATTGCTACCCCAGCTTCTTTTTTCCTTCTGTTTGCTTGGAAGATTTTTTCCCATCGATTCACTTTCAACCTATGTGAGTCTTTTGTTGTGAGGTGTGCCTCTTGTAAACAACATATAGATGAGTCATGCTTTCTTGTCCAATCAGCTACTGTGTCTTTTTATCACAGCATTCAATCCATTTACATTTAAGGTGATTATTGATATGTATTTATTTATTGCCATTTTTGTTTAGTGTGGTTATGTTTTTCTTCCTATTTCTCCTGCTAATTACAGCAGTCCTTTTAACATTTTTTGGAGTGCTGGTTTGGTGCTAATGTATTCCCTTAGCCTTTTTTTGTCTGGGAAACTCCTTATTTGACTTTCTATTTTGAATGAAAGCCTTGCTGGGTAGAGTAGTCTTGGATTCAGATCCTTGTTTTTCATGACCTTGATTACCTCATACCATTCTCTTCTGGCCTGTAGTGTTTCTGTTGAGAAGTCAGCTGAGAGCTTAATGGGGTTTCCTTTGTAGGTAACCTGTTGTTTATCTCTTGCTGCTTTTAGGATTCTCTCTTTGTCTTTAATTTTTGGCATTTTAATTACTATGTGTCTTGGTGTGGGCCTGTTTGGGTTCTTCTTACTTGGGGCTCTCTGTGCTTCTTGAATTTGAATGCCTTCTTCCTTCACCAAATTAGGGAAGTTTTCTGTCCCTATTTTTTTAAATACATTCTCTAACCCTTGTTCATTTTCTTTTTCTTCGGGGACTCCTAGATGCGAATGTTATTACGTTTCCAGTTGTCCCACAGTTCTCTTAAGCTGTTTTCCTGTTTTTTAATTATTTTTTCCTTTTGGTTTTCTGATTCACTGATATTTTTCTACCCTATCTTCTAATTTACTGATCCGGTCCTCAGCTTCCTCTACTCTGCTATTTTGAGTTTATTCTTGTGTATGGTGTAAGTTGATGGTCCAGTTTCATTTCTTTACATGTAGAAATGTACACATTTCATTTCTTCAAATGTGTTCTTTATTTCTGATATGTCATTCTTAATTTCTTCTTGGTGGTTTTTAATTTCCAGTTGTTTGATTTTCAACATTTCTATGTCTTTACTCATGGTGCTCATGTCCTTACACATGCTGTTGTGCGTCCTCAAGATCATGGCTCTGTATTCTGGTTCTGTTAACTTGCTTAACTGCACCTCATTTATCTCATCTTTGGTAGAGGTCTCTTGTTCATTCATTTGGCTTTTGTTTCTGTGTTTCACCATTTTGGCTATCACAGTGGGCTTTGGAGCCTGCCAAATTTTCCCTGTGTGTGTTGGTGTTCTGCTGTTTGTGGCTCCCTCTCCTGGGTTTGGATGAGCCAGGGAGGACCCACATTAAACACCACTGTCAAGTCTTACTTTTCTGGTTAGAATTACTAGCCCAGGAATGGTACAGTTATCCTCTAGCTTTTTGCCTGGAGGCTATCATTAGTGGTTACCTGAAGAGCCTTGGCTTCTCAGTTGAATGAAAAATTCCCTCAGGTGCTCAGTGTAAGGGGTTTTCCCGAGGGTGGGATAGATGCTAGTTGTTAATGGGTCTCAATTTGCATTTCAATGGACCACCTGGGTGGAGTTGAAATCCAAGGGAGGGGCCACCACCTCTCCCCAGAGCCCTGGGAAGGAATAATATGACCACCATCCTGCGTGGCCGCAACTCAGCAGAAGCTCTGAGCACCCTCCAAATCCGGAGTGTCTCCACACAGTTCCAGTCCAGTCTGCCCTCCCTCCACCAGAGCCCAAGGTGAATGGCTGTGGCTATTTTAGCCTCTGTACCGGCTCTGCACTGTGGAGCCACTTGGGAGTTTAACCCCCAGGGCACTGCTCACAGCAAAGACTGCTGCTCACAGCTAAGGCCACTGCTGACTGTGGGCTCCCAGCCCCCCCCCCCCCTCGCGTCTCCGCAAGCCTATCAGGATTGAGTCAGTGTCCCTGGTTATGTAGTCCTCCAAGCTGCTTTTCTGTTGCTTTTTCCTGACAATTTGTCTTTATTTTTGTTGTAATTCCAGTTTGGTCCTGGGAGATGGTCTATGTAGCTTCCACTTACTCCACTGCTATATTGGAAAATCCTACCCTATTTTTTAAATTTGTTTTTGTTTTGGCTGCTCTGATTAGGTGTTTTTTTCTGTCCTGTCTTCCGAATTGCTGATTCGATCCTCTGCTTCATCCAACCTAGTGCTTATGCCTTCTGGTGTATTCTTCCTTTCAGATATTGTATTCTCATTTCTGACTGGTTATTTTTTATGGTTTCTGTGTACTTTTTTATGCTTGCTATCTCTCTTTTTTTTATATATTTAATATATTTTTATTGATTTTTTAGAAAGAGAGGAAGAGAGAAATATAAACATTGATGCACACCCCCTATTGGTGATTGAGCCTGCAACCCAAGCATGTGCCCTGACTGGGAATTGAACCAGTGACCTCTTGGTCCACGGGTCAATGCTCAACCACTAAGCCACACTGGCTGGGCTCCATTGTATTTTTTTAAATTAATTAATTAATTAATATTTGTTACAGATGTTTCTCCTCTTTCCCCACTAGACACCCTCCTCTTGACCCCCCTGCCCCATATGCTTGCTATCTCTTTGTTGAAGTTCTCACTACGTTTCTTAAGAATTCTTATCAACATTTTTTAACTCTATATCTGATAAATTGCTTGCCTCCATTTCACTTAGCTCTTTCTTTTTTATATTTCTGGTGTTCTTTCATTGGGGCATGTTTCTTTGTCTCCCCATTTTGTCTGCCTCTTTGTGTTTGTTTCTATGTATTAGCTAGATCTGCTATGACTCCCAGTCTTGGTAGAGTGTCCTTATGTAGTAGATGTCCTGTGAGACCCAGTGGTGCAGTCTCCTTGATCACCTGAGCTGGGTGCTCCAGGAATGTCCCTTGCGTTGGTTATGTAGGCCCTCCAGCTTTAACTTTGTCTTGATTGCTATTGGCCTACTTGTGTGTAGGGTTGACCCTCAGACTAGCTGACTGTGAGGATCAACCTCAATCACAGTGTGTAAGGTGCTGTGTGGGTGCTGACCACATGGAGTGGAATTTGCTTCAGCAGGGTCTGGTGCCTGCCAAGATCTCCCTTTGGATATGTTGCTTGTGAAGCTAACTGGAACTTGCCCTGATGTTGTCTGAAGCTGGCCACTCACTGGGTGTGTTGGTTCTGGGACCTCTTGAGAGGGACTCTGGTGCAAACCAATGTCAGATGCTGCCTGTGACTGGCCCTGGATACCCTGTTTGGAACTACAAAGCAATCCACAGTTTGTTGGCTACCTCTGCTGGGCCTAAGTGTGCATGGGAAAGACCAAGCTGCACACCAAGGTCAGCTTTTACCAGCACCAGGCCCACGAACAGCTCAGCAAAAGTCCCAAGGCACCCCAAGATCCACTTCCACCTGCTGGCTGCCCGATAGGTTCAGTCACTGAAAGAACCTCTGGAAGTACCCAAGCTGTATAAGGTAGATTCTCAGTGAGTCACCAGCTAAGGATAAGTGGCCTTCACCAGATTAATACAAGTTCAAACTCTGTACCAGTGTTGTGTCTGAGGCCACTAGCAAATGTCGTAGGATATACCAAGTCTAGCTGCCCCTCACTAGATGTCTACAGACCTTTGTGATGGGGCAGGATCTCAGGGTGTTGTCAGAGTGAGGCCAGCAGAGTTTATCAGGCCCAAACAGACCAAGATTGAACTATGTGAAGGGAGGGTTCTGTACTGGTTGGGCTTGAGGGGGAAAAATAGCCCTTGTCCTAGAACCACACAACTCAATCTGTCCAAGATTCTTCCCAGATCTTGGCAGGGTAGGGCCACCAGGGGTTGAGAGGGTGGGCCACTTTGAGCCCGGAGGGTGGAGCTAGAGGCTCTCCCATGAGCAGGAGGCACCAGTCAGATTCATGGGAAAGTGGGAAGGAATGATCCCTACCCCAAAACCACACCACTCAGTCACTGCAACCCCTGAGTCTACCCATACCTCTACACACCACCCAAGGAAGCTAACTCCTGAGCAGGGCCCGAGCTCAGCAGGATGGGGCGAGAGGGTGTCCAGAGGGTGAGGCTATTGCTTTTCCCCAGGTTGATGCCATATGAAGGGGAGTCCTCCACCCCTCCACCCAAAAAAGATGGTGTATGCAGTGTGGAAGAGGGACTCAGCACAGGGGTCCTGGTGGCTGTCCTCTCAGCAATCTCCCCCGAACCCTGTCTCTTCTCATACAACTCCAGTCAACTATGCCCTCCCTTCGCTGGAGCCCAGGGTGAGTGGCCACAAACAAAATTTTGTGCATTGGCCCTTTATGGGGGCACTTGTGTCTGTAGCAGACTCCTGTCTCTCCCTGGCAGACAGAATCCTTGATTTCATAGCCAGATGTTATGTGGGCTCCTCTCCCTGGCTCTGGTGCTCTGGGCCGGGGAGCCTGGCATGTGGTTGAGATCCTATGCTCCTCAGGGGGAACATTTGCAGCTGAGATATCATTTTGGAATCTCAGCCACCACTCATGGGAGTGGGGCCAGCCCTTCATGTCTCCACCCTTCCTACAATCTTGATGTGGCCTCTTATGCAAATCCTTGTTTATAAGACTTCTGTTCCCTATTGGTAGTTCCTGATTCCACTCTTAAATAAAATTCTTTCACTCAAATTCTTATCTTGGGTTTGCTTCTGGGAAAATGAAAACTTCTGGGAATATCTCCTATAAATTTTTTTAACATGTTCAAAAGTGACATATATCCAATTTATTAATTCACCATTGTTTTAATCATGAGAGATTAGAAATAATATATCAAAAGGAGACTGGTTAAATACATTATGAATCACCGATACAATGAAATACTATTGAGCTGTGTTAAAGAACAAAAAAGTACTTTGTGTCTTATATGAAACAATGTCTGAGCTATATTGATGAAAAAGCATGATGCAGAACATAGTATAAACAAAACCTGTGCTATCATTTGTGTAAATAGCTTGTGTGTGTATTTACATATGCCTAGAGTCTTTGTGAAGGAGACTCGAAAACACATAGATTTGAGTGCCCTTTAGAAGTGACTTAAATGGCTAGGATGATCAGGATGGAAGGAAGACTTTTGACTTTTGTACTATCAACAGGTGTATCAATTCAAAAATAAAAGTAACATTAAAATAATAAATAAATGAATAGATAAAGGGAGGCATATTATTGCTTGTGGGACGTTTTTGGCTCTAGTGTGAAATGGGTTTGGACAGGCTCCTGTTATTTGACCAGTTCCTGGCTCTAGCATGGCTTCGCCATGTGGTCTTGGTCCCAGCTGTCCAGACTTCTGAAGATTTGCGTGCTCACCCATGAAGGGAGTTCTCACTTCCTTCAGCGGGGGGGGGGGGGGGCTGTTGCTTTCCCTTTAAGTTCACCCACAAGAGCTGCCATAACCTCTGTCCTGGAGGAAGGCTGGAATGGCACCTTCGCCCACACACAAGCAAGCCCAAGCAACTTCCTGTGCCCGAGAAGAGTTTGCTGAAGCCACGTGCCCCCCTGCAGGGGACATCTGAGTGACACACACTCATGCACACACTTGCACACACACATGAACGGAAATGGAAACCTAAGCAGGTCTTTCCTGAGTGAGACATCACCACCCCGTCTCCAAATGGATGAACATGTCTGTACTGCAGCCTGGGTCCTGCTTGCTTCGGGAGAGGACACGCAGTGGGGAAGGAGCAGTTACTGGGGTGGGGCAGCTTCAGGAGCAGTTTCACTCATCATGTCCTTGTACTGCCGTTTGAAGAAGCCGAGCTGTGGGGGAGAGGAGGAGTAAATGGCCACGGAAGCCAGGGGAGTGGGAGAGGGCCACGCAGACCAGGAGGGGAGACAGAGACGACCAAGAGGTACAAAGAATAATGTGGCACAGGGCAGAAGGGTCCTGGGAAAGTGGGGCAGGGAGGGAGGAGGCATCGATATTGGGGTCAGGAAAGAAAGAAATATAAAATACAAGAAGGAGAACTACTCCTTATCTAGTGGTCGCTCTGTTCTTTTTGTTTTGTTCTGTTAATCCTCGCCCGAAGATATTTTCCATTGATTTTTAGATAGCGTGGAAGGGAGAGAGTAAGAAAAAATCTGTGTGAGACACATAGATCGGTTGCCTCCCGCAGGACCCCAACCAAGGCCAGGGATGTACCTGCAACTGAGGTACATGGCCTTGACTAGGAATCAGACCCATGACCCTTCGGTCCACAGGCGACGCTCTAACCTCTGAGCAAACCAGCCAGTTATAGTGGTCACTCTGTACAAGTGCTCAGTTACCTTCACAACATGGGTATTTATATTCTCATTTTACAGCTGAAGAAACAGCAGCTCTGACTTGCCGAAGGTCACAGCCGGCAGCGCGGCTGCCAGAGGGGCATGACAGTGGCCGGAGAGGGTGTGGACGGTACCTTGTACAGAACTGCTGTGATGAGGCCCAGGAGCACCAGCCCGCCCACGGAGCTGCCCACGATGAGTGGGACAGGGTTTCCCACTTCATATGGCTCCACTTTGGTCTTTGTCTGCGGCAGGGAAGGGGAAGAGAGTGATGCATCAGGGGGGGTAGACCTGGATTTCTGGAGGTTCCCGAGCCGGACCTTGTACACACCCTGAACCTAATAACCAACCCCTTCCCAGGTCCCCAATCCCAGTTCTCACTCCTCCCCCCTTCCCCCACTTCTCGCCGTCTCTCTTTACCTAGACATCTCCCCAATCCCAGCCTCCCCTCCTCCTCTGGTAGCCCCTCTGTGCCCAAGACAGATACCTGGACCCTCACAAACTCCTCCTGTCCTGGAAACAGGGTAAACACCGTGTCATCAAACAAGATCTCCGCTGTGCTCACAACCTCAAGGTAGCTGTGTGGAGTCTGTGGGAGAGAGAGGGTGAGGGCTGGGCCCGAGGGCCTGCAGCACCGTGCCTGGACCGGCCGAGCCTTGGGGCCCCACAGACCTTGATATACCAGTCAAATGAGAGGTTGCCTTTGAGGGTGACACTGAATTGTTCCTGGCTGCCAAAGGACTGGATGTCACATTGGGTTCTCTGGCAGACAGCGATGGAGCAGTTCTTTGGAAAGAAGGAGAGAAAAAAGTGATCAAGGAAGCTGGTCGCAGAAAACACTCCAAGCACTCCGCCCACTCAGCTGAGAGATGGCACTGGCCACCAACAGGGGACAGCACTGCGTCCGCATGTGGCCCCGAAGCTGGGGTTACACTTATTCTTACCAGCTCGGGGCTTTTCTTAAGCTCAGCCAGGAAGTCAGAGCGAGGGGGGGCCCTCTCCTCAACGCGGCATGAATTGAATAGGTTCTGAGGAAAGAGAGGCGCTGTGAGGAGAGAAGTGAGGAGCCCCTGGGCCCACCCTACAGGAGGGTGCGAGGTCCTAGGCCAGGAGGGTCCGAAACGGCTCCGAAGTCCAGCAGAGGAAACAGACGGTAGGAAAGCCCAGGGCTGCGGAGCGAAGAGGTGGGCGGCTCCTCAGGCCCAGCCCGGCTTACCTGGGAGAAGACGATCTGGGGGTGATCCCACACGGTCACCTGGTTCAGCTGGGTGGGGATCCAGAAGACTACACTGACGGGGACACTCCTCCGCCCCAGGTTGTTGAACTGCAAGGTGTTGGGGGAATATCAGTGCCCTGCAGCTGCAGCCGGCCGCCCGCTGCCGACAGCCCAGGACGCCTGAGCGCGGCCTCGCGACCCAGCGCCCGCCCTGGCGCTTTGTGGGAGGCGGTCAGGTGTGGCAGTTACACTCGTTCAAGCGCCAGACATCCAGACATCCTAAGTAACGGTTCACCCACTTTCTGGTGGTGAGACCACGGGCATGTTTTGCTAACCAATCTGAGCCCATTTCTTTCTCTGTAAACAGGATAATGGCAGTGCCTGTCCCAGAGTCACCATGAAGACAAAATGAGTGAATCGTGTGAGTGTGTGTACACTTGGGCCTCTGTATCGCACATTCTGCATCATCTGATTAAACAAAGCACAGACAGAAAACATTCAGAAAAAATGTTACGTTGTTGCCGACGTGTACCATGTAGTTAGGCCTGTGATGGTTGCAGACTTGAGCAGACTTTTTTCTTGTCATTATCCCTAAACCACACAGTGTAACAACTAATTACATGGCATTTGCATTGCATTCGGGATTCTAAGTACTCTAGAGATGATTTAAAGTACACAGGAGGAGTCCTGGCCGGTCTGGCTCAATGGTTGGAGTATCTGCCTGCGGACCAGAGTATCCTGGGTTCGGTTCCTGCTAGGGGCACGTACCAAAAAAAAAAATTCTCAAACTCTTTCCAACAATATTGCCCGGCTGATGTGGCTCAGTGGTTGAGCATCAACCCTGCACCAAGAGGTCGCCAGTTTGTTTCCTGGTCAGGGCACATGCCCAGGTTGTGGGCCCCATCCCCAATGGGGTACATGCAGGAGCCGGCCAATCAATGTTCTCTCTCATTGATGTTTCTATCTCTCTCTTCCTCTCTCTAAAAATCAATAAAGAAAAACATTTTAAAGTACACAGGAGGATGAGCATGGGTTACATGCCAATACTACACCATTTTATCTGAGGGACTTGAGCATCGTGTGTTTTGGTACGGGGTGGGGTGGTCCTGGGACTAGTGCCCCGTGGATACCGAGGGATGACTGTACCCACATGCGTGTGCACATGCTTGTGTGTGTATAGAGTGAGTGCGAGCTTGGCATGGAGCCTGGCACACAGCAGGCACCCGGTGCATGCTTCCCGTCACTGTGCTGCATGCTGGCACATTGGGTTCCCTTCCCGGCCTCCTCAGCTCCCCACCTGATACTGATGCTTTATATCATGGCTGGTCTTCTCTGAGGCTGTGAAGTTGAGATACCTGGTGGAGGCCTCGTGGCTGATGGTAGAAAGGAGCAAGTGACAACATCAGGAGTGTTCTGGAAAGGGGGTCTCAGGCTAGGTGTGTAAGGGGTAAACAGGCACATGGGTAATGCAGCCCTGAGAGGGAGCAAGCAGGATGGTGTGCAGGGGACAATATGTGTGCCCTTTTGAGCCTCATATGCACATGCACATGTGCACACACACCACCCATGTATACATACACAGTGCACGTATATCCTCGGACACATACCGGCACACGTATGCACAGACTCACACACACAGATACACAGTGGGCCGTGTGCAGCCCGAGTGAGGCAGAGGTAAACTCTCAAAGCCAGTACCTCGAGATCACCATGTAGACAGTGTACTTCACAGGCAGCTCCAGCTGGAATTCAGTTTTGTTGGTCCTCGGCATGTTGTTATCACTGAAGGGAGACAGAGAGCTCTTCTCCCTCGCCCTCTCCCTCCACCGCAAACCAGCCGCCAAGGGCTGTTCTTTCTGCACCCTGAACACCCTGTTCTCTGCTCCCGGCTCCACCTTGCCCAGGTCCAGCCCCGCTCCCTGGGTATCTGCGATGCCTTCTTCTCACTGGTCCCTGAATTCAAACCTGCTCCCACCCCGAACCACAGCCTTCCTGGGGAGCGATCTTTCTACCATGCAGATGCGATCTTGTCACCCGCAGGTTAACTGCAAGTTTCCTAAGAGCACCCAGCAGTCAGTTCACGATGCTGCCGCGATCTCACCAACTCCTTAAATCCTGCCTGATGTGCCCGGCCATGCTTACACGCAGTCCTGTCTCCAGGCCTTACTTGGTACACACTTCCTTCATTCTGTCTTCACACCCACCCTCAGTTTAGGTCTTTATTTGGCTAACTCACAGCCTCAACATATCTTCTTCGGGAATCTTCCCTGAACACCAAGCTCCCAAGAACACAGGACAGAGCTTGTTTCATACTGTACTGTAATCGCCAGCTTCCTAGCTATCTTCCCACTAGGTTATAACCTCTGCGTGGCAGTAACCACAGCTGTCCTGTCCATCCCTGTCCCCCCAGCACCGGACACAATGCCTGGCACATGGTGGGTGTTCATCCGGTATTTGCTGAATGAATGATGTGAAGGAAGAACCAGTGGGGAGAGGGCAGAGGTCCCCCTGGCAGAGGGTGGGACTTAAGGCACAGCACGCCTGTGGGAAGCCGGGCACCGCCTACCTGGTCACATTGGCCTTGAAAAGTAGTCTGTTTCCAAGGGAAGCATCATTGTCCACACCCAGTATGATGTTAAAGGTGACCTGGAGTTGGAGAAAGGAGAGACTAACAAGAATAGAAGAGAAGAAACAACCCAAATGTTCATTAACTGAAGAATTGAATAAGTAAAATGTGGTGCATCCATATAACAGAATATTACTCAGCGGTGAAAAGGAATGAAGTTCTGCAATAGAGATGACCCTTGAAAGCATGCTGCTGAGTGAAAGAAGCCAGTCACAAAGGACCACACACTCTGTGACACCATTTGTACGAAAGGTCCAGAATAGGTGAATCCAGAGACGGAAAGTGGGTTAGTGGTTGCCTAGGGCTGGGAGAAATAGAAGGACGAGAGTTGATAGCTAAGGGGAGCAGAGTCATTTCTTAGGGTAAGAAAATATTCTAAAATTGATCGTGATGGTAGACACACAACTCTGAACAACCTGGGAGCCATTGAAAGTGAATACTTTAAATGGGTGAATTGTATGGTATATGAATTATATCTCGATAAAGCTGTTTCTCAAAAACAGCAACCTCTACTTTAAAGAAGAAGGAAAGAAGGAGAAGGATAAGAAGGGCCCTGGCTTGTGTGGCTCAGTTGGTTGGAGCAAAATCCCATACACCAAAAAGCTGTGGGTTCGATTCCCAGTCTGGGCACATACCTAAGTTGCAGTTTGATCCCCAGTCAAAGGGTGTGTGGGAGGCAACCAAACGATGTTTCTCACACCAATGTTTCTCTCTCTCTCTTCCCCTCTCTCTAAACATAACATGTCCTCTGGTGAGGATTAAAACAAAGAAGAGAAGAATGCAGAAGAAGACAAAGGAGAAAAGGTGAGAAGGAGTCCGCAGCCTGACCTCTGAGTTGCCTGGGAAGATGGGGTGGTTTATGCTGCAGATGCCAGTGTGCAAGGTCTCAGGCCCTTGGGTGGTCTCAGACCCACAGTTCACACGCCAGGACCGCCATGAGTGCTGGGTCTGGAAGGCAAGGGAGGCGGAGGTGGTGATGGTGGTGATGGCACCCACTGGCCAGGGGACCCGCAAAGCAAAGTCAGGTGGAGCCTGAGAAGAATTTGGCTACCTGGATCCCTGACACCGTCCGATAGGACAAGCCAGGTGGGTAGAAGAAGGCGACCTGAGTCCTGTAGGAGTCCTCACCCTGGTTTTTCACAGTCACTGTCACGTTGAAGTCCTGGGAACCACCCACCACCAGGGTGCGCAGGCTGTGGGGGGAACAAGCTAGGCCATGAGATGCTGAGGGCCTCCCTGCGGGAAGCTGCCTGGTGGGAAGGAGGCACGGACACTCGGAGAGCGAAGACAGTGGCGGGGTGGCCATGCAAGCACCTCCAAAGCAGCTGCTCCATGCCAGGCTCCCTCGGGGCCAGGGCAAGGCCAGAGCACCAGGTCTCAGTGTCGGCTTTGAGGTCACAATGAGGAAAAGAAACTCACTTCATAAAACTGAGGGTGATGCTGAGGTCATCCTGGCAGACACTGTCATTGCCACAATTTTTCTCAAAGGGAAACTGCACAAAATAGGACATGATAAAATACAATGAAGGGAAGTAATGAAGCGATGTGAAGTAAAACAATAAAATAAGATGTTGAAATATAATTATTTGAAAATAAACTAAAATGAGTTTCGACAATCTTGGCCTCTGGTCCCTTCATGCCCCTGCAGGACCCCAACCGCAGGACTCACCGAGGCTGTGAAGAGTGTCTGGGCATCCACAGCCAGCACCGGCCGGAGGTTCCCGAAGGAGGTCAAGGGCTGCCCCACCAGAGAGAAGTTGAGGCGCAGGCCAATGGGGATCACTGAGTCTTCTACACAATCCTGAGAGACAGTGGTGGTTGGGGGTCTGCCTTCTCAGCTTCCCAAGCCCACCCCATGCTCGGAGGACCGGGAGTGGGCTACGTCCTGCTCACCGGTAACCGCAGCGTCAGTGTCTCACATTTCTGATTCTGCCCGAAGACCTGCGTCTGCCTGCGTGTGCTGTTCTTCGTCTCATCAAAAATGGCTCGAGGAAGTTGGCGAGTTGAGTCCAGAGCCAGGTCATATGTGATGGTGCTCTGGACCTCTCCTGAAGGGGCAGGGGCAGGGCAGCATAGTGGTGAGGAGCCTGGCTTGGGAGGCAGGCAGGACTCTGAGGCCCAGCTCCTCTGCTCCCCAGCTGTATGACTTCGGGCATGTTATCTAACCTCTTTGAGTCTCTATTTCTTATTTTTTAATTGAGGACAATAATTGTACCTTCCCAGTGGTAAAAATGAAATGAAATGGTGTCTATGCTTTAGCACAGTACCTGCCATACAGTAAGTGCTTAATAAATGGCAGCTATTCTGTCACATACTAGAAAAGTAAGTATTTTTTTTTCTGGCTGCTTTTAACTTTCCTTCCTTGTCTTTGGTCTTCAGCAGTTTGTGCCATGGTCTAGTACAATGTATGATGTTGTGTACACCAGTGTAATGTACCATGGTATGGTTTTCTTTCTATGTATCCTGCTTTGCTTGTTAGAGAAGCCTTGATGTCTTTCATCATTTTTAGAACATTCTTCACCACTATTTCTTTAACTGTTGTTCCTTTCTTATTTTGTCTCTCTCTTCCTGTTGGAATTCCAACTGCGGGTTTATTAGATCACTCACCATGTCCCATCCATCTCTAATAGTTTCTTTATATAGTTTTCATCCTTTTCTCTCTGTGTATTAATCTGGATATTTTCATTTGCTTTACCTTCCAGTTCACTAATTCTCTGTTCTGCTTCTAATCTGCCATTAAATCTATTTATCGAATCCTTAATTTCAGTCAGTGTTTTTCAGTGCTAGAGTACCATTTGACTCTATTTTATGAATTTAAAGTCTTTTCTGAAGTTCTCCATCATTTTGAATTCCTGTCTGATAACTCTAATTTATAAATCACCTGTGAGTCTATTTCTATTGTCCACTGTTTCTCTTGATTGCTGGACTCTATGAACATTGTCCCAATAGAAAGAGCAAGTTGTTTACAAAGGCCCCTCCTAAATCTCTGTTTCCCCAGCAGTGGGGCGCTGCTGAATTTCTGTTCAACTCTTTAGCAGTTGTCAACTGAGTTCCTTGGAGTACTGACCTGCACATGCCTGGTTCAAGAGTCAGCCAATGACTTGAGAGGAATTTGTATGTAGATGTGGGGGGTGTTTCATCTGCAATCCTCTCTCTCTAAGACTTTGCTCTCAATTTCTAGCCATGCTGGCAGCCACAAACTTTGACTGCTATCTCCTCCATTCAGTAAGACTACTGCTAGAAACCTAATTTTATGACCTCCCCCTATTTCTCTTTAGTACCACCACTTAGTATTCCCCATCCCAAGCACAATGTTACTCTTTAAAGTAGAAACATCCCTGGCCAGTTTGCCTCAGCAGTTAGAGCATCGGCCGATGGACCAAAGGGTCGTGGGTCTGATTCCTGGTCAAGGGCATGTACCTGGGTTGCAGGTTTGATTTCCCAGCCTGGTTTGTGTTGTGCGGGAGGTAAACAATCAATGTGTCTCTCTCACATTAATGTTTCTTTCTCTCTCTCTTTCTCTCTCCCTCCCTTCCTCTCACTCTATCTAAAAATCAATGGAAAAATATCCTCGGGTGAAGATTAACCAATAAAATTAATAATAATAATAGTGGTAGTAGAAACAATGGAAGAAGTCAAATTTGTTGTGATAAAATGCACATCTGAATGCCTTGTGAATTTGTGTTTAGCTTCATCAACACAAACTCCCCTTTAAATGAGTTCTCAGTTTGCCCTGGCCAGTTTGGCTCAATGGTTAGAGCATCGGCCCGCGGACCAGAGAAGCCCAGGTTCGGTTCCCACTAAGGGCACGTACCTTGGTTGCAGTTTGGCCCTGGCCCTGGTTGGGCTGTGGGTGGCAGCCAGTCGGTGTGCCTCTCTCATGTCAATGTTCCTCTCTCTCTCTGTCTTCCTCCCTCTCTCCCTCCTTCTCTATCTGAAGATAAATGCAAAAATGTCCTCGGATAAGGATAAAAAAAATGTTTAAATAAACTTTACTTTAAAAAATAAATAAATAAATAAATAAATAAATAAATAAATAAATAATCCCAGTTAATCCCAGGTGCGGGGCCCTCTGTTATCCGAGTTATAGGGTTTGCTGAGTGTGCTCGCCCAGCGGGGGAATCACCTGCTTGCTCCAGCCAAGCTTGGAGAAGGCTGTTGAGGCCTGTGATGTGAACACTTTGCTCTGAACTGCCAGGAAGTCTGAGAAGGCTGGGTCACTTGTCAATGTCCCCAACACTTAACCTGTTGAGATTTACCCCTCAACCTCACCTTCTCTCAGCCGGTCCCGTGTGCTCTTATGCACACGGAGGCAGACTCTGACCTCCCCAGCAGTCTGGCCTTTCACCACATGTTCCCGACACTCATACACATTCCTCATCAATTCTCTTGGTGCGAAGTTCATGGTCACCTCAACTCTCAGCACAGGCTTGGACCTGTAGAGATACCAGAAGGCCGTTAGTGGCCTGCAGACAGCAAAACTGCACTTAGAGAAAGATAACCTGGTGTGCTCCGAAAGAGGTCCTCACCTGAGCAGCAGCACACGCCCCTGGGCCCCTACAGCCAGGTCCATCAACCCATCCATGGTGAGGTCCTTGCCCCCACTCAGTGACTGACCAAAATACTGGAGCCTGGGGGAGAGCTGGGAGCCTGCAATCCGCTGAGAGTAGAAAAGAAGAGAGAAGGGAGGGGGAAAGAATAGGGAGTGTGTAACTCAGTTGCCCAGAGTGATCCAAGGAGAGATTGTCTGGGATCCATTCAAGTCTCATTTCCCACAATTTCTCAAAGAATTAGGGCACTGTTTCTGCCTAGCTTTGAAACACAGTCTTGAGATGACACCCAAAGTCTCCATTAATTGCCTAGGTTTTTGAGGAAAAGCAAATTGTTTTACAGGAAAGACTTCGCAGAATCTTGTTCATGTGGTCAGGATAATGCAAACACCGAATATTGATCTAACCGAAATTATCATAGAAATATAAGGAGTGGGGGGAGGGGTGGAAGACGTGAATATGAGGCAAAAGGGGTCTGAACGAGACAGTCCTCACCTCCCGCAGTGGGCAGTCCATGCTAAAACAGAAACCAAGAAGCAGAGAAATAATCACATCATTGGGAAGTATGAAGAATCACTGCAGAACTAAAAGTGGCTTCCTTGGGACCACGGGAAATAAAGAGGAAATCACAGTGCAGGTGTGGACATTGCTGTTTTTCATAATCAGCCTTTAAGAACGTTTCTGACTCTCTAGTCTATGTGCAAGAGTAATACTGAAAGAGTAACCACCAAATAAAGAGAAATTTTAACTATACACTTTAAAATGGTTAAAATGATGAATTTTATGTCATGTATATGTTACCACAATTTTGTTTAAGTGATTTTGTCAACGGAAAGCAAGCATAGGGTGCTGGAAATTCACGATATCTTAATCTAAGTGGTGCTTACTCGGGTTCACAGACATGTAAAATGTCATCACTTAAGGCCCTGGCCAGTTTGGCTCAGCGGTTAGAGCGTCGGCCTGCGGTCCGGAGAGACCCGGGTTTGGTTCCCGCTAAGGGCACGTACTTTGGTTGCAGTTTGTCCCCGGCCCTGGTTGGTCGTGCGGGTGGCAGCCACTCGATGTTTCCCTTCACGTCGATGTTTCTCTCTCTCTCTCTCTCTCCCTCTCTCTCCCTCCCACTCTATCCGTACAAAAAATGGACAAATATCCTCGGGTGAGGATAAAAAAAAATTTTTTAAAATGTCATCACTTAAGGCCTGTGTGTTTGCTGCATGTATATGGTACCTCAAATTTTTTTGAGAAAAATTTATTGTATTCTGTTAAGATGAAGTTTTGTTTTGAAATGATGTGTAAAGTGGTAGTTGGGAAATCCACGGCCTATTTGCTTATCCAAACACTGAGCATCCCTGCCCCAATCAAGGGAAAAAGCAAGTAAGAAATGCAAACCATAGAACAATAGGATAGGATCATCCTTTCTGCCCTTGGTTTTAATTGCAAAGTCCGTGGGGCATGAGTGCATGCCTGCAGATACATAAAGTACCCTCCCCTTACCCGTGTTTCCTCTGTGGGGTGAGTTACAGTGCAGATGAGGGGAGGGGAGTAGGACTTTCACTGGACAGGAGGGAACTATTCCGGGGTGATGGTGATGTTCCATATCTTGTTGGGAGGGTGGGTTACAACAAGTGCAGCATTGGTCAGAAGTCATTGAATGGCTAAAGAATTGTGCATTTCCTATTTGTACATTTTATCTTAAGATTAACAGTAAGCAAATGCTAAATTCTAGTTAATGATACATGCTGGAATATTTACAGGTGAAGTGGACTGATGTTGCAACTTATTTTGAAATGCACTAAAAAATAAGATGGACTACAGAGAAAGAATGGATATGTGATCAAGTAAATCTAGTAAAATGTTACTTGTAGATTCTAGGTTGTAAATATGTGGGTGTTCACTGTACAGTTCTTTCAACTTTGCTTGTAAATTTGAAAATTTTCTAAATGTCCTGAGGGGGGTCCCTGCGTCACTGCCCCAGGAAGCATGCAGTCCTGGGAGGGAGGGCAACTGGAAGGACCTCAGATGGGAGACTCTGCTACTTGTGCAGAGACTGAGACTCCCAACACAGGAATGCCTGCTGCCCACACTCCAGCCCGCAGCTCCCACCTGAAGCCCAGTCTCTGGTCCTACAGTGTGGGTGTTGGTGCCCCTGCACTTCTTGGAGCTGTGGGAAGAATTCATCTAGAATTGAGGAGAATTTGAGGTTTCTGGAAAGTGTTTTAGTTTTAAAGGTTCTGAAAGGAGGTAATGGGAGAACCAATCTGGCAGCTGTGGGAACATTGATTAGAAAGGGACAGATCAGCAAAGAGGCTACTGTCATGACAGGGACAGTGACGGGCCTCACCTGGCTGTGGGAGGGGCGGATGCCCCGCCCTGAGGTTCCATGAAACAGGTAGACAGCACCCTGGTTCTCCTGTTCTCCAGGGGCCCCGATGGCCACGTCCGTCAGCTTGTCCCCATTCACGTCCCCCAGCACAGTCAGGGCTGTCCCAAAGCGCCCCCAGGGGTGGCCTTGCTCCCCACGGAGAATGGCCTCACACTGCCACCTAGACCTCTGCTGAGCAAAACCCATGCCAGTCCCCAACCTGGGCAACCCTCCACCCCACACCCAGGCCCCACCCAGCCCAGGTCTCATCAGCCACTCACCCCCCGGGGCAAGGGGCACACAGACACCTGGCCCCCCCGGGTCGGCTCGTAGTAATGGGGAGCCCCGATGAGGACCAGGTCGGAGCTGCCGTCTCTGTCCACGTCCACCGAGCAGAGGGAGGCCCCGAAGTAGGAGCCAATCTGAAAGAGATGAGGCCAGGATCACATACCTCTCCCCTCTAAAGAAGAGTGTAGGGGTTTTCTCCCTGTGAAGAAAAAGCGTGTCTGCTGGAGAAAGGCCTGTGGAGTGGCTGTGAGCCTCTATATAATTCATGATAAGTTCTCATTTAAATGTACTGACAGAAAGAGGAGCATAGTGTAGAGCTGATGGGCAGTGGAAGAGGATTTTACCCAAATGGTATTGCAGGGAGATGATTAAGATAACAAAGAAGTTGGACTGGAAAATAGAGACCAAAAAGCCTGGAACAGCATGCAAGATATCTTTTCAATACACTGGAAGTTTTTAGAGAGGTAAAAAAATCAAAGTTGGCAGTCTGGCTAATAAAGAACCAACTGGTGTGGACTGGGGGACATATAGGAGGCAGCCGATTGATGTTTCTATCTCCCTCTCCCTCCTTCTCTCTCTTTAAAAATCAATTAAAACATATTTTTAAAGTAATGATAATAACTATTTACTACCCTTGCTCAGTGGTTAGAGCATTGGTCCTCGGAACTAAAGGTCTCGGGTTTGATTCCCAGTCAAGGGCATGTATCTTGGTTGCAGGTTTGATGCCCGGTCCCAGTCAGGGTCATGAGGGAAACAACCAATCAATGTGTCGCTCACCTCAATGTTTCTCTCTCATTCTTTCTCTCTCCTTCCCTTCCTCCCACTTTATCTAAAAATCAATGGAGAAGATTCCAAAATGGCGGCAGAGTGAATGGAAGCTACACAGACCATCTCCCAGGACCAACCAGGAATTACAATTAAATAAAGACAAACCATAGGGAAAAAGCAACTGAAAAGCAGCTTGCAAGGACCATATAACCAGGGACACTGACTCGATCCTGGTAGGATTGCAGAGGCATGAGAGGGGGGCTGGGAGCCCATGGACAGCAGTGGTCTTAGCTGTGAGCAGCACCCTCGGGGTTAAACTCCTAAGCCCGCTCCACAACACAGAGGGCCGGGACAGAGCACTAAAATAGCCACAGCCACTCACCTTGGGCTCCAGCAGAGGGAGGGCTGACTACACTGGATCTGTGTGGAGACACTCAGGATTTGGAGGGCACTCAGACCATTTGCTGAGTTTCCGCCACACAGGACGGTGGCCATCTTACTCCTTCCCAGGGCTTTGGGGAGAGGCAGCAGCTCCTCCCTCAGAGATTTAACCCCACCCAGGCGGTTCATTGAAATGCAAATTGAGGCTCATTAACAATCAGCATCTGCCCCACCCTTGGGAAATTCTCTTATGCAGAACACCTGAGAGAGCTTTTTATTCAACTGAGAACCCAAGGCTCTTCAAGTAACAAAGACTAATAGCCTCCAGGAAAAAACCTAGAGGATAACTGAACCATTCCTGGGCTTCCAGACCTACTCAGGTAAGTAAGACTTGACAGTGGTGCTGAACATGGGTCCTCCCATGCTCATCCAAACCCAGTAGAGAAAGCCACAAACAGTAGAACACCAACACCCACAAGAAAAATTGGGCAGGCTCCAAAACCCACTGAGAGAGCCAAAATGGTGAAACAAAAAAACAAACCCCAAATGAAAAAACAAGACCTCTACCAAAGATGAGATCAATGAAATGCAGTTAAGCAAGTTATCAGAGGTAGAATTCAGAGCCATGATCTTGAGGAAGCAAAACAGCATGAGTAACGACATAGAAACATTAAAAATCAACCAACTGGAAATAAAAAACCACCAAGAAGAAATGAAGAATGACATAGCAGAAATAAAGAACACATTGGAAGGACTAAGCAGCAGACTAAAGGAAGCTGAGGACCAGATCAGTGAATTAGAAGACAGGGTAGAAAAAATCAACAAATCAGAAAAACAAAAGGAAAAAAACAGAAAGACAGCTTAAGAGAACTGTGGGACAACTGGAAACGTAGTAATATTCGCATCATAGGAGTCCCCGAAGAAGAAGAAAATGAGCAAGGGTTAGAGAATATATTTGAAGAAATAGTGACAGAAAACTTCCCTAATTTGGTGAAGGAAGAAGGCATTCAAGTTCAAGAAGCACAGAGAGCCCCAAGTAAGAAGAACCCAGACAGGCCCACACCAAGACACACAGTAATCAAAACGCCAAAAATTGCCCTGGCCAGTTTGGCTTAGCGGTTAGAGCATCGGCCTGCGGCCCGGAGAGACCCAGGTTCAGTTCCTGCTAAGGGCACGTACTTCAGTTGCAGTTTGTCCCCGGCCCTGGTTGGTCGTGCGGGTGGCAGCCACTCGATGTGTCCCTTCACGTCGATGTTTCTCTCTCTCTCTCCCTCCCACTCTATCTGTACAAAAAAATTTTATCCTCAGGTGAGGATAAAAAAAAATAATTATAAAAAATAAAACGCCAAAAATTAAAGACAAAGACAGAATCCTAAAGGCAGCAAGAGATAAGCAACAGATTACCTACAAAGGAACCCCCATAAGGCTCTCAGCTGACTTTAGAAGAAACACTACAGGCCAGAAGGGAATGGCATAAAGTAATCAAGGTCATGAAAAACAAGAATCTGAATCCAAAACTACTCTATTCAGCAAGGCTATCATTCAAAATAGAAGGTTAAATAAAAAGCTTCCCAGACGAAAAAAGGCATGACTTTTTTGGAAAGAAAGCATGACTCATCTATATGTTGTTTACAAGACACCCACCTCACAACAAAAGACTCACATAGATTGAAAGTGAAGGGATAGAGAAAAATCTTCCAAGCAAACGGAAAGAAAAAAAAAGCTGGGGTAGCAATACTCATATCTGATAAAATAGACTTCAAAATGAAGGCCATAACTAGAGATAAAGAAGGTCACTACATAATATTGAAATGATCTATCCAACAGGAAGATATAACCTTGATAAACATATATGCAACCAATATAGGAGCACCAAAATATATTAAAAATCTTCTGGAGGACTTCTAAGGAGAAATCGATAGCAATACAATCATAGCAGGGGACTTCAACACCCCACTGACATCACTGGATAGATCCTCTAGACAAAAAATTAGCAAGGAAACAGAGACTCTAAATGAAGCACTAGACCAAATGGATTTAATAAATATCTACAGAGAATTACACCCCAAAACTACAGAATTCACATTCTTCTCAGGTGCACATGGGACATTCTCAAAGATAGACCACATGTTAGTGCACAAAGTCTCTACAAGTTCAAGAAGACTGAGATCATATCAAGCACCTTCTCAGATCACAATGGCATGAAACTAGAAATCAATTGCAAGAAGAACATACAAAAACATTTTAACACATGGAAGCTAAATAGCATGTCATTAAACAATGAATGGGTTACCGAGGAGATCAAGGAAGGAATCAAAAACTTCCTGAAAACCAATGAAAATGAAGACACAACTACACAAAATCTATGGGATGCAGCGAAAACAGTTCTGAGAGGGAAGTTCATAGTACTACAGGCCTATCTCAAAAAACAAGAAAAATCTCTAATAGATTATCTAACCTCACAACTTAAAGAACTAGAGAGCAAACAAAAAGAAAACCCCAGTGCAAGAAGAAAGAAGGAAATAGTAAAGATCAGAGGAGAAATAAATGACATAGAAACCAAAAAAAAACAATTCAAAGGATCAATGAAACAAAGAGCTGGTTTTTCGAAAAGATAAACAAGATTGATGGAACCATAGCTAGACTCACCAAGAAACAAAGAGAGTGAACCCAAATACACAAAATCAGAAATGAAAGGGAGAGGTAACAACTGACACCACAGAAATACAAAAGATCATTAACAACTACTATGAACAATTATATGGCAACAAATTCGACAATCTACACAAAATGGACAAATTTCTAGAAACACAATCTCCCAAAACTGGACCAGGAAGAGATAGAAAACTTGAACAGACCAATAACAACTAAGGAAATTGAAGAAGTAATCAAGACTCCCCAGCAAAAAAAAAAGCCCAGGGCCGGATGGCTTCACGGGGGAGTTTTACCAAACATTCAAAGAAGAACTAATACCCATTCTCCTCAAACTATTTCAAAAAATTCAAGAAGTAGGAAGACTTCCAAACTCGTTTTAAGAAGCCAGCATAATTCTAATTCAAAAACCAGAAAAAAACACTACAAAGAAAGAAAACTACAGGCCAATATCCCTGATGAACATAGATGCCAAAATCCTGAACAAAATACTAGCAAATCGGCTCCAGCAATACACCAAAAAAATTATCCACCATGACCAAGTGGGATTCATTCCAGGGATGCAAGGCTGGTACAATATTTGCAAATAAATAAACGTGATATACCACATATAAAATGAAGAATAAAAACCACATGATCATATCAATAGATGCCGCAAAAGCCTTCGAGAAAATCCAGCATCCATTTCTGATAAAAAACGCTCAGCAATGTGGGAATAGAGGGATCATATTGTAGATTGACATAATAAAGGCCATATATGAAAGACCTACAGCTAACATCATACTCAATGGGCAAAAACTAAAAGCATTTCCCTTAAGAACAGGAACAAGACAGAGATGCCCACTTTCGCCACTCTTATTTAACATAGTACTAGAAGTCTTAGCCACAGCAATCAGACATGAAGAGAAAATAAAACTGATCCAAATTGGAAAGGAGGTAGTGAAACTGTCATTATTTGCAGATGACATGATACTACATGTAGAAAACCCCAAAGACTCCATCAAAAATTTACTAGACTTCATAAATGAATCTGGCAAAGTAGCAGGATACAAAATTAACATCAAGAAATCGATGGCATTCTTATACACCAAGGATGAACTCACAGAAAGAGAAACTAAGAAAACAATCCCATTTAGCATTGTGGCAAAAAAATTAAGATACCTAGGAATAAACTTAACCAAAGAATAAAGGACCTATTTGCAGAAAACTACAGGTCATTGAAAAAAGAAATAGAGGAAGATATAAAAAAGTGGAAGCACATACCTTGTTCATGGATTGGAAGAATTAAAATGTCCATACTACCCAAAGCAATCTATAGATTCAATGCAATCCCCATCAAAATACCAACAACATATTTCACAGAACTAGAACAATTATTTCAAAAGTTTATATGGAACCAAAAAAGACCCCAAATAGCCAAAGCAATCTTGAAAAAGAAGGAGAAAGTGGGTGGGATCACAATACCAGATATCAGATTATACTACAAAGCCACTGTAATCAAAACATCCCAGTACTGACACAAGAACAGGCTTATCGACCAGTGAAACAGAACATAGAACCTGGAAACTGACTCAAGACATTATGCTCAATTAATATTTGACAAAGATGGCAAGAGCATACAGTGGAGTAAAGACAGTCTCTTTAGTAAATGATGTTGGGAAAATTGGACAGCTACATGCAAAAAATGAAACTAGACCACCAACTTAAACTATACACAAGAATACACTCAAAATGGATAAAAGACTTAAATGTGACTTGTGAATTCATAAAAATCCTAGAAGAAAATGTAGGCAACAAAATTTCAGACATCATATGCAGCAGAATTTTCACTGATACATCACCTATGGCAACAGAAACAAGGGGAAAATGAACGCATGGGACTACATCAAACTAAAAAGCTGCTGCACAGCAAAAGAAACAACCACCAAAATGGAAAGGCAACCCGCTCTACAGGAGAGCATCATTGCCAATGATACATCAGATAAGGGGTCAATTTTTAAATATGTAGAGTGTTCATACAACTCAATAAAAGGAAGACAAAAAACCCAGTTAAAAAATGGGCAGAGAAACTAGACACCTCTTCAAACAGAACATACAAATGACTAAGAGACATATGAAAAAATGCTCAACATCACTAATCATCAGAGAGATGCAAATTAAAACAACAATGAGGTATCACCTCACACCTGTCAGAATGGCCGCCATCAACAAATCATCAAACAACAAGTGTTGGCGAGGGTGTGGAGAAAAGGGGACTCTAGTGCACTGCTGGTGGGAATGCAGAGTGGTGCAGCCACTATGGAAAACACTATGGTGTTACCTCAAAAAATTAAAAATTGAACTACCATTTGACCCAGTAATCCCACTTCTAGGAATATACCCTAAGAAGCCTGAAACACCAATCAGAAGGAATATATGTACCCCTATGTTCATAGCAGCACTATTTACAATAGCTAAGATCTGGAAACAGCCCAAGTGTTTATCAGTAGAAGAATGGATTAAAAAGCAGTGGTACATATACACAATGGAGTACTGTGCAGCGGTAAGAAAGAAAGATCTCTTGTCCTTTCAGACAACATGGAGGGACCTGGAGACTATTATCCTAAGTGAAACAAGCCAAGCAGAGAAAGACAAATATTACATGATCTCACTTATTTGTGGAATATAATGAACATAACAGTCTGAGGAATGGGGTAGTCCCAGAGATGTGGAGGTGGGGTACAGACTGACAACCCTCAGAAGAGGGGGTTATAGGGAGAGGGAAGAGATAAACCACAGAACTTATATGCATGTATGCATAACCAATGGACATGGACAACAAAGCTGGGGACGGGGTGGGGGTGATGGGGAGGAGGGTGTCAATGGGGAAAAAAGGAGAAACATCTGTAACAAAAATAAATTAATTTAAAAAAAGGAAAAAAAATCAATGGAAAAATATTCTCGAGTGAAGATTTAAAAAATTAATTAAAATAAATAAATAACTATTACTACAGAAATATTTTTATGATATTGAGAAATAATGTCTACCTTTTAAAATAATTTTTAAAGTATGTTCAAAAAAACAAAAGTATGTTCAATGTTAATATGTAGAAGTCACCCACAGGATTCATCCATTTAGTCATTCGCTCATTCATTTGTTCATTCATTCAACACACAAGGGTTTGGAGATACAGAGCCGTCCGGGCTCTGGATGCAGCAGGGTGGAGCAAAGGGGGTAGTAATAGATAAACAGGGAGATGTCTACAGCAATTTCAAACTGGGCACGTTCTAGGAAGGAAGACTGCAGGGGACGTCAAGACTGATGTCTGCCCCACGACGAAGGCATTCAGCTTCATCCTAAAGTCAACAGGATTTTTTTTTTTTTTTTGGTTTTAGGTCAGGTTTATTGGAACATAATTTACTTAGAATAAAATTCAGCCTTGCCCTGGCCAGTTTGGCTCAGCAGTTAGAGCGTCGGCCTGCGGTCCGGAGAGGCCCGGGTTCGGTTCCCGCTAAGGGCATGTACTTTGGTTGCAGTTTGTCCCCGGCCCTGGTTGGTCGTGCGGGTGGCAGCCACTCGATGTGTCCCTTCACGTCGATGTTTCTGTCTCTCTCTCCCTTCCTCTCTCTCCCTCCCACTCTATCTGTACAAAAAATGGAAAAATATCCTCGGGTGAGGATAAAAAAAAAAAAAAAAAATTCAGCCTTCTTAGTGTAGTTTTATGACTTTTGACAAAACACATAGTCATATATATAGCTACCACTGTGGTCAAGATAATAGAATAGCTTCATCACCCCCAAAATACTCCCTCACACCCCACTGCAATCAGCCTCTTCCCTCATCACCAGCCCCTGGAAACCACTGATCTCTTTTCTATCCCTCTAGTTTTGGCTGTTTCAAATGTTATATAAGTGGAATTATATAGTATGGAGCCTTCCAGGTATGGCTTCTTTCACTAGAATAGTGCATTTAAGATTCCTCCATGGTGTTGCACGTATCAGTAATCCATTCCTCTTCGCTTCTGGTTAGGGTTCCATCGCAGATACCACAGCTTGCTTAGCCATTCCCCAGCTGAGCGACACGGGTTATTTCTAGTTTTGGGTGATCATGAATAGAGCCACGAGAAACATTCACGTACAGGTTTTCATGTAAACACCTGTTCTTATTTCTCCTAGGTAAATAGTAAATACCTAAGAGAGACACTGTTGGTATGGTAACTGCATTCTGAACTTCATAAGTTGACAAACTGTTTTCCAAAATAGGCAGGCCATTTTCCATTTTAACAGCAACGTGAGAGAATTTGAGTTGCTACACACCCTTGCCCATACTTGATATTGCCAGTTTATTTCCTTTTTATGCCAAACATTCTAATACATGTACAGTAGTACCTTATTGCAGTTTTAAATACATTTCCCTAGTAGTTAATGGCATGGAATGATAGATGTTCATGTAGGCTTATTTGCCATCCATGTATCTTCTTTGGTGAGGTGTCTCTTTTGATATTTTGTTCATTTTTAATTGGATTGCATCTTACTGTTTAATTTGCAAGTGCTTTATGTATTCTGAATATGTCCTTTGTCTGATATGTAATAAAAAAAAAAAGAAGGAAAATGTACAAATATTTTCTCCCACTCTGTAGTTTATCTGTTCATTCTCTTAACAGTGTCTCATAGAGCAAAAACTTTTCATTTTAATGAAGTCTTTTTTATCAATGTTTCCTTTGTGGACCATGCTTATGGTGTTACATCTAAAAACTCTTGCTTAACAACCCTGGCTGATTTGGCTCAGCGGTTAGAGCGCTGGCCTGTGGACCAGAGAGACCCGGGTTCAGTTCCCGCTAAGGGCACGTACCTCGGTTGCAGTTTGTCCACGGCCCCAGTTGGAGTCATGTGGGTGGCAACCACTCAATGTCTCTCTCTCTCTCTCTCTCTCTCTCTCTCTCTCTCTCTCTCTTCCTCCCTCTCACTCTATCTGAAGATAAAAAAATAAAGAACTCTTGCCTAGCACAAGGTCACAAAGATTCCCTCCTGTGTTTTCTTCCACAAGTATTGTAGTTTTATATTCTACATTTAGCTCTATGAGCTATTTTAAATTAATCTTAATATGGTATGAGGTATGGGTAGAGGTTTTCATTGTCTTTTGTTTTTTATTATGCTGCCTAATTGTTCCAGCACCATTGAACTCTCCACTGAATTGTCTTTGTGCCTTTATTAAAAATCAGTTGACTAGCCCTGGTCGGTGTGACTCAGATGAGTGTTGTCCATTCACCGAAAGGTTGTGATTCGATTCCTGGTCAGGACACATGCTGCCCAGGTTGCAGGCTTGATCTCCAGTAGGGGGCATGAAGGAGGCAGCTGATCAACGTTCCACTCTCACATGGATATTTCTCTCTCTCTCTCTCAAAACAAAAAAAATCAATAAAAGAGTGTTTTTAAAAAATCAATTGTACCCAGCCAGTGTGACTCAGTGGATTGAGCATCTTCCCATGGACTGAGAGGTCCTGGTTCGATTCCCAGTCAGGGCACATGCCTGGGTTGCAAGCTCGATCCCCAGTAGGGGGCGTGCAGGAAGCAGCCGATCAATGTTTCTCTCTCCCTCTCCCACTCCCTTTCCCTCTCCCTTCCTCTCTCTCTAAAAATAATAATAATAATAATAAATTTTAATTAATAAATACATAATACGAGAACAAAATCTGTGTTCTGTGTACTCACAACTGTAAACCTACATTTGCCCACTCCTGTATTTATTGTGGGAAATAAGTGGACCTATGCAGTTCAAACCCATATTGTTTAAGAGTCAACTGTATTTTGTTGAAATTTTTAAAATCTTTATTAGATATTGGTCTGTAGTCAACAAAAAGGGAGGCAACATGAGACTTTGGGAGACCCACACGAAGGCTACAGCTAGATCCACGCAAAAGACAGCGATGGCCTGGGCCAGGCTGATGGCAGTGGGGATGGAAGGAGAGGGCAAATTTGAGACGAATCTGCTTCCTATCCTTCTATCCAGTGTTTTCCACCCCCAGACACATGCTCTCTGAACTCACACTTTCTCTTCTTCTGACCACTTTCTCCCCTCACTCTTCACTTCTCTAGTTCTTCCTCCTTAACTGCCACTTCCTTCAGGAAGCCTTCCCGAATGTCCTTGTTCTTGTAACACTCACACTGTTCAGTTTGAGTATTTATCACCCTTGACTGTAATTTGCGTGTTTAATATTTGTGTGTGGTAGTGAAGTTTACCAGCCAGCCTTCCCTCTGTGATCCTGGGCTACACACACAAAGCAGAAACAGCAACACGTCCACCCTTGACTTCCTGGAGCCCCCTCGCATTCTCTCCCACCCACTCCTTCTACGTGCCAGGCACTGACGCCGTCAATAGTATGTGTTGGTCAAACCTTTAAAAAGCATATGAATAATTTGACTATTTACAAAGAATTATGACAAGATCGTTCAGGTAGAGAGCAAACTGGTTTCATTCACATCTGATGCATTAATTGCAGACCAAAGAGAACACACACAGAACCACAGGCACAAAATCATGGGTACAGTCCTATTCGGGAATTTGCAAGGATGATTTTGACGAAAGATTTTTGCCTCACACACCACATAAGATGCCCCACATAAGGTGCAACCAAACTGCTTTTGCAGGGGTAATATTTAAAATATTGAACTGTTAGGACTGCTCAGGCACTGAGCGGGGACTTAGCTGGAGGAGGTCCTAGAGGTCCCCTCAGGTGTCCTGCCTGACTTCATAGTTGCTGGGGAAGTTCAGAGAGTACTGGGGAAGGGCCAGTGTGCAAGGTGGGGCCACCTCAGGGAAATAGCTATTTACTAACAGATACAAAATTATTTCAATACTTTAATAACTAATGTGTCTATATTGATTATGTAGTGTCAAATACCAGCTCTGTATATAGGTAGACTCAGAGGGAGCTCTGTACAGGTCAAGTGTTATATTTATTGTTAGAGTTTTCTCAGATGCAAAGCTGACCCTGTGAGTCTCCAGCTCGAAGCCCTCTGAAGGCTCCTTTATAAAACTCTGCCCCTCGCGGCACCTGGAGAAGCCCACCCTGGAACCTCGCAGTCCCCAGGGCACCTCTGTTGGCACGTTTGTGATCCACAAGCTCTGCACTCACCTGGGTGCCCTTGATAACAGAGCTGGTCTCCCAGACATTAGCGCTCTGTCTGAACATTACCACCATGCCAGTGTGCTGGTATCGAGGCGCCCCCAAAACCAGAGTTTGCACCCGACCCCACAAGACGACTTCAGCAGCATAACCTAAAGATGATAATCCAAAGTAAGTATTTTTTCTTGCAGACCCTGCCCCCTTTAGCAGGCCTACTAAGGGCAGGCTGAGTAAGGGCAGCCCCATGCTTGATAGTTCGGGGGGAACTGGACCCTGCACTATATTCCTCTTAACATAATTAAAATGAAATTTTGAAAGTTCTATCTTTAATCCCAAGGTCTTATGAAAGATCTAATGACATCTCTACTGGTTGAGTTATAACACATCCTGACCCTTTCTTAGAATAACCCTGTCCTCCCCACTTACCCAAGTAAGCATCATTCATATCTGAATCTACCCTGGTTGTGTTGATAAAGGTGATTTTATCCTGTGGCATATGCAGAAAGGCTCCGCCAGCCCAGTCAAAGCTCCCCACGGCACCCAGCAAGGGACCATTCTGGGAAAGAGAACAGAATAGGATTCAGCAATCTAGTTTCAGTGAAATCCCTATCAAAATTGCAATGGCATTTTTCATAGAAATAGAACATACAATCCTAAAATTTGTATGGAAACACACACACACAACAACAACAACAACAACAACAACAACAACCACCAAATAACTAAACCAATTTTGAGAAAGAAGAATAAAGATAGAAGCATTACACTTCTTGATTTCAAACTATATTGCAAAGCTATAGTAATCAAAACAGCATGACACTGGCATAAAAACAGACACATAGACCAATGAAACAGAATAGAGAGCCCAGAAATAAACCCATGCATATGTGGTCAACCAATTTACAACAAAGAAGCCAAGAATATACAATGGGGAAAGGATAGTCTCTTAAACCAATAGTGTTGGGGAAACTGGACAGCCACATTCAAAAGAATGAAACTGGATCACTATCTTACACCACACACAAAAATCGAATTAAACATTTGAACATAAGACCTGAAATCATGAAACTCCAAGAAGAAAACATAGGCTCCTTAACATCAATCTTGGTGGTGATTTTTTGGATTTGACATCAAAAGCAACAGCAACGAAAGCAAAAATAAACAAGTGGGGCTTCATCAAAAGGTGTGCACAACAAAGGAAACCATCAGCAAATTTAAAAAGGCAACCAAAAGGATGGGGGAAGGTATATATTTCAATCACATGTCTGACAAGGGGTTAATATATCCAAAATATATGAAGAACTCATACAATTCAATAGCAAGAGAATAAACAACCTGATTTAAAAATGGGCAGAGGCCCTGGCTGGTTTGGCTCAGCAGTTAGAGTGTTGGTCCACACCAAAGGGTCACAGGTTCAATTTTTGGTCAAGGACACGAACCTGGGTTGCAGGTTTGATTCCCAGCTCTTTGTGGGAAGTAACCAATCAATGGGTCTTTCTCACATTGACATTTCTCTCTCTCTCCCTCCCTCCCTGCTACTCTATTAAAAATCGGTAGATAAATATCCTTAGGATTAACAAAAACAAAAAGCAAAAACAAAAAAAAAATGGGCAGAGGATCTGAACAGACATTTTTCCAAAAAAAGACATACAGATAGCCAAGAGGTACATGAAAAAGTGCTCAGCGTCACACAACAAAAGCAAAACCACCGTGAGATATCACCTCACACCTGTGAGAATACCTGTCATCAAAAAAGACAAAAAATAGCCTGGCCAGTGTGGCTTAGTGGATTGAGCATCATCCCATGGACTGAGAGGTCCTGATTCAATTCCCAGTCAGGGCACATGTCCAGGTTAGGGGCTTAATCCCCAGTAGGGGGCATGCAGGAGGCAACCAATCAATGTTTCTCTCCCCTTTCCTCTCTCTCTAAAAACAAACAAAAAAGACAAAAAATAACAAGTGTTGGTGAGGATGTTCACTGTTGTGGGAATGTAAATTGGTACAACCACTATGAAAAATAGTATAAAGCCCTGGCCAGTGTGGCTCAGGGGTTAGAGCGTCGGCCTGTGGTCCAGAGAGACATGGGTTCGGTTCCCACTAAGGGCATGTACCTCGGTTGCAATTTGTTCCCGGCCCTGGTTCAGTCGTGCAGGAGACAGCCACTCGATGTGTCCCTTTCATATCGATGTTTCTCTCTCTCTCTCTCCCTCCCACTCTATCTGAACAAAAAATAAAAAAATGTCCTCAGGTGAGGATTTCAAAAAACACACAAACAGTATGAAGTTTTCTCAAAAAATGAAGAAAGAGCCCTGGCCGGTTTGGCTCAGAGGTTAGAGCGTCGGCCTGCAGTCCAGAGAGTCCCAGGTTTGGTTCCTGCTAAGGGCATGTACCTCGGTTGCAGTTTGTCCCCGGTCATGCGGGTGGCAGCCACTCGATGTGTTCCTTTCACATCGATGTTTCTCTCTCTCTCTTCCTCTCTCTCCTTCCCACTCTATCTGAACAAAAAATGGAAAAATGTCCTCGGGTAAGAATAAAAAAAAAAAAATTTAAGAAAGAATTACCAAATGATGCAGGAATCCTACTTCTAGATATTTATCTGAAGGAAACAAACACACTAATTCAAAAAGATGGCGACACCCCATGTTTATTGCAGCGTTATTTATAACAGCCAAGACACAGAAGCAACCCAGGTGTCAATCAGTGGATGAATGGATAAAGAAAACGTGGTATATATAACGGACTATTGTTCAGCCATAAAACAGAAGAAAATCCTGTAATTTGCGACAACATGGATGGACTTGGAGGGCATTAAGGTATGTGAAATAAGTCAGACAGAGAAAGACAAATAATATATCATCTCGCTTATATAGAGAATCTAAAAAGAAAAAAGCAGAAGAAGAACTCTTATATACAGAGAACAAATTGGTGGTTGCCAAAGGCAAGGGATAGGGGGTGAGCAAAATGGTGAAGGTGGTCAAAATGTACAAACCTCTAGTTATAAAATAAATAAACCCTGAGGATATAATGTATAGCATGGTGATTATAGTTAATAATACTGCATCATATATTTGAAAGTTGCTAAGAGAATAAATCTTAAAAATTCTCATCCCAAGGAAAAAAATTATAACTGTGCTATGATAGATGTTAACTAGACTTACTGTGGTGGTCATTTCCCAATATATATACATATAGAATTGTTGTGTTGTACACTTGAAGCTAATACCATGTCATACATCTATTATATCTTAATTTTTAAAAAGAGCAGGCTTGACAAAGACGTGAGAAAGGACCACTGCTGCCATCAGAGAGGTTCCTCCCCAAAATTACCCACCTCAGAGAAGAGCACCCCACCCTTGTGCCTCTTCTCCCCCTTCTTCCTTTTTTTTTTTTAAGTGTTTTGTGTGTTTTTTATCCTCATCCGAGGACATTTTTCCATTTTTTGTTCAGATAGAGTGGAAGGGAGAGAGAGAGAGAGAAACATCGACGTGAAAGGGACACATCGAGTGGCTGCCACCCGCACAACCCAACCAGGACCGGGACAAACTGCAACCGAGGTACGTGCCCTTAGTGGGAACCAAACCCGGGTCTCTCTGGACTGCAAGCCGACGCTCTAACCACTGAGCCAAACCGACCAGGGCTCCCCCTTCTTCTTACCACCCTTACAATTCTTTTTTCTTTATTGATTTTAGAGAGAGAGGAAGAGAGAGATAGAAACATTGATGAGAGAGAACATGGACTGGCCGCCTCCTGCATGCCCCCCACTGGGGATCTGGCCCACAACCTGGGCCTGTGCCCTGACCAGGAATCAACTGGCGACCTCTTGGTGCATGGGTCAACGCTCAACCACTGAGCCACACCAGCCAAGCACCACCCTACAATTTAAGGAAGGACCACTTACGGAGGTTATGGAAGCACTGAAGCCTTCCTGAGACATCTCATACTCAAAGGAGCTGGTACTTCCCGTCTGAGTACCTGTGAGGAGGAGAACACTCTACATTAAAGACGGCAGAAGAGCCTAGAACAGGGGCTGGCAATTCAGTCCCTGGCCCCCTCCCCCTAGGACACACGGGAGCTGAGGGTGGGCAGGGCCCGAGCAGCTCTGGGGCGGTGAATAATAGCTGTTCAAGTCTGCAATAAAAAATGGCCTCCGGCCCGGCCAGAGTGGCTGAGTGGATGGAGCACTGTCCCCTGGACTGAGAGGTCTGGTTCCATTCCCAGTCGGGGCACATGCCCGGGTTGCAGGCTCCACCCCCAGTGGGGGGCATGCAGGAGGCCCATGGATGTTTCTCTTTCACATCCATGTCTATCTCTCCCTTCCTCTCTCTCTAAAAAAATGAATAAAAACCTATTTTTTACAAAAAAAAAAAAATGGGAAAGAAACGGACTGGAAAGAGTAAAAAGTCGAGGAGGCAGAGCCTGAAGAATTTGTAGTGGAAAAGTATTGGACTGACGCTTAGTGAACTGGATGGGGAGCATTTCCTGAAGTGGACGGGACTCAGATGCTGACAATACTTGGGAATCTGAAGATGGTCCAGAGTTCACTGAAGCATTTCTTACTTCTCAAAAAGCTGGTAAAGAAGATGGTACAGAAAGAAAATCTTTATCTGCAGTGAATCTGATGACAGCACATCAAAGAGGAAAAGAGGTGCTGCTGGTAAGCCGGGAAGCTGCCAGAGGTCTTGGCCCTGAATGAAGAGTCCACAGACCCGGTGGAGAGAATTCACGTTTCGTGAAAGGGGAAGATGCAGATGAGGTGGATTTGGTGCTGACAAAAGAGTGTCCTGAAATCGTAATTGCTTTTGATGAAGAGGGGCAATTTGGCATTCTTGTCCAGAACACGTAGCCCAGGACCTGTTTGCATTGCTTTCCATATACATTTACATGGAAATGTAAATATATACCTGGTTCTTTGGTTTTTTCTTTGTTAGCATAGGAAATAACTACATTCTAATGGAAATCAAGTTTGATATGTCTGTTTTGAAGTAGTACGGGGCAGTTGTTGAGGGGGTTGCATCTCTAGCACTGGTTACTTTGAACAAAAGCTTCCTGTAGTCACTTCCTTTACCAGAGAAGAACATTTGATCCATGGTGTAGTTTTTTTCCTCGGTATTTTAGGGAATAGACTTTTCTAAAGTCTATTCTAAAGAAATCTTCAGAGTCATGATTCAGTCAGAATTTGTGTTTAACTCATATATGCCTAAGGATCATTCTGGGTTTTTGTTTATTTGGGGGGTTGGTGTGTATACACACAAAAAAAATGTAAATAGTTTTTTGTTTGTTTCTTTCTTTTTTAAACATTTACGAAAATAAACACAGCATTTCACAGCCACACATAAACATATGTTTCTGGGCTGCCATCATTTTCAACCTAAGATATAAATCACTTCAAGTTCAATTGAAATTTGTTCTGAAGGTTTAAACTTTGAAATTAGATAATTTGTAATTAATTGGTAATTTAAATATAATGTAAGTCATTTAAGTTGGACCATTTAAAAGCAGCCATAGCAGAATCCATATCCATATCTATAATCATAAATGCAAATTTATTTGAAAAGTACCTGAAAGAAAAGTTTTATCACTACCAACAACCTCCCTACCCAAATGAGAAAGCTAAACAAACCCTGGTGGGCATAATTAGGCAAGACTTAAAGGTTTTCCCTGGTGGAATGTTCCTTTACATGAAGCTGAAATCCTTCTGTTACATGGACCAAAAAGTCATGATTCGTGGAATGTGTAAGACTTTGTTCATGGAAACCTAATCAGATCGTTAGAGACGTTGGCAATTCAATACCTGCTGGAGTAAATGGGTGAACAAACTTTTGTAATCTGAACTCCTGACCTGCATGTTTACTCTTTACCCCAACTCATTCCTTACACGTAGGCTCAGTCTCAGTATTTAGCTTACTGGTTCAGCAGAAGCCAGGAAAAACAATAACTGTAGTAAACAGAATGTTACCCAACTGTATATTGTTTATTTTATTGTAAATACTTGCAGACAGTGGTCAATATTTCTTTAACACACACACACACACAAATGCTTTGGTGGCCAGACAAAAGGGGGCTCAGGTGAGAGCCATGTTAAACTAGAACGTATGTGCCCCTTTCAAAGGGATGGTGGCTCTTTGGCTCCAGCTGCATTTTGCCAAGTGGGAATGTGGTTCCCAAGAGAAGCCATAAATCTAGATTGTATATGAACCTTCCACCAATCTTTTAAATATGTTTTTATTAATTTTAGAGATAGAGGAAGGGAGAGAGAGAAACATCGATGAGAGATAAACATCGATCGCCTACCTCTTGCACACCCCCTACTGGGGATCGAGCTGGCAACCTAGGCATGTGCCCTGACTGGGAATTGAACCAGAGACCTCTTGGTGCATGAAAGGATGTTCAACTAACTGAGCCACACTGGCCAGGCCCCCAGTTTTTTAATTCTTTTATTCAAAAACCTTTTATCGAGCACCCTCTATGCACCAGGTACTATTCTAGCACTGGGAAAATAGCAGTGAACCAAACAGACAAATGTTGGCAACATCTCAAATTTTTAGAAAAATACTGTGTGGGATTTGGCTCCCCTACCCTCCAATTTTTCAGCCTGTAGCCAAGAGTTGCAAAATTAGAGATAAAAGCCTAGATCTTTCTATTCCAAAGGAACTGACCAAGTGAAGCAGAGTTGCTGGGAACTGAAGGAAGTGGAAAGAGAGTTGATGCTGAGGGTCAGGAGACCAAAGATTAGGAGGTTCTAGTTTCTAGAGAGGAATATTGGCTTGGAGTGAGGGGCTGCCTCTGAGGCTGTTCCCGAAACACAGAACCTTAGCTCACCCTCAATCGCAAAGATCTTTTCCTGAAGCTGGTTCTGAATGGTCTTCAGAGCTTCAAAGTTATTCACCTGGAACACATGCTCGCGAGGTGGCTGGGATGCAATGGTATTAAGCTCTTGGCGGGATTTCTCATTGTTGAAGGCACTTCCCACCTGTTACCAAGGAACAAGCTGAATCAGACACTGTCTGGGGGTAGCTATCTTATGCAGCCAGAAAATTCTACAGAAAAAGTACCTAAAACAATGTCTGTCCCAAGAGGGAAGACACCAGAAGGCCCCTGGGATGGGGCTCCAAGTGTAGTAGAGCAGACTGTATTCTGTGCCAGGGATTCTGTCAAGGGAGCAACTGGGGACTGAAATCCAGCCTTTGGTCCATGTGCTGGGCCCTGCCTGCCGGTGTGGGGCTGACTTTTCTCCAGTGGAAAGGAGACTTTTCTTCCTATGAATGTGTTTATTACTTGCCAAGTCATGCACCTTTGTCTGTGTCACACAGGTACTATGGTAGTTTGACTACACTGCGGATCCCAACCCTTTACCCATTCCTGTATCCAAGCCATTTCCCTGGAACTTTGCTGTGTCCTCCTAGCCTTGGCAGAGCAATCTGCCCCACTCATTGACTGGGTTCAGCCACATGTCTTGCATGTCATTAAATGGGATGCAAACAGGGGCTTGAAAAGGTGCTTGCAATATTTCCACTTTCTCTTTTGTTCCTCTGCCTGCACCCTGAGGACGTGCCCAGGCTAGTGCACTGGAGGATGCGACAGAGCAGAAGAGCCAGGTTACCCCTGTCGCTCCCGCCATTCCTGTCCAGCAGACAGAGCTGGCAACCCTCAGAAACAGAGAGCCCCGCCAAGACCAGCAGGGCTGCCAACCAACCTGCCACAGATGCATGAGTGCCCAGCTGAGACCAGAAAATCTGCCCAGCTGAGACCAGAAAATCTGCCCAGCTGACTTACAGACTCGCTTATTGTTTTAAACCAGTGACTTTTTGGTTAGTTCATTACACAGCATCATTATGACAATAGTTAACGGATGTATACATGCACATATGGGCTGGCAGTGTCTGTCGCCCACTTTGATTGTATTGCTATTTGCTAATCGAAGGGAGGATGTATCTAAGCAGAAATCCTCCCCGGAAACACCAGGCCTGAGAGCCACATTTCCTACCCCAATGACATAGCGAATGACACCCCGTCTGTCTGCCTCAGGGATGACATCCTTATATTCCTTGGCATCACCATACTTTTCTCCATCTGTGATGACAACTAGGATCTTAAGGGCATTCTTCCGAGCTCCATTGTTGCTGCTAAACAGTTCTGTTCTGTGCAGGGAAGAGGAGGGAAAAGTCAAATGCGAGCAGATGGAGACACTCAATGCTAGGGAGGGGGTGTCAGCAGTCACTGATGCAGACACAGCAGGGCTCTGTCTAGGATGGGCTTGGGCTCCCCCAAGATGAACACTGGGGTGTGGCTTCCCCAAGACCTGGAAAGGCAGCAGGAGAGGGGATAAAAGTAGAGGGAAAAGACACCTTCACTGCTTTTATGTGCTTTTGCATAGGTTGAGGTTTTAACTATTATTCCTTTTAAATTAAAAACTACATATATGTTTTGTAATGAACTTGACTGAGCCTTCATCTAACCTCTCCTGGTTTGATACAACAGCTCTCTAGCCCATCTCCTGAACTTATGTCCCAACCTCCACCCTTGGCTCTACAGACACACATACACACGACATAAAACAGAGTGAACTTTCCAAATCAAGGTATGGCTACATCTCCCCACTACTTAAAACCTTCCGTGGGTCCCCTCTGGCTTTTCAGTTACTCACAGCGACTTGGCCCCAGCCGCTGTTTCTAGCCTGCCTTCAGCTTCCCTCTCACTCCCCCCTTCTTTCCCACCTCTACTCACACTTGTTTTGTCATGAACAGTCCCTCCCCCACACCTTCACTCATGATGTTCCCTCAACCAGAAATATCCTTTACTCCAGCCCTGTCTGAATAACTCCCCTCATCCTTCAAACCCCAGCTACAAATATCACCTCCTTCTCACATCCTAAGCAAAACAGGAAGAGCTTACACTACTTTGAGGATTCCCGTGGCGGTGTATGTGTACCCAGTCAGCTGTTCTATTGGCGTCACCAGTCCCCTCGGGTTAGGGTTATTCTTGAAATCTTTGAAGGTGAAATGAGTCCGGAAGTCGTCAGAGTACTGCATCAAGGAGAACTGGAAACAGGTACCTGGCATTACATTGAAGAAGATGCCTCTCCTTCCTCTTGGTCATCTCCCAGAAAGCCTACAGAAATCTTAAAACACTCTCCAGTGTCCAAATTCCTCCAAATTCAGCACTGCCTCATCCTTCTGCCCCACCAGGAAAGAGAGATCTGCCATCAGCTCTCATGTCTCAGTCCTAGAACTCAGTCAGAGATGACACATGGGTTTCATCTCCCATGCCAACTCCTATCACATAGTCCAAGCTGCCCAATTTACAGAGAGCTAGAAGAATATTGAGGCTGCATTCAGACAGAGCAATAAAGGGAATCATGACAGAAAACCATGATTGACTGGCAATCTGTCCAAGTTTGCAGTTGAAGTACAAAAGTGGTGACCTAGTTGCAATGTCCTTGCCAGCCTTGTATGGGCTATTCCCTGACCTACCCATTGGGCCTCACCAAGGTTTTGGACTTTGTGAATTGACGCATCACAGTTGAGACAAAATTCTTCATCCGCTGAAAGTCATTTCGGTTGATGCTACCAGAGCCATCAATCAAGAAGGCAATGTCACTCTCCTGCTGAGGGCATTCTGGGAAAAGGAAAAAGAACATGAATTGATTAAGTACTAGAGCCTTCAGGTTGTTAGTTATCTGCTGAACAATGAGATTAAAATGTAAACACAAGCCTGGCCCATGTGGCTCAGTGGATCGAGCATTTGCCCATGGGCTGAAAGGTCCCAGTTTGATTCCAGGTCAGGGCATGTGCCTGGGTTGCAGGCTCAATCCACGGTGGGGGGCATGCGGGAGGCAGCCGATTGATGTTTCTCTCTCACATCAATGTTTCTATCTCTCTCTCCCTTCCTTTCTCTCTAACAAAAATCAATGAAAACATTTTAAAAATAAAAAATAAATTTTTTAAAGGTAAACATGCTTCAACCCCTGCTCCAAATTAAATAAAAACATGGACAAGCCCAGCAAGCGTGGCTCAGTGGTTGAGCATCGACCCATGTACCAAGAGGTTGCCAGTTCGATTCCCAGCCGGGGCACATGCCCAGGTTGTGGGCCTGATCCCCGGTGGGGGGGGGGGGGAGGGCATGCAGGAGGTGGCCAATCAATGTTCTCTCTCATCGATGTTTCTATCTCTATCTTCCTCTCCCTTCCTCTTTCTCTAAAATCAATAAAGAAAAATAATTAATTTAAAAAAAAAAAAAAACCATGGACTAATAGGAATGTAAAAATTTCGTTAATTCTGCCCAAACGTCAGGGAAAGTGGTGATATTGGAGCTACCTCATGAAGAGTGAGAACTAATTTTCCAGAAATACGAAGGGACAAATGAACTACAGGGGAAAGGAGCAGACACATAAAGGTGTGCCAGATGTTCTCCCTCTGCCCTCAGCCCCGACCCCACTTTCTACCTTCTCTAGCTCTGCTCTGCAGCCTGGGAGGTGGGCCCACAGGTCCACAGCAACAGGGCTTTTATATTTTATACCTTCTGGCTTCAGGTGCATTTGCCCAAGTAGGAGCCTCAACAGGGGACTGGAGGAGGCAGAAAAGTGGGATTAGCATATTCTCCTCTAGGCTCCCTCCCTGCAAGGTTGCTCCGGGCCAGCTGTGTCCCTCCACAGACGAGATCCATGCCTCTCAAGGAGGCCCGCACCATACAACTTTCTCTCCTCTGGATGCTGATGACTTTTCCCACTCCTTGTCTTATCAGCTTAGGGGTGGCGACAGCTCTGCTGGCCCTGAGTTCCTGCATGGCCCCTTTTAGTTCCCTTAGACCCTACCATGACTTTATAAATAGTCCCTTTGTAAATAAACCATTTTCAAGTTATCTTAACTGAAGTGTGCCCTCTGTTCTGGTGGAGACCCGGACTGATACAAAGGGGATGGGCCGAAAAGAATTCTGGTAGAAATCTGGCCAGTTTGGCTCAGCGGTTAAAGCATGGGCCCAAGGACCAATGAGTCACAGGTTCGATTCCAGTCAAGGGCACAAACCTCAGTTGTGGTTTGTCCCCAGGCCTGGGCAGGGTCGTGAAGGAGGCAACCAGTCGATGTGTCCCTCTCACATCAATGTTTCTCTCTCCCCCTCTTTCTCCCACTATATCTGAAGATAAAATTTAAAAATATCCTCATGTGAGAATTAAAAAAAGAAAAGAATCCTGGTAGAATCTAAGAATGGAAATGGAACTACCAGGGTAAATCTATATGACGGTGATTGAAACAAAGAGATAGAGCTATGACATTAAGCAGAAAATGATTGGAAAGAGCCTCTCTATCCCAAAAAGAAGTTTGACTTTACCTGTTTGGCGGTGCAGAGCCATTGAAGGTTCTTAGGAAAGAAAGTGAGATGATCAGTCTGTGTTTTAGAAAGATTGTCATAGCAGTGAAGACTTCTACCAGTCTTATTTATGATGTGAAACATTAGAAATAACCCAAACATCCTTCAGTGGGTGAATGGATGAACTGGTGAATGAGACCGTGATAAATCCATGCAATGGAATATTACTCAGCAATAAAAAGGAAAGAACTATGGACACACATAACAATATGGGTGAATCCCAAATGCAAACTCAAAAGGTTATGATTCCATTTATGTAACATTCTTGAAAAGACAAACTATATGGTGATGGAGAACAGATCAGTAAGTGCCAGGGGCTAAGGGTAAAGGGGAGAAGGCAATTGACTCTAAAGGCATGGTACAGGCTTTCTTAGGGTGGAGTACAACTGTTTTATATCCTGTTCATGTTGTTTTACACAAATCAACACATATCTTAAAATTCATAAAAATTGTAAACTAAAAAATAGTCATGGGAATATAGGTACAGCATAAGGAATAAAGTCAATAATATTGTAGTAACTATATATGGTATAAAATAAGTACTAGATTTATCAGGGTGATCACTTCATAAGGCATATACATGCCTAATCACTATGTTTTACACCTAAAACTAATATAATATTGTATGTCAACAGTAATTTAAAATTAAATTTTTTTTTTTTTTTAAAAAGCTCCAGCTGGTTTGGCTCAGTGGTTAGAGAGTCAGCCCTCAGACCAAAGGGTCACAGGTTTGATTCCCAGTCAAAGGCATGTACCTGGTTTGCAGGTTCAATACCCAACCCTGGTCAGGGTTGTACAGAAAGCAACCAATTGATGTGTCTTTCTCACAATGATATTTCTCTCTCTTTCTTTCTTTCTTTCTTTTTTTTCTCTCTCTCTCCTCCCTTCCACTCTATCTAAAAATCAATGAAAAAATATCCTCGAGTGAGGATTAACCAAAAAATAATAATAATAAAAGAATATATAAAATCATTTTTTAAAAGGTCAATTTTGCCCTGGCCAGTTTGGCTCAGCGGTTAGAACGTCAGCCTGCGGTCCAGAGAGACCCGGTTTCGGTTTCCGCTAAGGGTACGTACCTCGGTTGCAGTTTGTCCCCGGCCCTGGTTGGGTCGTGTGGGTGGCAGCCACTTGATATATCCCTTTCACATAGATGTTTTTCTCTCTCTCTCTCCCTCCCACTCTATCTGAAAAAAAAATGGAAAAATGTCCTCAGGTGAGGATTAAAAATAAAAGGTCAATTTTATATAGAGAGTACTCATACAACTCAACAAAAGGAAGACAAAGAACCCAATTAAAAAAAATGGGCAGAGGAGCTGAATAGACACCTCTCCAAACAGGACATACAAATGGCCAAGAGACATATGAAGAAATGCTCAACATCACTAATCATCAGAGAGATGCGAATTAAAACATCAATGAGGTATCACCTCACACCTGTCAGAATGGCCGCCATCAACAAATCATCAAACAACAAGTGTTGGCGAGGGTGTGGAGAAAAGGGGACTCTAATACACTGCTGGTGGGAATGCAAACTGGTGCAGCCACTATGGAAAACACTATGGTGTTACCTCAAAAAATTAAAAATTGAACTGCCATTTGACCCAGTGATCCCACTTCTAGGAATATACCCTAAGAAGCCCGAAACACCAATCAGAATGAATATATGTACCCCCGTGTTCATTGCAGCACTATTTACAATAGCTAAGATCTGGAAACAGCCCAAGTGCCCATCAGTAGATGAGTGGATAAAAAAGAAGTGGTACATATACACAATGGAGTACTATGCAGCTGTAAGAAAGAAAGATCTCTTATCCTTTGAGACGACATGGAGGGACCTGGAAAGTATTATCCTAAGCGAAACAAGCCAAGCAGAAATAGACAGATACCACATGATCTCTTTATTTGTGGAATATAATGAACATAACAGTCTGAGGAATAGGGTAGACCCAGAGATGTGGAAGTAGGGTACAGACTGACAACCCTCAGAAGAGTGGGTTGTGGGGGGAGGGAAGAGATAAACCACAGAACTTATATGCATGTATGCATAACCAATGGACATGGACAACAAAGCTGGGGAAGGTGGGGGATAGGGAGGAGGGTGTCAATGGGGTAAAAAAGGAGAAACATCTGTAACAAAAATAGAATTAAAAATAAAATAAAAAAATTTAAAAGAAACTTTAAAAGGTCAATTTTACTATATGACATTGAAAAATAAAATAAAATTACACCAAAAGTATTGGCTTTTTAAAAATTAGCGGACTTCCAATCAAGTATCACCTCCTCCCACAACCATATCAAAATTACAACTAAACTACAGAACAATCATCATTCAGAACCGCCTGACATCGAGCTGAATGGAAGTCCTACAACTACGGAATTAAAGCAGCAGCCACATGGAGACTGGTAGGAGGGGCAGAGGCGTGGACGAGCTGGTGCCACACCCACATGTGGCGGATAAAAATCAGAAGGACACCTTGGGCTGGGACGGTCCTCCCTGAGGAGTGAGGGGTTCCCATCCCACACCAGGCCCCCCAGCTCAGGGTTCCAGTACCAGGAAGAAAAGCCCCATAACTGCTGGCTGTAAAACCAGTGGGAACTGAGGCTGGGGCTTCTAGAGTCCCAGCCAGTTCCTCTTAAAGGGCCCGCACACGGACTTACTCCAACTCTCTCCCTCTGGGCTCTAGCGTGGGGGAGGCAGCTTGAAAGGCAGCAGAAGAACTGAGTTGTTTGGCATTGGGGCAAAAGCGGGAGAGGCAGCTTTCTCGGGACAGACATACTAGTGGAGGCCGTTGTTTTTTTAGTTAGCCCTTCCCCCATGGGGCTGGCAGATGGCCATCATATCTGGGACTCCAGAAACCTGGTTCATACTGTTTGCCCTGCCCTGGTGATTCCCTGAGTTCCTGGCCCACCCAACTTTCAGGCCCACCCAAGATGTTTCTAGTGGCTTTACCATAGGATTGCCCTGTCTTAGCGTCTGCTTCAGATTTCCCTAAATTCTCTAAAAAATGCAGCATCTGGCCTGAGTAAGCCCCATACCTCTCATTAATTGGCCCAAGGCCCAGCACTAACAGCAGCCAGCTGGGGTTCACAGCTTGGCCTTGCCCAGGCACCTCTAAGCCCAGCACAAGAAGCAACCATCTGCAGATCACTTTGTAGCTTATGCCTGGTGGCCCTGGATAGAACACAGGCAGTGGCTGACCTTGTCCCAGAGAGAGCACACCCAATGGACAGTTTCAGACCACATCGAAACACCATCACCCAACTACCTCCACAAGCAACACACTCAAGGAGTGGACTCAGTGGGTCCCAGAGCCCTGCTGAAGTAAGTCTTGCTCTGTGTGGTGGGCCCTGCACAACTGATCGTCCAAGGTACTCAGAGGTCAGTGGTCACAGCCAGTCCTTGCAGCTGACCAGCATGAGTAAATCCCTCCCACTGATATGCCAACAGCAATCAAGACTCAATTACAACAGAAGGGTGTACAGACCACACTAGGGGTGCACCTCAAGGGCCCAGCTGGGGTGAGCAGGGAGCCTGTGCCACTGGACCCTACAGGACACCTACAACAATAAGCCACCCTACAAAGCCTAGGAGACATAGCAGCTATACTTAATACATAGAAACAAACACAGGGAGGCAGCCAAAATTAGGAGACAAAGAAACATGTACCAAATGAAAGCACAGAACAAAACTCCAGGAAAATAACTAAATGAAATGGAGACAAGCAATCTAACAGACGCAGAATTCAAAACACTGGTTATAAGGATGCTCAACAAACTTAGTGAGGACCTCAACAGCATAAAAAAGATCCAGTCAGAAATGAAGGATGCACTAATTGAAATAAAGAATAATTTACAAGGAATCAACAGTAGGGTAGATGAAACTGAGAATCAAATCTGTAATTTGGAATATAAAGAATCAAAAAACACCCAATCAGAATAGCAACAAGAAAAAAGAATCCAAAAAAAAATGCAGATAGTGTAAGGAGCCTCTGGGACAACTTCAAGTGTACAACATTCACATTATGGGGGTGCCAGAAGGAGAAGAGAGAGAGCAAGAAATTGAAAACCTATTTGAAAAACAGACAGAAAAATTTCCTAACTTGGTGAAGGAAATAGACATACAAGTTCAGGAAGCAGAGAGTCCCAAACAAGAAAAACCCAAAGAGATCCACACATCATAATTAAAATGCAAAAGGTTAAAGTCAAAGAGAAAATCTTAAAAGCAGCAAGAGAAAAGCAGCAGTTACCTACAAAGGAGCTTCCATAAGACTGTCAGCTGATTTCTCAAAAGAAACTTTGCAGGCCAGAAGGGAGTGGCAAGAAATATTCAAAGTGATGAAAAGCAAGGACCTACAACCAAGATTACTCTATCCTGCAAAGCTATAATTTAGAATTGATGAACATATAAAAAGCTTTGCAGACAAGAAAAAGCTAAAAGAGTTTGTCACCACCAAACCAGTATTATATAAAATGTTGAAGGGTCTTCTTGAAAAAGAAGATGAAAAATATAAACCACAAAATGGTAGTAAATACATATCTATCATCAGTTGAATCTACAAACAAAATGAACAAGCAGAACAGAAATAAACTCACAGACACAGAGAACTTTTTGTTGGTTTGGGGGGATGGGCGGAAAAGGTAAAGGGATTAAGAAGTACAAATTTGTTGTTAGATTGATGAACCTTAAAGGAGGGGGCGGGGAGGTGGTAAAGAGATAAACCAAAGAACTTCTATACATATATGCATAACCAATGGAAATAGACAATAGTGTGGGGAAGGCAGTAGGGTGGCAAGACTGGGAAGGGGGGGTCATTGGAGGAAAAGGGGGGACATCTGTAATACTTTCAACAATAAAGATAAGTTTAAACAATAAATAAATAAAAATAAACAAGCAGCCCTAGCAAGGTGGCTCAGTTAGTTGGAGTGTTGTCCCATGTACCAAAAAAGGTTGTGGATTCAATTCCTGGTCAGAACACAAACCCAGGTTTTGGGTTTGATCTCTGGGAGGCAGCCAATCGATATTTCTCTTTTACATCTCTCTCTCTCCCACTTTCTCTCTCTCTAAAATCAGTACACAGCCTGGTCGGTGTGGTTCAGTGGTTAGAGCATCAGCACACAGACCAAAGGATCATGAGTTTGATTCCCAGTCAAGGGCACATATGTACCTGGGTTGCAGGTTTGATCCCCATCCCTGGTCAGCCAGTCAGGGTTGTGTGGAAGGCAACCAATCAACGTGTCTCTCTCACATTAATGTTTCATTCTCTCTTTCTCTCTCTTTCTCTCTCTCTCTCTCTCTCTCACTCTCTCTCTCTCTCTCTCTCTTTCCCTGTCCCTACCTTCCTTCCACTCTCTCTCTCTCTAAAAAGCCATGGAAATAATATCCTCAGGTGAGGATTAACCAAAAAAAATTAACCAAAAAAAAGTAACATATCCTTGGGTGAGGATTAAAAAAAACTTTAAAAATGCCCTGGTTGGTTTGGCTTAGCAGTTGGAGCTTCTCCCGCGGACCAGAGATCCCCAGGTTCGGTTCCCCCTAAGGGCACATACCTCAGTTGCAGTTTGTCCCTGGCCCCAGTTGGGGTCATGTGGATGGCAGCCAGTCGATGTGTCTCTCTCACATCGATGTTTCTCTCTCTCTCTTCCTCCCTCTTTCCCTCTCACTCTGTCTGAAGATAGGTGCAAAAATGTCCTTGGGTGAGGATAAAAAAATAATAATAATAAAAATTAAAAAAACTTTTTAAACTTTAAAAATAAACAAGCAGATTCTAAGAAACAAGCAGATTTATATGGAACATATGTAAAGATTGGTTAGGAATAAATTTTTGAAAATCTCGTATGTTAAAATAATCGAGGTACAGTACAGTGTGTATAGCACCTCTGGAGCACGAGTGAAGCCTGTAGGTTTGCGTATGCCTATACTCTGGAGAGTATCTCTGGAAGAAGACACAGGAACGGGGGACAGTGGCGGCCTCCCAGGAAGGAAACAGCAGGCTGGGGGAACCATGAGGAAGAGATTTTTGCAGTTTATCCCTTACTGCCTATTGAATTTTGAACCAAGTGCATCTTAAAAGAACTAAAAAAATGTTTTTTAACTGATTTTTTTTAAAGAGAGGAAGTGAGAGATAGAAACATTGATGAGAGAACATCGATTGGCCGCCTCCTGCATGCCCCCCACTGGGGACTGGGCCCACAACCTGGGCATGTGCCCTGACCGGGAATCGAACTGGTGACCTCTGGGTGCATGGGGTCGATGCTCAACCACTGAGCCATGCCATCCAGACAAAAACATTTTTTAAAAGAAGAGTCTTGAGCTCCTGCGAGTGAGGCCTGAAGAAAGAGATGTGAGAATGGGAGCTAAAGCCACAGAACTGGATGCAGTCAGGCAGCAAGAAGACAGGGAAAGAAGAGAGGCTGTTCCCTGGTGCCCCTGGGCAGGCAGGGCAGGCAGGGGGAAATGGTCTGGCAATGTGTAGCTAAAGCCCTCTGCAGGGGGGGAAGCATGAAGGAAGGGAAGGGAAGGGGAGAGGAAGGGAGGGGAGGGGAGAGGAGGGAAGTGGAGGGGAGCAGTCCCCAGCCCAGTCCTGCCCCTGCCCTCCAGTCTCCTGCTGCCCATCTGTACTCTATGCCAAACACAGCCTACCTCTGAGGGCCTTTGGGAACCGCTCGGGCGACTGCCGTAGGTTAGATCCAAACAGGAAGCAGAAACCATTCACATAGGTGTTCTCCTTGCAAATTTGGTGTAGGGTGGGGCCGCAGGCCTGGAGGGTAGGGTGTAGGTGAGAGGAGCTGCCCCCTGCTTCCTGTCCCTTTACCCCAGCATGTCCATCCTCCCAAAACCCCAGCCCCAACAGCCCCAGGTCTCCATGCCTCCCCTCAGAACACTCCCATGACCCAGGGGCAACTCACCAGCAGCCGGAATGGGTTGGTGGCAAATGCCAAAGACAGACCCAAGGACATGTTCACAGCCTCCGGGGGCACTGGGAGGACAGACAAGTGCACAGTTACATTCAGGGAGGTAAAAGGGCCTGTGTAAGAACTGGAAGGGGGTCACCTGGACCTGGGAGACACAGAGGTCTGACAGGTCAAAGGGGCAGCCAGGTCATGGGGAAAGAACATGAGAGGGGTGCCTGAGGGTGTCTGGGGTAGGGCCAAGCTACAGCGGAGGATGTGGAGCTGGACCCGTGGGGCTCCAACCGCGGACGACCCCCCAGAACAAACGGAATGCCTGGCAAGTCCAAGTGTATGCACGAGTGGAACCCCAGCCCGGGTGAGGGAGGACAGGGACTCACCCTGCAGGGGGATGGGCTCACAGGTGCCCAGGCTGTAGTCACACTGGTAGAGGCCACCTGTTTGGTTGGCAGCCTTTATCTCCTGGGGGGCTCCAACCACCAACCTAAGGGGAGAAGTGGGAACAGATCACACAGGAAAAGGAGAAAAGTCACATGTAGAGAGAGGAGGCGATGAAGAAGTCCTGTTCCCAAAGGAAAGTGGGAGAGCCAATCCTCACACAGATTCCCCAGTTCCTGGAGCCAGGAGGAAGACGCAACAAAGAAAAAATGGGAAATGTCTACATCTTAGTGTGGGAAGGACCTCTCTAAGAAGAACACAAAACCAAAAGGCCATTAAAAACTGGTTCAATCTTCTCTCTTTCGTGGCGCCCCAGAGGCGGCCAGCTGGTTCGGGTGAAGATGGACATCTTCCCAGCCACTGGCTGCCAGACACTCGTTGACGTGGATGATAAACGCCAACTTCGTACCTTTTTTTTTCTTTTTTTTATCCTCACCCAAGGACACTTTTCCATTTTTTGTTCAGATAGAGTAGGAGGGAGAGAGAGAGAGAGAAACATCGATGTGAAAGGGACAAATCGAGTGGCTGCCACCCGCACAATCCAACCAGGATCGGGGACAAACTGCAACCGAGGAGGGTGCCCTTAGTGGGAACCGAACCCAGGTCTCTCTGGACCGCAGGCCAAAGCTCTAACCACTGAGCCAAACCAGCCAGGGCCAACTTCGTACCTTTTATGAGAAGCATATGGCCCCAGAAGTTGCTGCTGACACTCTGGGTGAAGAATGGAAGGGTGAAGTGGTTGGAATCAGTGGTGGGAACTACAAACAAGGTTTCCCCAGGAAACAGGGTACCTCACCCACGGCGTGTCTGCCTGCTACGTGTAAGGGGCATTCCTGTGACAGACCACGGAGGACTGGAGACAGAAGCAGTAATCTGCTCCAGGTCGCATTGTGAATGCCAATCTGCATGTTCTCAGCTGGGTCATTGTGAGAAAGGGAGTGAAAGATATTTCTGGTCTCACTGATACTACTGTGCCTTGTCACCTGGGGCCCAGAAGAGCTAGCAAAACTCGCAGACTTTCCATCTCTCTGGAGAAGATGATGCCTGCCAATATGTTGTGAGAAAGCCCCTGAGCAAAGGAGGTAAGAAACCACAAACAAAAAAAAATGCAAGTTGCAGCGTCGTGTTACTCCACACATCCTGCAAGGCAAATGTCGGCATATTACTCTGAAGAAACAGTGAACTAAGAAAAATAAGGAAGATGCCACAGAATATGCTAAATGTTTAGCCAAGAAAAGGAGGGAGGCCACAGAAAAACATAAGAAACAGTTTGCCAAGAGACAAGAGACATAGGCTGCCCTCTCTGAGAGCTTCTTGGAGCTCTAAGAAGAGCCAGTCAAAAATGAGATTTTTTTTTACCCTGGCAGGTGTGCCTTCATTGGTTGGAGTGTCATCCCATGCACTGAAAGGCTGCAGGTTCAATTCCTGGTCAGGGCCATAACTAAGTTGCAGGTTCGATCCCCAATCGAGGCATGTACAGGAGAACCAATCAATGTTTCTTTCTCACATTGATGTTTCTCTCTCTCTCTCTCTCTCTCTCTCTCTCTCTCTCTCTCTCTCTCTCTCTCCTGCCCCCCTCTAAAATCAATAAGCATATCCTTGGGTGAAGTGGTTTTTTTTTTATCCTCACCCAAGGACATTTTTCAATTTTTTTGTTCAGATAGAGTAAGAGAGAGAGAAACATCGACGTGAAAGGGACACATCGAGTGGCTGCCTCCCGCACGACACAACCAGGGCCGGGGACAAACTGCAACCGAGGTACGTGCCCTTAGCGGGAACCGAACCCGGGTCTCTCGGGACCACAGGCCAGCACTCTAACCACTGAGCAAAACCAACCAGGGCTTTTTAATGAGACTTTTTAAGAGTAACAAATAAATAAGATCAAACATCAACAAAAATTTTAATTAATAAATAAATATGGTTAAATTAAACCACAGTCATTTTAAATAAATTTCTGTCTGTGATAAACTACCATAAGCAAAGTTAAAAGACAAATGATAAGCTAGTGGGAGAAAGATTAGCAACTCACACCCCAACCTACTTTCCTCAATATAGTCATAGCTCCTACAATCCAATAAGGAAAAATAATAATAACCCAATAAAAAAAATGGGCAACAAATAAGGGGAAAAAAAGTGTTCACAGTAAAAGGAAATAATCTCTCATTTGTAAAGAAATGTAATTTGAAACTAAATTGAGATACCATTTGTCACTTATTCAATTTGCAAAGATCAATAAGTTTGATAACACACTGGATTGGTAAATGGACAGAGAAATAGGTGTTTCCATAAATTTCTGGTGTGAGTATAAATTGTTGCCACCTCTATAGAGGGTAATCTGGAAAAATCTATTAAAATTACATACGTATATGTACCCTTTGATCCAGCAATCCTAGTTCTAAGATTTACTTCCAAATATATTGGCACCTGTGCAAAATGACAACATTTTTCACATGGAAAGAGTGTGGAAACAATCTAATATCCATTAAGAAGAAATTTAAGTGTAATAAAAATGTGAATTACAGTACCTTCAAATAATAGAATATGATGCAAGCATTAAAAAAATGAATAAACTCTTGCCCCGGCTTGTATTGCTCAGTGGTGAGAGCATCTGTCGATGGACCAATCGGGTCTTGTGTTCTATTCCTGATCAAGGGCACGTACCTGGGTTGCAGGTTTGATCCCAGCCCTGGTCAGGGTCATGCAGGGGGCAACCAATCAACGTGTCTCTCTCACATCAATGTTTCTCTCTCTCTTCCTTCCCTCCCTCCCTTCCACTTTCTCTAAAAATCAATGGAAAAATGTCCTCAGCTGAGGATTAACAACAACAAAAAGGGTAAGCTCTCTATGCACTTATCTGGTAAAATTACCATGCTCTATTAAGAAAAAAATGCAAAAGATGGTATAGAGCAGAGACCACCAGCAAATTTCATCTGGAGCAGAAATACCATTTCTATAAATATTATTTTTGTAAAGATAAATATTTTAGGCTTTGCAGGTCATACAGTCTCTGTCATGGCCTCTTTTTTTTTAATTATTGATTTAAGAGAGAGAGAAACATCAATTGGTTGCCTCTTGTGTGCCCCTTGACAGGGATTCAAACCTGCAACCTAGGTATGTGCCTGACCAGGAATCCAACCCACAATCTTTTGGTGTATGGACAATGCTCCAACTAACTGAGCCACGTGGCCAGGGCTGTCATAGCCTCTTGATTCTGCCCTTGTAGCTCCAAAGCAAGCATGAACAATAAATAACGAGTCGGGGTGGGGTGATCAATAAAATGTTTTTACAAAAACTGGCAGCAGGCTATAGTTTGAGTATAACATGTGCTACAAGTTGCGTGCAGGAGAAAGGTTAGGAAAATGTAGAGGTATGTCCGCACAGTACATGATTATCTTTCTTTGGAAGAACACCCAAGAAATTTTATCAAAATACCAATGGCATATTTCACAGAACTAGAAAAAAAATTCAAAAATGTATATGACACCACAAAAGACCCAGAATAGTCGCAGCAATCTTGAAAAAGAAGACCAAAGTTAGAGGAATCACACTACCTAGTATCAAACTGCACTACAAGGCCATAGTAATCAGAACAGCCTGGTACTACTTTCAGCTCAGAGGACACTTAGGAGCAACTTTCTTCAGTCTTTCTGAAGCCGGGTTCATCCAACACCAGCCACCGCCACCATGCTACCAAAGTTTGACCCCAACAAGATTAAAGTCATGTACCTGAGATGCCACGTCTTCCCTGACCCCCAAGATCAGCGCCCTGGGTCTGTCTCCAAAAATGGTTGGTGATGCTGAATGTCACTAATCATCAGAGAGATCCACATTAAAACCACAATGAGATATCACCTCACACCTGTCAGAATGGCTATCATCAATAAATCCACAAACAACAAGTGTCAGCAAGGATGTAGAGAAACGGAAACCCTCGTGCACTGTTGGTGGGAATGTAAATTGGTGCAGCCGCTATGGAAAACAGTATGGAGGGTCCTCAAAATATTAAAAATGAAATTGCCTTATGACCCAGCGATTCCACTTCTGGGTATATATCCAAAGAAACCCAAAATGTTCATTCAAAAGGATATATGCAACCCTATTTCATTGCAGCATTATTTACTTACAATAGCCAAGATATGGAAGTAATCCGAGTGTCCATCAATAGACCAGTGGATAAAAAATTATAGTATAACCCTGGCTGGCTTGGCTCAGCAGTTGGACCGTCGGCCCACAGACCAATGAGTCGCGAGCTCGATTCCAGCCAAGGGCACGTACCTCGGTTGCAGTGTGTCCAAGGCTCTGGTCAGGGTCATGAGGGAGGCAACCAGCCAATGTGTCTGTCTCAAGTCGATGTTTCTCTCTTTCTCCCTCTCTTCCTCCCTCCCACTCTGTCTGAAAAGAAATGGAAAAATATCCTTGGGTGAGGAATAAAAAAAAATCATGGTACACATGAAAGGAGTGGGAGAGAATAATAGAATAATAGAGAACTAATCATAGTGGGGTACTAGCCATAATTATAAGAAATGTTAAACATCCTTGCTGTTAATCATGACTGCTTTGTTCCGATTAAAGAAAGTCCATTCTGACCTGAGATGCCCTGGGAGGTTACCTCAGGAATGCTGTCCATTGTCCTTACCCGAGAGCTGCCCCGCCTCATCGTGAAAAGACTAACAACCTTGGAGTCTTGGAAGGGGTGCACTGGAGACAGTTGCTTCACCCAGCACACATTCCCCAGCCTGAATCACTCACCCATGCCCGCAATCTGTAACTGTTTTACCCTTTGATGTTCCCTTTGCCTACTCCCCCAACCATTGTACCCATCATTATTCCCTTTGTCTACTTCCCCATATAATACCCAATATAAGCAACCAGCTGTGGAGGGAGTGAAGAGAGTTTTCAGGGATGACCTGCTACTCTCCCATACTGCCAGCAGTATTAGAATAAATGCTCATATATGATTCAACCTTGTCTCTGCTTAATTGGCTCAAGTAGTGACAGGCAGCCCAGACCCATTTGTTGTCCAGTTTCACATATATACAATGGAATATTACTTGGCCATAAAAAAGAATGAAATCTTACCATTTGCAACAGTATGGATGGACCTAGAGGGTATTATGCTATGTGAAATAAAGCAGTCAGAGAAAGACAAATACCATATGATTTCACTCATATGTGGAATCTAAAGAACAAAACAAACAAACAAAATAGAAACAGACTCAGATACAGAGAACAGACTGATGGTTTTCAGAGGTAAGAGGGGTTGGGGAACTGGGTAAAAATGGTGAAGGAATTAAATACAAATTGGTGGTTATAAAATAGTCACAGGGGTGTAAAGTACAGCACAGGGTCCGGCCGGTGCAGCTCACTGGTTGAGCATCGACCCATGCACCAAGAGGTCACCGGTTCGATTCCCGGTCAGGACACATGTTCAGGTTGTGGGCCCGATCCCCAGTTGGGGACATGCAGGAGGTGGCCAGTAGAGGTTCTCTTTCATCAATGTTTCTAAATCTCTCTCCCTCTCACTTCCTCTCTCTCTAAAAAAATTTTTAAATAAAAAATAAAGTACAGCACAGGGAATGTAGTCAATAATATTGTAATAACTATGCATGGTGCCAGTGGGCACTGGCAGTATCAGGGAGAACACTTTGTAATGGACATGATTATCTAACCACTATGCTGTACACCAGAAACGAATACAAAGAATACTGGATGTAAACTGTAATTGAAAAATAAAATTTTTTTTAAAAACCCTCCTGGGACAGGAACTAGGGGAATGGAATGTGGAGGATTTTTCACTATCACACTCTGGTATCTTTTTAATTTAGAACCCTGTAATTGTATTAACTATTCAAAAACAAATCAAGAAGAAAAACAAAAAAATTTTTTTTTCAGGTATGTAGTCTTAGAGGGAAAGTGGGTGAGACAGGGACACCCCCCACCCTCACCAGTGGCCCTTACCGGGACCCCTCAAGCTGGACCACACTCTGCCCGAAGCTTTTTACATTCTCTTGAAAGATCACTGCGGTTTCAGTGTCCAGGTTGAATCCGTGACATAAGGCCAAGGCTGGAGGGAAAAGAAAGGGGTGAGGGTCGGAGGAGATAAGGACGCAGGTAAGAAAGCAGTCCTCCTGCTCTGGGCATCTTCCTACTGGGATTCACTCTAACCCAGCATGGAGATGTCTGCCTCCCACATCCAGCTCTGACAGCCCAGACAGAGGTCAGCACACTTTCTCTAAAGGGCCCGACAGTAAAAAATGTTGGCTCTGTGGGCCAACAGGCAAAGAGAGTATATCATGTAGGTACTTATATACAAAAGAACAAATGCATTTCCACAAATTTTTCACTAAGGAGATTCAAAATATAATAAATAATTGAATGCACTTTTTTGTAATACAAATTTGCTAATGACACAGATGGAATTCTTTGGGGAAGATAATATTTCACTTCATTGGGATGAACATTAGTGTTCCTGATCATGAATCAATTACCAACGCCCACCTAAGACTCACAGACTATACAAAAGTCGTGGTGGAACCCTTGCCTTATACCCATAGGCCATAGTTTGCTGACCCCAGGCCTAAACCACCAACATGGGGTGTCTCCAGCCCCTCTTTAAGCCTAGTCCTATGTTCCTGCCCTGCTGATTTGCCCAATAAGCAGTTTCTAAAGCCTCCCAGTTAGGCAATTTCCTTTTTATTCAAACTCTCAAGCATTTCTTTTCCTTCGTTGGTTCATTCATCACAAAACACAAGCATTAAAGGAAACAAACTTAAATCATTTGATCCAGAAGTCATTCAACAAACAAATTTAGACCTGGGTCTTTGGAAAATAGAACTGGAGGTGAAGTAGAAGTGGTGAGGTGGGATCCAGGACAAAACACTCTGAGAATCCAGTATCAGCCCTGGCCGGTTTGGCTCAGCGGTTAGAGCGTCTGCCTGCGGTCTGGAGAGACCCGGGTTTGGTTCCCGCTAAGGGCATGTACCTCGGTTGCAGTTTGTCCCCGGCCCTGGTTGGTCGTGAGGGTGGCAGCCACTCGATGTGTCCCTTTCACATCGATGTTTCCCTCTCTCTCTCTTACTCTCTCTCCCTCCCACTCTATCTGTACAAAAAAATGGAAAAATGTCCTCGGGTGAGGATAAAAAAATAAAAATAAACATAAAGAATCCAGTACCAGCCGTGCATCCCTTAGCATGTCATTTCACCTCTCTAGGTCTCTTTCCTCAGTTGTGAAGGGGCCAGCTGAACCCCTTTGCACAGGCTATGAATTTAGTCATTCATCCAAGCTTCTCTGGCCATCCCTTCTTGGTCTAGCTCTACTCTCTGCTTCTTCATGAATCTCTTATCCTTCTCCAAATCCTCTTTGTCACTCCCCAATCTGACTCCTAAATATTCTGCACTCCTTCTCTCTACTCACAGTTTGCCTCCTCCTCACCCAAAGCTCTTCCCCCACCTCCAGGCCCCTGGCACACCTGTTAACAGAAGAACTCTTTCAGTCATGGCTAGAGGGAGCAGGAATCCTGTGGCTGTGAACCACCGACGCCAGGAAGGGAATAAAAAGAGAAGTAGTAGCAGCAGATATCTGTTAGAGACTCGAAGAGGGCGGGGTCTGGGTGAGCACATAGCTTTCTTGACCTTCCTTCTGTGGCAACACACAGCCTATGCTCCCTACTTGCCTAGCTCCCTAGCCCAAACCAGAAAGGTCACAATTTCAAAGGTGTTGTTTGTTTGCCCACAAACTTCTAGGGTTGGCCAAAGTATTATAAAAAAAAAAAAAAAAAAAAAAAAAACAGCCAAATAGGCTCAGGGCCTGCCTCCTAGAATGTGTGACATTAATACAGACCATGAAAATGTGGGAGGTCACCCTCTGTGTCTGCCTGAAAGCACGCTTTGCAAAATGTCCTTCCTCCTGCCTGAGGAAGCAGGAGCACCCTTCAGCCAGAACTGTCCTCCTTTGTACACATCAATAAGGACAGTTCGAATACAGAGAGACCTAGTGCTTTTTAAATATTATTTTGTTTTTTAAAAAACCTCAAATGGGAATTCCAAAATGGCGGTGGAGTGAATGGAAGCTACACAGACCGTCTCCCAGGACCAAACTGGAATTACAACTAAAATAAAGACAAATCATTGGGAAAAAGCAACTAAAAAGCAGCTTGTGAGGACCATATAACCAGGGACACTAACTCGATCTTGGTAGGACTGCGGACGTGAGAGAGGGGGGCTGGGAGCCCACAGACAGCAGTGGCCTTAGTTGTGAGCAGCGCCCTCGGGTTACACTCCCAGGCGGCTCCACAGCGCAGAGCCGGGACAGACGCTAAAATAGCCACAGCCACTCACCTTGGGCTCCAGCAGAGGGAGGGCAGACTGGACTGGAACTGTGTGAGGACACTCTGGATTTGGAGGGCGCTCAGAGCTTTTGCTGAGTTGCAGCCGCACAGGACGGTGGCCATCTTACTCCTTCCCAGGGCTGTGGGGAGAAGCAGCAGCTTCTCCCTCAGAAATTTAACCCCACCCAGGTGGTTCATTGAAATGCAAATTGAGGCTCATTAACAATCAGCATCTGCCCCACCCTTGGGAAATCCTCTTATGCAGAACACCTGAGAGAGCTTTTTATACAACTGAGAACCCAAGGCTCTTCAAGTAACAAAGACTAATAGCCTCCAGGAAAAAACCTAGAGGATAACTGAACCATTCCTGGGCTTCCAGACCTACTCAGGTAAGTAAGACTTAACAGTGGTGTTGAACATGGGTCCTCCCACGCTCATCCAAACCCAGTAGAGAAAGCCACAAACAGTAGAACACCAACACCCACAGGAAAAATTTGGCAGGCTCCAAAACCCACTGAGATAGCCAAAATGGTGAAACAAAAAAACAAACCCCAAATGAAAAAACAAGAGACCTCTACCAAAGATGAGATCAATGAAATGCAGTTAAGCAAGTTATCAGAGGTAGAATTCAGAGCCATGATCTTGAGGAAGCAAAACAGCATGAGTAACGACATAGAAACATTGAAAATCAACCACTTGGAAATAAAAAAAAAACCACCAAGAAGAAATGAAGAATGACATAGCAGAAATAAAGAACACATTGGAAGGACTAAACAGCAGACTAAAGGAAGCTGAGGACCAGATCAGTGAATTAGAAGACAGGGTAGAAAAAAATCAACCAATCAGAAAAACAAAAGGAATAGACAATTAAAAAACAGGAAGACAGCTTAAGAGAACCGTGGGACAACTGGAAATGTAATAATATTGAAATCAAAGGAGTCCCTGAAGGAGGAGAAAATGAGCAAGGGTTAGAGAATATATTCAAAGAAATAGTGACAGAAAACTTTCCTAATTTGGTGAAGGAAGAAGGCATTCAAGTTCAAAAAGCGCAGAGAGCCCCAAGTAAGAAGAACCCAAACAGGCCCACACCAAGACACATAGTAATTAAAATGCCACAAATTAAAGACAAAGAGAGAATCCTGAAGGCAGCAAGAGAGAAGCAACAAGTTACTTACAAAGGAAACCCCCCCCCATAAGGCTCTAAGCAGACTTCTCAACAGAAACACTACAGGCCAGAAGGGAATGGTATGAAGTAATCAAGGTCATGAAAAACAAGGATCTGAATCCAAGACTACTCTACCCAGCAAGGCTATCATTCAAAATAGAAGATCAAATAAAGACCTTCCCAGATGATAAAAGGCTAAGGGAATACATTAGCACCAAACCAGCACTGCAAGAAATGTTAAAAGGACTGCTGTGATTAGCAGGAGAAATAGGAAGAAAAATAGAACCACACTAAACAAAAATGGCAATAAATAAGTACATAGCAATAATCACCTTAAATGTAAATGGATTGAATGCTGTGATAAAAAGACACAGAGTAGCTGATTGGATAAGAAAGCATGACTCTGACTTCCTGTCAAGATGGCAGCATAGGTAAACGCAGTATCACATCCTTCCACAACCACATCAAAGTTACAACTAAACTGCAGAACAACCATCATTCAAAACCACCTGAAATCAAGCTGAATGGAAGTCCTACAACTATGGAATTAAAGCAGCAGCCACATCCAGACTGGTAGGAGGGGTGGAGGCGGAGGGGCTGGTCCCACGCCCTCATGTGGCAGATAAAAATCAGGAGGATACCTCGGCTGGGAAGGTCCTCCCTGAGGACTGAGGGGTCCCCATCCCACACCAGGTGCCCCGCCCAGGGTTCCAGTGCCAGGAAGAGAAGCCCCCATAACTTCTGGCTGGAAAAACCAGCAGGAACTGAGGCTCAGGGAAGCTGAAGTGGCTGGAGCCCCAGGCAGCTCCTTAAAGGGCCCGCAAATGGACTTATTGGACTCACTCCCTCTAAGCTTGGAGGGGAGGCAGCTCGAGGGGCACCAGAGACATACAGGGAAGGACTGAGCTGTTTGGCATTGGAGCAAGGACTGGAGAGGGGGCTTTCTCCAGGACAAACGTGCTGTCAGAGGCCTTGGTTCCATTGGTGAGCCCTTCCCCGAGGCAGCAGACAGTTGCCATATCTAGGCCTCCAGCAACCTGGCTCACACTGGTAGCCCCACCCTGGTGATTCCCTGAGGCCCCGTCCCACCCAACTTTCAGGCCCACCCAAGCTGTTGCCACTTGCTTAACCATAGGATTGGCCTATCTTGGACCCTGCTTCAGGTTTTCCTAAATTCTTTCAAACAAGCAGCATCTGGTCTCAGCTAGCCCCATACTGCTCGTTCAGTAATACACAGAAACAAACACAGGGAGGCAGCCAAAATGAGGAGACAAAGAAACAGGTCCCAAATGAAAGACCAGAACAAACCCCCAGGAAAGGAACTAAGCGAAATAGAGATAAGCAACCTAACAGATGCTGAGTTCAAAACACTGCTTCTAAGGATGCTCAATGAACTTAATGAGAACCTCAGGGAACTTAGTGAGGGCCTCAAGAGCATAAAAAAGGACCAGTCAGAAATGGTGGATGCACAGTCAGAAACAAAGGAGGCACTAACTGAAATAAAGAATAATTTACACAGATTCAATAGTAGAGTACGTAAATCCAAGAAGCAAACCATCGATTTGGAATATAAGGAAGCAAAAAATGCCCAATCAGAACAGTAAGGAGCCTCTGGGACAACTTCAAGCGTGCCAACATTCGCATCTTGGGGGTGCAGAAGGAGAAGAGAGGAAACAAGAAATTGAAAACCTGTTTGAAACAATAATGGCAGAAAACTTCCCTCACTTGGTGAAGGAAACAAACATACAAGTCCAGGAAGCACAGAGAGTCCCAAACAAGATGAACCCCAAGAGGCCCACACCAAGACACTTCATTATCAAAATGCAAAAGATTCAAGACAAAGAGAGAATCTTAAAAGAAGCAAAAGAAAGGCAGCTAGTTACCTACAAGGAAGTTCCCATAAGGCTGTCAGCTGATCTCTCAAAAGAAACTTTGCAGGCCAGAAGGGAGTGGCAAGAAATATTCAGAGTGATGAAAAGCAAGTACAACCAAGAGTACTCTATCCTGCAAAGCTATCATTTAGAATCGATGGCCATATAAAGAGTTTCCCAGACAAGAAAAAGTTAAAGGAGTTCATCACCACCAAATCGTTATTGTATGAAATGATGAAGGGTCTTTTTGAAGAAAAAAGATAAAATATATGAACATACAAGATGGCAATGAATACATATATATCAACAATGGAATCTACAAACAAAATGAACAGGCAGAACAGAAACATTCTAATAGATACAGAGAACATTTTGTTGGTTGCCAAATGGGAGGGGGGTTGGGGGAATGGGTGAAAAAGGTGAAAGGCATTAAGAAGTACAAATTCATTGCTAGGCTGACAAACCTCAAAGGGAATAGGGTTGGGGGGTGGGAAGAAATAAACCAAAGAACTTATATGCATAACCAATGGACACAGACAATAGTGTGGGAAAAGGCAGGAAGGGTGCGGGAGTGGGGAGGAGGGGGTCAATGGGGGAAAAATGAGGAACATCTGTAATGCATTCAACAATAGAGATTTAAAAAAAAAGAAAGCATGACTCATCTATATGTTGTTTACAAGAGACCCACCTCACAACAAAAGACTCACATAGGTTGAACGTGCAGGGATGGAAAAAAAATCTTCCAAGCAAACGATAAGGTAAAAAAAGCTGAGGTAGCAATACTCATATCTGATAAAATAGATTCAAAATGAAGGCCATAACAAGAGACAAAAAAAAATCACTACATAATATTGAAAGAATCTATCCAACAGGAAGATATAACCTTGGTAAACATATATCGACCCAATATAGGAGCACCAAAATATAGTAAAAATCTTCTGGAGGACTTCAAAGGACAAATCAACAGCAATGCAATCATAACAGGGGCCTTCAACACCCCGCTGACATCACTGGATAGATCCTCTAGACAAAAAATTAGCAAGGAAACAGACTCCAAATGAAGCACTAGACCAAATGGACTTAATAGATATCTACAGAGAATTACACCCCAAAACTACAGAATTCACATTTTTCTCAAGTGCACATGGGACATTCTCAAAGATAGACCACATGATAGGACGCAAACTAAATCTCTACAAATTCAAGAAGACTGAAATCATATCAAGCATCTTCTCAGATCACAATGGCATGAAACTAGAAATCAATTGCAACAAGAACATGCAAAGACATTTGAACACACGGAGGCTAAATAGCATGTTATTAAACAATGAATGGGTTACTGAAGAGATCAAGGACGAAATGAAAAACTTCCTGGAAACCAATGAAAATGAACACACAACAACACAAAATCTATGGGATGCAGCAAAAGCAGTTCTGAGAGGGAAGTTCATAGTACTATAGGCCTACCTCAAGAAACAAGAAAAATTTCTAATAGACTATCTAACCTCACAACTTAAAGAACTAGAAAGGAAACAAAAAGAAAACCCCAGAGCAAGTAGAAGAAAGGAAATAGTAAAGATCAAAGCAGAAGTAAATGACATAGAAACAAACAAACAAACAAAAACAATTCAAAGGATCAATGAAACAAAGAGCTGGTTTTTCAAAAAGATAAACAAGATTGATGGACCCTTAGCTAGACTCACCAAGAAACAAAGAGAGAGAACCCAAATACATGAAATCAGAAATGAAACAGGAGTAATAACAACTGACACCACAGAAATACAAAAGATCGTTAACAACTACTATGAACAATTATATGGCAACAAATTCGACAATCTAAGCAAAATGGACAAATTTCGAGAAACACATAGTCTCCCAAAACTGAACCAGGAAGAGATAGAAAACTTGAACAGACCAATAACAACTAAGGAAATTGAAGAAGTAATCAAGACTCTCCCAGCAAACAAAGCCCAGGCCTGGATGGCATCACGGGGGTTTTTTGTTTTGTTTTGTTTTGTTTTGTTTTGTTTTGTTTTGTTTTGTTTTGTTTTTCATCCTCACCCAAGGACATTTTTCCATTTTTTGTTCAGATAAGAGTGGGAGGGAGAGAGAGAAAGAGACATAAATGTGAAAGGGACACATCGAGTGGCTGCCACCCGCACAACCAACCAGGGCCGGGGACAAACTGCAACCGAGGTACGGGCCCCTACTGGAACCAAACCCAGGTCTCTCGGGACTGCAGGCTGATGCTCTAACTGCTGCGCCAAACCGGCCAGAGCATAATGGGGGAGTTTTACCGAACATTCAAAAAAGAACTAATACCCATTCTCCTCAAACTATTTCAAAAAATTCAAGAAGAAGGAAGAGTTCCAAACTCACTTTATGAAGCCAGCATAATTCTAATTCCAAAATTAGAAAAAGACACTACAAAGAAAGAAAACTACAGGCCAATATCCCTGATGAACATAAACGCCAAAATCCTGAACAAAATACTAGCAAATTGAATCCAGCAATACATCAAAAAAATTATTCACCATGACCAAGTGGGATTCATTCCAGGATGCAAGGCTGGTACAATATTCGCAAATCAATAAAAGTGATACAACACATAAATAAAATGATTAATAAAAACTACATAATTATATCAATAGATGCCGGAAAAGCCTTTGACAAAATCCAGCATCCATTTCTGATAAAAATGCTCAGCAATGTGGGAATAGAGGGATCACATCTCGACATAATAAAGTCCATATATGAAAGACCTACAGCCAACATCATACTCAATGGGCAGAAACTAAAAGCATTTCCCTTAAGAACAGGAACAAGACAGGGATGCCCACTTTCACCACTCTTATTTAACATAGTACTGGAAGTCTTAGCCATAGCAATCAGACATGAAGAAAAATAAAAGGGATACAAACTGGAAAGGAGGAAGTGAAACTGTCATTATTTGCAGATGATATGATATTATACATAGAAAACCCTAAAGACTCCATCGAAAATCTACTAGTCTTAATAAATAAATTTGGCAAAGTAGCAGGATACAAAATTAACATAAAGAAATTGACAGCATTCTTATACACCAATGATGAACGCAAAGAAAGAGAAACTAAAAAAAAAAAAAAAAAAAATCCCACTTACTATTGCAGCAAAAAAATTAAGATACCTAGAAATAAACGTAACCAAAGAAGTAAAGGACCTATTTCCAGAAAACTACAGGACATTGAAAAAAGAAATGAAGGAAGATATAAAGAAGTGAAAGCACATACCTTGTTCATGGATTAGAAGAATTAACATCATTATAATGTCCATATTACCCAAAGCAATCTATAGATTCAATGCAATCCCCATCAAAATACCAACGACATATTTCACAGAACTAGAACAAATATTTCAAAAGTTCATATGGCCGGTTTGGTTCGGCGGTTGGAGCGTCGGCCTGCGGTACAGAGAGACCCGGGTTCGGTTCCCGCTAAGGGCACGTACCTCGGTTGCAGTTTGTCCCTGGCCCTGGTTGGTCGTGCGGGTGGCAGCCACTCGATGTGTCCCTTCACATCGATGTTTCTCTCTCTCTTCCTCTGTCTCCCTCCCACTCTATCTGAACAAAAAATGGAAAAATGTCCTTGGGTGAGGATAAAAAAAAAAAGTTCATATGGAACAAAAAAAGACCCCAAATAGTCACAGCAATCTTGAAAAAGAAGGACAAAGTAGGTGGGATCACAATACCGGATATCAGGTTATACTACAAAGCTACTGCAATCAAAACAGCCTGGTACTGCCACAAGAATAGGCATATAGACCAGTGGAACAGAACAGAGAACCCAGAAATGAACCCAAGACATTATGTTCAATTAATATTTCACAGAGGAGGCAAGAGCATACAATGGAGTAAAGACAACCTCTTTAATAAATGGTGTTGGGAAAATTGGACAGCTATATGCAAAAAAATGAATCTAGACCATCAACTTACACCATACACAAAAATAAACTCAAAATGGATAAAAGACTTAAATGTAACTCATGAATCCATAAAAATCCTAGAAGAAAATGTAGGCAACAAAATTTCAGACATCATATGCAGCAAAATTTTCACTGATACATCACCTAATGCAACAGAAACAAAGGAAAAAATGAACACATGGGACTACATCAAACTAAAAAGCTTCTGCACAGCAAAAGAAACAATCATCAAAATGGAAAGATAACCCACTGTATGGGAGAACATCATTGCCAATGATATATCAGATAGGGGGTTAATTTCCAATATATATAGAGTACTCATACTACTCCACAAAAGGAAGACAAAGAACCCAATTAAAAAATGGGCAGAGGAGCTGAATAGACACCTCTCCAAACATACAAATGGCCAAGAGACATATGAAGAAATGCTCAACATCACTAATCATCAGAGAGATGCAAATCAAAACAACAATGAGGTATCACCTCACACCTGTCAGAATGGCCGCCATCAACAAATCATCAAACAACAAGTGTTGGCGAGGGTGTGGAGAAAAGGGGTCTCTAGTATACTGCTGGTGGGAATGCAGACTGGTGCAGCCACTATGGAAAACAATATGGTGTTACCTCAAAAAATTAAAAATTGAACTTCCATTTGACCCAGTGATCCCACTTCTAGGAATATACCCTAAGAAGCCTGAAACACCAATCAGAAAGAATATATGTACCCCCATGTTCATAGTAGCACTATTTACAATAGCTAAGGTCTGGAAACAGCCCAAGTGTCCGTCAGTAGAAGAATGGATAAAAAAGCTGTGATACATATACACAATGGAGTACAATGCAGCTGTAAGAAAGAAAAATCTCTTATCCTTCGAGACAACATGGAGGGACCTGGAAAGTATTATCCTAAGTGAAATAAGCCAAGCAGAAAAAGACAAATACCACATGATCCCACTTATTTGTGGAATATAATAATCATAACAGTCTGAGGAATAGGGTAGACCCAGAGATGTCGAAGTAGGGTACAGACTGACAAACCTCAGAAGAGGGGGTGGTGGGAAGAGGAAAGAGATAAACCACAGAACTTATATGCATGTATGCATAACCAATGGACATGGACAACATAGCCGGGGACGGGGCGAGGGGGATGAGGAGGACGGTGTCAATGGGGTAAAAAAGGAGAATCATCTGTAACAAAACTAAAATAAATAAATAAATAGATTATTTAATTAATTTTTTAAAAATTAATTTTTTGAAAAAAATAAAATACCTCAAACTGCCCTGGCCAGTTTGGCTCAGCAGTTAGAGCATCAGCCTGCGGTCCAAAGAAACCCGGGTTCTGTTCCCACTAAGGGCAGGTACCTCGGTTGCAGTTTGTCCCCAGCCCTGGTTGTGTTGTGCATGTGGGAGGCAGCCACTTGATGTGTCCTTTTCACATTGATGTTTCTCTCTCACTCTCTCTCTTCCTCTCTCTTCCTCCCACTCTATCTGAACAAAAAATTGAAAAATGTTCTCGGGAGAGGATTAAAAAAAGAACAAAAAAAACCCTCAAACCTTTTGTGTAGGAATTTTCACTTCCAAGAATTTATCCTAAGAAATATCTGAGAAGTACAGTAACAAATGGAGGCATAATCTTGTGCATTGTAGCATTGTTTTTACTGGTGAAACACTAGAACCGCCTAAATATCCAACAACAGAGGAATGGTTGAATGAGGTCTCACTCTGTGATATATCCTTACATTCCATCTAGTCGCTTCTACATCTGTGTCAAAGACACGGGAGCATACTTTCATGAAATATATAGACCACCAAACCATACCTTGTATGTGACTGCTAATGTCATCCCAAGCCAATGATTTTTCATTCTATCTTTAACACACATTTTCTCTTGCCCTTAGTTCTCCTTTCTTTTTTAATCCTCACACAAGGACATTTTCGCATTATCTTCAGATAGAGCAGGAGGGAGAGAGAGAGAAACATCCATGTGAGAGAGACCCATCGGGTGGCTGCCACCCACATGACCCCAACCAGGGTGGAGGACAAACCGCAACCCAGGTACGTGCCCTTAGCGGGAACCGAACCCGGGACTCTCTGGTCTGCAGGCCGAGGCTCCCACCGCTGTGCCAAACCAGCCAGGGCTAGTTCTCCTTTCTTAATAACCAAAGCAAATAAATGTTTATTCTCTGGAAAAAAATTTCATAAAATTCTGTATGTTTTGTTTTAAAAATTACCTGCCCAGCCAGTGTGGCTCAGTAAATTGACTGTCGTCCCATGAACTTAGAGGTCCTGGTTTGATTCTTTTTTTTATTTATTTATTTATTTTTTATTGATTAATTTTTGTTACAGATGATTCTCCTTTTTTCCCCCACTGATTCCCCCTCTCCCTCCCCTCCCTGCCCCTTCCCCAGATTGTTGTCCATGTCCACTGTTCATGCATACATGCGTATAAGTTCTGTGGTTCATCCCTCCCCCACCTCCCCACTCCTTAGGGGATTGTCAGTCTGTACCCCGCTTCCGCGTCTCTGGGACTACCCCATTCCTCAAACTGTTATGTTCATTATATTCCACAAATCAGTGAGATCATATGAAATTTGTCTTTCTCTGTTTGGCTTGTTTCACTTAGGATGATACTTTCAAGGTCCCTCCATGTAGTCTCAAAGAATAAGAGATTTTTCTTTCTTACTGCTGCATAGTACTCCATTGTGTATATGTACCACAGCTTTTTGATCCATTCGTCTACTGATGGGCACTTGGGCTGTTTCCAGATCTTAGCTATTGTAAATAGTGCTGCTACAAAGATGGGGGTACATATATTCTTTCTTATTGGTGTTTTATGCTTCTTAGGGTATATTCCTAGAAGTGGGATCACTGGGTCAAATGGAAGTTCAATTTTTAATTTTTTGAGGTAACACCATATTGTTTTCCATAGTGGCTGCACCAGTCTGCATTCCCACCAGCAGTCTACCAGAATCCTTGTGAAGGATTCAGCAGTTTTCTCCACACCTTTGCCAACGCTTGTTTGATGATTTGTTGATGGCGGCCATTCTGACAGGTGTGAGGTGATACCTCATCGTTGTTTTAATTTGCATCTCTCTGATGATTCGTGATGTTGAGCATTTCTTCATATGTCTCTTAGCCATTTGTATGTCCTGTTTGGAGAGGTGTCTATTCAGCTCCTCTGCCCATTTTTTAATTGGGTTCTTTGTCTTCCTTTTGTGGAGTTGTATGAGCACTCTATATGTATTGGAAATTAACCCCTTATCTGATATATCATTGGCAGTTATGCTCTCCCGTACAGTGGGTAGCCTTTCCGTTTTGATGATTGTTTCTTTCGCTGTGCAGAAGCTTTTGAGTTTGATGTAGTCCCATGTGTTCATTTTCTCCTTTGTTTCTATTGCCTTAGGTGATGTGTCAGTAAAAATTCTGCTGCGTATGATGTCTGAGATTTTGTTGCCCACAGTCTCCTCTAGGATTTTTATGGATTCATGAGTTACATTTAAGTCTTTTATCCATTTTGAGTTTATTTTTGTGTATGGTGTAAGTTGATGGTCTAGTTTCATTTTTCTGCAAGTAGCTGTCCAATTTTCCCAGCACCATTTATTAAAGAGGCTGTCTTTACTCCACTGTATGCTCTTGCCACCTTTGTCAAATATTAATTGAGCATATTGCCTTGGGTCCATTTCTGGGTTCTCTATTCTGTTCCACTGGTCTATATGCCTGTTCTTGTGCCAGTACCAGGCTGTTCTGGTTTGATTCTTGATCAGGGCACATGCCAGGTTGCAGGCTCGATCTCCATTAGGGGGCGTGGCGGAGGCTGTCAATCGATGGTTCTCTCTCACATTGATATTTCTATCTCTCTCTCCCTTCCTCTTTCTCTAAAAAATCAATAAAAACATAGTAAGAAAATTTACCTGTCTAGGTGGAGGGCCGGCGTAGGTGAGGCGGTGGCCTGGGGCCGGTGAGCGGGCGGCTCCGGGGGGCGCGTGGCAGGATGCAGGCAGCAGGATGGGGACTCCTGGGCTCCGGACCGCCTGGCTGTTGGTCTCGGGCCTCTTTCCGACCTAGAGCTCTCAGGAAAGCTGGGGTTGGGTTTGTGGTTCTTGGCCTCCTAGGCCCTGATTGTGGGGTTTGTCTCCTTGTCTCAACCTGGTCCGGTATACCAGCATACAGAACACTCTCTTGATATGTTTTTTTTTTTAACAAAATGGGGATTGTTGGCCTGGGCAAGTTGGGGATCCCCATTGCATTCCAGGCGTCACGAATTCCACCATAGTAAGTCAGTGTTGAAGCCAGTAAATTGAAGAAGGCCGGTAGTCAGCCAGCGGAGGGGATGTCCCTGAGCAGGACCCAACCAGGAATACATCCTTGAGAGGCGGCCATCCCTGGAGCCCGGAGCCCATGTCCTAGGCTTACCTCGACCACCGACTTTGCAGGTCCATTGCCCTTGTGTAAAATGAATGTGTTGGATGCCTCTGATGTCCCTCCTCGCTCAGGAAGTCGGATTCCCAACTCCCTTTCAAAGAATCTTTCCTTGAAGACAGACCTGAAAAGCGTGTCCTTCCTGCATCCCACCTAGCCAGGAGGGCAAGAATAAGAGATGTCTACTGTTTTTTTTCCAGACACCAAGCTGGCCAAGGGCAACTGGGCACTTAGGAGGGTTCCTGTGCTTCTCGTGCAGTGGGAATCTCTGCCCTGAAGACTTTGTTTATAAACCAGTACCAGCAGTGTAAAACACACCAATGTGAGAAATAAGAGACATTGTCGATTTGTGTTAAAACTCGCTCTTAACTTGCTGGTTCACTTTGGGCAAATCCCTTTCTTCCTCTGGACTTGAGATTTCTCGTCTGGCAAAGGAAGGTGTTGGATTAGGTCACTGGTTCTTATTTCCCTTTCCCATACTCCCAGCACAGCTGAAGAATGAAGAATGGTTCTATAAGACCACAATTTTCTGGGGGAGGGAAAAGGTGGGGTTTGCAAGGTACATCTGTAGCCATATAGACTGAAAAATCTGTGCTTGTATTTTTTTTTTTTTTTTTTAGGGTTAAGTGTTTGGCAGACTTTTTGAAGGGAGAAAACAATGTTCCCAGGGCACAGGCATAAAGGAAAGAGCATGGCATTGAGCAGGGACAGCTACAAATCCAGAAAGGCCATCCAGATTAGAACCAGGGGTGGGGGAAAAGCAGTGTGAAATGCAGCTAGAGGCAGGTTTGGGTGAGATTGTGATAGATCTTGTTTTTGTTTTTGTTTTTTAAGAAGTTTGGTCCAGAGGGCATATTTTTGGTTCACAAAGAGGACTTCTGGATGTTGTTTCTTGTTATTTCTTTAGATACCCCTCTATATAGAGTTAGCATCACTTCTTTATTTTTATTATTATTATTATTATTATTATTATTATTTTTGTTACAGATGTTTCTCCTTTTTTACCCCATGGGCACCCCCCTCCCTACCCCACACCCGCCCCATCCCCGGCTTTGTTGTCCATGTCCATTGGTTATGCATACATGCATATAAGTTCTGTGGTTTATCTCTTCCCACCCCCCCACCCACCCCCTCTTCTGACGGATGTCAGTCTGTGCCCTACTTCCATATTTCTGGGTCTACCATATTCCTCAGACAGTTATGTTCATTATATTCTATATATAAGTGAGATCATGTGGTATTTGTCTTTTTCTGCTTGGCTTATTTCATTTAGGATAATACTTTCCAGGTCCCTCCATGTCGTCTGAAATAAGAGATCTTTCTTTCTTACAGCTGCAAAGTACTCCATTGTGTATATGTACCACTGCTTTTTTATCCATTCTTCTACTGATGGACACTTGGGCTGTTTCCAGATCTTAGCTATTGTAAATAGTGCTGCTATGAACATGGGGGTACATATATTCTTTCTGATTGGTGTTTCAGGCTTCTTAGGGTATATTCCTAGAAGTGGGATCACTGGGTCAAATGGAAGTTCAATTTTTAATTTTTTGAGGTAACACCATAGTGTTTTCCATAGTGGCTGCACCAGTCTGCATTCCCACCAGCAGTGCACTAGAGTCCCCTTTTCTCCACACCCTCGCCAACGCTTGTTGTTTGATGATTTGTTGATGGCGGCCATTCTGACAGGTGTGAGGTGATACCTCATTGTTGTTTTGATTTGCATCTCTCTGATGATTAGTGATGTTGAGCATTTCTTCATATGTCTCTTGGCCATTTGTATGTCCTGTTTGGAGAGGTGTCTATTCAGCTCCTCTGCCCATTTTTTAATTGGGTTTTTTGTCTTCCTTTTGTGGAGTTGTATGAGCATTCTATACATATTGGAAATTAACCCCTTATCTGATATATCATTGGCAATGATGTTCTCCCATACAGTGGGTTATCTTTCCATTTTGATGATTGTTTCTTTTGCTGTGCAGAAGCTTTTTAGTTTGATGTAGTCCCATGTGTTCATTTTTTCCTTTGTTTCTGTTGCCTTAGGTGATGTATCAGTGAAAATTCTGCTGCATATGATGTCTGAAATTTTGTTGCCTACATTTTCTTCTAGGATTTTTATGGATTCATGAGTCACATTTAAGTCTTTTATCCATTTTGAGTTTATTTTTGTGTATGGTGTAAGTTGATGGTCTAGTTTCATTTTTTTGCATGTAGCTGTCCAATTTTCCCAACACCATTTATTAAAGAGGCTGTCTTTACTCCACTGTATGCTCTTGCCACCTTTGTCAAATATTAATTGAGCATATTGCCTTGGGTCCATTTTTGGGTTTTCAGTTCTGTTCCACTGGTCTATATGCCTATTCTTGTGCCAGTACCAGGCTGTTTGTGCTTGTAATTTTTAAGTTTCATTTTTTTACAATTACTGGTTTCGGTGATTTCTTAGGTTCTCTTTAAAATGTAGAATGCTGTGATTCTTATGTCCTCGTTAGTTGAAGAATATAGACTTTTGTGTGTGTGTTTGTTTAAATGACAAAGAAAAAGAAAAAGAAAATTTACCTGTCTAAAAATATGCATGTATGGGAAAACCAAAATGATAGTAGTGTTTGTCTCTGGATGGTAAGGCTATGGCTGTGTTCCAGTCATCTATTGTTGCATAGCCAACCACTCCAAATCTTAACCACTTAACAGAGCAACTTATTGTCTCATGGGTCTGTGGTCAGTCTGGCCTCAGCAATTCTCACTAAAGGATCTCACATGGGCCCTGGCCAGTTTGGTTCAGTGGTTAGAGCATCGGCCTGCAGCCCAGAGAGACCTGGGTTTGGTTCCCACTAAGGAAGCGTACCTCAGTTGCAGTTTGTCCCCAGTCCTGGTTGGGTCATGTGGGAGGCAACCGGTTGATGTGTCCCTCTCACATCAATGTTTCTCTCTCTCTCTCTTCCTCTCTCTCCCTCCCACTCTATCTGAACAAGAAATGGAAAAATTTCTTGTTTGAGGGTTAAAAAAAGGATCTCACATGGTTGCTGTCAGATAGTGATGGGCTGGAGTTATCCAAGTTTTGGTTGGGTTGGACTTTCAAAATGGATCCCTCGCACTGCCAGTAGTTGGTGCTGGCTGCAGATGGAGAACTCAGTTGGGGCTGTTAACTGGAGTTCCTACATGTAACCTGTCTCTGTATCTTGGGCTTCTCACAGCATAATGATTAAATTTTAAGAACAAGTGTTCCAAGAGACAAGAATCGAAAGTTTCCAGTCTCTTTGGTTCTGATCTGGAAACGGTCACAGAGTCACTCCCGCCATAATCTATTGGTCAAGCAGTCGCAGATCTCATCCACATTCAGAGAGGGGGGACATAGATCCCACATCTCAATGGGAGGTGTGTCAAAGAATCTGGTAAATTTGAATCTGCTACAGGATGATTTTAGTTTTCTTCTATATATCTTTACTTAAAGCTTTTATACAAAAAAAAAAATATGAATGACTTTCATAATCAGAAAATACCAGTTAATAGTTTAAAACGAAGTGCCTATACTTGTTAGCAGGAAAAGGGCTGAGGAAAGAGGAATAAGGCCATGGGCCCAGGATGAGAAAATACCAACCAAGATGTGGAGGAGTAGTTTAGTGGGTAAACTGGTTTTTGGTAAAAGTGTTTACACTCTGATCACCACAGGAAGCTGCTAGAGCTCAGACACTGTGGCCCCTCCTTGCCCTGCACAGTGGCCAAGAGCCCACTATTTATAAACACAGACAAAAATCTCAGAATGGCCATCCAACCTGCAGAGCCTTTCTCAATGACCAACCAAGGGGTGTGCACCTGACCAGATGACAGCAGGTGCACACCTATATATAAGCTTCCAGCCATTCTCTCCCACCCATCCCACCCAATAAAAATCTTAGTTTGGGTTCCTCTATAAATAGACCCTGAGACAAGGATTCAAGTGCACGCAATTTATTTGGAAGGTGATCCAGGAAACATTGCTAGGCAAGTGAAGACAGGAAGGAGCCCATAAAAGATATGTGATGAAACGAGTTACCACTATGGACAATTGGAGCTCCATATACTAAGGAGCTCTGGAAGCCAGTGCAGAACATGCCTCAGCATTATCCTCCTGAGTGGCAGGCCAGAGGGCTAGATTCTTATCCACCACATTCACAGCAGTTAAGGAGTGCTCTCTAGGGAAGACTTCATTCTCTGGTGCTACCAGTCTACCCTGCACCCAGGCAGAGGAGGCTCCAGGAGCAAGAAAGAGCCCTCCGGCAATCAGTTGCAGTATAGAACCTAGAAATCAGTCCAGCTTACATAAGAATGTTGAGCCCGGCCCTGGCCAGTTTGGATCAGGGATTAGAGCGTCAGCCCACTGACAAAAGTGTCATGGGTTTGATTCTCAGTCAAGGGCCCATATCTGGGTTGCTGGTTTGATCCCCAACCCTGGTTGCGGTCATGAGGGAGGCAACCAATCAATGTGTCTCTCTCACATTGATGTTTTTCTCTCTGTCTCTCCCTTCCCTCCCTTCCACTCTATCTAAAAGTCAATGGAAAAATATCCTCAGGTGAGGATTAACAAACAAACAAAAAAGAATGTTGAACCCTGATGGGACAATCACGGTGTCTACTATAGATGCTCAAATGTTTTTTTCATAGCACTTATCATTACATGAAATCATATTATGTATTTATTTGGTTTTTCTATTGTCTGATTCCCCTACCAGAGTATATAAGCTCCATGAGAACCTATATCTTTGCTGTCTTGCTCATCATTCTATTTCCAGTGCATAGGTTAGTGCCTGGTTCATAATAGAAACCACCCCCAAAAAGTGAATAATTGATTTTTAGAGAAAATTTTGGGGAAATTAGGAAGTACCAGGAGTCCTTCTTCCCACCTAGACTGCAATTGAACTGGTAGAATCTGTCTGATGTAACCATTTAGGAGCTCTGGAGTTTATTCAAAATTAATTTCAGTATATTTCAGCTTTTTAGCACTCTAGCAGCTACCAGTTCCCCATTCCCCCCAATCCCAGGTCAGGAAGCTGTACATGTATTCCAAGAGCTGTTTGCATGCAGCTCGCAAAAGCCAGAGTGGAGTAAGACGCCATTCCCAAAATACTAGGATCAGTGCTCTGTTGATTGCAACTTTTGATCTCAGAAGTCCAAGCACAGAGGCAGGCAGCCATTTTTGCCCCCACCCCAAACCCATCCCCCACCTCATTGTGAAAGTCTCTTCACCTCTGGCTAAAACAACTTCCAGGAGATTTAAAGGGCTGGTGCCTTTTCCCCCTCTTTCATTTTTTTTTTTTTTTCCCCTTTTGGGAGCCAGACATTTAAGACCTAGGACATTCAAAAGCAACAGCACACACAATAATTTAGGAAGTAACCAAACATGTCCTAAGATCTTAAGACCTCAAGATCTCAGGCAGATCCCTAAGGACACAGAGACGGCCTATAAAAAAAATTGTTTTCAAAGCAAAGCAAAACAAAACAAATAACAGCAAACTCTGGGGAAGGGGAAGAATCTGACTTTTAGAATTACTATATTATTAGATTTAAATGTCTAGTTTTCAACAAAAAATCACAAGGCATACAAAAAAAATGAAATTATGGCCCATTCAAAGGAAAAGAAAAAGAAAATGTTCCTAAAAAAGACCAGATAGCTGAACTACTTGACAAAGACTTTAAAACAATTCTCTTAAAGATGCTCAAAAGAACCCAGCTGGTGTGCCTCAGTGGTTGAGCATCAACCCATGCACCAAGAAGTCACCTGTTTGATTCCCAGTCAGGACACATGCCCAGGTTGTGGACCCAATTCCCAGTGAGGGGCATGCAGGAGGCTGCCAGTCGATGTTCTCTCTCATTGATATTTCTATCTCTCTCTCCCTCTCACTTCTTCTCACTCTAAAATCAATAAAGGAAAAGAAATGATGCTCAAAAAAAGAAGACATTGAGAAATTCAAGAAAATGACGAATGAACAAACATAAATATCAATATAAAGAATACCTAAAAAGAAACCAAAAGGAAATTCTAGAACTGAAAATTACATTAATTGAATTTTTTAAAAATTCACTAGAGGCTTTCTGGTGGCAAAGACTGGAGAAGAAACACAGAAATGACACCTTGTAAGGGGAAAGAAAAAAAGGAAGAATAAGTCATCAGCTTCAAATCTCAGGTGGCTGAAGGAGAAAATATATTTGGTGTTCTCCACATCTTTGCATCCATCAGTGACACTTTTGCCCATGTCACTGATCTGTCTGGCAAGGCAACCATCTACCATGTGACTGGTAGGATGAAGGTAAAGGCTGATTGAGGTGAGTCCTCTTCATATGCTGCCATGTTGGCTGTTTAGAATGTGACCCAGAGGTGCAAGGAGCTAGGCATCACTGCCCTTCACATCAAATTTCAAACCACAGGAGAAAATAGTGCCAAGACCCCTGGATCAGGGGCTCAATCAGCTCTCAGAGCCCTTGCCAGCTTAAGAATGAAAATCCGCCCAGGCCAGTTTGGCTCAGCGGTTACAGCGTTGGCCTGCGGTCCGGAGAGACCCGGGTTTGGTTCCCACTAAGGGCATGTACCTCGGTTGCAGTTTGTCCCCGGCCCTGGTTGGTCGTGCGGGTGGCAGCCACTCGATGTGTCCCTTTCACATCGATGTTTCTCTCTCTCTCTCTCTCTCTCTCTCTCTCTCTCTCTCTCTCTCTTCCTCTCTCTTCCTCTCTCTCCCTCCCTCCCACTCTATCTGTACAAAAAATGGAAAAATGTCCTTGGGTGAGGATAAAAAAAAAAAAAAAAAAAAAAGAATGAAAATCCAACAGGTTAAAGATGTCATCCTCACCCTCTCTCTCCAACAGAACCTGCAGGAAGGGAAATCACCATGGTTGCTGTCTGTGAGCAGGACTCCTCACATTATTGTTTTCTGTTAATAAATTACCTTTGTGTGAGCAAAAAGAAAAGATAATTTTACTAGAGGGATTCAAAGGCAGATCTGAGCGTGCAGAAAAGTGAATCAGAAAACTTGAAGCTAGGACAATTGAGGTTACTGAGTATGAAAAACAGAAAGAAAAAAAGATTGAAGAATGGTGAAGAGGACCTAAGGGACTCGTGGGACACCATCAAACAGATTACATATACATTGTGGGAGTGCCAGAAGAAGAGATGGGGACAACAGGTCAGAGAAATTATTTGAAAAAACAATGGATCGCCCTGGCCAGTTTGGCTCAGCGGTTAGAGCATCGGCCTGCGGTCCGGAGAGACCCGGGTTTGGTTCCCGCTAAGGGCACGTACTTCGGTTGCAGTTTGTCCCCGGCCCTGGTTGGTCGTGCGGGTGGCAGCCACTCGATGTGTCCCTTCACATCGATGTTTCTCTCTCTCTCTCCCTCCCACTCTATCTGTACGAAAAATGGAAAAATATCTTCGGGTGAGGATTAAAAAAAAAAAAAAAGAAAAGAAAAAACAATGGATGAAAATTTTCCACATTTTATGAAAAATGTAAGTATAAATATTGCAGAAACTCGACAAACTCAAAGTAAGATGAATTCAAAGAGACCCATACCAAGACATATTATAACCAAAACGTTGAAAGACAAACACAAAGAGAGTCTTGAAAGTAGCAAGAAAAAAGTGAAAGACTGGGATTCTCATCAGAAACTTTGGAGGCCAGAAGGCAGTGGGCTGATGTATTAAAAGTGCTAAAAGAAAAAAGTTGTCAACCAAGAATCCTACACCTGGCAAAACTGTCCTTCAAAAGTGAGGAAGAAATCCAAGATATTCCCAGATAAATAAAAGCTGGGTTCATTACCATTAAATATGCCCTGAAAGAAATGTTAAAGAGAGCGCTCCAGGTTGAAATAAAAGGACACAAGACAGCAACTTGAAGTCATATGAAGAAATAAAGATCTCAGTAAAGGTAACTACATGCAATTATAAAAGTAGGGTGTCAATGCAGGGGAAAAGGAGAAACATTCATAACAAAAATAAATTAACTTTAAAAAAGAAAATAACTAAACAGTACACACAAATAGAAATGAAAAAGAAATTTAAATATTTCACTGTAAAAAAAAACAGTAACACAAAAGAAGACAGTAATGTAGGAAATGAGGGATATAAAAGTTATAAGGTATATAGGAAATAAATAATAAAGTGACAGAAGTAAGTCTCTCTTTATCAGTAACTACTTTAAATATAAATGGATTAAATTCTCTAATCAAAAGACAGAGTTTGGCAGAATAAATTCAAAAACATAATCCAACTATAGACAGCTATGGAGGGCAGCTGAGGCAAGGTCTTTTGCTGAACCTGTGGTGTTTGCAAGGCTCATCCAGGAACATTCTGCCCAAGGTTTCTTATTGATCCTGTGTGCTGACAAGGCCCATGCAGGAGCATTCTGAGCCATGGGCAAGAATGTATCGACAGTCTCAACCTTGAGCTCAGAGGCCAGTGCAAACATCTGGTGTTTGAAGATAATGAAGCTTTTGAACTTCCCCCATTCATTATTGCTATATAATAAACATGCTGAGCTAGCTCAGGGTCACTCTTCCTCCATCAGTGTCCCACCTAGCCCCAGCTTTTCTCTGTATGTCTCTGTGTCTTTCTTAATCTCTCATCTTCCTTCCTTGGGTTCAACTACTTGCGCAGGTCTCGGCAGATATGCTGTCTATAGGAGACTCATTTTGGATACAAACAAATTGAAAGTGAAAAGATGGAAAAGACAAAATAAACTTTTTTTTTAACCCATTTTTTTTCTTTTCTTTTTTATATATGATTTTATTAATCTTTTTAGAGACAAAGGAAGGGAGAGAGAAAAACATTGACATGAGAGAGAAACATCAATTGGCTGCCTCCCGCACTCCCCATACTGGGGTTCGAGCCCAAAACCCGGGCATGTGCCCTAACCAGAAATCCAACCAGGACCTCTCAGTTGACGGGTCGAGACTCAGTGAGCCACACTGGCCAGGCCAAAATAAACTTTAAATTAAAAAAAGATTACAAAAGAAAAAGAAAGACATTATATATTAATAAAAGGTTCAATACAAGATATAACAATTATAAATATTTAGGCACCTAACAACAGAAACTTGACAGAATTTAAAGGAAAAATGGACAATTCTATAATAACAGTTGGAGATTTCAATACACCACCTTCATTAGTGGATAGAACCAGACAGAAGTTCTGTAAGAAAATAGAAGAAGTAAACAACACAATAAATCAACTAGATCTAAGTGGCATATCCAGAACACTCTACCCAACAGCAACAGAACACACATTTTTCTCAAGTGCACATGCGATGCTTTCTAGGATAGAACATGTGTTAGGCCAAAAATTAACTCTCAATCAATTTTTTAAAGTTTATAAAAAATATCATTTCTGATCACAATGGGATGAAGTTAGAATCAATAATAGAAGAAAAACTGAAAAATTTACAAACTTGTGGAAATTAAACAACACACTTTTAATGGGTCAAAGAAGGACTTAGAAATTAATAAAAACAAAAATACAACATAGCAAAATTTTTGATAAGCAATGAAAGCAGTGGTAAGGAGAAATTTTATAGCTATAAAAATGTTAAAACAAAAGAAAGATTTCAAATCAACGTTATAACTTTACAATTTAAGGAACTAGAAATTCAGATGAATTTTTCCATCCAAACTATGAATTTTTTTTAATATTTTTTTCTTTATTGATTTTAGAGAGAGGAAAGGAGAAGAGATGAGAGAACATTGACTGGCCGCCTCCTGCATGCCCCCCACTGGGGATCCAGCCCACAACCTGGGCATGTGCCCTGACCAGGAATCGAACCAGCAACCTCTTGGTGCATGAATCAACGCTCAACCGCTGAGCCACACCGGCCAGGCTGGACTGTGAATTTTTGTATCAATAAGATAGGCTAGGTTATGCTGCAGTAATGAACAATACCAAAATCTCAGTGCCTAATTTTTTTAATGTTTTTTTTGGTTTGTGTTTTGTTTTTAAATCCTCAACCAAGGATATTTTTCTATTTATCTTCAGACAGAGTGTGAGAGAGGGAGAGAGAGAGACCGATATCAATGTGAGAGTGACACATCGACTGGCTGCCTCCCGCACGACCCCAACCAAGGCCAGGGACCAAACCGCAACCAAGGTAGTGCCTTTGACTGGAATAAAACCTGTGACTCTTTGGTCCACAGGCCAACGCTCTAACCACTGAGAAAAACCAGTCAGGGCCCAGTGCCTAATATTTTAAAAGCTTATTTCAGCCTGGCCAGTGTGGCTCAGTGGTTGAGTGTCGACCCATGCACCAAGAATGCCGGTTCCATTCCTGGTCAGGGCACATGCCCAGGTTGTGGGCCCAATCCCCAGTGGGGGGCATGCAGAAGGCAGCCAATCCATGTTCTCTCTCATCGATGTTTCTATCTCTCTCTTCTTTTTCCTTCCTCTCTCTCTAAAATCAATAAAGAAAAAAAAATTATTTAAAAAAAAGTTTATTTCATATTTGTTCAAAATTCACTGCAGGTCTGAGAAACTCTCCCAACTCTCCGTGTGTTTTCTCAGAGACCCAGTGTGCTGTGAAGACATCAGTGTTCCACATCAACACGTGCCTCGTGATCACCAAGGCAAAAGAAAAAGCATGAAAAACTGCACAGGTTCTTCAGCGCTTCTATCCGAAAGTGACACATAGCACATCTGTCCGCATTTCACTGGGCAAAGAAGTCAGATGTCCACTCCCAACTTCAGGGGGCAGGGAAGTGAAATTGTCTTCTGAGCCTGAAAAGAGAGGGAGGAAAATATTAGCGATCAATAGTGATGCCTATTTGGAATCCTAAGTATAAAATCTTTAAAACTTGAAATAATTTGAGTGAACCAGTGTTCCTAACATCAAATCAACCTAAATAGAATGTAAGGCACCTCGCTGGGGGATTCAAAGATAAAAACCACTACCACTCGCCTGTCACTTTACAAGTCGCTTTCACAGACACAACCTCTTCTGATACTCATACTCAAACTATGAGCTACATGCTATTATTCGTTATAATTATTATTTATCTTGGGCAGAAGTTCTTATGTTTAATGAGACCAAATTTATTATTAGCCTTTTCTGCAACTTGTTTAAGAAATCTCAAAAGTTAGAAAATCTGATGTTCGCAGCCGTTGTCACTCTCTAACGCCAGGGCCACTCCAGCTCACCCCCGAGCTCCAGGTGAAGGAGAGGGGGGTAAGTAAAGAGGTCTCTACACTGCAGCTCGAACAAAGCCCACTGCTCACAAATTGACCTGTGGTAAAGACCTAGGAAGCAACTGGCTACCAAAGCCGCTCACAAGAGTGCGCCCTCTACTGGAGGGGTGAAGAAACCTCACCAGTACAGGCCTGGTACCCTGGCACTTGGTGAAATTAAACATTACCAGAAGTCCCTAAACTTCTGATTCGCAAACTTCCCTTCCAGCATTTGGTGCAAGAACTTGCTCAGGACTTCAAACCAGTTCTGCGCTTCCAGAGTGCAGCTATCGGTGCTTTGCAGGGGCAAGTGAGCTCCATCTGGTTGGCCCTTTTGAAGACACCAACCTGTGTGCTATCCATGCCAAACGTGTAACAATTATGCCAAAAGACACGGAGAGAGAACGCCGCATATGTGGAGAACGTGCTTAAGAATCCACTATGATGGGAAACATTACATTCTTTTTTTAAAAATGTTTTTCTTCTTCCTGTTATTGGTAATTCTGAACGTTAGATATGTTTTCTCCCATGGGGTCAAAAGGTACTTAAGGATACGAATGCAAGTTTAAAATAAGGAACAGAAATCATGTGTGGGCAGGTTTTCCATTTTCATCTGTGTGTGAATTTTTTAATATAAATGTGGGCACATAAACCTTTAATATAAGTCAAATGTTTCAGTGAACAAATTTCCGCAGTTCATCTGTATAACAATATAAATAAACCTGTTCAATTTTTCTTGGATTTTCATGGACAATGCCGGCCCTTGTATTTTTGTGTGTGTGATTTTTCTTTTTCTTTTAATCTTCAGATAGAGTGGGAGAGGGAGAGAAGCATCGACATGAGAGAGACACATCAATTGGTTGCCTTCCACATGAACCTGACCAGGGCTGGGGACCGAACCGCAACCAAGGTATGTGCCTTTGACCGGAATCGAACCCACGTCTCTGGTCCACTGGCCGACGCTCTAACCGCTGAGCCAAACTGGCCAGGGCAGCACTTGGATTTTTTTAAAACAAGTAAATTTCTTATTGGTGCCAACTAAATGGTGTTTGTAGCATTTTTCTCATACAGTAGATTCCGTCCATTCACTATACTTTCTGAGTTGTCCTACATGCAAGTACCTGCTTTGAATGTTGTCTGTCTTCTGTGCTGTTCTCGTAATATTGCTATTAAAATACATTAAACTAAAAAACAGTTAAAAAAAATTTTTCACTGATATATTCTCCTCAAATACTTGTTTTACTTCAATTATTTAATTTCTGATTTTGTGTAGAGTTGTGTGTGTGTGCATGTGTGTTTGCGTGGTGGTGTGAAATATGGAACCCAATTTTATTTATGTCCATATTAACAAATAATTGTCCAGTTCCATTTACTGAAAAGATTTTAAAATGAGCTTTTAAAGGAAATTTTACTTCTCTATATTCTTCAACTTTTTTTTTACTGCTCATCTATTCTCTACCCAAACTGATATAAAGCAAGATTCCAGTATTACATATCACTACTGGTGTGATTATTTTCTCTTTGAGTCAGTAAATCTGGATGCCCACAACCTCTAGCCCAAGTCTGTAGGCACGGTGAAGAAATCTTTTCAAAGGGAAAATTCCTGTGATCCTTTTGTTGCCTCCCCAAGAGCAAAAATGATGGGCAGCAGTAACATCCAATCATACCTCTATTTCCCACTGAGGCAGATTCAATGGGCAAAAATATCATCATTTTGCAGAAAGTATGAAAATCCAAGACTATTAACTGACAACTTGTCAGAGCTAATCTTGTTAGCAAGATAAACCTATAAAAATCTAATCCCTTTTTTATTCATCTAAGACTAATTTTCTAATTCGAAAATATAATAGGAAAAACACCCAAATTCATAACCAGAGCCTAGCAGCCATTGCTTACGCGGGCCTCTCGCACTTACTGCATATCAGGGAAAAGCCACAGGCTGAGCTGTAAGCCTGCACACTGAGCTTCTGCCATCTGAACCAACCCTTATAAAGAAGCTCCTGGCCCTGGCCAGTGTGGGTCAGTGATTAGAGCCTTGGCCTCCACACCAAAGGGTCCCAGGTTTGATTCTCAGTCGAGGGCACATACCTGCCCTAGTTGGGGCACATGTCTCTCTCAATGGAAAAAAATCTCCTCAGGTGAGGATTAACCAAAAGAAAAAAAAAAAAACTGCTGGTACGTATTACATTTTGACCAATCAGAGCTGTGCAGCTATAGTCTCATTTGCATCCTTACTTACCAGTCAGAGCAGCTCCATAACAACCAATCAAAATGCATGATTCCAAGAATCAGGACAGTGTTACTTGGACCAATCAAACTGTGAGAATGTAAAGTCCTTATTGCATAGACATGGACCAATGAGAAACCAGGGACAGAGCTGCTCTCTATGTAAGCCAGCCTCTCCTTTGTCTGGGTGGAGTACACTACCAATTTCTGGGTCACTGGCTGGAGCTGTCTCATTGCAGCTGCTTCATGGCAGCTGTAACACTTGAACTGCAACACGTGTTATTTTGCGTGAGCTGCTTTACCTAGGCCAATTCACTTGAATAAAGTTTCTCCTTTCGCTACACCCCAAAATTGGGGGCTTCTGTTCGCACTGAAGTGGTGGCAACAATTTTTAGTCAACATTAAATGATGGCAGCAGTGGAATCTGAAGTGAAGAGCCCAACCTCTCTACTGACACCACCCTGAAACCAATGTGTCAGCGCCTGCACAAACCTCTTGAGCTCAGTCTTTTTCCCTGGCTGTGCTAAAAGGTCTCAGATAAATCAGATCCAAGTTCTCCCACACTTCTGGTTGATATCTCAGAGACTATTCAGTTTAGGTAGGGACCCATATCTAGTATCCGCTGAGGCCCGTGCATTTGGACCGAGAGAGACCCTTCATGTGATTGGTGTTTGGTACCAGGGGAGGGATCCATCCACTCCAGGGAAAGACTTCTCCAGATACTTCTAAGGAACACTTTCATAAAAAAGGGCATACAATGAATGACCCATGCTCAAAAATTTTCATGCTAGTCAGGTGCCTTCCTATTTTAAATGGCTTTTGAGGCCTCTTTTTCCATTCCTCCAACTCTATCTCTTGACAGAGAGACAGGTAACAGCTATTTTGCATTCAGGCTATGTCTCTATTACCATCTTCCCTTCTCTCCCTCTCTAGGAAGGTCTGACCCCTTTAAATTCAAGCCTTCTGAGGTCCCTCTCCTTGATGTCTGAGCTTTCCAACTTTATTGTGTGCTCTTTCTCTCCAATTTCTTTTGTTTGTATCTGTCAACAAGTCTACCTTAAGGATCTCAAATTTTTCATAGACAATGAAATGTATTCTTTGATTATAAATTGATTTTTTTTAATATTTTTTTCTTTATTGATTCTAAAGAGAGAGGAAGGGAGAGGGAGAGGGAGACAGAAACAGAGATGAGAGAGAACATCAATTGGCTGCCTCCTGCATGCCCCCCACTGGGGATTTGGCTCACAACCTGGGCATGTGCCCCAACCAGGAATCGATCCGGCGACTCCTGGTGCATGGGTGCACGCTCAACCACTGAGCCACACCAGCTGGGCTATAATTGATTTTTAAAAAACAGCTTTAAAGGAATTCTTACAGCATGAAAAAGGTTTGGCCATATGAGCAAAATATTAATTTAGTCCATCTGCTAAAAACATAATTTGGATCATTTTTCTTCTGAGTTTTGTATTATTTTACCTGGGACACAAAAGCTAGCATTTCTCACTAAAAGCTAAGAGACCTGTGTCTATGTTTATTTGTATATTTATGTCTGTCTATATATGTATGTTTCATATGTGATATATTTGTACTGCTGAGTGGTATTGTCAAAATTGATTTGAAATTTCAAAGTTGTGTTTTAAAGGATCCTATTCAATTGGCTTAAAGCAAATAAATGCTTAAATGAATTGGTGAAATAATAGAAACCAACCCAATTGTTTTTTAAGTTCATGTGATCTAGGATGAATCTTCAGTAAATAAAAGAGTTTAAAGTTGCTGCCTTAAGTAAAACAGGCATATCTTTAGAGATCATGTTTAATCACTTGCAATCTTGTGAAACCTTCAGGGAGTTATCTAAAATTGATTATGGAGACAAATGGGATAAGAGCTTCTAGATGAAATGTTGGCAGTTTCCAAAATTCTTTGGTTACTCAAAACCTTCAAGTCTGCCACTGAGATCCAGATACTTGTGATCAAGCCTGATTAGGATGCTAGAGTGATTGCAAACGATTGCATATAGAGAATAAGGTATGTGTGCTTGGTAAAAGAATGTATGAGAAAGGGAAATACATTCTGTTGAAGTAAAAGAGGGTGATTTTGTCCTAAAAAAATTGCAGGTTTGTGTATGTTGCAGAAGGTTAATGGAGAAAGAAATTTTATGCATGATCAAACTAACCAAGATTGTAACCGATTTATTTAAGTTAATTTTAAAAGTGTGCTGATACAGAATTGGAATTTGGGTTTCTCTGTTAAAAGAACATATTTTCCTATACTATTGATGTGCTCATGATAAATTATAAAGGCAATCATGCCCTGGCCAGTTTGGCTCAGCGGTTAGAGCGTCGGCCTGCGGTCCGGAGAGACCCAGGTTCGGTTCCCGCTAAGGGCACGTACTTCGGTTGCAGTTTGTCCCCGGCCCTGGTTGGTCGTGCGGGTGGCAGCCACTCGATGTGTCCCTTCACGTCGATGTTTCTCTCTCTCTCTCCCTCCCTTCCTCTCTCTCCCTCCCACTCTGACTGTACAAAAAATGGAAAAAATATCCTCGGGTGAGGATAAAAAAAAAAAAAAAATTATAAAGGCAATCACAAAGATTTACGTTTATTTAACATCATTTTTGTGCTCTATGTCATCAAATCTTTGATTGCTTAGGTAATCAAACTTTCTTAATATTGAAAAAGCTAAATTTTGCTTCTAAGCATTTAAATTTCTGTACTTGCTTGTGAAGTCTTTGTCACTATGCTTAAATGGGTAATTAAAGTAAGGAAATCTCTCTTTACAAAAGGGGGACATGAAACTAATCAGGTCTCTATGAGGTTTGGAAAGTAAATGGTATCCAATCAGCCTCCTTTTCCAGGATAAACACGTCCCGGTGATGATTTCGTGTACTCCCACTGGGGGAAGCATTCCCATGTTGAAGGGCTGCAGCCGCAGCAGTTACAAAAATGCTTTGAGAAAGGATTTTCCGTATTTGGCAATTGGGGCACCCACTTCACAAGACAAAGTCTACACCAGGCCTGTAAAATTTGGCCAGTATTGCAACATCCCCATCGCACTTATCATCCTGTTCTCTGGTTTTAGAGAACAAACCAAAGACGTAGTTTAAATTCAATTGGAGAGGATTCCAAAATGGCGGCGGAGTGAACGGAGCTACACAGACCGTCTCCCAGAACCAAACTGGAATCACAACTATAACACAGACAAATCGACGGGAAAAGGCAACAGAAAAGCAGCCTGCGAGGACCATATAACGAGGGACACTGACTCGATCCTGGTAGGCTTGCGAAGTCGCGAGACGGGGGCTGGGAGCCCACGAGCGGCCTGAGCTGGGAACAGCGCCCTTGGGTCACACCCCCAGGCGGCCCCACAGCGCAGCCGGGACAGAGGCTGAAACAGCCACAGCCACTCACCTTGGGCTCCGGCAGAGGGAGGGCGGACTGGCCTGGAACTGTGTCGGGACACTCGGGGTTTAAAGGGCGCTCAGATCTTTTACCGAGTGGCAGCCACGCAGGACGGTGACCATATTGCTCCTTCCCAGGGCTCTGAGGAGAGGCAGCAGCCCCTCCCTCGGAGATCCAACCCCACCCTGTGGACCATTGAATTGAACCAGTGCTAATTGAACCTCATTAACAACCAGCATCTGCCCCACCCTCGTGAAATCCCCTTGTGCTGAGCACCGGAGGGAGTTTTTCAATCAATTGACAACCCAAAACTCATCAAGTAACCTCGACTGCTAGCCTCCAGGCAAAAAGCTGGAGGATAACAGTACCTTTCCTGGGCTGGCAACTTTAACCAGGAAAGTAAGACTTGACAGTGGTGTTCATCGTGGATCCTCCCTCGCTCATCTAAACACAAGAGAGGGAGCCACAAACACCAACACCCACAGGGAAAACTTGACAGGCTCCAAAGCCCACAGTGACAGCCAAAATGGTGAAACACAGAAACAGAAGCCAAATGAAAGAGGAAGAGACCTCCACCGAAGATGAGATCAATGTGGAGCAATTAGGCAGGTTAACAGAACTAGAATTCAGAGCCATGATCTTGAGGAAGCTGAACAAAATGAGTAAGGACATAGAGACACTGAAAATAAGCCAATTGGAAATTAAAAACCATCAAGAAGAGATAAAAAATGACATATCAGAAATGAAAAAACACATTGGAAGGTTTAAAAAGCAGAGTAGAGGAAGCTGAGGACCGGATCAGTGAATTAGAAGACAGGGTAGAAAAAAATCAACCAATCAGAAAAACAAAAGGAAAAAACTATTAAAAAACAGGAAGACAGCTTAAGAGAACTGTGGGACAACTGGAAAAGAAATAATATTCGCATCATAGGAGTCCCCGAAGAAGAAGAAAATGAGCAAGGGATAGAGAATATATTCAAAAAAATAGTGACAGAAAACTTCCCTAATTTGGTGAAGGAAAAAGGCATTCAAGTTCAAGAAGCACAGAGAGCCCCAAGTAAGAAGAACCCAAACAGGCCCACACCAAGACACATAGTAATTAAAATGCCACAAATTAAAGACAAAGAGAGAATCCTAAAAGCAGCAAGAGATAAGCAACAGGTTACCTACAAAGGAAACCCCATAAGGCTCTCAGCTGACTTCTCCACAGAAACACTACAGGCCAGAAGGGAATGGCATGAAGTAATCAAAGTCATGAAAAACAAGAATCTGAATCCAAGACTACTCTACCCAGCAAGGCTATCATTCAAAATAGAAGGTTAAATAAAGAGCTTCCCAGACAAAAAAGGCTAAGAGAATACATTAGCACCAAACCAGCACTGCAAGAAATGTTAAAAGGACTGCTGTAATTAGCAGTAGAAATGGGAAGAAAAATAGAACCACACTAAACAAAAATGGCAATAAATAAGTACATATCAATAATCACCTTAAATGTAAATGGATTGAATGCTCCCATAAAAAGACACTGTGGCTGATTGGATAAGAAAGCATGACTCATCTATATGTTGTTTACAAGAGACCCACCTCACAACAAAAGACGCACATAGGTTGAAAGTGAAGGGATGGAAAAAAATTTTCCAAGCAAATGGAAAGCAAAAAAAAAAGCTGGGGTAGCAATTCTCATATCTGATAAAATAGATTTCAAAATGAAGACCATAATTAGAGACAAAAAAGGACACTACATAATATTGAAAGGATCTATCCGACAAGAAGATATAACCTTGATAAACATATATGCACCAAATATAGGAGCACAAAAATATATTTAAAATCTTCTAGAGGACTTCCAAGGAGAAATCGACAACAATACAATCATAGCAGGGGACCTCAACACCCTGTTGACAGCACTGGATAGATCCTCTAGGCAAAAAATTAGCAAGGAAACAGAGACTCTAAATGAAGCACTAGACCAAATGGATTTAATAGATATCTACAGAGAATTACACCCCAAAACTACAGAATTCACATTCTTCTCAAGTGCACATGGGACATTCTCAAAGCTAGACCACATGATAGGACACAAACTAAATCTCTACAAGTTCAAGAAGATTAAAATCATATCAAGCATCTTCTCAGATCACAATGGCATGAAACTAGAAATCAATTGCAACAAGAATATGCAAAGACATTTCAACACATGGAGGCAAATAGCATATTATTAAACAATGAATGGGTCACTGAGGAGATCAAGGAAGAAATTAAAAACTTCCTGGAAACCAATGAAAATGAACACACAACACAAAATCTATGGGATGCAGCGAAAGCAGTTCTGAGAGGGAAGTTCATAGCACTATAGGCGTACCTCAAAAAACAAGAAAAATTTCTAATTGACTGTCTAACTTCACAACTTAAAGAATTAGAAAGCAAAAAAAAAGAAAACCCCAGAGCAAGTAGAAGGAAGGATATAGTAAAGATCAGAGCAGAAATAAATGACATAGAGACCAAAAAAACAATTCAAAGGATCAAGGAAACAAAGAGCTGGTTTTTCGAAAAGATAAACAAGATTGATGGACCCTTAGCTAGACTCATCAAGAAACAAAGAGAGAGAACCCAAATACACAAAATCAGAAATGAAACAGGAGAAGTAGCAACCTACACCACGGAAATTCAAAAGATCGTTAACAACTACTATGACCAACTATATGGCAACAAATTCGACAATCTAAGTGAAATGGACAAATTTCTAGAAACACACAGTCTCCCAAAACTGGACCTGGAAGAGATAGAAAACTTGAACAGACCAATAACAACTAAGGAAATTGAAGAGGTAATCAAGACTCTCCCAGCAAACAAAAGCCCAGGCCCAGATGGCTTCACGGGGGAGTTTTACCGAACATTCAAAAAAGAACTAACACCCATTCTCCTCAAACTATTTCAAAAAATTCAAGAAGAAGGAAGACTTCCAAACACGTTCGATGAGGCCAGCATAATTCTAATTCCAAAACCAGAAAAAGACACTATGAAGAAAGAAAACTACAGGCCAATATCCCTGATGAACATAGACGCCAAAATCCTGAACAAAATATTAGCGAATCGGATCCAGAAATACATCAAAAAAATTATTCACCATGACCAAGTGGGATTCATTCCAGGGATGCAAGGCTGGTACAATATTCGCAAATCAATAAATGTGATACACCACATAAACAAAATGAAGAATAAAAACCACATGATCATATCAATAGATGCTGAAAAAGCATTCGACAAAATCCAGCATCCATTTCTGATAAAAACGCTCAGCAATGTAGGAATAGAGGGATCATATCTCGACATAATAAAGGCCATATATGAAAGACCTACAGCCAACATCATACTCAATGGACAGAAACTAAAAACATTTCCATTGAGAACAGGAACAAGACAGGGATGTCCACTTTCGCCACTCTTACTTAACATTGTACTGGAAGTCTTAGCCACAGCAATCAGACATGAAGAAAAAATAAAAGGGATCCAAATTGGAAAGGAGGAAGTGAAACTGTCATTATTTGCAGATGATATGATATTATACATAGAAAACTCTAAAGACTCCATCAAAAATCTACTAGACTTAATAAATGAATTTGGCAAAATAGCAGGATACAAAATTAACATAAAGAAATCGACGGCATTCTTGTACACCAATGATGAACTCACAGAAAGAGAAACTGAAAAGCAATCCCATTTACCATCGCACCAAAAAAATTAAGATACCTAGGAATAAACTTAACCAAAGAAGTAAAGGACCTATTTGCAGAAAACTACAGGTCATTGAAAAAAGAAATAGAGGAAGATATAAAAAAGTGGAAGCACATATCCTGTTCATGGATTGGAAGAATTAACATTATTAAAATGTCCATACTACCCAAAGCAATCTATAGATTCAATGCAATCCCCATCAAAATACCAACGACATATTTCATAGAACTAGAACAAATACTTCAAAAGTTCATATGGAACCAAAAAAGACCCCAAATAGCCACAGCAATCTTGAAAAAGAAGGACAAAGTAGGTGGGATCACAATACCAGATATCAGGTTATACTACAAAGCGACTGTAACCAAAACAGCCTGGTACTGGCACAAGAACAGGCATATAGACCAGTGGAACAGAACTGAAAACCCAGAAATTGACCCAAGGCAATACGCTCAATTAATATTTGACAAAGGTGGCAAGAGCATACAGTGGAGTAAAGACAGCCTCTTTAATAAATGGTGTTGGAAAAATTGGACAGCTACATGCAAAGAAATGAAACTAGACCATCAACTTACACCATACACAAAAATAAACTCAAAATGGATAAAAGACTTAAATGTGACCCGTGAATCCATAAAAATTCTAGAAGAAAATGTAGGCAACAAAATTTCAGACATCATACGGAGCAGAATTTTCACTGATACATCACCTAAGGCAACAGAAACAAAGAAAAAAATGAACACATGGGACTACATCAAACTAAAAAGCTTCTGCACAGCAAAAGAAACAATCATCAAAATGGAAAGGCAACCCACTGTATGGGAGAACATCATTGCCAATGATGTATCAGAGAAGGGGTTAATTTACAATATATATATAGAGTGCTCATACAACTCAACAAAAGGAAGACAAAAAACCCAATTAAAAAATGGGCAGAGGAGCTGAATAGACACCTCTCCAAACAGGACATACAAATGGCCAAGAGACATATGAAGAAATGCTCAACATCACTAATCATCAGAAAGATGCAAATTAAAACAACAATGAGGTATCACCTCACACCTGTCAGAATGGCCGCCATCAAGAAATCATCAAACAACAAGTGTTGGCGAGGGTGTGGAGAAAAGGGGACTCTAGTACACTGCTGGTGGGAATGCAGACTGGTGCAGCCACTATGGAAAACACTATGGTGTTACCTCAAAAAATTAAAAATTGAACTGCCATTTGACCCAGTGATCCCACTTCTAGGAATATACCCTAAGACGTCTGAAACACCAATCAGGAAGAATATATGTACCCCCATGTTCATAGCAGCACTATTTACAATAGCTAAGATCTGGAAACAGCCCATGTGTCCATCAGTAGACAAATGGATAAAAAAGCTGTGGTACATATACACAATGGAGTACTATGCAGCGGTAAGAAAGAAAGATCTCTTATCCTTTGAGACGACATGGAGGGACCTGGAAAGTATTATCCTAAGTGAAATAAGCCAAGCAGAAAAAGACGAATACCACATGATCTCACTTATATACGGAATATAATGAACATAACATTCTGAGGAATACGGTAGACCCAGAAACATGGCAGTAGGGCACAGACTGACATCCCTCAGAAGAGGGGGTGGGTGGGTGGGAAGAGATAAACCACAGAACTTATATGCATGTATGCATGACCAATGGACATGGACAACTAAGCCGGGACGGGGCGGGGATGGGTTGGGGAGGGGGGTGCCAATGGGGTAAAAAAGGTGAAATATCTGTAACAAAAAAATAAATAAAAAATTTAAAATATATATATATATAATTGAAAAACTGAATTCTAAATCATTGAAATATTTATATAGTATGGTATATGCGAAAATTAATTATATTCATAAGGTGACATTTAAAAACTTATTTTCATAAAATTACATTAATGATTATCTTTCATTCATAACATATATCATTGACTAAGAATTTGTTATTTATGTATTTGTTTTGAATAATGTAATAAATCCAAGTAAGCCACCACTGCAACATCAATAAACAACAAATATCTAGGAGTAAATCTATAGAAAATCTTGCAAGAACTCTTTACTGAAAACTAAAAATATTATGGAAAAACGTTTTGTAACAAGAATAACAAATCAATAAAATAAAGACTCCAGAAATAAATTCACACAGATGTTTCAACTTATTTTTGACAAAGGTAATATTGTGTAATATTTGGGAAAGAATTGCATTTGCAATAAATGTTTCTTTGTCAATTGGAAAAATAAATAAATAAATTCAATTGGAAAAACATTTTGAATCTTGCCTTGGCTGGTTTGAGCAAAATCAGTGGTTAGAGCGTCCGCCCACAGATCGGAGAGTCCCGGGTTTGGTTCCCGCTAAGGGTACGTATCTCAGTTGCAGTCTGTCCCCTGGTTGGGGTCATGTGGGTGGCAGCCACTCAATGTGTCTCTCTCACATCAATGTTTCTCTCTCTCTTCCTCCCTCTCTCCTTCCTGCTCTGTCTGAAGATAAATGCAAAAATGTCCTCAGGTGAGGATAAAAAAATTTTTTAAATGTTGAATCTTTTTATTTGCTTTGGCCGAAAGCCTTTCCCTTGGTATTGCTTAATCTAAGATCCAGTCCTTTGGTAAACATCGATTGTCCCTTTTAAAATCATTATCAGATAAAAAAGCTGTGGTACATATACACAATGGAGTACTATGCAGCGGTAAGAAAGAAAGATCTCTTATCCTTTGAGACGACATGGAGGGACCTGGAAAGTATTATCCTAAGTGAAACAAGCCAAGCAGAAAAAGACAAATACCACATGATCTCACTTATATATGGAATATAATGAACATAACAGTCTGAGGAATACAGTAGACCCAGAAACATGGAAGTAGGGCACAGACTGACATCCCTCAGAAGAGGGGGTGGGGGGTGGGGGGCTGGGGGGGGTGGGAAGAGATAAACCACAGAACTTATATGCATGTATGCATGACCAATGGACATGGACAACTAAGCCGGGGACGGGGCGGAGGTGGGGTCAGGGGTGCCAATGGGGTAAAAAGGTAAAATATCTGTAACAAAAAAATAAATAAAAATTTCATAAAAAAAAATAATAAAATAAAATCATTGTCAGAAGACTTATGAGGTTAGATCAGGGAATGCACAAATATATTAAGGAGACCTTCTGAGTTTTTGCAAAGAATTTCCAAAAGCTCATGAAGTTAATTTAAAGCTTGTAGAGCAATCTTTTCACAGTGCATTCCCAGGAGGTGAAATGTCAAACATCATGACCCACAGCCTGCAAATACAGTCCATTAAAAGGATAGCTCCAGGCGGATTCCTTCCAGCCCCACTGAAGGAGACCATCCTGGGGACTGATAGCTAATCCCTGTGCCACCAAGTTAAAAGGATTTATGTTTCCCTTTTTTCGTTTTGTTGTTGTGGTGGTTGTTTTTTATCCTCACCCAAGGACATTTTTTCATTTTTTGTTCAGATAGAGCAGGAGGGAGAGAGAGGAAGAGAGTAAGAGAGAAACATCGACGTGAAAGATACACATCGAGTGGCTGCCACCCGCACGACCCAACCAGGGCCGGGGACAAACTGCAACCAAGGTATATGCCCTTAGCGGGAACCAAACCCGGGTCTCTCTGAACCGCAGGCCGACGCTCTAACCACTGAGCCAAACTGGCCAGGGCTATGTTTCCCTTTTTAAAAAGGCTCTCACAATTGCACCTCATTCACCTGACTGGACGCCCCCGCCTATCAGAGACCTCAAATTAAAGGTATCCGGAGCAGACAACTAGTCAGACAAAAAGCAGATGGCCCTAGAAGACAATGGCTTTTCCTGGGATCAGGGACCAGTCCGGAAAAGTTAACTCCTGCTATTATATTTCATAATGTTGCCATGATGATTATATTCCTGGGCACATTACCGAACTTATTTTTCTGGCAACAAGCCAGTCACTTTCCCTGTGGTTTAGGTGGTATGTTCTAGTTATTCCATATCATTAGCTTCTAACTATATGGTTCTTCCTGATTTTTGCTGTTTTAACCCTTGTAAGTGGGAAAGCTAGGCCTAGAAATATTGTAATACAATGCTTCCCAGCCTAGCTCCTCGGGGAAGCTGTCTGAATGGCCATCCAAGGCCTGCCCCTGCCTCTGGCAAAGCTGATGATCCAATGGCTGATTCCTGTTAGCTATTTCTCGGCCACCTCTAATGCTACTGTTGATTTCACAAACCCTACTCTGTACTCCACTGTGGCAGGAAACAGCCCTATTCAGCCAATGAAGTTGGCACGCCAGTAACTTTACATACCGCCTAAGTGAGAATTGATTAATTTTTTGTTTAATCCTCACCTGAGGATATTTTTCTATTTTTCTTCAGATAGAGTGTGAGGGGGAGAGAGAGAGAGAAACATCAACGTGAGAGGGACACATGAACAAGTTGCCTTCCGCACGATCCTGACCAGGGTTGGGGACGAACCACAACCGAGGTATGTGCCCTTGGCCGGAATTGAACCTGTGATTCATTGGTCCACAGGCCAACACTCTAACCGCTGAGCCAAACTGGCCGGGGTAGAATTGATTAATTATTAAGGAAAACTTATAGCTCCACATTTCCCTTATAAGAAACTGTTTCAGAACTAGATGAATTTTCCCTGGATTCGGACCAGTCAATGAAGTCAATTTGTATGTTCTGGTAGAATGAGGTGCTGGCTAGTTTTTATGAAAAACACATAATATCAAATGTGAATCATTTTTTTTCTAGAGTTGTCCTTTTTATGCCAGAACTGGGATAACCCCTGTATTGATATGTGATTGGTTGTTCAAGTGGAAAGGACCTGTTCTCAACTGAGGTGATTTGGAGCAAAAACCGATGGCTAAGAGAAACTGTTGTATACAACCCTGATAAATATTTTGGAATGTGTATTGTTCTTTTCCCAATACCTGGAAACAAAGCAGGCAATTTTAAACATAAGAAAATTTCTTCAAATAGGAGTAATATTTTAACAGCAGTCAGTCTACTAACTTAAGGCTGTAACTTTTCTGTCTCTCTCGGGACTGATTATATCGAATAGAGTTCAGTATTTTGAAAACAACCTTCCTTTGTGAGTTCCTTATCTTTCACCTCATGCCAGTGCTTAAATATTGAAATGCATTTTAAGTGATGTCCGAGAGAATAAGCCTAACACTTAAATGTCTACTGGTATGGATAGCCTTTAACATAATTTTAAAAGCTAATGATTCTATGAATTGTGTTTTTTTATTTAAAGTGTGCTGTGTGGTGGATTGGTGTTTTCTCTGAGACAGGAAAAATCCTTTTTCAGATATTATCCACCAAATATGCTCATGCCCACAACACTTTAGTAGATGCTGTAGAGGATACAGGGGAAAAATGAGACCTGGTCCTATTCACCAAGAAATTTTAATTTGATAGAAAAGATCAAATTGTTCTCTAACAATAAGAGAACAGCCTAACTGCATTGGTAGTTGGTCTTAACTTCTCAATCATTGGTCCGGGAAATGTTTCAACCAGAGGCATGGCTTTCGGGTTGTCATGAGCAAGGGAGCGTCCCCAAAAGGAGTTACTCACACATGTTTGTATCTTTCCACAATGCCAGGTTTATTAGGGGAGACTCCCCAAAAGCAAATAGAGTCGCACGCAGGTTACACACAGAGAGGGGGAGCGTATGAGATGGAAGCGAGCAGAGCGAGCATCGGTGCGGTCTCAGTCGCTGGTGGCGTCTGCAGGTGTCTGTCTCCAGCCAGGTGGCTGCAGTGGTGGCGTGTGTCTGGCGCAGGAGCAGTCTGGCAGGGCTCCGAGTGTGACTGGTGGTATAGCCAAGCTCCACTGCTGAGTGGTCAGAGCTCTGAGTTCTAACAGGCCACAGTGGGCAGAGGTCCCACTCGTCCAGTGTCCAGATGGAGTTCTTATCCCAGGGTCCAGACTTGTGGTTTGGGGCATTCTAGGCCTCTCCTAAGGGAGTTCCCGTTACACCTTATTACCTCAGTCTTGACATAACTGTCCTGGCTGACAGTGATTCCATATTGGATTGTCAAAGTTGTCCAAAAAGTCTGTTCTTACTCTATACACTGGTAGACAGAATTATTGTACAATACCAGCAATCTTTTGAAAACTCTAAAATTCAATTCATTGGCTTTTTTACAGCATCTACTTTTGCCTAAACACTGTAACAACATTATATCAGATTCATGAGAAGGGGGGAAATGATGGAGAAATCAAACTGTTCCCCTTCCACCTCTAAAAGTATGATGATGTATTGGAAGGGGAGAAATATTTAAAATCTCTTCCAGTGGGGTAACATTTAGGTGAAACAAGTTAACACTGAAATAAGTGCTTAGAAATTTAAGGATATTGGGTCTTTACCCTTATAAATTTGAGCTACTTGCTTAATTGGTATAATTTGCTACATATTAATTCCATGTTCGTAAATATTTTTCCTGCCCTGGCCAGTTTGGCTCAGTGGTTGGAGCATCGGCCTGCAGACCAGAGAGTCCTGCAGGGGGCATGTACCAAAAAATAAATAAATAAATAAATAAATAAATAAATAAATAAATAAATAAATAATTTTTTTTCCCTGTTAACCATTACAAATTTCACAAACAGCTAATTGCATGGTAAACAAATTATTATGCCTCTTTGTAAACCTGAATACAATTCTGATACTTCCGTGGATGTAAATGATACTTCTAAATTCCAATACTAATTTATGTATATAGCCAACAAACCCTGTTCGGTGATTTTAATTGCCATCAGTAGAAAACATGTAAAGCATGTGAGGCTATGGTTTTAGTTATAGCTCCTGATTTCCATTAGTCCCATTCCTTTGAACTCTTCTCAGAGGTAGCTGAATCTCAATCATTCAAAGATGAGAGTGGATAGACTTTTAAGATTAATATGGAAGCAACCACCCCCTTAGAACTGTACGCTCAGTTAGACATACTGATGCAAAATGTAACCAGAGCATCAACAGAAAATCCTGCTCAGTCACTAGAGCCATTCGAGCTCAGCAAGTATCTTTAGGTTCTTTAGCATGGGCGGTTCTTGACAATAGAATTGCCCTTGATTATTTCCTCACAGCTCCAGGGGAAGTTTGTGCCATAGCTAATACCTCCTGCTGTACCTGGCTAAATACCTTTTCCCAGGCAGAATTAGAAACAACTAAACTCCTTAGACTTGAAAAATCTCTTAAGTGATATATATGGCCATTTGCTTCTAGCATCACTGGCTGGTTAGGATTGAAATTCTCTGATATTTTCAGCTGACTCCCAACTGAGCTCAGGACTATTTTAAGGTCTGGATTGCAAATTGCTTTGCTCACTGTTATTCTAACTTGTTCAGTATAATTTATTATCAAGCTATTGATGCTCTGCATTACCAAATATTTAAAGCCCCCTACTTGAGCAATTGTTGAACCAAGGATGGAAATGATTCATTAAGCCACTGCATCCCCTTCATGTTTGTATTTCATAATAGTTAAAATCTTTACTTCTGATGCCAAATACCCTTTTTATCAATAACCCCTGATTTTTCTTAATGTGAAATAAGTGTCTTTGTTGTTCTTTAGCCTTTCCCAAGTTGTTTTGACTGCTTTTATAGGAGACTGGCAATTTCTTTAATCCAGCAGGTGCTGAGAGACCTCTTGTGAACAAATGGCCTTGATGTTCCACTGGCTAATGCCCAACCACAGGAGTTTTGCCAAGAAACTAGATGGAACTGGGTTATGTAGCCAAGCTACTCCAGCACCAATATGCGACACTGACCTGATCAATCATCAATGCTGTCTGTCAACAGGTTTTTATTGAAAGGGGGAAATATCGACCCCAGGAAAGAATGTACCTTTTACGAAGGACTCCTTGTGGTTAATTAGGCCCAAACTCAGAGTCTAGCAGACATTGTTTATAGAGGCTTCCCATGTTTACTGCATATCAGGGAAAAGCCACAGGTGAGCTCTCTGCCATCTAAGCCAACCCTTATGAAGAAGCTCCTGGTATTATATTTCAACCAATGCAACTGAGACCTTTCTCATCCAATCTGAGTTCTGTGGCTATATCCTCATTTGCATATTTACCAACCAATCAGAGCAGCTCCATAACATAAAGTTCTGACAAATCAAGACAGTGCTATGTGGACCAGTCAAGCAGTGAGAATTTAGAGTCCTCGTTTGCATAGAAATGGACCAATCAGGGACCAAGTATGAGAACTTCTCCCCTTGGTCTTGAAGTGCAGGATCAAATACTACACTACCCCAACTTAAGGTGTTTCACTGGAGCTGTAACATTTGAGCTGCAACACAAGCTGTTTTACCTGAGCTGCTTCACTTGAGCCATTTCATTAGAATAAAGTTTCTCCCATCACTGCACTTCTATTGGCATTAAATTGGCAGCAGCAACCTTTTGTTGAAAAAATTCCTTATCACATCATCCCATTCCACAGCCAGATGTGCCATATCAAAGCAATACCCTAAACTGTAGTAAGTAAAAGTATTTGTTCTTGAACAAATATATAAGGCCAATAGAAAGAATGCTGGGTGTGTATACAAAAATCTGGTATTGAGAACAGTATAGGAACTTGGGCTAGAAATGAGAAATACTGGGTGGTCAGGAAGCCAAGTTAAGATTAGCAGCCCAGTGTCGAAACCACTGTTTCACATGCACAGTTGATCGAGGTTTGATCTTCCTGGGGTGGTGGTAATGAGCAACAACACTATTTTGCCCCCACAGCACAGACATGGAGATAGTTGCCAAGCAACCCAATAGGAGGAAGTAACCTCACCCTGACATGAAAAATGTCACTCCCTGAATCCTTCACAAGCAGGACTTTTGTGCAAGCCCACCCTTTAAAAAAGCCCACGTTGCCCTGTCCAGTTTGGCTCAGTGGTTAGAGTGTTGGCCTGAAGTCCAGAAAGACCGGGGTTCACTTCCCCCTAAGAGCACGTACCTTGGTTGCAGTTTGTCCCCAGCCCTGGTAGGATCATGCAGGAGGCAGCCACTCGATGTGTCTCTTTCACATCGATGTTTCTCTCTTTCTCTGTCTCTCTCTGTCTCTCCCCCCCCCCCCCCCCAACTCTATCTGAAAAAAAAATGGAAAAATGTCTTCGGGTGAGGATAAAAAAATTAAATTAAATTAAATTGCCCAACTTTTAGAGCAAGCCCATTTTTTTAACTTTTTTTTTTTATTAATTAATTTTTGTTACAGATGTTTCTCCATTTTCCCCTCACTGATTCCCCCTCTGCTTCCCTCCCTGGCCTGTCCCCAGCTTTGTTGTCCATGTCCATTGTTCATGCATACATGCATATAAGTTCTGTGGTTTATCTCTCCCCCACCACCCCCTCTTCTGGGGATTGTCAGTCTGTACCCCACTTCCACGTCTCTGGGACTACCCCATTGCTCAGACTGTTATGTTCATTATATTCCACAAATAAGTGAGATCATATGATACTTGTCTTTCTCTGTTTGACTTGTTTCGCTTAGGATGATACTTTCCAGGTCCCTCCATGTCGTCTCAAAGGATAAGAGATCTTTCTTTCTTACCCCTGCATAGTACTCCATTGTGTGTATGTACCACAGCTTTTTTATCCATTCATCTACTGATGGACATTTGTGCTGTTTCCAGATCTTAGCTATTGTAAATAGTGCTGCTATGACCATGGGGGTACATATATTCTTTCTGATTGGTGTTTCAGGCTTCTTAGGGTATATTCCTAGAAGTGGGATCACTGGGTCAAATGGCAGTTCAATTTTTAATTTTTTGAGGTAACACCATATTGTTTTCCATAGCGGCTGCACCAGTCTGCATTCCCACCAGCAGTGTACTAGAGTCCCCTTTTCTCCACACCCTCGACAACACTTGTTGTTTGATGATTTGTTGATGGCGGCCATTCTGACAGGTGTGAGGTGATACCTCATCGTTTTAATTTGCATCTCTCTGATGATTCGTGATGTTGAGCATTTCTTCATATGTCTCTTAACCATTTGTATGTCCTGTTTGGAGAGGTGTCTATTCAGCTCCTCTGCCCATTTTTTAATTGGGTTCTTTGTCTTCCTTTTGTGGAGTTGTATGAGCACTCTATATATATTGGAAATTAACCCCTTATCTGATATATCATTGGCAATGATGCTCTCCCATACAATGGGTAGCCTTTCCGTTTTGATGATTGTATCTTTTGCTGTGCAGAAGTTTTTGAGTTTGATGTAGTCCCATGTGTTCATTTTCTCCTTTGTTTCTGTTGCCTTAGGTGATGTATCAGTGAAAATTCTGCTGCATATGATGTCTGAAATTTTGTTGCCTACGGTTTCTTCTAGGATTTTTATGAATTCATGAGTCACATTTAAGTCTTTTATCCATTTTGAGTTTATTTTTGTGTATGGTGTAAGTTGATGGTCTAGTTTCATATTTCTGCACGTAGCTGTCCAATTTTCCCAACACCGTTTATTAAAGAGGCTGTCCTTACTCCACTGTATGCTCAAAGCAAGCCCATTTTGTCCTCAGCTTCTAAAAGCAGGCAAGCAAGACAGCCTCTTTAATAAACGGTGTTGGGAAAATTGGACAGCTACATGCAAAAAATGAAACTAGACCACCAATTTACACCATACACAAGAATACACTCAAAATGGATAAAAGACTTCAATGTGACTCGTGAATCCATAAAAATCCTAGAAGAAAATGTAGGCAGCAAAATCTCAGACATCACAAACAGCAAAATTTTCACTGATACAATGCCTAGAGCAAGAGAAACAAAGAAAAAAATTAATAAATGGGACTACATCAAACTAAGAAGCTTCTGCACAGCAAAAGAAACAAGAATCAAAATGGAAAGGGAACCCACTGTATGAGAGAACATCATTGTTAATGATATATCATATAAGGGGTTCATTTCCAAAATATATAAAATACTCATACAACTCAACAAAAGGAAGACAAACAATCCAATTAGATAATGGGCAGAGGAGCTGAATAGACACCTCTCCAAACAGGACGTACAAATGGCCAAGAGACATGAAAAAATGCTCAACGTTACTAATCATCAGAGAGATGCAAATTAAAAGGTATGAGGTATCACCTCACACCTGTCAGAATGGCCGCCATCAACAAATCATCAAACAACAAGTGTTGGCGAGGGTGTGGAGAAAAGGGGACTCTAGTACACTACTGGTGGGAATACAGAGTGGTGCAGCCACTATGGAAAACACTATGGTGTTACCTCAAAAAATTAAAAATTGAACTGCCATTTGACCCAGTGATCCCACTTCTAGGAATATATCCTAAGAAGCCTGAAACACCAATCAGAAAGAATATATGTACCCCCATGTTTGTAGCAGCACTATTTACAATAGCTAAGATCTGGAAACAGCCCAAGTATCCATCAATAGATGAGTGGATTAAAACGCTGTGGTACATATACCCAGTGGCATTCTATGCAGCTATAAGAAAGAAAGATATCCTTTGAGATGACATGGAGGAACCTGAGAGTATTATGCTGGGTGAAATAAGCCAATCAGAGAAAGACAAATACCACATGGTCTCACTTATTTGTGGAATATAATAAACAGAATAAGCTGGTGAATAAAGTAGATCCAGAGACATAGAAGTAGGGTTCAGACTGACAAACCTTAGAGGAGGGGTTGGGGGAGGAGGGAAGAGATAAACCAAAGAACTTATGTGCAGACTTCCGGTCAAGATGGCGGCGTAGGTAAACGCGGTATCGCGTCCTCCCACAACCACATCAAAGTTACAACTAAACTACAGAACAACCATCATTCAAAACCGCCTGAAATCAAGCTGAATGGAAGTCATACAACTACGGAACTAAGGAAAAAAAAAAAAGCAGCTACATCCAGACCGGTAGGAGGGGCGGCGGCGCAGCGGCGAGACGGGCTGGTCCCACACCCAAGCGTGGTGGATAAAAATCAGGAGGATCCCGCGGCTGGGAAGGTCCTTCCTGAGGACTGAGGGGTCCCCGTCCCACACCAGGTGTCCCGTTCAGGGTTCCAGTGCCAGGAAGAGAAGTCCCCATAACTTCTGGCTGGAAAAACCAGCGGAAACTGAGGCTCAGGGAAGCTGAAGCGGCTGGAGCCCCAGGCAGCTCCTTAAAGTGCCCACGCATGGACTTATCGGACTCTCTCCCTCTAAGCTCGGAGGGGAGGCAGCTCGAGGGGCACCAGAGACACACAGGGAAGAACTGAGCTATTTGGCACTGGAGCGAGAGCTGGAGAGGGGGCTTCCTCGGGTACAAACGTGCTGTCAGAGGCCTTTGTTCCTTTGGTGAGCCCTTCCCAGGGGCGGCAGACAGAAGCCATATCTGGGACTCCAGCAACCTGGCTCACACTCGTAGCCCCGCCCTGCTGACTCCCTGAGGCCCCGCCCCGCCCCACACAACTTTCAAGCTGTTGCCACTTGCTTAACCATAGAATTGGCAGGTCTTGGATCCTGCTTCAGGTTTTTCCTAAATTCTTTCAAACGAGCAGCACCGGGTCTCAGCGAGCCCCATACCTCTCATTAAGTAATACACAGAAACAAACACAGGGAGGCAGCCAAAATGAGGATACAAAGAAACAGGTCCCAAATGAAAGAACAGAACAAAACCCCAATAAAAGAACTAAGTGAAAGGGAGATAAGCAACCTAACAGATACTGAGTTCAAAATACTGCTTATAAGGATGCTCAATGAACTTAGTGAGAACCTCAGTGAACTTAGGGAGGGCATCAAGAGCATAAAAAAGTACCAGTTAGAAATCATGGATGCACAGTTAGAATTAAAGGAGGCATTAACTGAAATAAAGAATAATTTACACAGCTTCAATAATAGAGTATGTAAATCCAAGGAGCAAACCATCGATTTGGAATATAAGGAAGCAAAAAATCCCCAATCAGAAGAGCAAAAAGAAAAAAGAATCCAAAAAAATGAGGATAGAGTAAGGAGCCTCTGGGATAACTTCAAGCGTGCCAACATTCGCATCTTGGGGGTGCCCGAAGGAGAAGAGAGAGAATATGAAATCGAAAACCTGTTTGAAACAATAATGGCAGAAAACTTTCCTAACTTGGTGAAGGAAACAGACATACAAGTCCAGGAAGCACAGAGAGTCCCAAACAAGATGAACCCCAAGAGGCCCACACCAAGACACATCATCATCAAAATGCAAAAGGTTCAAGACAAAGAGAGAATCTTAAAAGCAGCAAGAGAAAGGCAGCTAGTTACCTACAAGGGAGTACCCATTAGGCTGTCAGCTGATTTCTCAAAAGAAACTTTGCAGGCCAGAAGGGAGTGGCAAGAAATATTCAGAGTGATGAAAAGCAAGAACCTACAACCAAAATTATTCTGTCCTGCAAAGCTGTCATTTAGAATCGATGGGCATACAAAAACTTTCCCAGACAAGAAAAAGTTAAAGGAGTTCATCACCACCAAACCGTTATTATATGAAATGATGAAGGGTCTTTTTGAAGAAAAAGATAAAATGTATGAACAAACAAAATGGCAATGAATACATATCTATCAACAATGGAATCTACAAACAAAATGAACAGGAAGAACAGAAACATTCTCATAGATACAGAGAACATTTTATTGGTTGCCAGTTGGGAAGGGGGTTGGGGGAATGGGTGAAAAAGGTGAAGGGATTAAGAAGCACAAACTCATTGCTAGACTGACAAACCTCAAAGGGAAAGGGGTTGGGGAGGTGGGAAGAAATAAACCAAAGAACTTATATGCATAACCAATGGACACAGACAATAGTGTGGGAAAAGGTGGGAGGGGGGCGGGAGTGGGGAGGAGGGGGTCAATGGGGGAAAAATGTGGAACATCTGTAATACATTTTACATCCAACAATAAAGATTTGGAAAAAAAAAAGAACTTATGTGCATATAAGCGTTACCAATGGACTAGACAACAATGCTGTGGGGGGAGGGGAATCAAGAGGAGGGGGTCAATGGGGGGAAAGGAGAAACATCTGTAACAAAAATTAATTAATTTTTAAAAATAAATAAATAAAATAAGAATAAAACACAAGACTTATATCGCTCCTCTGCTCAAAAACTTACAAAGATTGCTCACCTCACTGGGGACAAGCCAGTCTTTTCCATAACCTGCACGTCTCTGCATCATCTGTGACCCCATGTCCCCGCTTGCCTCCCTAAACTCATCTCCTTCTCTTTGTCCCCTTGCTCCTCCCAGTCCAGCAAAGCTGGCCTCTTTGCTGACCTTCAAGCATGCCAGAAACACTTCCATCCTAAGGCCATCACGTTGGCTGCTCCTCTGCCTGGACTAGTCTTTTCCCAGATCTCTGCATGGCTCAGTCCCTTGCCTCCTTCACATAAGTGGGTTTTGTAACACATGACACTCTATACTCAAGTTCACAAATCCTCTTTGTCATGTTGTTTCTCCCAAGTTTTTCTAGCTTTGCTCTCAAGGGAATGAAGGTAGTAGGGTCCTCATCTCTTATTGCCCCACATGTCACCCAGAATTATGGCTCCTCCCTTCCCAGTCTTTCAAACCAATCTCTCCAAATCATTTCCCCTTACCTACACAAACAGTTTACTTGTGTCTAAGACCCTCCACTTTGTTTGACCCACCACATTCAAAGGAACGAGCCACATAGGATCTACTCCCCTTGAGAAGGTTCTGGGAAGTACAAATAACAAATATTGTTTTTTCATTACACTGAATTGCCAGTAAAATTTCACCTGAAAGTCATTCTCAGCAATCAGATTAAGCCTTTGGGGTCTGGAACCAGACTGTACAGAGAGATAAAATCCTAACTCTATAAATGACCTGGAGCAAGTAAGTTACTCCCTGGACCTCACTATCTTCACCTAGGAAATAATTGTAATAATAGTCTTCATCTCTAGCCCTGGCTGGTTTGGCCTAGCGGTTAGTGTCGGCCCATGGGCCAGAGAGGCCCAGGTTCGGTTCCTGCTAAGGGCACGTACCTCAGTTGCAGTTTGTCCCCAGCCTTGGTTGGGGTCAAATGGGTGGCAACCACTCTATGTGTCTCTCTCACATTGATGTTTTTCTCATTCTCTTCCTCCCTCTCTCCCTCCTGCTCTATCTGATGATAAATGCAAAAATGTCCTTGGGTGAGGATAAAATAAAACAAAATAGTCTTCTTCTCTTGTGGTTGCTGTGGTGATTAAATAAGATAATAGATGTCAAAGTGCATGTAGTGAATATTCATCATACTACCCACTGTCTTGGGTAGATCAGCCCTGAAGGCACATGAAGAGACTTCCCGTCAAGATGGCGGCGTAGGTAAACGCGGTATCACGTCCTCCCACAACCACATCAAAGTTACAACTAAACTACAGAACAACCATCATTCAAAACCGCCTGAAATCAAGCTGAATGGAAGTCCTACAACTACGGAAATAAAGCAGCAGCCACATCCAGACTGGTAGGAGGGGCGGCGGCGGCGCGAGGGGAGGAGGCGGCGGCAGCGGCGGTGCGACGGGCTGACCCCACACACACGTGTGGCGGATAAAAATCAGGAGGCTCCCGAGGCTGGGAAGGTCCTTCCTGAGGACTGAGGGGTCCCTGTCCCACACTAGGTGCCCCGCTCAGGGTTCCAGGGCCAGGAAGAGAATCCCCTTAACTTCTGGTTGGAAAAACCAGCGGGAACTGAGGCTCAGGGAAGCTGACATGGCTGGAGCCCCAGACAGCTCCTTAAAGGGCCCGCGCACAGACTTATCAGACTCTCTCCCTCTAAGCTCGGAGGGGAGGCTGCTCGAGGGGCGCCAGAGACATACAGGGAAGAACTGAGCTGTTTGGCACTGGAGTGAGGGCTGGAAAAGGGGCTTTCTCGCGTGCTGTCAGAAGCCTTTGTTCCTTTGGTGAGCCCTTCCCTGGGGCGGCAGACAGTCGCCATATCTGGGACTCCAGCAACCTGGCTCACACTGGTAGCCCTGCCCTGGTGATTCCCTGAGGCCCCGCCCCGCCCCGCCCAACTTTCAAGCCCACCCAAGCTGTTGCCACTTGCTTAACCATAGGATTGGCCGGTCTTGGATCCTGCTTCAGGTTTTTCCTAAATTCTTTCAAACGAGCAGCATCTGGTCTCAGCGAGCCCCATACCTCTCATTAAGTAATACACAGAAACAAATACAGGGAGGCAGCCAAAATGAGGAGACAAAGAAACAGGTCCCAAATGAAAGAACAGAACAAAACCCCAGGAAAGGAACTAAGCAAAATGGAGATAAGCAACCTAACAGATGCTGAGTTCAAAATACTGCTTCTAAGGATGCTCAATGAACTTAGTGAGAACCTCAGGGAACTTAAGGAGGGCCTCAAGAGCATAAAAAAGGACCAGTTAGAAATCATGGATGCACAGTTAGAATTAAAGGAGGCATTAACTGAAATAAAGAATAATTTACACAGCTTCAATAATAGAGTATGTAAATCCAAGGAGCAAACCATCGATTTGGAATATAAGGAAGCAAAAAATGCCCAATCAGAACAGCAAAAAGAAAAAAGAATCCAAAAAAATGAGGATAGTGTAAGGAGCCTCTGGGACAACTTCAAGCGTGCCAACATTCGCATCTGGGGGTGCCAGAAGGAGAAGAATGAGAACAAGAAATCGAAAACCTGTTTGAAACAATAATGGCAGAAAACTTTCCTAACTTGGTGAAGGAAACAGACATACAAGTCCAGGAAGCACAGAGAGTCCCAAACAAGATGAACCCCAAGAGGCCCACACCAAGACACATCATCATCAAAATGCAAAAGGTTCAAGACAAAGAGAGAATCTTAAAAGCAGCAAGAGAAAGGCAGCTAGTTACCTACAAGGGAGTACCCATTAGGCTGTCAGCTGATTTCTCAAAAGAAACTTTGCAGGCCAGAAGGGAGTGGCAAGAAATATTCAGAGTGATGAAAAGCAAGAACCTACAACCAAAATTACTCTATCCTGCAAAGCTGTCATTTAGAATCGATGGGCATACAAAAACTTTCCCAGACAAGAAAAAGTTAAAGGAGTTCATCACCACCAAACCGTTATTATATGAAATGATGAAGGGTCTTTTTGAAGAAAAAGATAAAATGTATGAACAAACAAAATGGCAATGAATACATATCTATCAACAATGGAATCTACAAACAAAATGAACAGGAAGAACAGAAACATTCTCATAGATACAGAGAACATTTTATTGGTTGCCAGTTGGGAAGGGGGTTGGGGGAATGGGTGAAAAAGGTGAAGGGATTAAGAAGCACAAACTCATTGCTAGACTGACAAACCTCAAAGGGAAAGGGGTTGGGGAGGTGGGAAGAAATAAACCAAAGAACTTATATGCATAACCAATGGACACAGACAATAGTGTGGGAAAAGGTGGGAGGGGGGCGGGAGTGGGGAGGAGGGGGTCAATGGGGGAAAAATGTGGAACATCTGTAATACATTTTACATCCAACAATAAAGATTTGGAAAAAAAAAAAGAACTTATGTGCATATAAGCGTTACCAATGGACTAGACAACAATGCTGTGGGGGGAGGGGAATCAAGAGGAGGGGGTCAATGGGGGGAAAGGAGAAACATCTGTAACAAAAATTAATTAATTTTAAAAATAAATAAATAAAATAAGAATAAAACACAAGACTTATATCGCTCCTCTGCTCAAAAACTTACAAAGATTGCTCACCTCACTGGGGACAAGCCAGTCTTTTCCATAACCTGCACGTCTCTGCATCATCTGTGACCCCATGTCCCCGCTTGCCTCCCTAAACTCATCTCCTTCTCTTTGTCCCCTTGCTCCTCCCAGTCCAGCAAAGCTGGCCTCTTTGCTGACCTTCAAGCATGCCAGAAACACTTCCATCCTAAGGCCATCACGTTGGCTGCTCCTCTGCCTGGACTAGTCTTTTCCCAGATCTCTGCATGGCTCAGTCCCTTGCCTCCTTCACATAAGTGGGTTTTGTAACACATGACACTCTATACTCAAGTTCACAAATCCTCTTTGTCATGTTGTTTCTCCCAAGTTTTTCTAGCTTTGCTCTCAAGGGAATGAAGGTAGTAGGGTCCTCATCTCTTATTGCCCCACATGTCACCCAGAATTATGGCTCCTCCCTTCCCAGTCTTTCAAACCAATCTCTCCAAATCATTTCCCCTTACCTACACAAACAGTTTACTTGTGTCTAAGACCCTCCACTTTGTTTGACCCACCACATTCAAAGGAACGAGCCACATAGGATCTACTCCCCTTGAGAAGGTTCTGGGAAGTACAAATAACAAATATTGTTTTTTCATTACACTGAATTGCCAGTAAAATTTCACCTGAAAGTCATTCTCAGCAATCAGATTAAGCCTTTGGGGTCTGGAACCAGACTGTACAGAGAGATAAAATCCTAACTCTATAAATGACCTGGAGCAAGTAAGTTACTCCCTGGACCTCACTATCTTCACCTAGGAAATAATTGTAATAATAGTCTTCATCTCTAGCCCTGGCTGGTTTGGCCTAGCGGTTAGTGTCGGCCCATGGGCCAGAGAGGCCCAGGTTCGGTTCCTGCTAAGGGCACGTACCTCAGTTGCAGTTTGTCCCCAGCCTTGGTTGGGGTCAAATGGGTGGCAACCACTCTATGTGTCTCTCTCACATTGATGTTTTTCTCATTCTCTTCCTCCCTCTCTCCCTCCTGCTCTATCTGATGATAAATGCAAAAATGTCCTTGGGTGAGGATAAAATAAAACAAAATAGTCTTCTTCTCTTGTGGTTGCTGTGGTGATTAAATAAGATAATAGATGTCAAAGTGCATGTAGTGAATATTCATCATACTACCCACTGTCTTGGGTAGATCAGCCCTGAAGGCACATGAAGAGACTTCCCGTCAAGATGGTGGCGTAGGTAAACGCGGTATCACGTCCTCCCACAACCACATCAAAGTTACAACTAAACTACAGAACAACCATCATTCAAAACCGCCTGAAATCAAGCTGAATGGAAGTCCTACAACTACGGAAATAAAGCAGCAGCCACATCCAGACTGGTAGGAGGGGCGGCGGCGGCGCGAGGGGAGGAGGCGGCGGCAGCGGCGGTGCGACGGGCTGACCCCACACACACGTGTGGCGGATAAAAATCAGGAGGCTCCCGAGGCTGGGAAGGTCCTTCCTGAGGACTGAGGGGTCCCTGTCCCACACTAGGTGCCCCGCTCAGGGTTCCAGGGCCAGGAAGAGAATCCCCTTAACTTCTGGTTGGAAAAACCAGCGGGAACTGAGGCTCAGGGAAGCTGACATGGCTGGAGCCCCAGACAGCTCCTTAAAGGGCCCGCGCACAGACTTATCAGACTCTCTCCCTCTAAGCTCGGAGGGGAGGCTGCTCGAGGGGCGCCAGAGACATACAGGGAAGAACTGAGCTGTTTGGCACTGGAGTGAGGGCTGGAAAAGGGGCTTTCTCGCGTGCTGTCAGAAGCCTTTGTTCCTTTGGTGAGCCCTTCCCTGGGGCGGCAGACAGTCGCCATATCTGGGACTCCAGCAACCTGGCTCACACTGGTAGCCCTGCCCTGGTGATTCCCTGAGGCCCCGCCCTGCCCCACCCAACTTTCAAGCTCATCCAAGCTGTTGCCACTTGCTTAACCATAGGATTGGCCGGTCTTGGATCCTGCTTCAGGTTTTTCCTAAATTCTTTCAAACGAGCAGCATCTGGTCTCAGCGAGCCCCATACCTCTCATTAAGTAATACACAGAAACAAATACAGGGAGGCAGCCAAAATGAGGAGACAAAGAAACAGGTCCCAAATGAAAGAACAGAACAAAACCCCAGGAAAGGAACTAAGCAAAATGGAGATAAGCAACCTAACAGATGCTGAGTTCAAAATACTGCTTCTAAGGATGCTCAATGAACTTAGTGAGAACCTCAGGGAACTTAAGGAGGGCCTCAAGAGCATAAAAAAGGACCAGTTAGAAATCATGGATGCACAGTTAGAATTAAAGGAGGCATTAACTGAAATAAAGAATAATTTACACAGCTTCAATAATAGAGTATGTAAATCCAAGGAGCAAACCATCGATTTGGAATATAAGGAAGCAAAAAATGCCCAATCAGAACAGCAAAAAGAAAAAAGAATCCAAAAAAATGAGGATAGTGTAAGGAGCCTCTGGGACAACTTCAAGCGTGCCAACATTCGCATCTGGGGGTGCCAGAAGGAGAAGAATGAGAACAAGAAATCGAAAACCTGTTTGAAACAATAATGGCAGAAAACTTTCCTAACTTGGTGAAGGAAACAGACATACAAGTCCAGGAAGCACAGAGAGTCCCAAACAAGATGAACCCCAAGAGGCCCACACCAAGACACATCATCATCAAAATGCAAAAGGTTCAAGACAAAGAGAGAATCTTAAAAGCAGCAAGAGAAAGGCAGCTAGTTACCTACAAAGGAGTTCCCATTAGGCTGTCAGCTGATTTCTCAAAAGAAACTTTGCAGGCCAGAAGAGAGTGGCAAGAAATATTCAGAGTGATGAAAAGCAAGAACCTACAACCAAAATTATTCTGTCCTGCAAAGCTGTCATTTAGAATCGATGGGCATACAAAAACTTTCCCAGACAAGAAAAAGTTAAAGGAGTTCATCACTACCAAACCGTTATTATATGAAATGATGAAGGGTCTTTTTTTTTTTTTTTATCCTCACCCGAGGACATTTTTCCATTTCTTGTACAGATAGAGTGGGAGGGAGAGAGAAGAAGAGAGAGAGAGAGGGAAACATCGATGTGAAAGGGACACATCAAGTGGCTGCCACCCGCACGACCAACCAGGGCCGGGGACAAACTGCAACCGAGGTACATGCCCTTAGTGGGAACCGAACCCGGGTCTCTCAGGACCGCAGGCCGACACTATAACCGCTGAGCCAAACCAGCCAGGGCATGAAGGGTCTTTTTGAAGAAAAAGATAAAATGTATGAACAAACAAAATGGCAATGAATACATATCTATCAACAATGGAATCTACAAACAAAATGAACAGGTAGAACAGAAACATTCTCATAGATACAGAGAACATTTTGTTGGTTGCCAGTTGGGAGGGGGTTGGGGGAATGTGTGAAAAAGGTGAAGGGATTAAGAAGCACAAATTCATTGCTAGACTGACAAACCTCAAAGGGAAAGGGGTTGGGGGGGTGGGAAGAAATAAACCAAAGAACTTATATGCATAACCAATGGACACAGACAATAGTGTGGGAAAAGGTGGGAGGGGGGCGGGAGTGGGGAGGAGGGGGTCAATGGGGGAAAAATGTGGAACATCTGTAATACATTTTACATCCAACAATAAAGATTAAAAAAAAAAAAAGACACATGAAGAGTATTGACCTCAAAGTTCCTGCTGTTCAGTTGGAAGCATTCTAGATTGTTCTACCTGCTCCCTCAATAATCTAAGCAAAGGGACCAAATGTCAGGCAGGTCGGAAAAACAGGCTTTGTGAGTGGGGGTGCTTGGGTGTTTCCACCAAGATCATATTTAGAGTATGGTTGGCCAAAGGTCACTTGCAGGGCAGGGACAGCCATGTAGTGCCTCCACCCCTGAAATGTTTCCTCTTACTTCCCATCATTGAAAACAGTAGCATTTCAGGGCCTGACCTGGGCAGTACAGAGAAGAAAACTATTCATTCCTGGAATGGGACAGGAAGGACATTGTACTTCCTTCGCCGGGGAAGAACACACTCCTTCATGTGGATTCTTTTGCTTATAGGGGTGAAGAGGGCTAGAGGCAAATGTCAGAGAGCAACACCTGTCCCCAGCTCCACAGAAGAGGTCATTCCTAGAGAGTGGATCAGGTGTGTCCTAAGATATCTGACTCTGTTCAAGTCCTGAAAGGTTGAGTCAGGCCTAGGAAGCCATTGTAATTGTATTTTTTTCCTCCCAATCTTACTAACAATTCAAACAGTATTTTAAAAATACTGAAAACAAGTCAAGAAAAAAAGAAGACAGTCCCACCACCATAATATATCAGCTTTTCTTCATTCTCTCCCAGCACAAAATATCATTTACAAACTTGTCACGATAGGATAGGTTTAATTTTGTATCATGGTTTTGTCGTATAACATTTTAGCATGAATATTTAGTGTAGCTTTACAGGACTCAATTTTAATACATATAAGATATTTCTCGCCCTGGCCTGTTTGGCTCAGCGGTTAGAGCATCGGCCCGCGGACCAAAGAGTCTCAGGTTAATTCTGGCCAAGGGCACGGACCTCGGTTGCAGTTCATCCTGGCCCAGTTGGGGGTGTGTGGGAAGTAACCAATCAATGTATCTCTCTCACATGGATGTTTCTCTCTCTCTCTCTCTCTCTCTCTCTCTCTCCCTCCCTCCCTCCCTCCCTCCCTCCCTGCTTCCAGCTCTATCTGAAGATTAATGTAAAAATATCCTTGGGTACGAATTTAAAAAAATAAGTAAATAAAATAAAGATAAATAAATAAAATAAAATTTTTTTAAAGGATTAACAGGGGAAAGGGCTCCCATCAGATCCATCTTTGAGGCAGCATCAGTTAGCAGTAAGCTGATTGGGCGCAGAACTGCTCTGTGAAGACTCAAACATAAATGTAGCTGGTCTGAGTTTATAAAGCTCAATATAACCCCCCAGGAGCACTTTGCACCTCAGATCCCGAGGCCCATGAACAAGAGATGGACCCAGCCTGCACCAACGTGAAACTAGGGACCCCTCTGACCACCAATGGGCAACTGGGCACTTGAGGAACTCTGTGCCATCTCCCCTATTCTTTCCCCAGACTATTCATTTAACAAATATTTACTGAGTGCCTGTTTGCTGAGTGTGTCAGGTGCTAGTCTAGGCTCCGAAGATACAGGTGTGAACAGGAGAGGAAAAACCCCTACCCTCTGAGAGTTTATGTTCTCAGGGGATAATATCATCCCAGGTCTTCATAAAGGCAGGGGCTCCGTCGTGTTGGCTCTAGCCCAGAGCCCTACACTGTATTTGGATAGGGCTCCATAAATGTTGTTTAGATAAAGGACATCGTATTTTTGAATTTGTGTTGGACACTGGTGGTTGCCTCTCCAGCATCCACTTTCCCTCTTCCAAAAAATTCTCAATTTCCACTTGGAGGACTATGTTATTTGGGAAAAACTGACTTCACCCCCAGCTCCAAGGGTGGAGCCAATCCAGATATTCCATACCTCTGGCTTCAGGGATTTGTTCAAGTACGTGCACGTGACCTAAGCCAGACCAATCAAAGTAGAACTGAGGACAAAGGTGTTTTATTTCTTTTCGGTATAATGCAAAAACCTGGAAACACTGCAATTGTTTATGCTACTGTGGAAAAGAAAATACACCTGAGGATGAACCTCCACATCACCAAAACTGAGTCAGATCCCTCATGGAAATGTGAAACTCTGGATCAAACCACACCAGAAAGCCTTGCTGTCTCTGGACTTTCCCATTGCATGAGTCAATAAATTATTTTTATTAGTTAAGTCATTTTGAGTTAAATTTTATTTGCAACCAAAAGTATCCCAACTGATACAGGAAATATTAAGTTTTATTTTTATTTTTTTTTATCCTCACCCGAGGACATTTTTTGATATTTTGTTCAGAGAGAGTGGGAGGGAGAGAGAGAGAGAGAGAAACATAGACATGAAAGAGACACATCGAGTGGTTGCCACCCACACAGCCCAACCGGAGCCGGGGACAAACTGCAACCGAGGCACGTGCCCTTAGCGGGAACTGAACCCGGGTCTTTCTGGACCACAGGCCGACGCTCTAACTGCTGAGCCAAACCAGCCAGGGCAGAAATATTAAGTTTTAGAAGAGTGTTAAAGTTGACACATGATACAAACTAACAGTTTCCAAAAATAGTCCAACACAAAAATGACAGAATGGGATGTGTGTAAATCTACACGAGTTTTCACACACTCCAAAGAAAAAGCAGAGATAATCGAGGGGCTTACTTAAACATATTGGACAGCTTCTGCTGGCAAATTTGAATAAGAAGAGACAAGTCGACCCTCTAGGTGCCTTCTTAAAAACCTTGCGACATTTCCCTGTCACCAACAGTTAAAAGACAAACTCCTTAGCTCCTGACAGTTTAGTCCATAAATAATTTTCAGTTTATGTCTGACCAGTTATAGCCCAAGCACACTACATCAGCCACCCTTAGCCTGCCCTGCTTGGTAGCCAGCGTGGAGGGTGGCCCCTCATGATATTCCTCTCCAAGTATCCACAGCCTGGTATAGTTTCTGTCCTCACTGAATCATGGCTGGCCGGTGTGACCAACAGAATGCAGCAGAGGCAAAGGTGTGTGACTTCCAAGACTAGATTGAAAGGCTTTGCTCCTTCGGATCACTCTCTGGATGCTAGAGGAAGCCACTCACTATGCTATGAGGACACTCAAGCTACCTGGTAGAGAGCCTGGTGGGGAAGAACAGAGGCCTCCCACCAACAGCCAGTACCAACTCACCTCCCTGTGAGTGAGCTACTTTGGAAGCAGATCCTTCAACCAAAGTCAAGCCTTCAGATGGTGGCAGCCCCAGTTGACATCTGACCACATCCTCAAGAGACACTGAGCCAGACTGCTCAGCCACACCATCGCCAGAGTCCTGACCCAGAGAAATCATGGGAAATACGAAATAACTGTTGTTGGTTTTTGTTCATTTTGTTTTTTTTAAGTATAGACTTAATTTTTAGAGTAGTTGTAAGTTTACAGCAAACTGAAGGGGAAGATTTCTCATATACTTCCCACCTCCACATAGCCCAGCAATGTTTAACCTTTTTCATCTCATGGCACACATAAACTAATTACTAAAATTTTCTGGCACACCAAAAAATTATTATATGTTTTGCTGATCTCACATAAAAAAAAATAGGTATAATTTTGATTCATTCACACCAGACAGCTATTATTGTGTAGTTTGTTGTTGTTGTTTTTTTATTTAACAATCTAATGGAAAAGAGGTCAGTGCCTCTGATTAAATAATCAGATATTATATTAAAAATTCTTGCGGCACACTGGTTGAAAATCACTGGCATAGCCTTTCCCATTATTAACATTCTCCATCACAGTGATATATTCACTGTCTTCATAGTTTTGCCTTTTCCAGAGCATCATATAGTTGGAACCATACAGTATGTAGCCTTTTCAGACTGGCTTCTTTCACTTAGCAATATGCATTTAAGTTTCCTCCATGTTGTTTCATGGTTTGATAACGCATTTACTTTTAGTGCTGACTAATATTCCCTTGTCTGGATGAGCCACAGTTTATTTATCCATTTGCCTACTGAAGGACATCTTGGTTGCTTGAAGGACATCAAGTTTGGACAATTATGAATAGAGATGCTATAAACATCCATGCACGCAGGTTTGTATGGACATAGTTTTCAGCTCCTTTGGGTAAATACCAAGGAACGTTGTTGCTGGATTTTACAATAAGAGTATGTTTAGTTCTGTTAAAAACTGCCAAACAGTCTCCCAAAGTGGCTGCACCATTTTGCATTTCCACAGGCAATGATTATTGTTTTATAGTCATTAAGTTGGGGGTAATTTGTTATTCAGTTTTAGATAAATAAATTGAACATGTCTAGAATGCCTTCTGCATCTTTTTTTAATCCTTAAAAATTGTTATTTGTGCCCGGCTGGTGTCGACTCATGCATCAAGAGGTTGCCAGTTCAATTTCCAGTCAGGGCCCATGCCCAGGTTGTGGGCCAAATCCCCAGTGGGGGGCATGCAGGAGGCGGCCAATCGATGTTCTCTCTCATTGATGTTTCTATCTCTCTCTCCCTTTCCCTTCCTCTCTCTCTAAAATCAATAAAGAAAAAATATATTTTCTTACTTGTTCTCCAAGTGCCAACTCAAGCTGTCACCTTTTCTGAGAAGCCTGCCCTGATTTCCTACTCAGACTCAGGCTCTCTTGCACACACTCTATTACAAGTTCTCACACTGATCCCATTAAATGTTTATGAGGTTTTTTCTTCCATTATAGTTTATTGAAGGTAATGATTTTGAATTATCCAAATGTATATTCCCAAGACTGAGAATGGCACATGCCACATTAAAAGGAGCTTAGCCGCCCTGGACGGTTTGGCTCAGCAGTTGGAGCATTGGCCGTGGATCAGAGAGTCCCAGGTTCAGTTCCTGCTAGGGGCACGTACCTCGGTTGCGGTTTGCCCCTGGCCCCGGTTGGGGTGGTGTGGGTGGCAACTAGTCCATGTGTCTTTCTCACATTGATGTTTCTCTCTCTCTTCCTCCTTCCCTCCCTCGCGCTCTATCTAAAGATAAATGCAAAAATGTCCTCGGGTGAGGATAAAAAAATAATGATAAAATAAAAATAATAAAAGGGGCTTAGCAAATGTTGATTGCATACATAAATAAATAAATCTTCAACTCTGGGCAAGACAAAGAATGCCTTATACTGGCCTGAGGAGAAAAGAAAGGGTAAAAAAGAAGAAACTAGTGAAGAGAAGAATCAAAGATCTTGTTGCAGGACTGGTCTAGCTCCTAGCTCTTGAGTTCACTTTGAAATCTCCTTTCCCCGGTCATTAAAATGTCGACAAAACCTAGGTAAGCAGTAATGGTAAGCAGTAGTGGGTGTTCCATTTTTGCTCTAAAAAAATTCATCTGCATGTAGAAAAGTGTAAAAACCATTGCAACAGAGAACTGGAGCAATAATGTGGCAAAGGCTGTTTCAGGGCCATGTGGGGGAGGGGTGAGGCTGGATCTTGACAGCACCTATAAAGGGGGAAGGAACAATCTGGTTTTAGACACTTCCTGCTCACAGAAAGAGCAAGAGGAAATGTGGTTTTAAAAGAGGCCCACCAGCCTTGGCCAGTTTAACTCAGTGGTTGGAGTGTCGGCCCATGGACCAATGAGTCTTGGGTTCGATTCTGCTCAAAGGCAGCACCTCGGTTGCAGTTTGTCCCTGGCCCTGGTTGGGTCGTGCAGGTGGCAACCACTCGATGTGTCCCTTTCACATCGATGTTTCTCTCTCTCTCGCTTCCTCTCTCTCCCTCTCTATCTGAATAAAAAATGGAAAAATGTCCTTGGGTGAGGATTTAAAACAAAGGCTTTGCTAGAAGTAAATGATAAAGATTTATTCAAAGTTCTGAGAGTTTGCAAACTGGGAACATGGTTAGGAAACAAAAAGTGTTCCCAAAAAGAAAGAAAAGATAAGAGTTCTTATAATAAAAAGTGCATTCTTGTGCAAACTCGATCACTAACTCTGCATGATGTTGCAGAAGTGAGGGGAACTAGGTTTGCTAATGTAATTGTGGTGACAGAGCATCAGCCCACAGACTGATGAGCTGTGGATTCAATTCCGGTCAAGGGCACGTACCTCGGTTGCAGTTCGTCCCTGGCCCTGGTCAGGATCATGCAGGAGGCAACTGGTCAATGTGTCTCTTTTTTTTTTAATTATTTTTTCTTTATTTTTTTTATTTTATTGATTTTAGAGAGAGAGGAAGGGAGAGGGAGGGAGAGATAGAAACGCTGATGAGAGAGAACATCGACTGGCCACCTCCTGCATGCCCTCCACTGAGGATTTGGCCCACAACCTGGGCATGTACCTTGACTGGGAATCAAACCAGTGACCTCTTGGTGCATGGGTCGACGCTCAACCACTGAGCCGCACCAGCTGGGTCAATGTGTCTCTCTTTGATGTTTCTCTCTCTCTCCCTCCCTCCCACTCTATCTGAAAATAAATGGAAAAATATCCTCGGGTGAGGATTTAAAAAAAAAAGAAATGTTATTAGCCTCAGAAGCTACTGAGATGGTCCATTCTGTCCTAGTACAATGTAAAAAAAAAAAAAAAAGTGCATTTCTAAGAATAATCAGTCCTGCATTCTTAGCCCTAGAGTTGGTCCAGAATGGTTATCAGTCAGATGTCAGGCTGTCCGGATAATGGATGTATCAGGTGGATGTCAGGTGGCCTGAATTGGTGAGTCCTTCGGGCGATAATCAGAAGGTTATCTGGAGGTCTGGTGCATGTCTGGGTGTTACACATAGTGAGCTGCTGTGTGGCGAGGCCATGACACAGAAGTGGAAAGTTCAAGAGTGTAAGTTGCTAGACCAGTTAGCACAAGAACAGTATCATTTCCTCATGCCTCAGCCTATTTGATTTTAGTAATTTCGCAGCTTAATTACAGAGACCCCATTTTATTTCTCCATTCTTTTCCTCAGTAAAAATTGAGGTCAAATTCTGACTTAGTTATAGATGTGGGAATTAAGTGATTGATCTGAACAGCACAACTAACAAAGTAGCATTAATAGATATATGTTGAAGATTAACTTTTAGAAATAGAATGTCAGTTTTTTTAAAGAATTAAAGCACATTTTACAAAAACAATTTTAATTTTATGCCCCAAAAGGTTTAGAAATGATATATGCCATATTTTCTGATCATGATACATTAAAGCAAAAAAAAAGAAAAGAAAATATCAAAAATACAACTGAAAATGCTTAATTTTTTTTTTATCCTCACCCAAGGACATTTTTGCATTTATCTTCAAATAGAGCAGGAGGGAGAGAGGAAGGAAGAGTGAGAGAGAAACATCAATGTGAGAGAGACATCGAGTGGTTGCCACCCACACGACCCCAACGGGTCGGGGACAAACTGCAACCAAGGTACGTGCCCTTAGCAGAAACCGAACCCGGAACTCGCTAGTCTGCAGGCCAACGCTCTAACCACTGAGCAAAACCGGCCCGGGGAAAAAATACTTAATTTTTAAAATTAAACATTTTAAGCCCGGCCGGTGTGGCTCAGTGAACTGAGCTTCGTCCCATGGACTGAGAGGTCTTGGTTCAATTCCCAGTCGGGGCACATGCCAGGGTTTCAGGCTTAATCCCCAACGGGGGGCGTGCAGAAGGCCACCAGTCAATGTATCTCTTTTACATCAATGTTTCTATCTCTCTGTCCCTTCCTCTCTAAAAAAATCAATGAAAAAAATTTTTTATTTAACATTTATAACATAGAAGAAATAGTTAACACATTGTATAACATGTTATATCATAAAATAATAATAATAATAAAACACTAATACAACTGTCATTGTGTGAGCGTTTACTCTGTGCCAATATAAAGTGCTTTGCATGTGTTAACTCGTCTAAATCTTCATAGAAATCCTATGAAGAAGATATCATTTTCATTCTGTAGATGAATAAACTGAGGCACACAAAAGTTATGTCATTATATACCAAGTTTTTACAACAGAGATTATATCTATTGGGGTGCTTTGGGCTACAAATAATGGAGATCCCAACTCAAACAATAGCCAATGTATCATATCACAGAACAGAAGCAGAGGGGGACTCCAGAGGGCTATTCAGCAGCTCAGTGGCACTACTGAGGACCCAGTGATTTCATGTCATTTCATTTGAATTCCATGATTATGCTAAACTGAGTTGTTCTCAAGTTCCTCTTCATTACTATAAAGGTTCTCCTTGATCCTTCGCCTGGGCCCGAGAGGGTCTCACTTCTGCGGTATCTACTGCTGTAATCTGCTTGGCCTTTTTCTGAACCCTTACAACGAATGCATGAATTCCTCACTCATTTGTTCATTAACATACTACATATTGAACAACTATTATGTGCCGGGCATTGGGGATCTAGAAATAAGCAAAATACGCAAAGTCCCTGCCCTTAGACCTTACACTCTATTTGGAGAGTACAGCAGACACTGTCAGCACCCTGCCTTCAAATCCCTCAGATCCTAACACCTTCAGACCCTGCAGGTCAACCCCCCACCATAATCCATTAAGCTGAAAGTGCTACTCTGCTCCCTATCAACTACTTTCACAAGTTGCTATACACATGCCCCAGCTCCCTTGCACCTTAGGTGGGATAATGCTGAGGTGCGTGTGTTTCATCATTTCCCAGAGCTTCCCTTCTGGACTAAGTCCAGCCACTCCCTGAGGTAACTGGCTCAGTAATGCACCCTTTGTACAACGTTATACAGGCTGAGTAAGTTCTGGAGATTTAATGCACAGCGTGGTGGCTATAGTTAGTAATATTATATTGTATACTTGAAACATGCTAAGAGTAGATCTTTTTTTTTTTATCCTCATCCGAGGACATTTTTACATTTATCTTCAGATAGAGCGAGAGGGAGAGAAGGGGGAAGAGAAAGAGAGAAACATCGATATGAGAGAGACACATCGACTGGTCGCCACCCACACAACCCCAGCCGGGGCTGGGGACAAACTGCAACCGAGGTACGTGCCCTTAGTGGGAACTGAACCCAGGACTCTCTGGTCTGTGGGCCGATGCTCTAACCACTGAGAAAACTGGCCAGGGCAAAAGATCTTAAGTATTCTTCATCACAGGAAAAAAATGATTATGTGAGATGATAGCCATGTTAATTAGCTTGATGTGGGAATCATTTCACAGTATATACATGTATCAAATCATCACATTGTACACTGTAAGTACATGCAATTTTTTTCTTGGAGAGAAAGAAAAATAGAGGGAGAGAGAGAGAAATATCAACATAAAAGTGAAACATCAATTGGCTGCCTCCTGCATGTGCCCCAACTGATGATCAAACTCAGAACTCAGGCATGTGCCCTGACCAGGAATCGAACCAGCAACTTTTCTGTGCAAGGGACAATGCTCAACCAACTGAGCCACACCAGCCAGGGCTATGCAATTTTTATGTGTCAATTATACCTCAATAAAATGGGGAGGAGGGGTCCTGCACCCCTAATTGGCTGCCTTTCCTCCCTTGCCCCTCTGCCAGTGTCCCTGCACCACCCTCCTTGTACTAGAACCCTTGTCTCCGTGTCTGCTTCTGAAAGAATGCAAACCAAGACAGAGAGACAGCTGGTAAGCAAGAATAAAAAAACTAACTGCTTCCAAGAAGTCAGACATCAGCAACATAAAATACTGCTGAGAGGCTAAAATAAAAACAGAACCAAGTCCATTGAATTTAGCAACACAGCCCTGGCCGGTTTGGCTCAGCGGTTAGAGCATCGGCCTGCGGTCCAGAGAGACCCGGGTTCGGTTCCTGCTAAGGGCATGTACCCTGGTAGCAGTTTGTCCCTGGGGTCGTGAGGGAGGCAGCCACTAGATGTGTCCCTTTCACATCGCTATTTCTCTCTCTCTCTCTCTCTCTCTCTCTCTCTCTCTCTCTCTCTCTTCCTTTTTCTCCCTCCCACTCTATCTGAACAAAAAATGGAAAAATGTCCTCAGATGAGTATTAAAAAAAAAAAAAGAATTTAGCAACACAAACTTGAGCTTGAAAAAGGCCCCAGCAGAGATGGGGGGCATGTGGATATCAGACTGCTGTGGCTTAAAGAGGTTTTTTTAAAATAGCTGTAGGACTTTTGGTCAAGATGGCAGCGTACATAAACATGGTGCTCGCCTCCTCCCACAATCACATCAAAATTACAACTAAACTACGGAACAACCATCATTCAGAACCGCCTGGAATCTGACTGAATGGAAGTCCTACAACTATGGAATTAAGAAGCCACATCAAGACTGGTAGAAAGGACTGAGACCCAGAATGGGCAGATCCCACACCCACAAGTGGTAGATAAAAATCAGAACGATATCTTGGCTGCAGAAGTTCTCCCTGAGAAGGTAAAGTCCCAGCCCCACACCAGGCCTCCCAGCCCAGGGTTCCAGAGCCAGGAAGAGAAGTTCCCATAACTTCTAGCTAAAAAAAACCAGTGGGGATTGTGGCTCAGTGATGGAGGGCTGCTGGAGTCCCAGGCAGTTTCCCTTAAAGGGCCTGTGCACAGAGTTACTCAGACTCACTTCCTCTGAGCTCTAGTGCTGGGGCGGCAGCTCACAAGGCACCAGGGCCCTGGCCAGTATGGCTCAGCAGTTAGAGCATCTGCCCAAGGACCAAAGGGTGTTGGGTTTGATTCTGGTCAAGGGCATGTACCTGGGTTGTAGGTTTGATCCTCAGTCATGGTTATTCAGGGGACAACCAATTGATGTATCTCTCTCACATCGTCTCTCTCCCTCTCTTTCACTCTCTCTTTAAAAAAATCAATAGGAAAATATCCTAGGGTGAGGATTAACAACAACGAAAAAAAAGGCACCAGGGGACATATGGGGAGGAATTGAAGCGTGTGACATCAGGATGAGAGTGGGGGACAACTTGCAGACAGAAGTGCTGGCAGAGGCCATTGCTCCTTTTTATTTTTAATTTATTGATGGGGGGGAGGGAAGAGAAACATAGATTTGTTGTTCCACTTAATTATGCATTAATTGGTTGATTCTTGTATGTGTCCTGACCGGAAATTGAACCCACAACCATGGCATATCAGGATGACACTCTAACCAACTGAGCTACCTGACCAGGGAGGGGAAGCCATTGTTCCTTTGATGAGCCCTCTCCCACAGAGCTGGCACGTGGGTACCATATCTGAGACTCCAGCAACCTGGCTCACAAAGTTCACCCCACCCTGGTGATTCCCTGAGGCCCTGCCCCACCCAACTTTCAGGCCCACCTAAGCTGTTTCTACTGGCTTTTCGATACGAATGGCCTGTCTTGGCTCATGCTTCAGATTTTCCTAAACTCTCTCAAACAAGCAGCATCTGGCCTCACCAGGCCCCATACCTCTTGCTAAATGGCCCCAGGCCTGGCACTAGCAGCAGCCAGTCTTAGTTCACAGCTTGGCCTTGCCTGGGCACCTCCAAACCCAGAATGAGCAGCAGCCATCTGCAGTTTGCTTTGTAGCTCATGCTGGGCCTCAGGCAAAACACAGGTGGCCGCTGACCTTGGCCTGCACCTCCCAGGAGGCCCCAGAGCCAGCACACCCAAGGACAGCTTCAGACCACATTAAAGCACCACCACGCAACCACCTCCACAAGCAACACACTCAAGGGGCAGACTGAGCAGGCACCAGAGCCCTGCTGAAGTAAGTCCTGCTCTGTGGGGTAGGCCCCTGCACAGCTGATCCTCCCAGTGGTCAGTGATTGGTGGTCTCAGCCAGTCCTTGCAGCTGATCTGCCTGGGGGTAAATCCCTCCCACTAATGTACCAACAACAATCAAGACTCACCTACAAGAGGAGGATGTACACATCCCACCCTGAGGCAATTGGGGTGCACCTCAAGGGCCCAGCTTAGGTGATCGGGAGGCACCTACTACCTTAGGCCACTCTACCCAGCCTGGGAGACATGGCAACTATACCTAATACACATAGAAATAAACACAGGGAGGCAGCCAAAATTAAGAGACAAAGAAACATGTCCCAACTGAAAGAACAGAACAAAATTCCAGAAAAAGAACTAAACACAATGGAGACAAGCAATCTTCTAGATGCAGAGTTTATAACACTGGATATAGCCCTGGCCAGTTTGGCTCCGCAGTTAGAGCGTCAGCCCGCAGACCAGAGAGACCCGGGTTTGGTTCCCGCTAAGGGCATGTACCTCGGTTGCAGTTTGTCCCTGGCCCCAGTTGGGGCCCTGTGGGTGGCAACCAGTCGATGTGTCTCTCTCGCATTGATGTTTCTCTCTCTCTCTTCCTCCCTCTCTATCTCAAGATAAATGCAAAATTGTCCTCTGTTGAGGATAAAAAAATAAATTTAAATAAATAAATAAAACACCGGTTATAAAGATGCTCAATGAACTTAGTGAGAACCTCAACAGCATAAAGGAGTACCAGTCAGAAATGAAGAATGCACAACTGAAATGAAAAATAATTTATAAAGAATCAACAGTAGCCCTGGCCGGTTTGGCTCAGCGGTTAGAGCGTCAGCCTGCGGTCTGGAGAGACCCGGGTTCGGTTCCCGCTAAGGGCATGTACCTCGGTTGCAGTTTGTCCCCGGCCCTGGTTGGGTTGTGCGGGTGGCAGCCACTTGATGTGTTCCTTTCACATCGATGTTTCTCTCTCTCTCTCTCTTCCTCTCTCTCCCTCCCACCCTACCTGAACAAAAAATGGAAAAATGTCCTCGGGTGAGGATAAAAAAAAAAAAAAAAGAATCAACAGTAGCCCTGGCCGGTTTGGCTCAGCGGTTAGAGCATAGGCCTGTGGTCCAGAGAGACCCGGGTTCGGTTCCCGCTAAGGGCATGTACCTCGGTTGCAGTTTGTCCCCGGCCCTGGTTGCGTTATGCAGGTGGCAGCCACTCGATGTGTCCCTTTCACGTCGATGTTTCTCTCTGTCTTTCTCCCTCCCACTCTATCTGAACAAAAAATGTCCTCGGATGAGGATTAAAAAAAAAAAAAAAAGAATCAACAGTAGAGTAGTTCAGCTGATGTGGCTCAGTGGTTGAGTGTCTATCCATGCCCTAAGAGGTTGCCAATTCAATTCCCGGTCAGGACACATGCCCAGGTTGTGGGCCTGATTCCCAGTGGAGGGCATGCAGGAGGCGGCCAACTGATGTTTTCTCTCACTGATGTTTCTATCTCCCTCTTCCTCTCCCTTCCTCTCTCTCTAAAATCAATAAAGAAAAAAAATTATTTAAAAAAAAAAAAAAAAAAGCTCTGGTACATATACACAATGGAGTACCATGCAGCTGTAAGAAAGATCTCGTATCCTTTGAGACGACATGGAGGGACCTGGAGAGTATTATGCTGAGTGAAATAAGCCAATCAGAGAAAGACAAATATCACATAATCTCACTTATTTGTAGAACATGATGAACAAAATAAGCCGATGAACAAAATAGACCCAGAGACATAGAAGTAGGGTTCAGACTGACAAACCTCAGAAGAGCGGGGCCGGGGGAGGGAAGAGATAAACCACAAAACTTATATACATGTATGCATAACCATGGACTCAGACAACAATGTGGGGTAGGAGGGTGGCGAGATGGGGAGGAGGGTGTCAATGGGGGAAGAAAGAGAAAGAGCTGTAACAAAAATTAATTAATAAAATAAAAATAATAAAGCAAGTGCAGCAAAATCTTAATTGTTGAAACTGGGTGAGGTTCACGATATTTTTCTCTCTGTTTTGCGGGTTTGAAATTTTTATAGTAAAAAGCTTTTTAATAAACAAACCAGTCCCAGAAGACAAAACATTTTCATGCCTCTTTTATATAGTTCATAAACAAGTAAAATGAAACTAAAAATATGTGTGAAGCCCTGGCCGGTTTGGCTCAGTGGTTGGAGCGTCCACCTGCGGTACAGAGAGACCTGGTTTCGGTTCCCGCTAAGGGCATGTACCTCGGTTGCAGTTTGTCCCCGGCGCTGGTTGGTCGTGCGGGTGGCAGCCACTCGATGTGTCCCTTCACATCGATGTTTCTCTCTCTCTCTCTTCCTCTCTCTCCCTCCTGCTCTATCTGAACAAAAAATGGAAAAATGTCCTCAGGTGAGGATAAAAAATATATATATATATATATATGTGTGTGAAAATTAAAAGAAGGAGCAGGAAAAATAAAAACCACAAATCCAGGCAAATGGTCCCTCTGCAAGGGAGGCAGGGCTGGACAGTGCATCTGTACATTCCTAGGAATAGTCCACTTGTTGGGTTAGGTGCTGGGTTCACGGGTGCTCAGGTTTTTCAATAAACGGGTAACAGAATACAAGAGGGGCATGCTCAGACCCACTGGCGACAGCACTGGGCAGAAGCAATTCTGTGCCCCCCAGGTTAAAAACAGCACACGGTTTCTGTACTTAGGGATCTCACACTTCTTAAAGTGGAAGTGGTACCTCAGAAAATCTCTGAAGTGGGAATTGAGAATGAAATTCTCTGCTGTTTGTTCTGCCACTAACCTACCACATTGCTTTGTAAGCAAATCCTGTGGATGGCTGTTTCCTCGCCTGTGAAATGAGCAGTTTGGCCAAATCGTCCTGAAGCTCCTGCTGAGAGGCAGGGTGACTGGACACGGGGCAGAGAGGCGAACACGACAGGTGTCTCTGGCCAGGCTTCTAGCCCCTCCCAGCAAGAGATCTGTACCCCATCACCCTCTCCAGGGCTCTGGGTCTGGCCTCCATTCTTTCTGCCCCCCGCCCCCATTTGTAGACTCAGTGCTGAGCCCATTCCTCCATGTCCCCAAACCCACATCTGCCCCACAGTTTCCTTCTTCCTCCCCATTGTGTACTCCCCACCCAAGAACCCAGACACCCTGACCTCGCCCCTAATTATTCTTGGGAAATCCATTCCTCCTTGAGTACCTGGAGACCCACTGCAAGGCCTGGGGGTTCACAAAGCCACCTACACAATCCCTCCTTCAGACCTGGGTTGCTGTCCCCAGACTTCCAAACACAGGCAGAGCCACAGTGGAACTTGGTCCTCACAGCAGGGGTGACAGTCCACCAATGAACACTCAGGGAGCTGCTTAGCTGCTGTGTCCCTCCCAGGCCAGGTCCACACACCCCCTGCCTCTCCCTTTTGTCTCCCCCACAGCCAGGAACTGAGAGCTGTCTGCAGCCCTCCCGCTGCCTCCACCTTTATCCCGGGAAGCCCTCTGAGGCTGAGACTCCACGCCAGTCAGAATCCCAGGGCCCTGGCTTCTGTGTGCGCCGGACTGCCCACCCGTGCGCTGCTCCTCCCTCCTGGGCCGTCTCAGAGACCTCTGAAGGTGAGCTGGCCCTTGTGATGAGCAGGCTAGATATGGAGGGGAGACAACCTCCCCCAGAGCCATGCCCACCAGTGGCTGACAGGGGTGGGTGTCTAAGTACACAGACTCTTTATCCTCCGGTGGGATGAGGAGTGTTTCTAGGTGAGACGCTCCCCTCTCCACGGAGCTGACCTACTTAATAACGAACGCACCTTCCCTGGAGCCCATTCCCACACCCACGTGTTTCCTGCACCTCATAAATGAGCCTGCTTTCAATGGATCTTTGTCTTAACGTCTGTTTCCAGGGGAACCCAAACCAAGACAGTGGCATTCTTGAGGCCAACTCCTCCCCACCACAGATGAGAAAACTGAGACCCAAGTGGAAAAATGACCAGTCCTCCCTTCACCCCAGCACCTGGTCATCACCACAGACCCCTCCATCCACGTGGCCTCCTCCACTGGAAAGATAACTTGCACCCTGGGCCATGTGGTTCAGTTGGTTGGGCATTGTCCTGTGGTGGGTTTGATTCCCGATCAGGACACATACCCAAATTGTGGGTTCAATCCCCGGTCAGAGTTCATATAGAAGGCAACCAGTTGATGTTTCCCTCACACATCAGTGTTTCTCTCTCCCTCCGTCCCAATCTCTAAAATCAATTAAAAAAAAAAAAAGACTGTGCCCAGCTGGTGTGGCTCAGTGGTTGAGCATCAACCTGTGCACCAAGAGGTCGCCAGTGCAATTCCCAGTCAGGGCACATGCTCAGGTTATGGGCCCGATCCCCAGTGGGGGGCATGCAGGAGGCGGCCAAGCAATGTTCTCTCTCATCCATGTTTCTGTCTCTCTCTCCCTCTCCCTTCCTCTCTCTCTAAAAATCAATAAAGAAAAAAAATTTTAATGAAACTGTTATTCTTTGAAAGATAACTTTCCAAAATACTTCAAATCCTTCAAGCAGTGTTTCCCAGACTTCATTTATTCACGTATCATCTTCACAATTTTTTGCACAAGCCACATGCTCTTTCATATTTGTCATACCCACATATTTGTCATACCTGCAGTATCTATTTAATACATTTAATAGACTCTCTTTTCTACTTAAATTTCCTTTTTCCTGTTAATTTCTGTTTTTAAAATAAAATTATGGGTGTGTTTTTTTCTTTGGGGGGCATAAAATTTGATGAACAGGTCAGAGAAAGAGCCGGGGTAAGGGTCCCTTCCTCCCACCCCCTACCCAGGGACACCTTCTGCTGGAAGCAGGAAGCCCAGGAGGCCGCTGGACCTCGACAGGCCTGGTGGCGGCAGGTTGTAGCAGGCATGCTGGCCCTGGAGCAGGCTGCGGGAGGTGGTGTTCTGCCGCTCGGTGGGCACAAACGTCACTCAGCTGGGCTTCCACACTGCTTGTCAGGGAGCGCCTGGATCTGTGCCAGCAGGGCTCCAAAGCGAGCCTCTGTTTCCGCCAGTGTGCCTTCCAAGGTGGCTTTCATGTCCACCAGACCTGATGCACAGGCCGGTGACCTCCGTCTTGCTGATCGACTGTTGCTCTTTGTGGCCAGTGACCTCTGATATGGGTCATCTCTTGGGGGATTTTCTTTACATTGAAGAAATTGGACAGGGAACCAAATGGCCTCTCCTTCCCCCCTTTAAACTTCCTTCATATGACTTGCTATACAATGAGTTATAGGAAAAAAAAAACTCTAGCCCTGGCCGGTTTGGCTCAGCGGTTGGAACATCGGCCTGCAGACCAGAGTCCCGGGTTAGGTTCCCGCTAGGGGCACGTACAAAAAAAAAAAAAAACTCTATATGGATGAAATATATCCCACTTCTATGAAAAGATGACAAATTAAACCGCCTTCTCTGAGTTTATTTCGGACACTTTTGTTGTGAGCAGACTTCCCGAGGGAGGCCTCTGTGTGAGAGAGAACACCTTGTAACTCATTACAGCTGGGCGCTATTTACCTAAGCCCGAGCTGAGCCAGGCTGGACTTTTCTGATTGATTTATTTTTGTTGGAGTGAAATATACCATGCACCAAAATAAACAGAATCTCGACTATTTCTTTATTAAATTATACAAAAAGGGAAGGAGAGGAGGCGCTGTGGGGTTGGTCCCAGCCCCGAGCCCAGCCCTGCCCGGCACTGTCTGAGAAGAGGATCTGAGGGAGGGTAGGCAGGGTAGGCAGGGTAGGGACGGGCAGAGCAGGAGGTAGGAGGGAGAGGAGGGGTGGAAGGGGCTGGGGGGGCGGGAGGGAGGGAGAGAGAGAGAAGGAAAGGGGCCTCTGGGGAGCAGCTGGGGGCTCAGATGGAACAGGGCAGGAAGTGGCAGGGGGAGGGGCAGTGTGGAGAGGTGGACACGAGAAGGCGGGAGAGGCGCCAGCAGCTCTGGGCAGGGCCCGGGCAAAGGGCCAGGTGAAGGGTGGTGACTCGCTGGTCCTGCCCCATCTCCAGGCTCCTCGGTCTGGCTGGTGAAGCAGGCTTCAGTATTCTCCCGGTTCTTCTCGGCCATGACCTCATCCTGGCTTCTCAAGTCACTCAGGATCTTGGCTAGGTCAGTGCCAGGGCAGAATCCACACTGATCTGGGCCCGTCCTGGCCCCTCAGGGCACTGATTTCCTCCGCGTGGTCCCTCCTCGGGTGGGCCAGCTCTTCCTTCGGGCCTTCAGTCCGCATGTGCAGATGGGCCGGCCAGGCTCAGCTGGTCCAGCGCCTCGCAGGCCGCCAAAGTCTGTCTCCACGCTCAAGCGCAGGACCGGCTCCCTCCCGTTCTTGGTTTGGAAGTCATCCGCGGCCAGATGGGCACTGTCGATCTGCAGAGCAATCTTGGAGTTCTCAATGGTGGCACCAAGAAACTTGTCCCACATCTCCTTGATGGTCTTGGTGGTAGTGGCTGTAGTCGCCGGAGGGTCCGGGACCCTGCTTCTGGTACCAGTCGCGGATCTTCACCTCTGGGTCACCATTGGCCACCTCCAGGGCGTGCATCTTGTCCAGGTGGAAGGCCAGGTGGTTGTTGAGGTTCTGCATGGTCACCTTCTCATTGCCCACCAGCACCCAGTCGGACCCAGCCAGGGAGCCTACATAGCCGCAGTCATAACCCCCATAGGAGGACCAGACACGAAGCAGGCAGTGGACCCCCAGGCCTCGCCTCCGGAGCCCCATGGGTGCTAGCACTCCATAGGCCTCCTGCCCACAAGCACAGGGCGCCGCCACCCAGGCCCCGAAGGACAAGGAGGCCCACGACAGCCATAGGGAGTCCTAATGAAAGAGGATGTGGAGACACTGGTCAGAGGAGGTGTGCTCGGCAATAAAAGTATGTTTTTTAACAGGAAATACACCCACATGGTTCAAAATTTGAAAGGTATAATAATGCACACAGTGGAAAGTTTCCCTCCCAGTCCTGCCCCCAGCCTCCCAGAACCAAGATAATTCTCAAGATAATTTAGGGTGTACAAGTGTGCATATGTGTGTTTTTTCTAATACATGTTTTTTTCATCCTCACCTGAGGATATTTTTCCATTTATTTTCAGATAGAGTAGGAGGAGAGAGAGAGAGAAATATCGATGTGAGACAGACGCATCGATCGGTTGCCTCCCACATGACCCCAATCAGGGCAGGGGACTGAATGCAACTGAAGAACGTGTCCTTTATCAGAATCAAACCCACGACTCTTTGGTCCTTGGGCCAACTCTCTAACCACCGAGCCAAACCAGCCAGGGCTATCATGTATTTTTAAAGTTAATGTTCTATCAAAACCATAAATAAAAATCAGTCTCACTTGCTTATGAATATAAAGTAATGGTAAAAATAAATATGATGAATACAAAATAAAAGTAAATTCCTAGAAGACTTTGCTTGTTAAAGAGTCGAAGCTTGAGAGCATGCTCTCCCTCTCCAGAGCAGGCCCACACTGTCCCCTCTCGGGCGTGCGTCACCTAAACTCTGAAAGTCCCCACCAGACTTGCAACCAGGGAAGCAATGGGCAGTGGCAGCTTGTCCTGGGCTCATCCCCTGAACCTGTCTCCAAGGCCTCCTTTTCTCTGACTTTTCAAGGAGCTCAGAGCAGCTCTGCCTTGGCTCACTTCTGTCACTGTGACTTTTATTTCTCAATGAGCCAAAGCAGCCCCATCTAGGCTCAGTTCCCCATCTTGGCTCTCCTGTTGCTTCTTCTACCCTGGCCCTTCCTTGTTTCACTGTTCCCAGCTTTAATAGACATCCTCCCAAAATAAAAATAAAAATGTAAAAAGGAGTCTAAGCCTGAGATGTGCTCTTGCTCTGTGACAAAGACAAGTAAGTGGCAGAGAGGTGGTAAGGACCTAAGAGTCCCAGTGGAGATGCTCCCTAGACAGAATCGGCAGGATTGTGGCGGTACCGGGAAGGGAATAACATTCTCATGTGGCGTCACTGATGAATGCCAAGGCTATCCCAGTATAACCACCACACAATTGGTAAAACATCCCTTCCAGAGGTTGTTTACTTCATGGCCTTGAGCTGAAAAACTAGCTCTGAGTTAGAATCAGCTTTGCCACTTTCTGCTTGTGTGACCTTCTCTGAGGATCACTACCCTCATTGGTTTGAAAAAGAAAACAGCATCGAGAGTCCCCACCAAAGGGCGATCTTGAGTGCAGCCCACAAGACATCTCTGAGTCCCCATTCCTCCCCCCTGTGGACATTCAGAGCATCTCACTACCAAAAATGAGACTGCAGAAAAATGTAAAGAAGAAAAGTTAAATCACCAGGAATCCTGTGACTCACATGTTCTGAAATTTCTTTTGTCTTTTTTTCCCAGAGGAATTTTTTTCTCATAATTGCAATCATGCTGGATATAGCTTGATATGATGCTTTGTCATTTTTCACTTATATCATGAGAATTTCCCATTTCACTAAAAACTCTTTGTTGTTGTTGTTGTTAATCCTCATCCAAGGATATTTTTCCATTGATTTTTAAATAGAGTAGAAGAGACGGAGGGAGAGAGACAGAAACACTGATTCAAGAGAGACTCATCGACTGGTTGCCTCCCGCACACATGCTAGGACACAGAAGCTCTCCTACTCAGTATCTACTGCAGAGAAATCTTTGCACACATGCTCATAGAGACATGTATAAGGATGTTCATTTCAGCATTGTTTGCAATAATAAAACTTAGAAACAAATAGCAATTAATCAGAGCATGATTAGTAAGCAATGGCAGAGTTATAGAGTGGGATACTACACAGCAGTTAAAAAGGAAAAGGTATGCTCTCTATGGTAACGAGCAGATCTCCTGACTATGCCTGAATGAAAAAAAGGCATATTGCACAACACATAGAATAAGATGTCAGATTCACATAGAATACGATGTATTATATACTTTCTGTGGGACATAAACATGTACAGAAAGTCCTGGAAAACTACTCACCAAACTGGTGAGGGAGGAAGACAAGGGCTTGGAATTGGGGATCATCATCAGAGAACTTTCCCCTTATTTGTCTGATATTAAGTATATTCATGCATTATTTATAATTTTTTAATTTTTAAAATAATTTTAAGAACTCATATGCCTGAGAACCCTCAGCCAGCACCAATGCAAAACTTCATAGATATCTCTTATTTGATTTCAAAAATTCATGCAAATCCTATACTCTCAGATATGTTTGTTTTACTACAAATAAGATGTTTTCAATGTTTACTTATTGGTTAAATTCCCCAACTTTCCTCCCCCACCACCATCACCAAGAAGAGTCTGCAGAAAGTTAGTACTCCAAGAGGCACCAAGCACGTGGACTCAGGTACTTCATGGTTGTGCCACCCTTGTTCCCTGGGGATACTCGAACCCCCAGGGAAGAGGCAACCAAGCCTAGTGGAGTGTTAGCTGTTTTGAGGCCTGGTGTTGTGAGGATGAGAACAGTGAGAGTACAGAGTTATCGACACATAACAAGCTCTCAATAACTGTCTTTGCTTGCAGTTTAGCAGGGCGCTGGCAGGTGCCAGTCTGTCCTCGAACACCGGAGGTCAGGAGCACACGGATCCTCTGAGCAGCCTACTGCTCTGGGTTCCGAGTCTCCACAAGGGGGAGCAGTAAAGCAGGAGATGCTGATCCTTTGAGAAATGGGTGCTGAAGGAACCCACTTCTCTGTTCCCATTTCACCTCCTACATCCCCAGGGAGATTCTGGCTGAGCCAGGCAGCCACCATCCAACAAGGAACACCCTGGCTAGGCAGCTTTCCACAAACTGGCCTCATCATGACTGTCTTGGCTCAGGGACCTCCTCTCTCACTCCGCGGCCATGGCCAAGGTCAGCGGGTCATTTCCCTCAATGCAGAGCTCACGCCAGAGTAACTGCCTGCACGAAGAACCTAGAGGCTGTGAGAAGAAAGCTTCCTCTGCAGCTCCAGCAAGGAGGGCAGGCGACCGAGGGCGCAGCCGAAGGGCACTAAACCCATCCCTGCGTCTGTGCCAGGCCCAGTGCCCGCAGGCTGCCTGCAGCCAACCACTGAGCACGGCGGGACGCACAGGGCTCCTCGCAGGGGTGGCTTCGTGGAGCAGTCCCCACAGCAGTCACTCCCCACCCAGACCCCTCCCTGGCTCCTTCACTCGGGGCGGACTGGCATCCGAATCTGACGGCTCCATTTTCTCTCATCCGTCTTTGCACATTTGCTCCTGCCTCTGCGTCTGCTGCTCCGTCCCCATTTCCTCAGCGAGGGGCTCTGGACCCCACCGTCCCTCCCAGATGCCCATGACATGGGTTCGGGAGTGTGGGATGCACACTGTAGGAGGTGCTGGGGTTGAGAGAGGATGAGAAATGGTGGTGTTTCCGGGGAGTCCTGAAGGGTGAGCGAGAGCCACTCCTGGCGGGGGCGGAGCAGGGGAGCGGCCCGGGTGGGGCTGGAGAAGAGCAGGTCCCTCCATGCCCTGTGCCCAGCCAAGCACAGGGCTCTCCTGGAAGCAACAAGGAGCCCTCGAAAGGGTCGAGCCACAGAGTCACGTGACCACATTTGTGTTTTCCGAAAGAGTGGATGGGTCAAGAACAAAGGCCCCGGCACTAAGGAGGTTACTGCCCAGCAATAGGTCATTTGTCTCTCCACACAGATTTAATGAGGAAGCAGTCAGAATACAACAGTTTTTATTAATACTGCTGGATTTTACAACCAAATAACCCTTCACTTTATTGTTTTATTTTCTAGCATGAAAGAGCTCCTCAAATTAATTCTCTCGTCTGTGCCCCAGAGCCAGGGCCCAGGGGGCCTTCCTCCGGGACACAGCCAGGAGTGACCCCCAACCAGATCTTGAGGCCTTTCTTACCTACCCACAGCCTCCCTTTGGCCCCATCTCTTAGTTCCATCACCCAAGGAAACTCCCGCTTTGACACCAGTCGCCAGGGGTCCTCAGGCCCGCCGCGCATCCCCAGCAGCATCCCCGCCTGTGAGAGCCAGTGCCGGGGCCATCATCTCCCACCTGCTGAATCACCAGAGGCCTCAGCTCAGTGGTTACTGCAAAGCCCAGAAAATGGGTCTTTGAGCTAAAACCAAGGAAGGTGTGAACCAGCAGGTACACTTGGGGACCAACTCAGGGGAATAGGGTGGGGAACCTTCTATTCTCCACAAGGGGCAGGGCCCAGGGTGGGGTTGGCATCAGGCTTTTCTCTTGGTTGGCAACTTGGGGGATTTCCTCAAAGTCCAAGACACTCAGAAAACACTCCCAAAGGGAAAGGGAAACAAGCTGGGGGGCTCTGGCAGCTGTGCATGGTTGCTGAATGGAGGGGTGTATTTTAGATTTTCTATGCCTGGCAGCTGATAGCCATCTGATGAGCACCTAAGTCAGGGTTCTCCAAGGGTGACCTGCAGCATCAGCATCTCCTGGGAACCTGTTAGAAAGGCACATTTTGGCCCGCCCTGGACCGACTGAATCGAACCTCAGCCATCTCTCTGTGCTTTGCCAAGTCCCTGCAGTGTGCCTGGAAGAGGCGGTGTTAATGCCTGCTTCAGTAGAACACTAAGTGAAAGGCCCTCCGGTCTGGTGAGCCTGCCCCAGGTCCTCCAGGAGAGGAATGAGGCTGCAGGGGATGCCCCTCACTCTAGAGTCCTCCAGCTCCTCCCTCGTCCTCCCCAGGCCCCTGGCCCTTTTCCCTCCTTCCCTCAACCTCAGTTCTTCCTGGAACATTTGTGCCTCCTGGTTCCCAAACTGAGATTTCCTCCTTGACCGGACTTTAGACCTCCCTTCCCCACCACCACCTAACCCCTCCCTGGCAGCCCCTGTTCATGCCAACCCCCAACTTCTCAAAACTCTTGGAGACCCCAGCCCCGTCCTCCCCCCAACCCTGCACTCTCAACCCGGCCGGCAGCTCAAGCCTCCTGGGCCTCCGGCCCCACCAGCAGCAGGGGCTGAGCGTTCTTGCCCTTGTCGTGCCAGCACACGTCGAAGAAGGGGTACACGGCACCAGGGAGGCGCTCGTGGAAGGCAAAGAGCAGCTCCAGCGCGTCCGCGTCGCTGGCATCGTAGAAGGACAGGACGCCGTCGCGGAAGCTTAGGTAGACCCCGACGCGCACCGGCCGCCGCTCCGGGTTGCGCAGTGCCCGCGGCTCCTTGGCTTCCACGTGCGCCTCCAGGATCTTGCCGTCACGCAGCCCGAGCAGCCAGAAGCCCTGCGAGGGCACAGTGTGCAGCCGGCCTCGGCGGCCGGCCTGGGCGGCCATCACACCGAGGGCCCAGCGCGGCTTGTCGCCCACCTCCACCTCCCAGTAGTGCTCGCCCTCAGAGAGCAGCTGGTGCGCCACCACCGCCACGGCCTTGTCGAACTGGCGCGGGTCCTCTCCGGCGGGCGGCGCTTTCTGCTCCGAGCACTCCACGCGGCGGCCAGAGAGAGACAGCACCAGGCTCGGGTGGGCGGTGCTCGGGTCAAAGGTCAGCTCCACCACTGCCAGAGAGACCAGTCAGGCCCCTGCGTGTTAACCGCCCGGAGCCTTTTCCCACAACCAACTAATGAGCCAGCCTCTTCTCTAATCCTCCCGCCCCTCTGGGGGGTGAACCCCTCTCTGCTTACTGGTTGGGGGCACAGACTGCACCTCTCTGAGCTTCAGTTTGCTCAGCTATAAACTTAGGTCATAATTGCCTCCTCCCAGGGCTGTAGGTGGATGAAGGTGATACAGACATAAAACTCACCACCTAAGGCCCAGGTCACACAGTAGGAGACAGTCAGGAAGCCTGCCCTGGGCAGCCTCTATCTCACCTGCTGTGACCTCAGTCAGTCTTGACCCAGTCTCTGGGCATCAGTGTTCTCTTGGATAAAACAGAGGTCCCCCCATCCCCACCTCCCCCAAGGCAGCAAGGGCTGCACAGCCATGTGTACGTGTCCTGAAGCTCTGTAAACGGTAGCACCCCAATGTACTCTAGCTCTTGGGGAGAGGAGCTGAGCCTTTGGGCTGCCCCAGCCACAGGTCACCAGAGTCAGAGTCTGGCCCAGGCCAGTCCCGAGGGCTCGTCTGCAGACCCTCAGCCCCAGTCAGCAGGGATTATCATCTCCACTGTGCAGAAGGGGCAGAGACTGGTCAATGATCACACGGGGTTCACGCCTAGCCCCAGCCTCCCCTGCTGCAGCTGCAGCAGCACCCTTCCTGTAAGCAGCACCCTCTCCGTGTCAGTCACCCACCTATAGACCCCATACCCTCAAAGGTCCTTCTCTTAGCATAGGTACGAGGGTACAAAGGACACCCTAGAGGTGAAGGGGCAATGAGCGCTTCTTCAATGACCTTCGTAGCTGAGATTGGGAGGGAGGCCTCTCTGTGTGGCTGCGGCCTCCCATCAACCACACAGTTGCGAACAAGCCCGGAATCTGTCCCTCCCAGTACCTGGCATCAGAGCACGGAACATCTTCCTCCACACCTGGAATTTGAAGTCATCTGAGATGACAGGCAGCTGGATGTCCAGCCGGGCTGGTGGTGGTGACTCTGCCAGGATCTTCTGCAGCCTGGGGGTGGGAGGTGTGGGGAGGTCTGTGAATGGACTTCCCGGGGAGGCCTGGAGGGGGAGGGCAAGAGGCAGTGCCAGGAAGAGAGGAGGACAGGGCTGTGGGGGTTCCAGGATCTCTCCACATCCTCTGCTGAAGTCTCATTTCGGAAAGACGAAAAGTCCTGGCCCTGGCCAGGTGGCTCAGTTGCTTGGAGCACTGTCCACTGCACCAAAAGGTTGAGGGTTCATTTCCTGGTCAGGGCACGTATGGGAAGCAACCAATTGATGTTTCTCTCTCACATCAATATGTTTTTCTCTCTCTCTCCCTCTCTCTCAATTTCTAAAATCAATAAACATATTCTCAGGTGAGGATTTTTTTTAGAAGATGAAAACTTCTGGAGATGGATGGTGGTGATGGTTGTACAACAACATGAATGCACTTAATGACACTGAAGCTAAAATGTACACTAAAAAATGGCTTAAATGGTCAATTTTGCCCTGGCCGGTTTGCTCAGCGGTTAGAGCGTCGGCCTGCGGTCCGGAGAGACCCGGGTTCGGTTCCCGCTAAGGGCATGTACCTCGGTTGCAGTTTGTCCCTGGCCCTCACTGGGTGGTGCGGGTGGCAGCCACTTGACGTGTCCCTTTCGCATCGATGTTTCTCTCCCTCTCTTTCCCTCCCACTCTATCTGAACAAAAAATGGAAAAATGTCCTCAGTTGAGGATTAAAAAAACAGGTCAAATTTATTTTATGTACATTTACCAGAATTGTTTTAAAGTCCTGGTGGGATAAGGTCCGAGCCTCAGCTCCACAGCTTGCCCCTGCTATGCCAGCACCATCTTGCCTCCCCCTCTGCCCGCAGTGCTCTTGGCCAGCTCTTGCCCTGACTAACTCCAGCTCACTCCTCCAGGTCCAGCTCAGTGGTGCTCTCCTCTGGAAACCCACCTGGCCCCCCCCTTCCCTCCAGGGCAGCACAGAGCGCGCACTGACGCCTGTGTCCCTGCCCACCTCTGTCTGGGAGGTTCCTGAGGAGAAGGTTAGTTTCTATGTTCAAAACACCATGCAGACTCTGGGGCAGGGGGGAGGTAAACCAAAGAACTTATATGCACATATGGGTAACCAGTGGACATAGACAATAATGCTGGGGAGGGGGAGGGATCAGGAGGAGGGTGTCTAGGGGGAAAAAGGAGAAACATCTGTAACAAAAATAAATTAATAAAACTTGCAAAAAAAAAAGAAAACCACCGTGCAGGGAAATTGTGGAGGGCTGAATGGGAGTAGGCAGGCATATTGTGAGTAGAGGGTGAGCCAGCCAGTGTCCCTGAAGACTAGGGCAAGTTGGGGAAACGGGCAGGACCAGGTTGATCTCACCTGCTGGTCACCAGGCAGTATTTCTGGGGAGAGAGAAAAAGAAAATGGAGGTGAGGCAGGCAGGAAGGACACTGAAGACTTCTCAGGATGAGGTGTTCCAAGAATGCTGAGCAGGGTCAAGAAGAATTAGAAAAGCCAAAAAAAAAAAAAACACAACAAAATTCAAGCCCACCCCCTAGCTCTTTATCTGTGTAAATTAGAAAAAGATACCTCCTTCCTTAAGAAACTAATTGTACGTAGTAGAAGATTGTCCTAAGACATACACAAACCTACAATGTCTATTCTATGAATGGTGCCACTTATAGTGCCCTAGTGCAGTACCCAACCTAGACAACTGTAACAGCAGCCCTGGGGCTCACCCCTCCTCCATGTGTGACCCTGGCTTGTCTCTGCCCCTCTCCAGACCTCAGGCTTCCTGCCTGACCGTGGGATGAGGCATCTGGGGCCTGAACCCTGAGGGGCAGAGAAGGAAGGTCATCCAGGCTCACCATGAGGAACTCAGTCTGCGGCTTGTCTGCCACCTCCTCCAGCACCTTCTCCATCTGCCGCAGCTGCTCCAGGTAAGAGTTCAGGCTCCCCAGCTCCCGCTGCAAGGCAACCGCCGCCTCGCTCCGCACGCGCTCTGCCTCGCGGTCCAAGGAGCCCTCCAGCGCAGCCAGGAACAGCCGCATCTTGCCCAGCTGCTCCCCCACAGCCCCCTGGAACTGACGTACTGTCTCCTGGGAGGGCAGACAGGCAAAAGCACTTGGCTGGGGACCCCTAGCCTGGACCCCAAGTCCCCGGGCTCTGCCATGCTGAGCCCTCACCTCCACCTCCATCAGCTGATGCTCCAGCACAGCCACACTCTTCTCCTTGCGCGTACAGGCCTCCTGCAGCTGCAGCTTCTGCTGTGGGAGCTGCGTCTGGGGGTGAGACATAAAGAACAGACATAGCGGCCCCCAATCTGAACTCCCCCTCTACAACTCAGCCTCAGCGCCAGCTCCTCCTCCACTCCCCAAACCCACTTGCAGGTCTTCAGGCCCTTACCAGTACTGGTCCTGATGTCTAGAACACCTCCACTTGCCGGTTTAGGTTAAGTCCTCTCTAGCCTGAGCCCATCCTCTCATTAGTCAGCCCCCCAGCACAGGTCTTTGTGAGGACAACAAACACAAGTGTGATTGGGTCTCCTCCACCAGAGGGGTATGGAGTTGGCCCCTGCAGTCTTCAGAGGGTGAGTGTAGGATGTTTGAAGTAGAAATGCAACCTTCTCCGATCCTGGGCTTCACCTGGGCTTCATTAGCAGAACTAATATTAGCAAAATACCCCAATCAGCCTCCCTGCGCACCATGGGCTACCAGTTTGTTCTTGAAATGCAGATTTAGGAGCTCCAAATACCTCCTGCCAAAGCTACTCTATTGGGAGGTGCGTGGCCCTGGAATGAGTTTTCCATTCCTGCCTCCATAGCTTCCAACCTCAGTTTCCTCTTCTGCAGAATGGGAATAGTCATCTGTACCTCACCTATGCTTGCTCCAAATGTGCAGCCTCCCCCCACTTCCCCTAAGGGACACTGGGAGAGCCACTAGGTGCTGTTTGTTGAGTGCCTGCTGGGTGGGGCCACTGGATTGACCTGTGGGGCTTTCGGTGCCTGCACCAGGACAATCCTCTCCAGGAGGTCCTCCAGGGTGACAGCCCCGCCTGCTGTAGGAGAGGATGGGCCTGGTGGCGCTGGGCGCATGGCCATCGCAGGTTCAGAGAAGGCAAACCTGAGCCAGGGGGAGGTAGAAGCGATGCCCTCCTGGAGGCGCTGGAGAACCTGACCGCAGATGAGCTCAAGAAGTTCAGGCTGAAGCTGGGGGCGGCGCGGCTCTGCAAAGGTTTGAGGAACACCCCACGGGGGTACGCTGGACCTCACTGACAAGCTGGTCACCTTCTACTGAGACAACTAGAACGCCGAGCTCACCGCAATCAGCCTGTGTGACATGGGCAGGCAGGAGGAGGCTGCATAGCTTCGGGGACTCGCGTGAGTTTCCCGTGTCTGTCAGATCCTATTCAACTACTCTTGAGTCTTGGCACATGGTCAAGTCTGGACCCAGCCCCTCTTCCTCTCCAAAAGCCTAGGCATCCAGTCTGGTCCCAGCCTTCCTGTCCCGCCCCAGTGGTCCTGTTCCCCTCCTCCAGACCTCTGGCCAGTCCCTCCCTGACACTTAGGGCTGAGCCTATGTATATCCTGGCAATTTGTATCCTGCCCCACTTGTCCCCTGGAGGCTCCTTGGACTCCTAATGCCCTGTCTCATTTCACACACTGTTATCTCTTCACAGATAAGAGTGGACGAGGTTAGGAGTTACACGGTTTGCAGCAGAGGTGAGCCTGAGTGGGAGGCTCCTGGGAGTTGGAGCCTCCTGCTCTGGACTAGGAGGCCACCAGCCTGCATGGGTTTGACCGTGTACCGCAGGCAGGTTGGAGGGAGGGAGGTGAGGCTGGTCCCTGGGGGAGTCTGGAGGCCCCGAATACGAGCCTGAGGACTGGGGTCTATCCCCTCAAGAAGTCTGGGGGCCAAGGAGAAATGTAGTGCAATGCTGGTGTTTGTGGGCAGAGATGACCTGCAGACGCCCACCGGGACCACCAGCCCTGAGAAGACGATGGCAGCTTCTTCACGGCCCCTCCATGCCTCCAGCCTCCTCCTCCTCCTGCCCCTGCACCTGTTGTTTATTCTAACACATCACAATAAAGGCTTCATGACAGACTTTGCTGGGCCTGTGTAGACACATAACCTCCTGTGATTTGCCACACGTATGGCATGGGCGAGCCAATATGCGCCTGTGTCTCCATTTGCCAAGGTCTAGGTTTCTTTTCTGGGCCCCCGTGGGAATCGCAAACCTCGGAGTGCGCACAACTACGTGTGGGCTCTGGAAGCGTTGAGGACTAACAGGTCCAACCAGTTAAACAGTCTTGTCTCGAGCCTGGGTGCCAGCCTGCGCCTGCGCACAAAGCCGCGTGCCCGGGCATGCCCGGAAAACCGAAGTTTGCGCCACGCCGGTCCCCCCGGGCTCGCCCCTGCGCACGTCCCGAACGCTTCCCGCTCCTGCGGCCCCGCCTGCAGCTCCGCAGCCCCGCATTCCCTGGCCGCCTCGCCCTCCCGCAACGCCGGCGCCCCGGCCCTGAAGGTCAGAGTCAGTGCAGCAACCCGCGACGGGCCCTGCCCATCCAGCAATCCCCTACGACCCCGAACCCGCCGGCGGCCGCAGGGCCCCACACCTTGAGGCGCGCGTGGGCTTCAGCTGCGGGCAGCAGGCGGTGGCCGCGGTGCGAGCCCAGCGAGGCGCACACGCCGCACACGAGCGCGCGGTCCTGCTCGCAGTACACGCTGAGCGGGTCGAGGTGCTCCTCGCAGTGCCCCTGCGGCACCTGCGCCAGCCCCTCCACCAGGCGCGCCAGCTGCAGGTTGGTGCTGAGCGCCTGCGGCCGCGTGGGTGCCTGGCAGCACGGGCAGGGCGCCGTGCCGTCCGCCGCCGGCTCCCCGGCCACACGGCTCAGGCAGGCGCGGCAGAAGCTGTGGCCGCACTCTGCTGTCACCGGGGCGTCGAACAGCTGCAAACACAGCGGGCAGGACAGCTCCTGGCGCAGGAGGCCGGGCGCAGCAGACATGGCGGGCCTGGGTACAGAAGAGGTCAGTCAGGGAGGCTCAGCGGAGCCGCGAACCCAGCCCAGCCCCAGCCCCAGCAATATCCCGTATCAGGGACGTTGTCTCAATCCAGTTCTAAACACGGACCCGGATTGCAAACACAGTTTTACCCGCTGCCTTTCCCCTGTCTTAGCCCCAGGTTCTCCAAAGCTCCCAAGTCCTCCCCTCCCTCACTCATCCCCCCAGGATTCCCAGCCCTCCCCTCCCCCACATCTCCAGGCCCACAGGATCCACAGGACTCACGGGTCTGGTTGGAGATCTTGGGCAAAAAGAGACTTCCAGAAGGCTCAAAGTCAGGCCTAACTAACCGCAGGGGCGTCAGAGTTGTGCTGAAGATAGGTGAGAGGCAAGCAACAAGCTCAAAGCAAGGACAGGGGACTCACCAGGACAGCTAGCTAGCAGTGGACACCACAGGTGATGGGCAGCAGTGAATAGCATTCAGATCCTCCCAGACCGAGCCCTGGCCCCAAGACTATATTTAGCTGCCCTGCCTCTGCCTCCCATCATTTCTGGAAGCCGTTCTAAAAGTGAAGGCTGAGTGGTCAGGGAACAAGCAACACATGTCAAGGCCACCTGTCCTGGCCCATCCAACTGTCCCCTCCCCTGCCCAGTATGAAGCCAGAGCTCAGAGCCAGCAGGAGACATGGCCTCTCCATACCAGAGAGAAGAGACTGGTCTGCCCTTTCTCCCCCACCTCTACTTCCATAATCTCCAGCTTCCCCCTTCCCCAAGTGTGGCCCCTCCCCAGCTTGTCACCCACATATTTCCCAAGCTTATAGCTCTCAAAGTCACACTAACAGTAATATCTCCCCGTGCAGGGGCACAGGACCTCACCCCCCCCCCCCCCACCACCACCACCACCACCACCACCCTGAAAGGTTTTCCTCCTCCAGAGCTGAAGGAAGAGTCTTTTTTCTGTCTCTCCAGAGCTCAGCACAAGCCCGGGGACAGAGTTGGCCTCCTTAAATGCTTGAAAAATAAATAATAGAGTGACCATTGACTAAATGAATGAACTGAATCCAGAGCCTACAGCCCAGAAGTAGATTCTGCCCTGGGAGCCTGAGGCCTTCCTGTATTCTCATCCTTGAAATTTGTTTAAATTGCATTCAGAATAAAAGCCAAAGTCCTCACTGTGGCCTACAACTCTGCCCAGTTGACCCCATTAATCTCTCACCCCTCACCCGCTGCTCGCCCGGCCTTGGCCTTTGCACTTGCCATCCCCTTCGTCTGGGAAACTCAAACCATTCCCTCCCTGTCCTCACTCAGATCTTCAGCCCATGTCACCTTTTCAGTGAGACTTTTCCTGGCTCCCCAGTTTTAAATCTTACATCTTCCTTCCCTGCTTTCCCTCATAACATGTATCACCCTCTGACATGCAATATATTTAACTTGTTGGTTTTTTGTCTGTCTCCTCCTACCAGAATATAACTGCTTGTCTCCAACTTAAAGTGTGAGGCACAGCCCTGGCCAGTTTGGCTCAGGGGTTAGAGCGTCTGCCCACAGACCAAAGATTCGTGGGTTCAATTCTGGCCAAGGGCACGGACCTCGGTTGTGGTTCGTTCCGGCCCTGGTTGGAATTGTGCAGGAGGCAACCAATTGATGTGTCTCTCTCACATAGATGTTTCTCTCTCTCTGTCTCCCCTCCCACACACACACCCCTTCCACTTTATCTAGAGATAAATGGAAAAAATATCCTCGGGTAAGAATTAATTAATTAAGTGTGTGGCACACAGCAGGTGCTCAATAAATACCCAACAAAGGAATCAAGTCCTGGCCAGTTTGGCTCAGTGGTTAGAGCGTCACCCTGCGGTCCAGAGAGTCCTGGGTTTGGTTCCCACTAAGGGCACATGCCTCAGTTGCAGTTTGTCCCCAGCCCTGGTTGGGTCGCGTGGGTGGCAACCACTCGATGTGTCCCTTTCCCTTCAATGTTTCTCTCTCTCTCTCTCTCCCTCCCACTCTATCTGAACAAAAAAAAAGGAAAAATGTCCTCGAGTGAGGATAAAAAAAAAAAAAAAGGCATCAACACACAAACTCTTCTGGCCTTCGTTCCATTTTCTCTCAGCCTTTACCGGGATTTGCTCTTTCTCCCTCAACCACTCTTTCTCTCTCTCAGAAATTCTGTTTCTGTTTAGTCTCTTTATTTTCCCCTTGGACTCTCTCTTTGCCTTTCTCTTGGGTTTTTAATATTCATTTTATCCCAAATGTGCACACAAGGTGTTCTGGATCAGAGACAGACTTCTCATTAAATACCTTACAGTAAGTAGTCAATGTTTGGGCCCCCCTGTGCCCTAGGATGATGCAATGAGAGCCAGGTCCATTGTCCTGTGAGAGTAGCCAGACACCCCATAGGTGAGCAACAAGACTTATTTTTCCTGCTTATAAAGGGGAAGAAGGCCTCTGACCCCTTCCTCTCCTTAAAGGTCTTCTTACTCCAACTCTTTGGCAGGTAAATAAATCTCCCCAGGAGTCAGATGGCTCCTTGCACATCTTGAATTTTATGACAAGTCTGCAAGTTCTGGATTTGTCTTTAAGCTGTGGGCTCATATCTTCTTCTTTAAAAAAAATTATAATTTTTTATTTTATCCTCACTCGAGGACATTCTTCCACTTTTTGTTCAGATAGAGTGAGAGGGAGAGAGAGGGAGGGAAGAAGAGAGAGAGAGAGAGAGAGAGAGAGAGAGAGAAACATCGACATGAAAGGGACACATCAAGTGGTTGCCACCCGCACTACCCAACCAGGGCTGGGGACAAACTGCAACCGAGGTACGTGCCCTTAGCGGGAACCTCCAAACCCCCATCTCTCTGGACCGCAGGCTGATGCTCTAACCACTGAGCAAAACTGGCCAGGGCTAATTTTTTTTTTTTTTTTATGTGAGAGAGGAAGGGAGAGGGAGAGCGAGAAACATCTCATTGCACCAGCGACATTTTGGTGCATGGCAGGATGCCCAACCAACTGAGCCACACCAACCAGGGTGGGCTCATTTCTTCTTGAATGCCTGAAGCTTTTGCATGTTGCATGCTGGCCTTCTTAGGAAGCTACTCCAGGCTTCCTGGCACCTAGTGTAATAACTCCATTCTGACCCTCAGTTACTGCACATACACACCCTGAAAGACTCATTTTTTTGTAAACATAAGGGCCTTGAGAAACCCAAAAGAAGACTATAAAGATAAAGGGTTAATAATGGCCTTGGGAAACTCAGAGGAACCATGAGAAAAAAGAGATTAATGGTTGCCCTGGCCTCTGACAGCTGCTCTCACCCCCTTTCTATCAGGTCCCCTCCTTAACGGTGCCAAAAGCAGCACCAAGAATGTAGTTTTTTTCTCAATAGTTTGTGTCTATATAAGCAGGCAACAAAGAAGCCTCGGGGCTGTCTATTTGGGGAGAGCCCCCCTTCGGCACACCAGTGTACTAAAGTGCTCCTTTACAACTTGGCTGTGCATTTCTGGTCATCTCGCTGACACCTTACAACATTTGGAGGCCCCAGTGACATCCCTGGTACTTCATGGCATGAGGGCATAGACGCCTAGGATGAATGGCCTCTCCTGGTCCAGCCACTGGATACCTGTAGTTCTTTAGGGGGAGTACCCCTTGAGACGTTCCAGGGCCCCAAAGATCCTGCTTAGGTTTCCAATGAGCGGCTGGGAGATGCCAAGATTTAAGGAGCCCTGATAAAAAGCCTCCGGAGGTAGGTTCAGGGTGATTGGTCTTTCTGGGAGAGAGTGAGAGGGCCGGATGCAGCTTACTCTCCTCTCCGGGATCCCCCTAAGACGTTAGGTGGGGTTTATTCTGTTCCTACTGGATAAGACATTTTCCTTGGCCTGCCGCTGGGGCGGAAGGGGAGTCTGATCACTTCCCAGGAACTTCTGATGTGTGAATGTGACTGTGTGAATGTAATTGTGTGTGAGTGACCGTGCTCCACGACATTTGTTACGGAGCCTGTATAAGTCCTTACCTGTGGTCCCGTGATGACCTCATAAAGCTAAGGGCAGTCTGGCTGGTTTGGCTCAACAGTTAGAGCATCGGCCTGCGGTCCAGAGAGACCCGGGTTCGGTTCCCACTGAGGGCACGTACCTCGGTTGCAGTTTGTCCCTGGCCCTGGTTGGTCGTGCAGGTGGCAGCCACTCGATGTGTCCCTTTCACATCGATGTCTCTCTCTCTCTCTCTCCCTCTCTTCCTGTCTCTCCCTCCCACTCTGTCTGAACAAAAAATGGAAAATTGTCCTCGGGTGAGGATGAAAAAAAAGCTAAGGGCAGTATCAGATTCTTGGGGACATTCTGGTCTCCACCTGCGAACCTGATTCATGCCGGGGGGGTTATACTGGCCTGCCGATGCCAAGAGGCGTCTAAATCTCCATGAAGGAAACGTCCAGGTAGACAAAGCAAAAAGTTTCTGTCTTATGTGTCTTCCCTTGTTTTTGTCCTCGTTCTCCTCCCTACTGTGTCTCCCTCAATTTTGTTACAGTTAGTCTAATCATGGATAACAGCCCTAGTGCCCAGAAGACCTCATTGGGTTGCATAGTAAACATTCTTAGAGAAGGATTTGAGGAAGGTTCTGATTAGGGCACAAAAATACTAAAGGATGCCCTGGCCGGTTTGGTTCAGTGGTTAGAGCGTCGGCCTGCGGTCCTGAGAGACCCGGGTTCAGTTCCCGCTAAGGGCGCGTACCTCGGTTGCAGTTTGTCCTCGGGTGAGAATAAAAAATAAAAAAAATTTAAAAAAAATACTAAAGGAAAATTAAGGACCTTCTGTGAATTAAATTGACCCACATTCGGGGTGGGCTGGCCTGACATGGGATCCTTTAACCCTGAGTTAGTGCAGGCAGTTTGGAATCAGGTCACAGGGGAGCCACGACACCCGGACCATTCCCCTTTACTCATCAATAGCTTGATTTAATGAGACATCCACCCCCATAGTTAAAGAGCCATGCCCTCCGGACCAGGGCACAAATACTAGTAGTGGGCCGCCAACTGGGCCCCAAGAGAAACCTGGGAAAAGGTAGGGCAGTGCCTGCGAGGCAGAGATACAGCAAAAGGCCTGAACAGGGTTCCGGCACAAACATTTACTCTTTGGTCCCTAATTAAAAATTGCCTTAATCCAGTGCAGGAGACTAATAAGGTAGAGAAACAGGGTGTGGTAAAAAAAAACTTGGCAAAAGCCAAGAAAGGGGGAGTCCTTAAAGACTCCCCCACTGCCTTCCCTCCAGCTGTGATTAATATCTGTGCTTTAAAAGCCTGGAAAGAGCTCCCAACAAAAGGAGAGAATTCACTAGATCTTACATCCATCAGACAAGGACCTGAAGAGCCATATCAAGATTTTGTAGCTCGGTTGCTACAGTAGGCAGTTAACAGAATAATAAATGATTCAGGGGCCGGCACATCAATAGTTAAACAGCTTGCCTATGAGAATGCTAGTAAGCCCTGCAGAGAGGCGCAGAGCCCTCACCACAAAGACAACCACTTGACCCCAGCAAGGAAAAGGCGGGCAGGGCCAGCCCCAGCCCCGTCATACAGTAGGGGAGATGTCTGTCACCCCTGCTCAGGTGTTCCAACCGGGGTGGAAACCAGAACTGCATTCTGGGATCTCAGGGAGTGCAGGACTGGACCTCTGCCCCACCGCCCGATAGGTATTAACACCAGAGATGGGGCCACAAGCTATTCCAACAGGGGTCTATGGGCCACTACCTAATGGAACAGGAGGTTTAATCTTAGGAAAGAGTAGTCTCACTATAAAAATGTTCCAAGTGTTACCTAAGAGTTATTCATTCTGATTATTTGGGGGAAATAAAAGTTATGGCCCAAACCACTAAAATCGAGTTTTACCTGAAACTAGGGTAGCACAAATTGTAATTTTACCGCATCAGGCGGCTGGAAAAGTGCTATCAAGGGAATGGCGGGGAGAGGGAAGATTCGGCCCCACAGACGGAGCCTACTGGGCACAGCTAATTACCCAAGGTCGCTGGAAATAGAGCTCAGTTTGAATAGAAAGAAATTTAAAGATATTTTAGGTATAGGAGCAGATGTTTCTATGGCCAATTTACAAGAAATATGACAGGTTTCTAGGCCCCAACAAAGTGCACAGTTTATCAAATGGACAGATTCTAAGGGAAACACTAGATATTTTTTAATCCTATATGTTAGATTATTTGCCTGTTAATCTATAGGGATGGAACCCCATCCTTCCACCTCCTCAGAGGAGGCGAAACTCCCCCACGCACCAGGGCCGCAACACACAAATGGCTGCGGCAGATGTACTGAGAAGAGGGAGTGGCTGGAAAGGGGCTGTCCCTGCCGGTGGGCCACTGTGCACATCCCACGTGGTGCAGAGTTCCCCGCCGTGCCTCAGGACCAGGGTCCAATGTGGAGAGCCCCTTATCCTGGGAAACAGGAGTGGGGGGTGGCAGGCAGGCGCGCAGGCACTCACCCAGAGGCCGCAGGGGCCTACAGGGTTCCCCAGGGAAGGCGGCCAGGCCACAGAAGGGGCATGTTCTTTCAGTGCCAGCCAGGAGGACCCGCGGGTTTGGCGACAATGAGCGCAACAACGTAGGTTTCCTATGGAGCTGTTAACTTTAGGAAGTTGGGCGCAGGTGCAAAAGGCTCTTAGAGAGAGTTGAAAAACACTCTGCCCTGCATAAATATGTGCACTAGGATAACGCTTCCCTTTCCTGCATCCTTTTGAAAACCTGGGGTCAGAGAAAATTTTCCCATCACTCGGCCCACGGTGGGACCCAAATACTGCCAGGGAGGGCTTCCTTAGACACTTTTCACCATGTTCTCCTGTTAGGCCTAAAGGCCCAATTGGTTAAAATAGCTCAAAATAAATATAATGATAAAGACACCCCTAGGGAAAAACAAAATAATAGAGTAGCAAAAATAATAACAGCCTTAGGGGAAACAGGGCCCATAGAAAAGGATCACCCTAGAAAGGAAAACAAAGAAGAGTCAGGACAGCAAGCCTAGGTCCCGATTAGGGATAAAAAAGACAAGGACAAAGTCAGGTATAGAGAAACAAAATAAAAAGCCATCCTTAACTTAGAAAAATGACAGGGCTTCCAACTGAGCCCTCCAGAGCCCAAAATAATATAAGACAATAGGGGACAAATTAGTTAGTTTCCCAGTAGATACTGGTGCAGCAGACTCAGTCCTGACCAAGCCAACGAGGCCCTAACCTACCTCTGGACTTCAAAGAGAACTATAGACCTTGGGGAAAATACTGTGACTCATTCATTTCTGGTCCTGCCAGAGTGCCATACCTGCTACTCAGACATGATCTCCTCCAGAGATCATTCAATTGCTGGCCACTGCCACTCCAGGCCAGCCCTCGCATCAAGTTCCACAAGACATTGGCCATCAATCCTGCCAGCCTGCCTCCAGACGATGACCCGGAGAAACCTCTGCAGGACTGCCTGGAGGTAATCGACATGGTGCAGATGGCCTTCCCAGACCTCAAGGATGTCCCACTGCCATCATTATTATATGAGGTATGGGTCACCGATGGACAGGAATAGCTATTTCCAGGGAAAAAAATTAGATATGCCAGAGCAACAATAATAACTCTGGATTGTGTCATCTGGTCATAGTCATTAAGTAGGGAAACTTCAGCCCAATGGGCTGAACTCATAGCCCTAATCCAGGCTCTCTAATGGAACAAGGAAGATCTGCTGCAGATCAGAAAGCTTAAGAGGCAGACCTAAAACCAGTGGGGCCTCTCCAGAGACACTAGGTCAAAAAATGACTTAGCCAAACAAAAGCAGCCATAAAAAAATCAATAGATAGTAGACACTGCCTGATGGGAAGTTGTTAGTCCCAGAGGCTCTGGGACTAGTCAACCAGCTGCACCAGCCCACCCACTTAGGTTACACCAAGCTCACTGAACTCCGGAGAGGCTCTCAGGCTCATGTCAGGGGAGGGACTAGAAAAGTCACAGAAGGTCTATCAACAAGCTGGGAAAAGATTATAAAGAGGAAAAAACATTTTTAAAGGATTATACAGAGGAAATTAAAAAATAAAAAAAGGAAACATGCATATTACAGGAAAACAAGACATTAAAAATATACTCAGAAAGGGAAAAAAAGTAGGACACTGAGAGAGGGAGAGCTTGCCCCTGATAGTAAAATAACAGTCTAAGATGTAATAAAGGGAGTAACAGATTTAGGCTACTTCTGACCCTTAGATCAGACAACAGCCCCACCTTTGTACCGAAGATATCACAGGATATCTCTAAGGGATTAAATATGAATTAAAAACTCCATTATGCTTACCACCCATAGAGTTCCAGGCATGTAGAGCACATAAACAGGACCTTAAAGGAAATCTTAACCAAAGTTACTTTAGAAACCAGTAAAAACTGGACCACTCTGCTCCCCCTCGCCCTCCCCAGTTCTTGCAGGCCCTGTAGTCTGCCCAAAAGGCCATCCATAAACACATCTGTGATGCCCTGCCTATGCCCACCTCGGACCCTGTGCCCCCTTTCCAGCCCAGGGACTCGATGTGGGTAAAAAAATTCACCACCCAGGGACTAACTCCAGCCTGGAAGAGACCATACACTGTCATCCTGCCTGCACCAACGGCTGTCAAGGTCAACGACATCCCCGTCTGTCTGCACCGTTCCTGGCTAAAGATGGAAATAACAAAATAGACGGTCCAGGCCTCTCCAGATCCTTTAAAAATAAGACTCTCACATTTATCAAGACTCTAATTTTTCTGGTCATAACTGTTCAGGGAAATCTTTATAGATCTAAAAACTTATTGAGGGGGGTCTTAAAAAATGTCACCACAAAGGGGATAAAAAAAGCCTATATTCAATCTCAACCTATGTGACCTCATTAGAGGCACCATAGGCACAGATAATATTATTAAAAATTGATGTCATATAGAAGGACCCCTACCCTGGGGTTATGGGACATCTATGTGAAAATGGGGACTTCAAGGGGTAGGAATCTATATATGCTCAGGGAGCGATACAGTCAGCACAAGTTGCTTAAATTCAAATAAATACTTTTGTCCATCTTGGGGTTGTAAACTATATATATATTACTAAGGGCTATCTGAGAAACAAAGACCCTCATATAGCCAGACCTTTATTAGGCCACAGGAAGGACATAGGGGCTGACTGCTGATTATGCCTAAATTTGGGGCCACCTTATTATATAGGGCCAGGCCTCTCCAAGGCAATTTTCCAGGCCCCAAATGCTGACAACTATACATGGGACCAGCCCAAGTTAACTTTGGGGGATATCCAAGGGCAAGGGACTTGCATACTCCCACCTAAATATAACCTCCAACAATACAAAACAGGCAAGGTTTAGATCTCCTTTTCCTCAAACAGGGAGGACTCTGTGTGGCACTAGGCAAAACCTGCTATTTTTATTTTTATTTATTTATTTTATCCTCACCCGAGGACATTTTTCCATTTTTTGTTCAGGTAGAGTGGGGGGAGAGAGAGGAACAGAGAGAGAGAGAGAAACATCGATGTGAAAAGGACACATCGAGCGGCTGCCACCTGCACAACCGACCAGGGCCAGGGACAAACTGCAACCGAGGTACATGCCCTTGGCGGGAACCGAACCCGGGTCTCTCCCCACCGCAGGCCGATGCTCTAACCGCTGAGCCAAACCGGCCAGGCCATTTTTCCATTTTTTGTTCAGGTAGAGTGGGGGGGGGGAGAGAGGAACAGAGAGAGAGAGAGAAACATCGATGTGAAAAGGACACATCGAGCGGCTGCCACCTGCACAACCGACCAGGGCCGGGGACAAACTGCAACCGAGGTACATGCCCTTAGCAGGAACCGAACCCGGGTCTCTCAGGACCACAGGCCGACGCTCTAACCGCTGAGCCAAACCGGCCAGGGCAAAACCTGCTATTTTTATGCCAATAATTCAAAAATAATACAGAGACAAAATTTATATCCTTAATTTAAAAAAAAAAAAGTTCAATGATTTGACATATACATAAAACCAGTGGGGATATAATAACTCCATTCTGAACCCAGTTACTGTACATACACACCCTGGCAGATTATTTTTTTTATAAACATAAGGGCCTTGAAAAAAAAAAAAAAAAAAAACTATAAAGATAAAGGGTTAATGATGGCTTTGGGAAACTCAGAAAAAAGATAAGAAAAAAAAAATTAATGGTCGCCCTGACCTCCAACAGCTGCTCTCACCCCCCTTCTATCAGTTCCCTCCCTTAACAGTGCCAAAGCAACACCAAGAAGGTAGGGGTTTTTTCTGAATAATTTGTGTCTATATAAACAAACAACAAAAAAGGCTCAGGGCTGTCGATTTGGGGAGAGCCCCCCTTCAGCCCGCCAATGTAATAAAGCGCTCCTTTACAATTCAGCTGTGCGTCTCTGGTTATCTCGCTGACACCTTACAACACTAGGAACTTTGTTCAGGCTATAATCATTTGGGCCTCTCAGGAAGAGATAAAGAGTTTTTGTTGTTGTTGTTTTGAATTGGAACAATTAACTATACAAATTACTCCAGATTTAATTCTCATGATATGTGAGCAGCTTCAGGAAGCTAAGGCTTTTTACTAGAACCCTGAGAAATTCAGAGAAGTTTGACTTCCCCACGGTATCTCTACGTCTCTGATTTTCTCTGCCATTTTTGGTGGCTCAGATTTAGCCTTGGGTTGGCAAACAGGAGGGGGTTGGAGATAAGAGCATATCTAGAGCTAAACTCTGAAACCACAAGCCAATTCACTTTGGCTCAAAATAGTCAACCCAAAGGTGGATCTCACCTGTCATTTTTTTCTGCTGCCATGCTGGAACTGAAGGTTTTGGACAATAGGATTGGGAACCCAGGACAGGGAGGTGACAACTCATTCCCTCTCTGTAGATGGGCCAGGTCTGAACCATGGAAGGGACATTGATTGTCTACAACAGGTTGGAGGACAAGAAGGGGCCAGAAATCATATCTAGGGAAGGAGATGAGGAAAAGTGTTGCTGACCCTAAGGCAGAGCTAGCGTCCACAGAGCTCAGAGGAGACAGATTTTAGCTTGTCCTAAGGGAGAGTTTCCCAAGAGCCAGCAGTGGTTCTCAACCTTCTAATGCCGCAACCCTTTAATACAGTTCCTCATGTTGTGGTGATCCTCAACCATAAAATTATTTTTGTTGCTATTTCATAACTGTAATTTTGCTACTCTATGTCTTAGACGACCCCTGTGAAAGGGTCGTTCGGCCCCCAGAGGGGTTGCGACCCACAGGTTGAGAACCGCTGAGCTAGAGTGATAAGTGCAGCAAGAGATGAGAGCTGCTTGTACTGGATAAATGCAAAAGCCAGAAATCCCCAATCAGGACCACTGCAGAAGCAGGTCTTGAATGCTGACATCACGAGCTCAGGAAAATCACCTACCTCTCTGGGCCTCAGCCTCTTCAGCTACAATATAAGGATAAGGAGGATAATAATACCAGCCCTGGGTGGTCATGAGAATTAAACTAGACAATATAAATAAACACCAGGAGCTGACTAGGTGGCCGAGTGGTTAAGGCGGTGGACTGCTAAATAAACACCGGGATGGGATGGTGTGCTGGTACCAAAGTGCTTAGGAAGCAGTGACTGCCACTGCTAGATTAGCTCTTCCCTTGTGTGTGACCTTGGACAAGTGACTTAACATAGCTTTCTCATCTGAAAAAATAAGGATTAGTATCAAAGCTAATTTGTGTAAAGCTCTTAGAACAAGGCCAAGTCCATAGGAAATGTTCACTAAATGTTGGCTATTGATATTACAATTATTATTACTAATTGTGCCAATGAATCTTCTCTACAACCCTGTAAGGTCAACAACATCCTCCCCACTTCACAGATCGGGAAACTGAGGCTCAAAAACTTTAATAATGACAAAGCCACCTACTATGTGTCAGGCCTGTTCCAAGCACTTACCATTCTTGATCCACTTATAATCTCATATCTTCACTTGTGACCTCATGACCTCATTATTCCTATCTTACAGGGAGGCCATGAGATGCAGAGTGACTTGCCCAGTGTCCTGGAAGTCTGTGGTCCTTCTGGCCCCAGAAGGAGCAATCTGACTCCAGCAATGAAAGGGTTACTTTTGTTGGGTAGAGGGTCATGCCCAGGAAGCATCTTACCACCAACTGCTCTGGCTCTAGACCAGTGGGCAAGGATGGGCCCGAGGTAAGACTGGAGGTTCTTTCTTGCCAGGGTTCAAAGCTCAGACCAGAGACTTCCCCCAGAAAAGGGGGGCAAGGGAGCAATGACTACCAAGGCTTCCCAGAGAGAAGCCCAAGGCTTCTAGTCTCCACCTTCCCAGGGCAAAACCACCTGGCAGTCCCCACCCTGGGGGACCCTGGGCAACTTACTGACCTCTTCAGTGAGGTGATTATATTTATGACACAGGATGCATACCCCAGAGAGGGGCTGTGACCTCCCTAAGTCACACAGCTTAGAGGCAGAGGGTCTGAGAATCAAATCTGAGTGGGTCTGACAACCCTAACTTCCTGCCTTTCCCACTATTTCACAATCTTCTGAATGTGCATTATAATTTTTAGAGCATTCTGCAAAGAGGAGGAAGTTAATGTTATCATTACTATTATTGCAATATCTGCCCTCCTAAGGGTGTTTGTGGACAGTCTGGAGGAGGCATAAATTTCCATATACATAATCTCTCCAAGCAATTTGTCAACTTTTGAGGACAGACACTGGGACTTTAAGATGGTGGTTGGAACCTAGGCCTAGGAGTCAGATGAACATGGTGCAATCTGTTTTCTTAGATATTACCCATGTAAGCTTCCAGGTAACTTCTGAATACCTGTTTTCTCCTCTGTAAGGTGGGATAAATACACATACCTCATGGAGTTATTGGGAGAATTAAATGAGATTATGAATGTTAAGTGCTTAGGACAGTGCCTGGAACATAATAAATTCACAAAATGAAAGCTGCTTTTACTATTATTTGTCTCCCACCATCATGGAGTTGGGCATCTAGTAGATCTTCAATATCTATTTGCAGAATAAGATACGTTCTTCAAAAAACTTGTGTTGTTCTGAGTTCAGAGTCTACAGTGTTCTCACAGAGCATTGGCACCTATCAAAAGGTATAACTTGTTCCCACTGAGTTCCAGCCTGAAGCCACTGTAGGAGGCTTCCAGCTCCAGGAGAGGAACAGCTGTGTGTCCCTGGCTCTTTGTCCGTTACCTCCGTGCGACATCACACCAAAGTGTTAGCACTTGCTCTGAGGTGAGGTCAGGTGAAAACACAGTCAGGTTCTCCCATGTCTCAGTCTGCATATGTGAGCAGGAATGTGACTGGGATCGGATGCCAAGGGCAAGCTGGCCCAGAAGAAAGGCTCCTGGGTGGTGATATGCAGGAATAACAGAAGAGGTGCAGTGTCACAGTGGTGTGTCCTTAGCCCCCTCGTCCCCAGAAAGCCAAGTATGAGAAGCCCACCCTCTCCTCCTAATCATGACACACACTCCCCCAGGTGCAATTTCCTGCAGCCCCAAAGGTTCGGTTGAAATGTATTACATTGGTTTTACTTAAAGCTAAGGTCACCTCATCCAAACAAGGGTTCAAGTGATGTAGTCAATGGCCATGTGGCCAAGGGGACTCTACTCTGTGCAGGGGATAAACTGGACAGTTGTTTTTAAAATTCTATGGCTCAAACACACAAATCTTCTAAGAATCTACCAAATGTGAAAAGAGCAGGTTTCTATGATTCTAGATTCTAGGGTTCTTTTGTCATCGCATAGACTTATCAAGGCTGAGTCTGTGCCAAGCCCTGTGCTGGGTGCTGTGGACCAGAAAGGGGCCTCAAGGAGCTCAATCCGGTGGGGAATGCAGAGCGAATAGACACACTGTGTGATAGACACTGCAGCAGAGGCATAGTAGGGGCATCCTGTGGGCATGGCCAAGCAATAATTCATTTTGCACAGAGGACAGAAAAATCAACAGGAAAGACTAGACAGAGGACAGACAGAGAAGCCTAGACAGACAAGCTATATGATCCCCCTCAGGTACATGACCTTGGGCAAGTCCTTCAACTTCTCTGAGCCTCAGTCTTCTCATTTATAAAATGAAGCTACTAATCCCTATTCCAAAAGGGATTGTTGTAAGGCTTAGAAATAATGCACGTGAAAGACTACAGCCTAAAGAGGGACTACAATGTCTGTTTCTTACAAAAAATGACTTTTTTACATTTCTCTTTTTTTTTTTTTTTTTATCCTCACCCGAGGACATTTTTCCATTTTTTGTACAGATAGAGTGGGAGGGAGAGAGAAGAAGAGAGAGAGGGGAAACATCGATGTGAAAGGGACACATCGAGTGGCTGCCACCCGCACGACCAACCAGGGCCGGGGACAAACTGCAACCCAGGTACGTGCCCTTAGCGGGAACCGAACCCGGGTCTCCCCGGACCGCAGGCCGACGCTCTAACCGCTGAGCCAAACCGGCCAGGGCTTACATTTCTCTTTTTAAATATGTTGTTACTGAATTTTAGACAGAAAGAAACATCAATGTGAAAGAGAAATATAGATCGGCTGCCTCCTGCCCACTCCCTACTGGGGATCAAGCTCACAACCCAGGCAAGTGCCGACTGGGAATCGAACCAACGACCTTTCGGTACATGGGACGACGCTCAGTCAACTGAGCCACACCAGCCAGGGCAAAAAGTGACTCTTGATGAACTCTGGAGTACAGGCAGAAACCCACAAAGCAGACCAGGAAGGAAAAAGAGCCAAGCAGGGAGCAAGTACCCTGCAAGTACCACATGTGCAGAGGGCTAGAGGACAACATGGTAGAAGGTGATGCTGAGGAGGTAGGCAAAGGCCTTAAGGCCAAGCCAAGGAGCTTGGACTTGATTCTGAGACACAGACTCATAGCAGATTTCTGAGCAGGGCAGGGACAGGATCGATGTGTGGGCTAGGAAGATGTAGCCTTCTGGCCACAGTGCACAAGATGAGAGATTCTGAAAGGACAAAGACCAGCGAACAGACACAATAATAAACAGCCATGAGCCAGGGAACACTGGCTGTTGGACCACAAATGCCACCCATGGTGAGGACGTTAGCACATAGTACTACCCAGCCCATGTGGGGCAACACATACAAGGATGGGGAGCAGGGCCTGCTACCCTTCTGGAAGCTGTTACATACAACATGCTGCAGGTAACAAAGCTTCATTCAGCAAATCTTCACTGAGCATCTACTGTGTACCAGGCAATCTTGAAGCTGGGTATTCAGCAATGAAAAAGACAATGTCCCTGCACTCATGAAACTCAGTCTGGTGGGGAGGTGGCTGCCAAATAAATGTATAATATGTCAGGATCACATCACTGGAAAGAATGGTGATTGTTACAGCCCAGGTGAAACGGAAACATGAAGGACTCCCAATACCCACCTAGGAAGGAGAGCCAGAATTCAAACTAACCACAGTCCTGCTCTTGGAAGCTGCCTCTCTTTGAAGAAAGGCACACCTTACAGTTCCTAGTATTCTCCCTTGAGCCACTGGGCCCATTCACTCATTATTGATTCCACAAGAATTTATTGAGCACTTACTATAGGCCAAGCATTGTTCTGGATGCTGTGGCTGTAACAATGATGTGGACAGGCATGATTTACAGGCTGACGGGGAAGATTGGTGCTAAATAAATAGAGTTAGTTGCAATTTATTCACAATTGCTATGAAAACTACAAATAGGTAGCAGGTGATATTAACTACTCTGAGAGGGATTCCAAGCCTGGTCCCCCTGAGAAAGTGACATTTAACTTGAGACCTAAAGTCTCGAGAGTTTGTCGAGCAAAGAGTGAGGGAACAGATTTCCGGGTTGAGGGAACAACTTATAGAAGCCAAGGAGCCTGGCACGTTTGAGGAACTGAGAGGCCAGTGTGGTTGGAACTCAAGATGGAGGGAGAGCAGGAAGTGGTGCAAGACAAGGCTGGTGAGGTCCACAGGGCCAGACCAATGGGGCCTTCCCAGCCACGTCAAGAGCAAGTTAAGGACTCTTGGCAAAGCTTGGGCTCCAATCCCCAAGCTTTCACCTGTTCTTCTGGGTCAAGCCCCTTGGGCCCAGAGTAACTTTCCACCCATGACTTCCCACCCCACTTCCACCCCCATCGAGAATTTTCTCAACCATTACAAATGTCTTGTCATCACTTCCCAAGAAATTCCACTCCTGGGACCAAATCCTGGATCTCCCAGGAAGCATTTGGCAAGGTTTCAGGAGCCATCAGGTAGCCCATGTCATGTTGGAATGTTTACTAAATGGATGAGCTTTATTTCCATTTTACAGATAAAGAAACTGAGGCTGAGATAAAGCACACACAGCTCTTCTTCGCCCCTCTTTTACACCTCATTTCCCTCCACTATATGGAATTTGGGGAGCTACAAGGTTCTGGCTGTTAGAATTCTGCTTCTAAGGTCCTCTAACATGTGAGAGAGGATACTAAGGTTCAGAGAAAGAGATTTCAGGGCTCTAGAATTCCAAGATTCTAAGCCTTGGCACTCCAGTAAACTGAGTTGCTGGTCTGTGCTAGCTAATGCAAGCCTGGAGTCACAGGCACCACCCACGAGCCCCTCCCTCTCCCGTCTGGTCTCCGGTCCCTCAGCCCCCTGCCAAGGGACTGACACCTGAGGCCTGGGGGGGAAGTTTAGGATGACCTAACCTACGCTCAAGGGCAATGGGCTGGGGCTGAGGCGAGTCGGAGGCGTGGAGCTACAGGTTCCGCCCCAGAGCAGACTTCCTGGTTGGTGGATACCCCAGTGAGCCACAGCGGTGGCAGGGAACCCCGGAACCATGGGGTGCACGCGCGACGCCATCCTGGATGCGCTGGAGGACCTAACCACCGACGAGCTCAAGAAGTTCAAGCTGAAGCTGCTTTCAGTGCCCTTGCGCGAGGGCTATGGGCGCATCCCGCGGGGGGCACTGTTGCCCATGGATGCTGTGGACCTCACGGACAAGCTCGTCAGCTACTACCTGGAGGCGTATGCCGCCGAGCTCACTGCCCTCTTGCTGCGCGACATGGGCATGCAGGAGACCGCGGAACGGCTGCAGAAAGCGAGCCAGGGTGAGCGAGCCCCCTCCCGGATCCCCTCACCTACTCCCAACCTCCAAACCCCAACCTGAACATTTGCCCCTTGGGCTCTTTCGCTTTCTGTTCCTCCTACCCTGTAATAAAACTTCTACTGGGAGGGGAGGCTTCCCACCCTTGGTCCTGATTGGCTTCCTGACCAAGGGGCCCCTGACCCCAGAGAGCCTGGAGATTAATAGAAAAGGACCACTAATTTCCTTATAGGTCCTGGAGCTGCACCAGCAGGGTTCAAGTCTCCTCCCCAGATGGCAGCCAAGTCAGGTGAGGCCTTCACACCACACCCAAACTCACCTGCCTGGGCACTTCATCAGCCCCACCCACCACACCCCTGCACACTGTCCCCGCAGCCAGGAGCACCAGGAGAGCGCAAGGCTGGGCCCACCCTTCCCACTCACCCACCTACTCACACACCCTTTTGGGCCAAGCCTAGTTGTGAGGAGAAAGGGAGACAAAAGTTATATTCATCCCACATCTGGAGTCCATGGGCTGCCCACCCTGAGCCCCACCCCTTAGGGTGCATTCAGAGCAATGTCTGAAGAAAGCAGTGTTCAGCAGGAACAAGCCCCAGCTCCCACCCTGGGTACCAGCTCATCTGCTCTACCCCCTTCTTCCCCCAGCACCGCACTTTATGGACCAGCACAGGGAAGCCCTCATTAAGCGGGTCACAGACGTGGATGGGGTGCTGGATGCCCTGTACCAGAAGGTCCTGACAGAGGAGCAGTACCAGGCAGTGCGGGCAGAGGCCACCAATCCAGCGAAGATGAGGAAGCTTTACAGCTTCGCTCCAGCCTGGAACCTGACCTGCAAAGATCTGCTCCTTCAGGCCCTGAAGGACACTCAACCCTACTTGGTGGACGACCTGGAAAAGAGCTGAGGCAGCAACTGCAACTACCATGGGTTGTATATGCTGGATTTTTATACACAGTATATTAAAAATCCACTTGTACTTGTGTGGACTGTTTCTACTTCCAGCCTGGAAGCACTTGCAGAGCTAAGCTATGTATCTAAACGCCACAGAGATTTAGGTCAAGCACTACTCCCCTGCCTTTCCTGGAGCACAACAGGCTCCCCAAACACTTCATCCTTCCTGCCTAGTCACCATGGTGCATATTCCTTCATTCACCATTTAGTGGCTCCTCCCTGTAGTCTAAAAGTGAAAACAGAGGTATGTACAAAGGGTCTGGAACTGTGGGGATCCAGACTTGTCAGAAGGCATTTAACTTAGGACATTCTTTGCTAGACAGCACAGTGTCTTTTGCTTTTTCCATGGGAAAGAGAAATTGTACAATTAGAGCAATTTTCAGGGGAAGAGACACTATCATCTAAACATAGAAGACCAGCCCTGGCCGGTTTGGCTCTGCGGTTAGAGCTTCAGCCTGCAGTCCAGAGAGACCTGGGTTCAGTTCCCGCTAAGGGCACGTACCTCGCTTGCAGTTTGTCCATAGCCCCGGTGGGGTTGTGTGGGTGGCAGCCAGTCGATGTCTCTCTCTCACATCGATGTTTCTCTCTCTTCCTCCCTCTCTCCCTCCTGCTCTATCTGAAATGCAAAAATTTCCTCAAGGATAAAAAAAAAAAGTAAAATAAAATAAACATATAAGACCACAATAGCCACCAAATACAATTGGGTTCCTTCTGGCACCGATATCAGCAGGCTAAACTACTCCCTTTGCTCCCTCCCACCCCCTGGAGGCAGGGGGTTACAGCTTACACCAGGCCCAGAAAACATGCCAACCACAAAAGCAAAACTTTAGGAAATGAGTTCTAGTAGCTATTTCTTCTCATGATGGAATTAAAGGAACTATAACTACAGTTCATCCTTAAACATGGCGGGCGGTTAGGGGTGTTGACCTCCTGCAGTCTTAAATCCACATACAAAACTAGTCAGCCCTCACAAAATAAAAACAAAAATAGAAACAAACTCATAGACTGACAACTGTCAGGGGGAGGGGAATTGCAGGGCTGGGTGAAAAAGGTGAAGGGATTAAGCAGCAAAAAAAAAAAAAAAAAAAAAATCCTGGCTGGGTTGCTCAGTGGTTAGAACAGTGGTTCTCAACCTGTGGATTGCAACCCCTTTGGTGGTCAAATGACCCTTTCACAGGTCGCCTAAGACCATCAGAAAACACATTATTTCCCATGGCGATTCATAACAGTAGCAAAATTACAGTTATGAAGTAGCAACAAAAATAATTTTATGGTTGGGGGTCACAACACGAGGAACTGTATTAAAGGGTCACGGCATTAGGAAGGTTGAGAACCACTGGGTTAGAGTATAGGCCCAAGAACCAAATCGATGTGTCTCTCTCACAGGGATGTTTTTCTCTCTTCCCACCTCCCTCCTTTCCACTCTAAAAATCAATGGAAAAATATCCTCAGGTGAGGTAGAAAAGGATCAAGGGAAATAAATGGTGATGGAGAGAGACTGGAGTTTGGGTGGTGAACACACAATACAATATACAGACAATATATTATAGAACTGTATACCTGAAACCTTTATCATTTTATTAACCAATGTCACCCAATAAATTCAATAAGTTAAAAAAGGACTTCTGATCAAGATGGCAGCGTAGGTAAGCACAGTATCCATCCTCCCAAAACCACATCAAAGTTACAACTAAACTACAGAACAACCATCATTCAAAACCACCTGAAATCAAGCTGAATGGAAGTCCTACAACTACGGGATTAAAGCAGCAGTCACATGGAGATGGTAGGAGGGGCGGGGGTGGAGGGGCTGGTCCCACACCCACATGTGGCGGATAAAAATCAGGGGGACACCTTGACTGGGAAGGTCCTCCCTGAGGACACAGGGGTCCCCGTCCCACAACAGGCACTACGCTCAGGGTTCCAGTGCCAGGAAGAGAAGTCCCCATAATTTCTGGCTGGAAAAACCAGCAGGAACTGAGGCTCAGGGAAGCTGAAGTGGCTGGAGCCCCAGGCAGCTCCTTAAAGGGCCCAAGCATGGACTTATCGGACTCACTCCAAGCTCGGAGGGGAGGCAGCTCGAGGGGCGCCAGAGACATACAGGGAAGAACTGAGCTGATTGGCATTGGAGCAAGGGCTGGAGACGGGGCTTTCTCCGGGGCAAGTGTGCTGTCAGAGGCCTTTGTTCCTTTGGTGAGCCCTTCCAGGGGGGCAGCAGACAGTCCCCATATCTGGGACTCCAGCAACCTGGCTCACACTGTTGCCCCGCCCTGGTGATTCCCTGAAGCCCTGCCCCGCCCCACCCAACTTTCAGGTCCACCCAAGCTGTTGCCAGTTGCTTAACCATAGGATTGGCCTGTCTTGGATCCTGCTTCATGTTTTCCTAAATTCTTTCTAACAAGCAGCATCTGGTCTCAGCTAGCCCCATACCTCTTGTTAAGTAATACAATCACAGGGAGGCAGCCAAAATGAGGAGACAAAGAAACAGGTCCCAAATGAAAGAACAGAAAAAAATCTCCAATAAAAGTACTAAGCAAAATGGAGATCAGCAACCTAACAGATGCTGAGTTCAAAATACTGCTTATAAGGATGCTCAATGAACTTAGTGAGGGCCTCAAGAGCATTAAAAAGGACCAGTCAGAAATGAAGGAGGCACTAACTGAAATAAAGAATGAGGCACTAACTGAAATAAAGAATAATTTACACAGACTCAATAGTAGAGTAGGTAAAGCCAAGAAGCAAACCATTGATTTGGAATATAAGGAAGCAAAAAACACCCAATCAGAACATCAAAACAAAAAAATAATCCAAAAAAATGAGGATAGTGTAAGGAGTTTCTGGGACAACTTCAAGCATGCCAACATTCGCATCTTGGGGGTGCCAGGAGAAGAGAGGGGACGAGAAATTGAAAACCTATTTGAAACAATAATGGCAGAAAACTGCCCTAACCTGGTGAAGGAAACAGACATACAAGTCCAGGAAGCACAGAGAGTCCCAAACAAGATGAACCCAAGAGGCCCACACCAAGACACATCATCATCAAAATGCAAAAAGGTTCAGGACAAAGAGAGAATCTTAAAAGCAGCAAGAGAAAAGCAGTTAGTTACTTACAAGGGAGTTCCCATAAGACCATCAGCTGATTTCTCAAAAGAAACTTTGCAGGCCAGAAGGGAGTGGCAAGAAATATTCAGAGTGATGAAAAGCAAAAACCTACAACCAAGATTACTCTGTCCTGCGAAGCTGTCATTTAGAATCAATGGCCATAGAGTTTCCCAAACAAGAAAAAGTTAAAGGAATTCATCACCACCAAACCGTTATTATATGAAATGATGATCTTTTTGAAGAGATAGAATATATGAACAAACAAAATGGCAATGAATACCTATCTACTAACAATTGAATCCACAAACAAAATGAACAGGCAGAACAGAAACATTCTCATAGATACAGAGAACATTTTGTTGGTTGCCAGATGGGAGGGGGGTTGGAGGAATGGGTGAAAAAGTTGAAGGGATTAAGAAGTACAAATTCATCGCTAGACTGACAAACCTCAAAGGGAAGGCGGTTAGGGGGTGGGAGAAATAAAACAAAGAACTAATATGCATAACCAATGGACACAGACCACAGTGTGGGGGGAGGTGGGAGTGGGGAGAAGGGGGTCAATGGGGGAAAAATGAGGAACATCTGTAATACATTCAACAATAAAGATTTTTCTAAAAAGGGTTAAAAAAAAAACTACTTAGCCCTCCACATACAGGTATTCCCAACTGCAGACTCAACCCTTGTACAACACGTTTGAACTGTGTGGGTCAATCAGAAAAAATCCACATATAATTGGACCTGCACAATTCAAACCCATGTTGTTCAAGGGTCAACTGTCTCTCTCCAGAAAAGTATTTAAGGAGCCTTTCCAGCCTGTTAGGGAACCAGGATCCTAAGACAACTACGTGCATACTTTGCACCAAAATTCTTTCCAGTGGCAGAGTGCAGAAGGCTGGGGTAACCAGTATGCAAAAGAATAGGCAGGCCCTGAGGAGGAGCCTCGGGAGTTAGACAATCAAACAGGGATTAGGTATGAGGGTATAAGGTGATTGGTTCTGTGCCACTCAAAATGATACGCTAACCCACCATAAACAAAGCTACAAGACAGTTTTGAATACCCTTACCTAGATGACACAATCAGCAAATGCAGTGTGTACTCCCTACACTCCTTGGGCGGGGGGGGGGGTAGGATCTCATTCTGAGTCTGTGCAACATTTCCCCATTCTGACCTACTGGATCACCAGAAAAACAGGAGAAAACAAGTGGCTGGCTATAGGAGGGAGCTACCAAGAAGCAAAAATGTAGCCCGTCAACGCTAGTCACCTGGGACAGCTCCTAATGCGACTTGGGACTCCAGGAGAAACGCTGAGCTTTTCAAAAGGTGGGAGGAGTCAGCACTAACACCTCAGAATCCTGTGCCCTAGTCTTCCTTTAGCCAACCACCCCATAAAATGCTGATCCATCATTAACCCTCTTCTACCAAGTCTTCTTGAGCCTCATTGAATCCAAGATATATTCAATGACATGTTCTGCAGGACCTTACCATTTCTACCATCCTTCTCTTCACATACGGCACATGGCAGCAACTTAACCAGGAAAGAAGAAATCCTACCATGTTCCATAAAGCCTAGATTTAGTCAATCTTGCCACTGCCTTGCTTTTAACTTCATTGGCCCCACACAGCTTATGCCTGTCTTGCCTGCCTCTAATCTATCACTTCCAAGGGTCTACATGATCAAAACTGATCACAGAAATGGACTCTCACTTCTAACATTAGGATACTTAAACTCTTCTGGGCTGGCCCATAAGGACCTATCCAACCTCTCCTATCTTCCTCTTCACATACCCCATGATTCCAACGTCCCTATTTGCTCATACCCTGTGCCCCAGCACATGTTGGTCCTGCTTTTCTGAACACCTTGAAATCTACCTGTGCTAGTGTGCCCATAGGTGTGGCAAGCCTTCCTCTGGGCTCCAGTGAACTTCCCATAGTGTCTCTGCAGTAGAGCAAACCACATTGTCATTATATATTTTCACATAGGACTCTAATGAGACTGAGCCCCATAAGACATCTTTCCACCTGACTGGGTAGCTCAGTTGGTTGGAGCATTGTCCCATACACCAAAAGAGTTGCAGGCTCAATTCCCAGTCAGGGCGCATACCTATGTTGCACATCTGATCCCCAGTCGGGACACATACGGGAGGACACCAATCAATGTTTCTCTCACATCGATGTCTTACTCTCCCTCTTTGAAAAATACAATTTAAATAAATCAATAAAAACATATCAAGTGAGAATAAAAAAAGAAAATCTTTCCAACCTCTGTACAAGTGCCTCATACACAGAATAATTACTTGACAAATGGCAGTTACTATGTACCTCTAGTGTCTATTTTTTTTTTTTAAAACTTCACAGAAACCTAGTGATTCTCATGAGGTGGGGCGATAGCTAACACTTCCTTGCACAACAGCCAGCCTTAAAAAGATAAGCTACAGCCCCACCGGTGTGGCTCAGCGGTTGAGCATCAACCCATGCACCAAGAGGTCGCCAGTTCGATTCCCAGTCAGGGTACATACCCAGGTTGTGGGCCCGATCCCCAGTGGGGGGCATGCAGGAGGCAGCCAATTGATGTCCTCTCTCATTGATGTTTCTAATCTCCCCCTCTCCCTTCCTCTCTCTAAAATCAATAAGGGAAGAAAAAAGTATTTAAAAAATAAAGTTACATTTCTTTAAAAAAAATAAAGATAGGTGGAGAAATATCCTCGGGTAAGTATTTTTTAAAAAAAGGTTTTGTATAGTCAAGTTCTCCTTCATTGGAAAGGTCTAGGGAATCAGCAGAAAATGAGTCTCTGAAAAACTTTAAAGCATGGCTCCAAGTATGCTATTGAACCAGCAGCCTCATCACCAGGGATCTTGTACCCCACCTGAACCTACATAATGATTTAGAATCCACATGCTAACATAATTGTCTAATGGTTCATGTATCTGTCCAAGTGAGACACACTGCTATACAGAGGATTCGACCCTGCCATCTCAGACTGAAAACAGATTTGCTGAGGCCTTCCCACACAGGTATTTACCTTTCTATTCAGGGAGACAGTACAGAGGAAAGGCCAGCTTTCCCTCAAAATCAAAAAAGGCTAGATCTACCAGAGGGATCCCACCTTAAATGGGCTGCAGTGAAGCCCTAAGGACTACTTAGAAAAGCTACAGGGAACCCAGGCAGTTGAGCAACACTGCCACCTTGAGGTTTGTGCAGGGTGCTATGTGGAAAGGTTTGACTCCTGGGGCCTTCACCTGTTTTTTTCCCCACACCCACCCCACTCACCACCCGCCCTGGGAATTCCCCACTTTAAACCACCTACACTTGGCTCCCCCTTATAGCACAAGGATTCCCCAATCCCAATCCTACTTCAAAAAAGCCAGGTACTTAGTGCTTCAAGATTTTCTCAACAATGACCTGGCAGTAGAACCAGCTTTTCAGAACCAACATTCCCTGTTTCTACATCCACTCTCCCACAAAGGTCCCCAAACTGGATCAACACACTAAACAAGCACCTCTAATTTAAGGGCCAGCCAATATCACTGAAGCCCATTAAAGGACATAAGAAGTTAATACCAAGAGTCCTTGTCAGTATCCAGAACCCTTAACCCCTAGCAGAAGGATCAAGAAACCACAACCCAATCCTAACACCAGACCCTTCTAGAGCAGCAGTTCTCAACCTGTGGGTCATGACCCTTTTGGGGGTCAAACGATCCTTTTACAGGGGTCGCCTAAGACCACTGAAAAACACATATTTCCCATGGTGATTCGTGTAACAGTAGCAAAATTACAGTTATGAAATAGCAACAAAAATAACTATGGTTGGGGGTGACCACAACATGAGGAACTGTATTACAGGGTCGGGCATTAGGAAGGTCGAGAACCACTGCTCTAGGGGAAGGAAAAACAAAGATCAGGCCATTTAAGCCAACTATTTAACATCAGCCCTAGCCGGTTTTGCTCAGTGGTTAGAGCGTCAGCCTGCAGTCAAGAGACCAGGGTTCGGGTCCCACTAAGGGCACATACCTCAGTTGCAGTTTGTCCCCAGCCTGGTTGGGTCGTGCAGGAGGCAGCCACTTGATGTGTTCCTTTCACGTCGATGTTTCTCTCTCTCTCTCTCTCCCTCCCTCCCTCCCTTCCTCCTTCTCACTCTATCTGGACAAAAAATGGAAGAATGTCCTCCGGTGAGGAGATATACACACACACACATACACACACACATATATATATATATATATATAAAAACAAAAAACAGCCTGGCCACACCAAGGAGAGAATTATTAATCAGCTCTAAAACTAAGGGCTCCTCACACGTTCCAAGTTCAATAAGCCAATTGAAAGCATTGCCTGGGAGCTCAGCCACTGAGCCTACTCTTGGTTTTGTTTTTTAATCCTCACCAGAAGACATTTTTGCATTTCTTCAGATAGAGTGGTAAGGAGAATGAAGAGAGTCACATCAACTGGCTGCTACCCACACGGCCCCGGTTGGGGCTGGGGACAAACCACAACAGAGGTATGTACACACCCTTAGCGGGAACTGTACCCGGGCCTCTCTGGTCCAAGGGCCAGCGCTCTAACAGCTGAGCCAAACTGGCCAGGGCATACTCTTGGTTTTTGAGAACCCCCAACCAGTAGGGAAGGTAAAGCAGCTATTCCTTTTGACAAATTCCACAGCTTCCCTGTCTGAAGTCAGAAATTTCAGGATGTATCAATCAACTCTAGAAAACACTTGACGTATTTCAACCGAGAAAAGCACTTCCCAACCAGAACCCCTAGGCACTCTACAGGTTATGTATCTGACAGCAAACACTTTGTTGCTGGCTCTCACTTTCAGTTCTGTGTAACTAAGATGCAAACTCAAAAGACTGGCAGGCCAAGTTTTCTAAACTCGACTTGAGAAAGTGTAGTCTCTGAGGGACTGGAAAGGCATTCAAGTTTGAGGGGCACTGTTCTAAGGTTTCAAACTCATTGGCTCCACCCTTTCCCTACCTCCAACACTACCACCTTGACAGGGAACACTTTGCATTTATCTTCAGATAGAATGGGAGGGAGAGGGGAGGAGAGATAGAAACATCGATGCAAGAGAGACCCATCTAGTGGTTACCACTCACAGGACGGGGGCCAGGGACAAACTGCAACTGAAGTTGCAGGAACCAGATCTGGACTCTGGTCCACAGGCCTATACTCTGACCTGAGCCAAACCAGCCAGAGCCACCCACAATCTTCAAAGCTCCCACAAGTGCCCTGCCCGTTTTGGCTTAGCAGTTAGAGCGTCAGTCAAGGGCACATACCTCATTTATGGTCTGCTCCCTGGTCCTGGTCTGGGTTGTGTGGGAGGCAACCAATTTGTCTCTCTCCCCCTATCTGAAGATAAATGGAAAATTACCCTCGGTTGAGTTAACTTAAAAAAAAAAAATCCTGAGGGGCGCCAGAAACATACAGGGAAGAACTGAGCTGTCTGGCCTCAGGACGAGAGCTGGAAGAGCAGCATGATGAGCCCTTCCCCCGAGGCTGTGTCTGAAGCTCCAGCAACCCAGCTCACACTGTTTGCCCACCCTGGTGATCCCCTGAGGCCCCACCCCACCGAACTTTCAGGCCCACCCAAGCTGTTTCCAAAGGCTTTACCATAGGATTGGCCTGTCTTGGATCCTGCTTCATATTTGCCTAAAATCTCTCAAACAAGCATCATCTGGTCTCAGCAAGTCCCATACCTCTTGTTAAGGGGCCCCAGGCCTGGCACTAGAAGCAACCAGCCTTGGTTCACAAATTGGCTTTTCCTGGATACCACCAAGCCCAGCACAAGCAGCAGCCATCTGCAGATCACTTTGTAGCTTATGCGGGATGGCCCTGGATAGAACACAAGCAGTGGGTGACCTTGTCCCAGAACCAGCACACCTACTAGACAACTTCAAACCACATCGAACCACCACCACCCAACCACCTCCACAAATGACACACTCGAGTGGACAGGGTAGGTACCAGAACCTTGCTGAAGGAAGTCTTGCTCTGTGTGTTGGGCCCATACACAGCTGATCCTCCAAGGTAGTCAGAGGCCAGTCGCCAGTGGGCACAGCCAGTCCTTACAGCTGGTCAGCCTGAGTAAATCCCTCCCACTGATGTGCCAACAGCAATCAAGACTCAATTACAACAGAAGGGTGTACAGTCCACACTAGGGGTGTACCTCAAGGGCTCAGCTGGGGTGATCAGGGAGGCTGTGCCACTGGATCCTACAGAACACCTACAATAGGCCACCCTATGAAGCCTAGAAGACATAGCAACTCTACCTAATACATAGCAACAACCACAGGGAAGCAGCCAAAATGAGGAAACAAAGAAACATGTCCCAAATGAATGAAAAGAACAAAACTCTAGGAAAAGAACTAAACAAAATAGAGATAAGCAATCAATCAGATGCAGAATTCAAAACACAGGTTGTAAGGTTGCTCTTGGAACTTGGTGAGACAAAGGACTTAAAGAGACCAAGGAACTTAGTGAGAACATCAACAACATAAAAAAGGATACACTAACTGAAAGAAAAATTTACAAGGAATCAATAGGTAAAGCCAAGAAGCAAACCATCAATTTGGAATATAAGGAAACAGAAAACCCCCAACCAGAACAGTAAAAAGGAAAAAGAACCCAAAAAAATAAGGATAGTGTAAGGAGCCCCTGGGACAACTTCAAGCATGCCAACATTCGTATCATAGGGGTGCCAGAGAAAGCAAGAAATTGAAAACCTATTTGAAAAAATTATGGCAGAAAACTTCCCTAACTTGGTGAAGGAAACAGACATACAATCCACAAAGCACAGAGAGTTCTAAACAAGCTGAACCCCAAGAGGCTCACACCAAGACACATCATCATCAAAATGCCAAAGGTTAAATACAGAGAGAATCTTAAAAGCAGCAAGAGAAAAGCAGTCTGTTACCTACAAAGGAGCTCCCTTAAGACTGTCAGTTGATTTCTCAAAAGAAACTCTGCAGGCCAGAAAGAAGTGGCAAGAGATATTCAAGGTGATGAAAAGCAAGAACCTACAACCAAGATTACTCTATCCTGCAAAGCTATCATTTAGAAACAATGGACATACAAAGAGTTTCACAGACAAGAAAAAGCTAAAAAAGTTCACCACTACCAAACCAGTATTATATGAAATGTTGAAGGGTCTTCTTGAAGGAAAACAAAAATATGAACAAAATGGCAATTAATACATATCTACCAACAATTGAATCAACAAAATCAGCGAGAACAGAAACAGACTCAAAGATACAGAGAACTTGTTGTTGCTTGCTAGATGGATGGAGGCTGAGGGGATGGGTGAAAAAGATGAAGGAATTAATAAGTACAAATTAATAAGTAGATGAACTTCAAAGGGAAGGGGAGAGGGAGGGCAAGATGAGATAAAGCAAAGAACTTGTATTCGTATATACATAACAGACGGACACAGACAATAGTGTGGGGAAGGCAGGAGGGTGGTGGGATTGGGAGGAAGGGGTCAATGAGGAGGGAAAAAAAGGGGAGAACATCTATAATACATTCAATAATAAAGTTTAAAATTTTTTTTATGAAGAAAAAAAGCTCCCACAAGCCTAAAAATCTCAAAACAGCAATGATCTCAGCCCTCTGGGTACAGGCAGATATGAAACCAGGTAGACTAGTAACTCCCTACATCAACTATCTACCCAAGCCCCACCTTCAGGAAAATAGGGGGTGCAGGGTCACTCCCCCTGAAATATAAGGTAATGCCTCTACCTTTCTCAGCTAACCTCCCCTTTCTTACCATCTCATTCCCAAGCCTCTCCCCTCAAATTTAGCATCCTCCTAAGTATAAAAGGCCTAAGCAAACAAACATTTGAGATATTTTGACCCCTTAAGACCAATGGTTTCATATCGAAAATGAGTCAGAACACTAGGACTCAATCTTGCCTCTCCCATTTTCTGAGCCACATGATCCATGCACTTTGCTGCCCAGGAGGCGACAGCACCTCTGCAGTGAGTAGGTGCAGTTACTCCTTTGTGCAAAAGACCCTATTTGCAACCCCATCGTGGTCAAATTTGAATACTGCCCCAAAGGCAAACCTGATTTGAGACCCACCCTTCGTGAAGTGTCGGAGGGTAAAGCTGCTGCTATAAATAGTAAACTCACTAAGACCAGCATGTAAATAAATGTGCTCAAAATTGTCCAGAGTTGGGACAACATTCACAACATCACGAGTTCCTCATTTACCCCTTTTACACACCCCACTTTGTGATGATAGAGTTTTATCTCTACTTTCAAGGAGACCACTTGACCTTTTCTCCCCAGGACCAAGTATCAAACATTTTATTCCAGTTCCTGCTAGGCAGGATGAGCTGAAAGAGGAAAAAAAACCCACATTCCTGACCTGGACATTAATCCTCTGAAGAGGGGATAGAAAAGATAATTTTAACTAAAACAATGGTTTTTAATGGGAACCAGAGATATGGTTACAATTACATAGTCCGACACAAAAAACCCGTGGGTGGTCAAGAGTTGGAAGGTTACAAAACAATGAGGGTCACACTGGGTACAGAAGAAAAGCCGTTCCAGAACTTTAGGAGGCAGGCTAATATGGCCTCTCCCTGCGATCCTGTCTGTGGTCACCCCTGAAAGAAAGAGTATCCATTAAAGTCTGAGTTACCAACCTCTCCACCCACCCACCCACCCCCGAAATCCCAGCCCACAAAAAGTTATATTTTCTTAAGTACTGAATCTGCAGATTAGTGTCCCAAGATAATTTTCATCCCCTCTTTTCCTCCCCACTATGGTGACAACAGCTTAACAATCTAACCCTCAAAATGAAACCACTTTCTCAACAAAACCTTGCTATATCCCATGAGTTCTGTTCAATTACTTTTACTTCAATTTAGTCTTACCTGGAGTCCATCTTGCCAGGGCCAAAGCCACCTCTGTCCCCACCACCCCGGCCCCCTCGGAAGCCCCCACGGTCCCCGCCTCGGCCTCGGTAGCCGCCCCGATCATAGCCTCCTCTGCCACCACGACGATCATCTCCATAGCTACCCCCTAGGACAAAATAAATACAATAAATATATCACACATCCCCAAAACCCACCCCCCCACCTTCCCCTTCCCTCTAGCCTCCCTGCTTAAAATTAAGGGCTTCTTGATCCCAAATTCTTATTACCAGCTCTGCCTCTTCCTTACCCATATGAGAGCCTCCTGGTCCCCCTCCTGGGCCATCTGGTTTAGGGGCCTTACACTGGTTGCATTCATTTCTCCAAGAGAAGTTCATGTTCTCACATGTACTACGGAAAAGTAAAACAATTAATTAGTAGGAGTGGGGAGTAGACAAGACCTAAAATTAGGAATGTCTACATTCCAGTGACCTTACAGATACTGTTAGAAAACTGAGACCTGAGGCCTGAGGGCTCAGAAAAGCAAAATGCTTGCTTCTCAGGAACAGAAACAGGAACAAAAACTGCAAATTAGTGAACCCAGTCCAATACCTTTTCCACTACAGTGACCTTACCTAGGAGGAAAGCTCTTGGCCATGTCTGTCCCCATTAGCACCACAACTTGACTAATTTGGAAAATACGTACACAACTCTACCGTAACATCAAAGGGTACACATGTTAAGACCAAGAAAAAAGTTTCACTCACGGATTAGGACACTTCCAGTCCCCAGCTCGCTGCTGTCCTCCGCCACCGCCACCTCCACTGGGGAATCCTCCCCGGCCACCGCCACCACTGCCACCACCTCCATATCCTCCACGGCCCATGGGTCCTAGTGTGGATACAAGTTTGCATCTGGTCCCTTTGTTTAGTTAACCTAAACCTCCTTTTCTATGCAAGCCCTCACAATCCTCCCCCATCTCTTCACATCACCTCTTTAAACTAGTATCAGGAAAGAACTCTCACCTCCTCGCCCTCGGCCTCCACGACCATTGCCACCACCCCGGTTGAAATCTGCTCGCCGAGTAGCAAATGAGACCTTGATAGGATTCCCAGAAAATTCTTTACCTAAAGAAATAAAGGGGATATAAAAAGGAGATGTTTTATTAAGACCTGTGGGTCCAAAAACACACTAGGTACAATCAACAAGACTGTGCATTCCTGAAAAGGTTTATAATATAAGATATAAGCAAAAATAAAGACTACTGAAGCAGATCAAGTTAACTATCAGAAGATTCCAAGAAACCCTTAAAACACAGCCTGTTTCCAAAGGCTTGCTTACCTGACCTCCCCACCAGCCACCGGCTTCCTCATACATACCATCAAACCAGTCAATAGCTGCTTTAGCAGAAGGTGGGTCATCAAATGATACCGTTGCCTCTCCCTTCAGCTTGCCCGTTTCCCTGTCTGTGTATAGATTTATCATGGGCTGTCCAGTTTTCTTATTTGTCTAAAGAAAGCAACATGAAATAACCTCAGGCTTATAGGACACGCTGTTCTACCCACCCTTCCACTTTCTTCCTCCAAAACCTGAGGTTTATTGTAACCATACTTCAGCTACTCTCTTCCCAATTACTAGTTCCTATCTCACATGTAACTTGAATGAATATCAATAATTACAATAGTCTTTTCACCATATTAAAAGATAAAACTAAAGGCTGTAGCCTACAAATTCAAAAGTCTAGGATACTCCTTTTACCAATTGTGCCTGTGTTATTTTAAAATTCCAACAGCTAATGTTCCTTCAACAAATTAAGCTTTTAAGCATTAAGACATTTATTTTTACTAATGTGTGAAATCCAAAAGCCTGAAACACTGATAGAAAGCACCCACTCTGCTCCACAAGTACCTTAATAATACCAATCTGCTTGAAGTAATCAGCCACAGACTCGATTGTAACATTCTCGCCTAGGCCTTGCACGAAGATGGTGTTGTTGTCTGAATTATCCTGTTCTGCTTGTGAAACACAGACAGAAATGTGAATTAGGATAAAACAAGCAAAGGTAAAATGAGTCAGTGACTCCTGACCAATACCTGATATCAAACTTTCAAAGGAAAAAATTCTAAAGCAACCAATATCATTTGGTTTAGGTCAAACAAAATTCCACATCCCTATTTTCTATTGTATGAGCGCCTGTATGCTAGCCATTTCACAAGTTTAAAATTAGTTTTACAACTAATCTTTCAAACATGTTAATACCCATGACAGAAACCAGGGCTCAAGTTAACTGCCCAAGATCAGACAGTAGCACACCATTGTTTGTAAACTCTTTTAATTGAAGACCCCAAGATAAAACTTATTTTACACTAAAATCCAGTACAAACATAATCAGAAGATACACTAAATACTGCCCCTTTACAAGATGCTGCCCCTTTACAAGTCTTTCACTAATTCACATTTTTAAAAACCTATACTTTAAACCAGCATTTCTGACACATGGTCCATACAGATGCATCAGTACTCCTGAGTTCCTAACCTACTAAATTGCTGGTGGAGGAAACCACATCAGTTATTTCTGATATGTTCACTTACAAATCCCTGCTAACTATAGCTATGCCTAAACTGCCGTCCCCCTTCCTTTGCCTTCTCTACCTCTGCTTTTTTCATATTAAAGTTTCAAAGAACATCCACAAAAAGTTCATATACCACTTTAGTTATTCTTTCATGTCACCTGTGAACTCACCAGAGTCATGACGTGATCCTTGGTCCCGAGGGCCTTAAGCGACATGGGGGGGAAAAAAAAACAAGGAAAGAGGAGCCGTTAGTCAACAAGTAGAGAGACAAGGAAAAAACTTAAAACCAAATCCAAACTCTTTAACAAAATATCAGTTAAGTGCTCATAGCCTCACTCCAAACCCTGTCCTGGGTTGTCTGCCCAGAGAAAATCCTAGGCATGGCTGGGAAAGAAGACAGAGGCCTCTTTTCTTAAGATCTGTAACTTGAGTCCCCACAAGGACAACTCCACACTTCAGATAATGCTGCCTCCCCCAGCTCAGGCTGGGAAATGTCCTCAGCACAGATTTGGGGGGCCAAGAGGGAAACCCATTGTAGTTAACAAACCAACGCATAGCTTGGCCCTGTTCTCTCATCCCAGAGAGAAATGGGCTCACCACCAGCAATGTGCTGCGCATCCATCCGGTTTCTCCAAACTTCAAAACCAAAGACACTCATCCCTTGTGGAACAATTTTTAATTTCTTCTTTAGAAACCATTCTTAAAACCATGTTAAGTTTCCCCAAAACCACATGAAAATATTTTTGAAAGCATACATAATCGCTATTGATTTTTAAAGCATGTCCCAGGGAACAGACCAGAAATCTTATTTCCATAATGCAGCCTATTTTTTTTTTCCAGAAACCACCTTTGACCAAAGTTTCTCTGAATTCACCATATATAAATATTGTACCCACATTCAATGACACCTAAATCACGAACCCGGGCCTTTGGCTTTAAATGGTAAGACAAATCAAGAAACCTTTTGTTAGTTAACCAAACCAGAAAAGTTCCAGCTTACTGGGAGACTTCTCAAATTTGCAATTTTTCATTAATTCAAGTTTGTTGTTTAAGACCTGGTTATTTCCCATGAGCCACACATGCTCCCAACCTTTCTTGTAGTCACCTTCCTTCCCAACAGCTAGTTTCTATTTGCCCATCTCAATTGAGCTTAAATACATAAATGTAGACTTGAATTGACACCGTTCAGTATTTAATATATAAATATATACCAACTTCTCCATTCTCAGGGCAGGGCAGTTATTTCACATCCCCTTCCAGAAATTAAAACATTTAAAGGTTGTTACACTTACTTACACACACACACACACACACACACACACACACACACTAGCCTTGAACACATTATCAAAAAGGATCCTAAAGCCAAGTTGGTTCGTGTACCAGCACACTCTCCAGTTTTTCATAATGCCATGGTCACTAAGTGCCAGGTGTGGCAACACTCATTAAACACCTCTTATTAACCTGGGTCAAACCAATTTGGTTTAAGACGACTGCCGAGTCTTACCCCTGCCTGCCTCCATTAGCACACATCTGGCAGCAGGTGGCATTCTACCCCACCCCTTTCTGGAGGTGGTTCTGGACACTCCAAAACCTTTGACACTTAAAACACGCTAAGACATCTGCAAATGAACAATCAGACAAAGCATTGCTGGGAGTTGGGAATTTTGGAAACTCTGTTCACTTACCACCAAATTTATTGAAGCCACCACGGTCACTTCCGCTGGAGAAGACAAGTTAGAAGAAAGGACATGAAGCTTCCAACGTCTACAAACGGGCGTTTTTTTTGTTTGTTTTGTTTTTTGTTTTTATTTTGTTTAATATTCCCCAAACAACAAGGGTATGTGTTTTGGGAAAAAGATACAAGTGGCTACTAAAATACATTCCCCTTCCTGACCACCCCTTGTCTGACCTTTGAGCATGTCACACACACGTGTGCAATTTCTTAGACACAGTTTTTCAAGAATTTTGCTTTAAAAGATTATATATCTCTATTTCCTCTGGAAAAAAAAAAAAATGACCCATTTTCCTCGGTTGGTCTTCCGACGTAGCAGATGTTTTTTCCTCTTGTCTCAAGCGGCTGACAACCCAGCAGTTGGTTTAAAAACTCTACCCCCAATTTACCCAGAAGACATTTCACACCAGGCTGGGGTAGCCCTGAACACAATTTTGTGGTTTTTGCTTTGAAAGCAGCAAGCAGACCCAACCCCACTCCGTAAAAAGTCAAAACCAAAGGCAATTTCCCCTTAAAGCGAGACAAACTTAGCTAATCCCTATCCTAACTACTGAGCTGTTTTTGATTTCCCCCAACCACCGGGGTCACCCCTTCTACACTGCGAGAAGAGCGAAGTATTTTGCAATGTCACCTTTCATACCTGTGGCACATAAAATGCAGAGCAAGTTAACAGTCACATAACAGTTGTTTTTCTTTTAAGTTTTGCATTAAACACACACACACAACAGAGTTTTCCTCATTTTTGTAGTTTTTGAGATTGCCCCCACCCACCTCTGAATACTTACCATATATAAACTCACTTTAAAAACCTACTTTTTCCAAAAAAGGAGCAACACATTGACATTCCTCCCCTTTTCATGAGACAGGAGTATGGTCCTTGAAATCGTTATTTACCAACAGATTTGACGCATGCTTTAACATCAAATCTAGGTTTTACTTCAACTCTACTGGGAAGGGAAGAAGGTCCAGTTGGACAAGTAACCAGGGGATGGGGGACAGTGGAGCAAATATGTGGGATACCACTGTCCAGTGTATTTTGTCCAAAAGGTCTGCACACTTCAGTAGCCCCACAAAGCAAGTCACAAACAAAATCATCAGTCAGTCAAATTACTGCAAATCAAGCTCATGGATTCAAATGACTACAGAATACGGAGAGTAGTCAATTCCTGGAAGCTGAAGTTAGGTTAATCATTAACAACTCCCTTAGAGGAACACATGGGAACACAAGTAACAAGTTTCCCTATTACCAGGAGTGGGATCATCGGTTTCCCTTGCAGAGAAAGCCTTTACTTCCATGTTTCTTGCCTAGGATATCAATGACTCCAATCCATACACACCCATATGTTTATCCTTTTCCTCTGGAAATGTAAGTATCAACACTCAGAGGTATGGGTGGGAGTTCAGGCTCCCCAATTCTCACAAAAATAAAATGGGGATGGAGGAATAAACAGTCAATGCCCTTATAGCAAAGCCATGACAAATCCCTAGAATAAGACTAATCATGCTCAAAGGTACTTAAGATTCATGCAATCCACCACACCCCCCCAATGATGTTACTCCCTGGCTCACAAGACACCTACCCCATGCCGCCTCTGCCTCCACGGCCGCCTCCACGACCTCTGGGTTCATAGCCACCACTGCTGCGGTTGTAACCACCACCACCGCCCCGGCCTCGTCCCCCACGGTCCTGCTGGCCTCCCCCGTAGCCACCGCCACCACCACTTTGGTCCTGATTGCCATAACCGCCACTGCCGCCACTCATGGAGGACTGATCTTGGCCATAATTACCTGTCAGGAAAAAAAGATAAACCTTGAGAGAGAAAAACTGAAGTGACAAAAAGTTCAACCATGCCAAGAGATAAATGAATAGGGGAAAGAAAAAAAAGACAGCAGGGAACAAGAAATCCAGATTTTTAAGAACCCTTTTAGGGCAAGGGCCAAGCAAAAATTTAAGTCCTTATAGAAAACAGGTATGAGACAAAATTGAAGACAGCTTCTCACCTCCACCACCCCCTCCGCCACCTCCACTGCTACTGTTGTACTGGTTCTGTTGTCCATAGCCCTGAGGAGGATTATAGGAGCTTTGCTGCTGTCCATAGCTAGGCTGCTGTCCACCATAGCCAGACTGCTGACCATAGCCCCCACTCGGGGGCTGCCCATAGTTGCTGCTCTGAGAACTGCTACCGTAACTAAGGAAAAGGAAAAAGACAGAACCATAATGCCAGCATACCCACTACTTCCTTTCATTTTTGGTACATCCCATTCTCTGAACCCAACAAAGACACTCCCCCAGTTACTCCTCATAATTGCTCCTATCACGTTATCATTTCTTATCAATTCACCCATGTTCTTTTAGGCCTCGCCACAACTCCTTACCTTCCAGAGGTGCTGCTAGGAGCTGGCTGCTGGCCATAGCCAGGGTAGGACTGCTGCCCATAAGATGACTGAGAACTCTGGCCACCACCATAGCCACCAGTTGAGCCATATCCCTGGGGAGCTGACTGAGCACCATAGCCTGCTACAAGGAAAAGAGAAAGGAAATCACAAAAGCTAAGAGAAAAGGCAAAGAATGGGTTGAAAAAAGTTACATATTACCTCATGCTACCCATACTTTAAAAGTCTACCTCTTAGCAGCTGCTTAGAAATCTTACAACTCATAGTCAAAATAGTTATCCTGCCCTGGCCAGTATGGCTCAACAGTTACAGGTCCAGGTCACAGACTGAATGGACGCAGGTTCAGTTCTGGTCAAGGGCATGTACCTGGGTTGCAGGTTCAATCCCCAGCCCTGGTGAGGGTTGTGCAGGAAACAACCAATTGATGTCTGTCTGTGTGTGTGTGTGTGTCCCTTTCTCTCTCTCTCCCTCCTTCCTTCCCTATCTAAACATCAATGAAAAAAATATCCTCAGGTGAAGATTAGGAAAAAAAGTTATCGTTCTCTTCTACCCTAAGGTTAATGCTCCAACTTCTACCAACTTCATTCAAATTTCATCCCGTCCATCCAAAGCCAATCTCCAGGACCACCACTAACCACAGCCCAAGATCCCTATTCGTTAACATCATTTCAACCTGCTCATACATCTGCATTATAAATAAGACAACCCAGGTTATTTGTATGTCAGGGCCTCAGGGCAAATTCCACCCCTGAGTAGCACATGATGACATAATAGTCTGACTTCAAACATCTTCAGGCAAATCATTTTCTCCCTGTAAGTATTAAAAGCCTAAAACTTTCTCCCTTTAGTAAATTCTTTCCCCCCACATTTCACTTTCATGCTGAGGGGCAATGGGGAAATGTGCAGCATGAATAGAAAGTTAAAAAAAAAAGAACATAAAAGAAACAGAATTATAAACTAATAAGCATTTTTGCTTGAAAGGACTCCAAAGAGTTTTTTAAGGAGTAGATAAGGGAAAAGAAACACGGGACAGTTTCAACATGTCAGCACTGCTTAGGGTTAAGAAAAGCCACATTCAAAAAGAGCAGGAAGAGGCAGGGTGACCCACTTAAGAGACTCACTGTTCTGGGTCTGTCCATAAGAACCATAGGTGCTCTGGCCATAGCCTGAAGTGTCCCCTGACTGGCTGTAGCCACCATAACTCTGCTGTCCATAGGGCTGACTGCTCTGCTGGGAATAACCCTGCCCAGGCTGGGTGGGGTACGCCCCATAGCTGTAGGATAAAAAAAAAAAACAGCAATCAGGAAAACTATCTTAGCAACTCCTGCCCTCTAAAACTTTAGCTTTCTACAACTTTGGAAGGCCAGAAATGACACTCACCTTTGGGTTGCTTGTTGGGTATAGTCTGCAAAAGAAAAATACAATTACGTCACTTTCAGCCATCCCTAAGAGTAATACACAATAAAACAAAGGCATATTTCTACAGAGACCAAGAGACCTTATTGAAAATGTACAAGTTTTGGTGGACAGCCAATCTTCCACAAATTCAATTGATATCAGGAACTGCACAAATTTACACACATCTTTTTCATGCTCACTCCATGAGGAAGGTATCATCAAGAGTCAAGCAGAAGTCAGAGTTACTTAAGTGGGATAGGTTTTAATTAAAGCTGGAGGCAGGAGGCAACTGTTCCAGATGTAGCCACTCTCAACAAGACCCAAAGAACAAGCATGTCTCCCAAGAGGCCATTCCACCCTTTGCCCACTCTTGGAGAATGGAAAAGTAGACTTTTAATGCAAAGCCAGGTAACCAAGAGAACTCTGACCCCAAATGACTCAGCTCATCAAAGTGCTCGCCTCAGGAGAGAAGTTAACTGGTACTCAAGTCCCCAGCCCTGTGTGGCTCCAACTGAATCCACTTTCTCATCCCACTGCCTTCCCCGGAGCTGAGGGGGAACTCGGTCAATCAAAAGTAGCAAAAGAGCTTTTAAAAAACCACTATGAAGGCGCACCAACCAGATCAACTCCTCTCCTCCGCACCGTAAACGAGGCACTTCCCCCGCAGGAAAGGGCTAAAGGACCAGGAGAGGGTGTGGCCTCGGGCTGCTGTTCCTTGCCGATCCCACTTCAGAATGAGGAAATTTAGGCGGGAACGCGCTCGGACTCGCTCCCCAAGTCCGTTGGACGACCCTCAGAAATCACCATCATCCCCCGCCAACCGTTAAGCGGGCACGCGGCCTGGATCCCGAGCCTCTGCCCCGGCCGCGTGGCAACCGAGGCGGGAAGAAGGTGGTCCCGCCCCTTCCCGAGGGACCCGTTGGGGGGAGGAGGGAAGTGGAGGTCCTAACCGGACTGGCACCAAGGAGTCTCCAACCGAGCGAGGGTCTCGCGACAAAAAGCAGGACCGGCAAGAGGCGGGAGGGGGGTTCGCGCCGCGAAAAGGGGGGGAGGGGCCAGCAGAGCGCGTGCGCGCAGCGAGTGCCCGGATGCAGCACTGCGACAAAGCGGCCCGAACGCAAGGCTGGGAACCGGGGGGAGGAAAAGGCTACAGAGACCGAGCATTTACATCCCTAGCTCACGTTTCACACCACCAAGAAGCGTGCCTCCCAACTCTGACCTCAAGGAAAAGAACTGGGAATGAAGACCTCCCGCCCCGCGCAAGGCGCCAGAGGAGCGAAACAAGATGGCGACATCGGCTTCCCCCTTCCACCCTTCTATGCCGCTTCCCGCCACAGTGGTACAAGAAATCCTACACGCGATCGTCGCCCGGGTCCCACCGAAAAACAAAAGCCCAGCTGGGAGAGAATGAAGGCCCAGGTCGGCGGACCACCGCTGCCTCGCGCCCTTACATACCGTTTGAGGCCATGTCGGCGCACGCGCACACAGGCCCACACGCAACAAGACTCCCAACACCACAGAACTCCGACGCCTCGAGGACTGAGCAGCCCCGCCGCCTGCGCGGTTTATGTACGCCTCCCCGCCTACGTACCGCGGGGGAATGTACCAAATGTGGAAAGCAAAGGGGGAAGTATGGCGGGACTCCCATCACTCTTCAGAAGGCATAGAGGGCCGAGAAGACAGAAGGGGAGCATATTAACTAAGAACCTAAGAATCTTCAAATAATACATATAATCTTGTTTTTTCTAACAAAGAACTCCGATTCGCTCTGCAGGACTAGCCCAGGATTACTCTCACCCCTATGAAGGCATAATGGTACGGTCTAATTACCCTCTGGGGGCGGGGCGAGGGGCCCAGGGCGTCAGAGGGCTGAACTGTAGTCAAAGCCCCGAGTCGCGGGGCGGAACCGAAATTCCTTTGGCAGACCTATTTCACTGGGCCCTACTTTCACTCAGGATAACGAGCTCCTGCGCTCCATTGCTCTTCCGCTACACCAGATGGTGCATCGTTTTTCCGCCACCAACCTTCCTCTCTCGCTCTAAGATTTCTCCCCTGACACCGCACTCCGACCCCGCGTCTGGGTTTTCACTTCGTCTTTAAGGGTTGCGTTTCTTTAGTCCTTACCAGGGTTTGTAGATTGTGACTTTTGACCTGCAAGAAAGCATGGTGTTTAGCCCGGACCCCTGGGTCCTAGTCTGGTCCAGCACTGATCGCCCACCCAAACCGTCACAGTTTTGCCCCTGACTAGCCTTGGGACGGGAAAGCCCAGGCCCTCTGGACCCTTGCCTAGAGATTAGAATAGGGGTCTCTAAGCCTTTTACTCTTTATTTTCCTTAAGCCCTGCCAAAAAACCAGTGTGGAGATCCAATAATAACTGGTATTTGTACAGGGCTTAAGTGGTTTAAAAATGCACAATTAACTAGTTTTTCATCACAATCTTGTGAAGAAAGTAAAGGTATTTCTATTTTATAGGTAAGAAAAGCGAGACTCAGACCAAGTGCAGCTAAGGGTCAGAGGTTGTGATTCGAATGCAGGTCTGTGTAGCTGCAAAACACTCCTTTTGTTGGTTACATGAACACTTCGAAGTGTTCTGAAGCCTAATGACTCCCTGTGAGACCAAAGACAAAAAAGTGAATTGACTTGCAACTTGCACTCTAATCGACCTAACTTAGAGAAGAAAACTTGAATATACTGAATAAAATTAGACAAAGGAGGTTATTCCTGGTACACGTGCATGCAGATTTTCCTTCCCAACTTATCTTTGACCTGGGTTGCAGAAGTTCCTTCTTAGGCTAGACACATTTTCCTGGAGAAAAATTGAGAACTATGCCCTAGGCCTGCCCACAAACTTCTACTAACCCCTGATTGAGAGACCCTGATGGCCCTTGAACACCTTGTCACCCACCCACCCACATTGGGAGGGCAGTGTGACAAGGGAGTGAGGGCAAAGGGAAGTCCATCACTCACTCATTCATTCATTCTACAAATATTTATTAAGTATCCATAGTGTTCCAGTCACTGTTCTGAGCACTGCGGACACACTAGTGTAAAAAATAAATGAAGCAATGTAATAACAAAGCTAGCATTTAATAATGAAATATTTTGCCTTGGCCGGTTGGCTCAGCAGTAGAGCATTGGCCCCTGACCAATGAGTCCTGGGTTTGATTCTGGCCAAAGGCAAGTACCTCAGTTGCGATTAGGCCCTGGTTGGAGTTGTGTGGGAGGCAACCAGTAGACGTGTCCCTCTCCAGTGGATGTTTCTCTCCTTCCCACTCTGTCTGAAGATAAATAGAAAAATATCCTTGGGTGAGGATTAAAAAATAAAAATTAAATATTTCTATGTTAAATATATAACATTTATAATAGGGTTTGTATGTCTTTGATAAGTCTTACTAAGTATCAGGCACTCCTCTGAATGCTTTTAGTATAACTTGTTTAATCTTATTCCTCATCATAAAAGGTTGATGTGAGGATTACATTTGACAGATGAACAAATAAGCACAGAAAGGCCAAAAGCTGTGCCCTGGGCTATACAGAAAGTGGCATAGCCAGGTTCCCAACCCAGGCAGCCTGGCTCAGAGTTCCTACTCTTAACCCCTGTGCTTCCATAAACATCACTTAAATCACTGCATACAATTTAAGCATGGGGCCTGGCAGAAGGATAAAAAAGATCCCATCCCTGGTCCTGGCCGGGTGGCTCAGTTGATTGGAGTGTCATCCCAAACACCAAAAGGTTGTAGGTTCAATTTCGGTCCAGTCAGGACACATACCTGGGTTTGGGGTTCAATCCCCGGTCAGGGCACATATGGAAGGCAACCAATCAATGTTTCTCTCTCATGTCGATATTTCTCTATCTCTCCCCTTCCCTCTTTCTCTAAAAATGAATGAAAACATATCCTCGGGTGAGCCCAGCCAGAGTGGCTCAATAGTTGAGTGTCGACCCATGTACCAAGAGGTCACCAGTTCAATTCCTGGTTAGGGCACATGCCCGGGTTGTGGGCTCGATCCCCAGTGTGGGGCATGCAGGAGGCGGCCAGTAAATGTTCTCTCTCCTCGATGTTTCCATCTCTCTCTCTCTCTCTCCCTTCCTCTCTCCCTCAAATCAATAAAGGGGGAGGGGGGAGGAACATATCCTTGGGTGAGAATTAAAAAAAAAAGATCCAGCCCTGGCCAGTTTGACTCAGCAGTTAGAGTGTCAGCCTGCAGTCCAAAAAGACCCGGGTTCGGTTCCCGCTAAAGGCACGTACCTCTGTTGCAGTTTGTCCCTGGCCCTGGTTGGGTCGTGCAAGTGGCAGCCACTCAATGTGTTCCTTTCATGTCGATGTTTCTCTCTCTGTCTTCCTCTCTCTCCCTCCCGCTCTGTCTGAATAAAAAATGGAAAAAAGTCCTCGGGCGAGGATAAAAAAAAAAAAAGATCCAGTCCCTGAACCATAAGACCTTATAGCCAGTGGGTAAGATGTGGGTAGGACCCAGAGACCCCAAAGTGTATTTGAATCAAATGTGGTAAGTGCTGTGATATGGAACCAAGGACTCTGGAAACCCAGTGGGGAAAGCAAGTCATCCATTAGGTAGACAACCACAGAAGAGGCAAAAGAGGTAGTATCACTGAACCAGGCCTTACAGGATAAGTAGCAGTTCACTGAGCACCAAGAGGAAGGGATGAAATAGAAATGACAAAGAGAAAGGCCTGGTTGAGGAAAGGCGCTCATGAGGCAGAGCAGCAGGGAGTAACAGGCTCAGATTATGACCACTGAAAGGTTTCTCCAAGGTTCTCTCTCTTGGTGAACCTTTCCTGATTCACATAACACAGGGCCTCTCACTTGTCTTTAAATTCTTCTTTTAAAGATATGTCAGGTCTCTTTACATGACATCCTTGCTCCTGGCCCTACCACTTTTTCCACTGTCCATCTGTCTTCTTCCCCTGTATTCACATCACCTATTCCCCCTTAGATGGCAGTGCTCTCCAAAGTTTTGTCTCCAGCCTTCTTTGCTTCCTCCTCGATACCCGAGGCCCCAACTGTGGCCTCACATGAAATGCAGCCTGCAGACAGGTTCTGTATAGCTAAAATTTTGTTTTTAATATTTTTAACTGGTTGCCCACACTAAAAATAGTGTAAAAATCCAAACTCTGGCTTTTCTTGAAAATTGAAGTCTGGCCATCCTGGGCCCACTTTCCCACACAGCAAGGGTCAGGGGCAGCCAGAAGCATCTGGGGGGCATGTGCTTGTATTCACCACAGTCTTCCTTCCTCCCTAATATTTCTGACATGGAAGCTGGTGTCAATTGTCATTTATGTCAGGTGTTTAATGCAGCTTTCTTTTTGTTAAGGGAGGGAGAGGCTGTTCCTGAGGAGGAACGCCGAAGATCGCGGCCTGAGGCGGTGGTAGAAGCCGGGCAGTTCGCTGCAAGACCGTGGAGGGCGGCGGGGGAAGCGGCAACAAAACCACAGCGGGGTTGGCCGGCTTTTCGGAGCCGGCGGAGCTGGTTACTCGCACGCGGATTTGGCCGGCGTCCCGCTGACGGGTATGAATCCTCTGCCTCCTTATTTAAATGTGGATCCATGGTATCTCGTGCAGGATACACATGAGTTTATTTTACCAACCGGAGCTAATAAAACCCTGGGCAGATTTGAACTGGCCTTCTTTACCATGGGAGGATGTTGCATGACAGGGGCTGCATTTGGGGCCATGAATGGTCTACGGCTCGGATTGAAAGAAACCCTGAACACGGCCTGGTCCAAACCAAGAAATGTACAGATTTTGAACGTGACGACCAGGCAAGGGGCACTTTGGGCTAATACTCTAGGTTCTCTGGCTTTGCTATATAATACATTTGGTGTCATCATTGAGAAAACACGAGGTGCAGAACATGACCTCAACACAGTAGCAGCTGGAGCTATGATGGGCATGTTGTATAAATGTACAGGTGGTCTTCGAGGGGTAGCACGAGGTGTTCTAGCAGGACTAACACTTATTAGCCTCTATGCACTATATAACAACTGGGAGCACATGAAAGGTTCCTTGCTCCAGCAGTCACTCTGAAGCTTTTGCCAACTTGTGAATAGAGGACACTTTAGTAGTTATCCAGATCGATTTATGAGTCAGTCTGGAGTTCTCTCTTATACCTAAAATTCGTTTGAAAAAGTATGCAGATTCTGATTTGCTGTGATTAAGATGGCTGACCAAACTGGCTCTCCTTCCAGCCATTAGTGGGTTGAAGCCAAAACCTTTCAGTGGCTGAGTAATATGGTTCTCTTTGAAGATCTTGCACCTGTTCTGTTACCCCCCAAACTGGAAAACCACTCACTCCCATAATTCAGGTCATTCTTGTTGTCCATACTGTATCACCACGTTTGTTCATTTAATGATCCAAAACTGTAATATTGCCCTGTATTCCCAATAAAGGGTGAGAACAGAAAAAAGTGTGGGGGGGGGGGAGAGAGAAACATCGACATGAAAGAGACACATTGAGTGGCTGCCTCCCGTACAACCCAACCAGGGCTGGGGACAAAGTGCAACCGAGGTACATGCCCTTAGCAGGAACCGAACCCGGGTCTCCCTGGACTGCAGGCTGACACTCTAACTGCTGAGCCAAACCGGCCAGGGCCAATGCAGTTTTTCTTAAGGCAGAGTTAAAAGCAAAGAAAATATCTCTTCCCTTCAGACATAGGAAATCAAAGCAGGCCCTGGTTTTCAGGCCTCCAGCTGGCCCTTGGTGGCACTTGGGTTTGTGATTAGTTCCCAGATCTGGGGTTCTTAACATATTTTGTGCCAGAGTCTAGTGATGTGTGTTGACCCCTTCTTAGAATAGTAGTGTTAAATTTATGAAACAAACTTTGTTTGGAAACCAATTAAATGGAAATACAGTTATCAATGTATTTCTTTAAAACATCTTTTTGTGTTTTTTTTTTTTAATCCTCATCCGAGGACATTTTTTGATATTTTGTTCAGATAGAGTGGGAGGGAGAGAGAGAGAGAGAGAGAAACATCGATGTGAAAGGGACACATCAAGTGGTCGCCACCCACACGACCCCAACCAGGGCCGGGGACAAACTGCAACCGAGGTACGTGCCCTTAGCGGGAACCGAACCTGGGTCTCTCTGGACCACAGGTCGACGCTCTAACCGCTGAACCAAACCGGCCAGGGCTAAAACATCTTTTTGATCAGATATACCCATCTGATCGATAATATAATTAATAACTATCTTAATTTTGAAGTAGAGTAGAATGTAAAAAATGTTTTAAGATACCTGCAACAGCTCTGGCCAGTTTTGCTCAGTGGTTAGAGTGTTGGCCTGCGGTCCCGAGAGACCTGGATTTGGTTCCCGCTAAGGGCATGTACCTCGGTTGCAGTTTGTCCCCGGCCCTGGTTGGTCGTGCGGGTGGCAGCCACTCGACGTGACCCTTTCACGTGGATGTTTCTCTCTCTCTCTCTCCCTTCCACTCTGTCTGAACAATAAAATGGGAAAATGTCCTCAAGTGAGGATCAAAAAAAAAAAAAAAAGATACCTGCAACAACTGCAATGTGATATGGAATTTTCTGTTGATGACAGAGACCCAGAAATTGCTATGATTTGTTGCCTATAGATACCATATTGAGAAAAATGCTAAATTTCAATTAGAAGTTAGTGAAAATAAATATGTACATAGCCCTGGCCGGTTTGGCTCAGCGGTTAGAGCATCGGCCTGCGGTCCGGAGAGACCCGGGTTCGGTTCCCGCTAAGGGCATGTACCTCGGTTGCAGTTTGTCCCCGGCCCTGGTTGGTCGTGAGGGTGGCAGCCACTCGATGTGTCCCTTTCACATCGATGTTTCTCTCTCTCTCTCTCTCTCCCTCCTGCTCTATCTGAACAAAGAATGAAAAAAGTGTCCTCGGGTGAGGATAAAAAATAAATAAATAAATAAATAAATAAATAAATAAATAAATACATAGTCCCCCCTTATTCACAGGAGATACTCTACAGTGGATGCCTGAAACCACAGACAGTACTGAACCCTGTATATCCTATGTTTTTTCCTCTGTATACAGTTGTTAAAGAGAAAACCAGAGACCCAAAATGATATCACTCATGCTAAAGCTCATGATGCCAAACCTAGATTTAATACCTCATCTAACTGAAGTTTCAACCCTTCCTAGAAACATTATCATAATCAACCAATATGGAATTTTCTGGTCAATACAAATGAGATAATTTGTCACATGGGCCTTCTCAACCCCCACACCCCCACCCTCCATAGAAAGAAGAAGCAATCTGCATGATAGAAACCCTTCCATTCTCTACCCACTTCAAAATATGTCCTTGCTCCACCTTCCATTTGTACATCCCCATGGAGTACCTTTCTATTTGCTAGATAGGATGCTCCTCCCACACACACCCGATTCATGAACTGCTTAATAAAACCAATTAGATCTTCATACATACCTTTTCAGTTAAAGGAAGCATTTTATAACTTCTCTTGGGCATTGGAGTGTCATCCCAAACACCGAAAGGTTGTAGGTTCAATTCCTAGACCAGTCAGGACACATACCTGGGTTTGGGGTTCAATCCCTGGTCAGGGCACATACCGAATTGCCAGCATCCCTACTCCTGCACTTTGGGGCCATTATTAAGTAAAATAAGGATTAATTGAACACAAGTACTTTGATACCACAACAGATGATCTGATAGTTCGTCAGATAATTGGTGACTAACCCATTGGATAACATATACATTGTGTATACTTTGAACAAAGGGATGATTTACTCAGCAAAGGGATGGAGCAGGGACAGCACAAGAAGTCATCACACTACTCAGAATGGCATACAATTTATGAATTGTTTATTTCTGGAATTTTTAAAAATATATTGATATATTTTAGAGAGAGAGATAGAAACATCAGTGTGAGATAGAAACATCAATCAGCTGCCTCCTGCACGCCCCCAACTGGGGATCGAGCTGGAAACCCGGGCATGTGTCCTGACCAGGAATCGAACCTGGACCTCTCAGTCCATGGGACAATGCTCAGTCTACTGAGCCACACCAGCCAAGCATGGAATTTTTTGTTTAATACTTTTGGATGGCGGTTGACCATAGGTAACAAACTTCAGAAAGCAAAAGAATGGAAAAAAAGAGACTACTATAATGGTTTCCTCTTTTTCTTTTTTTTTTTTTATCCTCACCCGAGGACATTTTTCCATTTTTTGTTCAGGTAGAGTGGGAGGGGGAGAGAGGAACAGAGAGAGAGAGAGAAACATCGACGTGAAAGGAACACATCGAGTGGCTGCCACCCGCACAACCGACAAGGGCCGGGGACAAACTGCAACAGAGGTACACGCCCTTAGCGGGAACCGAACCCGGGACTCTCAGGACCGCAGGCCGACGCTCTAACCGCTGAGCCAAACTGGCCGGGGCTGGTTTCCTCTTTAAATCTGTATCCCCAGAATGTTATCCTCTGACCCCTAGCAGAGATTACAGGCTCTAGACAATCTCATCTACATCATGCCTCCAACTCCCTAATGTATATGTATGTCCAGCCATGACCCTTCTGGGTTCCATGCCTATCTCTTGATCATCTCCAGCCCAATTTTGTCAAGAAGGTGCGCTAGAGGCAGCAACCATTTGTGGAAAGTTCAGATGTTTTGACCAACATAGCAGCCCAAGCCTTTGGTCTTTCAGGAGTAGCTCTTGTGACAGTTGTAATGTCTGTTCAACAGATTCTTAGTATCATCAAAGGGATCTATGTAATAAATCTGACAAATTCAATGACTGAAAGTAACCTCACAGGGTGATCTGATAATAAATTCCTAACTGGGCAGGTCATAGTGGCTAGTCAATTCCCAGGCATATATTAGGTTTATCTTTTTGCTTTAAGCAAGCCCTGTCCATTGTTTCTATGTATCTATGTTAACACAGCTTTGAAATGCCTCTTTTTCAGACCCCCTAGAGTGCAATCACCCTCAAAAGAACACCTAATCTTGTTAACTACCTTATAGTAATCTTGTTAACTATTTTGTGATCCAGTCCTCACCTTGCTTTCTTCCACCGCTATGTAATCTTTTTTAAATTCTCTCCTTAGCCCTGGCTGGTTTGGCTCAGCGGTTGGAGTGTCGGCCTGCGGACCAGAGAGTCCCGGGTTCAGTTCCCACTAGGGGCACGTACCAAAAAAAAAAAAAGAATGCTATATAAATTCTCTCCTTAATTCCAAATGTATAAAAAGAAACATGGAGCATTTTGAGATCTTGCTTCCTGGCAGTTTCATCAGTTTGGCTCAAATAAACTCTTGTAAAAGTCTCTACAGGTGTACAGGTTTCTTATGTTGACAATTCAATGGCATGAGGCAGTAGCACTGGAATTTCCACTAGAAAAGTTCTGTGGTGGCCCAGATGGTGTGGCTCAGTGGGTTGAGCATCATCCCATGGACTGAGAGGTCCTGGATTGATTCTTGGTCAGGGCATATGCCTATGTTGTGGGCTCCATCCCCAGTAGGGGACGTGCAGGAGGCAGCCAATCAATGTTTCTCTCTCTCCCTCCCTTCCTCTCTCACTAAAAAAACAAACAAACAATTAAAATAATAAAAGATCTGTGGTGTTGCTGGACCCTCAGGCCGGTATGTATTACTGGCTGGAAAGTATCTAAGTTTGACTGTGTCAACATAAGAAACATCCAAAGCCGAAGAGAACCTTTTATAAGAGTTTATTTCATCCTAACTGATGACACTGCTGGGAAGCAAGATCTCAGATGCTCCACAGAATAACAGTTTTGCAGTTTCATTCATGCATTTGAAATGAAGGAGGGAATGTAAGAAAGATTACATGGATGGAGGAGAAAGCAAGGCCAGGATAGGATTTCGGGATAGTTAACAAGGTTATGTGCTCTCTTGAGGGTGTGTACGGCTTATTTCAAAAGTATATTAACCTAATTCTGGCTGGTTTGGCTCAGCAGTTAGAACGTTGACCTGTGGTCCAGAGAGACCGGGGTTCGGTTCCCGCTAAGGGCACGTACCTCAGTTGCAGTTTGTCCCCGGCCCTGGTTGGGTCATATGGGTGGCAGCCACTCGATGTGTCCCTTTCACATTGATATCTCTCTCTCTCTCTCTCTCTCCCTCCCACTCTATCTGCACAAACAAATGGAAAAATATCCTCGGGTGAGGATAAAAAAAAAAAAAAAAAGTAAAAAAATAAAGAGAGCATTAGCTTTAAAAAAGAAAAACAAACAAACAAAAGTATATTGCCCTGACCAGTTTGGCTCAACGATTGGAGCCTAGGCCTGTGGACCAGAGAGTCCTGGGTTTGGTTCCTGCTAGGAGCACGTACCAAAAAAGAAAAGTATATTAACCTAGATGCACAGACACAATGGCCAGGGCTTGCTTAAGGCAAATGTAAACCTTTTACTAAGAAGTTATATGTCTGGGGCGTGACTCAGGAATTTATGAGCAGACCACCCTATGAGGTTCCTTTTCACAGAAACCCTTTTTCTGTCCACAAAAGACAATAATGTTGCTTTCTCTTTCATGCATCCTTCAAAATGGACAGCTTCAAGCAAGAACTATTGCTTTATTATGTCCTTGGGCAGTGCCCAGGACAGGAAGTGCCCCTGGGCGGGGGCACTCAGGTTTTGTGTCTCTGTGGGAAGTTGTCATGATAAACAGAACTAGGAAAGTAAATACTGGGCAGATAATTGGGCTGTGCTAAGAGAAAACCTGCTCGGACCAGCTGGAAAAGGGCTACACAGGTCACTGACTGGGTGAGCAAGAAGGAAAGAAAGTCTCCTGGAGACAGGGCCAGGAGATGAATTGGGTACACAAGATGAGGAGTTTGGTGGTCATGGTGACATCAAAGAGCACACACACACAAAGGCTGTGGTAGCATTTACACATCACTACCTTTCTCAAGGGCCCAAGGCTTTAGGGTACAACTCTAACCTTAAAGGAGAAAGGAGAGGGTCAAAAAGGAGTAGCAGTATAGGGACTTCCTGACAAATATGCAAAAGAATCTGAAGAAACTTGTTTTTGCTTGACTTGTTTGTGTAAAGGATGTATTTGCCAAATATATATATTTAGATTTATTTGCATATTTTGACAGAAAAATACAAGTAACACTACTGAGAAGAGTTCTGACTTTCTCTGTGGGGCAATTAAAATGAAAATTATGCATATAAAATTTTTTTTATCTGTAACAAAAATACAAATTGCAAAAAAAAAATTATATATATATATATATATATATATATATATATATATATTTTATCCTCACCTGAGGACATTTTTCCATTTTTTTGTTCAGATGGAGTGGGAGGGAGAGAGCGGAAGAGAGAGAGATAGGGAAACATCGACGTGAAAGGGACACATCGAGTGGCTGCCACCCACACGACCCAACCGGGACCAGGGACAAACTGCAACCGAGGTACATGCCCTTAGCAGGAACTGAACCCGGGTCTCTCAGGACCGCAGGGTGATGCTCTAACAGCTGAACCAAACCGGCCAGGGCCAAAACAAATTTTTTTAATGGATGTCTCAAGAGAACTATCTAGAGCAGCAAGATTCACTTATGTACTTTTAAATTTAGGAGCATCATTTTAAAAAGTAAAATGAATCAGTGAGATAGTTTATACTATTTTTTTTTTCATACTAAGTCTTCTGTAAGGGCATATCTTGCAATTTCCATGGTAGACTTTTCTGTTTCTAACTAAACTGTTGGTTTTTTATTGTTGTTGTTGTTGTTTTGTTTTTTGCTTTGTTTTTTGCCCTAAAGCTCTTGCCTCTTAGTGATTAGAAACCAGACATTTTAGCAACCCCTTTCTCTAGTGAAAGCTTCATATGAAATCACTTAAAGTTTTGCTTTAGCTTTTCCTCCCTGGCTACTTGCAGATCAGCTTCCATCATGAATGATTCAGTAACTATCCAGACCAGGAAGTTTATGACCAACAAACTACTTCAGTGGAAACAAATGGTCACGGGCATCCTTCACCCTGGCAAGACAATAGTACCTAAGACAGAAATTCAGGAAAGACTAGCCAAAATGTATAAGACCACACGAGCCCAGACACAGACTTGCAAGACATGGCCTGTATGACATGAAAAAGACCTGAAGAGCCCGGCCGGTGTGGCTCACTGGTTGAGTGTCGACCCATGTACTAAGAGGTCGCCAGTTCGATTCCCAGTCGGGGCACACACCCAGGTTGTGGGTTCGATCCCTAGTGGGGGACATGCAGGAGGCAGCCAAGCAGTGTTCTCTCTCATCGATGTTTCTCTCTCTCTCCCTCTCCCTTCCTCTCTCTAAAATCAGTAAAGAAAAAAAAAAATTATTCTTAATTTAAAAACAAAGAAAAGAAAAAGCCCTTCAGAAAACAGTGAAAGAAATGTAAGAACAGAATGAAGACAGTCGGGGACTGCTAATGCCAATGTTGGCACTGCAGAAAGTACGCTGGAGACTGGAAAACTGAAGGAGTAAAGATTCTTCAGTGACTGTCTGCCCTGATTGTGGAGATTTTTCATAAGAGGGTTAATAAACTAAGACCTTTAATGTGAAAAGAGAGAAAGTTTTGCTTTAAAAAAAAGTGCCCTGGCCGGTTTGGCTCAGCGGTTAGAGCATCAGCCCATGGACCAGAGGCCCGGGTTCGGTTCCCACTAAGGGCAAGTACCTCACATGCAGTTTGTCCCCGCCCCAGTTGGGGTCATGTGGGTGGCAATCACTCAATGTGTCTCTCTCACATCAATGTTTCTCTCTCTCTTCCTCCCTCTCTCCCTCCCGCTCTATTTATAGATAAATGCAAAAATGTCCTCGAGTGAGGATAGATTAAAAAAATTAAATTAAATTTTAAAAAGTGTGAAAAATGTGGCATAATAAAACTTGACTTTAGTGATTTTTAGAAGATGTGTCTCTTCTCTGTGGTAGGAAAAGAAACACATCATCCAGTCACCCAAAAACCTAACTACCATTGAGTATAAAATTGAAGATACAGGCACAGTTTATTTTCTTTTTTAAGTATTTTTTCTTTATTAATTTTTAGAGAGAGAGGGAGGGAGAAGGAGAGAGAGATAGAAACATTGATGAGAGAGAACATCAATTAGCTGCCTCCTGCATGCACCCCCTGGGGATTTGGCCCACAACCTTGGCATGTGCCCTGACCAGAAATTGAACTGGCAACCTCTTGGTGCATGAGTGGATGCTCAACCACTGAGCCCCACTGGCTGGGCCAGGCATGCTTTATTTTAATCCACAGGGGAAAATAAGGTAGTTCTGCTTAACATAATTGTTATTTGCTACTTTTTCTATGACAATGTTAACAGGAATTATAACCCACCCCACCATTCTTTTGCATTGTTTCTATAAATGCTGACTCTGACTAATATGCAGCTTGTAGATAAACAACATGTTTGTATGAGAATCTTAGGAACTAACTTCAGAAGATACAGACTCTGACCTTCAGTCATCCCAGTTCTGGGAGATTTGCTGACCTTCAACCATAGTACCAGGATGACGTAGAACCAAGAGACAAAGACCAGGATGGTACACAGCAGAGCATCACTTGACCACAAGGTCCTTATCCAATTGGACTGTGCTGGCCTGCATGTAGAGAATTTGTCAACCCCCACTCCTTGATTTCATTGTTCTGCTCTGCCTCTCCCTCCTTATAAGAAACCTCGCCTGCACTGAGATGTGGAGATGGCTTTGGACAAGAGCCCCCATCTCCTCAGGTGACCAGTACTTGAATAAAACCTCTTTCCCTGCCCTGGCTGGTTTGGCTCAGCGGTTAGGGTGTCGGCCTGCGATCCAGAAAGATCCGGGTTCGGTTCCCGCTAAGGGCATGTACCTCAGTTGCAGTTTGTCCCCAGTCCTGGTTGGGTCGTGCAGGTGGCGACCACTCAATGTGTCCCTTTCACGTCAATGTTTCTCTCTCTCTCTCTCTCTTCCTCTCTCTTCCTCCCACTCTACCTGAACAAAAAACCAAAAAAATGTCCTCGGGTGAGGATAAAAAAAAATCCTCTTTCCCTTTTCACCAGCATCTGTCTCAGGAGTCTGGTGTTTGTGGTGGCAGGCAGCCAAATTTGGGTTCCAGTTACAATAGGGAAAACCTTCTAGACCAGTACCAAAATTGTGTAGAAATTTGCTTATAATTATATCAAAATATATTTAAATGTAGTAGAATTATGTGGTCACAATTCAAGAGGGTTTGAATATTTCAGAACTTCCTTTTCCTGATTCAAGATAACAGGTAGGCCCTGGCTGGTTTGGCTCAGCGGTTGGAGCGTCACCTGCGAACCAAAGAGTCCCAGGTTCGGTTCCCGCTAAGGGCACGCACCTCGGTTGCGGTTTGTCCCCGGCCCAGGTTAGGGTCATGTGGGTGGCAACCACTCAATGTGTCTCTCTCACATCGATGTTTCTCTCTCTCTTCCCCCCTCTCTCTCTCCCGCTCTATCTGAAGGTGAATGCAAAAGTGTCCTCGGGTGAGGATTAAAAAAAAAAAAAAAAGATAATAGGTAGTATTTACATTGAAATGGTTCATACAATCTCCCTTGGTGAGAGTTTTCCTGAATCTTCAACTCATTTCTAAAACTCTTATTCAGTGGAGTTCTCTACGGAACATAATAAGTATGTACTACGTAATGAGCATCTACACCCAAGTACCACAGAGTAATTGAAATTGATCAGGAAAATCTCAGGGTGATTCAGGGTACCTTTGTTCCAACTTTGGTCTAAGCTATTATTACTAAAAGCAAATAGATGAGCAGGACCTGTTTCACCTAGTACTTCTCATTAGTACAGACTTTTACTTCAATTTCTAACAGCTCTGAGGAATAAAACCTTTAATTTTTAATTTCTATACCCTGGAAACATAACTCTCAAAAAGAGACCAGAGGGGCCCTGGCCAGTCTGGCTCAGCAGTTAGAGTGTTGGCCTGCGGACCAGAGAGTCCCAGGTTCAGTTCCCGCTAAGGGCACGCACCTCGGTGGCAGTTTGTCCCCGGCCCCAGTTGGAGTCGTGTGGGTGGCAACCAGTCGATATGTCTCTCTCACATCGATGTTTCTCTCTCTCTCTCTCTTCCTCCCTCTCTCCCTCCCACTCTATCTGAAGATAAATGCAAAAATGTCCTCGGGTGAGGATTAAAAAAAAAAAAGACCAGAGGGAAAATGGACACAGGCCTAAAGACAAAACATATTCTGATGTCAAAATGTGGATGAGGCACTGGCCAGCATTGCTCAGTAGTAGGAGCGTTGGCTCTTGAAGGGTCTCTGGTTCAATTCCCGGTCAAGGGCAATACCTGGGTTGCAGGTTCAATCCCCAGGTCCAGCTGGGGTTCATGCCGGAGGCAACCAATCAGTGTGTGTCTCTCACATCTATGTTTCTCTCTCACCTCTCTCTTTCCCCCACCCCTCCCTTCCACTCTCTAAAAATCAATGGAAAAAAATATCCTCTGGTGAGGATTAACAACAACAAAAATAAAAGAGGATGAGCTCTGGCCAGCATGGCTCAGTTGGTCGAGCATCGTCCCATGCACCAGGTGCCCATGCATCGGTCAGGGCACATCCCTGGGTTGTGGGCTTGATACCCGGTAGGTGGCATGGAGGAGGCAGCCGATTGATGTTGCTCTCATATTGATATTTCTTTCTCCCTCTCCCTTCCTCTCTCAGTAAAAAAAAAAAAATAAAAAAAAAATCAGTGAACCATTAAAAAAAGGTGGATGAAACTGGCTCACTCTTTCTCTTGAGCATGCCTGCACCTTTCCCCACCTCCTTCCCCCAGGTGAGTTTTCTTTTATTTTTTCTTTATTGATTTTAGAGAGAGAGAAAAGGAGAGGGAGCGAGAGATAGAAACATCAATGAGAGAGAACATAGATTGGCCACCTCCTGCACGCCCCCACTGGGAATCGGGCCCACAACCTGGGCATGTACCCTGACCGGGAATCGAACTGGTGACTTCTTGGTGTATGAGTCGACACTCAACCACTGAGCCACACCAGCCAGGCCAGGTGCGTTTTCTTTACCTTTCTTTCTCCTGAGCTCCAAGAACCCTTCTTTTGCCTCTGTTACTTGTTTCCTGAGCCCACAGAGCCCAGCTGGCTCACTTCTTCCAGGGCGCACTTATTCTACCTCTTTGCCTTTCTGAATACACTTTTGCTTGTAAAAAAAAAAAATTTTAAGTGGATGAAACCTAGAAAAATCTTTACATAAACATGGTAAAATAAAACACTAGAATAATATGAGATTCCCCAACCCCTACAGCATAAGGAAAAGAACAAAGGAACTTCCTATAACATAGGGAGCCTATGATTTCATAAATGGGACAATAGAAAAATTGGTTCCAACAGCAGTAAGTGTCTGGTTTGAGCTGAGAGCACCCCTGGGAACTGCACACTTGGGAGGCTGTTACAGGCTGCATGAACTTCAGGATGAGGTGAAGAGTAGAAGGAGCAAGAAGGGAACAGCAGAGAGGAATTGCTGTGCTGTTTCAACAGAGGCACTGGCTGTCTACTCTGTAAATTATAGTAGTACTCTCGAATGCCCTTAATGGGATGAGCAAAGATGCTCCTCAATGCCGGCCAGAGTGGCTCAGTTGATTGAGCACCTTTCTGTGCACCTAAAGGTTGCCAGTTTGATTCCAGGTCAGGGCACATACCTGGGTTTCAGGTCCGATCCCTGGTTGGAGTATATACAGAAGGCAATTGATCAATGTTTCTCTCTCTCCCTTCCTTTCTCTCTAAAAAATCAATAAAAACATATTTAAAAAATAAAATTAAAATATAGCCCGGCCATTGTGGCTCAGTGGTTGAGTGTCGACCCATGCACCAAGAGGTCGCCGGTTCGATTCCGGGTCAGGGCACATGCCCAGGCTGTGGGCCAGATCTCCAGTGCAGGGCATATAGGAGGTGGCCAATTGATGTTCTCTGATCGAGATTTCTGTCTCTCCCTCTTCCTTCCTCTCCCTAAAATCAATAAAGAAAAAAAAAATTTTTTTTAAATATATATAACCCTGGCCGGTTTGGCTCAGCGGTAGAGCATCGGTCTATGGACCAATGAGTCTCAAGTTCGATTCCGGCCAAGGGCATGTACCTCGGTTGCAGTTTATCCCTGGCCCTGGTAGGGTCATGCAGAAGGCAACCAATTGATGTGTCCCTCTCACGTTGATGTTTCTCTCTCTCTCCCTTTCTTTTCCTCTCTCTCCCTCCCACTCTATCTGAAGACAAATAGAAAAATATCCTCGGGTGAGGATTAAAAAATAATAATAATAAATAAATAAATATATACTTTTGTGGGAGGAATCACGCAACTTGATATCAAACTATACTACAAGGCCATAGTAATCAAAACAGCATGGTACTGGCATAAAAACAGACATATAGATCAATGGAACAGAATAGAGAGCCCAGTAATAAACACACACCTTTATAGTAAATTCATGTTTTCGTTGCTGTTAATCTTCACCCAAGGATATTTTTCCATTGATTGTTAGAGAGACTAGAAGGGAGGGAAGCAGGGAAGGAGAGAAGGAGAGAGAGAGAGAGATGTGAGAGAGACACATGATTGGTTGCCTCCCGCATGACTCCAACCAGGGCCAGGGATTGAACCTGCAACCCAGGTGTGTGCCCTTGACTGGGAATCGACCCATGGGCCGATACTCTAACCACTGAGCCAAACCGGCCAGGGCTATAGTAAATTAATATATTTTTTAAATTCTCACCTGAAGATAGTTTTCTATTTATCTTTAGATAGAGTGGGAGGAAAGGAGAGAGAGAGAGAAACATTGTCATGAGAGAGACACATCAACTGGTTGCCTCCTGCACAACCCCGACCAGGGCCAGGGAAGAACTGCAACTGAGGTCCGTGCCTTTGACCAGAATCAATTCCCCGACTCTTTGGTCCATGGACCGACACTCTAACCACTCAACCAAACTGGCCAGAGTTATAGTAAATTAATATTTGACAAAGGAAGCAAAAGCATACAATGGGGTAAAGATAGTCTATTCAATAAATGGTGTTGAGAAAATTGAACACATATGTGCATAAAAAAAAGAAATTAGACCACCTTCTACACAATGCACAAGAATAAACTCAAAATGGATAAAATACTTAAATGTTAGACTTAAAATCCTAAAAGAAAACATAAGCAGTAAAATCTCAGACATTTCTCATAGCAATATTTTTTCTGATATATCACCTCAGGCAAGGGAAACAAAAGAAAATATAAACCAGACTACATCAAGCTAAAAGTTTTAGCACAGCAAAGGAAACTATCATCAGCAAAATGAAAAGACAACCCACTGAATGGGAAAACATATTTGCCAATGATACATTTGATAACGGGTTAATATCCAAAATTTATAAAGAACTCATACAGCCCTGGCCAGTTTGGCTCAGCAGTTAGAGCGTCGGCCTGTGATCCAGAGAGACCCGGGTTCAGTTCCTGCTAAGGGCGCGTGCCTCGGTTGCAGTTTGTCCCCGGCCCTGGTTGGTCATGCGGGTGGCAGCCACTTGATGTGTCCCTTTCACGTCGATGTTTCTCTCTCTCTCTCTCTCTCTCTCTCTCTCTCTCTCCCTCCCTCCCTCCCTCCCTCCCTCCCACTCTATCTGAACAAAATATGGAAAGATGTCCTCAGGTGAGGATAAAAAAAAAAAAAGAACTCATACAACTCAATACCAGAAAAACAATCCAATTAAAAAAATGGGCAAGGTCCTGAATAGACACTTCTGTAAATAGAATATACAGATTGCCAATAGACAATAAAAGATGCTCAGTGTCACCAATCATCACAGCAATGCAAATTAAAACCACAATGAGATATCACCTCACACCTGTCCGAATGGCTATCATCAATAAATCAACAAACAAGTGTTGGTGAGAATGCAGAGAAAGGGCACCCTTGTGCACTGTTGGTGGGAATGCAGACTGGTGCAGCCACTGTGGAAAGCAGTGTGGAGTTACCTCAAAAAATTAAAAATGGAACTGCCTTATGATCCAGTGATTCCACTCCTGGGAATATATCTAAAGAAACCAAAACATTAATTGAAAAGAATATATGCACTCCTATGATCACTGCAGTGTTATTTACAATAGTTAAGATTTGAAAGTAGTCCAAGTGCCCATCAGTAGATGAGTGGATAAAAAAGCTGTGATACATTTGCACAGTGGAATACAGAAGAGAAAAAAAGAAAAGAAAAGAAAAGAAAAGAAAAGAAAAGAAAAGAAAAGAAAAGAAAATCTTATCATTTGCAACAGCATGGATGGATCTGAAGAGTTATTGTACTAAGTGAAATAAGCCAGTCAGAGAAAGACAAGTACGATATGATTTCAGTCATATGTGGAATCTAATGAACAAAATAAACTAACAAACAAAATAGAAACAGACTTGTAGATAGAGAACAGATAGACAGGGGTCAGAGGTGAGGTGGGTTGCAGGACTACCCGGGTGAAAAAGGTAAAGGGATTAAGAAAAATAAATAAAACTCATAGACACAGACAACAGCATGGTGATTGCCAGAGGGAAAGGGGGATAAAGGGAAGTAGAAGAGGGTCACGGGGGATAAATTGTGATGGAAGGAGACTTGACCTTGGATGGTGAACACACAATACAATATACAGATGATATATTATAGAATTGTACACCTGAAACCTATATAATTTTATTAACCAATGTCACCCCAGTAAATTCAATTAAAAGGAAAAAAATAAAAGAATATACTTTTGTGTGATAACGCAGTCATCCCCTCTTATCCACAGTTTTGTTTTTTGTAGTTTGTTACTGCAGTCAATTGTGGTCTGTAAATAGTAGGTAAAAAATTCCAGAAATAAATAATCCATATGTTTTAAGTTTTGTGTCATTCTGAGGAGCACGATGAACTCTCACGCCAATTTCAGCCATCCAGCTCTGTCCTGCCAGGAAGTGAATCATCCCTTTGTCCAGCCTATAGTCACTGAGTAGCTGTCCCTTATCAAAGACACACCACACTCACGTGGCCTTTACCACAGCATGTTGTTATGACTGTTCCATTTTATAATTGGTTATTGTCATGCATCTCTTACTGTGCTAACTTATACAACTTTAAATTAAAAGTTTAATTTATTAAACTTTTTTACAGATATGTATGCATAGGAAAAAACATAATATATACAGGGTTCGGTACTATCTTCGGTTTCAGGCATCCCCTGGGGGTCTTGGAATGTATCCCCACAGATAAGGAAGGACAACTGTACATGTCATAGAACAAATATTTGGGGGAAACATATATATGTATGAAAAGAAAGGAAGGAGAAAGAAAGAAAACCATAAAAGCCTTACTTCGCCCAGCTAGTGTGGCTCAGTGGTTGGACGTCCACCCACGCACCAAGGGGTCGCCGATTTGATTCCCAGTCAGGACACATGCCCATGTTGCGGGCCAAATCCCCAATGGGAGACATGCAGGAGGCAGCCAACTGATGTTCTCTCTCATCGATGTGTTCATCTCTCTCTTCCTCTCCCTTCCTCTCTCTCCAAACAATAAAGAAAAAAGTTTTATTTTATCCTCACCCAAGGACATTTTTGCATCTATCTTCAGATAGAGAGGGAGGAAGTGAGGGAGGAAAAGACAGAGAGAAACATTAAAGTGAGAGAGACACATCGACTGGTTGCCACCTACTCGACCCCAACCATGGCTGGGGACAAATTGCAACTGAGGTACTGTCCTTAGTGGGAACTGAACCCAGGACTCTCTGGTCCGCAGGCGGTGCTCCAACCGCTGAGCCAAACCGGCCAGGGCTGCAAATAGTTTTAATATTGCAGATCCTTTAAAAGGGTTTGGGAACCCATAGAGGTCCCTAGACTTCACTTTGAGAACTGCTAGATTGTTATGCTGTGGTAATAAACAACCCCAGAATCTCAGAGGCTCAACACACATGGGTTTACTTCTTACTTGGACGTCATGTCCACTGAGGGCGGATTGGGGGCTCGCTCTCCATCATTCTTATTCTCGGGCCAGCCTGGAACATTGCTTGTTATTCAAAGGGAAAGTAAGCACTAGAATGCCTCAGAATTAAAGCTTTGGCCTACTAGCTGCCCGTGTCATTTCCACTCAGCTTTCACCAGAACTAGTCATGTGGCTCTCCCCTGCCACAAGGGTGTCAGGAGGTGCAATCCTTCCCATGCGAAAATGATCCTTTCTCCTTGAAGAGATTTTTCTTTTTAATAGGAGGAGAAATTGTCTTTCTTAGAAGCCCCAGCAGACTTTCCCTGGGTCAGAATTTGATCAATCACTGCTAATGAGTAGTGTTAACCCAAGAGGCTCAGACCCATCACTACACACCCCCTGGGCAGGGATTAAGGGACCTACATACATCAACATATCGCTGCCCATCCATTGGCTGAAGAAAACTGGGGTCTAGTTAGCAAGAAAGGAGAGAAATCGCTTCACAACGTTTCCCTCTCATTTTTGATTTGGTTTTCTCTCACACCAGCCATCATCACAAATCAGCTTATTGAAATAGGCAAGAAACATACTTAGGATATATGTCTTAAAAGGGGAGATTTCCCTCAAAGCAACACTTGCCTAAGAGTTATCAAAACTGAATATTGTATTTCATCGCTACTAGCTCTAACCAGCTGAAGCTAATTAACAGGTGTGGGCTTTGAGAGACTCCTGCATGCCAGACACTTATTAGACCTAACTCTTCCCTGACAAATAAGCAATGAAACTTGTCTTAACCAATTGGGTCAGACCTATGAACTCATTCCATTCTATTCAAAGTGTTAGTTTTTAATTATTAATTAGCATATTACCATGAAAACTTCTTCCTAATATTCAAAACTCTCTTGACTTCTCCCTCTCAGCATCCCTCCCAGTGAATTTCTTCTGCTTGCCTTTCTTTTTTTTTCTTTCTTTTTTTAATTGATTTTTAGAGAGAGAGAAAGGGAGAGGGAGAGAGAAACAATGATGTGATAGCAAAACATCAATCGGCTGCCTCCTGCATGCCCCCTACCAGGATTGCAGCCTGCAGCCCAGGAATGTGCCTGACTTGGGTTGAACCAGCAACCTTTCAGTGCACAGGACGATGCCCAACCAACTGAGCCACACCAACCAGGGCTCTAAAATTTTGATGATTTTTAAAAAATTTATTGATAATGTTTAGCCCTGGCCGGTTTGGCTCAGTGGTTGGAGCGTCAGCCTGCGGTCCGGAGAGACCCAGGTTCAGTTTCCACTGGGGGCGTGTACCTCAGTTGCAGTTTGTCCCCAGCCCTGGTTGGGTCATGTGGGTGGCAACCACTCGATGTGTCCCTTTCACGTCTATGTTTCTCTCTCTCTCTCTTCCTCCCTCCCACTCTATCTGAACAAAATGAAAAATGTCCTCGGGTGAGGATAAAAAAATAAATAAAATAAAATGTATTGATAATCTTTAGAATGATCAAATTTTAGCTTTTTAGAATAATTTTTAATGGGAATTTGGTACACAATTTGACCATCCAGAAAAAGGGTCATTAAACTTTTTCTGTAAAGGGCAGATAATGTTTTAGGCTTTGTAAAGGTCTCTGTTACAAGTACTCGACTCTGCCTTTATAGCACAAAAGCAGCCATAGATAATAATACATAAATGAATGGAAGTGACTGTATTCCAATAAAACTTTATTTACAAAAACAGGCTGATGACTGGATTTGGCCCAGTGGGAGGGGGACATAATTTGCCAACTCCTGAAATAGAATTAAAGCCACTAAACAATAGTCTATTATAAAAATCAACATAAAAGCAAGGTAGAAATTAAGTCAGAGATCCTTAGCTGTGTTCAAATCTCCCAGATGGAGCTCTCTGCAGAATGGTCACTAGCAAAAAGGGATCAAAAAGCCACATAGTTCTTTCTACGAGCAGATTGAGGCTAAATACAAATTGACCTGTTGTACCCTAGACAGTTCATGTACCTAACCAAGGCGGTGGCCATTACTGATTAAAAATTTAACATCATTGCCCTGGCCGGTTTGGCTCAGCGGTTAGAGCATCGGCCTGCGATCCAGAGAGACCTGGTTTCGGTTCCCGCTAAGGGCACGTACCTCGGTTGCAGTTTGTCCCCGGCCCTGGTTGGTCATGTGGGTGGCAGCCACTCGATGTGTCCCTTTCATGTCGATGCTTCTCTCTCTCTCTCTCTCTTCCTCTCTCTCCTTCCCACTCTATCTGAATCTCCTTCCCACTCTATCTGAACAAAAAATGGAAAAATGTCCTCGGGTGAGGATAAAAAAAAAAATAATAACATCATTTATAGGAAAAGTCAGGTATCAAGGAATCCAACCCAATTCTAAAACCAGGATACAAGGTGGGTGCCCCTCTGTGGGTAACTATGAGAAATGCCGATCCTTCAGAGGCCAAGGCTGCCAGAGTCACCAGCAGACCACTATTCCTCCCAACTGGCCCAGCTTGAGTCAGTTGTCCTGGACCAGGAACTGGCCAGGGAGCTAAGGTTGTGTCCTTCAAAATAACATAGTTTCCCTGACCAGTCTAGTTTAGTTGGCTAGAAGGTGGTTAGAGAGCATCATCCTGTGCACCGAAGGATTGAGGGTTCAATTCCCAATCAAAGCACATACCTAGGTTGCAGGATACCCAGTCAGGATGCATACAATTGATGTTGCTCTCTCACATCAGTGTTTCTCCCTCTCTCTCCCTTTCTCTATCTCCCTCCCCCTTCCTCTCTCTCTAGAATCAATGAAAAATATATCCTTGGGTGAGGATTAAAAAATAAATAAATAAATAAAATTTATTTTAAAAATAACTGATAGTACGAAATTGGAAAAAGCAGTCAGGAACCTGTTTATTTGAGGCATTTTAGGCCATACTGAGGAGTTGGTTTCTTTTTTTTTTTTTTTTTTTTTTTTTTTTTATCAACACCTTATGACATTTTTCTATTTTTTTGTTCAGGTAGAGTGGGAGGGAGAGAGAGGAACAGAGAGAGAGAGAAACATCGATATGAAAGGAACACATCGAGTGGCTGCCACCCACACGACCAACCAGGGCCGGGGACAAACTGCAACCAAGGTACGTGCCCTTAGCGGGAACCGAACCCGGGTCTCTCTGGACCGCAGGCCGACGCTCTAACCGCTGAGCCAAACCGGCCAGGGCGAGGAGTTGATTTCTTATGCATAAGAGTCACCCTAGCCGGTGTGGCTCAGTTGGTTGGGCATTGTCCTGTGCACCAAAAGATGGTAGGTTAGATTCCTGGTCAGGGCACATACCCAGGTTTCGGGTTCAATCCCTGGTCGGGGTGCATACAGAAGACAACTAATCAATGTTACTCTCACACATAGATGCTTCTCTCTCTCTCTTTCTCTCTCTCCCCCTCTCCCTTCCTCTTTCTAAAATCATTTTTTTAAACTGTGATTATGTATAGGAGCCTTGAACATCTACAGAAGATTTTTTTAAACAGGGGCAAACAATTTTCAAATTTGATCTATAGCAGCTAAGTCCCTACTCCTGTGGGCCAGGGGAGCACGTAGGAGGAATGGTCATTGTAAACTGAAAAAATTATCTAGAATAGTGGTTATCCACCATCAGGACTTTCTGCATCAATCGAAATGTTCTAGATTGAGCTGTCCAGCATGGTAGCCACTGGCCACATGTGGAACTGAGCATTTGATACGTGGTTAGTGAGCCTAAGGAATTGAATTTTAAATTCTACTTAATTTTAATTGTAATTTTAGTAGCCACGTGTGGTTAGTGACCTCTGTAGTGGACAGTATAGGCCTAGAAGTTCAGCACATGTAGCTCTAGTCCCTTGGGAGCTCTTGGGATTCAATGAAGACCTCAGTATCCTTATAATAATGCACCTATTTTTTTCAATATTTTTTTTAAGAGCGAGAAAGAGAGAGAGAGATAGAAACATCAATGTGAGCAAGAACATCGATCAAGAGAGAACATGTCCCCCACAACCCTGGCTTGTGCCCTGACCTGGAATCAAACCGGAACCTCTCAGTCCATGGAATGACGCTCAATTGATTGAGCCACACCGGCTGGGCAATGCACCTATTTTTATTAAGGTAGTCTGAAAGGGTTTCTGCTACCTACAGCTTCCCTCCTCACACACTCTTATTTAGATGTTTAGAATTCTGAGCCCTGGCTGGTTTGGCTCAGTGGTTAGAGCGTCGGCCTGCGGTACAGAGAGACCCGGGTTCGGTTCCCGCTAAGGGCATGTACCTCGGCTGCAATTTGTTCCCGGCCCTGGTTGGTCGTGCGGGTGGCAGCCACTCAATGTGTCTCTTTCACATCGATGTTTCTCTCTCTCTCTCTCTCTTCCTCTCTCTCCCTCCCACTCTATCTGAACAAAAAATGGAAAAATGTCCTTGGGTGAGGATAAAAAAAAAAAAAGAAAAATTCTGAGACATCATAAATTAAATTACAGTGGGCAGAAGAGTGAGAAAAAGAGGCAGGAGTAATTAACCAGTTAATAGCTGTGGGCCAATGAGCAAAAGACTGCTGCATTCCTGGGTGTGTGTTAGGACGTTTTTTTGTTTTTGTTTTTGTTTTTATCCTCACCTGAGGATATTTTTCCATTTTTTGTTCAGATAGAGTGGGAAGGAGAGAGAGAGAAAAAAAAAACATCGACATGAAAGGGACACATTGAGTGGCTGCCACCCGCACGACCAACCAGGGCTGGGGACAAACTGCAACCAAGGTACATGCCCTAAGCAGGAACCGAACCCGGGTCTCTCTGGACCGCAGGCCGACGCTCTAACCGTTGAGCCAAATCGGCCAGGGATGTGTTAGGGCTTTGACTCAAGCTCCAGGCAGCTGTTAGCCACCACTGGACATCACCACTGAATACGCATGAACTTGTAGGACTGTTGTCAGTAACCAGTCAAGAGTGGCATTTCTTCCTTACGGACTGTGCACTATCCTAGAACTGCCCCCTTCACCTTTTCCCACCCCCGTCTGTAGTGTGTAAATTCTTTCCAAACTCCTTTTCCAAAGCACTGTATAAAAGTGCTCACCCTTGCCCTGGTCGGTTTGGCTCAGCAGTTAGAGCATCGGCCTGCGGTCCAGAGAGACCTGGGTTCAGTTCCCGCTAAGGGCACGTACCTTGGTTGCAGTTTGTCCCCGGCCCTGGTTGGGTCATGCGAGTAGCAACCACTCGATGTGTCCCTTTCGTGTTGATGTTTCTCTCTCTCTCTCCCTCCCACTCTATCTGAACCAAAAACGAAAAAATGTCTTCGGGTGAGGATTTAAAAAAAAAAAGTGCTCACCCTCAGAAGTGCTCACCCGGAAACAAAAATGGCTATAGCCAGCGGTTTCTACCTGCGTTATGTAGGGCACAGGGCAAGTTTGGACACAACTTTTTGAAGTTCGAGTTTCAGCAGGATGCAATTTTTGCTGTAATCAATTGAGTTTTTCCCCACCCCCCACAGAAAAGCTTAGATCTGCCAACAACAGCAATTATAAAAAATGATGTCATGCTGAGAAAAGAGGCTTAGGTATATAAGAATGTAATGGAAGAACTGAAGAGAATTATTGATGACGGTAAAATTACCAACGAGAAGGATGCTTTTTGTGGTCTCCCCCTGACAAGGCTGGCAGACAGGAGCTTGAAATTGTATTGGGAGATGAACACACTTCTTTTACTACATCAAAATAGGTTCTCTTAGTCCTGGTCAGTTTGGCTCAGCGGTTAGAGCGTCGGCCTGTGGTCCGGAGAGACCCGGGTTCGGTTCCCACTAAGGGCACGTACTTCGGTTGCAGTTTGTCCCCGGCCCTGGTTGGTCGTGCGGGTGGCAGCCACTTGATGTGTCCCTTCACGTCGATGTTTCTCACTCTCTCTCCCTTCCTCTCTCTCCCTCCCATTCTATCTGTACAAAAAATGGAAAAAATATCCTCGGGTGAGGATTAAAAAAAAAATAGGTTCTCTTATTGATATAAATCAGTCAAAGGATCCTGAAAACCTTCAAGTCTTTTACTATTTGGTACAGGACCTGAAACGTTTTGTTTTTATTAATTTATTTAAATGTTTTTATTGATTTTTTTAGCGAAAGAGGGAGATAAAAACATTGATGTGAGAAGCATCAATTGGCCGCCCCCACACGCCCCCTGCTGGGGGTTGAGGCAGCAACCCGGGCATGTGCCCTGACCAGGAATGGAACCTCTCAGTCCATGGGGTAATGCTCAGTCCACTGAGCCACACCAGCCAGGGGAAATGTTTCATTTTTAGTCTTATTGGATTACACTTCAAGATTAAACCAATTTAAATTGTGTGTGTTTTTGAAGCTGTATTATATTTAATTAAGGGACAGATAAGGGAGGGTTTGTGTGTCATTTAAATATTGGGATTTTTATGAAATGAGAAAATACATAAACAGGCTTAATTGTTATTTTCATTTGTGTCCAAATTGGTTGGAAAGTCCCCCACACACATTAAATTCTATCTATAAAAACCACCTTTCACTGAAATTTTGCTCTAATAAAACTTATCGAAAACTGGGGGGGGGGGGGGGGGGGGAGTGCTCGCCCTGGCTGGTTTGGCTCAGCGGTTAGAGCGTCGGCCCACCGACCAGAGAGAGTGGGGTTCGGTTCCCACTAAGGGCACGTATCTCTGTTGCAGTTTGTCCCCGGCCCCGGTGGCGGTCGTGTGGGTGGCAGCCATTCGATGTGTCTCTCTCACGTCAATGTTTCTCTCTCTCTCTTCCTCCCTCTCTCCCTCCCGCTCTATCTAAAGATACATGTAAAAATGTCCTCTGCTGAGAATTAAAAAAAAAAAAAAGTGCACGTTAACTGCCCGACCTGCTTGTCTTTTCCACCTGGCGCTGCTGCTGGTGGTTTAGACTTTGTGCCCCAGGACCTGTCCTTTTCTGGCCAGCATATGGCTCAGTTAACCCCTTCTTTCAGAAACTCTTTCAGTTGTGAAAGTTTTTTGTTTAACATCTGCTATGGTATGAGTACCCAAGGTCCCACCATGCGCCATGCCCCATCTTTATCAGAAGGGTCCAGAAAGCTCTCTGAGCTCAGTCCTCCAAGTCAGGGCCTCCAACCCCGTCTCAAGACTCTTGCCCTCATTCCTGCCCTCTCCTGGAATCCTCTCTCACCCCCAAGGGCTGCAGACTCAGCCACCCAGTTCAATTTGTGTAGGAGAGCCCTACAGCTGCCCCCCACCCCCCTGATGCAGAGAGTCTCTCTCCCAGACCCCAACCCAGATCGTTCCCCCTGTTTCCCAGGAACCACCTTCCAAATGGCATATAGTGCATCTCACTAAGCTGAGGTCCTATTGAAGTAGGGCTATGCATTTGAGACCAAAGTGCTGAGTCCTGGGACAATTTCTGATTCCAGTAGGCTTCAGTTTCTTGGGGCCAGTACTGAGTGAGGGGAAGGACGATGGTGACCTGTGCCAGCGTGGTCCCTGGAAACCAGGTGATAAGAGGTAAGGGGTGGGAGGAGCTGGCACAGTGAAATGAAGGAGGAGCTGTTGTTCCTTCTGCCACAAGGGGGAGTATGAGGGGAAGGTCTTTATCGTACCCATTAATTACGTTTCTAGTGCAGATTGCAGTCAGTATAACCTCAGCTTTCATCAATGGTCTTTCAAATATGCCCATTCGTAGGGTCACTCCATTTAGTAAATGGAGAGTGTATTTTATTTTATTTTATTTTATTTTATTTTATTTTATTTTATTTTATTTTATTTTATTTTATTTCATTTCATTTCATTTATGTACGTGCCCCTAGAGGGACTCTGGTCCACAGGCCAACGCTCCAACCGCTGAGCCAAACTGGCCAGGGCTGCCTTTTTTTTTTTTTTTTAATTTTTTAATCTTTATTGTTGAATGTATTACAGATGTTCCTCATTTTCCCCCCATTGACCCCCTCCTCCCCACTCATGCCCCCCCTCCTGCCTTTTCCCACACTGTTGTCTGTGTCCATTGGTTATACATATATACATGTAAGTTCTTTGGTTTATTTCTTCCCTCCCCCCAACCCCTTTCCCTTTGAGATTTGTCAGTCTAGCAACCAATTGGTACTTCTTAATCCCTTCACCTTTTTCACCCATTCCCCCAACCCCCCTCCCATCTGGCAACCAACAAAATGTTCTCTGTATCTATGAGAATGTTTCTGTTCTGCTTGTTCATTTTGTCTGTAGATTCCATTGTTGATAGATATGTATTCATTGCCATTTTGTTTGTTCATATATTTTATCTTTTTCTTCAAAAAGACCCTTCAACATTTTATATAACAGTTTGGTGGTGATGAACTCCTTTAACTTTTTCTTGTCTGGGAAACTCTTTATATGGCCATCGATTCTAAATGACAGCTTTGCAGGATAGAGTAATCTTGGTTGTAGGTTCTTGCTTTTCATCACTCTGAATATTTCTTGCCACTCCCTTCTGGCCTGCAAAGTTTCTTTTGAGAAATCAGCTGACAGTCTTATGGGAACTCCCTTATAGGTAACTAACTGCTTTTCTCTTGCTGCTTTTAAGATGCTCTCTTTGTCTTGAACCTTTTGCATTTTGATGATGAAGTGTCTTGGTGTGGGCCTCTTGAGGTTCATCTTGTTTGGGACTCTCTGTGCTTCCTGGACTTGTATGTCTGTTTCCTTCACCAAGTTAGGGCAGTTTTCTGCCATTTTTGTTTCAAATAGGTTTTCGATTTCTCGTTCTCTCTCTTCTCCTTCTTGCACCCCCGAGATGCGAATGTTGGCAAGTTTGAAGTTGTCCCAGAGGCTCCTTACACTATCCTCATTTTTTTGGATTCTTTTTTCGTTTTGATGTTCTGATTGGGTGTTTTTTGCTTCCTTATATTCCAAATCGATGGTTTGCTTCTTGGCTTTACCTACTCTACTATTGAACCTGTGTAAATTATTCTTTATTTCAATTAGTGCCTCCTTCATTTCTGACTGGGCATCCTTCATTTCTGACTGGTCCTTTTTTATGCTCTTGAGGCCCTCACTGAGTTAATTGAGCATCCTTATAAGCAGTATTTTGAACTCAGCATCTGTTAGGTTGCTTATCTCCATTTCGCTTAGTTCCTTTCCTGGGGTTTTGTTCTGTTCTTTCATTTGGGAACCTGTTTCTTTGTCTCCTCATTTTGGCTGCCTCCCTGTGTTTGTTTCTTTTTTTTTTTTTTTTATCCTCACCCGAGGATATTTTTCCATTTTTTGTACAGATAGAGTGGAAGGGAGAGAGAGAGAAACATCGATGTGAAGGGACACATCGAGTGGCTGCCACCCGCACGACCAACCAGGGCCGGGGACAAACTGCAACCGAAGTACATGCCCTTAGCGGGAACCGAACCCGGGTCTCTCCGGACCGCAGTCCGACGCTCTAACCGCTGAGCCAAACTGGCCAGGGCTGTTTCTATGTATTATTTAATAAGAGATATGGGGCTAGCTGAGAACAAAGGCTGATTGTTTGAAAGAATTTAGGAAAACCTGAAGCAGGATCCAAGACAGGCCAATCCTATGGTTAAGCTACTGGCAATAGCTTGGGTGGGCCTGAAGGTGGGGGGTGGGGTCTCAGGAAATCTCCAGGGCGGGACAAACAGTGTGAGCCAGTTGCTGGAGTCCCAGATATGGCAGCTGTGTGGGAAGGGCTCACCAAAGGAACAAAGGCCTCTGACAGCATGTCTGTCCAGGAGAAAGCCTCCTCTCTAGCCCTCGCTCCAGTGCCAAACAGCTCAGTTCTTCCCTGTATGTCTTTGGCGCCTCTCGAGCTGCCTCCCCTCCAATCTTAGAGGGAGTGAGTCCGATAAGTCCTGTGCGGGCCCTTCAAGAGGAGCTGCCTGGGGCTCCAGCCGCCTCAACCTCCCTGAGCCTCAGTTCCCGCTGGGTTTTCCAGCCAGAAGTTATGGGGATTTCTCTTCCTGGCACTGGAATCCCGAGCGGGATGCCTGGTGTGGGACGGGGACCCCTCTGTCCTCAGGGAGGACCTTCCCAGCTGAGGTGTCCTCCTGATTTGTATCCGCCACACGTGGGTATGGGACAAGCCGGTCTGCCTCCGCCCCTCCTACCAGTCTCCATGTGGCTGCTGCTTTAATTCCGTAGTTGTAGGACATCCATTCAGCTAGATTTCAGGTGGCTTTGAATGATGGTTGTTCTGTAGTTTAGTTGTAACTTTGATGTGGTTGTGGGAGGACGGATACCGCGTTTACCTACGCCACCATCTTGATCAGAAGTCCTTTTTTTTTGAGAGTGCATTTTAGACCTCACTTCTAGTTATTTTGGAGCACATTCCAGAAAGTCTCATTCTTCTAGATTATATACAGTAATTGAGCAAGACACCAAATGGCCAAGGGAATCGAGTTGCCAGATTTAGCAAATAAAAACACAGGATGCCCAATTAAATCTGAATTTCAGAAAACACAAATAAAATTTTAGTGTAAGCATTCTCCAAATATTTTATGGTACATAGTTATACCCAAAAAATATTTGTTGATTATTGGAAATTTAGATTTAACTAAACATCTTTTATTTTTTCTGGCAAATTTACCAGGAGTTAGATCTGCTTTAATAGTTTTCCAGCCCAACCGGTGTGACTCAGTGGTTGAGCATCAACCTATGCACCAAGAGGCCACCGGTTCAATTCCCAGTCAGGGCACATGCCCAGGTTGTGGGCCAAATCCCAAGTGGAGGTGCATGCAGGAGGCAGCCAATTGATGTTCTCTCTCATCAATGTTTCTATCTCTCTCTCCCTCTCCCTTCCTCTCTCTCTAAAATCAATAAAGAAAAAAAAAGCAGTTTTCCAAACTGAAATGTCTGCAGGCTTGTTTTGTGATGCCACTGTTCTGGTGTGCATTAGAGCAGACACCCCAATTTCTTTTCTGAGGGGACATATGGCCCTGCCCACAAGAGCTTCCCAGAATAAGCCCTGACAAGAAGTAGAGTGACTCCCAATTTCTGTGCACCCTCTTTTCACAAGGAAATGCAGTGCTGCCCGGCTTAGCTGCTGTAAAGAATATGTGGCTTTGTCCTCAACCTGTGCATCAGTCTCCTGCTCCTTCCATTCAGCACCTCCAAAAGCTTGGCTGAGAAACAATATTTTTAAAGGATTATCTGAAGAATGTCTTTTTTCTAGGTCACTGGTAATCAATCTTTTTAGTGAGAAGGCCAATTCAGGAAAAAGTAACCTGTTACCAAATTTACAAATAAGATAGTATCTTTTTTATCAGGAATGTAATATCAACAACTTTTGCTTAAGCATGCTTTTATTGTTTCTTCAATTGCTTAAAGGGTTTCATTGTTTTGCCTAAACTTTCAGAAACCACATAACATGCATGCCCTGGTGTATCTGATGTAGTGTTCTGCCTTTTACCAAAGTTTGTGGTCTAGGAAAGCATTTTTGGAGCTGGTTCAGTTAATTTTCCCTTAACTGACCCTAGGATCCACTTAACTGCAAAATGTGTTGTGTCTCTTTTTATTCAGATATAATGACCATACAATAAAGTGCATAAAGTATACTAATCTTAATAGTGCAGCTCAATAAAAGTTTGCATTTATGTACACCTGAGTAGCTATCACCTTGATCAAGATATAGAACTTTTCTGCACTCAGCAAGTTCCTTTGTGCTCTTTCCCAGACAGTCCACCGAAGGCAACTACTATTCTGAATCTATCACCATTTATTAGTTTTGTTTGTTCTCAAGTTTCATATAATTGGAATCAAACAGTATGACATGGATTAATTGAACATAATTTCTGTGAGATTCATCCATGTTGCTGTACATATCAGTAATTCATCTTTTTCATTGTCATTGCTGCATAGTATTCCATTGTAAAAAATATACCATAATTTATTTGTCTTTCCTAGACATTTATGTCATCTTGGGGTTTTTGCTCTTGTGAATAAAGCTGCTATGGATGCTATGCTTTGCTGATGTCTTTTGGTGCGCTCGTTTCTCTTGCATCTAATCATAGAAGTATGATTGTTGCCCTGGCTGCTGTAGCTCAGCGGTTAGAGTGTTGACCAAAGAGTCAGGGGTTCGATTCCAGTCAAGGGCAGGTACTTCAGTTGCAATTCGATCTCTGGCCCTGGTTGGGGTCGTGCAGGAGGTAACCAATCAATGTGTCTCTCTCACATCTATGTTTCTCTCCCCCCCCCCCCCACTCTATCTGAAAATAAATGAAAAAATATCCTCAGGTGAGGATTAAAAATTAAAAAACCATGCGCTGGCCAGTTTTGCTCAGCGGTTAGAGCATCGGCCCATGGACCAGAGGGTCCCAGGTTCAGTTCCCACTAAGGGCACGTACCTCGGTTGCAGTTTGTCCCCAGCCCTGGTTGGGGTCGTGTGGGTGGCGACCAGTTGATGTGTCTCTCTCATGTCAATGTTTCTCTCTCTCTCTTCCCCTCTCTCTCCCTCCTGCTCTACCTGAAGATAAAAGCAAACAAGTGTCCTCAGGTGAGGATAAAAAAATAAAATAAAATAAAAAGTATGATTGTCGGGTCACAACATAGGTATATGTTTAGCTTTACTCAATACAGCTGAATAGCCCGGCTGGAATGGCTCAGTTGGTTGAACGTTGTCTCATGCACCGAAAGGTTGCCAACTGGATTTCCGATCAGGGCATATAACTGAGTTGCAGGTTTGATCCCGGGTTGGCCAGAGGCAGCCGAGCAATGTTTCTGTCTCTCTCCCTTCCCCTCTCTCTGTAATCAGTAAACATCCGCTGGTGAGGATTTTTTTTCCCATTTTTCTCAAGTGATACTGCACCATTTTTTATATGCATATTGGCAATTAGGAATCCTCTTTTTGTAAAGTACCTGTTAAAGTCTATCGTAGCTCATCTCCAAAGATGAGCCCCAGTGAACCATGCCTCCTAGTATTCACAGCCTTTATGGTCCCTTCCTTCACTGAATCTGGGCTGGGCTATGACTCGCTCTAGCCAGTAGAATGCTTCAGAGATGACACTGTGCCGCTTCCAGGCCTAAGCTTTCAGAAAGAATGGGCTTCTGCTCTGGAGCTCTCTGGAGTTCTGAGTCGCCGGAAAGAAATCCAGCTATGCCCTGGCCGGTTTGGCTCAGCAGTTGGAGCGTTGGCCTGCAGACCAGAGCGTCTCGGGTTCGGTTCCCACTAGGGGCACATACCAAAAAAAAAAAAAAAGTCCAGCTACCCTACTTGAGGGACCATGTGTTGGAGGAGGTCACGGAGAGGACAGGACCACCAATTGACCTTAGAGCTGGCCCAGGCAATCAGAAGCTTCTCACTCCCTCCCCTGCCTTTGGAACGTGCGTTCTGCCCACCTGTCCCACAGTGGGAGCCCTTTTAAAGGATGCAGACTTGAGAGAGCAACGTGTTGTTGGAACCCTCTGGATGGTATATGTGACTGAATCAAGTTCAGGTCTCTGTGTAAACTTTTAAGATTTTGGTGGGCAGGGCAGAGAGCTACTCATTTCAGTCACTCAAGACAAGCCTTCTGTGAAAGTTCCCTGGCTTGTTAAACCCGCCACCTACCAATCTGGAGAGGTCTGCCTCTTTCTTCAGTCTCTCCTTGCAGTCCGTATATGGATGACAGTTTGCAAACTCATGCCATGTAGAGTGACCACGTGAAGAGCGCCTTTTCTGGTCTTGGTCAGAGAAAAAGACGTGAAGGCAGAAAAGGGGTCAGAGAGATACAATGTTGATGCCTCTGAAGATGAAGGAGAGGCCACGAGCCAAGGAATGAGAGCTGCCTTTGGAAGCTGGAAAAGGCAAGGAAATGAATTCTCCCTTAGAGTCTCCAGAAAGGAACTTAGCCCCGGTGACACCATGATTTTAGGCCGGCAGGACAATTGTCAGACTTCTAACCCTCAGAATTGTAAGATAATCACTTTGTGTTCTTTTAAGCCACTAAGTGTATGATAACTTGTTGTGTCAGCAATAGAAACCAATACATTTTCCCTTCCACTAACAGACCAGCAGAGAACTGTGTGTTCACTTACCCAGAGGCATTCCCCATAAAATTATTTTATTAACTGTAGTTTGATTGTGGCGTTATTGGTTGACATTAAGCAGCACCATAAAAATCAACCTCATGAAACTCTTTGCTGCTTTTGCCATTACATGTTAAAGATTTCATTACACTGAAGTGTCCTCTCCATGGCTTCCTCTGGGGGAGATTCCTGCTTGGGTTTCTCTTTCTGTGTTGGCTGTTAGGAAGCATAGAGAAATGATTCTCAAACAAGTGTTTCTTGGGATGGGGGAACTATCAGAATCACCTGGGCAGGTTTTCAAACTGGTGGAAAAGACAGAGAGTGCATATGAGGATGGTTAAACAAAGCATGCATGCCATGAAGACCCTCGCCTGCCAATTCAGTCAGTGCTCAAACATTTCAGTCTCAGGACCTTCTTACACTCTTAAAAATTATAGAGGAATCCAAAGAGCTTTTGCTTATGTGGGTTATATCTGTCAATATTTACTGCATTTGAAATTTAAACCGAGTAACGCTTGCCCTGGCCGGTGTGGCTCAGTTGGTTGAACGTCGTCCCGTGCGTGCACTGAGAGGTCGCCAGTTTGATTCCCCTTCAGGGCACATGCTGTGGTTTCAGTTCGCCTCCTGGTGGAGGGGGTCATTCGGGAGGCAACCAATTTATGTTTCTCTTTCACATTGAAGTTTCTATCTCTCTCTCCCTCTCCCGTCCTTTCTCTCTAAAATCAATAAAAACCCTGACTGGTTTGCTTGGTGGTTAGAGCCCCGCTGGCCCTCTGACCAAAGGGTCTTGGGTTTGATTCCCAGTCAAGGGCATGTACCTGGGTTGCAGGTTCCAACCCCATCCCTTCAGGGTCTCTATCACATGGACCTCTCTCTCCCTCTCTCCCTTTCACTCTCTCTAAAATTCAGTGGAGAAATATTCTCAAGTGAGGATTAACAAAATAAATACATAAAATAAAATCAATAAAAACAGCCTGTCCAGTGTGGCTCAGTGGTTGAGCACTGACCCCTGCACCAAGAGGTTGCCGGTTTGATTCCCAGTCAGGGCCCATGCCCAGGTTGTGGGCCAAATCCCCAGTGGGGGGTGTCCAGGATGCGGCCAATCAATATTCTCTCTCATCGATGTTTCTATCTCTCTCTCTCTCCCCTTTCTCTCTCTCTAAAATCAATAAAGAAAATAAATAAATAAATACAAATAGGCCCTTGCCTATGTGTCTCTCTCACATCCATGTTTGTTGGGAGCCAGCTACGTGTCTGACAGAGTCCACAAAGCCTGGAGGTCTTGAGTCAGAGACTCGACCTCCCCCACAGTCCCAAGGAATTAGGCTTGCATTGTGTTTGTGCAGCTCGGGGCTAAGTGAGACCCAGTGTACCTTGAAATACCTGAGATAACAGACTGAGTGTTCCGGGGTGTTTCTGGGTGCTCCTGTTATCCGCAAGGCAAACTAATTCTATACAGCATTGCTGTGGCCCTGGGCATTATGTCAGGAAGATCCTATTTTCTTGTATCATTAAACTTTTGCTGTAAGGTATAAAAGGCATGTAATAAAGCACATCGAGGCTGATCCTGCTGAGGACAGTCCTCCTGATCCCACATCCGTGTTTTTGTTTCATTCCCACCGCTCGAACTCAGGGACTCTGCTCTCCAGGCTGGTTCCTGGCACATGTTTCTCTCTATCTTCCACCCTCCCACTCTATCTGAAGATAAATTAGAAATAACAATAATAAATCTGTTACATATTAACAAAAACCTACATATGTTTCTCATATCTGCTTCTGCACCCAGCCTTTTGGGGTACTATGTAGAAGTAGCTTTTGAAAACCTACATTGCACACTTGACATCATGAAAATAGTTATGGCTTTAGGGACCCCTTAGAAGGATCTTGGGAACCACTCCAAGAGTCCCCAGATCATATTTGAGAACTGCTGCTCTAAGACAATACTTTTTGTGAGGGAGAGAGAGAGAGAGCAGGAGGGAGAGTTGTTCCACTTATTTATGCATTCATTGGTTGCTTCTTGTATGTGCCCTGACTGGGGATCAAACCCACAACCTTGGTGAATGGGTATGATGCTCTGACCAACTTAGTACCCAATCAGGACAATCATTCTTAACTCTTTCCCCAATCTAACAGACCTGAGGAATAGGTCTGGCGCCTCTAAATAGCATAGTGGTTCTCCAAAGCAATGGATCTAGTGGAAAGAAAGGGGAACACTTTCCTCACCCTAAACATTTTTCTGTCTTTCCTACCTTTGAGCAATGCCCGTTGCCTCATTTTCCTGAGTGTTTGTTGGATAAATGACTGGTTCTTTATCCTTGGAGGAACAATGCCTACAGATGACTGCCGGAGGGGACTTAGAAGCTCCAAGTTTGTGTTAACAAGTCTGAAGTTGTTACCACCAAGTTTACGTTTATTGTCCGCCATGTACTAGCTAAAGCTAGCACGATGATCAATTGAATCGTCAATTGTTGGGTCTCTGTATTTGCATTACCTCCCTCCCAGATGACTTTTCATTTCCCCTCTCTCTTGCTGCTCTGGGATAGTATCTCCCAGTATGAAGCACAAGCATGGAGGCTCTGCCTAGGCCTCTGTTTTCTAGGGAATGTTATTATTATTATTAGCTTATATTATTGGTAAGAGAATAGATGTATGTGTGTGGATATTCTTTGTTTTCCCCTTGTCAAAACAAATATCCATAAAAAGAGTCAGGAGGCTTTGCTAGGAATAAATGACAACGGTTTATTCGAGGGACTTAGGGTTTGCAAACCAGAAATACTAGTAGGCAGTACCCAGACTGTTCCAAAGGAGAAAGAAAAGTCTGAGAGTTTTATAGGAAAAAGCACCTTCTTGAGAAGAATCAGCTCTGCATTCCTAGTCCCTGGATTGGTCCAAAATAGTATTCATCAGATGTTGTCCCATGTACTGGAACATTTTCTTCTTCTTCTTCTTCTTTTTTTTTTTTTTTTGGTGGTACGTGCCCCTAGCGGGAACCGAACCCAGGACTCTTGTCCACAGGCCGACGCTCAACCTCTGAGCCAAACCAGCCAGGGCTGGAAAATTTTCTTCTTGAGGCCATTCAGACTGTTAACTGAAGACTTGATGCATGTCCAGGGATCACCTCACAACGGACGGATGTGCATCCAGGTATTGCTCCAAAACTGGGAAGTTCAAGAGTTTAACTTCCCAGAGTCAGTTAAAACAAAAACTATCTTTTCCTTGTGCTTCAGTCCACTTGAAGTTAATCATTCAGCAGCTTGACCACAGTGACTCCATTTTATTTCTTCACTTTTTTTCTCACCCTCCATTTTTATTCTCTACCCTTCTCCATGCCAATCTGTAATCTCACAGAGTGACCCTATGGGCCACATCATGGACTCCCTTGCTTCTTGTAGGTTTCAGCTGGCAGGGGATCAGAGAGAGGGTAAGAGGAGAGTGAGATGGGGATTTTTATTTCCCAGCTCCATCCCTGCTGAGCCACAGGTTGATAAAGGTGCATTCCATTGAAGGCACTGCAGTTGGCTGGCCCTCACCTTCCTCTGCAGCTCTCTCTCTTTCTTGGTTCCAGTAACTCCTCCCTCTCTTTGTCTCTTCAGGCAGGGCTCTCCACTGCTGCTAGCCCCTGTCGCTTCACCATTCCTTGCTGGTTTTCCTTAACCCTGCCTATCTACACTTCTGTAAACAGTTCCTTCATTAAATCCTCCTCAGTTTTTGAGATGCTGTATGTTTCTTCTTCTTCTTCTTCTTTTTTAAATGATTTTTTATAAAGATTTTCTTAAATTAATTTCAGCCTAGTTGGTGTGGCTCAGTGGTTGAGCATCGATCAACCCATGCACCAAGAGGTCGCCGGTTTGATTCCTGGTCAGGGCACATGCCCAGGTTGTGGGTTGTGGCATGCAGGAGGCAGCCAATCGATGTTCTCTCTCATCGATGTTTCTATCTCTCTCCCTCTCCCTTCCTCTCTTTCTAAAATCAATACAGAAAAATAAATAAATAATTTTTAGAGAGAGAGAGAAACATGGATGGGCTACCTTCTGCATGCCCCCTACTAGGAATTGGGGATAGCCACAACCCGGCTCTGTGTCCTGACCAGGAATTGAATCAGCAACCTTTCCATGCACAGAACAACACCCAAGCAACTGAGCCACACCAGCCAGGGCACCATATATTTCTTAAGAGGGCTGTGCTGATATAAGCTGAGGGGTTGAGTGACTTTCCCAGGGTCACACAACCCCTGTAAAGTCACAGAACCCCTGAAAGCACTCATTTGAACAGAGAAGGGTAGTCTTTTTCCGGCCTTGCCAGCCTGCCCAGCCCCCTCCCAGAATCTTGTACCCTGCCCAACCTGCCGGAATCTGTGATCCTTTTGTTGGGATGGGATTGTATTCCCTAGGGTTCCCTTCCCGGACTTGGCCCACAACTTCAGTAACTAGAGCTGTGTGAGAAGAAAAGCCCAAGCTGCACCCCAAAGAGAGGTGAGGTCTCAGGTGAGGCAAGCCAGTGAGGGGCCACGTCCCTATCCCAAAGGCCACTGCTTACTTGTAGCCCTGCTTCACCAACATTGGCCTCCCAGCCCCTGTCTATCCTCCCTTGTCTGTGCCCACAGGGTTCTCCACTCCTCCCTCCCCCACCCTACAGGTGGCCTGGAACTAGGACATCTGCCTCCCACCCCCACTCTGGGCCTCCAGAGATGTGAGATGGGACAGGCTCTGGGTTGGGCCTGCAGGCTCCCTACTTCCCCCTTCCAACCCCAGATCCTCTCAGATTCCCAGAGATGGGTTCTGGCCAGGGAAGGTGGGGCTGCTCATGGGACCATCAGGAGTCACGGGCTGCCTAAACAGTGACAGAGCTGTGGCAGAGAGCAGACCTTCACCTGTCTCTGTGCCTCCTGTTGACTCAAGTGTGCCATGTTCCAGCACCTGCTTCTCCCACTCGTGATCCTCGGTAACGTCAGGAGACAGAGGACGGCTGCAAGGGGCCTGGGTCCTCGCGTCTGAGGAGCTGGAAAACGGCTCCTGGGCTCTGCTCAGAGTCGGTGTCAGAAGAAGGGGAGGGGGCCATCCGAAGAAGGAGGGAGTGAGGTGTCAGGAGGGAGAGAACTAGCACATGAGGTGTCAGGAGAGAGAAAGGAGGCCTGGCTGCAGTGGGGAGAGGGAGTAGATGGAAAGCCTGAGGGGAGAGTCAGGGAGGGCAGCTTGTAAGGGTAGGTCTCCAGCTTCTTCCTGCCTCCCTCTCTCCAGCCATCAGCCCCAACCCAGGAGCTTTCCAGGACTCAGGTAAGTCAGCTGGACTAGAGAAAGTCAGGTGCACTGGCAAAAAAGCCTGGGTGCTGGGGGCAGGGGATGCTGAAAGGGCAGGTAATTGGGGAAGAGGAAGGTAGGAGGAGAGGGATGGAAAAGGAAGATGAGGGTTTGGGCAGTGTCAGGGCTGGAAGTCATCAGTGTCTTTCTTTCTTCACCTTCTGACTCCCAGCTCTAAGTCCTCCTCAAGAAGAACCTGAAGATCTGGGTAAGGAGGAGGATGAGAGTGGGAGGGTGGTAGACTCAGATCTAAAAGGAGGTTAAGGCTTGCTAGGCGTTGAGGGAGGTGGAAATGACCAGGAATTTAGAAGTGCCTAGATTCTCTTTGTTCTTAGCTGCGGGGGGGGGGGGGGGGGGGCAAACTGAAGCGGAATGAGGATCTGGGCCTCTGGGGTGGGGGACTGGGACGGGATATGATCTCCACGGTACCTCACTGCAGACTGTGGTCGCCCTGAGTCCTCTCCCAGAATCATGGGGGGCTCAGACGCACAGCCGGGCAGCTGGCCGTGGCAAGTGAGCCTGCACCAGAACGGGGGCCACGTCTGCGGGGGCTCCCTTATCGCCCCCTCCTGGGTCCTCTCCGCTGCTCACTGTTTCGTGAAGTGAGTATTCACCCAAGTCCAGCTCCTCTCCTTCAAAAGCCAAACCTGTCCCACAGTTTGACCCCGTGTACACAGCTGATTTTGGAGACTAGCTGCGCCCCACCCCCGCCTCCCCGCCCTACCGAAGTTAGGAGCTCTGCGGGGTATCCTGGTTCTGAGTGTGTTGTTGCTGCTAAATATGTCAGAATTACCTCGTTTCCATGCCCCAATCCACACCTCCAGTCTATCACAGCTTCAATCGCCCCTCCTGGGTTCCTGCCGTCCCCACCTTCTCTCAAGTTCGGAGCCCCCACCCCCATTAGGGTCACCCTAACCCCCTCACGCCTCGGCCTTGGCGCAGCAACGGGACCTTGGAGCCGGCGGCCGAGTGGTCGGTACTGCTGGGCGTGCACTCCCAGGACGGGCCCCTGGACGCCGCGCACGTCCGCTCAGTGGCGGCCATCCTGGTGCCGGACAACTACAGCGGCGTGGAACTGGGCGCCGACCTGGCGCTCCTGCGCCTGGCCTCGCCCGCCAGGCTGGGCCCCGCCGTGCGGCCCGTCTGCCTGCCCCGCGCCTCGCACCGCTTCCTTCCCGGCACCGCCTGCTGGGCCACCGGCTGGGGGGACGTACAGGAGGCGGGTGAGTGAGGGGGTGGGGCCCGGGCGGGGGCGTTTTTGGAGAGGTGGAGCCCACTGAACGGTCCACCCGGCTGGACCTCGGGGGTGTCCTAGAAGCTGGGCCTCCCGGGTGGGCGGGCCCTCGGGAGGTGGGGGCGACGGGGCGGGGCCTGGGGCGGGGTTTGCTGGGCCGCGGGTAAGCAATCTGCCAATCTCCGTACATCGGACCTCTAAAACTACTGAAAAATAACCGCCTATTCCCTCCTCACCTCTTCTGCCAATTTTGTTTTCCTGGATTTAGGATCAGGCTAGAGTTTCTGTCCGAACTCGGCTATTTCAGACAAAGCACCACACCCAGTTCATTTCTTCCTCTGAAAATTGAGGAAAACAGTATCCACGTTTTAGGGTTGTTGACTGGATTAATTGAGAAAATCCAAGTAAAGTTTATAACACAATGACTAGCATAGCTGTAATTAATGCATTTTAGATGTTTTCACCCTGGGTGATCCGAGCACTAAAGCACAGTACCTGGTTATGCCTCCTGAACTAGGGCAGTTGCAGTAAAAATGCCAAGAGGTCAAAACAATAGGTTTTCTGGACTTGGAAACTTCCTAGGGAAGGGAAGTTGAGACAGGGTTCAGGGATGACACCCAGATTCCATGCTTCGCAACTTCGTATAGGACTGCATCTAGTGTATATGGCATCTTTGTTGACAAGGGTGCCCTCTCAGGACTGACACAGACCATGTCAGGGTTCGGAGCTTAGTGATTTTAGGCCCCACATGCATCCTTTGTTGGCTGGGTACCTTTGTGCAGTACACAACCATCCATGGCAGCTCTCACTGGGTGCTTGATGAGGTCGTTCTTTTTTTTTTAAAAACAACGCATATTTATGATTTCTTTTTTTTCTCCTTCTTTGGTTTTATTCTTTTTTAAAAAAATCTTTATTGTTGAATGTATTACAGATGTTCCTCATTTTTCCCCCATTGACCCCCTCCTCCCCACTCCCGCCCCCCTCCTGCCTTTCCCTACACTGTTGTCTGTGTCCATTGGTTACATATAAGTTTTTTGGTTTATTTCTTCCCACCCCCCAACTCCCCTTTGAGGTTTTCAGTCTAGCAACCAATTTGTACTTCTTAATCCCTTCACCTTTTTCACCCATTCCCTCAACCCCCCTCCCATCTGGCAACCAACAAAATGTTATCTGTATCTATGAGCATGTTTCTGTTCTGCTTGTTCATTTTGTTTGTAGATTCAACTGATGATAGATATGTATTCATTGCCATTTTGTTTGTTCATATATTTTATCTTTTTCTTCAAAAAGACCCTTCAGCATTTTATATAACAGTTTGGTGGTGATGAACTCCTTTAACTTTTTCTTGTCTGGGAAACTCTTTATATGGCCATCGATTCTAAATGACAGCTTTGCAGGATAGAGTAATCTTGGTTGTAGGTTCTTGCTTTTCATCACTGAATATTTCTTGCCACTCCCTTCTGGCCCGCAAAGTTTCTTTTGAGAAATCAGCTGACAGTCTTATGGGAACTCCCTTATAGGTAACTAACTACTTTTCTCTTGCTGCTTTTAAGATGCTCTCTTTGTCTTGAACCTTTTGCATTTTGATGATGATGTGTCTTGGTGTAGGCCTCTTGGGGTTCATCTTGTTTGGGACTCTCTGTGCTTCCTGGACTTGTATGTCTGTTTCCTTCACCAAGTTAGGGCAGTTTTCTGCCATTATTGTTTCAAATAGGATTTCGATTTCTTGTTCTCTCTCTTCTCCTTCTGGCACCCCCAAGATACGAATGTTGGCACGCTTGAAGTTGTCAGAGGCTCCTTACACTATCCTCATTTTTTTTATTCTTTTTTCTTTTTGCTGTTCTGATTGGGTGTTTTTTACTTCCTTATATTCCAGATAGATGGTTTGTTTCTTGGCTTTACGTACTCTACTATTGAATCTGTGTAAATTATTCTTTATTTCAGTTAGTGCCTCCTTCATTTCTGACTGGTCCTTTTTAATGCTCTTGAGGCCCTCACTAAGTTCATTGAGCATCCTTATAAGCAGTATTTTGAACTCAGCATCTGTTAGGTTGCTTATCTCCATTTCCCTTAGTTCTTTTCCTGGGGTTTTATTCTGTTCTTTCATTTGGGAACCTGTTTCTTTGTCTCCTCATTTTGACTGCCTCCCTGTGTTTGTTTCTATGTATTACTTAACGAGAGGTATGGGGCTAGCTGAGACCAGAGGCTGCTTGTTTGAAAGAATTTAGGAAAACCTGAAGCAGGATCCAAGACAGGCCAGTCCTATAGTTAACCATTGGCAACAGCTTGGGTGGGCCTGAAAGTTGGGGGGCGGGGCCTCAGGGAATCACCAGGGTGGGGCTACCAGTGTGAGCCAGGTTGCTGGAGTCCCAGATGTGGTGGCTGTCTGCTGCCCCAGGGAAGGGCTCACCGAAGGAACAAAGGCCTCTGACTGCACATCTGTCCTGGAGAAAGCCCCCTCTCCAGCCCTCGCTCCAAGGCCCAACAGCTCAGTTCTTCAATGGGGTCATTCTTGAGATGAAGATTTAGGAAGAAGGACAGAGAGGAGCAGGAGACGATTGATTTTGGATGTGGTGGGCTGAAGTGCCATGGGGCATCTAGACAGAGATGTCAAGGAGGCAGCTGAAGGGGACAAAGCTGAGCCCTGGGGAACAGGGGACTCCACAGAATTTGCTCTCTCCTTCTGCCCACAGACCCCCTGCCTCTCCCCTGGGTGCTGCAAGAAGTGGAGCTAAAGCTGCTGGGAGAAGCTGCCTGTCAGTGTCTCTACAGCCGTCCTGGCCCCTTCAACCTTACTTTTCAGCTATTGCCAGGGATGCTGTGTGCTGGCTACCCAGAGGGTCGCAGGGACACCTGCCAGGTGAGGGGAAGCCCCTGCACCTGCCTGATAAGGCTAGGCAGAGCTGTAACCAATAGGAAGCAGTGTGAGAAACAGACAAATCCCATCTCTTTCATATCTCTGAGCCTTATCTGCAAAAAGAGGACAAGATGTCAATGGATGGGATTGATGTGAAGATTATAAATGGACAGAACCTGGAGCTCAACAGTGGGCACTGTTATTTATGGCAGTATAGTGCAGTGTTTACGTGCCAGACTCTGGAGTGAGTCTGCCCTATTTGAAGTGTGACACAACCACATATTAGCTGTGTGACCTTAGCCAAGTTATTTAACCTCATGTCCAGACTTTCTCATCTGGAAGATGGGGATGATAATGTTACCTACCTCATAGGGGTTATAATGATTAAATAAATTTGTATATGTAAGAACACTTAGAACAGTGCGTGGTCATTAATAAGAGCTAAATAAGTATTAGTTATTAATATTATTATAACCCCACTTCCCAGCTATCACTGAGTGCTTAATGGGGCCATTCCTGAGGGTGTAGGACAGAGCATAGCACCTGTTAGTAGATATTCAATAGTTATCTTTAAAAATGAATTAATCCTTCACAGAAGGGAATTTTCTGGATAACCTTCTGAAGGCCAAAATATAGTATATTTGAACCATTTTCCACAGAAACCTTTCTCAATGACACAGTGTTAGGGTATTCAGCATGCATGGTAGTGATGGGGATTCATGCTAGATGGTCTTCAGGATCCCTCCCAATTATGAGTTTCCAGGACCTACAGACATAATCCTCTGCCTTCATTTTTTTGTTGTTAATCCTCACCAGAGGATATTTTTTCCATTGCTTTTTAGAGAATGGAAGGGAAGTTGAGGAAGGATGAGAGAGGGAGAAACATTGATCAATGTGAGAGAGACCCATCAATTGGTTGCCTCCCACTCATGCCCTGACCAGGGCCAGGGATCAAACCTACAACCCAGGTACGTGGCCTTGACTAAGAATGGAACCCTTCGGTGCGTGGGCTGATGCTCTGTCCACTGAGACACACTGGCCAGGGCGTCCTCTACCTTCCTGAACAGGATTGCAAACAATTCAAATTTCTCTAGACCAGCACTGTCCAATAGAACTTCCTACAGTGATGGAAATATTCTATATCTGCACTAGTAGTCACTAGCCACATTGTCTACTGAACATTTGAAAAAATTATGAAGTGTAGTTAGTGTGACTGATTCATTAAATCTTTAATCTTATTTAGTGTCTAACATATTGGACAGCACAGTTCTAGATGACTCTGAGCCTTTTTTGTGACCCTGTTCAGGTCACAGAGATACCTAACCTGGACTATAGAGATGTCTTAGGGACAATTCCTCTAAACATAAAATAACCCAGAACCACTGTTTTAGTGTCTGTTCATTGTAGTTCTTCCTCCTGTCTCTTCTTGCTGCTTTTATTTTTTTTTTTAATAATTTTTTTCTTTTAATCCTCACCCGAGGACATTTTTGCATTTATTTTCATATAGAGCAAGAGGGAGAGAGGGGGGAAGAAAGAGAGAGAGAGAAACATCGATGCAAGAGAGACACATCAAGTGGCTGCCACCCACATGACCCCAACCAGGGCCAGGGACAAACTGCAATTGAGGTACGTGCCCTTAGTGGGAACCGAACCTGGGATTCTCTGGTCCTCAGGCCGATGTTCTAACCGCTGAGCCAAACTAGCCAGGCCTCTTCTTGCTGCTTTTAGATTTCCAATTTCTAACATCCTCCTAAATGCTGGCACCTCTGATTTACTTTAACAATTGGGTGAACTTAAAAACTGAAGACAGCCCTGGCCGGTTTGGCTCAGCGGTTAGAGCGTTGGCCTGCAGTCCAGAGAAACTTGGGTTCAGTTTCCACTAAGGGCATGTACCTCAGTTGCAGTTTGTCCCCGGCCCTGGTTAGTCGTGCAGGTGGCAACCACTCGATGTGTCCCTTTCACATCGATGTTTCTCTCTCTCTCTCTACCTCCCACTCTATTTGAACAAAAAATGAAAAAATGTCCTCGGGTGAGGGGAAAAAAAAAAAAAAAGAGGCTGAAGACTGCATTTGTTTGAACTAGTCATCGTGTGAGAATCATGTCTCTTGCCCTGGCCCATGTGGCTCAGTGGTTAGAGTGTCGGCCAGCACACCAAAGGGTTCTGGTTCGAATCCCAGTCAAGGGAAGGTGGTGAGCTCCTGGGCTGGTCCTCTGACACAGAGTTATCTATCATCAGGGAGACTCAGGGGGCCCCCTGGTCTGTGAGGAACGCGGACGATGGTTTCTGGCGGGAATCACCAGCTTTGGCTTTGGCTGTGGACGAAGGAACCGCCCTGGAGTCTTCACTGCTGTGGCTCCTTACGAGGCATGGATCCGGGAAAAGGTGATGGGCTCAGAACCTGGGCCTGCCTTTCCCACCCAGTCCCGGGGGCCCCAATCAGGCCCCTGGGAGCCCATGAGTGAGAACTGCACCATCGCCTTGCCAGGTGAGGGGGTAGGATCCCTGGATGTCCACTGAACATGGGAGATTTGAGTTGGGGTGGAAAGTGCTTGTGGTTCAAGAGGCCCGCTGACCCAGGCCTCTCACCCCTCAGAGTGCGGGAAGGCCCCGAGGCCAGGGGCCTGGCCCTGGGAAGCTCAGGTGATAGTGCCAGGATCCAGACCCTGCCATGGGGCGCTGGTGTCTGAAAGCTGGGTCTTGGCCCCTGCCAGCTGCTTTCTGGAGTGAGTGAAAACCCATGTTTCAGACAGATTCTTGCCTCTCCCCCATGGGCCTGAGACACTACCTACCTGGCCCCAACCCTGAGTGGGGGAGGGGGGAACCTCAGTCTGGAGTGTTGGGGAGGGGGAGGTTCTCCTTGGGAGGTGTAGGATCCAACTCACAAAGAGGGGTCCTGGTCTATCAGGGGAGAGTAGAGAGCTTAATATAAGTTCGATCTAGTATACGGAGTCTGGACGTGCAGTTCTCAGGCCTGGGATACGAAATCCTAGCCTGGGATATGGAGCCTAAGTCAGGGGTAAGTGGTTTCGAGCCCCGTGTGCGGAATCCAGGCCGCGTCCCCAGTCTCCCCATCCCGCAGCCCCAGCAGCTCAGACCGCCCGCCCCGCGACCTCAGCAACTGGCGCGTGCTGCTGCCCTCGCGTCCGCGCGCGGAGCAGGTGGTGCGCCTCGTGCCGCACGACAACGTTTCCTGGGACGAAGCCTCTGACCTGGTACTGCTGCAGCTGCGCGCGCCCGTGAACCTGAGCGCGGCCCCGCGACCAGTGTGCCTACCCCACCCAGAACACTATTTCCTGCCCGGGAGCCGCTGCCGCCTGGCTCGCTGGGGCCGCGGCGGTGAGCAAGGGCCCAGGGCGGGGTGGCGCGAGGCTCTACTGCGCCGCGCGCGGACTGCCTCCCTTTTCTCTCCCAGAACCCGCGCCGGGCCCTAACGCTCTACTTGAAGCGGAGCTGTTGGGCAGTTGGTGGTGTCACTGCTTGTACGGCCATCAGGGGGCGACCGTGCCTCCGCCCGGAGACCCGCCGCACGCGCTCTGTCCCGCCTACCAGGAGGAGGAGGAGACGGGCCGCTGCTGGGTTGGTGGCGGGGCGGGGCCTGCGGGTCTGATTAGGACTCGGAGGGAGGCCCTGGGCCTGAGGGGCGGGGCCTGAGAAAGACGTAAAGGGGCTGAGCGCTGGGGGCGCAGACGAGTTAAGGCGGGGCCAGAACGCGCTTGGGGAGCCTGGCCCTGGGGGCCTTTTGGGAGCGGCCTGATATGATCTCTGGGCTCTGCCGGGCTTTCTCGCTACCCCTCGGTTAAAGGGGAATCCTGAAGTGAAGAGTGACTTCTTATACAGATTGTTAATGGAGCCTGGCTTGGAGGAAGTGGGGCTTACGTCCGAGAAAGGGGGAATTGGAGTCCAGGAAAGTCCTTTGGTATCCTCTCATCAACTCACAAACACACACATAAATGCGGAGGTTGGTAACATACATTCTCCTGCTGCAGAACAACTCCAGTTGGAGCCTTTTGTGCCGGGAGGAAGGGACCTGGTTCCTGGCTGGAATCAGAGACTTTTCCAGTGGCTGCCTACGTCCCAGAGCCTTCTACCCTCTTCAGACCCATGGCCCATGGATCAGCCATGTGACTCGGGGAGCCTACCTAGAGGACCAGCTGACCTGGGACTGGGGCCCTGAGGGGGAGGAGACTGAGACACAAAGTTGTCCTCCCCACACAGAACATGGTGGTGAGGAGGAGGCCTTTGGGGTTTAGTTCTTGGGGGTGCTTAGATCTATGGTACGGACTTCAAAGGTGAGTTGTGAGATCCCCACTTAGATGGTCACCTCTTCTCCCTAGCCTGTGGCCTGCGGCCAGAGCCTGCTCCAACGGGGCTCCTGTGGCCCTGGCTGGCAGAGGTGCACGTGGCTGGTGATCGAGTCTGCACTGGGATCCTTGTGGCCCCAGGCTGGGTCCTGGCAGCCACTCATTGTGTCCTCAGGTGGGTTTCGCCCATCTCCTGGGCAAGAGGGAAAATTGGGAGATGAGCCAAAGGATTCTTGAAATAGTGGGCTCTTTTGAGGCTCTTAGAACACAGGGAAACTTCTGTGAAGTGTTTTGAGACAAAAGAGACATTTAGAAGAAGCAAATAATGAAGGAGTTAGTGGAATCACCCTTTCCCCCAGCCTGGAAAAGACTAGCAGTAAGGAAATGAGGGTGGAGGGTGGGCAGGAGGTAACACTGGATCTTGTTTTAACAGGCCAGGCTCTACAACAGTGCCTTATATTGAAGTATACCTGGGCCAGACAGGGACCCACCCCCTCCCACAGGGCCACCAGGTATCCCGGTTGGTCATTAGCATCCGCCTGCCCCGGCACCTGGGACTTCGCCCCCCTCTGGCCCTCCTAGAGCTGAGCTCCCGGATTGAGCCCTCCCCTTCAGCCTTGTCCATCTGCCTTCACCCAGGGGGTATCCCCCTGGGGGGCAGCTGCTGGGTATTGGGCTGGAAGGACCCCCAAGACCGAGGTGAGAGCCCTGGGTCCTGGGGGTGAGAAGTGACTGGAGGCTAGAGTCCCTGGGACAACCCTCTTTCTTCTCTCTAGTCCCTGTGGCTGCTGCTGTCTCCATCTTAACACCGCGACTCTGTCACTGCTTCTATCAGGGTATTCTCCCCCCTGGGACTCTCTGTGTCCTGTATTCGGAGGGGCAGGAAGACAGGTGTGAGGTACAAGGGCCTGGGCATCCTGGTCCAGGGAGGGGAGAGGCAGTGCTGGGCAGAGAGAAGAAGGTTAAAATTCTTGGGTGTTGGGTCCAAAATGGATAGAAGCAGTGCTTCCTGGTTGGACCTTAGAGAGCGACCAGGGGCTGGATGGCTAAGGATGGAGACAAGCAGAACTTTGTGGCTGGACCCTAGGAGAAGGTGCAGGGGACCAGGGACCGGGAGAAGGGTAAGTGACCCCTTTGGCTTTGGCTTTTACTCTGCAGGTGACCTCAGCACCTGCACTCCTGTGCCAGAGTGAGGGTGGCTCCTGGGTCCTCGTGGGCATGGCTGTTAGAGGGAGCCGGGAGCTGTTTGCCACCATTGGCCCTGAAGAGGCCTGGATCTCCCAGACAGTGGGAGAGGCCCATTTTTTGCCCCCCAGTGGCTCCCCCTACTGGCCCCCTGAAGGTAGCAACCTCTGTCCTCTGGACATGGCTGGAGCCTCAGGCTCTCCTCCTGCTGCTTTGTTCCTGCTGCTACTGACACCCCTAATTCAGGGCTGAGGGGTCTGGGTCCATGGACCACCTCCCCTTCCCCACCCCCTCCAGCCCTCCACTTCCCTCCCAGTGGGGTTGGAATGTGACTTAACCAGTTTCGATCCCTTTGCCAGAACTTCCCGAGCTCCCCACCCACCTAGACTGCAATGGCTTCAGATAATTGAGCTTCAGTGCCCAGATATTTTGTGCCCTGGAATCCTTGGGGACAGCGGGAGTGGACAATAAAGGTGTAAACAAAGACACATGGCCTTGTGGCATTGCTGAGGGCAGGCTGGGGGGCTAGAGGGAAACCCAAGGAGTAGGGCCCCTCCCTCCTGGGCCTCTGTGAGTCAGGTCTTGGGCTCCCAGGAAATGTGTCCCTGATAACGTGGCAGCTATCCCTCATTCCTGCCTCAGGGTGGGGGAGGTTGGGCCACCAGCTGGGTGTGTGTCACCTCCCCAGTGGAATCAGCATCCCCAACACCTGCTGGACACCTCAACCCTAGCTCTGACCCTGCTGCCCCTCCCCCAGAGTAAGAAGGACTGAGGTTGAGGGTCACAGAAGGAAGGGTCCAGGAATCTGAGAGTCCAGGGTCTGTTTACAATATCAATATCGATATCAATATAGATATAGATATATCGATATCAATATAGAAATATAGATATAGATGATATATAGATATATGGAGCCATCCCCATCTCCACACCCTGATGAATGATATCCCAAAGTATACACCTTCATTGTCCCCAATACACATGTGACATGTACCCTTCAAGGGTCCACAACTCTCACATCCTGCCCAGTGCTCACAGGGCTTGAGTCCCATCACCATCCTTGTCTGTACATCCCCCCACCTCACCCACCACTTCTTGGTTCATCTGCCCGCACTGGTGCAAGCACGTTCCCTGCTAACTACTAAGTCATGGCACCGCTAGGGTCTGAGAGAAGCCCGCTAAGTGCTTCCTGTGTAGTGGGGAACACACATGACCCCCTGGCTGGGGGTCAGGAAAGTCATACAGGTGATGTTTGAGCACAGAAAAAGAGCCAATGCGGACTTGGGGAAGGAGGTGCTTACAGTGGAAGCCAGCTGATGAAGGGGGCAGAGGGGTGAAGTCAAACCTCTGGATTGAGTAGGCAGAGGATGGGTGCAGGGACACCTAAAAGGCAACTGGAAGTTCTCCTTGGGAGACTGAGGAGATGGGCAGAGGTCCTTAAAGGGCCAGGCTTATCTTTAGCTGCCAGGTCCCAAATAGAATATTCCCCTGAATCTCCACAGGGACATACATCCCCACTTGCTCACCATACCCAGTTAGTCACCCATATGGCATCGCCCACAAACATTTGCTATACCCCATCTTCTACCCAAACACACCCACAATGCCCAGTGTCTTGCCCCCTCCTCCTCAGCTTAGACCCCTTCACAGTCAGCCTGCATCCTCTCACCCACTCCAGGAATTCCGTGCCCTCCAGCCTGGGCCCTCAAGTCTTGGCTTAGAGGTCCAGACACCTACTCTATGGGAGGTAGGTGGGGAAGTAGGGCTCTGTCTTTCTGAACCTTGAAGTCAACACACATTGCAATTGCCCACAGTCTCATAGGTTCATAAGGAAGCGCCCGGCCCCGGCCGGTTTGGCTCAGCGGTTAGAGTGTTGGCCTGAGGACCAGAGAGACGGGGATTCGGTTCCCGCTAAGGGCACATACCTCGGTTGCAGTTTGTCCCCGGCCCTGGTTGGTCGTGCGGGTGGCAGCCACTCGATGTGTCCCTTTCACGTCGATGTTTCTCTCTCTCTCTCTCTCTCTCTTCCTCTCTCTCCCTCCCAGTCTATCTGTACAAAAAATGGAAAAATGTCCTCGGGTGAGGATTAAAAAAAAATAAAAATAGCCCTGGCCGGTTTGGCTCAGCGGTTAGAGCGTCCGCCTGCGGTCCGGAGAGACCCAGCTTCGGTTCCCGCTAAGGGCACGTACTTCGGTTGCAGTTTGTCCCCGGCCCTGGTTGGTCGTGCGGGTGGCAGCCACTCGATGTGTCCCTTCACGTCGATGTTTCTCTCTCTCTCTCCCTCCCACTCTATCTGTACAAAAAATGGAAAAATATCCTCGGGTGAGGATAAAAAAAATAATAATAATTAAAAAATAATAATAATAAAATAAAAATAAAAAATAAATTAAAAAATGGAAAATGTCCTTGGGTGAAGATTATAAAGGAAAAAAAAAAAAGGGAAGTGCCCATTTCCTAACCTAATCACTTCGGTCTTCTTTCCCTGAACCTGTGCCACCTGCGCCGTCCACCTAAAATGCTTTGCCCAAACCACTCTTCTCCATCTTCGTCTCGGGAACACCTTTCCACAGCCTCCCTAGTTCTCAGTTCTGAAGGCACTTCCTTGAGGAGCCCTTCTGGATGCCAGCCTACGTCACGCTTCGGTAAACGGCTCCCCAAACCCCCATTTTCCTTCGTTATCACAGTTCCTACTTTGAAATTCTTCTATAATTGCTTGTGTGATTATTTGAGTCAAGTCTGTCATCCCTACTTCAGGGTGAGCTCAGGGAAGGCAGGGATGGTGTCTGTTTGTCTCCTGTGCCTGAAACAGAGTAGGCACTCAGTAAATATTTTTGAGATGATTGGCACTGCCAGACACGCTCACCACACCTCACCACACACCGATGAGGCTGCAGGCTCTACAGAAGGGCCCTAGCCTAGGGCAAAGCCAGGCTCCTAGTCTCAGATACGGGGCCTAAAAGGGGGAGTAGATAGGAGCGTGCGGCCCCAGGATAACAAAGGCTGATCCAAGTTGCCCTGGGAGGCATAACTGGCTTGGGAGACCTGAAAGACTGGAGCCAACAGCAGCTGGGGAGCCCTCCAGGGGGCTGGGCCGTTGGACATTCCAATTTCCATCCCTGCCTGGGGCTGCTCTCTGGTCGATCAGCCGCATCATCCCACACCCGCCCCCGTGCACACAGGCTTTTTCACAGACACTCACACACCCCTGGGGGTCTGGGAGGACTCAGGACTTCAGTGGTGAGAGAAGCTGGCATTGCTGAGCAGGAGGGCGGGGCCAAGGGAGGGGCGGGCAGGTAGGTGCTTTTCTCTAAGGAGCTGCCACTCTGGAAGTTTTCTGTGTAGCCAGCCAGAGCTAGAGACGTGTCCTCACTGAGGCTGCCGAGCGTCCTTCGTCTCCTTTTTGCCTACTCCCTGCTTTGGAAATCAGCCTTGGATACCTGCTCGGATTCCAGCATCCCTTCCTTCTGGGCCCAATATCTGAATCTTGCCTTTGAAACCAGTCCCAGGTCCCTTCCCTTGGGTGCCTGCCTGGTGTCTCCCCAGGGGCCCGCATCCTGGGCTATGGCCCAGAGGGCAGGCCTGGGGCCTAGGCGGCTGAAGGCTGTGGCCATTCTGCTTTTGCTTGGATTATTCCGGTCCGGGCTGGGTGAGTATGTATGGTTAGGGTAAGGGGAGGGGTGATACACAGAGGCCAGGGTATAACCCATTTCTGGGGCACGTCCCTTATTCTGGGCTCAAGAACCCCCGGCTTCCTAGCTCTTGGCCTCTCTCTTTCCCTTTAGCTTTGACTTCCTGGGGGAAGGGACAGCTCTCCAGGCAAGTGGCACGTGCTAAAAAGTCTGGGGACTTTGGTCTTCCCTGCTTACCCCTCCCTCTCTTGCCTTCCAGGAGCTGCCGGGGCTGGGGCTGAAGGTGAGGCTTGGGGAAAAGGAAATGGGGGAGGGGAAGGGACACAGATTGAGATTCCCATGGAGTGTTTAACAAGTGCCTGACCTTCTCTCTGCCAGTCTTGTCTCACCCACCGGTAATCATTTTATTAAATCGTTGTCCCCATGAAATTATTGTCCCCCACCCGCCCCCATAGCTCTGAGACTGGGATTATAGCCCTCATTCTACAGATAAGGAAACCGAGGTGCAGAGAAGTGATTTGCCCAAAGGCACACAGCCAGTAAACGGCAGAGCTGGGATTTAAACTCCTCACATGGGTTGTTTTTTCTTTTCTTTTTTTCTTTTTCTTTTTTTGGTACGTGCCCCTAGCAGGAACCAAAACCAGGACTCTGGTCCGCAAGTCAATGCTCCAACCGCTGAGCCAAACCGGCCAGGGATTTTTTTTCTTTTTCTTTTTTGACATGGGTTGTTTTGAGGGAAACAAACCAAGGGTCTCCTTTCTTCGAAGATTATCACCAGACTCTGAGTCGAGGTTCTCAGTGCTGGCTTCACTACTTACTGGCTGTGTGGTTGGTCAGCACCCTCACCTCTAAAATGAAGTTGATTAGTTTACCTCCTGGGGCTGTATGGGGAGTGCAGATAAAGGAAGTGAAAGCCCCTTAAGGGCCTAGCACGGTTGGAAGTCACTAAATGGTAGCTATTGTCTTTATTATAAGAGGAGGAGGAGCCTGGCTGGACAGTTTTCTCTGCTCCTGGGAAGGTGACTTTGTGAAGGGCAGTTGGGTCTTGTTCCAAACAGCTAGCCTCAGTGGGGGCAGGGTGGCCTTCACACCGTGGGAGCCCAGCTGTTGTTCCTTTATTCAATACCTGCATCCGTGACTCCGTCTTTGGCGGCACTGGGGACATGGGGGTCTGCTCTGGTCCCTGTCCTTAGGGAGTGTCCAGGTTGGTGTGGTTGAAGCAGACGGGACCAGCGTGTGATTGGGACGAGTCAGGGAAGTATGGGCCCTGGGAATTCTGCACTGCCTGACTCAGTCAGCAGGGCTGGGCAGCCTGAGGAGGGGCTGCCACAGGCAAATTGAAGTTTGCCAAGCAAAGTAGGGAGAAGGAAAGGTATTCCAGGCAGCGCTCTGAATGAGCCAAGGTTTAGAGGTGAAGTACACGGCCCCATGTCTATGGCAGGAAGTGTCCAGAGGAGGGCTGGAGGAGGCGGCACTGTTATGGAAGGCCTGGAATGTATCTTAAAGGCAGTGTGAATCCCGGGAAGGATTTAAGGGGGTGTCACCTGGCCAGACTTCTCATTTATAAAGGTCTGCATATTTATAAGGGGTGGACTGGATGGAAGGCAGGAAGACCTGAAAGGAAAGAAGTTGTATGAGACCTGGGTGAGGTAATGGGTCAAAGATGGCAAGGTGGCAAAACTGACCACGCCTGGTAAGCAGTAGGATGGGGACAAAAGGGTGGCCAGCTTCTATGAACTCCCTTCCCAAGCTCCAAACCAGATCTCCTGGGCTTTCCTGGCAGTGGCAGGGCTAAGGACATGGTATGGAGGCCCCAGAAGGGCCTGACACCCTCCCCTTCTTCCCTGGGCAGCCTCCTGCGGTGTGGTCTCCCAAGCACGCATCACAGGTGGTAACAGTGCAATCCCTGGCCAGTGGCCCTGGCAGGTCAGCATCGTCTACGATGGCATTCACGTGTGTGGTGGTTCTCTCGTGTCTGAGCAGTGGGTGCTGTCGGCTGCTCACTGCTTTCCAAGGTACAAACTGGGTTGGGGGCAAGGTGGGGAAGTCAAAAGTAGGACGGAGTCAAAATTCCGGAATCAATTTAGATCAGAGGTTGGGGTTCTTGGATTGGGTCTAGGGGTATCAATAAAGTCTGAAAGACCAGTCAGGAGTGAAGGTCACAGGATAAAACGAGGGCACAGTTTGCGACTTACAAAGCCCTTTGCCTGGGATCAGAATCTGGGGTTGGATACCAGAAGGCAACAGGGATCAAGGAACCAGGACAGGTCTCCTGGGTCCCAGACTTGGTCCCCTCTGCTTGCAGGGAGCACCGCAAGGAAGACTATGAGGTGAAGCTAGGGGCCCACCAGCTGGGCTCCTACACTCCTTCGGCTGAGGTCCGCACTGTGGCGCAGGTCATTTCCCACACCAGCTACCACCACGAGGGCTCCCAGGGGGACATCGCACTCCTCCGTCTCAGCAGCCCCATCACCTTCTCCCGCTACATCCGGCCCATCTGCCTCCCTGCAGCCAACGCCTCCTTCCCCAATGGCCTCCAATGTACTGTCACTGGATGGGGCCATGTGGCCCCCTCAGGTGAGGTGGGCACTGATGTCTAGAGGCATGGAGGGAGCCTGACTCAGGGCAGGCGGCCCGGGCTAAGCATCTTTTGTCCCCACAGTGAGCCTCCAGTCCCCCAGGCCACTACAGCAACTTGAGGTACCACTGATCAGTCGTGAGACATGTAACTGCTTATACAACATCAATGCCAAGCCTAATGAGCCCCACTCTATCCAGCAGGACATGGTGTGCGCTGGTTATGTAGAGGGGGGCAAGGATGCCTGCCAGGTAAATGCAGGGGGTCCAATGGAACAAATGAGATAAGTGCATTGTGGGAAATGAGGGCTGTCACGGGTGACTGGAGGCCTAGGGCCTGGTCCTGACAGCTGTTGTATGGCTTTTCTCCTCAGGGTGACTCTGGGGGCCCACTCTCCTGCCCTGTTGGGGGCCTCTGGTACCTGGCAGGCATTGTGAGCTGGGGTGATGCCTGTGGGGCCCCCAACAGGCCTGGTGTGTACACTCTGACCTCCAGCTATGCCTCCTGGATTCACCACCACGTAGCAGAGCTCCAGCCTCGGGTGGTGCCCCATATCCAGGAGTCGCAGCCCGATATCAACCTCTGCAGCAAGCATCTGGCCTTCAACTCCACCCCACGCCAGGGTGTGCTGGGGCTCATCCTTTTGCTGCCACTAGCCCTGACCCTGGGCCTCCTCCACCCATGGTGGGAGCACTGAGCTGCTCGCCCTGGGAGCTGACTGTTCCCAGGACTGCCATACTGTACCCAAGGACAGACGCCTGTTCCCAGGAATGGACCTGGCCTCTCCCTGACACTTGGGGCCCGAGGCTTGTCACTCCTTCCTCCCAGGACCCTGCTGGAATTCAGAGCACCGTCCTCACCTTTGAGCCCATTCTCCTGGGTTTGTTCTTTGGGACTATAACCCATAGCCAGGAGTTTTACTGCCTGTGGTGCTGGCTAAAACCTCTGGCCACGTACTGCCCACAGCTTATTGGTTGGGCTGCTGTGGAACCCCCAAGGAGCCTTCGCTAAGAAATGGGCCCTGGCTCTTATGTTTCTAGAAGACTGGGCAGCTGCCCAGCTGACTGCTGCTGAAGGGCTGGCTCCCCGACCTGGTCCCTGCTTTGCTCTGCCTGGTCAGCCCCATCACGTCGCCCTTCTGTCTTCTGGGCTGGGGCTGCCCCTGAGCAGCACGTTTCGAAGGACAGAAAGAGCCTCAATCTTGCCCTATTGGCTGCCATGCCCCCACTGAGCCCTGATTTCTGGACTCCGGAGGACTGAGCCCCCACCGGAACTGGGCTTGGGCTTGGATCTGGGATGGGGGAGGTAGAAGGAACAGGAAGAAATAAAATGTTTTGAGCACAACTGGCTGTGTGGGACATGCCACGAAGAACATCAGCTCTTGGCCTCTTCCTCCCACTTCCAAAGTCCAGAGCCAGCGGCAGAACTTACTTTATTAAAAATGATGAAAGAGGCTGTACATATTTACAGGTTGGGGGGCAAGGAGGCATGGGTCCGGCAGCAGGGGCGCAGGTCACTCACTTCTTGGAGAGTTTGACTTGCTTGTGCTTTGGGGGTGCCCACTTAAGGCAGACAGAGTCCACTGTGGGGAGAAGAGATATGAGAGAGAGGCAGGGCCGGGCCTCTGGGCCCAGGCCAGGTTTCACCTCTAGGAGAGAACAAGGGCAGACAGTCCTGGGGAGGGGGCAGGGAAGCCCAGGTATGAGTAGCCTGCCCCAGGCTTTGGTCCTGGGAGCTGGTCAGACTGGTTTAGGATCATGTGACAGCAAAAAGGAGGCTGTGGCTCCCTGTAGTCCTTACACCTACCCCCTACCACACACACCCTAGGTAGCCCCCCATCTACCTGTTATGGGTGGTTTCTTATACTGAGCACTTTTGAGATGTTCCTCTACCAGCTTGGGTGTGACACAGATGACATGCTGGCCTTTCCAGTACTTGACCATGTTGAGGGACTGTAGGGTGCTGATGATGTCATTCTGGGTGATGCTGGTCATCTGGCTGCAGAAAGGGATTGGAGCAGATGCTGGGAGAGTTCCCTTGTGGGGTCTGGCTGGGACAGCAAAAGGGGACAAGGAGACAGGATCATGGCCAATCTTAAGAGAACCCTTCCCTCTTAGAGAATTCCAGGAAGCCTCCCTCACGAGGTCCCAGATGGACAGCATGCCCAGGACAGGGTTGGGGTCCAGGGCTCTCACCTAAGGTCCTTGATGGACAGCGTGCCACGGAAGTCTCGAAGAATCTCCAGCAGGACCCAAGACCAGTAGCTGCGGTAGCTGAGCTTGCCCAGGTCAGACAGTGGCTTCTCAGGGGAGCCTACTGTGCTCTCTAGCTTGGATAGCTCATAACCTGGCAGTGGGAGAAATGAGGGTCCTGAAAAGCCAGCCCCACTCGGGCACGCCACCCCTACCCCAGGCGCCCCTTTCTGGACAGAGGAGCTGCTCACTGAAAGCAATGAGGAACTTCCCGTAGCCACGGCGCTGGTAGGGCGGCAGGGTCAGGATGCAGGCCACATTGTTTCCATCGGGCGACTCCTTCTCCTGCAGGGGTAAGAGGTCAGGACCTCTGGGGACGCTCAGCCCCTACTCCAGTTCATACTCACTGCCTTCCCTCAACTTCGGCTTCCCGACCCAGTACCTTAGAGAAGTAGCCGACGATGTGGGCCCCCTGCCTGTCCACCTCGGTCAAGATGTAAAAAACGAAGGGCTCCACGTCGAAGTACAATGTCTTGTGGTCCAGGAAAAGCTTGGCCAGCAGACACAGGTTCTGACAGTAAATCTGAGGGGTGGGGAGGTGGAAGCAGGCACAGGAAGCAAGTACAATGAGCCCATTGAGGCTTGGGCAGGAGCTGCCACCCGCTCTGCAAACACCGGGCTCCACAGAACAGCAACAGCTGGTTTCTGTGTGTAAGTGGACCTGCGCAGCTCAAACCTGTGTTGTTCAAGGCTATGTCCCCAGCACTTGGCACAGGGCTAAGCACAAAGCTGGGTGCTTAATAAATATTTGCTGAATGGATGAGCCCCACGTTTGACGCCGCAGCCTGAGCAGTCTGCAGCTTGGTCATGCTCGTCTGCTGAGCCTCACCTGCTGCAGGCCCAGACATCCACCAGGAGGAACAATGGGACCTTAAGGTTTGGCTTCATGACACAGATCAAGGATCCCTCTGGTGTATACCTTTTATATCCACTCTCATTTGATCCAACAACGTGTCAGCCCAGCATGTCTAGTCTCATTTACTTAAACGAAAACTGAGGCTCTGGGAGGGGAAGTGCTTGCCTGAGACCTCAAAGCTGGCAGAGGGTAGAGCCAGCAAGAATGCCCATGTCTCCTGTTAGAGCCCTTTCTGCCATTCCCTGTGTTGGTGCTCAAGAAGGCAGAGCAGCGGGCAAGGGCCGGGCTCAGAGTGAATATCCCTTCGCCAAGCTAATTATCACAAGGCTGACTGAGCCACGACAGGTCACCAGTAATAACAAAGGCCCATTACTAAGCACCTACTTGACGCCAGGTACCATGCTAAGTATGTGACATTGCTATCTCAGTTATTCCACTAACAACCCTACTAGGTAAATATTATCATGACTCCTGTCTTATAGATGAGGAAACAGGAACAAACAACGTTAAGTAACTTCAAGGTCAGCTGGGAAGTGACGAGGTGATTTGAAGCCATGAGCCACTCAGAAGCATGTCTTCTTCATCTTACACTCCAACTGCCCTTCCACGGGAAGGGGACATTTGGTGAGACAGTCCCAGTCTGACCAGGCAAAGGCCAGGTTTTCAACAATGAGAAAGTAGATTCCCCAATGCCCCACCCTGCCCCATTAATGTCCTTTTGCCAAGAACTGGGGACGTGGCCATCAGAGCCCCAGAGCTCCCAGGCAGGAAATCTCACACACAGCAGTGCCCTCCCAAGGAAAAACAAGTATCTTTTCTTGAGGCGGAAAGAGAAAGCCCTTCTAGAAACAGCTTCAGGCATGACAATCTCTACTCTGGGTTCCAGAAGTGCCCAGACCTAAAGTACCCCATCAGGAGAAAAGTCCTCAGGGAAATAATGAAAATCAGCCCCCAAGGCTGGCACCACAGGCCAAGTGCCAGGCCCAGCATGATCCGGGGGTCTCTCCCTAGCATGGCTGCTCGCCCTCAGGCTGGCCTCTGTCCCGATGACAGTGAAGAGTGTCCAGCAGGGCCAGTGCCCCCCCCGCCCCTCGGCTCCTGGGCCCTCCAGCTCACCTTGTGGTCTTTGCCATCCACCTCGTACACAGAGATGTTGCTCTTGCGGTAGATCTCCTTTCCCGGGGGCTGCCGCCACTGACACTGGCCCTGGGGTGGGGATGGGGAGACAGAGGCTTGAGACCCTAAGGTTCTCTGCCAGGTGCCCTTCATCCGGCCCCATGTGGCTTGCAGCGTATCTCTGCTTCTCTGTTTCCCTATACGTAGATCTTGGGCTCAACACTTCACCCACATCAAGTAATCCTCCCAACCACCTGAGGAAACAGAGCCTATTTTACAAATGAAGAAACTGAGGCACAGAGGGACTAAGCAACTAGCTCAAGCATCACACAGCTGGGTGGCTCAAGTCCAGGCCGGCCTGACGCTAGAGGACTCTGATCCATGACAATGGTGTTTCCTAAACTTCATACATTTGCCTCAGATTCCACCCTTTGAGAAGCAATGCAGCTACATGAATGATGAGATGCCCCGCCCTGGCAGCTCCCATGTACACGTGCCTCCCACCTGTCCACACCTTCCAGTCCCGTCGCTTAGGGGCTATGCTTGCTTCTGCTTTTGCACTGAGGAACCTGCACTGGGCTGGCTTTGATGCACACATGGCGAAGGGCAAGGGATCTGAGGAAGGGTAAGGGCAGGGATTACTGTCCCCATTCCCCAGAAGAGGAAAGTGAGGTCTGAGGAGGGGCAAGTTGGCCTGTTACTCCACAAAGACACAGGAATCAGGTCTCTCGACCCACGGACAGCTGTCCTTGTCCCCCACTCCTGTGAACCTGTCTCCCAGTGCTGCGGTGTCAGCACGTCAGCAGGCTGGCCTGCCTGGTGCCTCACCAGGTGGAAGCGGTAGCTCTTCTCATATTTCATGTACTTGAGACAGTACTCGCAGAGCCAGAGCTTGGGCTGTTTCCCATAGTCTTCAGGGAACGGTGAAAAGTACCAGGCATCGATCTCGTAGTTCCCGATGTGGATCTTGTCCACATACTTCACCTTGGTGATCTGTGAGGGCAGTGGGTGGCTCAGTCAGGGCAAGGACAGCGGGGGAGGGGGAGCACGCAGTCGGGACCCATCCCGCTTACCGCCTCATGTTCCTTCTCCAAGGCTGCTGTTGTGGGGTCCATCTCTGCGTAGGTCTGGGCAAGGAAAGAGCAGTGAACAGAGATGAACAGAAGTGGTGGTCAGGCTGTCCCTCCCCTGTCCCAGAACCCACAGTGCTTCCCTCCTGTCATCAAGGCCTCACATCCTGACTGACAATAACCATATGAATAACTAACTTGTTTTACCTTGTTCTGAAGCTGGTTTGTCCAAGCTCCTCTCCTGTCTGCCCGCCCACCTATATCTCTCAGACATTCCCGAGGCCCAAGTTTGGATCTTTTGCCAGGTGAACAGGGCTAGAACTAGGAGGCCTGGTTACAGTTCTTGGGCTGGTAAGAGCTTCCGCTTTACAATGGGATCGATCCAGATTAGCCAGAGTTGTAAGACATGACATAACGGATCTTGTCTTTCATGCTCACAACGGGAACTGCTGCCAACTCCCCAGTGTGCCTGGACCTCTTTCCTGAACACTCGAAGAGCTGCCAGCCTATGGGACTGCTCCCAGAGGTCCCTCCAACAGGCGTATCAGACTCCTAGTGTCCAGCAGGGAACTCATTCCTTCCTCCACGTAAACCTGTTCCTCCTCCTGGATTCCCCATCTCACTGGGAGCATCACCCTCAGTCCCAATGCCTGAGACTCATGCCTGAGTCTTTAGGGCCTGCCTAAAGACTCCTCCCTGTCTTGGTCTGACATTCAAATTTTTTTTTTTTAATCCTCACCAGAGGACATTTTTCCATTTTTTGTTCAGGTAGAGTGGGAGAGAGAGGAACAGAGAGAGAAACATCGACGTGAAAGGGACACATCGAGTGGCTGCCATCCGCACGACCAACCAGGGCCGGAGACAAACTGCAACCAAGGTACGTGCCTTTAGCGGGAACTGAACCCGGGTCTCTCGGGACCGCAGGCCGAAGCTCTAACCGCTGAGCCAAACCAGCCAGAGCCTGACATTCAATTAATGGCCAAGTCTTGTCAACTCGACCTCCTTGTAATCTCTGGAATCAGTCCCTCTCTGGAGTACCATCTCAGGTCTGGACAATTGACTAGGTCTCCTTAGATTCCCAGACTCCAGCCTCAGCCCCTTGAAATCTACACTGCTATCAACCATTCCTTTTCCAATCTTTCTACCTCTGCACATAAAGTTCCTTCTACCTGCAATGTCCTTCCTTATCCTATTGTTACCAGCAAATGCTTACTCAACCTAGTACAGGGGGTGAGCCAGGTGAGCGCATGATAAGGCAGAACTCTGTGAGCTATCGTGTGTGATTGTTTTTACCGTCCTCTTTCCTGTCCCTCCAGGCTCAGCATCCTTCCCATCCCCTCCAAATGGCCGGACTGGATTCTTCCGATGCAGAATATACCCTGTCCTTCCCAAGTCAGGAACACAGTGATCAACAATAACCTCTAACTGCCCCACTTGGATTCCCCTATTTTCCAAATTCGTAGAAAGCAGGTACTAAGGGTCATGTCACACTCACAGCACATCCTGTTCCTAGGCCAGACTCTGTAGGAGGAACCAAGTACAGCCTGACAATGAAGTGGGGACCCAAGAAGGCCTATGACCTATACCAGAGTAGACAGCAGCTTTGCCCTGTAGGTGAGAAGGAAGAAAGGAGCCAATGTTTTACTTAGAAGCCCCTTCCACAAAGCACTTTGCCTGTGTGGCCTCATGTATACAGCACTCACTTCTATTTTACACAGAAGTAAACAGGGAGAGGTGAGGTCACTTGCCCTTGGGGATGAGCTAGCTGCCATTATTCCAAGTGCCAAGCACTCCACAGGCATTATTTCATTTAGTCCTCACAATAAGCCTGAAACAAGATTGCTTATTGTCCATACTACACAAACGAGGAAACTGAGGCACAAAGAGGTGAGGTCACTTGCCCATCACAGTAAAGGTACTCAGCACAGTTGGGCACAGGCCCCGGTCTGTCCAAATCCTGAGTGAGTTTAATCCCTGCAAAGATGAAGGAAGGAGGATATTCCTCCTCACGCCTCCTTAAAACACAGTTCCCAACTCTCGCAAAGCACAGTCCTCTTCTGCAAATGCATTAAAGAACTACAAAAACACTACTTTTCTTAAATGCTGCAATTTATTTAGAATTAAATAATTAGGTTCTGAAGAATCTTGCTGCCTGTTAACTTGATGATTATCCGTTCTTTGATTTTATCACCACTGGCTCGTCATCCACCCAGCTGATTGCCAGCATAGAGGTACATCTCTGAGACTTAATTGGCCAGTGCAAATTGGAGAACTGAGAGAACCCCAGATCTGTGCTGTCCGATAGAGTAGCCACTGGCCACATGTGGCTATTTAAATTTAATTTCATTAAATAAAATTTGTTAGTCCACTAAACACAGTTCAAGTTTTCAATAGCCACATGTGGTTAGTGGCTACTCTATTGGACAGTACAGAGAAAAAACATTTATCACAGGAATTTCAATTGGACAGTGCTGCCTTAGACATTGAGGGGTCATTTTACTTCAGGGTATTTCCATTGTTTTTTATTACAAACCACAGTCGGAAGTGCAGTTAGCACTGCAAAGAAGTTGATGTTTATACATATACATACATGAATTTGTATGTGAAATAAAAGCTTCTCAAAATAATACTTACCTTTAATAAAGTGTAATGCGCTTTGGTATTTTCTATTTTATCCTATTTCTTTCTTCCATTTAAAAAATGTAAATGCTGGCCACAACCCACTGAACTAATTTGGTAATCTACTAAGAGTTGTGCCCCACATTTAGCAAAACATTGCTGTAAAACACAGGAGCACGTAGAAGAAATTGCATTAGTTGAAACTACTGAATGTCTGTGTGCCTTGAGAGCTCAATAAATCCAGTTCTCTTGCACTGGCGGCTTTAAATTAAAAAAAATAAATAAATAAAAACTGAGGCTCAGAGTGGGAGGAAAAATAACATTCCAGGGGCAGGCTGGTTTGATGAAAAGAACCTGGGTTTTGGAAACAAGTGGTCTGAGTTCTAGGACGTGGTTACTGATTTGTGCCCTGAAGTTGGACAATGGCAAATCTCATTCCTGAATGGGTTCCTAAACCTACCTGTACCTCTCTAAACTGGGGATAATAATGCTTACCTCACAGGGCTGTTGTGAAACTTCAGAGATCATGCATTTAAACACAGCCTAAAACTTTGGGTAACAAGCCAATTATTGTTTGCCATTATTATTATTATTATTTTTTTATCCTCACCCGAGGATATTTTTTCCATTTTTTGTTCAGATAGAGTGGGAGGGAGAGCGAGGAAGAGAGACAGAGAAACATCAATGTGAAAGGGACACATCAAGTGGCTGCCACCCACATGACCCAACCAGGGCCGGGGACAAACTGCAACTAAGGTACGTGCCCTTAGCGGCAACCGAACCCAGGTCTCTCCGGACCGCAGGCCGATGCTCTAACTGCTGAGCCAAACCGGCCAGGGCTTGTTTGCCATTATTATTCTAATTCCAGCCCACTCTTTTACTAGCTGTGTGACCTTAGGTATGTTACCTAACATCTGAGCCTGTTTCTTCATCTACAAAAAATATATACAGGGTGTGACAAAAGTAGCTTTACAGTTGTATGTGAAACAGTTTATTTTTGTATTATTTATTGATTATTGTATTACTTTCCATACAAACAACTGTAAACCTACCTTTGCCCCGCCGTGCGAGTGTTTGTGTGTGTGTATGTGTGTATACATCCCTGTAGTGCTGAGCTGTCAAGGAGGACTTGATGAGTTTATACACTGTGTACACAGCATGGTTCTGAGAGCTAGCAAGTGTATAGTATTATTCATTCTCTTCTTCCCTTTAGACTTCAAGCTGGTTTGTCTAACATGGCACAACTAATAGGAGACAAAAGAGACTATCGGAGCCCTGGCCGGTTTGGCTTAGTGGTTGGAGCGTCGGCCTGCAGATCAGAGTCCCGGGTTCGGTTCCCGCTAGGGGCACGTACCATTAAAAAAAAAAAAAAAGAGACTATCGGCTCAGGAGGCGAGTTCCAGTCCCAGCTGTGCCACTTGCTTACTGTGCAACTGTAGCCAAGCCCTTCCCCTCTCTGAACCTCAGTTTTCTCATCTGGGAAGGGTACGTTGGAAGAGGTAGGTAAAGGCCCTGGCAGGTTTGGCTCAGTGGTTAGAGCATCAGCCTGCAGACCAGAGAGTCCCAGATTCAGTTCCCGCTAAGGGCACATACCTCGGTTGCAGTTTTTCCCGGCCCGGGTTGGGGTCTTGTGGGTGGCAGCCACTCGATGTGTCTCTCTCACATTGATGTTTCTCTCTCTCTCTTCTTCCCTCTCTCCCTCCCGCTCTATCTGAAGATAAATACAAAAATGTCCACGGGTGAGGATTAAAAAACAAACAACAAAAAGAGGTAGGTAAAGTCTCTGACACACTATAGGAGCTTAAAAAATGAGAGCTGTTGTGGTTCTGGCACTGGGACCCAAAGGAGTTAGCAGAGGCAGTTGAGCCTCCTGGGGCCCTGGGGAAGGGGAGAGAGCCCGGACCTTCTGCACATGGTTGATCTCATCATGCTTGCGCTTTTGGTTTCGAGTGATCTTGCGCTCAGGTTGCTCAGCCAGCTCGCTCAAGTACTTCTCTGAGTTCTTCTGCACGGCATCCTTCACTGTCTTGGTCAGCGCCAGCCGGTTCTTGTCTACCCACTCGTCTAGTCGCCGATTAACTGTGAGGATGTGTCATGAGGGTGCTGCCCTTCCACCCCTCTCCCCCCACCCAGGCCCAGATACCCCTAGTCACTCACAGCCCACATAGTGTACATAGAATTCCTCTCGGCCCTCCTGATCATTCACTCGAGACTGGATCACTTCAGCAGAATCTGTGAAGAAAAAAGCTAGGGTCATCAGGAAGGCAGAGCTGGAACACCGAGAAGCCGTTTCCAGATCTCACGTGGAAGCTAACCTCACCTGTCCACATCTGCCATTCAATTCAACCACTGCCTGTGAGGTACACCAGGTCAGGAATGTTATTCTAATTTTGCATTTGAGAAAACTGAGGCTTACCCAGGCTCACAGATTTGAAAAGTGGTTAGAGCTAATACTTAACTGAGTTTAAGCCTGAGTCCAAATTCAATGCTTGGTTTACTATATTGTTGTTTATTTGTTCAAAGGTCATGAGGGCTGACTCTGGAATCAGACAAGACAATCTGGGTTTATATATAATTCCAGTTCCCCATCTCTTAGCTATTTTAACTAAGCAAGTTATTTTGACTTTCTGAGCCTGTTTCTTCATCTGTAAAACAGAGAGAATAGTGCCCACCTCAGAGGGTGAGTTAGTGCCTCTAAAGCAATATAGTGACTGACAACAAGCAGACCATTCAGTAAATGAGGAAACCAACAACTAGGTGTCTGGCCCTCTGCTTTGTTGTTACTGGATACAGAGGATAGGACAATGGATTACAAGCAATCCTGCCCTCCAGAAGTTCTCACTTTGATGGTGAGGGCACAGACAGAAAATGACAACAATGTTACACCATGGCTGGGGTATGAACATTGCAGGAACACACAGAAGGGAATGACTCACTTTGCCTGAAGGGAATCAGGAATAGCATCACAAGAGGATATGATGTTAAAAGGATGAGTAGGAGCTAGGCAGGTGTGCAAGGAGAAAGGAAAGGGCAGAGGGCACAGGTGGCCAAAGGTACAGCGTGGCGTTTGCTAGGGATGGTGAGAAAACAAAGAGAATGCCATTCTACGGAATCATGAAGGGCGGGAAGGAGAGAGAGGGGAGGGAAAGGTCTTTTTTTAGTTCTGGGAGGTCCTCTCCGCTGGTGGTGGTAGGGGACAGGTGGAAGGGGAAGTCGCAGAGACAGAGACAGGAGAGACCAGTGAGGAAGCAAGATTAACAAGAAAAGGGAATGAAGCCTAACGTAGGGTAAGGAAGTGGTCTGGGAGTTCTATATACACAAGGATTTGGTGATTGCTTGACTGGTGGGGTTTGTAGGATGGCCCGAAACTCCGCGCTCTTTCCGCAAGCCCCGCCTCCCACTACTCCCGGCCCCTCATAGAACCACCCACTCCCTGTAAACACCGCCCCCTGGCCCTGGACTCCGCCCTCACGCCAGGTGCTATCCGGACGCCGGCACAGGTAAGTCTCTCCGATCTCCACGGTGACTTCCGGCTCGCCGCGCGCCGGGTTCGGCGGGGAGATGCGACCCGGGGATGGGGCGGCCCCTTCAACCGCCGCATTCTCCCCGGTCCCGGGCTCGCCCTCCCCCGCGACCCCTGAAGTCGCCGCCGCAACCGCTGTAGCTGCTCCCTGGGCCGCCATCGCTGTAGTGGAAATGACGCCAGATCCCGGCGCCGCGCAGCCCTTTTGGCTCCGGGTCAGCGCCGCGTGGCGGAGGCCGCGGTTGGCTTGAGGGCGGGGTCTGTGACGTAGCAGGAGCGCATTGGCCAATGTGCCTGTCTCCGCGGCGCCAGGACAAGCTGACGTTACTGCGCCCAGTGCCCTGGAGTTTCGGGTGGAAGTATGGCTGCGCCCCACTGAAGAGAGGACTTTCCTGATGTGATGGTTCAGCTCGATGTTTTAAAGGCCCCAGTGCCTGAGGAAGCCGAGACGTGCCCAGTCTCAGGGGGTGCTGTTCCCACTTTAACTGGGCGGAGCCAGAGCATTCTCCCCGGCTGCCTGATTGTAGAGCTGTGGGCCTGGAATTGACACCCATCTCTGCACCGCCACTTCCGCCAGCCTCGTACCGGTCACCCCTTTTTTGAAGATTGAAGAAATGGCCGCCCGGCCGGTGTGGCTCAATGGTTGAGCTTCGACCCATGCAGCGAGAGGTCGCCGGTTGGATTCCCGGTCAGGGCACATGCCCAGGTTGCGGGACAGGTCCGGGGGCGGGGGGGGGGGGGCCGCAGGCAGGAGGCGGCCAGTCTATGTTCGTTCTCTCTCGATGTCTGTCTTTATCTCTCTCCTTCCCTCCTTCTCAAGTCAATAAAGAAAAAGAGAGGGGGGGCCTTCCTTGTTCAGGATGGTTAAAGGGTACAAGGGGTGGGAAAAGCTGGAAGGGTGTGTCCAGGGACAGTCAATAAGTTACTTACAGAACCAAGCCTTTCAAAAGAATGGACTAGGCCCCCCAAACCAGACGTGCGCTAAAAAAAAATTAAAAAACAAAACAAAAACAGACGTGCCCTAAAAAATTTTTTTTAAATAAAAAAAAACAGACGTCCCCTGACCAGAAACTAGCCAGAGGATCTTGGGTTTAGCAAGTGAGGAATCCTGGGTTCTGACCCTACGCTAGGTAAGTTGTACAAGTGTGTCCATTCTCAGAGCCTTGGTAAAGGTTAAACTATATATAACTGTACAAGCCATAATAACACCCTGTGCCCAGCTGGTGTGGCTCAGTGGATTGAACCCTGTCCCATGGACTGAGAGGTCCTGATTTGATTCCTGGTCAGGGCACATGCGCAGGTTGTGGGCTTGAGCCCAAGGGGGTGTGCAGGAGGCAGCTGATCATTGTTTTTCATATTGACGTTTCTATCTCTCCCTTCCTCTCTAAAAAATATCAATAAAACATATTTTCCCAAAAAAAATAATTTCCTTTCTAAAAAATCACTTAAAAAATATTAAACTGGCCCTGGCTGGTTTGGCTGAGCAATTAGAGTGTTGGCCTGCAGACCAGAGTTCCAGGTTCGATTCCCACTAAGGGCACGTAGTTCGGTTGCAGTTTGTCCCCACCCTGGTTGGGTCATGTCGGTGGTAACCACTCAATGTGTCACATTGATGTTTCTCTTCCTCCCTCTCTGAAGATAAATACAAAAAAATAATAATTAAACTGTGTATTCATCTACCGCTTATGTGTTTAAGGCAAGTGCACTCCAGTGCCAGACAGGATAGGTGCTCAGTAAACATTCCTTTTGGCCACTCTGAATATTCGATTTCTAATTTGGTTATTGGACTTAGAAACGATTCTAAGAGTAGTGAAATGCTCAGGACCTGAGAATGGGACACAGGTTACAAATCAAGAAATATCTGAGTTAGGTCTTTGTGGGGCTTGACAGTGTAAATGCTGGTAACTTGGCCTTTGGGAAATGGAGTTTGGGAGAGGGACAGTGAATACCAGGTGTCTGGCAGCATAAAAAACAAAAAACCAGAAGAAATAAAAAGGAAAGAAAAAATTAAAATCATAATGCCTGCCCCCATTCTCCCCCTATTCAAGATTGTTATTCTGTCTACCAAGGTTCTGGTGCCTCACTTGACTTCACCTGACATCTTCAATTAGGGGTGCTGTCCCTTCTAATTAAGAATTACCCAAGGCTTTGTAAATCCCTGACCAGGGTCTCCACCAACCTCCTCACTGTTCTCCCTCCTATCCACCAGTCACCAGTAGTTCTAATGTGCAATCTGACTTTTCTCCAAGAACTATAAAAATGTTTCGCCCAGGTCCCCTAGAATCACCTTTTGCTTCTGTGTGCCAGATTACATTATATGTGTTTCCAAAATATAGCACCAGAGGTTCTTTGGTGAACTGCCCCTCTGGCTAAGGGAGGTGTTTTGCCTCAAATAGCTGTAAACTACTTCAAGTACCTCCCAGCACAGGTACTAACCAGCGTCTCTGGAGCTTAGCTCTCTTGCCTCCAACTCTGTGGCAGAACTTACTAGCTCTGGACTTTTGCCTGAGATCACATCCTTGCCTGGCCTCCTGCCCTACCTTTTCCTGCTTCCTCTACTCCCTTCTGGGAGCATTTTCTCAACAAATCACTTGAACACAAATCTCCCTCTCAGGGTCAGCTTCTAGGGAATTCAATCTGATGTGATACATACTTTCCTACCTTAAAACACATCTGTGGATCCTGCTGCCTCCAGGATAAAGGCTCTGCTTCTTAGCTGTACAGTCAAGACCCTGTACCCTGACTGCTGCCACCTACCTCTCCAGCCTCATCCCCTGCACTGCAACCAGCAGGATCTCCGGCCTGGCAAGTCACTGGTTCCCTGTCCCCCCTCCACCCCCATCTCCATCAGCAGTCCCACCAAGCAGGCTCTGGGGCCCTTCTTCCCTGGCAAGATGGGCAGGGGCACCCACCTGTTCTTCCACCCTCCCTACCGGGGCCCTATCATCCTCTGGGGCCTGCCAGGGCACAATTTTGTGTGTTCCTTTCCTTGGCAGCAACAGACAGGTGGTGGGCAATATTTTTAACCTTACTTGGACTCAAGAATCAGGTGGCTTAGGAAGTTGCCCAGTTTGGTGAGAACCTGTGGCTGCCAGGAAGGGAAAAGTCAGAACTGAGGCCTGAAGCTAGGCCAACCGGGGCCTTCAATATTGTCTGGGAAGCAGAAACAGTTGTTAAATGAAATGAATGAAAGGTTTTTGCAATAACTGCCCAAGTCACCCCCACTCCCACAAAATCATGTGCAAGAGACTGGGGCAAATTCTACTCCTGGTCTGCCAGGCTGTCAGAACAGTTAAGAGACTGGGCATAAATTAGTTGAATCCAAAGGCCAAGGGAACCTGAATGGGGTCAGAAACAAAAGCTCACCTGCCCTACCAACACGGGGCCCAAGAGGGCATTCAAAATGTGAACTTTAATAACAGCAGGTCAAAATGGGTTCCCCAGGAACAAGAATGATGAAGCTGGTGCTGGAGGCCTCAAGGGTCCCCGCTTCCTCTCCCCTCCAAGGTCTGGAGGCAGGGAAGCAGTGGACCTTGTTGAGGAGGGGTGGTGCCCAGCTCCATAAAAGTCCATCTGTTTGGTGTCCTAAGACCCAAGATGCAGCAGCGTGTGGAGCAGAGTGGCACACTCTGGCCCAGAAGGTCCTGGCAGGGTGTGTGGCCCAGGCTGGGCAGGCGAGCAGGTGTGTGTGGTCAGATGCGGAAGCTTTCCTCCCTGCCATCGATGTGACGGAGCCGCAGATAGACATCCGTGCCAATGCCCTGCAGGGACTGCAGTCCAAGGGAACCACCAAGGTACTCCGCGTAGGCCCGTGATGTGGGCAGCCCGAAGCCAAAGCTGGGGGTGGGGGGTAGGGGATAGGACAGGAGCTTCAGAGGCTTGAGTCTCCTGGGGCCCCACACCCCTCCTTAATGGCCAGGTGAGGCCTCACCCATGCATAGGTCCTGACTGGCCGCCACTGTGCATGTCCAGGTGGCCAAAGAGTGGGTTGATCCGGGGGTCCTGGGTGCTGGACTCAGCTGTAGTGAAGTGGTAGTCCATAACCCGATCCAGGTCTTTGTGAGCGATTCCCCCGCCCCGGTCTGAAATCCTGGCAGGATGTCAATAATATAAGCTTGGCTCAGCTTGGTGGTGGGGCTCACTACCTCCCAGGCAGACAGTGCCATCCTGTCCCTTCTACTCAAAGGTGGAATGTGATCCACCTAGACCCTTGGACCTTGGTTTTTATAAGCTACATTTCTCTATCCTCACCTCTGCCTGGGCCACTGACTGCTTATACCTTCTCACAGGATTTGACATTTTCAGCCCAGCATCATAGACTGGTTACTCCTGACTCCCCATTCTAGGCCCCTCAGTTGCTAATGAGGACAGGTCCCTGGGGCCTGCATCTGGCTCCAGATTTATTCTTAAACAGCTCATGGCAATCCCAGGACTAGAGAGTATCTTGTCTGACCAGGGACCAAGTCTCAGAGTGGAGCAGGTACTGGCTTGAGATCATACAGCAAGTCAAAAACAGTGCCTGGAACCCCTGTACACCCCAACCCAACTCCCACTCAGGGCAAACCTGATGACGAGATCAATATCGTTGTTGGCAATGGTGATAACCACGTCTGGGACATTGTAGGGAGTGTCTAGGTGACTCTCCATTGTGGCTCTATACGGGAGGGAAAGACCAGTAGTAGGTGGTGGTATCCGAGTCTCACCCCAGTCCCTATCTGTCCTCTTCAAACAACATATCCAGCCTGCCCACCTCATGGCGTTCTTGAGCAGCTCAGGCAGGATGTAGTCCAGCGGCATAGGGATGAAGGGGAATCGAGCAGCCACATGCCCATTGATACGGACGCGGGGAGCATTGCCATATTTGTGCTCACACAGGCGTCTGTGGGTAGGAGCAAGGGTTCAGACCTAGACCAGTGGCTCTCAACTGGAGGCACTTCTTCCATGACCTCCCAGAGAAATTTTGCAATTTCTAAAGATGTTTTTGCTTGTCACACTGGGGAGTGCTACTGACATCAAGTGAGTAGAGGCCAGGGGCCCTTCTAAACATCCTAACAAGCACAAGACAGCCCCTCACAAAACAGAATTATCTGACTGAAAATGTTAATAGTGCCACAGTTAAGAAACCCTATCCTAGACTGTGCCCCAGCAAGGGCTCAGACCCAAGCCTTCCCTGCCCAAAGACATCCAACCCCCTTAGCTGTTGTAGTCTCACCTGGCAAAGTCCACCCACTTTTCAATAATCTTCTTTGGCGAAAGGCGAGTGCAGATGATGCCGACAAAGTCAGGCTGGCAGGAGAAAGAAGGTCAGGACTAGGCAGTCCTCCACCCAAACTTCGGCCACCAAATGTTTGCAACCTCTGGAAGTGACCCCAAGCCCCGCCCCAGGCCCTTGGCCCAGGTCCCCAGTCTAAGGGGGCCCCTGGCTCAGTCCCCTCTGCCTCACTTGACATTCCCAGGTGGGTCTCAGGTCCCAGCACCCCACCTTGTCTTCATGCAGTGCCAGATGATGCGTGGCCAACATGCGGATCCCAAGCCTTGAAGTCAGTGTCTTGTCCAAGAAGTATCGAACAAGCTTCTCATCCTGTAAACAGTGGGGCCTCAGTAATGCTGTGCCCTTCCCAGGCCCCCCAACAGGTCACCCCACTGCACTCCCCCTGACCTCTATGTGCTTCCGGCTCTCACGTAGGCCCTCAGCTAAGAGGGTCACCACATCTTTGTGGTCGTCCAGAAGCTGACGCACCAGCTGGCAATATTGGGCTTCATCTGTCTGGTCCTTGATCTGCGGGCCACAGAGTCATGAGTATGGATGGTCCAGCCCTGACCTCTCAACCCCTCACCCTGCCCTGGCCCAGCCCTCACCGGAGGAAAGTCTGTCAGCTTCTGGAAGGCACGGATGTACAGCTCATGCTGCAAGGAAGAGGTGGTGTCAGAATTCACAAGGATGCTGTGGGCACTGGGTAGAGAACAACTACCTATGCCTACCCAAGGGGATGGCCATCACCCCAATTCACTAGGTTCAAACCCCCATCATGGCCTTTCAAGCCTCCATGAATATGCAGTCTTGGCTTCTGAAGTCTTGGGTCTGAGTCCTCTGTGATCCTCAAACCTTTTTGGCTGGCAAATCTCTGCCACTCTGGTCCCATCTCCCCATTTGCCCCTTGGGTGGTAGGCACACTGATCTAAGGCCCCCTCTACTAGGGAAACCCAAGCCCCCTCGAGGCCACTTTACCACGTGCAGTATGGTGGGGTTGCAGCCAATGATGAAAGGAAGGCTTCGGAAGCCCTTGATGCGGTGAGCAATCCTCACTGGCAACTCTTGCTGCAAGTACCGAGCACTTTTCTAGAAGAAAAAAGGAGGGAAGGAATGGTTGAGGCCTGAGTGTCTGGGCCAGAGCTCCAGGGGCCAAGAGAAAAACAGGAGGCAGGAATCTTACCAGAAGGTGGCTGCCATCCTGAGAGCGGCCTGAATAGAGCATCATGGTCGGAGTGAGGCGGACTGAGGCCTGGAGGGGCAGACGGTGCTTGAGCACTGGATCTCCAACACGTTACCCAGCCACATTAGCTCCACCCCTTCCCTACCCCACTCCAGCTGGGCACCCGGACCTCACTACCCCAGCTGCGCACCTTCTCTGCTGCCACGTCAATGGCGGACTGGTTGTAAAAGGAGGTGACAGTCTTGGAGCGCTCCCTCGCCATCTCCACGTGGTGACTATCGGTGGCTGATGTGGAGAGGGCCCGGAGCAAGAGTGCAGGCCCCAGGAAGGGCCGGAGTGGAGGCCCCATTCGGGGGCCACTTCCCAGCACCGACGCCAGAATCATCGTCCTGTTCCTTTGTTGGACCAGGCGGCCACTAGGGCTAAGGACCAGATACACGGAGGCGCCCCCAGAACAGGGCAAGGGTGGTATGCGTAGGCAGGGGCTCTTCTCTTGACTTCAGGGGAGAGGACTGGTGGAGGATGCTGAAAAGCTCAGCCCAGGGGAGCAGCTCCCATCTACCGGGGCGAGGGAAAGGGGAGTTGTAAGGATCCGAATCCAGAGGACCTGCACCATCTCTCTTCACGAAGGCACTGGTATCCTCAGACCCGGGCAATCTCCCTAAGCCTAACCCCTTCAACCACCTCCCCAAAGACACACAGGCCAAACCTGAACAACCTTGTTTTCCGGAGCTCCTATTCTTCAACCTGAGACTCTATCTGGTAGTCTAGAGCAGAGCGGATCCTCAGACCCCTCCAGCTCAAAAGCCTCGCCCCAGCTCATGGGCACCCTCGTTCAGGGGACGAAGCGACCCCTAGCCAGCGCCTCCAGAACCAGTCCCCCCACCCCCTGCCCTAATCCTCCCAGCTTGGCCAGCGTACGTGCGGCCCAGTGCACTGTGCGCCGGAGGACCGGAGGGCCAGGCCGGCTGCAACGAAACTGCGACCCCGGAGCCCCCGTCTGGGTTCCCCCTCTGCAAGTCACTTGGTTCAACCCGAATCCCCCCCCATATGGTAGATGCCAACTCCGCACCCCGCGCACTCCCGCGGTCGAGCACAAGGGCGGAGCTTGTGGGCGCGTTGCGAAGCCTCTGCGGGTATGGTCTACGCCGGTTGCTCCACTTACCGCGAGGCCAGAGCCAGGGCCGGGGTCCGAGCGAAACGGCCTAACTATCGTCCGGCCGGGCTAGCGGAGCTGCCCTAGTCCTCTGCCCCTGTGACGTCGCAGGGGATGTGGGCACCCGGTGACTCCTGGGAATCGTAGTTTGAAACGGAGCACTCACAACCGGGTGCCTGCTCATTCTGGCTAGTCCCTGCTCCCGAACCCCAAATAAACAACCACGACTCCCTACACAGGGACCCCGGAGTGACCTGTGGTCTCCTAGTCTATCAAATGGCCTCCCTGGAAGAGAGAATTGGGGGGAGAGGGGGATATCCTTAGATGTAAAGCGCACAAACCAAACCCTACCTGGATTCCTTCCCTGAGGTCTAGGCTTTCTCCTTTCAGCTCTTGATTCATTTATCGGAAATTAGACTGCCTGCTTCAAACCCCAGCTCAGCCACTTACTATCTGGGGCAAGTTAATTAAACTGGTCAATGCTTTAATTTCTGTATAGGTAAAATGAGGATGTAGCAACCTTGGGGTTGTGTGGTTCCGTGAATTTATATATGGAGTGTGCCTGGAACCATGCCAGGCATGAATTTAGCACTATGTAAGTGTTCAGTGTGATCATTCATTCGTTCGTTCGTTCATGCCCCAATAACACTGATTGGGTGACTTTTCTGTGCCAGGAGAGGGGATTGGATGTTGAACCAAGTTAAAAACTCTTCCCTGCCCTAAAAACAGTTTCAGTGTCATCAGCTGTGAGGAGGGCTGCACAAGAGGCTGTGGAGTACCAAATAGGGACCTGGACATTGGTACAGGTGAATCGTGTGTAGGACTTGGCCAGGAACGGGAACTGGAGTGGGAATGGCACCACGGCAAGATGGAGAATAGCCTGGATAATCTGACTATATGGCTGCAGCCATGTGGAGACTGGGAAGGAGAGGTGCTGAATGGGGTGTCCAAAGTCAGATCATGAACGGAAAACAGTCTGCATTTATTCTGAGGTGGTAAAAAAAGCCACCGAAACATTTTAACTTGCCAGGTTTGCCCCTTAGAACACTCTGGCTATAGTGATTGAGAGGGTGAGACCAAAGGCAGAGAGCCCTGTCAAAAAACACTTTTTCCAAGCAAGATATGATGGGAGACTTTTCAGAGTGTGTGTGCGTGCATGCCTATGTGTGCGTGTGTATTTGTACAGATTGGATTTTTCTTTTTTCTTATTTTTGGGGACTGGGATGGGGGAGGGGAAAGGGACTTGGGAAGGAGGGGGGAGAAGGGGAGAAAAGGGGGAAACCAAACCCCAAAGGGAGAAAAGAGGGGAGGGGGAAAATCAGAGGGGGAAGTGATTGGATTTTTCTTTACCATGGTTATGTATTTTATACGTATTTAAAAGTTAAAAAAAAAAGTTAAGTGAAGCAGGTGGCATCTTTGGAGCCCAAAGGCTGTCTTGAACCTTCAGCAAAGTTAGGACCCTTCCCTATGGCTGGCCTACCTGAAGAATTGGGGGAAGACCTACAAAGACCACAAGGAAGGGGCACCCAGAGTCTCTGGAATTCCTCTTCGCTCCCCACCACCCTACACAAACGCACATTCTCACCTTTGCTCCCCCCACCCCACCCCCATACACACACTCCCACTCTTTCTTTTTCAGCATCCTGGCAATATCCTGGAGTAAGGCCAGGAGACCACTCAGCTCCGGCGGCAGGAACTGCTTGAGCCCATGGAAGAAGGGAGAGAAGGGTGCTCCGATGGGAGCATGCGCAGAGAAGCAAGGGCGCAGAGGGCTTGTAGTGTGCCAGAACTCGGCGGTCACGTGGCCGCAGTGTGGCCCTCACACAAGCCGGCAGCTAAGGCTGCCACAGAGACGGGAGTTGTCCGGGACAGACCTCACCGGTTTGACTCACCTCGCTGGACTAGCACTTGGCCCAAACACTCTGCTGCCTCCCAGCGGCAAAGATTTGACATGCACCCCAAAATTCCTCTTCCAAAATACTCATTCAGAGTTTACAGTTGGTTGGTCAGGCATTCCACTAATAGCCTTATGTGTATTAATTTCATTTTCATAACAACTCTCTGAGGTAGGTACTATTATTCTACTCATTTTATTCATTTATATTTTTCTTTATTGATTTGAGAGAGAGAGAGGAAGGGAGAGGGAGAAAGAGAGATAGAAACATCAATGAGAGAGAACATCCATTGGCTGCCTCCTGCATGCCCCCCACTGGGGATCGACCCACAACCTGAGCATGTGCCCTGACCTGGAATCCAACCAGCGACCTCTCGGTGCATGGGTCCATGTGCAACCACTGAGCCACACCGGCTGGGCATATTCTGCTCATTTTACATATGAGAAAACTGAAGCCCAGAAAGCTCCCCGACCTTCCCCCTTACCCCCTTCCCACTTTTTTCTGCTCTGGATGTTCACCCTACACTCACTGACTCCAGCCACACTGGTCTCTGTGTTGTTCCCTAAACATACCAGGCACATTTCCCCTCTGGGCCTCTCACTAGCTGTTCCCTCTACCTGGAACATCCCCTAGATATCTAGATATCTACATAGCTTACTCCCTCATATCCTTTAAGCTTCTGCTCAAATGTCAATGGGATGAAGCACACCCTGACGACTGTCCTATTTAAAATTGCAATCACCTCCATTCCCACCCCCCTACTTTTAATTTTATCTGTAGCATTTAGCACCATCAACATACTTTATACTTTATGTATTTAATATAGGTGCTCATTTTCTTCTCTTCTCAAATGTTAAGGCCAGCCCTGACCAGTTTGACTCAGTGGTTAGAGTGTTGGCCTGCAGACCAAAGAGTACCAGTTTCGATTCCAGCCAAGGGCACATACCTTGGTTTTGGTTTGTTCCCAATTGATGTGTCTCTCTCACATCGACGTTTCTCTCTCCCTTCCACTCTGTCTGAAGATAAATGTAAAAATATCCTCAGGCGAGGATTTAAAAAATAATAATAAAATAAAATGAAGGCCAGAGCTCTGCATGAATATTTATTTGCTTTATTGATTTATCCCAGGCCCCTAACCCATAACAGGGGCTCAATAAATATTTGTTTACGGTCAAGATGGCAGGTAGGTAAACGCGGTATCACCTCCTCCCACAACTACATTGAAATTACAACTAAACTGCAGAACAACCATCATTCAGAACCGCCTGACATCGAGCTGAATGGAAGTCCTACAACTATGAAATTAAAGAAGAAGCCACATCGAGACTGGTAGAGGGGCAGAAGTGCAGACTGGCTGGCCCCACACCCACATGTGGCGGATAAAGTCAGGAGGGTATCTCGGCAGGGATGAACCTCGAGGGCCCAGCTGGGGTGATCAGGGAGGCTGTGCCACTGAGTCCTACAGGACACCAACAACAATAGGCCACCCTACAAAGTCTAGGCAACATAGCAACTCTACCTAATACATAGAAACAAACATAGCCCTGGTTGGTTTGGCTCAGCAGTTAGAGCGCCGACCTGCGATCCAGAGAGACCAGGGTTCGGTTACTGCTAAGGGCAGTTGCAGTTTGTCCCCGGCCCTGGTTGGTCGTGCGGGTGGCAGCCACTCGATGTGTCCCTTTCACGTTGATGTTTCTCTCTCTCTCTCTCTCTTCCTCTCTCTCCCTCTCGCTCTGTCTGAATAAAGAATGGAAAAAAGTCTTCTGGTAAGGATAAAAAGAAAAGAAACAAACATAGGGTTCATCATCAAAATGCCAACGGTTAAGAACAAAGAGAAAACTTTTTTATCCTCACCGGAGGACATTTTTTCCATTTTTTGTTCAGATAGAGTGGGAGGGAGGGAGAGGAAGAGAGAGAGAGAGAAAGAGAGAAACTGAGGTATGCGCCCTTAGCGGGAACCGAACCCGGGTCTCTGGACCACAGCCAACGCTTTAACCGCTGAGCCAAACCAGCCAGGGCCAAAGAGAAAATCTTAAAAGCAGCAAGAGAGCCCTGGCTGGTTTGGCTCAGCGGTTGGAGCATTGGCCTGCGGACCAGAGAGCCCCGGGTTCAGTTCCCGCTAGGGGCACGTACCCACCTCCACCCCCACCCCCCAAAAAAGCAGCAAGAGAAGAGCAGTTCATTACATAAAAAGGAGCTCCCATAAGACTGTCAGCTGATTTCTCTAAAGAAACTTTGCAGGCCAGAAAGGAGAGGCAAGAGCTATTCAAAGTAATAAAAAGCAACAACCTACAACCAAGATTATTCTATCCTGCTAAACTATCATTTAGAATTGATGGCCATATAAAGAGTTTCCCAGACAAGAAAAGCTGAAGGACTTCACCACCACCAAATCAGTATTATATGAAATGTTGAAGGGTCTTCTTGAAGGAGATGAACAAACATATGAACAATAAAATGGCAATAAATACATATTTACCACAGTTGAATCTACAAACAAAATGAGCAAGCAGAACAGAAACAGACTCATAGATAAAGAGAACTTTTTGTTGCTTGCCAAATAGGAGGGGGCTGGGGGGGGGGTGAAAAAGATGAAGGAATTAAGAAGAACAAATTAGTTGTTAGACTGATGAACCTCAAAGGGAAGGGGGAAGGGAGGGCAGGGAGAGATAAACCAAAGAACTTCTATGCATATATGCATAACCAATGGACAGAAACAATAGTGTGGGGAAGGCAAGAGGAGTGCGGGATTGGGGAGGAGGGGGTCAATGGGGGAGGAAAGGGGGGACATTTATAATACATTCAACAATAAAGATGTTTTAAAAATAATATTTGTTTTATTTTTATTTATTTATTTATTTTTTTAATCCTCATCCGAGGACATTTTTCCATTTTTTGTACAGACAGAGTGGGAGGGAGAGAGAGGAAGAGAGAGAGAGAGGGAAACATCAATGTGAAAGGGACACATCGAGTGGCTGCCACCCGCATGACCAACCAGGGCCGGGGACAAACTGCAACCGAGGTACATGCCCTTAGCGGGAACCGAACCCGGGCCTCTCCGGACCGCAGGTGGACGCTCTAACCGCTGAGCCAAACCGGCCAGGGCAAATAATATTTGTTTTAAAATGACCAAAATATTGGGCCAAAATATCTCTATGACTTAGCCTCAGAAGTCACACACCATCATTTCTGTATTACCCTCTTGGATCAGGTCGGCCTTCTGTAGTGTGGAGAGAGGCTACACAATGTTATGAATACCAGGAGGTGGAAATCATTGAAGACAATTTTGGAAGCTGGCTATTATAGCCTGGAGGCTGCCGTGATACAAGGAAGCCCAAACTAGCCCCTTCAGAGAGACTACATGGCTACATGGACAGATCATGAGACTATAAGAAGAGAGAGAGAGAGCTGCTAGGTTATCCCTCAGCTGCTTTAGCCTCTCACTGTTCCAGCATTAGCCATCATCTGACTGCAATTATGTGAGCCAGAAGTGCCAGCCAAAATTCTCTCCCCAAATTCCTAGCCCCTAAAAACTGTAAGAGAAAATAAAATAATAATAATTATTATTATTTTAAATCCTCACCCAAGGATATTTTTCCATTTATTTTCAGACAGAGTGGGAGGGGGGGAGAGAGAGAGAGAGAGAGAAACATCGATGTGAAAAAGACTTATCGATTGGTTGTTTCCCGCATGACCCCGACCAGGCCTGGCGACTGAAATGCAACCATGGTATGTGCCCTTGATCCCTTGACTGGAATCGAACCCGCGACTTTTTGGTGTGCGGGCTGACGCTCTAACTGCTAAGCCAAACCGGCCAGGGCAGTAAAATTATTATTATTTCTTTACACCATTATTTTTGTGGTGACTTGTTGAACAGCAATAAGTCCTATATGACTCCCACCTCCTAGTATTCATACCACTCTGTAGTCTCTTCTCATACTGAGTAGAGCTGACCTGTCCCAATAAGATAAGGTAGAAATGACAGTGTGTGACTTTTGAGGCTAAGTAATAAGATATTGTGGTTTCCATCTTACTCCCTGCTAGAGCTCTTATTCCAGGGGAAGCCAGCCAGAAATAACAGTACTCCAGGAAAACTATGGAAAGAGGTCAGGCCTAAGTCCTAGTCCTCTATGCTAGTTTCCTTTTGTTGTTATAATAAATTACCACAAACCTAGTGGCTTAAAACTGCATGAACTCATTATCTTACAGTTCTACAGTTCAGAAATCTGACAGGGGTCTCACTGGGCTAAACCCAAGATGTCAATAGTTCCTTTCTGGAGAATCTAGGGGACAATTTATTTCTGTGCCCTTTCCTGCTTCTAGATGCCGTCCACATTCCCGAGCTCATGACCCCCTTTCCTTCATCTTCAAAGCCAGCAACATTGCATCTCTCTGTGCCTTACTTCTGTAGTTACACCTCCCTCTGACTCTTGTTCTGCATCCCTTGTCCACTTTAAAGAACCCTTGTGATTACATTGGACCCATAGGATAATCTCTGTTTTAAAATCAGCACATTAGTGACCTTAATTCCACCTGTAACCTTAATTCCCATTTGCCATGTAACCTAACATATTCACAGGTCCCAGGTATTAGGACATGGACGTTTGTGGTGGTCGTTACTCTGCCAACTATGCTGTCTGGAAGAGGAGTGGACCTGAGAAGGAGCAGCTGGAGGTGGGCCAGCAAGAGAGTGATGTATCATAGAAGCCAAAGGAAAAGAGAGTTCCCAGGAAGGAGAACACTACAGTGACTAATACTGTTGGGAAGTCAAGCCTGATAAGAACTGAAAAATATCCGTTGAACTTAGTGTCCTGATGACACCAGCCATTATTTGGGGTAGTTTTGGGGGCAGGAGCTAGTTTATGGTGTCCTGGGCAGCAAGGAAGGTGAATACATAGAGACTGAGAGTGTAAGACCTTCCCAAAAATTTGATTGTAAAGGGAATTTGTTGCTGTTTCTAAAATAAAAGAGAGAAGCAAATTTCAATGCAGATGAGAAGGAAGGAGAGGTATAGGAGAGATGGGTCATCAATAAATGCGATGTCTGTGAAGGGGAGAGTTCAGCTAGCCCACCCAAAGCTTAGAAAGGAGGGACTGTTGGACTGAGCAAGGCTCAGGTTTTGCCAGGCAGGTGCCACAATAGAACAGAGGTTAGGATACCGTGGAGGATGTGGCTGAGGTGCTAGAGCAGGGAAATTAAGGGGGGGGGGGGGGGGGGGAGAGAGAGACCAGCAGGAGGAGCTAGTGAAGCAGGAGGGGATTGCTGAGCCAACTAAGGATATTGTCTTAATGGTATTTGAAATAATTTCAGGGAAAATGCTTGGTTCTTTTTTTTTTCTTCTAATTTTTTTTTCTTTATTGATTTTAGAGAGAGCGGAAGGGAGAGGGAGGGCGATAGAAACATTGATGAGAGAGAACATCGATTTGCCGCCTCCTGCTTGCCCCGCACTGGGGATTTGGCCCACAACCTGGGCATGGGCCCTGACTGGGAAACCGGCTACCTCTTGGTGCATGGATCCACGCTCAACCAGTGAGCCACACCGGCCAGGCTAAACTCTTGGTTCTTGATCTGATAGCAGTACTCGCTGGATTTCCTGATCCGCTAGTCTCTAGGTCCTGGATGTTCCAATGTTTACAGCAGAGCTTGGCATACACTAAACGCTATATATTGTTAGCTATGATTAATATACGTATGTAATTTTGTAAACTCTGGAGACTACATTTCCCTTCAGGCATTGCGGCCACTTGGACTACAACACCCATAATGTCTGTCAGTCCAGCAATCACCCACGACCTTTAATCTGGTTTTCCAGTCCCAGCATCCCTTGCTGTTTTCCTACCTCGCCAGAAAGCCTATCCAGTGGACCTAGGAAACCCTCGCCCAGAGGAACGGGAGGGGGCGGGGCCACATCTTGCCCCGCCCCTGCTCCGTGGCTGTTTGTTTCCGCTGGCGCCTCCGCGGAACACCGAGATATGGGCCCTACCTGGGGGAGCCCTGGATGGGTGCGGCTGGCGCTCTGCCTTGCCGGCTTAGTGCTCTCTCTCTACGCGCTGCACGTGAAGGTGGAGCGCGCCCGGGACCAGAATTACCGCGCGCTCTGCGATGTGGGTACCGCCATCAGCTGTTCGCGCGTCTTCTCCTCCAGGTGCGCGTGGGAGTGAAAGGCTTGGGCACCGGGCAGCTCGTGGGAGCGGTGCATAGGGGCCAGATGTGCATGGCAGCCAGATTGCTAGATGGTTCTGGAGTCTGGGATCAGAGTGCCAGGAAGCGTGCATGGGGCCGGGCTGCTTCTGGGGGGCACTGCCCAGTGAATCGGGTGTCCGAGATAGGAACACGGGCGGGATGGGGGTGCAGATAGTTCTGGAAACTGTGGTTATTCGGGGGAGTAGTACGTGGGTCTGGATTCCAAGGAATAACGGTGACCAGGCAGTAGGGGGAGGTGGTGTAAGGTATAGGGACCGATGATGGTCTTGAGGATGGATGTGCCTGGGGATAAGGTGGGCAGGTCTGGCTATGCTTGAGAGCCTGAGGTTAGTAGGGTGACCGAATACAGAGGAGGGATATAGACGGCCAGGGAGCTTGAGAATTAGGGGTCCAGGCCAGAGATTCTGCCCTGGATTCCCAGTCTCTGGTAACTCTGTAAAGCAAGGTCAACTGTTATTTCCCACTATGCCATCTTAAGAATTATTGAGGGTCTAGAATTAAAAGAGTGGCCTACGAGGAAACCATGGCCAGGCCTGGCCTGGAAACGGGGGAAAATAGGAGCAAACACTGACGTGGCCAAAGGGAAGCTTCCCCCGGAGGTCATCAACCCTTGGCCTCAAGCTGGGTTGGGAGAATGGGGACAAAGGGAAGGAGGACAGCCCAGGTGGCTGCTTGGAAATCACCCCTCCAGGACAGGGCACGAGGCACTGGGTTGACACTCCTTATCTGGGCCTTCTCTTCCACCAGGTGGGGCCGGGGCTTCGGGCTGGTGGAACAAGTGCTGGGCCAGGACAGCGTCTTCAATCAATCCAACAGCATATTTGGCTGCATCTTCTACACGCTACAGCTGTTGTTAGGTAACCAACTGGCTCTGCCCCTTCTTTGCAGGCCCCACCCCCTTCATGACAGCCCTTCCTTGCCAGCCTGTCCCTTGCAGTCTTGGGGACTCATACAGCTGACAGGCAGCTGCCCATCACTGAGCATCCTAGGGTCTGAACTAACAGGAGCCTTTCAGTTGGTCTGGGAAGTGTCAGAGCCAGGACCCTTAACCACTTCCTAGGGCACCAGTGTTGTGGGAAAGACTCAGAAGTTCTTTTCTGGGGTGAATCTAAGGATTATTTGAAATTTCAGCAGGAAAATTCACTATGTATGTCCTAGGGGTCATTGAAGAGATAAGAAAACCAAGGTTATGGTGGGGCCTGTCAGATCCTCTTATTTTACAGACTCTTCCCCAGCAGCCCCTGCTGTCTGGATGGCACCATGAAATCATGGTAATGTTCTAGAGTTTGGCCTGTCCCTGAAGCCCATGTTTGACCCTTTTCTTCCTTGTAGGTTGCCTCCGGGGCCGCTGGGTATCTATTCTGCTGCAGCTGAGTTCCCTGGTGTCTCTCGCTGGTTCTGTCTACCTGGCCTGGATCCTGTTCTTCGTGCTCTATGATTTCTGTATCGTTTGCATCACTACCTACGCCATCAATGTGGGCCTGATGGTGCTCAGCTTCCGAGAGGTCCAGGGACCCCAGGGCAAGGTCAAAGGGCACTGAGCCCTCACCTCAAGCCCGGGTGACCTCTTATGCTCTGCTTTGGCATGTCAGTCTTGCCTAAGGGGGACATGTCTGGGTCTTTAGAAGAGTCTACACCCACCTCCACCATACTCTCAACACAGGACAATGGACCAAATGTGCCACCCTCTTTCTTCCACCTAGTATCTCTGGCTCTGTCCCCAAGGATTGGTTTCCAAAGATCCTGCCATTGCCCAAAGAGGGAAGGTTCTGAGCAATAAAATTTCTTAAATTGGTTAAGTCTGAGCCACCTGTCTGCCAGGGACCCTAAGTCTTGCCTCCTCTGGGACTGGAAGGATATGAGTTGGAGGGAGAGTGGACGATCTGTCTGGGAAGGATGTTTAGTTCCTTCTGTAGCACGTGGAGTCAGCAAGACCTGGGCACCACCAGCCTCCAGCCCCAGAAAATAGGCTGGCAGTCTGTCCATGCTGCCCACAGTAGCCAGGCCTCCTGAGGGCCAAGTACACATTTGCAAGGGCAAGATGCCCTTCTGGTTCTACATGTGCTTGCTTGAAAGTTCTTATAGTGTGACCTTAACCCTTCTGGCTGCCTCACCTACATCCCAAGACAGTCTCAGCCGCCCTGAAGGGCCAGGGACAGGTTGGGTTTTTGATTTGTTTATCCTAATACTTACTGAGTACTTACCTGCATGCCAAGCACTGTTTAAGAACATGACATGTGTTAACTCATTTAATCCTTATAGCAATTGTATGAGGTACTATTATTATCCCTATCTTGATGAGGAAACTGAGGTACAGTAATTTGTCTAAGATCACACAGCTAGTGCCTGGAAGGGGGTCAGGGAGCCCTCCAGATTTTAATCCACCAAGGCCATCTGATTCCAGTATTTGTGTTCTTAACCCTAGCCACAGCTGCCTTTGTGTTGGGGTCAGGGTTCCTGAACAGTCTGGGCTGGCCTGAATTAGAAGTCAGGAAGAGAAAAAGAATGCACCCTGAATGTTCTTCCCTCCTGATTGAGACTTCCAACACCCGCGAGAAAGGTGGGCACCACTGTAACCCTGTCTGTCAGAAAGGTGGCAGACCCAGAGAGGTGTTGAGATTTCCCAGTCTTGTGGCTAGCAAGTAACAGAGCCCTGGCCCCTTGACTGCCAGCCCTGAACACACTATGCATGAAGCAAGAGGGGAGAAGGTATGTGACATCCACCTGGACCTGGGCCTGGGCGAACGGTGTGGGAGCTGAGAGGGAAATGAGAACTGGGAGGGCCTGCCCTGTGCCCCTCGCAGTTACAAGAGGATGGCTTCCGTGCTGGGAGCAGGTTTCCTCTGCCAGGCTCTAGCCTTAAGTGTCCTTATGTTAAAAAATTCTGAGTTTTTCAGGCAAGGTACAAGCAGGCTAACTGCTCAAGGGTCTTCAAGTAGTAGTTGGAACTGACATTTGAACCCAGGCAGTCTGGCCATGGCTGAGGCCCAGAATGGGGTGGTGAATAGCCCAAGGTCACACAGCCACAGCCCCAAAACTAGGAGCCACTGGCTTCCTTCCAGCCCAGGAGAAGCAATGGTACCTGACTCCTAGCTAACTGGGGGTGGAGCAGAGGTGGAGCTAGGGAGACCCAGGTGGCCTCTCTGAGAATCACAGCACAGGCGGCAGAGTAGCCTGGAGCAGCATGAAGCAGAGCTGGGGACCAGGGCTGCTTATCCTGGGAGCTGTGGTCCTCACAGAAGGTGAGCCACCTGTATTTGAGTGGGAAGGGAGTGGGATGGTGGGGGTTCAGGGGCCACTCTCTGCCTCAGTATCGCCTGCAGTTTGTGTGTAAGGAAGACTGCCTGTGGGGTGACAGTCTGCCTGTAGTGATATAACCGTGTCTGGCTGTGTGGGGGGAGGTATGTGGCTGCCTGTGTCAAAATGGGTCCGGTTTTCTTGGGCTGGATTACAGTCTATGCCTGCGGGAACTGTCATAGTGCCTGTGTGTGTACCCTGTGCCTGTCTGCCTCTCTACTTCCAAGAAGACCTTAGGCAAGTTCTGGGACCCCTTAGCCTCAGTCTCCCAGTCTTCACTCTTGTCCCACCTCTCCTGGCTCAGATGTTCAATGGGTGTGTTTGTGTGCACCTACTATGGGGAAGAGGCAGGGCAGGGGACTCTTTGGTTAAGTCTGGCAGTTTCTGGAAAAGTTGGGGAGTCTTGTGTCCTCAAAATGGGCGGGGTGAATCTCAACCTCTTAGAGCCCTCCCTCACTTGGACATGACGCCAGCCTCCAATCCTTGCTCCTAGGCCTCCATGGCTGAGGGCACAATTAAGCTAATGCTCTCCACATACAGAGGCTGCCTCCTGACTCAGTGGCGGGGGCAGGAGGTGGGGGTTCTGAAGCGTGGAGGGTTGGCCTGCTCCCAAACTGAACCCCAGGCCCTGCTCCTCAGGCCCTAGAGTGCTGCGCACAGCTGAGGGAGGAGAATTAATTACTGAGAATACGCTCTGAATAGGTTCCAATAAAAGCTGTTTCTGGACCTCATATAAATATTTTCATTCTGGGAGGGACTGGTGAGGTAGTCAGAGAGTCATAGTCAAGGGCCCAAGGCTTATCCCCCAACCCATCCCCTCCACCAAAGCTGGGCCAGGCAGGTAAGGCTCCCCTAAGTCTCATCTGTGTTTCTCTCTTCAGGTCTTCAAGCAGCTCAGCGAGGTAAGCTCTGGGGACATGGGGCCTGGGCCTTACTTGGGTCTGGGTTGGACCCTGGGTGAGGACAGGATAGGGGCCTGCTGTCAGCCTGACCTACCCTTCTCTACAGCCTGTGGGCAGCGTGGCCCTGGCCCCCCTGAACCTCAAGAGGGCAACACAGGGCCCGGCGAGTGGCCGTGGCAGGCCAGTGTGAGAAGGCAGGGGGTCCACATCTGCAGTGGCTCCCTGGTGGCGGACACCTGGGTCCTCACCGCTGCCCACTGCTTTGAAAAGTGAGTTGTGCTGGGGTCTGACAGGGTTTCTGACTTTAGGGTGGGTGATTTGTCCCCAAACTCCACAAGACTGATCCCTGCCCCTAGAATAACACAGGGCTGTTTACTGAGGCTATGCTATGTGCCAGGTACTTATTAAGTTACTCTTAACCTTCATGGTAGGAGTCTTACACACAAGAAACAGGCTGGAGAAGGAAGGACCTTGCTTAAAGCCATAGGCTGATATTTTGTCCATTTTTCACCTACCTGTTCTGTCTTCCATGGTGTCACTGTTCCCCTTTGCACTCCACACCTGGGTTTTGTCCCTCTCCTTCCAGAGCGGCAGTGACTGAACTACACTCCTGGTCAGTTGTTCTGGGCTCTCTACAGCGTGAGGGGCTGAGCCCAGGGGCTGAGGAGGTGGGGGTGACTGCTCTGCAGCTTCCCAGGGCCTACAACCACTACAGCCAGGGCTCAGACCTGGCCCTGCTACGGCTCGCCCACCCCATGGCCCACACACCCCTCTGCTTGCCCCAACCTGCCCATCGCTTCTCTTTTGGGACCTCTTGCTGGGCTACTGGCTGGGATCAGGACACCAATGATGGTAAGTGCTGTCCCAGGCTGAAGCCCAAAGAGGCATTCCACTTGCCAAGGTCACACAGCCTCAGCTGCCAACTGTCTCAGCTTCTAGTCTCCCTTGCTCCCCAGAGACCAGACTCTGGCCCCAACCCCATCTTTTGCCAGCTCCCAGGACCCTACGGAATCTGCGCCTGCGTCTCATCAGCCGCCCCACGTGTAACTGTCTCTACAACAGGCTGCACCAGCGGCTGCTGGCCAGCCCGGCCAGGCCTGGGATGCTGTGTGGGGGTGCCCAGCCTGGAGTGCAGGGGCCCTGTCAGGTCTGAAGGGGAGGAGATGGGGAGGGAGAAGAAGGGGAGGGGGCCTGGCTTTGGGCTGGGTACTTGATCCACAGGGATGGGTGGAAGGGCTGCCCAGGGCTGGGCTCAGGTGCTTGTCCTTCACTCCAATGCCCACTCCAGGGAGATTCCGGGGGTCCTGTGCTGTGTCACGAGCCCGATGGACACTGGGTTCAGGCTGGCATCATCAGCTTCACATCAAGTTGTGCCCAGGAAGACACTCCTGTGCTGCTGACCGACATGGCTGCTCACAGCTCCTGGCTGCAGGCTCGAGCTTGGGGGGCAACCTTTCTGGCCCAGAACCCAGAGACCCTGCAGATCAGTGATGAGGACAGCTGTGTAGGTATGAGCAGAGGCTGTTATGAGTGTGTATGAGGGGACACCCAGGCCTGCATGACTTCTGGGCATCAGGTGGAAGCTACAGTGAAATAAATGTCAGCTTGGAAGAGAGAATTGGTACAGGACTCCACAAACTGCCATATGCTAACTGGGGAGCTTTTAAGGCCCTTTTGAACCCCTAGGATGAGAACAGCTCTATTTAGGGCTGAGAGGAATAGATGTTTCAGAACTTTATGGGTTTGGAGTTTAGGTAAGAAGAGGGATCTCTGTGATCTAGCTGAAGGTTTTGGGGTTAGCTGCAAGTTTCCAAGCAGGGACCTAGTGAGACTGGACAGGGCAGAATTCCAGTGTAAAGTGATTAACATGCAAATTACATGTAAAATAATTCCTGGGACAGAAGCTATGTCTTGATGGTAAGACAAGCACTAGTGAGCCACGAATTCTGGAGCTAATCCAAGCCTGGAGGGGTACAGACAGGTGGGGTGGAGGAATGGTGAGCAGGCCACTCCCTCGAGGCTGAATCAGCAGTTAAAAGCTTAGGCCCTAGCTTTTGAATATCAAATCTGCTACTTACCTGTAGTTACTGAGCTAGAAAGTCACTTACCCTCTCTGGGACTTTAGTTACAAGGGTAACAAAATTCAACTTAAAGGCGGTTACGAGGATGTGATAGTACATGGGAAGTGCTTAGCACAGGGTCCGGCATGCAATTAGCATTTGGCAAGGCAGATGGTATAATCCATCTGTTTCAGCCTGTGGATCCTTGAGGAGAGATGGTCCCCAGGCAGAAGGCCCCTCCCCATGGCCCTGGGATGCCAGGCTGAAGCACCGGGGCAAGCTGGCCTGTGGCGGAGCCCTGGTGTCAGAGGAGGTAGTGCTGACTGCTGCCCACTGCTTCATTGGGTGAGCCCTGTCTCCTTTGCCTTTGTGCCCCCATCCCTGCTGACAGCCCTGCCACCCAATGCTGTCAGTGCTGTCTCTGCACAGGCGTCAGAGCCCAGAGGAATGGAGCGTAAAGCTGGGGGCAGGACCAGAGGAGCACAGCCTAAAGCAACTCATCTTGCATGGAGCTTACACCCACCCAGAGGGGGGCTACGATGTGGCCCTCCTGCTGCTGGCCCAGCCTGTGACATTAGGCCCTAGCCTGCGGCCCCTCTGCCTGCCCTACACTGACCACCATCTACCTGATGGGGAACATGGCTGGGTCTTGGGACTGGCCTACCAAGGAGCAGGTATGTAGGACAGGGCCCCCAGCAGCTGTCCATCTAGCCTAGAGGCCACTAGGGCAGCCTGCTCTTCTAACCCCCCGTCACCACAGGCACCAGCTCCTCTCAGACAGTGCCCGTCACCCTCCTGGGGCCCAGGGCCTGTAGCCGGCTGCATACTGCCCTTAGGAGCAATGGCATCCCCATTCTGCCAGGGATGGTGTGTACCAGTGTTGTGGGTGAGCCAGCCCACTGTGAGGTAAGCCCCAGTCCCCCAAACCTTACCCCACAGACCCCTGACATCCTCACCCTGCAGCTCACATACAACACCTGCCAGGCTTGGCCTTCAGATCTGCCTCTCCCCTGAAATTCAGCCTTTCTGCCAACTGGCACCCCAGCACCCTCTGCCCCTCACATCTGCCCAACGGTAAGAGGAAGTCACCCAGTGTCACCTGACCTCTGACAGGGCCTGTCTGGGGCACCATTGGTGCATGAGGTGAGGGGAACATGGTTCCTGGCTGGGCTACACAGCTTCGGAGATGCCTGCCAAGGCCCCGCAAAGCCTGCAGTCTTCACGGCGCTCCCCACCTATGAGAACTGGGTCAGCAGTTTGGACTGGCAAGTCTACTTCTCGGAGGAGCCTGAGCCTGAGCCTGAGCCTGAGGCTGAGACTGGAAACTGCCTGGCCAATATGAGTATGTGGCCCTGAGGCCTTCCTGCGACACTTCCCTCTCCAGACTCCTTCTCTCTGTCTAGGGAAAGATCTGTTCTGAGTCACCTCTAGATGCCCTGGGTGGGGTGGAGCAGCAGACACACCCACCTGAACTCAAATTCTGGCTCTCCGTCACTGTGCGACTTGGAGCAAGCCTCTCAACCTCTTGAACCTGTTTTCTTATACATCACGGGGGCTAAGTAGCACCTCCTTCCTCTTCCTTCCAGGAAGGGAGGAGAGTTGTGAAGATGAGGCTACCACACCCCCGTTCCTCTCCCTGACAGGCCAACCAGCCGGCTGTTGACAGGTGGCTCTGGGAAGCTGCAAACACATCACTGCCTCTGCTCCTCTCCATTCTCCCCACCCACACACGACTCCAGGCACTGGGGCAGGCCCCAAAGCCCAGTGGGCTCTGGGAAGGAGCCTGCCCAGATGAGCAGCTGCCCCGTCTCCCCACCCTGCAGGACAGGGACGTGTCAGCTGTAGATGCTCCCCACTCTCGGCTCTGCTCCCCGACGCAGGCATCCCAGCTTTCCCTGTTCTTCATCCCCTCAGATATAATCACGCCAGCCACATACTTGGAAAATTTCTTTTTTTGCGGGGGGTGGGGGGAAAGGTGGTGGTGGTGCAATTTTCCTTTTTTTTAAAACTTAAATAAATTGTTACAAAATAGACTTTAGAAAATAAGTTACAAATTGTAGCAAAAGGCCCCCCCTTCCACAGGCAACATTCCTACCACTGGCTCTTTCTGAATCTGCCTCTCCCTGGTGTTGGAATCTGGTTGGTGGGGGTTGCCCAGCATCACGGCAGTCCCTGGCACCAGGTTTCTTGCAGGATAGTCATAATGAATAGCATGAAAGGCTGAGGAAGGAGGTCCTTCAAGGACAGAGACATGAAGAACACCTCACCTCCTGCTTGGGAAAGAAGCCAGATCTGGGTCCTCTTTGCAAAGGGAGAGGAGAAGAGATGGCGATGCCCAAACTACTCCTGAGTAGAACATGGAGATCAAGACTTTCCCTGCAACCCACATTCTTGCCCTGTATTCTGATCTTTGGAGACTTGAAGTTCAGAGGGAGAAGCTGAGGTCTGCAGGCCACTGGGGTGACGGGTCCAGGAGTGGGGTCATGGGGGTAGGTGGAGGGGGCAATGACAAGCCCGCTGCTGGTGCCTTTGAGGCTCCTGGGGAGAGAGAGAGGTTACTGACTGAGGGGGCACACTCCACACAGCTTGGACTCCCCTCTCTGGCCCTGCCCATGGCCCCAGGAATCTGTATGAGAACCCCAGAATCCTAGGACTTCCAATGATTTTCCCAGACTTGGCCAACTGGCTTCTCATTCATTTCCTTGAGGTCACAAGAAATTTTTTATCCTGAAAGCCATCTCATCAGTTCTCTCAGGGGAATCTCACCCGCTATCCCCTCCTTCCCTGACAATCTTAGGACACCCACCCTCGGAGGCCACTAAATGGAATGGGTTCTGGGAGGTCTCTAGAGGCCCAGGGTTTGCTGAGGGAACAGGCTGCCCCACTCTTCCACAGCCTCATCTTCCAGCTTGGCTGGGTGGAGGAGACTCTGTGGAGATTCCCCGATGGAGGAGGGAGATAGGGGCTAATGACTGTTGTTGCTACAGCTGGGCCTGGCTTCAAAGAAACCATTATCTGTGACTCAGTCCTCCAGTTAAAGGTGTGCTGGAAGTAAGGGTGTGCAGGTGGAAAGAGTGGTTTGGTTGCATCCTAGAGGACACACAGCAGAGAAAGAAGAAAAGGGTTGAATAAAAGGACAGAAGAGACATGAGGGAATACTGGTAGGAAACAACCAAAGGTCTAGTTTCCAAGAAAAGATAAGGGGGAGAAGAGACCAGATGCAGGGAAAGAGGAACAGGGAGCTGGGAGCCAATCAGTGACCTAGTTTCTCTAGCTTCAGCACTGAAGCCACAAAGTCCAGTCTGGCGGTGCCTCCCACAACCCATTCCTCATTCCCTGGCTCCCTGCCTACTCTAGGAAAGAATAGAACCTAGGTCATCTTTTTCTCTGGAAATCATTACTGGCTGGATCAGAAGGGTTTCCACATGTAGCTGGATGGTACCCAGCTGCCTCCCCTCCCAAAACAAAGACTACTTCTCTTTGGCTCTGGCACAGCAGAGGAGCCCAAATAGCTGCTTCTGCTCCTGCCCACTCCTTACCCACCCCCACCATGCTATATATCTGACCTGCGGGGGGAAGGAGGGGGGGTGGTTCAGGTCTAGGCCACTCAAAATGCAGCATCCTCAAACTACTTTTCTCATTCCATACCCAAGCTCCTGGTCACCTCTTGGAATCCATGTGACCCTCTCCTCTTACTCCTTGCTCTCCCACAACCATAGGGCCAGATTTTGCCCTCCACTGTATGCCCACCTCCTCTGGGATCCTTCAACTCCCATTCATACCCCCATACCAGAGTTAGCCACTGTCCATTCCTCCTGGTGCTGTTGCTGGTGCTGCAGAAAGCTGATGCGGCGGCGGAAGTGGCGAGGACAATGGGGGCAGGTGAAGGGCCCCTCCTGGGGTGCATGAACCCGCCCATGGCCCTCCAGACGGGCAGCTGTCCGGAAGGCCTTGCCACAGATGCTGCAGCGATGGCGCTTGGGGTCCGTGTGGGTCCTGCCATGGTTCTTAAGGGAAAGCAGGTTGGGTAGAAGTTTGGGGCAGAGGGAGCAAGGATAGAGTCCAGTGGTGTGGGCCTTCTGGTGGTTCAGCAGGCTACCAGCATGGCGGTAGGAACGACCGCACTGGGCACAGCGGAAGGGCCGCTCCTCGTCTTCAGCCACTGTAGACTTTACTCCCTGCCTTCCATTAGTTCTCTCAGTATTCCCTCCTGGAGCCCCGAGGGGATCTGTTGGGGCCTGCTGGGCTCTCCCTTGACCATTGAGATCTACCTCATCCTCCGTCTGGGGTGGTACCTGACTGAGGCCCCTGGCATGAGTTTGCAGGTGGCTGGCTAGTTCATGTTGGGACTGAAAGGCCTTGCCACAGTCATGGCAGGCAAAGGTTTGGGCAGCTATGTGGTTGTGGCTGTGACTCTTATTGGCCACAGGATTCAAGAACTCCTTGGAGCAGAGCAGGCAATAGTGGAAGTCTGCCTTATTGGTGTGGTGGTTCAAAAGGCCTTCTGATTGGCAGTAGGTCTTACCACAATGGCAGCAGGAAAAGGGATGGCTCTCTGGCTGGAGCTGAGGGCTGCCGTCTCCATTGTCCCAACTATCCACATGATTCAGACTAGGTCCATTGGGCTGGTTGTTGCCAAGGTGGCAAGGATTTATGGGGATACTGTCCCCTGACTCTTCTTCTGGTTTGGTCATTACATGACTCTGAGGAACCCAATCTCCATCATGATTCACTGGTCTCCTGTCTCGCCATCCATCTGCTTGCTCCATGCCCCAGGATACTGGCTCTGTATCTTCTGAACCTGCTGACCTGACGGGGCTATGACTCTGCTCCCCTGGCCTCATGGGTCCATACTCCAACTGGGGTACTGACTCAGCACCACCAACTCTGTCCTTTAATCCCTCATCATCAGCAAGGTTCCCCTTGCTGCCCTCTGTGCCATCGGGGCCTCCCTGACCACTTTTGGTCTCTTCCTCATGCTCTCGCAAGTGCCGCTCCAGAGAACCCCGGCCAGGGAAGCCCCGGCCACAGAGGGCACAGCGGACAGCTGCACACCGGGATCGCCCTGCTCGCCGCCGCCGGCTCTCTGAATGCAGTCTCTGGTGATCCTTCAAGGCCATGAGGTTGGAGTAGGTCTTAGGACAGTTGGGACAGCTGTACTGGCCTGTCTCACGGCTGCACCGGTGGTTCAGGAGGCTGCCAGCATGGCGGTAGTTCCGCCCACACTGCCCACACCGAAAGGGCCAATCTTCCTGAGTCATTTTTCGGGTGCCCCCACCTCCACCCCGCTCAAGGTGGATCCGCTGATGGTTAGCCAGCTGTTTCCGTAGGCGGAACGCCTTCCCACACTCACTGCAGCGAAAACGCCGGGGATCTGCATGGATGCGCCGGTGGTTCTTGAGGGACATGAGATTTGAAAAGCCTTTGGAGCAGGCCTGGCAGCCAAAGTGGCCAGTCTGGTGGCTCTGCCGGTGATTAATGAGGCTGCCAGCATGCTTGTATGATCGTCCACACACCTCACAGCTGAAGGGCCGCTCAGAACTAGCCTCAGTCTGGCAGCCCTTCTCTGCAGTCTCCAACCTCAGCTCCATTTCCTCCCCCTTCACAGTGGTCTCCTCCCATGCCTCTTCTTTCACCCTTGCCACCTCTTCTGGGGGCTCTACTTTAAGTTCCTCTTGGAACTTCTCCACTTCTGCCTGCCCCAGCCCCTCGTCTGTCACATTCTGGGGCTCACTGCTGCCTCCTGTCTCTGGGATAGGCCCCACTTGGGGCTCAGAGCCTTTGCAGCGTGGGTGGTTTCGCAGATGATTGCGGTAGGCAGCCAGATTGGGGTAGCAGCGGGAGCAGACAGGGCAGATGTAGTCTCCGGTCTGGTGGATCTTGCGATGGTTCACTAGGCTGCCCCCGTGGCGATAGGTTTTGCCGCACTGGTTACAGCGGAAGGGGCGAGGTTGAGCCTCCAGAGAACTTTCCCCACCTTGTATGCAGAGGCTGTCTGCAATTGTAGTACCTACTCCCTCTCCAGACTTTGTCTCTCCATCCTCTGCAGAGATCACTGTGCCCTCAAAGATGCCACCTGCACCCATTTCTGTGGCATCACCTGATTCTCCCAAGTGGCTGGAAGCTTTGTCTGTGGTGTTCCCAGAACTCTGACTCTGGTGGTGACGCTCCAGGCTCCCCAGGTCATCATAGGTCTGACCACAGCAGCCACAGATGTGCCCATAACCAGCTCCATCCAGTGCCTCTACCTCTCGCTGCAGCTGATTCAACAGCTCTGTTTCTGAGAGCTGCAGTGGGGTACTATGGGTGGAGGATGCCACTGCTGCTCCTTCCTCCTCCCCCTCCTCCTCTGAGCCCTCAGTCATGCCAGAGGAGTCATGGGCCTGGCGCCAGTGAAGCCTGTAGCCAGCCCGCCCAGGGAAGATCATGCCACAGAGGCAGCAGAGGAAAGGCTGTGCTGGAGCTGCCTCCCCGGGCCTGTGGTTCTGGAAGTGGCTGCGCAGGGCAGGCAGAGAATCAAACTCCTTCGGGCAGAGGGAGCACTGATAGATGTCTGGTGGGTGGCAAGGCCTGTGGCTCAGCAGGCCAGTGGCATGGGGGAAAGAATGCCCACAGTCAGAACATGTGTGGGAGACTTCAGCCTGCCAGCTGGTGACAGGTTCAACAGAGTGGGAAGAAGCACTGGGCTGGCTAGTGGCCGGTTTCTGGTCTTCATCAACCCCAGGGAGGCCATCATGGAAGTGTGTCCCATTGCTTTCCTCATCACCTGGGATTTCCAAGTTGTCAAGGAAACTGGTCTCCTTCCTTTCTAGTCCTTCCTCAGGACCTCTGCTCTCTTTATCACCCTGGAAACAGGCCTCATCCCTCTCAGGCCCACATTTGTCTCTTTCAGCTTGAGCCTGCAAACAGCCCCCATCACTTTCCAAGTTGCCTTTGGCTCCACTAGGACTTTCCCCTGAAGGGTCCTGGGGACAGTCCAGGCCCTCATTGTTTTCTACTAATTCCTGGGCCCAGTTCCCGCCTGATGGGAGTTTGGCTTCTCCTCCACCCCCAGCACTGCCAGCCCGCCTCCAATGACGCCTGCTCCGCCGCCGACTGTGGCGGCGCAAATGGTTCTTCATGGCAGCCATGGTGTGGAAGTGCTTGGCGCAGGCCCCACAGCTGAAGTCCCCTGTCTGGTGGGTCTGTCTGTGGTTGATAAGGCTGCCTGAGTGGCGATAGCTCTTTCCACAGTCTCGGCAGGCAAATGCCCGAGGAGGTGATACCCTGGTCTCTGTCTTTCTGTTTTCCCCTTCCTCATGGGTCTGGCTGTGATGTTCAAGGCTTTTGAGGTCTTCAAAGTGCATCCCGCACATGCTACATATCTGTGGTGCTGTCATATCTGCCGCTGGGGGGACATCAGAGGCCTCCTCTTCATGTTTGCATTCATTCCCCTGATCTGTACATAAGGTTGCCTTTGCTTTCACTGGGTCGGGCTCCACCTTGAGGTGGCTGGGGGGACCTTGGGCCCCTGGGCCTGTGCTGCGTCGAGCAGACTTGCAATGGATCCGCACATGGTTGCGCAGGGCCATAAGATTGGGGTACTTACGGGGACAAAGGGAGCACTGGTACTCTCCTGTCTGATGGCTGTGGCGGTGGTTCACCAGGCTCCCTCGGTGGCGGTAAGCCCGACCACATTCATTGCATTTATAGGGGCGGTGGTCCAGGGTGGTGGTGGGAACCTCTCTCTCTTTGTGGGTGGTCTCAACCAGAGGCAAGGGAGCTGACGGCTCAGATGGCTGCCCGTCCTCTGCAGCTCCTTGCCTGGGTCTGTGATGAGCCCGCACATGGTTTTTGAGAGCAGCTGCATTGTACAACTGCTTGGAACAGATGGAACAGGGATAGACACCTGTCTGGTGGCTCTTGCGATGGTTGATAAGGCTCCCAGCATGGCGGTAAGTACGGCCACAGTCCCCACAGCGGAAAGGTCTGTATTCCTCCAGGCTACTGTCCTCCAGCTCCCCAGAGGTGCTCAGCTCCCCAGAGCCATTCAGCACTGGTGTACTAGGGCGCTGATCCCAGCTGCTCTCATCTGTGTGTCCATTGGTGGTGGGCATCCCTTTCTCTTCCCACAGCTGCTCCTGCCTTTTCCCCTCATGAGATTGCTGGTGTTCGAGCAGCTCTTGGGGGAGCCGAAAGGCACGGGGGCACTGGGGACATTGGTAAGGCCGATATTGGGCATGGAGACGGGAGTGGTTCTTCAGAGCCATGAGGTTAGAAAACTCCTTGAAGCAGATGGCACAAGGGTAGATGCCCAGGGTGTGGCTCTGGCGGTGGTTGGTGAGGCTCCCAGCATGCTTATAAGTCTTGCCACATTGACTACACTTGTACCGCCGTTCCTCCTCAGAAGACGATGACTGGGTGGGCTCCTGGCCCCCGGTAAAATTCACTACTGATTCAGCCAAATATTGTTCCAAATTGCTAAGAAGGCTGCTGGCTGGAGTGGGGAGCAATGGGGCTCTGGCAGAGTTGGTGATGGGCTCCCAGCCCTCTGCACTCTCCTCAGGATTTGACTGGCTTTCCCAGTCTTCTCTTTGTCTTGTGGGTGGATCTTCCCATGTGTCCAGAGCTGTCCTGGAATCAGGCCCAGATACACAGCCAGATGTCTCTTCAGCATGTTTTTTCTGGTTTCCCCAGCTTTCCCCATGGCCAAACCTCTGGTTCCAGGAATCAGTGGACACTGTCTCCCCCTGGAGGTGTGGAGTGGCTTCCTTTGGGTGGCTCTCAGAAGCATGAGTCCTCATGTGGCTCTTGAGGGCCATGGGATTGGTGAAGTCCTTGCCACAGGTGGTACAGGGGAAAAGGCCAGTCTCTTGGGTACAGCGGTGGTTGACCAAGCTCCCTGGGTGACAGCAGCCCTGCCCACACTGCTCACAGTGGTAGGGCTGAGGAATGCTGTCAGCCTCCTGACTGTCCTTGTTGGAGGATGGATGGAGCAGTTCACGGTGCCTTGACAGTTCCAAGATGCTAGAAGAGTGGTGCTGACAGTCACAACAGCTGAATGAGGCGGGAGCATCCTCCATGGGGCAGTGTGGCAGAAACCTGGAGGTTCAGGAAGAGCAGGCAGGTGGTAGAAGCATCTTCCTCTGGTGGCGGAGCCAAGGCCTAGGAAGAGGGGGCAGTAGTCAGAAGTAAAGCCTGAATCAAGTTTACCTCTTGGCTCTATAAGCAACAACTTCACAAGAGGTAACAGAGAGGTTCCCCAAGCAGCAATGCCCAAGAACCTGCTTTCTACTGGATCTAATCTGGAAGCACCATCCTTTAAGGACACCCTGTACACAAGCTCCCCAAACATGGGAGCTTCTCCAGGCCTAACTTATCCTTAGGGGTATAGATAAGGAAGGGAAAGTCTAGAGCGATGAAACCGACTTCTGATCGCAGATCTACTAACCTGGTCTTCATACAAAATCCAAAAAGTCTTACTGCCACTAATTCTCTTCTCTGTATAATCCTGAAACAACCTATTTCCTCTGACATCTTAAAAGGAAACCTGAACCTTTCCTAGGACTCCGAGTAAGATGTTCAATCCTCCCTCCTTCACCCCTCAGCTAAACAGAATAGCCCAGAGGCACTGAAAAAGCAACCTTTTTCCAGCTGACAAATGAGGGCCTGAGAGATTAAGTTAGGGACCCCCTTCAGAGACGGGGCTGGCTTGTTCCCCCACATCCCTTATTCCTTTCATAGTCACAAAGCCTCCTTTCTAAAAGACTCTCTTGGCCACTTCTTTCACTACTTCCCCTGAAGCCAAGCTATCTTCCATCATGGAAATTCCATCCCATTTCTGGTGGTTCTTCACTCCCTCTACCTTTTTCTTTCAGATGCCTCCTCACTTTAGCCTCACTGCTGCCCCATCTCAGTTTTTCTTCTACCTCCTCTCATAATACTGATGATGACAGCAATACATGCTAATTGAGCATTACGATGTGTGGGCACACTGTGCTAAATAAAGACTATTCATTGTTGTCACTTAATCCTCACAACACAGGACAATGCCTGTTGTCCCAGTATATACACCAGCAAACCCACTGATTCAGGCAATCTTCTCTCCAAAGCCTTTGCCCTGACCCGGTGCCTTCTACATCACCTTGGCCTTCTGTCTGATTCTTCACTTCCACTGGACCCCAATACAACTATCCCCAACTAAACCCCTTCACTGAACCTGCTCCCCGAACTCACTTCTCAAAGCCTCTTGGCTCAAGACTGAATTCCCTCTCCTGATGGTTTGATCTCCCGATCAAACGAGTCCTCTCTCCTCACTGATCTTTTCGGCCAATTTCCTCTTAGGACCCCTACCTCGCACGGGTGGCCCTTCTCGTTCCCGCCGCGGGTGCGTCCGTTGGGGACCGCGAACGGGAGCGCGCCTGCGCACTGGGACCCTCACCCTAACTGCAGCCGCGCGCCCCAAGGGCTAGCTGTGCGGGGGCTCTCGCGCTCCCACACTCGCACACTCCGCCAGGGCTCCCAGGAGGTGGAAGGGGAAGGAAGAGGGAAAGAAGAAGGGTGAGAAGGAAGGAGGTAGAGTAGAGGGCGCAGCTGGCACGAGACAGGAGTCTACCCCCCAGCTTCGCGGACACTTCCTATTGTTACTAGGAAACAGGAAGTGTTCTAGCAGCAAAAGCTTCCCCGCGAAACCTCCACCTGGAGAACACTTCCGGACCCGCCTTCAAGCACCAGTTCTACACAGACACACTTCCGGTGCTAAGTAAGAAGTAGCTAAAATGCGGCTCTGACCCCGCCCACGCAGGTCAAAGCGCTGCGTCGTTTCCCTCTAACGCTAGCCACACTTCCGGCAAGAGAAGCTAGACCTGATCTGGTGCATATTGGCTGAGTGTAGAAAAGGGAAACAGGATTCTGCAGCCATAGCCTCAGTACTTTGGTGACACTTTGCATGGGGCTTCCTGAAAACTTCTCAAGACAGATGGAGGGAGCTTTATGCACTTCTCGCTGTAAAGGGAAATGTTACGGAACATAAGGGGATTTAGGCACTACACAGCTAGAACATGGCCTTTCTGTCCTCCCACCTCTATAATCTTGGTGATTTGGCCCCAAGCTAACAAGAGCCCGGTGTACATAGTAAGCCTGTCCGGCGTTTCCTGTCTTTGGCACCCACAGAAACCCTGCAATTTACTTCTCCGCCACCTTCGGTAAACTTCGCTTTCCTCTGTGTCCGTGAAGCTCCTTTCCAGTTCCGCCCGCCAGTCCCGCCTCTCCGCCCTCCCCTTCCCCCCCGCTGGGTCCTAGTGCCTGCCTCTCCCTGGCAGTGTCCGGGACTCCGTTGGTGTGAGGAGCTGTAGCTGACGCCACGGAGCCAGTCCAAGTCCGTTCAGGTAGGAAACGCCGGCAGGAAACCGTGGGGACCCTCGGGCGCCCCAAGCGCGGACAAAATCCAAGCGGACCTCAGTTTCCCTGTGGGTACCGAGGGAGGATGGGGTTGGCCTGGCGCGAGCAGCGCGGGCGGGGCAGGAGGAGTGCGGCCTCCGGAGGGCGCGGGCGCGCTCCGGCCCAGCGGGTCCTAGAACCCGCCGGCTGTCCCCGTGGGCCGGCTGCTGCGGTCGCCTGAGCTCCGCTGGCGCGGCTGCCCGCCTTGAGCGGTGCGGGCCCGGGGGTCCTAGAGCCCGCTATGTTGCGGGCTTTTGTCCCTGGCGCGCTGCACGCCTAGCAAGGGCCCCGGCGCCTGCGGCCCCCTCCCGGGCGGAGGTCCTGCCACCCCTCCCGCGGTCCTAGAGAACGCCATTTTGCAGGTCTTTGTCCAGCCCCGGCCCTCGGTCCATTCATTTGTTCATGCTCTCATTCTTCGTTCACCCCTTGCCACATTCACCGAGGCCACGTTTTCCAGGGCTTATTCCGAGACGAGTCAGCTCAGGGCGCTGGCCTGCGGGGCTGTCTGGCGGGGGTGCAGACACAGACGGTTGCAGGGAGCGAGAAGCGCAGCGTTTCTGCAGCTCTCGGCCCCTCCTCAGCGCGTCTGGTAGGCCCTAAACGCTCTTTAAACTCCGACATACCTCAGAGACCCCATTTTACTGATGAGAAAACTGGGGCCTAGAGCGCCGTGGCACCCTTACTTCTACTGCCTATTGCTGAGGGCTCTGGGAAAACCGATATTTGAAGGATGCAGAAGAGTTTCCCCATGGGGGAAGGCAAACAACCGAGGCAGAGGGCAGTGTATGTGGAGCTGCATTTAGGTGGGGAAGTTTGAGAATTGTGTCGCGGAAGGGGGAAACTGTCGCTGGAGCTGAGGCTGGAAAAGTAGGTTGGAATTAGGTTGTGAACTGACTAGATTGCAGACCTAGGAGATAATTAGCTCTCACCTCTACACGCAGGTTTCACACTTCCCCCTCCGCCATCTCACCAAGCTCACCAAGTCTATGAGGCCTGTGGGTGACTACTTGTTTAGACGTGGGAGACTGAGGTGCAGAGACGATAACAAAGTGGCTCCTTTTTCACCTCATCCCAGCCCCCAGGGTCCTAGTCTAAACTCGCTGGAAATTAAATCTCTGCATCCCTGCCATTTAGAGCCTGTTTGGGCAGCAGGACTTCATCTCTCTCCTAAGCCAGTAGTGAAGCAAAGACAAGCCTCCCTCACTAGAGCAATGAAGCGGGTGAGGGAAATAGGAGTGATATTTGGACCATGGGAACTTGGACAGGCAGAGAAATTCAGTTAATAAATAATTGTTGATGGATATTCTTACAAATGCCTACTGTGAGGAAGGCAGAGACTATAGGCCTGGGTTTCAGTTGCATCTCAGAGGTTGATTCTTTCAGTTTGTTGTGGGGCACCAGTCAGTTCTAGGTGTAATGGATACAGAATAATAAAGGTTCCTGGCTCTTCGCTAGCTTAGACTCTTGTGCTGGAGACAGAGAATTAACAACCAAGCCATAAAATGTGTAAGGCCTGTGGGTGGCTACTTGTTAAGACATGGGAAAGTGAGGTGCAGAGATGATAAAAAGTGGCTCCTCTTTCACCTCATACCAGCTCGCAGGGTCATAGCTTAAACTCTTTGGGAATTAAATCTCAAAGTAATACTTAGGAGACAGTGAGCAGACATTTGGGAGGCAGACCACCTGGCTTTGAATACTGTCTATGACTGTGACTACTTCATTTCTGTGTGCTTCAGTATCCTTGTCTGTAAAATGGGGGAAATAATACTGTTTAACTTAGTCTGTTTAGGCTGCCATAACAACAACAACAACAAAACATAGACTGGTGGGGCTTAAACAACAGAAATTTATTTCTCACACTCCTGGAGGCTGGGAAGTTCAAGATCAAGATGCTAGCCAGTTCCTGGTGAGGACTCTTTTCCTGGCTTGTAGACAGCCGCCTTCTTGCTATATCCTCACATGGCCTTTACTCTGTGCATGCACACGCTCAGTCTGTAACAAACTTCTAGGCAGTTGTGAGGCTTAGCTTGAATAGTACACATAAAATTCTTTTTTTTTTTTTTTGAAAAATTTTTTTTTTTTTATCCTCACCCGAGGACATTTTTCCATTTTTTGTTCAGGTAAAGTGGGAGGGAGAGAGAGGAACAGAGAGAGAGAGAGAGAAACATCGATGTGAAAGGAACACATCGAGTGGCTGCCACCCGCACAACTGACCAGGGCCGGGGACAAACTGCAACTGATGTATGCGCCCTTAGCGGGAACCGAACCCCGGGTCTCTCAGGATCGCAGGCCGACGCTCTAACCGCTGAGCCAAACTGGCCAGGGCACACATAAAATTCTTAAAATGACACCTGGTTTATGCTAAGCTTGCAAGAAGGAATGTTATCCATATGAACACCATAAAGGAAATTAAAGAGTGGGGAGGATAGAGAATGATTAGCGAGAGTGCCAATAGTATTAAGAAAGGTGGTCTGAAAAGCCTTCTTTGAGAAAGTGACAGGGGCTCAAGACCCAAATAAAATCAAAGAGATAGCTGCACAAAGATCCTTGGGGAATAGTGGTTCTGGCAGAGAGAACTGTGTGCAAAGGCCCTGAAGTGAGAAGGAATTTAGCTATTTTGTTGTTGTTAATCCTCACCCAAGAATATTTTTCCATTGATTTTTAGATAGAGTGGAAGAGCTGGGCAGGTGTGGCTCGGTAGATTGAGCATCATCCCATGGACTGAGAGGTCCCAGTTCAATTCCCTGTTAGGGCACATGCCCAGGTTGTGGGCTTGATCCCCAGTAGGGGGTGTGCAGGAGGCAGCTGATTGATGTTTCTCTCTCATATCCATGTCTCTACCTCTTTTCCTTCCTCTCTTTCTAAAATATCACTAACAACATATTAAAAAAGAAAAAGAGAGTGAAAGAGAGAGAGAAAGGAGAGAGAGAAACACCGATGTGAGAGAGACACATCATTTGGTTGCCTCCCGCATGGCTTCTGCAACCCAGGTACATGCCCGTGTCCAGGAATTGAACCCGTTACCCTTTGGTCTGCCAGATGATGCTCTAACCACTGAGCAAAACAGGCCAGGATGGAATTTAGCTCTTTGAGGAAAAGAAAGGGAGCCTGGCCCAGCCGGTGTGGCTCAGTGGTTGAGCATCAACCCATGCACCAAGTGGTCACCGGTTCCATTCCTGATCAGGGCACATGCCCAGGTTATGGTCCAAATCCCCAGTAGGGGGCATGCAGGAGGCAGCCAATCGATGTTCTCGCTCATCAGTGTTTCTATCTCTCCCTCTCTTTCTAAAATCAGTAAAGAAAAAAAAAATCTTTTAAAAAGAAAGGAAGCCTGTGTGCATGGAGCCTAGTGAACTAGGAAAGAGGAGGGGGGTTGAGGTAGTCAGGAGTTAGATGGTTCAGGGCCTTGCTGTCCATGAAAAAGATATTGGTCTTAGTCCTAGGAGCAGTGAAAAGTCTCATGATTTGGCTAATAAGCCTTAAGTAGATGAAGACTGCTAGCAAAAGAGCCCACCCAGCCCAGAGACCTGAATACTTGGTTTTGAGTCATGGCTCCTTGACTAGCTGTGTGTTCTTGTGCAAGTTTTTTCCCTTAAGGGGCTTAATCTGCACATCTGAAAACAAGGTGTAGTAAAAATGCCTCTCCTAGAAGCTTGTGAAGACCTAAGGCTGTGTCTTTGGTTCTTAAGTATTGAGTGTTGGTTGGAATGAGCCAGAGAGTATGTTCACAGTAAAGATTTCTGGGTCCTGCCCCATACTCCCTGGGTGATTATTCTCATATAGGGAGTTCACAAACCTGAGAAACACCACTGTAGGGAGAGGTGGGTGAAGAGTCCTCTCTGAACTGTAAAGCAAGGAGATAATGGTGGGATTTAGATAAGAGCCTAGCCTACCTGACCCTCTACTCTTAGTGGAGCTGGGTGCCTGCTGGGACCAACCTGATGCTCCCCAACTTTTCTCCTGGGAAGTGCCTTAGGAGAGGTTTACCCACCCAGCTATCTGGTTTCTGGTTCACAGATAGGAAGACTGGGGCCCCGAGCTCAAAACCCATGGGTCCAGCCCTCTGAGAGGGAAACAGATGTAAAGTGTACTGGCTCTGGTCTCAAGGCAGTTCTGCACGGATGAGAGAAGGTTAAGGTGCAGCCTGAGCTCAGACTTTGGTCACTGTGGGGCTGGCCATTGTGGCAGAAAAGTCTGGGAGGACCCAGATAACTGAGCAAGGGCCCAACAACTCAAGGCGAGTTAAATACCTGGATTCAACTGCAAATTATTAGCTGTATGATCATGGGCTAGTTATTAAACACAGTGCTATATTATTTCTCTGGGCCTCACTTCCATTATCTGTGAAAAGGGAATAACAGTAATACTTTTCTTGTGGTGTCAACAGGAAGTTTAAGTGACTTAATACAGTCGTCCCTCGCCACTTCGCACTTTGCCTTTCGCGGCTTCACTCTATCACGGGTTTTTCAAATATAGTCTAGAAAAAACCGTGATAAAGTGAAGAAGCCCCAAAAGTTGAAGCGCGAAGTGGCAAGGGAGGACTATATAGTAAAGAACCCTACTTCACGGAAATTCATTTATCGCAGTAGAGTCTGGAACTGATTAACCGCGATAAACAGGGCTGACTGTACATGTAAAGAGCTTAGGATACTGCCTGTTATTTAGCAAGTGCTCTGTAAATGTGAACTATCATTTTTTATTAAAGAGAAACTTTATCAGTCAGACTATCCAGAGATGGTCTGGAAGGAAGTAGTGAGTGCCTCATCCGGAGATAGGGAGGGATCCCATGGAAACTAGGGGGAATTCAAGCCATGGTGAAGGTTGGTCCTCAACCTTTTTAATTCATTTTCTAGCCCCAGGATTTAGTGGAAAAAGTGAAAAGAAAAAAAAAACAAGCCGAGGGTGGAACAGAGTTGTGTAGGATTGGGGCCAAAAACCAAAGGGGAGCCCTGGCCGGTTTGGCTCAGCGGTTAGAGCATCCGCCTGCGGACCAGAGAGCCCCGGGTTTGGTTCCCACTAAGGGCACGTACCTCGGTTGCAGTTTGTCTTTGGCCCCGGTGGGGGTCGTGTGGCAACCAGTTGATGTGTCTCTCACAGCGATGTTTCTCTCTTGCTTCCCCCCTCTCTCCCTCCCACTCTATCTGAAGATAAATGCAAAGATGTCCTCGAGTGAGGATAAAAAAAACAAACCCAGCCCTGGCCAGTTTGGCTCAGCAGCTGAGCGTCGGCCTGCGGACCATAGAGTCCTGGGTTCGGTTTTTGCTAGGGGCGTGTAACACACACACACACACACACATGCACACACACACACCAAAGGGGAGATGCAGGAAGAGCTTCCTGGGGGAAGTAGGGCTCAAAGGAAGGATTGGTGGGCTTTGTAACAGCCAGAAAGGACCTGGGAATTTGCATGGTGTGATGGAAGCCATGGAAAGATCTTGAGTGTCACATAGTACTTCAGGGAGAAGACACCTGGCTGCTTGTGCACTAGATTGCGTGTATGTGTTTTTGGGGGTGGGGGGGCCTGAGGCAGGTTGACCAGGATGAAGGGTACTGACTCTAAAGATGCAGCCCTTGCCACTCACTCCAGGGACTCCAATGTCCTCCCTGGGTCATAACTTAGAAGCCACCAACCCCTGAGGTATACAGATGGAGAAACAGGCTTAAAATGGAGCATGAGAACTCAGGCCTCCTACCTCCCAACCTAGCTTCTGGGCACACCAGGCTCTCCTCCCTTCCCTATCACAGATCCTCACCCCCACCTAGGCCACCCCCAGCAGCTGCTGCTGAGCACTCCTTAAGTGGATCTGCCCATAATCCTCTTCCCTTCATCCTCCCAGGAGGATGAGCTGGTGTTAGGGCTAATGCAGCTGTTAATCCTATTTCCTTCCAGCCATGATCCACAGGAACAGCTGTGTGGAGGGTGTCTGGCTCTGAACTGAGAAGAAAGGGGCCTCAGCTACAGTGGGTGTCTCAGGAGGCCAGTCTAGATCAGATACATTGATTAGGAAGGACTCAGAGGCTTCCAACTACTAGCAATAACTCAAGCTGCCTTGAGAGTGATTGAGCTTCCCATTACCAGAGCTATGGGAACAGGAACCCACAGTGATTCCAGAGCAGAGGGTGGACCAGGATTCCTGTCTGGGGTGGAGTCCCTTACAGCTGTGCAAGGCCAGAATTCTGTGTGAACAGTTGCTGCCTCTGAAAGCTAACCAACCAAAGGGGAATAACAAAATGCATATGCTGGGGACCTATCACTTCCAGACAGACGGTGCCAATCACCACATTTAGCCCACTGTTTCTGCCTTCTTCTGGGCCTGCCTCTGTCTTCCCTGGGCACTTGGAGACCTTCAGGCCAGATCCACATCTTGCTAGCATCTATGTCTGCCTCCTTGCATAGGAGCCTGCATCCTGGCATAGGTGTCGGACACTGAGCTGAAGAAGGAAGATGGTGAGATAGATGTAACCAGGGCCTTCTGGAATTGCCACAGGATCTGGAAAAGCTCAGGCTGGGGAGTGAAGTGCAGAGAGACACTTTGATGACCCCAGCCTCCTCCCTTAGCCTCTCTGAAGTCACCCAGACCAACTCCTTTCATCAGTGAACAAACCAAAGAAGAAACTTGAGCAGACTGTCAGAGCCAGGAACGTTTGAAAGGAAGGATGCGGCAGTCCGGGGTGGGAAATGCAGATAAGTTAGGGTTCCCACTGAGGCCTCATGAGGGCTTTGGTGAGGGGAGAGGCCTTGGAAAATGGCAAAGGGGTGTGTTTTCTGTCTAACTTTGCTTCTGTCGCAGAGCTTTGCCCATCGAGGCCATGGAGGTGGAATCTGTGGAGGCCCGGTCCCCAGGCCCCGGCTACAAGCGCTCTGGCCGCCGCTACAAGTGCCTGTCCTGTACCAAGACATTTCCAAATGCACCCAGGGCAGCGCGCCACGCTGCCACACATGGGCCTGGAGACTGCGCAGAGGAAGTGGCAGAGGTGAAACTGAAGCCAGAGACAGAATCTAAAGCAGAGGATGCCAGCGGGGACAAAGTATCAGGTGCAGTGACTAAGCCTCGGCCTTATGCATGCCCATTGTGCCCCAAGGCCTACAAAACAGCACCCGAGCTGCGCAGTCACGGGCGCAGCCACACGGGGGAAAAGCCCTTCCCCTGTCCGGAGTGCGGCCGCCGCTTCATGCAGCCTGTGTGCCTGCGCGTGCACCTGGCCTCGCATGCTGGCGAGCTGCCCTTCCGCTGCACGCACTGCCCCAAAGCCTATGGCGCGCTCTCCAAGCTCAAGATCCACCAACGCGGTCACACGGGCGAGCGGCCCTACACCTGCGCCGACTGTGGCAAGAGCTTTGCGGATCCTTCTGTGTTCCGCAAGCACCGGCGCACACATGCTGGCCTGCGGCCATATGGCTGTGAGCGCTGCGGCAAGGCCTATGCCGAGCTCAAGGACCTGCGCAACCACGAACGGTGAGAGCGCTTGAAGGGATTGGGAAGAGCAGGTCAGTGGGGTAGAGGTGGGACAGCAGTGGCTGCTCTGTGACCAATGTGGCTTGGGCTTGGGTCTTAAGAAGCAGAATGAGCCAACGGGAAGGTGAGTGGATGGAGCTGTGGGTAGTGTGGCGTACATGGGGGAAGCTGGTACTGGGGGTTGGACTTTGGATAGGCGTGATAGCATGAGGCAGACTTATTTGGGATGGAGCCCTGGAGGATGTAAGTGGGGTCTGATTGGCCTGGGTTCCTAGGCAACAGGAAAGGGACAGGTCTTGAAGTTGGGCCAGTCAGAGGGTCTCTGGTGGAGCACAGGAGGTGTGAGTGGGACTTGATATGCCTAGGTCTTTGGGGTGCAGAGAGGGGTCTTTTCTGGAATCTAGACACCTAGCCTGAAGGCTTCTTACTCTGGGGTGCAGCTCTGGCTCTTAGGGGATTGGGCCAAAGCCCCAGGATGTTAGGTTCTCCTAACTTATGGTGCAGACAGGAAGCAGGGGTCAGGTGATGGGCCTGCCACCTTCATGCCGGGTTCCCCACACTCCCACAGGTCCCACACCGGTGAGCGCCCCTTCCTCTGCTCAGAATGCGGGAAAAGCTTCTCCCGTTCATCTTCGCTCACGTGCCACCAGCGCATCCATGCAGCACAGAAGCCCTATCGCTGCCCGGCCTGTGGCAAGGGCTTCACACAGCTCAGCTCCTACCAGAGTCATGAGCGCACTCACTCTGGCGAGAAGCCCTTTCTGTGCCCCCGCTGTGGCCGCATGTTCTCTGACCCCTCAAGCTTCCGGCGCCATCAACGGGCCCACGAGGGCGTGAAGCCTTACCGCTGCGAGAAGTGTGGCAAAGACTTCCGGCAGCCGGCGGACCTGGCCATGCACCGGCGGGTGCACACGGGTGACCGGCCGTTCAAGTGCCTGCAGTGTGACAAGACGTTCGTGGCTTCCTGGGACCTCAAGCGGCACGCGCTGGTGCACTCAGGCCAGCGGCCCTTCCGCTGTGAAGAGTGCGGCCGAGCCTTCGCCGAGAGAGCCAGTCTCACTAAGCACAGCCGGGTGCACTCGGGGGAGCGCCCCTTCCACTGTAATGCTTGTGGAAAGTCCTTTGTGGTATCGTCAAGCCTGAGGAAACACGAGCGGACCCATCGAAGTAGTGAGGCCACAGGGGCAGCCCCACAACAGGAGCTGGTAGTGGGCCTAGCACTGCCAGTCAGTGTGGCAGGCGAGGGCTCAATGGCCCCAGCAGCAGGTACAGGGCTAGGGGACCCTCCAGCAGGGCTGCTAGGGCTGCCCCCGGAATCAGGTGGTGTGATGGCCACACAGTGGCAAGTGGTGGGCATGACGGTAGAGCATGTGGAGTGCCAAGATGCTGGGGTTGGGGAGGCTCCTGGTCCCTTGGGGGGGACAGGCGAGGTGGGGAGTGAAGAGGTGGAAGAGAAGCCACCGCAGTTTGTGTGCCGGGAATGCAAGGAGACATTTTCCACGCTGACGTTGCTGCGACGGCATGAGCGCTCACACCCAGAGCTCCGGCCCTTTCCCTGTACCCAGTGTGGCAAGAGCTTTTCAGACCGGGCTGGGCTACGCAAACACAGCCGCACACACAGCTCTGTGCGCCCCTATACCTGCTCCCACTGCCCCAAGGCCTTCTTGAGTGCCAGCGACCTACGCAAGCACGAACGCACTCACCCTGTGCCCATCGGGACCCCCACACCCCTTGAGCCCCTTGTGGCTTTGCTAGGAATGCCTGAAGAAGGGCCAGCCTGAGGCCCATGCCCCTTCCTCTGAAATCCCAGGAGCTCAGCCCCCATCAGGCGCTTCCTGGACCTCCCTTTGCCCCAGCTTACTCTTTAGACTCCGGATCCCTGCCCCCCAGGTAGCCAGCTTACCTTCCCAACAAAGAAGCCTGGGGACAGTGGAGGCTGGTACCCACTGTTGAGAGACATGGCTCTGTGAGTAACTCATTAAAGCATTCACTTTGACACTGGATTGTCTTCTTTGTTCTGGTTGGGGGTATGGGAGGGAGTTTGGGCATCAGATAAGGTTCATTGCTGACCCCTAGATTGACAGATTAGAAACTAAAAGGCTCTTTGGGTGCATTTTTTCCAAATGTTTCAATGTCTTATGACAAAGGGTTTCATGATCAAGTAAGTATAGGAAATTCCCTGTGTTTTTCTTGAGTATTCTCTTTTTTTCTTTTTTAATTGATTTTTTAAGAGAGAGAAACATGGATGTGAGAGAGAAACATCGATCGGCTACCTCCTGCACGTCCCCTACTGGGGATTGAGCCCGCAACCTGGGCATCTGCCCTGACCGGGAATCGAACTGAGACCTCTCAGTCCATGAGAGGTTGCTCAGTCCATTGAGCAACACTGGGCATTTCTTGAGGATTCTTGATCAAAAGTGTGTTGAAGTTATTCATAAGTCCCACAACAAACAGATCTATTTAGCTTTGCTTATCTCATACTTATTTAACCATGGAAACCTTTTACAGAGTAGTTCTACTTCTATCCTTTATACAGAGAATAAACTGAGGCCCGAAATAATTATATTTTCTATATAATAACTTGCAGTAACAAGTTAGAAAATATACTTGAAAAAAGAGGTCCCATTCACAATAACGATACCTATAAACAACAAAGTGATAAACCTCACAAGAAACATGCGAAACCTCTATGAAGAAAATGATCTCGGCCCTGGCCGGTTTGGCTCAGCGGTAGAGCGTCGGCCTGCGGTCCGGAGAGACCCGGGTTCGGTTCCCGCTAAGGGCACGTACCTCGGTTGCAGTTTGTCCCTGGCCCTGGTCGGTTGTGCGGGTGGCAGCCACTCGATGTGTCCCTTCACGTCGATGTTTCTCTCTCTCTCCCTTCCTCTCTCTCTCCCTTCCACTCTATCTGTACAAAAAAATGGAAAATATCCTCGGGTGAGGATAAAAAAAAAAAAAAAAAAAAAAAAAAAAGAAAGAAAATGATCTCGCCCTGGCCAGTTTGACTCAGCAGTTGAGCGTAGGCCTGTGGACTAGAGAGTCCCAGGTTTGGTTCCTGCTAGGGGCACATACCAAAAAAAAAATGTCCTCAGGTGAGGATTAAAGAAAATTCCTCTATCCGAAAGGATATAAGACCCAACTAAATGGAGACATACCATGTATCTAAATGAAAAGACATTATTAAAAGATGTTGCCCTAGCCAGTTTGGCTCAGTGGTTGGAGCATTGGCCTGTGGACTAGAGAGTCCCGGGTTCAGTTCCTGCTAGGGGCATGTACCAAAAAAAAAAAAAAAAAAAGTTGATTTTAGCCCTGGCTGGTTTGGCTCAGCAGTTAGTGTCCGCCTGCAGTCCAGAGAGACTCGGGTTCGGTTCCCGCTAAAGGCATGTACCTCGGTTGCAGTTTGTCCCCAGCCCTGGTTGGGTTGTGCGGATGGCAGCCACTCGATGTGTCCCTTTCACATTGATGTTTCTCTCTCCCCCTCTCTTCTCTCTCCCTCCCACTCTATCTGAACAAAAAATGGAAAAATGTCCTCAGGTGAGGATAAAAAAAAAAAAATGTTGATTTTCCCCAGCTTAATGCTTAACTTCATTGCCATCCAAAAAGGATTTTTTAACAGAACTTGAAAATCCAAAGTTTCTATGAAATGCTGTACACTTCGTTAAAAAACGAGGTGAGCCCTGGCTGGTTTGGCTCAGCAGTTGGAGCATCAGCCTGCGGACCAGAGAGTCCCGGGTTTGGTTCCTGTTAGGTACACATACAAAAAAAAATGGAGGTGATGTATTTACATACTAGATAACCAAACACAAAAGCACTGGAGTAAAAACAGGATACTATTGGCACAAGAATAAATCAGTAGAGTTGGGGAGAGGGTTCAGAAACAGCCCCAACTATTTCTGGGAATTTAGTTTGTGATAAACATGATTATTTAAATCAGTGGGGAAAGGATGGTCTATTTTTTTTTTTCACCCGAGGACATTTTTCCATTTTTTGTTCAGATAGAGCGGGAGGGAGAGAGAGGAAGACACAGAGAGAGAGAGAAACATCAATATGAAAGGGACACATCGAGTGGCTGCCCCCTGCACGACCCAACCAGGGCCGGGGACAAACCACAACTGAGGCACGTGCCCTTAGTGGGACCGAACCCAGGTCTCCCTGGCTTGTAGGCCAACTCTCTAACCGCTGAGCCAAACCGGCCAGGGCAAGGATGTTCTATTAAGTCGTTTTACAGTTATATCTGTATTCTGAAAGGTTACACATTTAGAAAGTAATTTTTCAAGGACCAAAATGGAAAAATAAAAATGAGGCTCCAGAGTAATTAGAGTAAATTGGTACAGCCTGTTGGGAAGATGATTTGATTATATTTATCAAACAGTTAAATGGATGTACCCTCAAAGAATTTATACTTCAAATTTCTTTTCCATTTAAGTAGCAAAATTGAAGGTAATGTTTAATACAGCAAAATTTGTGATACTGGGAACACTTTAAATGTCCATTAGCAAAGACTAAGGCTAGCCAATGTAAACTACATTATGCAGCTGTTTAAAAAAGGTGGCTTATCAATCTATATTGTTGAATATGTCCAAAAAAGTATGTCAAGTGAAAAAAAAGTGCAAAACAGTGTGGTTAGTATGTTCCCAGTTGGGCCAAATTATACATAATTACACATTAGTGCTCAAATTTCTATAGGATGTTTCTAGAATACTTAAGAACTGATTCTGGACTAGAAATTTCAGCCACTAAGGCTTTCCCCATTTATAAGCCAAAACAAAGCCAAAGGTCAGAATGGATCAGGTACATGCCCTCTTTTCCATGTTTTTATCAGTTTTGTACTTGGGGGCCACCAAGTTGGCAGCTTCAGGAAATAAGTGTGCAGCCTGTCTCCAGGCCCACGTGCCCGTCATGAGGGACTTTGCAGGAGCCATCCCTAGCCTAGGACTGGTATACCAGGAGCAGAAGTAGTAGGTATTCTCCTGATGTCAGGGGCCTGGCTTTGGAAGAGCCCCTCATTCCCATTCTCCACGGCATAGCAAGGGCATGTGGCAACAGCAAGGGCCGGGGTGTTACGGCTGCAGGAAGAAAGTACTAGTTTGGCCAAGGACATTCACTGCCCATCCCCATACCCAGAGCAGGACAAGCTGTTCAGGCTGGAACCAAAGTCTGAAAGAAAGACAAACGGGGGGTTGGAACAGGGGGACTTCGGTTACTACTAACTTGATTTGTGACTTGAACAAGATGATTTATTTTGGGAGTTGGGGAAGCACCTTTTAGAAATTGGTACAAAGATGCCATGTATACTCATCAACAGATACACTTGGGTATTTATCTACAATGAAGGAAAAAGTGGGTCCTGTGGATGTTCAGAAGGATCCACAATTGCTCCCTTTCTAGGCCCAGACAACCCACTCATCCCTCAGTCTCTCTTCTCTGACACCAGGGATCCCATAATCAGTTCCTGCTCCCTGAGGACTCAAATAGACTTTTTAAAAGCAATTAACAGCTATATTCAGTTGTAATTAATATGCCATACAATTAACCCATCGGAAGTGCACAATTTGATGGTTTTTAGTACATCCACAGGGTTATGCAACCATCACAATCTAATTTTAGAGTATTTTCATCTCCCTAAAAGAAACTCCATACCCATTAGCTGTCTCTGCCTTTTTGTTGTGGTTGTTAATCCTTACCCAAGGATATTTTTTCCATTGATTCTTAGAGAACGAGAGAGATAGAAACATCAATGTGAGAGGAACACATCAATTGGTTGCCTCTTGCACATGCTCTAACCTGGGCAGGGGCACGAACCTGCAAACCAGGTACATGCCCTTGACCAGTTACCTGCGACCCATCAGTGCGAGGGCCAAAGCTCTAACCACTGAGAACACTGGCCAGAGCTGTCACTGACTATTGATCTTCCTTCCACCCAACTCCTTTTCCTCAGCCCTAGTCAACCACTAATCTTTTTAAAACATTTTTTTTCTTTTACTGATTTTAGAGATAGAGGAAGGGAGAAGTAGAGAGAGATGAAAACATTGATGAGAGAATACATTGATTGGCTGCCTCCTGCATGCTCCCCACTAGAGATTGGGCCCACAACCTGTGTCCTGACCGGGCGACCTCTTGGTTCATGGGTCGATGCTCAACCACTGAGCCACACTGGCTGGGCTCAAGCACTAATCTTGTATCTGTTTCTATGCATTCATCTATTATGGACATTTCATGTAGGGGTCATGCGATATGTGGTCTTTTGTTACTGGCTTCTTTATATTCTTTGCATAATGTTCTTAAAGTTCATTCATTTTGTATGTCATTCCTTTTTATTGTCAAATAATATTCCATTTTATGGAAATAGCACTTTTGTTTATCCATTCATCAGAGATGGACATTTGGTTTTTCATTTTTGTCTACTGTGAATAATACTGCTGTGAACATTCATGTACAAGTTTTTGTGTGGATATATTTTTCAATTCTCTGTATATATCTAGGAATGGAATTGCTGGGTCATATGGTAACTGTTGTTTAACCATTTGCGGTACTGTCAGACTTTTCTTTTTTATTAAAAACAATGTTTGTATTGATTTTTTTTTAGAGAGAGAAGAAGGGAGAGAGAGATAGAAACATCAATGTGAGAGAGATACATCAATTGGCTACCTCCTGCATGTCCCCAACCGAGGATCGAGCCCTTGTCCTGACCAGGAATCAAACCGGGACCTCTCAGTCCATGGGGCAATGCTCAATCCACTAAGCCACACCAGCTGGGCTGTCAGACTGTTTTCTAAAGTGGCTGCACCATTTTACATTCCCACCAACAGGGTATGAATGTTCAAATTTCTCCACATCTTCATCAACAGTGTTATTATCTGACTTTTTTACTATAGCCATCCTAGTGGGTGTGATTTTGTGATTTTGATTTGCAATTCCTAATGGCAAATGATGTTGAACATCTTTTTATGTGCTAATTGGCTATTAGATATTACCATCTTTGGATAAGTGTCTATTCAAGTCCTTTGCCCATTTTTTAATTGGGTTGTTTGACTTACTGCTGTTGAGTATTAAGAGTTCTAGACACACATTCTTTATGAATAGCAAACGTTCTCTCCCATTGTGTGGGTTGTCTTTTTACTTTCTTTTTTTCTTTATTGATTTTAGAGAGGAAGGGAGAGAGAAAGAGAGAGAGAGAGAGAGAGAAACATCAATGAGAGAGAACATTGATTGGCTGCCTCCTGCATGCCCCTCACTGGAAATTGGGCTCACAACTTGGTCATGTGCCCTGACCAGGAATCGAACCGGCGACCTGTTGGTGCATAGGTCGATGCTCAACCAGTGAGCCATACTGGCCGGGCTCTTTTTTCTTTCTTTCTTTCTTTCTTTTTTCTTTCTTTCTTTCTTTCTTTCTTTCTTTCTTTCTTTCTTCAATCCTCACCCGAGGACATTTTTCCATTTTTTGCACAAATAGAGTGGGAGGGAGAAAGAGGAAGAGAGAGAGAGAGAGAGAGAGGGAAACATCGATGTGAAAGGGACACATCGAGTGGCTGCCACCCGCACGACCAACCAGGGCCGGGGACAAACTGCAACCGAAGTACATGCCCTTAGCGGGAACCAAACCCGGGTCTCTCCGGACCGCAGGTGGATGCTCTAACCGCTGAGCCAAACCAGCCAGGGCTCTTTTTACTTTCTTGATGACGTCCTTTGAAGCACAAAAGTTTTTAATTTTGATAATGTCTAATTTATTTATTTTTTCTTTTGTTGCTTATACTTTAACAACCATATCTAAGAAATAATTTCTTAGTCCAAGGTCATGAGGATTTATGCCTATGTTTTCATATAAGAGTTTTATAAACATTTATAACCTACTTATAAACTTTCAAGTTTAAAAATTATAAACTATAACCACTTTATAGCTAAAAGTGCTTAGATTTAGGTGTTTGATCCATTTTGAGTAAAGTTTTGTATATGGTTTGAGGTAGGAGGTCCGACTTCATTCTTTTACATGTGGATATTCAACTGTCCCAGAACCAACTGTTGAAAATGCTGTTCTTTCTTCATTGAATTGTCTTGACACCCTTGTTGAAAATAACCAACTGTAAATATGAGGGTTTATTTCTGAACTCTCAATTTTATTCCCTGTATATACCTATATATCTGTATTTATGCCAGTACTGTACCACACTATTTTACTTACTGTAGCTATGTAATAAGTTTGGTGTTTTTTTTTATAATCCTAACCCGAGGATATTTCTCCATTTATTTTCAGACAGAGTGGGAGGGATAGAGAGAGAAACATCGATGTGAGAGAAGCACATCAACCGGTTGCCTTCTGCACGACCCTGACCAGGGACTAAACTGCAACTGAGGTACGTGCCCTTGACCAGAATTGAACCCAGGACTCTTTGGTTTGCAGGCTGATGCTCTAACCACTGAGCAAAACTAGCCAGGGCTGTAGTAAGTTTTAAAATCAGGACCTGTGAGTCTTCCATCTTGTTCTTTTATTTGAAAATTATTTTGTTTTTCTGGATCCCTGGCATTTCCGTTTGAATTTTAGGATCAGCTTGTCAGTGTCTGTCAAAAAAAGAAACATAAACGGAAAGTAAAAGAAGATAGCTGGGATTTTTACAGGGATTGCATTGAATCTATAAATCAGTTTGAGGCGTATTGCCATCTTAATAATATTGAATCTTCTGACCCATTAGCATGGGATATTTTAAATTTTATTTATATTTTTTATTTCTTTCAACAGTGTCTATAGTTTTCAGTATAGAAATGTTGCACTTCTTTTGGTAAATTTATATCTAAGTATTTTATTCTTTTTGTTGCTATTATAAATGGAATTGTTTTCTCTGTATCATTTGTGGATTGTTCATTGCCGGTAATGAGAAATACAATACATTTTTTGTACATTATTCTTGTATTCTGCAACCTTGTTGAACTCGTTTATTACCTCTAATAGTTTGTGTGTGTACTGCTAAGGATTTTCTTTTTTTTTATCCTCACCCGAGGACATTTTTTCCATTTTTTGTTCAGATAGAGTGGGAGGGAGAGAGAGGAAGAGAGAGAGAGAGACATCAATGTGAAAGGGACACATCGAGTGGTTGCCACTCGCAGGACCCATCCAGGGCTGGGGACAAACTGCAACCGAGGTACATGCCCTTAACGGGAACCGAACCCGGGTCTCTCTGAACTGCAGGCTGATGCTCTAACCGCTGAACCAAACTGGCCAGAGCAGGATTTTCTATATAAATAGAAATAGAGATAACTTGCTTATTTTCCAGTCTGGATGCCTTTTATTTCTTTTTCTTGCTTATTGCCCAGGCTAGAACTTTCAGTACAATGTTAAATAGAAGTTGTGGGAGTAGACATCCTGATCTCAGGGGCAAACATCCAGTCTTTCAACATTTAAGTATGATAGTTGTGAATTTTTTTTAGATGCTCTTTGATAGTTAGCAAGTTAAGGATGTTCCCTTTTATTCCTAGTTTCGTAAGCTTTTAGAAATTATTATTATGAAAAAGTGTTGGGTTTTATCAGATGTATTTTCTGTGTCTATTGAGATAATCATAATTTTTGTTATTCTATTAATTTTCTGTACTACATTGATTGATTTTAGGTGTTAAACCAACCTTGCATTCCTGTGATAAATCCCGGTTGGTCATGCTGTACAATCATTTTTATATATTGCTGGATTTGGTTTGCTAGGGAAAACAATTTTGTTGAATATTTTTACATCTGTATTCATAAGAAATATTGATCTGTAATTTTTCTTTAAAAAAAATTTTTTTTTTATCCTCACTTGAGGACATTTTTTTTTTTTTTTTTAATCCTTCCCCGAGGACATTTTTTGATATTTTGTTCAGATAGAGTGGGAGGGAGAGGAAGAAAGAGAGAGAGAAACATCGATGTGAAGGGACACATCGAGTGGCTGCCACCCGCACGACCAACCAGGGCCGAGGACAATCTGCAACCGAAGTACGTGCCCTTAGCGGGAACCGAACCTGGGTCTCTCTGTACCGCAGGCCAACGCTCCAACCGCTGAGCCAAACCAGCCAGGGCTGTTGTTCTACTTATTTATGCATTCATTAGTTGCTTCTTGTATGTGCCCTAACAGGGGATCAAACCCACAACCTTGGTGTATCAGTAACAGTGCTCTAACAAACTGAGCTACCTAGCCAGGCCTATAGTTTTTCTTGTGATGTCTTTGTCCAGTTTTATTATCTGGATAATGTTTAGTCTTACTTCTGACCCTCACTTTTCTTCTGCCCCAACTTCCTGGCTTTCTACTAGGACTGTCCCAGGTGGTGAATGCATTTTGGGAATGCAAAATCATAGGCTTTGCTGCTGGGGCATCACCCCTCAGTCTGTACTGTAGACTGAAGTCATCATCCCCTCCCCAGCTAAATGGCTGGATAAACTGGAGTCCTCAAAGGAGAATGCCCCAGAATCAGGGCTGAGGCAGAGGTAGGGCAAGGCAGCAGGCCTTGTAGGTCGAGCAATTATTCTGGATTCAACCGAGGAATTTTGGAGACTTGTTCTCAGTTACATACATACAGCCACTCCCAACAGGAATCCCTGCCCTTAGAACCTACCTTTCTTTCAGTCCCTACCCCAGCTCTGACCTAATCTCTCTTTTTTTTTTTCATATATATATATATTTTATTGATTGTAGAGAGAAAGGAAGGGAGAGGGAGAGAAAGACAGAAAAATCGATGAGAGAGAACATCGATTGGCTGCCTCCTGCATGCTCCCCACTGGGGATTGGGCCCACAACCTGGGCATGTGTCCTGACCGGAATTGAACTGGCAACCTCTTGGTGCAGGGGTTGATACTCAACCACTGAGCCACACCGGCTGGGCTGACCTAATCTCTTATTTGATCCTTCCACTCAGCAGGCTCCAGCCATGCTGGTCTTCTGTTTGTTCCCAGTCTGTGGCCTTTGTACTTGCTCTTCCCTGGAACTGGAGCTCACTGCACAAGATTTGCCCATGATGTTCTTTCTCTTCAGTCAAGTTTCAGCTCTAATCTTACTGTATTCGGTCTATTGCTGCAAAATAAATGACTACAAACCTAGCATCTTTAAAAAATATTTTAATTGATTTTTAGAAAGAGAGAGAGGGAAACATCAATTTGTTGTTCCACTTATCTATGCATTCACTGGTTGCTTCTTATATGTGCTCTGACCTAAGATTGAACCTGCAACCTTGGTGTATTGACATGCCTCTCTAACCAACTGAGCTACCCAGCCAGGGCCAAACTTAGTATCTTAAAAACAACACCCATTTAGCCTGGCTGGTGTGGCTCAGTGGATTGAGTGTCATCCTATGTACCGACAGGTTGCATGTACCCATTCAGGACATGTGCCCAGGTTACAGGCCCCATCCCCAGTATGGGGTGTGTAGGGGACAGCTGATTGATGTTTGTCTCTCATCAGTGTTTCTATTTATCTCCCCTCCTCTCTTCCTCTCTATCTAAAAAAAAAAAAAAATCAATAAAAATATTTTTTAAAACAACACCACCACCACCCATTTATTATCTCATAGTTCTGTAGGTCAGGAGTCCAGGCTAATTCAGCTGGGCTCCCTACTGAGGGTCTCACAAGACGGAAGTCAAAGTTGTGGCCAGCCTGGCTTCTCATCTGGAGCGTCTGGTGTATAATTCACTTCCAGACTTACCCTCATTATTACTGAATTCAGTCCAATGTGGCTGTAGGACTGAGATCCTTATTTCTTTGCTAGCTGTCAGCCAAAAGTTGTTCTCAGCTTCTAGAGGCCACATACGTTCCTTGGCTGGGGGCCACTCCATCTTCAAAGTCGGCAATAGCACATCAAGTCCTCCTGCTTCAAATTTCTCAGATTTGTTCTTTCTTCCTCTTCTGTCACTAGCTGAAGAAGCTTCTCTGCCTTTAAGAGCTCGTGTAATTACATTGGGCCTACCTGAATAATTCAGAATAATCTCCCTATCTTAAATTCAACTGGTTGCTAAACTTAATTACATCTGCAAAGTCCCTTTTGCCATGTCAGGTAACATTCATAGAGATTAGGGCATGGAATCTTTGGGGATCATTATTCTCCTTAGCCCTCAAACAGTCACATCTATCCCATACGCAAAGTATGTTCACTTCCTCCCAAGGTCCTTAAAAGTCTCATCCCATTACAGCATCAAGTCAGAGTCCAAAGATCTCATAAATCTCATCAAATCAAAGTCCCAAATCTTATTACTTTTTTTTTTTTTTTTTTTTTTATCCTCACCTGAGGATATTTTTCCATTTTTTGTACAGATAGAGTGGGAGGGAGAGAGAGAGAGAAACATCGACGTGAAGGGACACATCGAGTGGCTGCCACCCGCACGACCAACCAGGGCCGGGGACAAACTGCAACCGAAGTACGTGCCCTTAGCGGGAACCGAACCCGGGTCTCTCCGGACCGCAGGCCGACGCTCTAACCGCTGAGCCAAACCGGCCAGGGCCCAAATCTTATTACTAAATCAGATGCAGATGTGGCTCTGAGTATATCCATCCTGGAGCACAGTTCTCCTCTGTGGACCTGTGACACTAAAGGAGAGTCGTGTTCTCCCAACGTGCAATAGTGGGACAGGCATTGAATAATAGTTACAGACATTCTGGTTCAAAAAGGAGAGAAATGGAAGGTGAAAAGGAATCACTGTTCCAAAGCAATTTCAAAATCTAGCAGGGCAAAATCCTTTAGGTTTCCAGGACTAGACACAGTCCTCCAGGGCTCTGCTCTGCCCTCTAAACTCTCGGTTCCACCCTTTGGATTAGTCACCTTCCCTAAGAAGCCTTTCCTGACTACCTATTAAAACAACCAGCCCTGGCCGGTTTGGCTCAGTGGTTAGAACGTCGGCCTGCGGTCCGGAGAGACCCGGGTTTGGTTCCTGCTAAGGGCAAGTACCTCGGTTGCAGTGTGTCCCCGGCCCTGGTAGGTTGTGCGGGTGGCAACCACTCGATGTGTCCCTTTCACATCAATGTTTCTCTCTCTCTCTGTTCCTCTCTCTTCCTCCCACTCTACCTGAACAAAAAATGGAAAAATGTCCTCAGATGAGGATGATAGAAAAAAACAACAACCAAAAAAAAGAACCATCTCCAACCCCTTGTCTTTTTTTTTTTTTTTTTGGTCACATCACACTGCTTAATTTTTAAATAATATATGTCATGCCTGACTGGTGTGACTCAGTGCATTGAGCGTCGTCCCATGGACTGAGAAGTCCCAGTTAGATTCCTGGTCAGGGCACACACCTGGGTTGCCGGCTCAGCCCCCAGTAGTGGGTGTGCAGGAGGCAGCCTATTGATGTTTCTGTCTCACATTGATGTTTCTACCTCTCTCTCTAAAAAATAAGCAAAAACACATTTTAAAAATAATAATAGTCCTGGCCGGTTTTGCTCAGCGGTTAGAGCATCGGCCTGTGGTCCAGAGAGACCTAGGTTTGGTTCCTGCTAAGGGCATGTACCTCGGGTGCAGTTTGTCCCCGGCCCTGGTTGGGTCGTGCGGGCGGCAGCCACTCGATGTGTCTCTCTCACATCGATATTTCTCTCTCTCTTCCTTCCTCTCTCCCTCCCGCTCTATCTGAAAATAAATGCCAAAAAAAATGTCTGGATTCGTTCACTTACTCTCTGCATAGTCTCTCCCCTGGTCCAGCTTCTCCTTTCCCCTCCTTCCAGAACCTTCTCATGGTGTCCTCCAGAAGTCCAGCTTCTTAAACAGCATCTTCCCTCACATACACAGCTTCCCCCTCTTCTCAGACACCCCTGCTCCATAAAAAAATAATAATAATAATAATAAAGTCCTCAGGTGAGGATAAAAAAAAATGTAATATATGTCATGGTTTTGGAGTATCTTAGCTATTTCTTTACTTATCCTCTCCACTAAAATATACACCCATGAAACCTTTATTTCTCCAGCACCTGCCATAATGCCTGGACATGTTTTGCTCAAGAAATATTTTATGAATAAATTAATTGTGGAGTGGGGTGGTGTGGTAGGCTGAAAAATGGCCTCCTAAATATGTCCACATCCTAATCCTAATCCTGGAACCTGAGAATGTTACCTTATATGACAAAAGGGATTTTGCAAATATAGTTAAGGTAAGGACAGTGAGATGAAAGATTATCTTGGAGTGTCAGGGTGGATTCAAGGTAGTCACAAGAGTCCTTATAAGAAGGAGACAGGGCTCTGGTTGGTTTGGCTCAGCGGTCAGAGCGTCAGCCCACGGACCAGAGAGGCCCGGATTCAGTTCCCACTAAGGACAGGTACCTTGGTTGCAGTTGGTCCTCAGCCGGATTGGGATCGTGTGGGTGGCAACCATTCGATGTGTCTCTCTCATGTCGATGTCTCTCTCTCTCTCTCTCTCTCTCTCTTTCTCTCTCTCTCTCCTTCTCTCTCTTCCTCCCGCTCTGTCTGAAGATAAAAGAAAAAAAAAAAAATTCAAAAGGAGACAGGAAGGTCAGAGTCAGAGAGGGTAATTTGGTGATGGAAGCAGAGACTGGAATGGTGTGCCTTGGAATGGAGTCTAGGGCCACTGGACAAGGAATGCAGGCATCCATTAGAAGCGAAAATTGCAAGCAAATGACTCCTTTCAGAAGGATCCAGTCTTGCCAGCTCCCTGACTTTAGCCCAGTGGAACTAGTTTTGGATCTCTGACCTCCAAAACTATAAAAGAATAAATGTGTGTTGTTTTAAGCCACTAAGTCTGTGGCAATTGTGACAGCAGTGATAGGAAAGCAATCTAGTTTCGTTGGGTTAACCCTCATAGTGTGAGGCTGCAGTTGCTGGCAGTCCCCCAATGTTCATTCTCCCAGAGTGGGATTGTTTCCTGGGAATAGTTCTCTAGTTCCCCTAGAATGTTTATCTGGGCAAAAAGCTTCCCAGGGTAAAGATTATATTTCTCAGCATCCTTTTCACCTGGACATGGCCATGTGACTACATTCTGGCCATTAGGATTAGAGCACAGATTATCTGCACAACTTCTACACTTTTCTGCTTCACAAGGGCTAGATTGTGGAAGTGGTGGTAGACCATCTTGGACCATGTGGATGAGGGCGATATGCCAGGAAGGGAAGAGCAACAAGATAAAATAATAATAATTTTATTATTCATGGGTCCTGATGACATTGTGCAAAGACCCACTCTATTAACTTGGATTTTTACATAACATAAAAATAAACTTCTATCTTGTTTAAACCATGATTAGTTTGGGTCTGTTTCATGCAGCTGTACCCTCACATTAACTAATACAGAATTTCCACTTACTGTCTATTCATTATGTTGGAGCTTCTTAGAAGGGTAGACATGCATGCAATTAGGGCAGATTTGGGCTTACTTGTTTTTAGTGTTTTTATTGATTTTAGAGAGAGAGATGAAAGGAGAGGGAGAGATAGAAACATCGATAATAATTGGCTGCCTCCTGCAGGCTCCCTAGTGGGGCACGAGCCTGCAACCTGGTCATTTACTCTGACAGGAAATTGAACTGGCAACCTCCTGGTGCATAAGTCAATGCTCAACCATTTAGCCACACCAGCTGAGCTGGGCTTACTTTTTTTTTTTTTAATTCTCACCCAAGGGTATTTTTCCGTTTATCTTCAGACAGAGTGGGAGGGAGAGGGAGAGAGAGAGAGCAAAACATCGATGTGAGAGAGACACATTGACTGGTTTCCTTTTGCACGACCCAACCAGGGCTGGGGACAAACTGCAACCAAGGCACGTGCCCTTGGCTGGAATCAAACCTGCGACTGTTTGGTCCATGGGCCAACACTCTAACCACTGAGCAAAACCAGCCAGGGCTGGGCTTACTTTTTTTTTTTTTTTAATTTTTTTTCCTTTATTGATTTTAGAGAGCTAGGATGTGAGAGGGAGAGAGAGATAGAAACATAGATGTGAGAGAATATCGACCGGCCACTTCCTGCATGCCCCCCACTGGGGATCAGGCCCACAACCCGGGCATGTGTCCTGACCGGGAATCGAACCAGCGACCTCTTGGTGCATGGGTTGACACTCAACCACTGAGCCACACCAGCTGGACTGGGCTTACTTTTGACATCTTTTTTCTTTTTGGGCAATTCCTTTGTAGTTGTGCCATTGTGGTCTTAGGATGCATGTGAAATTCACATTTACTAGGCACTGACTTGATGCTAGGATGTATGGGGCCCCTCCCCCTCCCAGATGTTATTTTAGTTCCCATTAGCAGCTACCATTAGTTGCCAAGAAACAGCAAGATCAAGAGGGATCACTTTACCTGAAGGTAAATATTTCTGAACAGGGAGCAAAGGCTCAGACCTCACAACAGCTCATTTTGGTATACCAACTGTCATGGTGATAGGAAAGGAGAACTGAATAGAGAGCTTCTGTAATACGGAGAGCTTTTATTAGTCAGCTTTGATCGAGTTATGCTGCAGTAACTACAACCCCAAAATCTCAGTGGCTCACAATAACATGTGTTTTTCTCAATCATAATCTATGTCATTCATGGGACAGCTTTGGCTCTGTGCCACATCATCTTCATTCCAGAATCCAGTCTAAAGGAACAGCCTGAATCTGGAACATTTGATTTCAAGACATAGAAGAGAGGAAAGTTGGCAGACCCCACAATGCCCCCTCCCTTTATTTTATCCTCACCCGAGGACATTTTTCCATTTTTTGTTCAGATAGAGTGGGAGGAAAAAGAGAGGAAGAGAGAGAGAGAGAGAGAAACATCGACGTGAAAGGGACACATCGAGTGGCTGCCACCCACATAACCAACCAGGGCCAGGGACAAACTGCAACCGAGGTACATGCCCTTAGCAGGAACCGAACCTGGGTCTCTCTGGACCACAGGCTGATGCTCTAACCGCTGAGCCAAACCGGCCAGGGCCCCACGATGCCTCTTAAAACTTCTTGTGCCCTGGCTGGTTTGGCTCAGCGGTTAGAGCGTCGGCCTGTGGTTCTGAGAGACCCGGGTTCAGTTCCCACTAAGGGCATGTACCTCAGTTGCAGTTTGTCTCTGGCCCTGGTTGGGTCATGCAGGTGGCAGCCACTCAATGTGCCCTTTTCACGTCGATGTTTCTCTCTCTCTTTTTCTCTTTCCCTCCTACTCTATCTGAACAAAAAAATGGAAAAATGTCCTCAGGTGAGGGTTAAAAAACAAAACAAAACAACTTTTTGTCAGTGTTACATGTTACTCCTACTCAAGTTCCATTGCTTAAAGCAAGCTACATGCCCAAAGCTGATGTCAGTGAAGTGGGAGATATATTATATATATATATATATACACACACACATACATACACACACACACACACACACACACACACACACATACATACACATACACCAGTTCATATTTTGCGTGGGGGAAGTAGATATAGATATAGATATAGATATAGATATAGATATAGATATAGATATTTTGTATGGTGGGACCCCATAGGGAGGGCCAATGAATGTTTTTGAAGAATTGTAAAATCTTCCCCAGTCTGTCCTTTTTGTCACAAATACTGCCTTTGTGTTTTCTCTACATGCAAAATAAAGGCATCTCCTTCCCAAGAGATACCACTCAAAAGACCCATCAGATCATGGCATCAAGCTCAAGTCCAGGACCTCTAATAGTCTCTATGCCAAGTCCAGATGTAGCTCCTCTTGACCCAGATACCTGTGAACACCACCCCCTTTGAATAAATAAATAAATACGCTCTCTGCTTCCCCCATGCAAAATATGAACTGGAACAGGGAGAGAATAAAAGCAGTAAACATTCCCATTCAGAAGGAAAAATGGGAGACCCACACAGTCACCGGTCCATAATAATTCTAAAATCTTTCCAGGCAGATGCGGAGAAGCCTCCCCGCCGCCTCTACCTTTCCGTGGGAGTGAGACTGTTTCCTGCAACTAGTTCTCTAGTTCATTCTTCTCCATGTCATTAGTTCTTCTCTTAGAGTGGCTCATCCTTTTCCAATTATTCTCCTTGGCCACATTTGAGAAGATATTGGAGGTTATGCCTTTCTGAGGTAGAGCAGCTTTCTCAGTCTCCTTGCTTCTATAAATTAGGGAGCCCTCAAGGTCATTTTAAGTCTTGAACACTCATGGCCTTTTATTCTCCCCATTGAGGCATTTTACTTGAATGTATGTATTACATCCCTAGAAAAAGAATCCTAGGATTTTCTCTCCTGTGTGTTTTCTTTTGTTTCTTCATGGTCCGTGATGCCTGCTGAGGTTGTCAGTGCAATGAAACCAAACTGATGGGATGCAAACAGGTTGTTCTGCATTTTTCTAGATCTTTGAGTTACACATCAAATCTGGGGCTGCTCTGGCTGGTTCGCTAAGTGGTTAGAGCGTCGGCCCATGGACAATAGAGTCATGGGTTTAATTCTGGTCAAGGGCACATACCTCAGTTGAGGTTTGTCCCCGGCCCTGGTCAGGATCGTGCAGGAAGCAACCAGTTGATGTGTGTGTGTGTGTCTCTCTCTCCCTCCCACTCTATCTGAAGATAAATAGAAAAATATCTTCAGGTGAGGTTTAAAAAAAAAAAATCCGGGGCTGATTACTCTACACTTGTTTAACCTGCCTGTGAGATTCACAACAATTGGCCCACTCTATGGTCATCACTCATTTCAAATTCACCAATGTAACCATGCGTCATTATCACAGTTAGAAACTGGACGATGGCCTTAGAGCATGGCCTAATAAGAACCTTGGCATCGGCCTATTTTGGGCATTGTTGATACTGTACTTTTTTTTTTTTTTTTTTTTTTTACCACTTCACAAATTTGCATGTCATCTTTGCACAGGGGCCATGCTAATCTTCTCTGTATTGTCCTAATTTTAGTATATGTGCTGTGGAAGCGAGCACAATACTCTTCTTTTTTTTTTAACTAAAGAAACAGACATTTATTTTCTTACACTTCTGGAGGCTGAAAGTACAAGATCAAGGTGCTGGAAGGGTTAGTTTCCTTGAGGTCTATTTCTTTGTTTTGCAGATAGTTCCCTCTGTTGGTGTGCTCCTCTGGTTTCTCTTGATGTGTCCAGTTTTTCTCTTCTTAGAAGGACACCCGTCGTCGTGGATTGGGCACGATACTCTTGAGAGCATCAGCCAGTACATTCATGTGCACCATTATAGTGGCATGGAAACATGGTAGAAAGAGCCACTCATGGTCTTTTTTAAAAAAAACTCATCTTTATTGTTGAATGTATTACAGATGTCTGCCCTTTTTTCCTCCATTGACCCCCTTCTTCCCAATCCCACCGCCCTCTTGCCTTCACCACACTATTGTCTTTGTCCATTGGTTATGCATATATGCATAAAAGTACTTTGGTTTATTTCTTCCCAACCTCCCTCCACTCTTCCCTTTGAGGTCTGTCAGTCTAACAACCAATTTGTTCTTCTTAATTCCTTCATCTTTTTCACCTATCCCACCAGTTCCCTCCCATCTGGCAACTAACAAAAAGTTATCTGTTATCTATGAATCTGTTTCTGTTCTGCTTGCTCATTTTGTTTTTAGATTCAACTGTTGATAGACATGTATTTATTGCCATTTTATTGTTCATATGTTTGTTCATCTCCTTCGAGAAGGCCCTTCAATATTTCATATAATACTGGTTTGGTGGTGATGAACTCCTTTAGCTTTTTCTTGTCTGGGAAACTCTTTGTATGGCTATCAATTCTAAATGATAGCTTTGCAGGATAGAGTGATCCTGGTTGTAGGTCGTTGCTTTTCATCACTTTGAATAGCTCTTGCCACTCCTTTCTGGCCTGCAAAATTTCTTTTGAGAAATCAGTTGACAGTCTTATGGGAGCTCCTTTTTATGTAACAAACTGCTTTTCTCTTGCTGTTTTTAAGATTCTCTCTTAGTCTTTAACCTTTTGCATTTTGATGATGATGTGTCTTGGTGTGGACCTCTTGGGGTTCATCTTGTTTGGGACTCCCTGTACTTCCTAGACTTGTATGTCTGTTTCCTTCACCAAGTTAGGGAAGTTTTCTGTCATTATGTTTTCAAATCGGTTTTCAATTTCTTGCTCTCTTTACTCCTTCTGGCACCCCCATGAAGTGAATGTTGAAACGCTTGAAGTTGTCCCAGAGGCTCCTTACACTGTCCTCATTTTTTGGATTCTTTTCTCTTGCTGTTTTTCTTTTTGATGATCTGATTGGGTGTTTTTTGCTTCCTTATATTCCAACCTACATTCAATAGTTTGCTTGTTGGCTTCACCTACTCTACTGTTGATTCCCTGTAAATTATTCTTAAAAATTTGTTTTTCCTTTATTGATTTGAGAGAGAGAGAGAGAGAGAGAGAGAGAGGGAGAGAGAGATGGATATATCAATTGGCTACTTCCTGCATGCCCCCCAACTGGGGATTTGGCCCACAACCTGGGCAAGTGCCCTGAGCAGGAATCAAACCAGCGACCTCTTGGTGCCTGGGTGGACACTCAACCACTGAGCTGCACTGGCCGGGCATAAATTATTCTTTATTTTAGTCACTGCATCCTTCATTTCTGACTGGTGCTTTTTCATGTTGTTGATGTTCTCACTAAGTTTCTTGGAGGTCTCCTTAGGTTTCTTAAAGTTCTCACTAAACTCCTTGAGCATCCTTATAACCAGTGTTTTGAACTCTGCATCTGATTGATTGCTTATCTTCATTTTGTTTAGTTCTTTTCCTAGAGTTTTGTTCTGTCTGTTTATTTGGGACATGTTTCTTTGTCTCTTCATTTTGGCCTTTTCCCTGTGTTTGTTTCTTTCTTTTTTTTTTTTTATCCTCACCTGAGGACATTTTTCCATTTTTTGTTCAAGTAGAGTGGGAGGGAGAGAGAGGAACAGAGAGAGAGGAGAGAAACATCGATGTGAAGGGACACATCAAGTGGCTGCCACCAGCACGACCAACCAGGGCCGGGGACAAACTGCAACCGAGGTACGTGCCCTTAGCGGGAACTGAACCCGGGTCTCTCCAGACCGCAGGCCGACGCTCTAACCGCTGAGCCAAACTGGCCAGGGCTCCCTGTGTTTGTTTCTATGTATTAGGTAGAGTTGCTATGTCTCCTAGGCTTCATAGGGTAGCATATTATTGTAGGTATCCTGTAGGATCCAGTGGCACAGCCTCCTTGATCAGCCCAGCTGGGCCCTCGAGTGCACCTCTACTGTGGACTGTACACCCTTCTGTTGTAATTGAGTCTTGATTGCTGTTGGCATGTCAATGGGAGGGATTTAATCAGGCTGATCAGCTGCAAGGACTGGCTGTGCCCACTGCCCACTGGCCTCTGACTACCTTGGAGGATCAGCTGTGTAGAGGCCCAACACAGACTGACTTACTTCAGCAGGGCTCTGCTACCCACTGAGTCCACTTATTGAGTGTGTCACTTGTGGAGGTGGTTGGGTGATGGTGCTCTGATGTGGTCTGAACCTGTTCACTGGTTGTGCTGGCTCTGGGGCAAGGTCGGCCACTGCCTGTGTTCTACCTGGGGCCACCAGGCATAAGCTACAAAGTGATCTGCAGATGGCTGCTTCTTGTGCTGGGCTTGGAGGTGCCCAGGCAAAGCCAAATTGTGAACCAAGGCTGGCTGCTCCTAATGCCAGGCCTGGGGCCACTTAATGAGAGGTATGGGGCTCGCTGAGACCAGATGCTGCTTGTTTGAGAGAATTTAGGAAAATCTTAAGGAGGATCCAAGACAGGCCAATCCTATGGTAAAGCCATTAGAAACAGCTTGGGTGGGCCCGAAGGTTGGGTGGGGCAGGGACTCAGGGAATCACCAGGGCTGGGCAAACAGTGTGAGCCAGGTTTCTGGAGTCCCAGATATGGCAGCCATCTGCTGCCCCGGGGAAGGTCTCACCAAAGGAACAACGTCCTCCCACAGCATTCTGTCCAAGAGAAAGCTGCTTATCCAGCTCTTGGCCCATGCCAAAAAACTCAGTTCTTTTCCATATGTGTCTGGTGCCTTTCATGCTGCCTCCCCAATGCTGGAGCCCAAAAGGAGCGAGTCTGAGTAAGTCCATGCGCGGGTCCTTTAAGGAGCTGCTTGGGGCTCCCTCAGCCTCAGCCTCCCTCAACCTCAGTTCCTGCTGGTTTTTACAGCCAGAAGTTATGAGGATTCTCTTCCTGGCCCTGGAACCCTGAGCTGGGGGCCTGGTGTGGAACGGGGACCCCTCAGACCTCAGGGAGGACCTTCCTCCTGATTTTTACCTGCCAAATGTGGGTGTGGGACTAGCCTGTCTGCGCCTCTGCCCCTCCTATCAGTCTCCATGTGGCTTCTTCTTTAATTTTGTATTTGTAGGACTTCCATTCAGCTTGATGTCAGGCAGTTCTAAGTGATGGTTGTTCTGTAGTTTAGTTGTAGTTAGATTTGTTTGTGAGAGGAGGCGATACCACGTTTACCTATGCCACCATCTTGACCGGAAGTCACACTCATGGTCCTTCTTTCCCCCCTTTATTGATTTATTGATTTTAGAGAGAGAGGAAGAGAGAGGGAAAGAGAGATAGAAACATCAATGAGAGAGAACATCGACTGGCCACCTTCTGCACGCCCTTCACTGGGGATCGGGCCCACAACCTGGGCATGTGCCCTGACCAGGAATTGAACCGGCGACCTCTTGGTGCATGGGTCGATGCTCAACCACTGAGCCACACCGGCTGGACCCACTCATGGTCTTTTTTTTTTTTAAATCCACACCGGAGGACATTTTTTTTTGTTGATATTTTGTTCGGATAGAGTGGGAGGGAGGGAGGGAGAGAGAGAGAAACATTGACGTAAAAGGGACACATCCAGTGGTTGCCACCCACATGACCCAACCAGGGCCGGGGACAAACTGCAACTGAGGTACATGCCCTTAGCGGGAACCGAACCCGGGTCTCTCTGGACCGCAGGCCGATGCTCTAAACGCTGAGCCAAACCGGCCAGGGTGCACTCATGGTCTTTTAAAAATCCAAGCTAATGGCCCTGGCCAGCTTGGCTCAGTGGTTAGAGCGTCGGTGCTCAGACCAAAGAGTCATTGGTTCGATTCCAGTCAAGGTCACGTATCTCAGTTGCAGTTCATCCCTGGCCCTGGTCTGGATCATGCAGGAGGCAACCAGTTAATGTCTCACATCGATGTTTCTCTCTGTCTCTCTCTTCCCTCCTCCCACTCAATTGAAGATAAATGGAAAAATATCCTCGGGTGAGGATTAAACATTTTTTTAAAAAATCAAGCTAAATGCTTTTGTTGAGGGGAAGAGGCTTCTTACCTATTTGATTCCTATCATCCCCCTGGGCCAGCAGCTAAACCCACATTTCTTTTCAGACATGCCTCCTTTTAGACAAAATGTAGGCAGAGAGAGCCTACAAACTCCTTTGGGAGAGTTAAACTCTTTTTTTTATTCTCACCCGAGGACATTTTTTTCCATTTTTTGTTCAGATAGAGTGAGAGGGAGAGAGAGGAAGAGAGAGAGAAACATCCATGTGAAAGGGACACATCGAGTGGCTGCCACCCACACAACCAACCAGGGCCGGGGACAAACTGCAACCGAGGTACGCGCCCTTAGCGGGAACCAAGCCCAGGTCTCTCTGCACCACAGGTGGATGCTCTAACCTCTGAGCCAATTGTAGCGGCACCTTACTTCTGGCTACTAGTTCTACTAGTAACAGTTACTGCTACTAGTAACAGTTGGTTTAGATTTGTTATGATGTGGTAACAACCACCCTCCAAGTATCAGTGGCTCAAAGCAAAAGAAGTTTATTTCTCATTTACATTATACATCATTTTACAGGTGGGCTACAGCTCATCTTAATTCTGGGTCGCAGGCTGAAGAAGTCTTCATCTGACAACGGCCAGGCTCATGGCAGAGGGAAAGAGAAGGGAAGCTGCCAGACTACTCATTGGTGCTTAAAGCTTCCATTTACATTGCTACTCACATTCCATTGACCAAATTATACAGCCAAGGCTGTTGCAAGGGCATGAATGCATAGTCCTCCTGTAGTGAGGGGCCCAGCAGGAATGACAGTATATATTTGGAACAATCCACCCTACCACAGGGCTGTACCAGAAATGTCAATCACTGAGCTCATCTACTCCTTCATATACACTCTGTTACAGCATTTTGTATCATATAACCTCATATATAACTTAGTCAAGGATAAAGTCTTGACTCAAGATAGACAAATTATAGGCAGGTCAGTGTAGCCTGACCTAGACCAATCAGGTTCCTTTGCTTAGGCGTTTGAACCATGAAACATTGAGTTACTGAGGCAGTAAGTAGAGAGAGGTGCAGCTGAAAGCTTGGGATGCTGGATGGATTCGGAGAAGCCACAACTAACCAACACCCTGATTTTTGAAAGTTGAGCTGACAGCAGCCAAGCCGGAATTTCAGTGCAAAACCTGCCCTTAGCTCCTCACTCAGGTCAGTTTCCCACAGGGAAGGAATACGCACAAGGGAGCCTATGAAATCTCCAGTGCATGTGTCTGCTTGTCTGCTAGTCTGCTCCAGACTTGCCACTCAACTGTTCAAAAACCCTCCATGGGCCCCCCAGCCCACAGAAAAAGTTCAAACTGCTGAGCCTGGCATCCAAGGCCTCAACTTGGCCATCTAGCCATGTCTTCTAGGAGGTTCTAGACAGTTTCCTGAGTGAAACAGGTAAGCAGCCTTTCCAGAGTGGCACTTTCCAGCATGGCCACGCAGAAGTCACATACCACACATGGCCACTGCTGCACAGATGTGGCACAGTCTCTGCATAGGTCTGGCAGTCTCTATTGGATCCCAGTAGGTGTCACAGGTGGTGCAGTTTTATTCTGAATGCAGAAAGGTGAGTAAGTCGAAGAAGGAGACCAATAGGACAGGACTCTACTAAAAATGCAGGCCGCAGGGGAAGAGATGGAGAATGAGGGGCACCCAGAGGCCCTGTGTCCAAATCAGTCTTCTACTGGGGCAGAATCTGGCGGCCCCGCAGTTTCTCCATCGGGTGAACATCAGATGGTTTGCACACTGTTGAGAATGAGCTCTTTCCTGTAGGTGTCTAGAATTTCATCTGTACACAGGGCACATGACCTCAAGCAAGACAAAGGCATCCTCCCAGACTTTCACAGGTCAAAGTTCTGTGGCTAGGGAGCAGAACCCAGCCATTCCTCAGCAAGGCCCTGAATCCCCAACCCTGCCAGTCTCTCACAAGCCCATTACCTTGCGCCTCTTTTGCAGGTTTGATCAGGCCGCTAGCTCTGTGAACCAATCACTTTGGGGCACGACTTCGGACTCGCTCTAAGGCCCCGCCCACATTAGTGTCCCACGTCTAAATGCTGTTTTATTTTATTGGGGGGGGGAGAGGGAGGAAGAGAGAGAGACAGAGAAACATTGATGTGAGAGAGACACATCAGATGGTTGCCACCCACACGACCCCAACCGGGGCCGGGGACAAACTGCAACTGAGGTACGAGCCCTTAGCGGGAACCGAACCGGGACTGGTCCGCTGTCCGTCGCCCTAACCACTGAGCCAAACCAGCCAGGGCACTAATGCTGTTTAATACTGGTGTGCTCAGTCCCTCAGGATACCCAACAGACCAATCCCAATGCTTTTCAGGAACAACTAGCCAGTCGCAGCCACCATCTCAACCATGGCCCATACACTCAGGGCCAAGTATACACACTAGCGGCTGGCACAGGCTTAAGGGCTGCCCCTGGGCCACCGCAAGCAAGGCGCCAGCCACATGGGATGCCCAGCCACGGGTGGAGCAGAGAATGCGGGAGTCGGGTATCTGGGGCCCAATACCACCCTCTGGCCCCTTCCCAGGCCCAGGTCTGGGAGCGGCCCGAGACCACACCAGGGACATCACATCCAGCCCTTCCACAACTCGTGTCACCGGCACCCACATGTGTGCCCCTCACTCAGTGGCCAAAGCAAGCAGTACTGCAGCCGGACAGGTTGGGCAGCCAGGAGCAGCAGCGGAGACAGCAGCGGCAGGGGCCTGTGGGATCAAAAGTGGGATGGGACAGGGTGACCACAACCCGCCCCTAAGACCTTGGACAAGGTTAGGCGCTAACCCCCACTCCAACCAGAAGCTGCCTTAGCCCTGAAACCGGGTGTTTGGACAGGCGCCACACCCGGCTCCAAAAACGAGGTGCCTGCACTGGAAAGTCTTAGAAATTTAGAGTTGGGGTCTGGAGCTCAAGTGCCTCATAGAAACCAGGTTCCTCTGCCTCCTCAGCCTTCTTCAGCCGTACAGTCCCTTAGGAACGGTGTGTGCTGATCCCTAGTGCTGGCTCTCGGCTGAAGTCAGGAAAAAGGCTAGGCCATGGCTCTTTCTGGGCACAGGGCCTATTGGGACACTGCCTGGCAACCTCTTCCATAACTGGCTCCTCATTTAACATTCCACTCAAATGTCACCCCTCTGAGACAGGCCCTTCCCTGTCCACTGTATCCAAAGTAATAGCCTCAGTTACTCACAATGCCTCTTCTTTTTGGCCTCAGGAATGCCCACTAATGCCCCGCTTCCCCGTGTCCTTGCTGGCCCAGCCTCACTGCTTCAGGGTTAGGTACCCAGTGGTCTTTCCCCAGGGACAGTACTGAGCCAGATGTGGGTGTTACCCCTCCCAGTCCCACCTGTTCCTGTGGGAGGCAGAAGGGCAGTGCCAGCTGTAGTCACAGTGCCTAGAACAGTCTGATTTAGGCCTGCCTAATCTGGGCCTGGCAGGATGGCCAGGAGGTGCGAAGGCTGGACACCTGGAGGCCCTGAGCCAGCCCTCAGGAACACACATGCACAGGGGAGTCTCCAACCTTTTTTCGTTTTTAATTTCTTACAAAACCATGTGTGCCATCCAAATAGGACACTGCAGGCGGAAGCCAGGCACTGTGGCCCAAGGGCAGAGGCCCCCATGATCGAGTGGCTATCAACCCCAGAAGAACTGTCTTCCCTTCTGCACAGGGCCAGTATGAGAAGGGGGTCCAGCTGGAGGTTCTGTGCTGCCCCTGGCTCAGCTGCTGGCAGAGAAGGCAGACCCTGGGTCCCTGATGCTCTTAGTGCCTGCAAGGGAAGGAGAGAGAAGAGGGTCTGAGGGGAGGAGAGGCTGGGACCAGGGATGGGGCAAGCCAGGGGGCAGGCCCACAATATCTCACCGAAAATGCACGATGCTATCAAGTCCATATGGAGACGCAAATGATGACTGCCAGAATGAGGACAACGATGGACACACAGATGGCAATCAACACTTTCTTCTGCGGAAGAGGAGGGGGTCAGGGAAACTCACAGGAGAGGAGGGAGAGCCACCCAGGGGAGGGGAGCGAGGTGAGGCTCACCTTCCGAGCCTTCTTCTGGTTCTCTAGGGCAATCTTGATCTGTTCCTGCCCACGTTCCACGTAGTCTGCTGAGCTCAGGATGTTCTTCTCAATCCGGTTGATCATCTCCCCCTGTTCGAAGGAGGTGGCAGTTTAGGCAGGTAAGGATGAGTTGGGGAGGAAGACCCAGTAGTCCACTCTGCCCACCATACCCCTGCCCCAAATGACTAAAGGACACTCCTGGCAGAAAACACGGCACTAACAAGGACGTGGAGGCAGGACCACATCTAACGCAGTTCACACTCCTGAGGGTGGCCTCCAGGCCCCCTTGTATCGTGTGGTGCCTTCTGCCCTGCTCCTTTGATCCATGCAACCTTTACTGGCACTGGTGTCTTGGAGCCAAGTGCTTAAATAGCTCAGCTTTTCACAGAGCATGAACTTTGTCCCCTCACAACACTGACTGAATTTGCCCATTCTTCTGGATCTGTCTCCCAGCAGCTGAGAAGCGCTTCCTGTCCCTGCCCCTCGTGGCATCCCCAGCCTCCGGGTTCTGGTGCTCCTCAGTGAAATCCCTTCCCCACCACTCCCAGCTGTGAAAGGGTGCTGGCCGCGGCGCCAGTGGCTCAGCTCCTCCAGGACAGGGCTGGAGGCTCACTTCACCCCGCAACCAGGGCCATGGCAAGAATAACACTTCCCACCCCAACCTTGTACAGATTTTAGGGGGCAACTCTGACTAGAGCTCTTAGAGGTATACGGGTATATTCCATTGGTGGAGGAGAAGTCAGGGATGGGGCCATACCTGGGGCGGGGTCAAGTGTGTGGGGGGAATACTATGTATAGAAGAGTGGCCATCTGGGTAGCTGCAGAGGTGTATTCTGGGGCACAGCTAAGGAGGGAAGTAAGGGCCAGCCTGGAGGGCATGGCCCAGAGGGAGGGGAACAAAAGCCTGGGGGAGAGAGGCTAAGAGTAGAGGTGAGCTGACAGTGTGGCTGCAGTTCTGACTGAACATGATCTCACACCCGGGGTCAGGGTCAAGCTCAGCTGGCTCCCTGGGGTGCCCACCTGCATCTCCACCTCAGTAGCTAGAAAAGTGAAGATCTCATGAAGTTCACGAATACTGCGTTCAAGCTGCTGGATCTCACTGTGCCGGGCCGAGATCTCATTTAGGGCCTGTCGAGTCACCTGTGTGTCCTTCAATATCTGGAGAGTGGACAGGAGTGGAGGGACAGGTAATAGGGAAACCAGCAGCAGGTCAGAAGTTCCTGTAGATCTTTGTGGCAGCCCTTGCGCTAGAACTGGGCCAGGGCCCTGCTGAGTGACTCCAGGCATGCAAATTCATTCCCTTCTGGGCCTCAGTATCCCCTCAATCAATAAGGGCCAGAGCTTGGAGAGGATGGGGACCCAGCAGAGGGAGGCTGGCTGTGGCCACTCACATTGGACACAAACACCTCGCTCTGCCCGCTGTCCAGCATCTGTTCTAGCTCCTCATCAGACACCATTCCAGCATTTGCTGTGAAGGGAAAGGCCAGGCTTAGAGCTCGGTAGGGTTGGCCCACCCTGTGGACCAGGCACCACAACTCACTGATCTTCAGCTGCCTCCGAATCCGCTCCACATTCTTCTCCCGGTATTCAGACTGCATCGAGTTGCACTTGTTGATGAGCTCCACAAATTGCTGGGACAGGACCCCGTGCTACAGATGGAGAATATAGGCTGGTCAACCCTGAGACAATCTTTGCCCCGTCTGGGCCTCAGCATCCCCACTGGTACAGTGAGCAGACAGCACGAGCTGTTATGTGTGCCTGCTGCTTTGCCCGCTTGAAAGATTCCCCCATTCTCTCCAAGTAAAAGCCAAAGCCCTTACCAGGGCCTACAAGGCCCTACATGACCTGCCCCTCCCCAGTTTCCCCTCTGACCTTACCTCCACCCACTGTCCCTCCCTTATTTCCTCCAACCACAGTGGACTCTTTCCTTCTTCCTGAACAAAGGACACCCCCTACCTCAGGCCTTTGCACTCACTGCTCCTTCCACCTAGAATGCTTATGCCCCACAAAGGCCTTCAAGTCTTTGTTCCACTGTTACCTTCTGAATGCAGTGTTCGCCGCTTTATTGAAATTGCAACCTGTCTTCTCTCAACACTCTCTCTCTCTCTCTCTTTTTTTTTATCCTCACCCGAGGACATTTTTCCATTTTTTATTCAGATAGAGCGGGAGGGAGAGAGAGGAAGAGAGAGAGAGAAACATCGACGTGAAAGAGACACATCGAGTGGCCGCCACCCGCACGACCCAACCAGGGCCGGGGACAAACTGCAACTGAGGTACGTGCCCTGAGTGGGAACCGAACCCGGGTCTCTGTGGACTGCAGGTTGACGCTCTAACCGCTGGGCCAAACTGGCCAGGGCCCCCCAGCACTCTCAATCCCTCTTCTCTTGCACCTTTTTCCTTAATACCTAATGATGTTCTAAAATAATTGATTTATTTATTATGGTGACAGTCTCTCCCCACCAGAATGTAAGCTCCATGAGGATAGGGATCTTTGGTTCTGCTGTAGCCCAAACAGCTAGCACTCAATACATACTTGTTGAATGCTTGCTGAACACCAGCCTCATTGCTTAGACTAGGGTTGGACTAGTATGCCTGGAGTTCAGCCTGTTGCTGATTTCACAGGTCCAGCTGGGCCCTCAGCCTCTTACACTGATGACCACCACAGGCTCCCCCTTTTAAAAAAAATAATTTTTTTTTCCTTTATTGACTTTCAGAGAGAGAGAAGGAGAGATAGAAACATTGATGAGAGAGAACACTGGCTGGCCACCTCCTGAATGACCCCCACTGGGAATCAGGCCCACAACCTGGGGATGTGCCCGGACTGAGAATTGAACTGGTGACCTCTTGGTGCAGGGGTCAACACTCCACCACACCGGCCAAACTCTCGTGAAATGCCCTCTCACCTTGTCCATTTCCCTGATGTCTTATTCCTTGGAGTTCCTTCCTCAGAGACATCACTGCTCTCCTGGCTTCAGTGAACCCTTTCAAGATGCCCAGACTGCTCCGCCTTCAATCTGGGCTCTTTCTTGAGCTCTTGGCTCACCCACTCCAACTCTGACCTCTAAGAACTCTAAACTGGGAACCCAGAAGGGGCCAATCAGATCACCTTAACTCTCTTTTCTAAGATGTTGATTCAGTGACTTTCCCCGCAGGGAAGTTCCACTTTCAGACTTCTTGAATTCTGCCCATGGGGCGGAGTCTGTCCCTGTCATCTGGGCAGGAAACCTGCCAGGCATTTATGACTGCTCCCTCTTCTTCCTTGGGCAGAGTTGTTAGCTAACAAGTCCTACATCAGTAAAGTCTTTGTCACCTATTCAAGCTCAACTTCCCATCTTGGCTTCTAGAAAGCATGTCTCCCACAGCTGAGCCCAGGTCATATCTGGGGACTCATTCGATGACTTCTCATTGAATGGAGAAAAAGGCAGGGTGCTATAATGGATTGGGAATGCTCTCTCTGAGCCTCAGTTTCCCCATTTGGAAAATCATTAGATTGTACTTGATGATCTCCAAGTCCCTTCCTTCTATAAAACAGGTGCTGAAATGTCCTGGTTCTGCGAATAACAAACCCACCTGGGTTTTTCTCATTCTCGTGTTGACCGAATTATAATTCTCATCAGCTTCCTCCTTCTGGGGCTCTATAGCTGTGGGAAGACACAAGGGTATTATGAGAGAGAGGGGTTGACCTGTAGCTTCTGAAAACAGAGGAGCTTATCTCCATACAATTTTTTCAGGAAATGCAGTTTATCATTTCCTGACTAATTCTAAACCTCTGACAAGGGTAAATATATTTTTCTTTGCAATACATCAGAAAATTCCCAGAAGTATGCAGAGGCCTCCTAACAAAACCTCCAAATACCTGCACAAAGAATGCACACTGGGCAGCAAGAATTTTAGGAGTAAATGGTTTTGTAAATAAAGGAACCTGAGAGGCAGGCATGTGCTGTGGAAATTGCTGTGGGCTGGAAGCCCAGAGAGGGAGATTCTAGACTGCTGTAAAACCTGGATATTCACTGGTCTCTCTGGGCCACATACTCCCCAGATAGATCAGGAGCTGGGCAGGACCACAGGGAAGGATCTGTCTCAGGTCCTCGGAGCTCACCCTTTAGCTGCCCGCGGATCTCTCTCCCCAGCTGTTTGATCTCGTCCCGCAAGTTCTGCAGGTCCTGCTTCATGCCTGATCAAAAGAATGCAGTATCATCAACAAATCTCCCTTGCCACCACCTGCGTGGAACTACAATACCCAAAATCCCTCCGGTTGAGCATGCGTTCTGCACCCAGGTTTTCACTCACTCTCCTCGGGAAGGGGCGTGGCCAGGATGGTAACCTGCTGTTTCTCCAACTCTCGGACTTTATTCTCCAGCTTGACAATAGTCTGCCGAATCGTCCGGACCTGGGGAGGGTAACCGAGAGGGCCGAAGGAGATATATAGGTACTCCAGACCGCGTTGCTCCTCAGGTCCTCCAGACCTCTCGTGATCCAGGCAGGGACCCCAGCCCCATACCTTCTGGAAGAACTCCTCGTCCGGGCTCCCCAGCCGTGCCGTGCCCGGGTGTACCACCAGCGCGACCCGCTCCTTGTCCTCATCGTCCGAGCTGTCATCCCCCTGCCAGGGCCGGGGTCATTGGCATCATTTCCTTGCTGTCGTTCTTTCCCCGCAGGACTCACGGGCTTCCGGGTCTTTCCTTCCTAGCCCTCAGCCACCCCTCCCTGCCCCGAAGCCCAGGAATCCTGCCTTCCAGTCAGACCCACCCCGTCCTCCCGCCCCAACCCTACTTCCCCGACTTCTCACCTGCCTCAGCTCTTGGGTCCTGTCCCGCATGGCGACTCGAGCTCCCTCTCCCCGGCCCCTGAGCCCCGAGGGCCTCAAGATTCTAAGTTTGGAACTCCCGTCCCCTCCTCACACCCTGGCTCTCCCCTCCGCCTTCACCCTGCGGACCCCCCCCCCCCCCCACGGGCCGCCAGCAGTGTCTGTCCCTGACACAATCCGCAGTCAATGGGAAGGAGCTAACCACCGGGACCCCAGGGTTCCACAGGTTGGAATTCCCTTTTCTTCCCCTCCTCCAGTTCCCGCAGCCTAGGCCCCACCCCCTTTTGGATGAGCGGGGCATGCGCACGGGGTGGCATCTCTTCCCTGCTGGAGGAAAAGGCGGAGGTCGGAAGCTGCAGCGCCCCGACCGGAAGCAAAATTGCCTGGATGTGAGAGCCCACCTCCTTTACCGGAACTGTCGCATCTTCTAACGGCAATCTTGTTGCCAAAAGGGGTGAGAATGCATCATTTGTACGTAATCTGAGAGGCCCTGCATCTCACATCACCCCACGGTGCACCCCCGCGTCATGTGACTGGCCGGGTCCCAGCCTCCCGAACCATAGAACAAGACACTTTGACTGTCACGTGTCCTGGCTTCTGTCAGTTCCATCTCTGGAACACCCATATCCCCACCACTTCCCGGGGCGCCCGACCTGCCCCCCTCCAGCTCCCACGAGGTGGGGAGGGGCTGACTAAACCCGAGACCTTATGAGGCAGTGGGTAGTAGGACCCTTGATGAACCGGCTCTATTTCTTTTGGGTCCTGAGGGGTGGACAGACTGAAGACTTCGAATTTGGGGCTATCAGCATCATGGGACTTTGAGATTCAGAAAATAAGATTCAGCGTCAGAACTGCAGGGTTTTGAAGACAGAGAATCTGCGGGTGGGAAGTGACCTCACCCAAGGCAGAAATCTCTCCTGCATACTCCTGTCGCAGCCTTTGACGACAAGGGGGCGGCTGGCGCCCTGCTTGAACACTGCAGTCCCTCTGCACTCACCACCTGTGAGCAGTGAGACTATTTAAGGGCAGCTCAGGCTGAGAAAAGTGTCTGTATTATATCGAGCAGTTTGCCTTGCAGTTAGGTCTTCCCTCCCGAGCCCACCAAAAAAAAATCTGGGCACTTTCCACATTATAGTGGACTGTGAGCTTTTGAAGTCAGGGCATGATTGTCTTGTTCTTACCTGAGTCCCCAGCACCTCGTTTCGTACTTAATGGGCCCTCAATAAATATTTGTGGACAGGATTTTAGCCTTTCATGTGTCTGAACATAAAGGTCATGGTTCCTTGGTTTTCTCTTTTAGGCTTCAGTCTCTCCTAGTGACACTTCTCTAACCCTGGCCCTCTAGGCGTTCATTCATTCAATATATATTTATTGGTCATTTACAATTGGCCAGACACTGTTCTAGGGGCAGGAGATACATCAGGGCCTAACAGATAAAAATACCTTGCACTTGTGTAACTTACATTCAACAGGAGTCCCAAAGACACTGAGTCTCAGCAAACCTGGAATGAATATTGAGTCTCGTGGATCCCACAGTTTTTTGCAGGGAACTTATATGAGGTTTCAAGCAGGAGAAGGAATGGCCCCTCTCTAGTATGCCCTGGTAAGAAAACCTAGATTCCTATGACTGAGTTGCTGTGGCCTTTTGGGAAGTCACTAGTTGTCTCTGGACCTTGATCTCCCATCTATACAGTAGGTGGCAGTAGGGGGATGGGGAGATCATCTTTATGGGTATTCCCTGCTTTACAGTTCAATGATTATGAGTTTGGAAACTGTCAAATGCTATCTTATCCTGTATGAGGGGCTTTGATCCTTCTCCTCTTCCCTTTAAAACCCAACTCACTGTGGGGGTCAGGAATGAAGATGCTGCCATTCTGATCAACCCACAGGGGAAATGAAAGGTTGGATGGGTTTCAGGAGGCCAAGCCCTGTTCCACGGCATCCTTTGGAGATCATGGGAAAGGATTTCTCTGCTCTTGGGTCTTCCATATTAACCTCTACCTCCCTGTCCCCCTCCCCTTCTCTCTCTGTCTCTGTCTATCTCTCTGTCTCTCTCACACTCTGTGTGGTACAGTGGAAGAAATTTTGGATATCTGACTCCTGGTCCAGGGTATGATCTTGAATAATTAGTTATTCCTCTCTGGGAGTCAATTTTTTCATTGGACAACTTGGTCGGGTATTTCTGCCTTGCCTAAGGTAAAAATTGAATAACATCAAGTGAAGTTAGGAAGTATTCGGAAGAGTCTTGGGACGGGTTGAGTGTTCCCCATCTGCAGGCTTTTGCTGCTGTGAGTTCAGCACTCTCTGGGCCAGCAGTCCCACCTGCCTCTCTGCTTCTCAGCCTTTCAATGACTTGCTTTCTTGGTCCCCAGCTGTGATTTGGAGTTGTGGCTGCCTTTGTTATATTGCCCAGAATTATGACATTCACCATTTTATTTGTGGTCTCTGAGTAGGAGGGCGGAGCTTTGGGATGGTCCCAAGAGGCTGACTCAAAGGCTTGTGAAGTCCTGTGCGGAGGGGATGGAGAGCAAGGGCCATTAGGGAGAATGGCTCTGGGCATGGGGCTTTCCAGAGTTGAACCCTGGTCTTTGTTTCATGGTCCTTTGTTACTCAGGCCCTTTGAGCAACCTTGATGTATGTATTAAGTATGTTGGGTCTTGGATGTGTGGGTATTGATGATGTGTGTGTTTTTCTTTCAGTCTGTATAAAGGTCAGGCCCTACCTGATCCTGAGGCTTGGCAGCCTGCCCTGTCCCTTCCACGTGTAGGTCCATCCTACCAACACTGGAGCTAGATGACCTGGCTTAGAATCCAAGCTCGTGCCCTGGCCAGTTTGACTCAGCAGTTGAGCATTGGCCTGTGGACCAGAGAGTCCCGGGTTCAGTTCCTGCTATGGGCATGTACCGCAAAAAAAAAAAAAAAAAAAAAATCCAAGCTCGTTCATCTACTGTATAACTCTAAAAGGCAAGTTACTTAACCTCGCTGTGCCTCAGTTTACTCATTTGAAAAATGGGAACAATAACAGTACCAACCTCATAGGGTTGCTGTAAGGATTAAATAAGGCAATATAAGTAAAGTGAATAAAACAGTACCTGGTACAGAATAAGTGCGGTGTAAGTGTTTGCTGCTATTATATGACAGTGTGATGATGGTTGTTACTCTGAGGGTATCAGCAGCCCGAGTCTCTGCCAGGGGTCCCGCTCTGCTGCTTGTCCAGGGTTTCCTCCCCTTTCCATCTCCTGAGCCCCACTGTGCCCAGGGTCCTAGGCTAGTGGCCTTGCTAACTCCTACAAATCTCCCATGCCTCCACTTGGATCTGACACACCATATATGTAGCTTATTTATTTACATATTGTTTCCCTGCGCCTCTCCTCTCCACCCTACTAGAATCTAAGCTCCACGAGGACAGGGATTTTCACCTGCGTATTCATGCTATGTCCCCAGCACCTACAACCGTGCCTGGCACATAGATGCTGGTCAGTAAATATTCATAAATGAATAAAAATTTTGTTTGCATTTTTATTTATTGATTTGAGAGAGAGAGAGAGAGAGAGAGAGAAACATCAATTTGTTGTTTCGCTTATTTATGTATTCATTGGTTGATTTCTTGTATGTGCCCTGACCGGGGATCAAACCCACAACCTTGACATACCAGGATGATACTCTAACCAACTTAGCTACTCAGCCAGGGCCAAATTACTTCTTTTCTTTTTTTTCTTTTTCTTTTTGGTATGTGCCCTTAGCAGGAACCAAACCCGGGACTCTCTGGTTTGCAGGCCGACACTCCAATCGCTGAGCCAAACCGGCCAGGGCCAAATTATTTCTTTTTAATATAAATATTTTTTATTTTTTTATCCTCACCCGAGGACATTTTTTCATTTTTTGTTCAGATAGAGTGGGGGAGAGAGAGAGAGAGAAACATCAATGTGAAAGGGACACATCGAGTGGTTGCCTACTCGCACAACCCAACCAGGGACAAACTGCAACCGAGGTACGTGCCCTCAGTGGGAACCGAACCCAGGTCTCTCTGGGCTGCAGGCTGATGTTTTAACCACTGAGCAAAACCGGCCAGGGCTTTAATATAAATCTTATATAGCATTTACTATGTGCCAGGCACCAATATAAGCACTTCATAAATATTTACTTACTTAATCTTTGTATCAGTTCTGTGAGAGAGATAGAAACTGATGCACAGAGATATTAACTTGCCCAAAGTTACACACTAGTAAATGAGAGACAGGATTTAAACCCGGAGAGTGAGCTCCAGAGTCTGTGCTCTTAACCACCACACTACGACCCAAGGAAAACTGATCCGAGGTGGCTCCCAGTATTCCATTCACCTTTGGGGACTTGCTGCCACCTATTGATGCCCTGCTTTCGACCATCTGGAGAAGAAGGGTGCAGACTGCCTGTAAGACTGAGACTTCTCCCCTCTCCGGTCATAGGGTCTCTCTTCCACACCTTCTGAGCTGGGGCTGACAGCCGGGGAAGTTGTTAGTCCTCTTCTCTCTCATAGTTAGCTGTGTCCCCAGGAGGCAAAGATATTCATGCATATCTCAAGTGAAGGGCCTCTGTTGACCCCACAAATGTCTGTGAGGCTGTTTCTGTGCCAAACTTCAAGGACCACAGAGATGAAGCTCCCACAACTCTTTCCTCACGATGTGCTTTGGCCTCACCTTGGTCATTTCCTAGACTTCCATCTGAGAACCGCTCTTCACACTCTACATATGTTCATCCGGCTTTAATTGACATCCACATGCTAGCTCCCAAATCCATATCTCCAACTCAGAATTCTCTCTTGAGTTCCAGACCATGGAATCTACGTGCCTCCTAGACAGTGTGGGGGTCCCACAAGCATCTCAAATTCAGTGTGTCCCAAACAGGATGCATCATCCCCACCACCACCAGGATTTCCTAAACCAGCTTCTGCTTTTCCTGTTTCCTCTCTACATGGGTGACACAGGTCACCCATGCCATAACCTTTGCCTTAAACTTCATTCTAAAGGTGATGGATCACACAATTGTCAAGATAAACTCTAAGAAATGCTAGAAGAAAAATGAGCAAAATCCTTTATAACTCTTGGAATGAGAAAGACTTTACCAACTGCAACTCAAAATTCAGAAGCTATAAATAAAAGATTAATACATTTGTGTACATGAAAAAATTCTGCATGGCAAAAATATCAAAGCAAGATCGAAAGACAAACAAACTGGAAAAAATATTTGCAATTCTTATCATATACAAAGTGCTAATATCCGTACTAGTTAAAGAGCTCCCACATATTGATAAGAAAGACCAATTGTTCAATTAAAAAATGTGAAAAACATAACAGATCACAAAAAAAAGAAAGTCAAAAGGATTTAAACACATGCAGATGTTCAAGTTCACATATAAGAGAAATGAAAATTAAGGCAATACTGAAATAATATTTTTTATTGCATTAGCAAAAATCCATATGTTTGATAAAACATTCTTTTGGTGACTGTGTTGTAAACAGGGACTTTCACCCACTGTTGGTAGGAATGCAGAGTGATATGACCCAGATAATAGTCATTAAAATTATAAATGCATATGTATTTTGAATCAGCAGTCCCATTTCTCAATCTATCTGAAAGGTATTTCTTCAGTTAGCTACTGCTTCATAAGAAACCACCTCAATACTCACTGGCATAAAATACTTATTTATTATTTCTCCAGATTCTAGGGATGGCTAGGTGGTTTTTCTGCTGGTCTCAACTTAGATTACTCAAGTAGTGACAGTCAGCTGGCACCTCTGCTAGAGCAGGATGGCCCATGACGGTCTCACACGCCCATGTGTGGGACCTTAGCTCTGATGGCTAGGTGGGAAGGAATGGCTGATCCATGCTGTGTGGTGTTCCATTCTGGGTTTGTTCATAGCACAGTGGCCTCAGGATTCCAAGACGGTGAGAGCAGAAGCTGCAAGGTCTCTTGAGGCACTGCTCAGAAGTTACACAGCATTACTTCTGCTAACTTTTTTATCCATTGATTTGAGAGAGGGGAGGGAGAGAGAGAGAAATATCGATTTTTTGTTCAACCCAACCATACATTCATTGGTTGATTCTTTTTTTTTTAACCCTCACCTGAGGATTTTTTTTTCTATTTATCTTCAGATAGAGTGGGAAGGAGGGAGAGAGAGAGAAACATCAACTAGAGAGGGACACATTGACTGGCTGACCAGGGCCGGGGACAAACCGCAACCGAGGTACATGCCCTTGACCAGAATCGAACCTGCAACAATTTTGGTCCGCAGGCTGATGCTCTAACCGCTGAGCCAAAACGGTCAGGGCTCATTGGTTGATTCATTTTTTTTTTATCCTCACCTGAGGACATTTTTGCATTTATCTTCAATAGAGCAGGAGGGAGAGAAGGAGGAAGAGAGAGAGAGAAACATCGATGTGAGAGAGATACATCGGGTGGTTGCCACCCACACGACCCCAGCCGACCTCAACCAGGGCCGGGGACAAATTGAAACCGAGGTACGTGCTCTTAGCAGGAACACAACCTGGGCCTCTCTGGTCAATGGGCTGACACTCTAAGTGCTGAGCCAAACCAGCCAGGGCTCATTGGTTGATTCTTATTTGTGCCCTGACTAGGGATCAAACCTGCAACCTTGGTGTATTAGGAAGATGCTCTAATGAACTGAGCTAACCAGCCAGGGTGCTTCTGCCATATTCTATTACTCAAAGCAAGTCACAAGTCCACACCAGTTGCAAAGGGTGGAGAAATAAAATTTTTATTCACATCATGAAATAACAGATATATCGATGTTCTTTATTGAATATTATCTGCAATAGGTCAGAAAGTTGTCCATGAGCAGGTATGCAGCTGTCAAAAAGAATGAGGATGCTCATTATGTATAAATATGAAAGCTTCAAAATATATTGTTAGTTAAATATCAAGGTGTAGAATGAGTGCTACTGTTATATAATAAAAAAAAGTCGCCCTGGCCGGTTTGGCTCAGCGGTTAGAGCGTCGGCCTGCGGTCCTGAGAGACCCGGGTTCGGTTCCCGCTAAGGGCACGTACCTCGGTTGCAGTTTGTCCCCGGCCCTGGTCGGTTGTGCGGGTGGCAGCCACTCGATGTGTTCCTTTCACATTGATGTTTCTCTCTCTCTCTCTGTTCCTCTCTCTCCCTCCCACTCTACCTGAACAAAAAATAGAAAAATGTCCTCGGATAAAATAAATAAATAAAATAAAATAAAAGTCGCGTGTGTGTTTGCTTGTATTGTCATAAAGAAATAAAGGAACCCTGGAAAGTGCATAAGAAACTAATAAAAGTGTTTCCCTACGAGTGGTTTGTGAGAACAAAGTGGTGCATATAGTTGTGAGAGTAAAAATTTTTACTGTATGTTATTTAGATTTTTGAACCACGTTAAAGTATTGCCTATTTTGCCCTGGCTGGTTTGGCTCAGCAGTTAGAGTGTCGGCCCACGGACCAGAGAGACCCGGGTTTGGTTCCTGCTAAGGGTATGTACCTCGGTTGCAGTTTGTCCCTGGCCCTAGTTGGGGTCATGTGGGTGGCAACCAGTCGATCAATGTTTCTCTCTCTTTCTTCCTCTCTCTCTCCATCCCACTCTATCTGAAGATAAATGCAAAACGTCCTCGGGTGAGGATAAAAATATAAAAATAAAGAATTGCTTATTTTAAGTAATTATATTAAAGAAAGAATGCTAGAGAGGTACCTTTGAATAATGTTAAGCAAAGGAGTATGTTTAATCAGTTCAGGCTGCAATAACAAAATACCATAGTCTGGGAGACTTAAACAACAAACATTTATTTCTCATAGTTCTGGAAGCTGAGAAGTCCAAGATCAAGGTGCCTGAAGATTCAGTTCTTTTTTTAAAAAAATGTGTTTTTATTGATTTTTAGAGAGAGAGAGGAAGGGAGAGGGAGAGAGACATCGATGTGAGAGAGACATAACAACCAGCTGCCCCCTACATGTCTCCTACTGGGGATCAAGCCTGCAACCTGGGCCCCAACCTGGAATTGAGCTGATGACCTCCAGTGCATGGGACCACGCTCAATCCACGGAGACACATCGGCTGGGCCAGATTCAGTTATTAATAAGGGCTTTCTTCTTGGTTTGAAAATGGCCATCTTCTTGCTGTCTCTTCACATGGCAGAAATAAAGGTTTTGTGTCTCTTCCTTTTTCTTTTTTAAAATATATTTTTATTGATTTTTAGAGAGAGAGAGGGGGGAAGGAAGAAGGAGAAAGAGAAACATCGATGTGAGAGAACATGGACTGGCCACCTCCTGCATGCCCCCCACTGGGGATCAAGCCTGCAACCCGGGCATGTGCCCTGCCTGGGAATCGAACCAGCGACCACTCAGTGCATGGGTCAATGTTCAACTACTGAGCCACACAGGCTGGGCTCTTCCTTTTCTTATAAGGCACTAATCCAATCAGGGGTTCCACCCTAGTGTCCTCATCTAAACTTAATTACCTTCCAAAAGGCCCATCTCTCTCTCTCTCTCTCTCTCTCTCTCTCTCTTTTGTCTTTATTGATTTTAGAGAGAGGAAGGAAGAGGGAGAGAGAGATAGAAACATTGATGAGAGAGAATATCAACTGGCTGCCTCCTGCATGTCCCTCACTGGGGATTTGGCCCACAACCTGGTCATATGCCCTGACTGGGAATCGAACCGGCGACCTCTTGGTGCATGGGTTGACGCTCAACCACTGAGCCACACCAGCCAGGCAAAAGCCCCAACTCTTGAAACTATTACTTTGGGGTTTAGGGCTTCGATATATGAATTGGGGGTGGGGGGATGGACATTCAGCCCATAATAGAATGCTATGATCAAATTTCATTTTATAAAATCCCTCTGGTGGCCATGTACAAGGCCACCACAGATGGCTGCGCCTATGTGCACTACGCAAGACATGGCACAAGAGGGGTACCAAATTACATTGTAGACTTCATATATTTGAATATTTATTACAACAATGATCTGACAGAGGGAGGTAGAGTGTCATGAGGAAGGGACACCCTTTTCTGTTGTACAAGGACATACAGTAAGGGTTGGCAATAGCCCTGGCCATGTGAAGGCTGATTGGCAGATCAGTTAGAAATCACCCCAGGCCAAAAATAATGAGGCCTACACTGAGCCTGGAGGTAGGATGGAATATCCACTGAAGAGACAGTCTGTCAGACACAGTTGCAGATTGAAAGTAGTAGTGAAGGAGTGGGGGTCCTAGATCACTCCCGGGTCCCTAGCTCTGGCTGTATGTGGAGGCAAGTTTGCTGGAATAAAAGAAATATCTTAAATTGCCTCTATCAATCACAGCAACAGACTTTTAGAAAATGCAAAAATAATAATATTATTATTATCCTCACCTGAGGATATTTTTGCATTTATCTTCAGATAGAACCGGAGGGAGAGAGGGAGGAAGAGAGAGAGAGAAACATTGATGTGAGAAAGACACATCGAGTAGCTGCCACCCACATGACCCCAACTGGGGCCGGGGACAAACTGCAACAGAAGTACGTGCCCTTAGTGGGAATTGAACCCAGTACTCTCTGGTCCACGGGCCGACGCTCTAACTGCTGAGCCAAACTGGCGAGGGTTGTAAAAATACTATTTACAATATATAGTACCTAATTAAATCTTTAAAAATATGTTAATATCCTTTATGAGAGAAAATTTTAAATTTTTATTGAAAGTTTTTAAAGAGGTCCTTAACTAATGGATAGATATACCATGTAAATGGATAGGAGACACAATATTGTAATGACTTAGTTCTCCCAAAGTGTATCTGCAAAGTCAGCACCGTGATCCAGTCTCTCTTGCCTGATGTTGACTCTGTTTTTGGTGGAGAGAGGACTGGAACAAGCCTCCTGGGAGGCAGATAACCAGTTGACCAGGAGAATGTTTAAATAGCCCAGGATTCTGCCTGGGTTGGATCCCAGCTCCTGCCTTGAGTAAGCTACTTAAACTCTTTGTACTTAAGGTTCCTTATTTGTAAACAGAGATAATAGCAGTAACCTCAGGTGATTGTTGTAAAGATTATATGAATTAATAGATTTAAAACAGCCTTGGCCAGTTTGGCTCAGCGGTTAGAGCGTCGGCCTGCGGTCCGGAGAGACCCGGGTTCGGTTCCCGCTAAGGGCACGTACTTCGGTTGCAGTTTGTCCCCGGCCCTGGTTGGTCGTGCGGGTGGTAGCCACTCGATGTGTCCCTTCATGTCGATGTTTCTCTCTCTCCCTTCCTCTCTCTCCCTCCCACTCTATCTGTACAAAAAATGGAAAAATATCCTCGGGTGAGGATAAAAAAAAAAAAAAAAAAAGATTTAAAACAGAGCTTGGCACACAATAGATACTATAAAGAATTAGCCATTGTCCTGGCTGGGCAGCTCAATTGGTTAGAGCATCATGGTCCCAATATACCAAGGTTGTGGGTTCGATCCCCAGTCAGGGCACACACAGGAATCAACCAATGAATGCATAAATAAGTGGAACAACAAATTACTGTTTCTCTCTCTCTCTCAAAAATAAAAAAGAATGAGCTATTATTATTAATATTATATTCACACTACAGGTTTCTGATTATTTGAAGGAGAATTGGAAATAGTGAGCAAAGGGTTATGCTACCAAATTCCAGGGGCCTAAGGAATGACCTGAAAATGAGATGTGAGGGGTGGAAGAGCCGCGAGGGGCACCCGCCACACCCCACAATAGCAGTGCTCATTCTCGTCTGCTGGGATTGGGATTTTCAATTTACAAATGGCCTCCATGCTCGTTTTCTCAGTAAATCCTTTCACATTTTGCCTGACGGATGAGTAATATCACCCATTTTACAGATTTGGAAATTAGGGCTTAGAAAAATTAGGTAACTGGCCCCATGGGCCAGGCTGATGTTTGTTTTGCTCACCACTGTATCTTCAGCACCAGAGCATAATCCTGGTACAAAGAGTAGAGTCTCAATAAAAACTGGCTAGTGGGGGAATAGGTAAAATGGGTATTCATTCTTTTGTTCCTGAACACAGAAGGTGTGATAGATCCTATGCCAGGTGCCGACCATGGGGAGGCAGAGATTAATGAGATGGAATCCTTGTATAAGAGGCACTCAGAGTCCAGCATATTGATAAGCTGTGTATAGATTTCTCTACCTGAAGCACTGAGTCTTCTCTGAAGGACTGATGCTCTGGAAAGTAACCCAAAACTACTGCAAAAATAGAGCTTTGTTGTATTGAGTACTGAGATTTGGGGGATGTTTCTTTTGTGTGTGTGTGTGTGTGTGTGTGTGTGTGTGTGTGTGTGTGTGTGTTTGTTTTATCCTCACCAGAGGACATTTTTCCATTTTTTGTTCAGGTAGAGTGGGAGGGAGAGAGAGGAACAGAGAGAGAGAGAGAAACATCGATGTGAAAGGAACACATCGAGTGGCTGCCACCCGCAAAACCGACCAGGGCCGGGGACAAACTGCAACCGAGGTACGTGCCCTTAGCGGGAACCAAACCCGGGTCTCTCAGGACCGCAGGCCGACGCTCTAACCGCTGAGCCAAACCGGCCAGGGCTGGGGGATGTTTCTTACACAGCATAACCTAGCCTTAGCCTTGCCTACCTGATAAACTGTGGTTCCCAGACTTGACTGAAAATAAGAATTGCCAGAGGTGATTGTTAAAAACAAGATTTCTGGGCTCCAGCCCAGATTCCTGAATCAAAATTTCCAGGGTAGAGACCTGATAATCTGTATATTTAACAAGCTTTCCCTCCAGCTTCAGGAGGCTCAAGAAAGATTCCAACAGCTAAATCCTGAAAGAAGAGTAGGAGTTGGAATTGAGGATATAGAGGATAGGTGTCCCAGGGTCGGGAACAACACAAGGCAGCAAGTGGAGGTAGGAAAATGCAGGGAATGTGAGGAATGGTGGTGTGTGTGAAAGTGGGGAGTCAAGTTAGGAAATCTGAGCCTCGGGGAACTGGGAGTTTCTGAGCAGAGGCCGGCTTGGTTATACCGATGCTTTTAAAAGGCCACTCAGGCCCGGCCAGTGTGGCTCAGTGGTTGAGCATCGACTCATGCACCAAGAGGTCGCCAGTTTGATTCCCGGTCAGGGCACATGCCCAGGTTGTGGGCTCGATCCCCAGTGGGGGCATGCAGGAGGCAGCCAATCGATGTTCTCTCTCATCGATGCTTCTATCTCTCTCTCCTCTAGTCCTCTCTCTCTAAAATCAATAAAGGAAAAATAAATAAATAAATAAAGGCCACTCAGGCAGGGAGACTGCACAGGAGGTGAGTGCGTGGTCCAGCAACCCACCTCATAGAGTTATTGGATGGACTTCAAGAGATCGTAGATGTGGCGAGTTCAAAATCCCTGAACAATGAGAGGAATTACCATTGTTGTTGTAGCGTGTGTGTCTGTGTCCATCGTCAGAATCATAGCCAGATTTGAGTTGCACACTTTCCACTCATACATTCATTTAACAAATATGTATTTATTGAGCATCTACTATGTGCCAGGTGCCATAATGCCACTGGAGAACCAGCAGTGAACAAAACAAACAAAAATCCCTGCCTTCATGGAGCTTATTCTTATTGTCTTTATGCCTGGGTAAAGGTATGAGGGAATATGGCATTCACTCACTCAGTCATTTAGATTTTTAGTGAACACCTACTTTGTGCCTGACCTTGTGTTGTTGCTGGGGAGAAGTAGATGAGAGTCAGGCCCAGTCTGGTCTGGTGGGGAAACAGACTCAGCCCCCACCTCATAACATTGTCGCCTAGACTGCTGAGTGAGGCCTGAACTGGGCCTTGAAAGTGACCGCCAGAGAAAGGTGAAACAGTGTACCAGGCAGAGGAAATGACACAGTGAAAGACTTTGAGGTGTTTGGGACCCGTGACTCTTTGGTGTGGTTAAGGCCTTGTGTTCATGGTGCAGGAAAGGAAGTGGTAGGAGAGATGAGGTGATGGTGGTGTAATCAGGGAGCCATGGGGTGTGGAGTTACTGGTGCATTGATTTTGGGGACAATGACACTAACAGCTGGGGCAAAAGATGGATGTGAAGGAAAGTGGCTGCAGGTGGGAAGACCTGAGAGGAGGCTGTTCTGATGGTCCAGGTGAACGCAGAACCAAGGTGGTGGCAATGGAGAGGACTCAAGAGGCAGCCCTGGATTTGGCCATTTAGGGAGAAGCTGTAACATTGTGGTTTTACAAAAATGGACTTTGTAATTAAAAAATGTAAGTGAGCCTGGCTAGTGTGGCTCAGTGAATTGAGCGTTGTCCCATGGACTAAGGGGTCCTGGTTTGATTATCGGTCAGGGCACATGCCAGGTTGTGGGTCAATCCCTGGTAGGGAATGTGCAGGAGGCAGCTGATGGATGTTTCTCTCTCATATTGATGTTTCCATCTCTCTCTCTCCCTTTCTCTTTGAAAAAAAAAAAAAATCAATATAAACATATTTTTTCAAAATGCAAGTGAGACTCAGCTGAGTGCCCTGCACCCTCCCTCCATCAGGCCTGGTGCCAGGGCCGCTGTGAAAACAGGTATGAATTTAGTCCCAGAAGACGAACTTTTACCAATACCTTCTCAAGAGTGCACCAATGTTGAACGGAGAAGAGGCTGAGCCTTCTGACCGACCATGGACTTCTTGCCATGTTGGGCCCTTGTCCCTTCCTACCTTTGTTTATCTGTATTGTTTATTTAATTTAAATTTTGGGTCAAGTTAAAAAACAAAATTCAAGTGAGAGTCCCAGCCCTGCCCTTTACTAACCTTGTGAACCTGGATTCATTATTTAACCATTCTAAGCCTTAGTTTCCTGATCTGTACACTCCGGACAATAGCAGTAGCTGCTATGAAGTTGGGAGGATTATGGGAACTGCTCAGCACTGCACCTGGGACAAAGTAGAATGGATAAGGGAAGGCACCAAGAACAGCTTTCTATTTGCTTTGAGTGTCAGGGTGGATGGCAGTGCCATCTCTGATGGAGAATACAGGAAGGAGCACAATGGGGGAAGGTGAGGCCACCACAGTTGTGGTGGCTCCAACATCAAAGCCTTGGCCTCACTCACTAGAGTTATGGATCTACTTATATCTCTGATCACACCTTTTGTCTCTGTGTCCTTGGTGCCCAGCTTGGTGCTCAGGCACATATTAGGTGCTGCCTTTGAGGAGCAGGTTCTGGCTTGCAGGTGTAGATGTGGATGTCGTAAACACATAGCTATAGCCGACACTGGGGAGGTGGAGAGTAAGAAAGAGGAGAAGAGCCCTGGCCAGTTTGACTCAGTGGTTAGAGTGTTGGCCACAGGCTGAAGAGTCGCGGGTTCAATTCTGGCCAAGAGCACATATCTGGGTTGCAGGTTCAATCCCCGGCCTTGGCTTGGTTGGGGTTGTTCGGGAGGCAACCAATCCATGTGTTTCCCTCACATTGCTGCTCGCTCTCTCTCTCTCTCTCTCTCTCTCTTCCTCCCTCCTTTTCACTGTATCTAAAAAAAAGAAAAAATCAATGGAAAAATATCCTCAGGTGAGGTTGAAAGAAAGAAAAGAAGAGAAGAGAAACTGGGGTGGGGCCCAGGAACCCTGCTGTTGAGGGGTTGTGGGAGAATGGAGGGGTCTGTAAGGAGGCTGAGAAACAACATCCAGAGGTGTTCTGGGGGGGGGGGGGTGGCGGTAGAGGCAGGAGGCATGTTGGGAACCAAGGAGGGGAGGGTTTAAAGAAGAGAGAAGTCATCAGGGTCATATGTCCCTGAAAGGTAATGGAGGATGAGGCCTGATAAGTGGTCAATGGACTTGGTATCAAAGAAGTCACTGGTACTCGGCAAAAACAGGTTCAAGGCCTGTTGGAGGCCAAAACCCCATTGCCGGAGTTGATGGTATGCTAAGACATGGAGCTAAGGAAAGCAGAGGTGGGCATCAAGGAGAGGGATGCAGGGTACTTGGGATTATCAGGGCTATCAGAATTCCCCTCCCAATATGGACTAATTTCCATTTTTAAAGTCAGAGCTATCTAAAGACAGACCAGGAGGTCTGGTTAGGTAGTGAGCATCCTGTCCCTGGAGGCAGACAAGCAGAACTCTGAGACTCCCTAATGTCCAGAGATTCACACCTAAGAGTGGGGAAGGCTGTTTAAAAAAAATAAAAAAATGTCCCTTGTCCTTCTCATCTAGGTTTGGCTGATTCCTCACATCATAAAAGCCACCTAGAGGGTCAGCCTTGCTATTTCTAGTGTCCAGAGAGCCTCCTGTAGGGCGCGTGCTCGCGCGCGCGCGCACACACACACACACACACACACACACAGAGGTGGTCGTGCACAGGTTCACACAGATACTACTAGACACAAAACAAAAATCTGTCATTATCTCCTGGTGTCAAGGGATTCACAGCACCTCTCCCCAGGAAATTCATTCTCTTACACCCTCTTGCTGCTGTTCCACCCCTCACCCCGGTCCCCAGCATCTCCATGCTTCTCCGCTGCACCTCCTCTGTCTCTCCGCATCTCTCCCTGCTTCCCTGGCTCTGCCCTTCCCCACCCCCTCTAGGGCTCTCCAGTTCTCTTCTTCCTGGGTCCCCCTCCCCCGGACTACAACCCCCAGGCGCCCCCAGACCCGGGTGCTGCGCATGTCCCCTGCTCCCCGCCTCCTCCCGGTTCCCCCCTCCCTCCCTTCCTCCTTACCTCCCTCCACCCCCCCTCCCCCGCGCCTCGGCTCCCGCATCCCTCCATCCAAGCCTGTGCCGCAGCCGCATCGCCACCGCAGCCCGGGCAGAGCCGAGCCGGTCCAGGCCCTTGCCCCTGCTCGGCCCTCCGCCCGCTGCCCCCGGCCCCGCCCCCACCAGCGGCGCTTTCCCCAGCGGTCTGGTGCCCCCCGGCGCCCCCAGACCCCGGCCTCCAGCACCGAGCCTGGAGGTAGGAGCAGCAGCAGAGGCAGGAGGACGAGGAGGAGGAGCCGTCGCAGGATGAAGGATCGGACTCAGGAGCTGCGGAGTGTGAGCTTGGGGGTGGGAAAAATGCTGGGAGGGACCCCAATATTTGGGGAGCGCGTGGGGGTGGAGTGGGGCAGATGCTGGGATGTGGGGGCAAATATGAGACGAGGTTGGTGGCATGGGCACCCCAATATCTGGGGGCACCTGATGTTCTCCAATGAACCTGCATTTTGGGGACAGTGGCTGGAAGGGGTTGGAAGCTGGTAAGACACAAGGGGCCGGAGAGGTCTCAGGGGCCTTGGACACCCCACATTCCCAGGAGGGCCCTGGGGATGGGAAAGAGTGGATATCAGGAAGGAATTGGAGGCTACTGTCAGCCCCCGGCAGATTTATGGAATTAGAAGGATGGGGCTGTTATTGGGCCAGGCTGAGTCTAGCGGGACCCAGAAATGGGGAATGCTATGGGGAAGGACACAGGTTGGGACCGAGATGCCAACATCTGGCAGTGAATGAAGTGTGTATGTGTGTGTGCACACGTGTGTGTTGCTCTCTATGGGAAGGGGGCACCTCAAACACAAGGAGGGAAGGGGCTCCCTCCGGAGACAGCCAGAGGGCCAGGGCCTGAGATGGGGTGACCCCAGAGGTTGGAGGTGGGGTTGCAGAGGAGAAGGGGAGGAGGTTCCAGGCACAGGGCCACAGAATTGGGTTGTATGACATGGACTGTGCTCTGCGGGGGAAGGGGGGGGACTGGAGCATCCTGAATAGTCAGGGCAGGCCGACCTGGGCCCCTGGTCTGCAGGCCTGGAGAGGCCCCCCTCCAGGAGTCTGGCGAGGCAGTGAGTTGTGCTTGGGTGACTGGTGTCTGCGGTGAAGGCTGCCATTTGGAGGGGCTGGGGAGTAGGGGCTTGAAGAGAATGGTTTCTTTGGTGGGGAGGAAGCGGGGGGTGGGGGGGTTGGAGAAATGACCTGGGGCTCCAGGAGGCAGAGCTGACAACCTGCGTGTACTCGGGTCTTGTCGGGTCTTGTGGTGTTATGTTGATAAAGTACCAACCCCAGCTGATTAACTCCATTAGACAGATCAGGAAACTGGGGTTCAGAGATGCCCAAGGTCACCAAGCAGGTGGGTGGGAGGATCAGATTGGAATGTAGGTTTCCTGTTTCCAAGTTGACATGTGTCTCTGCTTTTTTTTTTTTTTTGCCTTTGAAACAGAAGTCTCCACACAGGGGGGTAAAAATACTCTGTCTTTGGCAAGCCCCCTGGATTTGGGGTGGGGAACCAGGTTACTGAAAGACAAGAGGAAGGGGCTTGGAGGCAAGTGATTGCTGTTTCTGGGGAAGGATGTATTGGCGAGTGGGAAGGAAGGAGGAATTGGTGCTTGAGGGAGGGAATTTTGAAGGTTTATTTCTTTATTAAACTTACTAAATAGGCATCAGGAAAATAATAATAAAAATAACCAACACTTATGTGCCAGACACTGTTCTGTTTTATACATATTAACTTATTTTGATCGTCACAGCAACCCTAGGAGGCTAGAACTAGTATTATCCCATTTTATAGATAAGGAAACTGAGGCCCAGAGAGGTTAAATCACTTAGCTAATGTCACATAGCTAATAAAAGATAGCCAGGCAGGCTGACTCCATTGATTCTGTAAACTGCCCTTCTCTTAAGATGCTGTTTTCATCCAAAGCAGGTTGCCATCCATAATCTTTCAGACCTTCACCCATCTCTTGGAGAGGCAGGTAGACTGAGAGACTACCTCATTTTATAGTTGAGGAAACTAAAGCCCAGAGTGGTTAAATAACTCGCCCAAGGTCACACAACTAGCAAGTGAGGAGTCCGGACTTGAACCAGATCCCCTGATGCCAAGACTGTCCCTGACTCCAGAACCCAGAGAAATGGAAAGTGGGTTGGGGTGAGGTGTTGGAATTGTGGTGTACTCCGAGAGAGAGGGAGGGAGGGACAAGGGATGGAGGAGGCAGAGGGTGGGAAGTTTCATCTGAGTGGGTCAGGGGACCCTGCCCAGAGGTGAGGAATCCTGTCTGCTGGGCTGTTGGGGGCAGCCAGGTGGGAGAGTTGGGAAGTGGTGTGGAGGGGCGAAGGGAGCTGGGTGAGAGCTGATGGCTCTGGTGTTAGTCATAGCTCTGGGAAACTGGAGATTTGGGAGGGGTGGGCGGAGAGGAAAGAAGCTGCCAGATGCAAGGAGTGCTGAGGGTCTCCCTGCCAGAGTTAAAAGCAAGGAGGCTGGGAAGCAGGAGAAACTCGGCAGGGTGTGGGAGGCCTGGGCTCTCTAAGGGGTTGAAAGGGATGGGAGGCAGTGGAGGGAGGGGATGTCAGCCCCGGGGGCCTGGTCCTCTTTCCAACAGTACTTTAGAGTTCCCGAGGGGTTGTCAGATATGTTTATCACATAGCAGTTGAGGGCACAGATTTGGGAGTCAGGCTGTCTGGGTTCAAACCCTAGCTTTGCTACTTCCTGTGTGACCTTGGTAAGTTGCTTAACCTCTCTGATCTTCGGTTTCTTCATGTGTGATTCAGAGTAATTCACACTTTGCAGGGTTATCCTAAGGGTTGAAATTAGTTACTATACAAAATGTACCTAGAAGAAGGCCTGGTGTCCCGCAGTGCTCTGTGAATGTGTGTTACAGCTGATTTGTTTATTTCTCTGGAACCCCTGAGATGGGCAGGATGTGACTCTAATTTATTTTAGAGTAAATTGAGGGCCACACAGGTAACCTGACTTGCTCAAGGTCACACATCTGTTCATGGCAGAGCCAGAATCGAACCAGGGTTTTCTGTCTCCTGTTCACCAAACACCTTTGGTTGGGAACTGGGAGGTGCTGGGCTGGAATTGGGGTTAATCAGCTGGATTAGTGTCCAGGGTCCAAGGACTGGGCCCAGGGAGGGGGCTCAAGAGGAGAGGAGGGGGAGCAAGGGAGGTAGATAAGAATGTTGGTGGGAGAGAGAAAGCACAAAGAGACCCGTTGTGGACCAGAGGCTGTGAGGTGGCTGGGGAGTGGGAAAGGAGGAGACAGAGGAAATGGGGAGACTGGGAAATGGAATAAGGGGAGGTCTGCTGAGGGAGGCTTGACTCAGCGGCCTGGTGGGAAATGGGGGCTGTTATAGGACAAGTCCTACACCCTGAGGGCAGGGACTGAGTCATGTGTGGCACTCAAGTATGGGCAGCCAGTAAGTGCTTTGAAAGGCAGACCTGAGATAACAAGGAAAGAGTAGCCAGTTTGTGCGAGAGAGGACAGAGACCATGAGGACCCTCAGTGATGAGTTGGTCCCCAGCTGCACTGGGCTTGTTTCTGCTCTTCAGACACAGCAAGCTCACCCAGCTTTTAAGGACCTTTGCGCTTGTTCCCTCTGCCCAGAGCGCTGGTCCCTGCTTTGAATGCTCTCTCCTTTGCCTGGAACACTCTTCCCTCTGCCTTGGATTCTGTGTCCCCAGATTGTGGCACAGTTGACTACTTCAGGACTTAGCTCAAATGTCAGCCCCGGAAGGGCCCCCCCTGACCATCCTGTATAAAGCCGCCCCTGTTGCTTGTCCTATCACATCTCCTGGTTTATCTCCCTCCTGCTATTTAGCACAATCTGAAATTATCTGGTTCATTTTTCATTGTCTGTCTCCCTCCATTAGAATGTCAACTCTTTGGAGGCAGGGCCGTCTTCCTGTCTTGTTCACCACATTCCCAGCAGTACCTGGAAGAGAACTTGGCACGATCATACATACTTCTTAGATGAATGAATGACTCAGTGGGGTAGAGGGAGGGTGCAGAAGGGAGTAAGTGGTAAGGCAGGGAAGGCAAAGGAGACAGGTTGGGGTGGGAAGGCTCGGCTGGACGCTGGGAGGAGAGGCTCAGCTCCGGGGACAGATGGACAGAAGGGGGGAGACAGTGGAGACAGGCTGCTGCCTCTAGATCAAGCGACGCTTGCTCCCCTGAGGAGCACGTGTGAGCACATGTGTGTTTGCATGGGCCCGTGTGTGTGTTCTCACACACACACACACACACACACACACACACAAACACACAAACACACAAACACACACACTCTGAATTTTCTATCACCCAATTCCCGTCTCTTTCCAACTCTGTTTTAGTCACCTTCTCACCATCTGTCTCTTTGGTCACTGACTTGCTGGCTCACATTGTCCCTCTCCTCCCTCCATCTACACTCTGTCCATGTTGTGTCCTGTGACTGAGACACACACAGGGTCCTTGGTGTCTGATGGGGAAGGACTGAATGAAGTTACAGGCTTGGATCTGATCGCCCGTGTGCCCAGGGCAGTTCCAGGAGGTGCCCAGGAGCTCTGCTCTCTCATTTATCCTCTCAAGCCCTTGAGCGGCTGGTGAGGAGTAAAACACGGAATGCCTGGGTTCAAAGCCAGGCACCACCCTGTCCGCACCCATCAGCTGTATAATCTTGGGCAAGTTACTTAATCTCCCTATGGCTCAGTTTTCTCATCTGTCCAGTAGGAATAAGGATAGTATCCTACTTCATGGAGTAGCTGTCAGGATTAAATAAGAAATTCAAAGCACTTGTAATAGGGCCCAACTCGTGGTAATCAGTACATATGTGTTGTGTTGATGTATATGATTCACCCTGGCCGGTTTGGCTCAGCGGTTAGAGCATCGGCCTGAGGTCCAGAGAGACCCGGGTTCAGTTCCCGCTAAGGGCACGTACCTCAGTTGCTGTTTGTCCCCGGCCCTGGTTGGGTCGTGTGGGTGGCAGCCACTCAATGTGTCCCTTTCACGTCGATGTTTCTCTCTCTCTCTTCCTCTATCTCCCTCCTACTCTATCTGAACAAAAAGTGGAAAAATGTCCTCGGGTGAGGATAAAAATAAAGTATTTAATTTTTTTTTTAATCCTCACCCAAGGATACTTTTCTACATTTATCTTCAGATAGAGGGGGAGGGAGAGGGAGGAAGAGAGAGAGAGAGAGAGACATCGATGTGAGAGAGACACATTGACTGGTTGCCACCCACACAACCCCAACAGGGGCTGGGGACAAACCACAGCTGAGGTACGTGCCCTTGGCTGGAATCAAACCTGCGACTCTTTGGTCTGTGGGCTGACACTCTAACAGCTGAACCAAACCAGCCAGAGCTATAATTCTTTTTTTAAAATAATTTTTAAAAATCCTCACCCGAGCCCTGGCCAGTTTGGCTTAGCAGTTAGAGCGTCAGCCGGTGGACCAACGAGTTGCGAGTTTGATTCCAGCCAAGGGCACATACCTCGGCTGCAGTTCATCCCCAGCCCCCGCTGGACTTGTGTGTGTGGCAACCAGTCGATGTCTCCCTCACATCGATGTTTCTCTCTCTCTCTCTCTCCCCCTCCCACTCTGTCTGAAGATACGTGTAAAAATATCCTCGCACCCTGGCCGGTTTGGCTCAGCGGTTAGAGCGTCGGCCTGCAGTCCAGAGAGACCCGGGTTCGGTTCCCGCTAAGGGCATGTACCTCGGTTGCAGTTTGTCCCCGGCCCTGGTTGGGTTGTGTGGGTGGCAGCCACTCGACGTGTCCCTTTCACATCAATGTTTCTCTCTCTCTCTCTTCCTTTCTCTCCCTCCTACTCTATCTGAACAACAACAACAAAAGGAAAAATGTCCTCAGGTGAAGATAAAAATAAAAATCCTCACCCGAGGACATGCTTTTTATAAATTGATTTTATTTAAAAAAAATGTTTTTTCTTTATTGATTTTAGAGAGTGAGGAAGAGAGAGGGAGAGAGAACTAGAAACATCGATGAGAGAGAACATTGATTGACCGCCTCCTGCATGCCCCCCTCTGGGGATCGAGCCCACAACCTGGGCATGTGCCCTGACCGGGAAGCAAACTGGCGACCTCTTGGTGCATGGGTCGATGCTCAACCACTGAGCCACACCAGCTGGGTTTATACATTGATTTTATTTTATTTTTTAATTTTATTTTTTTTTAATTTATTTACTTTGTGTGTGTGTGTTTGTGGTACGTGCCCCTAGCAGTAACCAAACCCGGGACTCTCTGGCCCGCAGGCTGATGCTCAACCACTGAGCCAAACTGGCCAAGGCTATACATTGATTTTAGAGAGACGGGGGAAGGGAGAGGGAGTGAGTGAGAGAGAAACATCAATGTGGGAGTGAAACATCAATGGGTTGCCTCCAGCACATGACCTGACTGGGGATCAAACCCACAGCCTAGGTATGTGCCCTGAGTGAGAATCAAACCGTGACCTTTTAGTGTATAGGACAACACTAGCCAGGACTAGATGTGTATAATTCTTATCTTCATTTTGCAGATGAGGAAACAGAGGTTTGAATTGTCCAAAAAGTAGATTGGGCACATTTGATCATCTTTTCCTAGGTTGTCTCATTTGCCCACAGCCTGCTTTCTTTTAGGCCGGCCAGCTTCTTCCAGAAACGGAGGCTGTGTTTTCGTTTTTTTTTACATTGTTATTATTATTATTATTTGTAATCCTCACCCGAGAATATTTTTAGAGTGGGAGGGAGGGAGAAAAGGAGAAATATCAACGTGAGAGAGACACATTTGACTGGTTGCCTCCCTCATGACCCTGACCAGGGCCAGGGACGAACCACAACCGAGGTACGTGCCCTTGACCGGAATGCAACCCAAGACTCGTTGGTCCGTGGGCTGACACCCTATCCACTGAGCCAAACTGGCCAGGGCTCATTATTATTTTTTTAAAATATGTTTTTATTTACTTTTTATAAAGAGATGGAGAGAGAGATAGAAACATCTATGTGAGAGAGATACATCGATTGGCTGCCTCCTGCACACCCCCCACTGGGGATCGAGCCCGCAACCCAGGCATGTGCCCTGACTGAGAATCAACCTGGGACCTCTTGGACCATGGGATGATGCTCAATCCACTGAGCCACACTGGCAGGGCAGCTGTGCTCATTATTAAACATGTACACCTCACAGCAGAGAGGGGTGAGCGCATGTACCAGCCCACCCATTTCACAGCGGAACTGGGGCCCAGAGAAGAGCTGAGAGTCTTCGAGGGTCACAAGCAAGTCAAGTGGAGGCTCGAATGTCTGGCTTCCTAGTGTGAGCTCTTCCTGTAGCCAGGCACCTCTTTCTGCTATTCTGTCCTGGCCACAGCAGTTTGGCTGTAGTGAGGACACAGCAGAACAGACTCTTTAAGGTAAGGCCAGGTAGGAATAGAAGGATGGAGGGGAAAGAGCCTGGGATTTAGCACCAGACAGTTCAGGTTCCATCTCTGGCCTTATTTGCTGCGAAGCTTTAGACACGTCAGGCAACGTCTCTGAGCCTGTTTTGTCATCTGTAACATGGGAGGGGAAGGGGGGAATAGCCAACCCCAATGAGTATTCATTCTCTCTCTGGCAGCATGAAGCCTTCTTCCTGCCTGGTTTCATTGCCCTCTTGCCTACTACTTGGGGTAGACAATATTGCCACTCAGCTCAGAGGGGAGAAGTCATGTAGCCTTTAGCTACTGACTTGGGCAAGTCCCGTAGTCTCTCTGTGTCTCAGTTTCCCCATGTATAAAAGGGGTACCTACCTCAGTAAGGGTTATGTATAAGAATTAAATGGAGCCCTGGCCTGTTTGGCTCAGCGGTTAGAGCATCAGCCCGAGGACTGAAGGGTCACAGGTTTGATTCCCCATCAAGGGCATGTACCTGGGTTGCAGGTTCGATCCCTGGCCCCAGTCAGGGTCGTGCAGGAGGCAGCCAGTAGTTGTGTCTCTCTCACATTGATGTTTCTCTCTCTCTCTCTCTCCCCCTCCCTCCCTTTCATTCTGAATAAAAGTTAAAGGAAAAATATCCTCAGGTGAGGATTAACGACAACAATAAAAATAGAAAAATAATGAAATGGATAGCCCTGGCCAGTGTGACTTGGTTGGTTGGAGTGTCGTCCTATGCACCCCGAGGTTGCTGTTTTGATTCCTGTCAGGGTACATACCTAGGTCGCGGGTTCTATTTCCAGTCAGGGTGCATATGGGAGGCAGCCAATTGATGTTTCTCTCTCACATCAGTGTTTCTCTCTCTCCCTCCTCCTCTTTCTAAAATCAATAAAACAGCCCTGGCCAGTTTGGCTTAGCGGTTAGAGCATCAGCCTGCAGACCAAAGAATCTTGGGCTTGATTCCGGTCAAGGGCACGTAGCTCAGTTGCGGTTTGGTACCTGGCCCTGGTCAGGGTCGTGAGGGAGGCAACCAATCGATGTCTCTCTCTCTCTCTCTCTACTCCTCCCTCCCACTCTATCTGAAAATAAATGGCAAAATGTCCTGGGGTGAGGATTTTAAAATAAATAAATAATAAAATCAATAAAACATTTTTTAAAAATAATTAAATGGATAAATATATGCAGAGTGCATAGAATGGTATTCATACCATGCTATGTAGATGTTTGCTTTAATTATAATGATGTTGGTCAATGGTCCTCACGGAGTTTTAATGAAGATTAAATCAGATAACAAGAAGGAAGGTCTGTACAAAGGTGCAATTAAATGATACTATTTTGTCAGGATTTCAGGGCACAGAGCCTCACCCAGATTGGGCCTTCGCAGGAGCGACCCGAGAGGGACAACAGCTGGTGGCAGAGTTGCTGGAGGGGCGGCCTAGTCTCCAGCCCTGGGAGGGGCTGTGGGGGCGGCAGGTCTTGGATGCCTGGGCTTCCCCGCTCCTGGCGGCCTGGTCGCCTCCGGAAGGTCACTTCCTCTTTCCGCTCTGACTGTCCCCCGTCTGTGAAATGGGGACAGTGATATTCGCTTCACCTTTCTCATCAGGGCTGAGGTGAGGATCCAGAGGGATTCTCGGTGTCCCGGTGCTGTGAGCTGTAGAGCACGGTCAGCGCCCCGCTCCCGGCAGTTACACCCACAGGTCATCCTGGGTTCTCTGCCTTTGTTCCTGCCTCAAGGCCAGGGACCGGCAGCGAGCGTGCCTCGGGAGGATCTAAGGAACTGGCTCTGGGAACAGGAGAAACAGAGACTAGACTTCGGGAAGTGGAAAGTCAGCCTGGGGAAGGGAAAGAGGCAACGAAGGGGGGTGAGAGGCCTTCCGACCTGGGCCCCGGGCTGCGCTGAGCGCTCGAGAGCAGGGAGGGCACAGGGCTAGCTTTTGGTGCCGGGGAGGGGGGCTGGTGGGTCCTCAGAGATGAGCCAGGCATCCCAGAGTCTCCTGGCCAAAGTCTGTCGGGGTGCTCCCGGGTCAGGTGGAGGCTTGAGAAGCCAGAAGTCCCATGAGAGTACCCAAGCCCTACCAGGTGCCACCCTACTTCTGGGGCAGAGAGGGAGGGGCCTTCCTTTCTCGGTGGATATTTGGGATTGTCTGGAAATTAAATGTAAGTGCAAAACACTTACATTTCTGACGTGGTGTGGGACCCAGCGTCTGTGGGGGAAATTCCTGGAGTTTCGAGGTAGGGCGTGGGCATGAAGCTGGGGTGGCTTTGAAAGTGTCGGACTGGCCTCCTCTGGGCTTGTGGGTTCTTTTCCAGTGCTGTTGCGGCTCTGCTGATTCCGAGTTCACTTGGCTGTCTAGATTGCATCTAGGTCCCATCTGGCTTTGTCTAGGTTCGATCTGAGCTGTCTGGGATCTGTCTGTGCCGAGTCTGGCTCGGTCTGAGCCTGTCTGGTTTCTGCCAGGTCCCGTCTGTGATCTGCTTGGACCCTATTGAGGCTCCACGCGAGCCCTTCTCTTTAGATCCCAGCTGGCTCTACCCCAGGTAGACACTTTTTGGATCCTGTCTTGATTTCATTCAGGCTGTGGTACTTAAATTCTGTCTGAGTTTGGTTACGTTCTTTCTGGAAATCAGGGTGAACTCTGTTTAAATTTCAACTGGGGCTGATTAGGGCTCCAGATGTAATTAAGCTTGAAGGGCTCAGCTTTTGTCCTCAGACTTGTGTCCCAAGCAGAGGTCTTGAGTCAGGAGTTTGGAGCACTGGGGAGCCTTCCCTGCCCCCTCTCCTTTTTCCCAGCTCGAAAAGAGTGTGCAGACCTGAGGCTCTGAGAGGCTGGGAACAGGCTCAAAGGGCCCTCCCGAGTGCCCCTGGGGTGCAGGTGACCAGCTGTGCCCACACGTATCAGCACGCAGCTCTGCTGTGGATCTGTGTGTGGCTGGCTGTCAGCATGTCTGTATCTCTGTGTGTGGGTCTGTCTTTCTGTGTGCCTTGTGTGTCAGCCCTTCTGCCTATGTCACTGGTCTGTCTCTTGGTGGAGGTGTGGGTGGGTAAATTCCTTTGTGTCTCTAAGCCCTGGGGGTGGAGGGCTGAGCAGCTGCAGGTTGCAACTAGGAAATCCAAGCAAGTGAGAGTGGGTGGATGTGGAGTTGGAAGAGGCTGGATGAACGCAAGTGAATACACTGAGCAGAGTCAGAGTCGGGGGCAGTGAGGGGCAGAGCAAGCTGGGGGAGTGGGTGGGCAGGAGGAGGGAGACACGAGGAGTGAGGGAGGTCGGGGTGCCGCTTGTGTCTCCCCCAGCCCTCACTGGGCCTGCCTGCTTGCTCAACCTGGTGCCGCCCCGCAGCTGGCAGTGAACTGACCTTGCACAGGGGACGTGGCTGGAAGGGAAGAGGAGGGGAGCGAAGTGAGGCCTGGGCCCGAGTGGCTGGGGGATGGTGGAGAGGGTCAGGCTCCTGGGACTCCATTGCAGCCCCTCTTGGAGCCCAGAGCCAATTATTGCAAGGTCGGCATTTAGTTGGTTGTTGCAACGTTGAAAAACGTCCATACTGGTTGGTTAATAGCAGCTGTCCTGAGCACCAACCGCCTCCAGGGTGACTGCATTCACAGGGCCACCCCACCCCCCCAAAGGCACCTGTTGCTAATTCCCTGTCAGCTACCTGGCCTGGCCTCCGGGTGCCCGCTATTTCACACAATAGTCAGTGTTCATCCTGACTGCCTGGGGTCCTTGCCCTGCACCCAGCCCATGACCCCTCCCGAGACCCCTGCTCGGAGCCTAGAGCTGGGAGCAGCAGGACCGGGGTGGGGCTGCTCACGGTCTCCACCTCTCTTTGCTCCCCAGGCGAAAGACAGCGATGATGAGGAGGAGGTGGTCCATGTGGATCGGGATCACTTCATGGATGAGTTCTTTGAACAGGTAACTGAGCCTCCACTCCCCCAGACCCAGAACCTGACCCCCAGCCAACAAACCCCCACCCGTGCTCTCTACACCTACACCCCTTGGCCTTTTACCAGTCCCTCTGGGTTGGCCCATTTCCCTGAATCCTGAGTGAGCCCCGTGGATGCCCCTGTCTGGCCCAAAGGCCCGGCTGGGTGTAGCCAGTTTGCTGCCCTAGGTGGAAGAGATCCGGGGCTGCATTGAGAAGCTGTCGGAGGATGTGGAGCAAGTGAAAAAACAGCATAGCGCCATCCTGGCCGCCCCCAACCCCGATGAGAGTGAGTGCCGCTGCGGGGGGGCTGTGCGCGGGGGGCTGGGGTCCGCCCAGGCTTCTCACTCACCCTGGCCCCTCCTCAGAGACCAAACAGGAGCTGGAGGACCTCACTGCAGACATCAAGAAGACGGCCAACAAGGTTCGGTCCAAATTGAAAGGTGAGGACTGCAGTCCCCTGACTAAGGAGAAAAAGAGTTCTGCCTCCCAGTGAACGAAAAGGCCTTTCTGCCGGGAATGTGTACACACTTCGAGGAGGCAGATTCTTAAGCAGTGACAAAGCATAGAGCCCCAGTTTCCCTCCTTGCTCCAGAGTCTTTGGAGAAAGAGACAGGACAGGGAAATGAGGGAGGGGAGGCTGTCTGTCCAAATTACATATGGGCTCTGCTGGTTCCATAAGTATGAAGGTCCCCCAGAAAAATACAGTCTCCCAAGTGGCTTCAGTTTCGTGAAGGCCTCATTTCTCCAGAACAGGTGCCAGGCATAGTGCTAAGCACCCAGTAGGTGGGTTCAGCAAATGCTTCTCAATTGGTATCCTCGGCTCAGGACAGATTGGACTGTGTGGCTGACATCAGGGGCTGGCAAGCTTTCAGGAGGGACTTGCCAAATGCTTATGTATTCACTCTAATTTAAGGACTTGGGTGCTGGTAATAGCCACCTTCCCCCAAAGCACTATGGGTTGGGAACCTCCTTGTCTGCTGGTGCTAGGGGAATAGCAATGTTACCGTGATGCTAATCTGTATGCTCATGGTAATTCAGCAGCAGAAACCATTTGCCGAGCACCTACTCTGTCCAAGCCACATTGCTGGGCTTTGGGGAAAAGGAATCATGTCAGATGCCTGGGCCTGCGTGTTCTGACCTTGGTCCAAGGGGATGAGGACAGAGCTTGATGCCCTCCTGGACTCAACAGGAGGCCATGTGTTAGCCTCCAGTGCTGATCTGTAAAAAGAAACCTTTTGCACTCAGGAGAGTGTGCTGGAAAGGAAAATGACCTAAACTGGGAGCACATTAGGGACACATCCAGGCAGGGGGAGCCCAGTTTACATCATCAGCTCATTCCTGACACGTACCCTGCCTGCAGCTTCCTCATCGGTACAGTAAGAAAAACAGAAGCAATTTCAAAGCTGGCTTTTTCTTGGCAGGTGTGTGTGTGTGTGTGTGTGTGTGTGTGTAGGAAAATCCTTTCTTTCCCAAATGAAATCTTACAAAGAATGCCAATATATACAGCACATAAAAGTCAGGCTGTTCTACCCTGGCTGGGTTCGAGCATTGAATCAACAGAAGGACCAAAGGGTCTTGGGTTCGATTTCTGGTCAAGGGCATGTCCCTGGATTGCAGGTTCAATCCCTGGCAGGGTCGGGGTCATGTGGGAGGCAACCAATTTATGTGTCTCTTTCACATCAATGTTTGTCTCTCTCCCTCCCTCCCTCCCTTCCATTCTATCTAAAAATCAATAAAAAAAATATCCTCAGGTGAGGATTAACAACAACATAAAAGGCTGTTTTGGCTGAACTGGGGCTGGAAGGCCCAGGGTCTCCCTTCACTCCCGTCAAATTCCTTCTCAGAACCAGGGTTCCATGGAACAAAGTTTAAAAATCCCTGGGCTCAGTGATTTCTTTGGGCCCATTGAACTCTGAACTTAATAGTCTCGCTGTTAGACCATGAGAGGGCTCCATGGTTTGGGGTTCAGGAATAGATCAAGAAACTAGGGAAAGTGGCAGTGGCTTAGAGAAGCTGACCTTCCAGAAAAGGAGAGAAGATTCTCTCCTCCATCTTCCTCCAGCTACGTGGTGGCACGAGCACAGGTTTTGTGTGAGTTGTTTTGCCCATTCGAACCTCAGTTTCCAGGCTGAAACGTGGACGGATATCCCTGAACTCCCAGGACTGTGGCAAGAAGTCAGTGAGACTGTGAAGTACAGGACCCCTGCATCCAGGTCTAGGCCCCAGTCCCAAGTCTGTAGGATGAGTCTGGGCCAGAGATTCTGACATCCCCAGGTGTGTGTTCCTCTGCTTTTCCTGCAGCAGCTGGGCCAAAACTGTCCCTCAGTCATGACCCACATGGCTGGCAGGGAGCATTGGGGTGCCATCTAGCCCCATACTGCCCCTGCTGCCCCAGAACAGAGAAGTGATGTTCTCAGGAATGGCCTGGAGACCCTTCCAGGTCAGAGAGGACCTGGTGGAGATTCATTCCTGCTGCATTTTCTGAGCACAGCAGACCTACCACAAGCTCTTTTTTAGAAAATCTGAACAAGTGTCAGGAGTGCATGATCTGGAAGCAGAAACCCAGTTAATCTGTGCACTTTTCCAGAACATCCTTTCGAAGTGGGAATTCCTGGGACAGGGATCCCCTTGCATAGCAGGGGGAGATCTATTTTCTCTGTTGGAACATCCATCCACTCACCCAGAATTTTCCAAGTAAGTGGCGGCCACTGGAACCGGACCCACCTGGAAGTTCTGCCTTCCTTCCACCAGAAAAATCCCAGGGTGGGTTCCTGCCCCTTTCCAGAGGCTGTAGAGAGTAGAGTTCCCGGCGTACAGTGGACCTTCACAGTGGGCTCACACTCCCACGTGAGATTGGGCCTCGGTTACAGCTATGCGACTTTAAGACCCACGCCTCCGACGAAGTCTTCTGTCTGGTTACTCCCCAAGCCTCAATATCCCTCCTACTTGCCTTCCTGATCCCCTCAAACGTCTGTCCCTTTACTTTCCGGCCTCCGGCCCCTCGCCCCGGATCCCTTACTGCCTGCCCTCGCCACGGGTGTGACATCTCTTCACAGGCCTGGGGCCTGCCTCGGGGTGTCGGCCCTTCGTACGTCCCGGACCCCCGCGCCCCCTGCCCTGGGGCTCCGGCCGGTCACTGCATCCTCTCTCCCGCAGCGATCGAGCAAAGCATTGAGCAGGAGGAGGGGCTGAACCGTTCCTCCGCGGACCTGCGAATCCGCAAGACCCAGGTAGGAGGCGGTGACCGGCGGGCGGGACCTGGCCGGAGCGGGGGAGCAGCAGTGCTGTTTGGGGGTGGGCGGACCAGAGCTCGGTGGGGGCGTGTCCAGGGGCGGGGCCGGGCTTTGGGCGGGGTTATAGCAAAGGGCGCCTCGGGCAGCATCTTAGTGTCCCGGCCCAGGCCGCTGCTGGCGTGGGCGTTGGACTGGGAGACAGGCGGAAGGGGCTGCATTTGTGAGGGTTTGGGATCGGGGCGCGACCACCCCTCCTCTCCACTACACCCTTGCATTAACGGCTCACCCCCTTTGGTCTTTGCTCCCTGCTTCCTGATGTGTGTACCCCCACCCCAGCATTCCACACTCTCCCGGAAGTTCGTGGAAGTAATGACCGAATATAACGCGACCCAGTCCAAGTACCGGGACCGCTGCAAGGACCGGATCCAGCGGCAGCTGGAGATCAGTGCGTGTGTCTCCCCTCCCAATTCCCCAGGCCTGCCCAAGCCTCGTTCCAGGCCCTTCCTTTCGTGGAGGGAGAGCCTGGCCTAAGGCCCGATGGACGGGTGGTCTCCCGGGTCCCCGCCCCATCCCACCACCTCAGGCCCCCAGGCTGGCCCAGCCCTGAGCGTAGTCTTTCCTCTCCGCAGCCGGAAGGACCACAACCAACGAAGAACTGGAAGACATGCTGGAGAGCGGAAAGTTGGCCATATTCACTGATGATGTGAGCTGGGGATCGGCATGGGGTCTGTTTTAGAAAGCAGTTGCCTCTCCACCCCAAACTTGGGTTAGACTCAAGGTCCTCAGTCCACCCTGGAATAAATGGCATTGGAAAGCCTGGATCTGGAACTGGGGAATTCCATGGGAGCAGAGCAGGAAGGCACCCCAATAAAAATGGCAAACAGTAGTGTACCAGGCACTGTTTTAAGCACTTTACATACATTTACCTACTAACCTCATTTAGTCCTCCCTCTGAGGGAGCCACTTTCACGGATGAGGAAATCTTGCCCCAAGAGGTTAAATACCTTGCTGAGGTCATGCAGCTGGAGGCTGAAGGGCTGTTTGAGTCCACAGTCCAAGTTCAGGCCAGACTCTTCCCCTACTAAGATACACAACTCCCTACTGACAGTGACTAATTTGCCTACCTTTTGAAGATTTAAAAAAAAAAAAAACACCCATTTTAATTTTGCACACTGCTCTGCCCTTGTCATTTTATATGTGAATGTATGGGTTTCCCCCAGCTGTAGTTCTTCTTTCTCTTTGTTAAATTTTACCCTGGCCTGCCCAGGTCTGTATTTATGCTTCTGGTGATGGAATGAATAGCTCTGGTTAAGGTTTCTACACCAGGATTAAAGTATGGTCAGTGACTATCTAGCATATTGTTAGTTAGATAATTGGTCTTTGTTAGATTAGCTTTGAGCACATTGATTGTGGGCAGTTAGCCTGGAGCTCTCCAAAACAGCTCTGCCTAGGCTGCTTGTCTGTCGGAATGGAGGGAAGCCTGGTGAGGGTCTAAGGAGGCAGAGTGGATCCTGCCAGTCAACCACCACTACAGTGCGGGTGGTCGGTACCTTGCTGGAGGGCCATGCAAGATGCAAACAGGTCCTATGGCAGTGGTTAACTTCTACAGTCAGGAAAGGCTTCCTGGGAGTGGCATTGAGCTGTGCCTTAAGAAACAGGCGCATTTGCCCTGGCTGGTTTGGCTCAGCGGTTGGAGCATTGGCCTGCGGACCAGAGAGTCCCGGGTTCGGCTCCTGCTAGGGGCACATACCAGAAAGAAAGAAAGAAAGAAAGAAAGAAAGAAAGAAAGAAAGAAAGAAAGAAAGAAAGAAAGATAGAAAGAAAGAAAGCATTTGGACATGGGAGATAGGCAAAGGACACTCTAGACAAAGGGAACAGACTGGACAGAGACATGCAAGAGATTAGGGCAGAAAAGGAGCCTTGGCCTTGACTGCTAAGATAAAGGTGTGTAGCCTGTGGGTAGTGGGGAGCCCTCGTGGGTTTTAGAGCAGAGCAGTGGTTTGATGTGGTCTAAACTGTGAGTGCTCTGGGAAGTGAGTGGCCTGACTCAGGCCAGGCATTTGTGGGGAGAAGGTGTATCTCATTGTGGGCTAGAGTCTCTCGTCCACTGACTCCCGAGGCTGCAGTGCACTTCTTTATTATTTCTGCCCCATCTCATGTCATGGGGGCTTCAGGGGACTTGTGGGCGTCCTGCCTTGTCATCTGGGTCTCCTCTGCTTGCTTCTCTCTCTTTCCTCGTCTCCTGCTGTGTCCTCTTCTCTCTCCCTATCTGCCTTAGACCAGATGGGGGCCTACATACTAGTGGGAGCCCTGGACCTCTGCCCCGCTTCCTGGGGCTTTCCTGGTGTGTGTGGTAGAGTCATCCCTGGGCTAAGGTGCTGGGGTGGGGACAAGTGTTACTTCCTGTAATTTAACAAACTTGTCTTTAGTGCTTCCTGTATGCTGGGTACTATTCTGATCAATGTACACATATTAACTCATTTCATCTTCACAGCAACCATAAGTTGGGCACTATTATTATCCACATTTTCTAGGTGGGGAAACTGAGGCCCAGAGAGGCTAAGTAATTTGCCCATGGCTACAGCTCGTGAATGACAGTCAGATCTGAACCCAGATGCTCTGGCTGCAGACTGAGCTCTTACGGAGTGAAGGGTGTCTCCCTCCCCTTTCGCCCTAGATCAAAATGGACTCGCAGATGACGAAGCAGGCGCTGAATGAGATCGAGACGAGGCACAACGAGATCATCAAACTGGAAACCAGCATCCGTGAGCTGCATGACATGTTTGTGGACATGGCCATGCTCGTGGAAAGCCAGGTACTGCCTCTGCCCTCTGCCACCCCATCCGGGAGCCCCCCAGCTCCCTAGGATTTCCTCTTCCAGCCCAGCCCCACCCCTCCCCATGCACATCCCCTCTGCAGGGTGAGATGATTGACCGCATTGAGTACAACGTGGAACATTCTGTGGACTATGTGGAGCGAGCTGTGTCGGACACGAAGAAGGCCGTGAGATATCAGAGCAAGGCCCGGAGGGTGAGCTGGGCAGGAGGAGGGCCGTAGGGCAGGTGGGCTGGAGCCAGTGGGCGGGGCGGGGCTCAGGTCAGGGCTGAGGCAAGTGATGAAATCCCCTGAAAGGCCTTATCTCTGGCTCTGACCTCTTCCTTTTTCTGTTTTCTCTCCCCTCTCTTTCCTCATACCCACCTCCCCCATCTTTCTGTCTGTTTCTCTTTCTTATTCTGTCTGTCTCTCTCTCCTCCTTCTGTCCCATTGCCCTTTCTGCCTACAGAAGAAAATCATGATCATCATTTGCTGTGTGGTGCTGGGGGTGGTCTTGGCGTCATCCATTGGGGGGACGCTGGGCTTGTAGGCCCTCCACCCCTGTCTCCCCCAGACCCTTCCCCCATCACATCGGGAGCAATACCCCCACTACCCCTTTCACTCCATCCCCTGCTCCAGGCTCACCCCCAAGACAGACCCAGGCAGCCCTCCCCTTTACCACCCCCATAAGACCCTGGAGTCCCTGGACCTCTTCGCGCCATGGACCACCCCCACCGCCACACGTAAATAGCAGCAGGCGTGATTACACATGCACACCAACATGCATGCCGCCGGCACATGCTCGAGACAAGTGGGCACCCCAGTGTGTGTGTACGTTCATAGATGTGTGTAGAAGCACCACATCACCTTCTTGCCCCCACCTCAAGTCTGTGTTCTCCGAGCTTCCCCCCTCCTCTCGGTTGTTGTGTAGACTGTGGCCGGGTATAACACAGCAGCCCACCAAGCCCCGCTGTCTTTTGTGAATAGGTGTATGTGTGTGTGTGTGTCCACAGATAACTTGTGTACATGGAATTTTGTGTTTGAGTGTTTGAATCTAAATCAATAGCACTTCGTTCACTGACACCCCCCACCCCCGTCTGCCACAAATGGGCGGGGTGTGAGTGTGCAGATGCTCATTCCCAGAGGGTCCAGGTAGGCCCAAGTACACAGGCCGTGGCAGGCACTCCAGTGTTGTGTGGAGCAAGTCTTCCTGGCTTAGTCACCCCAGGCATGGGTCCTGGGGGAGTGTGCGTATGGTTCAGAGCCTTGGAGTTGAGCCAGTGTGAGTGGAAGCGTACACGTATAAGTAATCCAGTTTGGCTTGTATATACATGTACATTTCCCCCAGCAGGTGATGTGAGAAACATGGGTGTGTGTCTCAGGATTTGCCCGAAGTGCTGGCAGGTCTCCTCAGACAGAGCCGTCCCTGTTGTGCACTGGATGCCTGTTTGGGTGGGCAGAGAAATCTGTATGTCTGTGCTGTCTAGATATGTGTGTGTGAGCATGTGTGTGGACATGTACAGAGGCTTTCTTCATAGTGTGTGTCTGTCCCCATTTATTATATGCGCACACGTTTCTCTTTAAGGACTCATGCCCCATCCAGGTTTGTCTGTGCAGATGGATTTACCCCTTCCCCCTCTTCCCAGAGCTACTGCCCAGTATCTTGTATGGCCACACACACACTGAGACATCAATATTGTGCAACTGGCACTTCCTGCCCTGTCAGGTGTCAGAGCCCCCGAGTACACACCCCAGACGCTTATCTTCTCCTGTGTCCCTGCCAGAGGATAGGCCTGGACCCATGAGAGCTGGGACACCCGTGTACTCACACATGCCAAGGCTCAGGAGGTCTTGTATAGGAGGCCACACCCAGGCACACACTTGCACACTGGAGCACAGGTGCATGCTAGCACGGGCATGGCGCCCATACAGGCCTGCTCCCATCTGCACAGGAATGCATCCTGGAAGAGCTAGTGCGAGAACGTTGCTGACGAGCCAGCGTCAAGGGCTGCCCAGACAGCGAGAGAATGGGAGCATTCCTGCCTTTCACACACTTACCTCAGACCGGAGAGGCCAGTGTTTGTCCCCATTGCATTTGATGCTCTGGGCTCTGTCTCAGGGACCTTGGGTTTGGGGAACTGTTTGTTGCAGGTGCACTGGAGTGGCCAGTGTGGCAGCAGCCACTCAGGGTGGGCTAAGTCCCAGGATCCATCCCCTGGACGCATTTGCTGAAATGTCTGCAATAGCTGCTCCCCCACTGGGGTGAGGTTGAGGGTGGGACCCAGGCCTGGGTTTCTGACTGAGGAAAGTGTAGCTCCTCCCTGGTGTAGGCAGCATATGCCCAAGTGGGTGTGTGCATTTGGTGGCAGATGGGAGGTACATGAGCAAAGGACAATGTTAGAAGCCCCCCCACCTTCTGTGGCTGAGGACCATTGACCCACATATACAGGACTGAACACACGGGTACAGGGATATGTCCTGCCTTGGGGGTGGGTATACATGTGCACAGGGTAAAGGACTCAGGGTTGTGTGCAGATCATTTCCCAGGGTTCCACTTCATGTGAAGCGTGTGTGTGTGTGTGTGTGTGTGTGTGTGTGAGAGAGAGAGAGAGAATGTAGTTGTGACCTGGAACACAATACCCTCCCCACCCCCACCCCAGCTCAGATAGCCAACCTCTTCCCAACCTGGCCATTTGGGCTCTCTTTGTGTGTGGCCAGTATGTGTAAACCCCAAGGTGGACTGTCCTGAAGAGGGGCGCCTGCCTGTCCATTCCCAGAATGCCCTTCTGCAAGACAGGAAGTGTGCCCCTGTGTGTGACTGCAGCCCTCCTACTCCCTTCTCAGACTTCTTTAGGGATGTCAGAGCAGGTCCCAGCACCCCCCACCCCTCCCTTTTTCCTTCCTGTTGCCCAGCCAGGACACCCTTTCAGCCCAGGTGTTTCCTGAGTCCCCACAGCCTTGGGACCACAAGGCTGGAGTGAAGCTGCTGCCTCCTTGAGTGGTGTTCGGCCCATAGCTGCCCCCTCTGGGCGTGTTAGGCCAGAGGGTCCCCGAGGGTTGCTGTGCCCCAGCCTCCACAAGTCCCGCACGTCGTATGATGTGTCTGCTGGTTGGCTGCTGTGTCTGTGTGTCCTGGAGTGTTGTCTGGGGGGCTAGTGTCTTTTGCGTGGTCTTGGAAGAGTGTGTGCTGTCCACTCTCCCGTACCTACAACCACGTGTGCCCCGTGGGCGGTCCGGGGCCTGGCCAGGGCTCGCTGCTTCCCCCCCCCAACCCTAGCTCTGCCTCATGAAGCACACTGTGCGTGTCCATCCCATGTGCCTGTGGGTTGATGCACGCTCTTGCCACGCCTTGAGCGTGTGTACATGATGTGTTCTATGCATTCACCCTGCCCCCGAGCCCGCCCCGCAAAGGACAAGATGGTGGCCCTCGGCTCCCTTCTACCCGACCTGGCCTTGCCCGCTGTGCAGCCGTGTGCGTTGGCGTGTGTTTCCGTGTCGCTGGCGTGTCACGTGATGTAGCTGTGTTTGCTGACATGAGCCCCTGCCCCTTCTGTTTCTCCATTGGTTTCTAGAGCTCTTTCCCTCTCCTCTCCAGAGGGACAGGACTCTTGGGGCCTGGCTAGGGGCCCAGAGCCAGGCCACCCTCTCCTGTTAGCCCTCAGAGACCCATTTCTCTCTATTGGTGACCAAGTTGCAAATGGATAAAACAGAAAAATTCTGCCCTCTCGCCCCAGCCCTGCATGTCCTGTCCCCAGACCCCCCCCCCCCCCGGGCCGGGTTGGGCCCCCGTGGAATGGGAGAAATAGCAACCAATCCAACAGCGGGCGTGCTGCGTGCTCACTTCCTTCTGTCCCCACATGGGACGGGCGCCGCGGGGAGGGGCAACACATGGGGGTCGGCAGGCTGGGGAGCTAGGCAGGCGGCTGGACACAAGTGTAGATAAGAAGTTTTAATCGGGGCTCGGGCAGGTACAGAATTACTGGGGCCTCCTGGGGTACAGATCTCACAGTATTGCAGGAACTACATTTGGGTACATGAGTGGGAAGAAGTGAAAATACAGGGATTTTCAGCTTTCATTGAGGAGAATTAAAAGATAAATATCTAAAGGTGATAAATGTAAAATAATGGGAATATGACACTCCCTCCCAAATGAGGGACAAAGGAGGCCTGAAGAGCCAGAAAGCCTCTTCCCTCTGAATCCAGGCCTGAGGACCCTGCGTGGTACTCACTTTCAGCTTGAAAAGCCAATGATGGGATGGCAGTTGAGAATATCAAGAAAATGAGCCCCCCGCCAACCAGCCAGCCAACCAGTGGTCAGGCCTGGGTTGAGAATGAAGATGCTCCTGCCATTGACCTTGAGGCATCAGGACACAGACTCAGTGCTCGTGGATTTAACATGAGAGTCTAGGGCAGCCAGTCTGCACCAGACCCTCCAGCTTAGAAGGCAGCCTTCCCTCCCTATCCAGGGTTTGAGTGCTCTGGGCCTAGATGGATGTGCTACACTGGGCTCTAGGCCTCAGCGCCACTGTCACTGGGCTGAACTATCCATGGCCTGCATCCAGCGAATGGTGCGGGTCCGGCTCTCCTCCCATGAGAACAGAGGCTTGTAGCCAAAATGGCGCTGAGCCTTGTTGGTGCTGACGGTGAAGGTGGTATTGGCCATGGCCAGTGTGTATGGGTTGAGCAGGGGTGCATAGAGCAGCAACGGCCGCAGCAGCCACTGCAGCAGGGCATTGAGGGCAGCTAGAAGCATCAGCAGCCAGTAGGGCAACAGCGGGCGAGTGCCCACCAGCCGCAGTCCACAGGGGCCCAGGAACTCCATGTTGAAGTCCTCATAGCTCTTATAGGGTGATTTGTCGTAGCAGAAGTATACCTGGCCCCCCATTACAGCCGCTCGCTGCTCCAGCTCCCGGGCCACCAGCACGTGCATCCAGGCCACGTTGCCTGCCAGTGAGGGAAGTGGGTTGGACATGCCCCTGAGTGTCCTTGTGACCATGTAGAAGCTTCTGTCTCCCAGGCCAGCCCATATACAAGCCACCTTCTCTTTGGGCCCATGTAAATGCTGCCCCTCTCGCCTCAGCCTATGACCTGGTTCTTTATCTGCCTTCCCAACTTACATGGATACTGCTTTCTCTGTGGCCTGTGAAGACAATGCTCACATATCCTAGTCTACCCTGGCCCATGTACAGACTGTTCTTTTCTATCCAGGGCACACAATGCACACCTTCCAGAACCATGCAGGTTCTTAGCCTCCCCACTGCCTAGCCCGGCCTCACCTACATAGACCCGTCCGTGCTCCACAGAGGCTGGGATGGCCCGGAAGAGCCGGCCTCCCAGGCGCAGGCCCTGGTTGTAGATGTCCCTCATGATCTGGTGGCCTTCACCATAGATGCCAGTGGGACGCAGAGCACATGTCACCAAGGGCAGCCCCCCACGGACCTGGCAACAAAAAGGATGCACTGCTAAGACCTAGGAGCCAGTGGCCTGCCCTCGGCCCAGCCGGCTGTGGCTGTGCATCTCCAGTCTCACCTTCCTCCCATTGGCTTCCAGGACCAGCTGCTCAGCTAGGGCCTTGCTGCAAGGATAGGGGTGTCTGTGTACTGCTTCATATGGGGTGTCCTCATTGCCCCTAGTGGGGGAGAAGGAAGACTCTTAATGCCGAGGGGAGATGGGGCTCTTAAAGTATTGGGGGGAACCTCAGCTCACCTATAGAAGGGGTGGCCTTTGACGTTGGGCCCCACAACTTCCATGCTGCTCGTGTAGACCAGGAACCGTGTTCCAGTCTGCACACAAGCCTCAATCACGTTCTTCGTGCCTGGGGAGGTGGGTATGTGTCCAAACGGAAGTTTCCCCCTCTCTGGATCTTTCCCCTTCCCATCCCAAATCTGGTTGAAGGCACATGGCTTTCTTTCCCGTGTTCAAGGAAAACCACACAGATTGGTGAGGGTCAGCCTGCCATTACAGGGGCAGGAGTGCACACAGGACAGATTGACGCAAGAGAATCACAGAGGTCAGGGTCAAAGCCAGGGGAGGGACACAAACAGTCAAGATCAGGCCATGTGCCAGGAACTGTTAAGTGCGTTATTGGAGCAGTTGGGGGGCATCTCACCCTGCACGTTGACTTCATGGATGGTCTCAGGACTGGCCCTCCCAAACACATCCACCAGCCCAGCTGTGTGGATGACCACATGGGCTCCAGTCATAGCTGCTGCCACCTCCTGGGCCTGGGTCACATCCCCCTGGATGGTAGTCACCTGCACTGGCCCTGGAAGGGGGTAGGGGCAGCCAGAGGCAATGTCACAGCTGGGACCACGAGTCAGCTGCTTGGTTCAGCCTACACCCTTGGGAGCCACATGTTTCCAGTGTGACTAATTCATCCATGAGCACTGGAGAACATAAACAGGCATCATCTTTTCCATCACAGTGGAGTCCACACCCTCCCTCCCACTCCCCACCATAATCACCTGTCTTCAGCTCCTCCAGCCAGGGACCCAGGTGCAGGTCAAAGATCCGCAGCTCACGGAGCCGGGGTTCCTGCTGCAGCAGCATTCGAACCACATGCTCCCCAAGGAAGCCACAGCCACCTGTGACCAGGTATACCAGCGTCTGGGCCTGTGCAGAGTCTGCCATGTCCTGCTAGAGAGAGACCTGGCTCACCTGAGTTGCCTGCCAGGTGCGCTACCTGCCCCAGCACCAGCAGCCCACCTGTCATTATTCCATCAAGGGGCCTGTAGCCTGGTGGACTGAAGCAGTGACCCAGTGGCTATAACTGCCTGGTGGGTGCTGCAACCAGGCTACCTGCCGTGACCCTGCCAACTATTTACTGAAATCAGGTGAGGGCTTGCAGGAAGGGCTGTGTTTGAGGTGGAGGGGAAGTTCGGGGATAAAAAACAGGGTGGGAGGCAGAGTTGGGAAGGAAAGAGAGGAAGGTGGGTAGGGCTAGGGCTGGGGGAAGGGTCCTCAGGCATCACCTTTGCCTACCTGCAGCCACAGTCCCAGGGTGCCCAAACTAGCCACTGGAGGAGCTGGTCTTCTTTAGTTTCCGGCCAGTAATACACTGGTGTCCCCTTCCGCTTGTTCCTCCCTCCTACCCATTCCAGGAACAGCCCAACCCAGTCTCCCACTCTTGCCACAGGGCACCCCCTGGTGGCCACTGCAATCCACTGGCATCTGGTTCCAGCAAAGAGCTTGGGGAAGCCAAACCTGCTAGGTGGGCACTGAGGGGATTGGGGGTAGGGATAGAGCAGGAAGGGTGACCTCACTCCTACTGCATGATGTCAACCCTTCCCTTTTGCTGGATTTCCCAGGAAGCCAGAGCCCAGCAGCAGCTATGGTTCTGGGAAGGGAGGCCTGACCTGGCCTCACTGGGGGATTTCTGCATGGCTGTTCCAGCCTATCAGGTAGCCCAGAGCAATGGTGGCTGAGTCTGAGGGTCTGGGCTCTTGCCCAAAGCCTCTCTGCCCACCTAAAATTCCAGGCCACCCATATCCCCCCCTTCATTTGCCCCCACCCTCTGTCCTCAACACGCCCCCCCCCCCCCCATCTCTTTCCCAAAGATACTGACCAAGCACTTTTGTACAATAAAGTTTAATCACAATTATAAAAATGTGGCATTGGGTTTGCGCTATTAACATATGTACAATCCAGCCCAACAGGAAGGGCCCGCTCCCCCCCACCATCCTGGCCTGGCCCAGCCGGAGCTTCCAGACACCAGGGTAGGAGGGTGACCCACAGGGTCTGGCAGGAACAGAAGATGAGGCAGGGTTCCAGGCACGGAGTCCCCAGGACTGGGAGGCGCAGGGCCCCCCTCCCCAGGGGGAGAACATGGCCACTGCCCCCTAGAGACCCCTAAACTGGGGAGGGGTGCACGCAGGGCACAAAAGGGAAGTCCCCATTAACACAAAGCAAGAGGGCTGTGCAGCCCCCAAGAACAGGATCTGTACAGGCTGGCACCCCAGGTTTCCACAGGAAACAGCTGCTGGCAGCTACAAAACATTTACAGCTTCTTCTCCGCAAAGAAAAAAATCGGGATTGGTGGCAGGGGTGACGGGAGGCAGAGGCTGCCTCAAGGGACTGAGGCTCCCTTGCAGGGCTCAGGGGCCCAACTCCCTATCTGGAGATGGGGGGCACGTGGGCCCTCCTGAGCCCACTAAGGCTGGGGGGCTGGGAGCTCAGGGCACCAAGGGGAATAAATAGGGGTGTGGGCACCAGTCCTGCCCACCTCAGTTGAGGGAGCCACGGCAGCTTTCAGTGCCGCACAGACATGGGATCTTGTTGTCCTCCAGCGGGAACTTGTAGTCATAGGTGATCTCCTCGTCCACGCCAATGGGCTGCTTGGAGTAAATCACGATCTTTTTCTGGGATTCGATAGTGATCACCTTGGCATAACAGTTGGGCTGCAGGAGGGGAGGGCAGAGTGAGCTGTGTGGCCACACCCTCGGACCCCACTGCCCTGGCCAGGCCCCCACAGCGCACCGTGCAGCAATGGTTGATGAACCTCGCCAGGTTGCCACACTTGGTAGCATCGATGATAGTGTCATGGTCCACCCGGAACAGGTAGCTGCTGCCAATGCCCTCTTGCACATAGCGCTTCTCCCTCATGTCGGCCACCATCTGGCAGGATGAGGTGCAATGGTCAGGGAACTACTCCTCAGCTTCTAGCCAGACCGGGCTCAATCCCCCAGCCTCTGTGATTGGGGGTCTACACAGTCTCCCAGCTGCCATCCTGGGGCTACAACCTGTCCTGGATCTGTAGCTCTGTCTGGCTCCCACTTACCCAATGCATGGACACTCCTGACTTTGCTTCCAAGAGCCCTCCCTCTTATGGCCTGCCCCTTCCACCTTCACTGCCATTCCAAATCTCCCAAAGAGGACCCAGGGGCCCTGGCCTGTGATGTTCAGTGGTTAGAGCGCCAGCCAGTACACAGAGGGTTGCGGGTTTGATTCTCGGTCAAGGGCATGTACCTGCATTGCATGTTCAATCGCGTGCAGGAAGCAACCAATTGATGTGTCTCTCTCACATTAACATTTCTCTCCCTCCTACTCTCTAAAAATCAATGAAAAAATATCCTCAGGTGAGAATTAACAAAAACACAAAAACAAAAACAAACAAAGAGGACCCTAGGGAAGTGTGCACTGGTTACCGGGCAGAAGCAGACACTGGCTGCTCCTGAAGTGTCTGCCTGGCCCCCAGCGGAGCCCCCAGTTCACTATGGGGCTGTGGCAGTTCCCAAGATGACAGTGACCATTTCAGACTGAACTCTACTCATCTATTCTCCCAGGACCCTCTCCAAAAAAGACACCCACTGACTGCTGCAGGTTGACCACATTTGAACCCACATTCTTGTATGAGAAGGAATAACTTACTTCCCAGAAAATAGAACACAAAACCTCTGTGCTCTTCCCTCGGGTGATCTCTCTTCCCAAGGGCTTCGACGGCAGCTAAGTTGTGGGGACTCCTCCCAAACTTCCATCTCCAGCCCAAATCTACCTCAGTGGAGCATCTGGGTGTCATCCTCTAGATGTCCCCTGGGCACTGCAACTTCACATGTCCCAGTTAGAAACCATCTTTATCACACATGTGCTCCTCCTCCTCACTGCCCATCTCACTGGCAGCCCTACCTATTCCTCCTCCCCGCTAACGGTAGCACCCCGAAAATGGCCTTACCTCCCTCCTTGCCCTTACTCTCCAGAGCCAACGTGATGGCCTGTCTTGCCAGCTACCTTGGACCCACAGGCTCCTGTTACCTTGGCTGCCACTGCCCAGTCCAGGCACTCCACCTTTGGTCCGGGTCTCTGCAACAACCCACTCTACTCCACTGGTCTGTCTCTAGTTCTCTCTTCACACTGCAGCCAGAGGGAACTTACAACTTCCTAAGTCCTCTCCTGTGTAACACTTCACAGCAATGTTCCTCTCTCCCCATCGGTCCAAACTCACTAATGTGGCTCCTAACTTCTGGAGAGTCTGACTTCTACCTGCCTCTCTAGCTGTATGTCGCTGCTGCTGGCCCAAGATTTTTCAACTAGCCACAGTGCCCTCCTTGCCCTCTTGACACTGTCCTGCCTCCAGGCCTCTGCATATGCTGTCCCACAACCAGATGATGAGCCTGGGGAGCTCATCCTCTTTCAGCTCCTGGTGTAAACATCACTGTGCTTGAACCACCTGCCTCCCTGAACTTCCCCTTGTGTAACAACCAAACACCATTCTTGATCATAGTTACTTGTTCAATGTCTGTCTTCCCCACTAAACTGAGGTCCTTAAAGGGAGAGATAATCTTAGTACCCATTACTAGGAAAGAAGGAAGGGAGAGGAGGGAAGGAGAGAGGAAGAGATTTCATTGACTAAGCCTTGGAGCCAGGAGGGTATGTGGGGACTCATCCAGAGGGTTGGAAGGGTCTTATGTCAGCACCCCATGGTGCCATCAGATTGGGAGTTTGGTGTGGGGCCCCCTCACCTGGCGGATGTTCTGACCCACATATTCAATGACCATCTCATCAGCAGCGATGGGTTCCATGGCAAACAGACCCCACTCGTGGATTCGGCTGCGGCCGAATCGGAGCTTCTTCTTCCGGAACTAGAGGGCAGAAGGTAGACTATGCTGCTGGATGCCTCCCTCAACCTGTCTCCTGGCTTTACCTGCAGATCTCCAAGGCAGGAAGGTGCTCTGGCCACTCACCCCCCATCCACACCCCTAGGGGACCTCCACAGTGCTGCCCTTCCACTGAGTCTCTCTCCTCAAGTCCCCACTCCTCACCTTGAGCTGGTTTAGTTTGAGCAGATCACTATCCATGATGGCTGAGGTGCCAATGGCACTCAGCAGCCGCCGCTGCTCAGATCGACGCTCCGAAAGTACACGGTTAGTCCCCTGTGAGAAGCAGGACAGAGAGGAGGTAAGGGACAGGAGAAACAACGGGAAGAGGATGCCAGTGGGCCATATATCAGAGCAGAGCCTCACCTGAGTGTCCGTCCCTTCCAGCTGCCGGGCTGAAACAGGGCACACATCCAGGTACCTGTCCTTTTCCTTCTTGCTGATGGGGTAATAGCCTTCGCTGCGCGCTGAGCCTGTCTGGTGCTCCCTGGGCCCATCCTGGGGCCGCCGCTTGCGTTTTGGAGTGCTCAGGTTGGTGAGTGCAGGGTGTGTTAAGGAAGAGAAAGGGTTCCTCACTGGCCAGATCCCTGGGGCCCCAACTCCCCTATGTCCCTCCAGTCCCAGCCCAAGGAAAGGGTGACTGACCTTTGTTTGAGGTCCTGAGCATACTTGGTGTGAGGAGTACAGAAAGATGGAGAGAAGTAAGTCTTAGGCCACCTTTTCTGCCAGGAAAGCTTTGGGAGGCAGAAAAGAGGCAGGAGGCAGAGAAAAATACCCAGGTAGCCAGAGGAGAAATACCCAGGCTGAACGTGGGTGGCAAAGAGAATTGGACAGGGCGGGAGAGAAACGTACACACTAGGAGTTGTCTGAGGAGAACACTGCCCGGCTCTGTGACCTCAGGGAAGTCCGCCCCACTCCCTGGGCCTGTCTTCCTATCCTGAGAAGGCCAGCCTCTAGGACTCAGGATATTGGTGTGATGGACCCAGTGGGTGTCGTTAAGCCAGTCAGCCCCGCTTGTCTGCTGCAACAGCTGCTCATATGTGAGCCGTAGGTAGCCCATGTCCTCCAAGTCCAGGCCCGAGTTCCAAATATCATAGAGAATGGTCATCTGCTCAAACTCACTGCGGGGTTCAAAGGTGGGAGGCGGTGGGGGTAGGGGTGGCGGCGGTGGCCGCCGGCGCCGGGTGTGGGAACGGAGGCTGCGCCGCCGGATAGCCCCCTCCCCATTACTGCTGCTGCTGCTGCTGCTCTCAGATGACTCGGACTCCTCCTCTTCCTCCTCCTCCTCAGCCTCCTCCTGCTGCTGCTGCTTTGGTTCCTCTGCCTCGGCCACCACCACCTCAGGAGCCTCTAGGACCTCATCCGCTGGGGAGCTGAAGAGGGCTGCAGGGGCAGGAACTGGCTCCAGGGGCCGAGGGGATGGTGTGAAGGGTTGGGGCTTGATGGCCAGGGCATAGTTGTGCTCCAGTAGGATGTGGCTGAGCAGGGGGCCCAGGCGGTCTGCCTCATCCGGTGTCTCTGTGGCCTCTAGGTCATCGCCAGTAGGCAAGGCAGCCAACCCGCGCCGGGCTGGGGTCAGGGCCAGGTTGGCCAGCACCGCCAGGTCTACTTCCGTCCCTGGCTCAGCCTCTTCTTCTTCGGTGGAGCGGCCTCGGCCTGTAGCCCGGCTCCGACCTCCTCGGGACACCTCCTCAGGCCAACTCTTGACCAGAGATGCGTGGTCCAGGGGCAAATTGCGAATGGTCCGCTCCACACCCCGGGGGACTTTGCGGGAGATGGGGCCAGGAGACTTGACCTGCTGTGGGGCAGCTGAGGAAGGCTCTGGGGCTGGTACCTCCTCCACAGCAGAGAAGGAGACGGTTTTCCGGCGTTTCTTGGGTGGGGGCAGGAGGGGGATAGGAGAGGAGGGGCGCTCGTCAGGGCAGGGGGCAGGGACTGGGGGCCCAGCTGGTGGCTCTGGGGGAGGCTGGGGCACGCTGGGAGCTGGCTCCTCAGTGGAACCTGGGGAAAGAAGCACACAGGGAAAGGGAGAGGGTCAGCTTCTTGGCCCAACACCATCAGACTGAGATTCATTATGAGGAGACCGGCCAGCCTCGGCAGGGAGTCCAGACCCCAGCTGCCTTTCAACAGGCTGCACTCAGCTTCCAACAGACACTCCTGCTCATTCAGTGAACCCACTGTCTGCCTCACACCTGCAATGACCGAAGCACTATGGGTTCCCCTGATAGGATGGGACTTTGCACCTGTTCATTCATACATTCCACATTCACCGAGCACCAACTGTGTGTCAGATATGGGAAAACACATGGAGCAGACACTTGCAAAACCCTGAGTTTACAGTCCAATGGAAATAATTATATGAAAGAATGTACAGCTCAAACTGTGAAGAGTGGGGGTAGGTGGGGCTCTTAAGGAAACAAACACTCGGACTCTAGCCTTTTTACCGACTGATGGTGACAGAACTGCATCCATCCAGAACTACATAGACCAAGACAATTTTTGCCAGCTGCATTTATGAAGATACAATGAGTCAGATCTGAATTAAAGTATCCATCATTTCAACCACAAACAATATTCTCTGTCCAGGGAGGTGAAAAAGATACAATGTTAAGCTGAATCTTTTTTTTTCCATCCTCATCCAAGGACATTTTTGCATTTATCTTCAGATGGGGCGGGGGGCGGGGGCATTGATGTGAGAGAGACACATCGACTGGTTGCCACCGACATGACCCCAACCAGGGCCGGGGACACACTGCAACAGAGATATGTGCCCTTAGCGGGAACCGAACCCAGGCCTCTCGGGTCCACAGGCCGACACTCTAATCGACACTCGAATCGCTGAGCCAAACTACCCAAGGCAGAAGCTGAATCTTTGTAGTAATATATTTTATAAAATTTGCCTTCCTCCCCGCTTCTCCCAGACACAGCTGGGGATTTTCCCAAGTGAGGGGGAGTCAAGAAGTCTCCCCTAAAGAAGTTGAAGGTTGAGCTGAGATCCCGTACATTAGAGAGATGAAAAAATTATCTTAGAGCAGATCATGCCATCTCTCCCCAGCTAACCACCCACAAAACAAGAAGCACATCCTCCCTCTGTTGGGACCCCCTGCTCCAAGTCTGCTGCTGAGTGCAGGGGTCTCAATATTGCTCAGTACACGAACAGCCCTTTCCCTGGGGCAGACCCTGTCCTACAGATCTGACCCATCAGACAACGCGCCCATGAGGCCAGTCGACGCTTTGCCCTCTCATCCTAGGTTTCGGCCACCCAAACATGCCTGGCCTTTCAGGCCTCTGGCCCTTTGCTTACAGGGTTGCCTTCATTTGGAATGCCTCTCTCCCTTTACCCATTGGGAAAGCTGACATGGAGGTTTCAGACCCAGCTTAATGCCACCTCCTTTGTGAAGGCTTCTCTGACTTCCTCAGACACTGGTAACATCTTCCTCTCAGAACCAGAAGACTGGCAGAGAGAGGTTAGTAATGTGCTCAAGGTCACACACCTAGCAAATGACAGAATAAGATCTGCACCACAGGAAGTCTGAGTTGAGCTCGTACTCTTCCCTACTGCCCTATACTGGTCTGGACAACCTGACAGGACTTAGTGGTTTCATATCTAGCTCTACTACTCAGAGCTAAAAGGCAGCCAGCACCTTGCTTGGCCCAAGCAGGCAGTTATCATCACAAGCGTCCAATGCCTTAAGAGATGTTCCCTGCCCAGCTGGTGTGGCTCAGTGACTGAGCATCGACCCATGCACCAAGGGGTTGCTGGTTCAATTCCGTCAGCGCACATGCTCAGGTTGTGGCCCAAATCCCTAGTGGGGGGCATGCAGGAGGCGGCCAATTGATGTTCTTTCTCATCAATGTTTCTCTCTCTTTCTCTCCCCCTTCCTCTCTGTAAAATCAATAAAGAAAAAAAAAAATTGGTATCACTAACGATCTTGAAACTTAAATTTTAACAACAAAAAAAAGGAATGTTCCCTCATCTGACAATCTGAGCAAGGCCCTCAGCCTGCATTTTTCAAGGATCTGGATACCATCTGGTGTCCACTTTGAAGCTAGCAAGGCTCTGGGGTGCTGGTCCTAGGTTCTCCAGTTTGAGTCCTCTCACCACTTTTCTCCAACATTTTGGGGCAGCCTCTCCCTCTGACCCATCCTCCCAACCTAGCCCACTTTGCCCTCTGAAAGCCTGGGTCTTGCAGAGAAGAAATTCCCCTCCTCGCTCAGCTTCTTCATACACATTTCCGTGGCCATGCCTTTCATTTAGGGAGACTTTTGGGGTACCTTCCCAGTCTATACAACTCCCAGAAGTCACCATTGCTCCTTTATGACCGACCCTCGTTAACCGATGGCTAACCTGAGCCAAGCTAGCCCAACCAGAAACTTCCCTGAGAGTAAGGATCTAAGACAGGAGTGGGTCTGTCTGTGGGGGCAATCATCCTCTGCTAGAATGGAGAAGCAGAGGAACCCCATTTGAAGAAGGAGAGAAGAATGAATCAGATCAGAAGATAGAGGAAAAGCAAGTCCTAAAAGTGTCCAGGTCCCTGTGTTTGGGTTCCACCAGACAAGCCCTGTCCCAGGCTCCTGCCATCAGGCCACAGAGTCCTCTATCCAGTTGCATCCTTGATAACTTGCATTTCCCTATCATTCTGTAAAAACCAAGGAACCTGCCTTAATCGCCCTCTCCTCTCCCACCTCTGCTATCTATCTCAGGGACTCTGATAGCCCACCTGTTTACCCAATTTCACATCTCCAGTGACCTCCTTCATCCTCAGCGACCCTCCACAGTCACACACCTGACTTTGTCACCCTTTAGAATAGCTCCACCTTGAACCCTTACACTTTGATTCCCTACCCTCTGACCACAATTCCCCAGGTTCTTTCAGTTCATCCCACTGAACCTTTTTGATTTCCCATCCTTCTATCTCTCTCCAGTCCATCACCCTCCTCCTAAATTAACTTCTTTCTTTCTCATCCCCAGACTGCAGGGGCCCTCACTTTGTCCCCTCCTTTCACAGAACTTTCAACATCCTTCTACCACCTCTACCCTATAGACTCCCATCCCTGAATCTACCCAACTACCTGCATTCTCTCCTCCTTGACCCACAACTCACAGCCTCAGCAGGGCTTCTGAGTTGCTGGCAAACCTAGTCAGCTTTCATCCTCACTTCCCACTTGCTTCTCTTTCCAAGGCTCCTACTCCACCCATCCTTCTCAGGCTCAGAAACTGTCCTACTTTCCCACTGCCAAGTGCAAAAAGGGGCCATCAGGCACGAAACCCCATTATCTCCCTACCTCCCCATTTACAGATAGATTTGCATCAGATCTAGAGTATGCCCCTTCCCGCCATGCTAATCCAGCAAGTAAGTATTCCTCTCTCCTGGTTCACCTACCTGCTCCCTCTTCCCTTCAATGTATGAACATGCTCAAATCTCACCTACTTTGAAAACCTAGCCCTCCATCAACCCTGTTTCTTGCTATTTCTCCAATCCCAGCTGGGTAACCTTGAGTATTTCACTAAACTTCAAAGTCCTCATCTGTAAAATGGGAATAGGAATGTTGTCAAGATTAAAAAAATGAAATTACAATGTGCCAGGCTGGCACATAGGTACTCAATAAATGCTGTTATTATTAATTACAAACTCTCAACTCTCTTTTTTTCACAAAAGTAACCTACTCTTCCAAAAGACTGGTTATCTCTGTTGCCTGTCCTTACTACTAAAACCCCATAACCTGGCTCCAGTCTTATCCACTCTACTGAAATTGATAAGGTCACCAGTGACCTAACCGTTAAATCCAACAGATACATTTCCTATCTTACAACCTCTCTTGTGGCCTGCTGATACAAACCACTCCCTCCTTTTGAAACTCTAAGCTCCCCACCTTCCTTCCCACCTGCCTGATCACTCCTTTTCAGCCTTGTCTGGCTCCTCTTTGCTCATCTGTTTCTTGTAAGACTTTAAGGCTCTGGCCCCCTTCTCTCATTCCAAACATCCTTCTAATGTACACAACTATATTCACATCCATACTTTCATTACTTTCAAATGTCTACCTCATTTTCAGCCTAATGCTCTTTCCAGAGCTTAAGATCTGTTGATCCAACAGCCTGTTGAATGCAGCAGCTCCGCACCACCTACCTACAGGTCTTGCTGGAGACTTCTCCTGTTCAGGGAGCGGTGTGACTGGTGAGCCTGCAATCCTCTCCGGCTTGGGCTCCTCCACAGGTGCTGGCAGGGGCAGGGGGACGTCTCTAAGGGGTGGGGATACCGACGGGATGGTTGCTGGTCGCTCTTCTTCCTCCTCTTCTTCTTCAGAGGACTCAGATGATGACGACGAGGAGGAGGAGGAAGATGAAGAAGATGAGGAGCTGGACGAGCTACCACTTCCGGAGTCCGAGGTGCTATCATTTTCACCATCTGAGTCAGCATACAGAGAACATTTGGAGGACGAATCGCTTCCCTCATCCTCGCCTGGAAATCCAGAAGGCGCAATCAGGCGAGGCGGGAAGATCCCTCACTGGTCAAGCATGGGTTCATTCACTGACTCACCACTGTGGATATGTTGGGCTCTGTGCTAGGTGCTGGGAAGACCCAGCCTCAAAGAGTTGAATAAGCACACAATTTGTTCCTAGTGTGGTAAATCTTAGTGTGAAGGACTGGGAGATCATGGCAAAGGAAAGCCCTGGATTCTGCCTGGTGGATCAAGTCAAGAAAGATATCCCTGTGAAGATGTTGAAGTCAAGAGAGATAAAGAGGGGTTCACCAAGCAGACATGGGGGTTAAGCGGGGATGTCAAAGGTTAAGAGAAGATGGGGCATGAGAGACTGGCAAGCAGTCCTCTCTAACTACCAAAGCTTTTCCTACAGTGGGTCTTGTAGGCACTGCCTGGACAACAGACTCTGAAAATGGATTCCAGGGTAAAGTAAGCTTAGGAATGTTACATGCTCTGTGCCTCTAGGAGATGATAATACACTGTAAGGGTTCTAAGAAACTAAGAATTTTGTAGTCTTTGAGGAACATAACTATGTAAACTAGAATAGAAGGTGGTGGTGGCCAGGGAGGGTCTGGAGAATGACAAGATGACCCAAACAGATAAGCAAGAGCTAGACCTATAAATGGCCCAAAGTGTTAGGCTGAGAAGTCACCTTGTGGAAAATAAGGAGCCAAGAAAAGACTTTATAGAGGATCCAGTGTGCATTTTAGGAAAGATAATTCCATCAGCAGGCTGGAAAAAGGCTGGGAATGGAGAAGAATGAAAACAGACAGGAAAATCAGTCAAAAACGGTTGCAGCCTCTAAGTGAGAAAGGCAGGCTAGCAGGATCAAAGGCGACAATTCAAGAAAATACAGAGGTGGTAAAGCTGAAAGGAGGTGACCAAGTGGATGTGTAGAGGTCTACACACACTCATTCCTAGCAGATGATTTCCCCCTTGCTTTACTGAAAAGAAACTCTCAGATCACCAGTCTCCCCATTCTGGCCTCTGCAGAAATGGCACCTCTCTGCGGCATTCCTTCACTATTCGATATGAACAGTCAGTCTTTCCCCAGTTCTCCTACCCTGTTACTCTCTACCTCATTAACCGATTTTATCTTCTGTAAAACATACATCTGTATCCTAAGTGCTATTATTTGTTCACTTGTTCGTCAAGTCTCCCCCTCCCTGCCAACTGATCACAAGCTCTGCAAAAGCAGGAACCACATCTGTCCTGGTCATTGATGTGTCCCCAACACCTAGAACAGTACCTGCCACAGAACAGGGGCTCAATATACAGGGTGAAGCAAAAGTAGGTTTAGAGTTGTAATGTGAAACACAGTTTATTCCTGTATTATTTTTTTTATATTACTTTCCACACCAACAACTATAAACCTACCCTTCTCCTACCCCATATATATACATATATATATATACTTCTAAACAAAAGTATGAAAAAAAAAAAAGACTAAGCCACATAACCAAGCTTCAATGAATATGGAGCAACGAACAAGTATTCAACTGAAGAAGTGTCTGGTAATGGCAGAGCAGGGAGGGGAAGAGGCAGGCACGGCTCAGTGGCTGAGCCTCGAAGGAAGAGCAGTGCTCAGAGATGGGAAGGCACGCTCTGACAGCATCAAAGGGTAGCAAGAGAACACAGCCCCTTATATCATGGGTCTGGGAAAATAAATAGGCTCTAGTGGGTTGTCTTCAGGGGCAGAGGTAAGCACGAAGAAACATTTGGGTAGTAGGGTTATTGTTTACAATGAGCCAAGGGTTCCAAAGGATAGGGCTAAAAAAGTTGCTTTTGGGGAGGTCAATGGTGGCCAACAAATCCAGCAGGAAAGGTATGTGGGTTCAGAAAAGGACTAGTCAGGTGGCTGACCCCTTCTTCCCTAAGCAGAACTCTACTGTTTTGTCTGTGCTTACCATCTGATGCTTCTGCCTCCTTCTTTGCAGTATCCATGGCTTCCTCATGATCTTCATCTTCCTCATCTTCCTCATCATCCTCCTCATCCTTAAAGAAAGGGACAAATAGGGACTAACGGAAAGGACAACTGGTCCTCTAGAAGTCACAGCTACCCAGGCTCCAGCCCAAAGGGAAGTGGCTATGGGCACAGGTACTCAGGAAGTAGGCTCCTCACCTTCTCCGAGGAGGACTCCTGTGATGCCTCCTCCCCCTCACTGTCCAGAGCAAAGGACTTGCGGTGCTTGCCCTGGGTCTTGCTTCGTTCTTCATCTCGCTTTGGGGGCTTGGTCCCTGGACGTCCTGACTCTCCAGCCTCCTTCTCTCGCTCAGGGTCTAGGCCCGGGTGAGTGGTAGTTAGGACAATTTACCATCAGCAGTAAGTTACCATTTCTCGACCCTGTGAAAGGAGCTGTGCATACACTGTCGCTGATCTTCCTCACAGTCCCACAAGACAGACCTCGTTTTATAGATTAAGAAGTTGAAGCTCAGCAGAGAAACACAAAAAAACTTGGCAATACGTAACATTTTACAATTTTAAACATACCACATTCATTTTATCTTTCATCGTTTTCTCAGTTAGGTGGAAGAGGCAGCTGACTTGTTATGCCTGCCCCGCCCAAATACTACTAAGACCAATAGGTTTCCAAGCGAGCAGACTAGACTCAATATGGAAGTTTCCCAGACACAACTGTCAACCAATAGCTTAGACTTAAGCAAATTGGTAAGAAAGTCTAAGAGAGCTTAATCCATTTAACCTTGAAATTCTGTGATTTTTACATGTGGGAATTATTACTTCTGTTTTACAAGAGGAAAACTAAAACACAAAAAGCTTAAATCAGCATTATCAGAGTAAGAACCATAACTAAAATCCAGGGGCTGCCCCATCTGAAGCTTCTCACATCTCTCAGAACTGCTTTATTTTAACCCTGTACCAAAATCTCCACTTGGCTCCTTGCCTTTAAGACATCTGTGTCCTTTTCTCCCTGATTCTTGCTTTCCTATTAGAATCTAAGCAGCCTTTCCCCTTTCTCCTTCCACCTGACCTTCCCACTCACCATCTTCATCTTCCTCAGCTGGAGTGGAAGGCCGGGGCCTCTTTTCCTCACTGGCCTCTGAAATTTCTGAAGGCTCTTTTCGTTTTACCTGGGGAATGGGAAGAGACAGAGTCCATTTAGACTCCAAATACTCCAAGTTTCCAACCACCGTTACCCCAAGGAAGAAAGGATGCCCTGCTCCCACCCTACTAGGCAAGACCACAGTTCTAGGTACCTTGAAAGAAGGCAGCCGCAGGGCCCCTCGCAGTCCTGACCCAAAGGCGAAGGCCTCGATGCCTGTGGTACCCCCACTCTTTGCCCAGTCTACAAGGGATAGCAGGCCTGGCTCTTTGAGCTTTGTCTTCTCTTTATCTTCCTCCTTGGCTTGCTGTTTGGCTGCATTCTGGAATGGCTGTAGGCAGTAGAGGGATTGAGCCACAGAACCTAGGCACTGCCTCCTCCCTGGGAAATACTCACAGGCCCCAGGAACATAGAATCGCATCTACACACTCCTCTAGCTGATGCACATCTATGCTGTATCTTGCTGCACCAGCCCCTCTAGAGGCACTTCCCCCAAGTCTGCTCGCTTACAGTCCCATCAACCTTAGAGAGCAGCTACTATCCTCCCCGCTCTACAAATGAAGACACTGAAGACTGAAGCCTAGACACTGAAGGACCTTGTCCACTGCGAGCAAGCAGAGCTCTTCGGGCTCTCAGGCTCATGCTTTTCTAGTGCTGTGTGCTCCAACTCCCTGCCCAACCAGTATCCCAGTCTCGCTCCACTTGCCTTGATCATCCCTCTTCTCTATTTTGAGCTGTGTAGCCTGGAGAAGCAAGAGGTCTATTTCCTCCCAGGAGCCCCAGGTTTCCCCAGTTCCAGGCATTGACCCTCACCTTAGCCTTCTCTTCCTTGCTCTCCCACCACTGGTCAAAGGCTCCAAAGGCCACATTTTCCACCATCTTGCGGTTGAGGTCTCGCTGCATGATACTCTTCATCTCTTGGACGAGGGTGGCCAGCACACGGCCCACAGTGCCTGCTGATGGCAGGGCTTTGCCCTCTGCCAGCTCTACTTCCTCCCTTGGAGGCAGCCGAGCCTCCTCTCCTGACACTGAAGAGGAGGGCAAGGGCTCGGCTGCCACGGGCAAAGGCAGGTGGTAAGCCTCCCGGGAGTATGCCCCTCGGCCTTCTTGCCCTTGTGTGTACAGAGCATAGGGTAAGCCATAGGCTGCCTCTTGGGGGTGTGGGAATGGGAGGAAGGCCTCCCCAAAAGCCCCACCATGGGGACCAGCTGAGGCAGCAGTCAATCCCTTGCCCTGCCGCAGCTGATGGAGCCGAGTTAACATCTGGGTCTGCATCTGGAAGGACATGGGCATTCCTCCCCACTGAGCCCCAAGTCGATCCATGAGCTCTAGGGAGTTCACAAAGTCATAGATGTGGGGGGGTGGCGGAGGAGGTGGGGGGTACTCAGGGGGCGGTGGCCCATCAGGTCGGGGCGGGAGGAGGTAGGCAGGCTGGTGAGGAGGATAACCAAGGGGAAGGGAAGCCAGGTAGGGAGGAGGAGGAGGGGGTGGGGGAGGAGGGGGTGGAGGCTGCTGGGGAGGTGTTGGGGCTGGAGGGGGTGAGCCACCCCTGTCATCGTCGGAGATCTCCATGTCCTCTCCGGAAGAGCATGGAGAAGCCTGTAGGGGTGCAGAGGAGGGTCACACAAAGCTTCTGCCTGTTCCCTGAGCTCTTCCTTAATTCCATTCTCTTGTCTAGCTCCCTTCCCTCCCCCCCTGGGCCCAACACCACTTCCCTGATCCCAGGTTACCTCCACTGGTTGACCCCAACCTCACCTGGTTCTGTCCGTTGGCCTTAGGAGATTCCCGGGTAGCCCCTGGTTCCCCACTCCCTGTAGGTGCCACATCCTCAAAATTAGCCGGGGCTGGAGGGGGCGTGCAGGGCCCGTGACCTGAACCAGAAGGCACCTCAATCCCTGCATCTCTAGCCCCAGGGCCTGTGGTGCTGTTCTCTTCCTCTTCCTCTGTGTCAGAAGCCAGGAAAGAAAACTTGGAGCGCTGCTCCTTCAGCAACATCTCAATGCGGGAATCTAGGCTGCTGTGTTGAGCAAAGGGCACACTCTCATTGGTGGTCTCTGGGGCTGGGGAGCCAGAACGAGCAGGTGAGGCTGGGCGGGGGGAGGTCCGAGCTTCTTCTCTCTCAGGGCTGGGCCCCCCAGCACCACCACCTCCACCAGGTTCTGGAGGCTCTGGGGGTGGAGCCTCTGAAGCAGGAGGCCGGTAGTCCTGGTCAGTGGGCCGGCTGGGCTCAGGGGGCAAGTATGAGGTGTAGGAAGGTGGGAAGCGCTCAGCTGTATTTTCAGCAAAAGGTGCCCCCGGGGGCTCCTCCCGAGTTGCCCGGCGGTGTGGATAGGAAGGATGGCGTTGGTAGCGATTCCAGCTTTCGTAATATGCTGGGTAGTTCGAGTCAGAACCACGAAAATGAGAGGATGAGGAAGAAGAGGATGACGAGGACAACGAGGAGGAAGAGGTGGAGGATGTGGCGGTGGCTGCGGTGGTGGCAGAGATGGCTGCAGAGGTGGTTGTTGGGGCTGAAGATGCAGAGAAATGGCGGCGGGAAAAGGAATCTTGGTAGCTGTTCTCTGACCGCCGGGGCTTGAAGGAGGTTGAAGTGGTGCTAGAGAAAAGATGCAGGAGTTAGCTGGCTTCAACTCTGTACGACTGAACCCTAGGATCCTGGTCCCAGTTCTCAGTACCCAAAGCCCCTCTATGACGCCCCCAAAGGAAGATCTAAATGCTGCTGGGTTCCTAGCCAGAATAAGCTCCCTGAGAACAGGGATTTGTTGGCTGAATCCACAGAGAAACTAGGACAAATTATTCCCAACTCTCCCTTAGACTTTGGGTTTCTTCTTCCCAGTGGCAGCTCCAGAATCTGGGGGTCCCAGAGGATGTTTACTCTGTACCTGCTGGAGTAGGCAGAGTCCTGAGAGTAAGGGGTGCTGCCCCGAGATGTGTAAGGGGTTCCTTGGGAGGACTGAGGGGTGAACTGGCCAAAGGAAGATGGGGTGTCTTGTCGGCTGCTAGAGAAGCTTGTGTCCTGGGAGCAGGGGGTACCATTGCCAGGAGTGCCCACCACAGCAGTGCCTGCTGGGTAGGCAGCTGTGTCAGAAGAGGGGCGGCGGCGGGATTCAGTCTGGAGGGGGAGAGTGGAACAGGGAGAAAGGAAAAGAGATCAAGTTTAACAATTCGCCCTTCCCCAAACCAAGAATCCCCGTTCCCTATCTTTTGAAAGTACCTAAAGACTTTTTCTTGGCTGTTTCTATACTTAATAATGAAGTCCAGAACCTCCCAAAGACTGGTTTTGGCACTCAAGGACTACGACCACAAGGCTAGGGCTATGGCAACCATAAGCTTCTCACCGTCTCAGTGGCTACACCAGAGCCCTGGAACTTCTCACTCAGGGCCTTGCCCCCAGTGGGCACTGTCTGAGGGGTGTAGGAGCCATTGACAATCAGTTCATAGTACTTCATTCGTTGTTGTCCTGGAGAGAGAAAAATAGGAACTAGCAGAGTCAGACGGAGAAAAGACAACTCCTTCCTAATGTGGTATTTCCACTTATTCCTCAGGCCTCAAGTTGAGTCTTGGGTTTGGGGATTTCAATTCTTTTTCCGTATCTATCTCTGGGACACATCTCAACCAAACAACTACTACAAATGGCATGTAGTGTATCACTTCAGTTTCTTCTCCATGTGTTACTACACTGAATGACCACCAGAAGGGAAAAGTATCAGTACCCCTACTTTGTAGGCTTAAAGAAAATTGACCTGCACAAAGTCACTAAGTTGGCTAGTGGTAGAACTGGAATTCAAATCCAAGTCATCTGATGCTAGATGCTATCATGCTCCTCATCCTATAAACTTAGGGTTGCAAAATGGCAGCCTAAGGGCTAAATCCACCCCAAGGTTATGTTTTACTTGCCTTACACAATCACTTAAAAAATGCCTGTTTGGTTTTTTTGGGGGGTGGAGGATGATGCAACATTTTAAAACCATGAGTTTTGATACAAAAACCTGGATTTCTTGCTTAAAAATGAAAAAAAGAAAAAGAAAAAGATTACTTGGCAATATTAGTCCTCATTCCCACTTGCAAATTGGTTAATGCCAACTAACAGCTGCCTCCTTTACATGGCACTGCACTACAGTATGCCACAATCCCCACCCCTCCCTATTACTCCTAACACAGAAGCCCAGACTGCTTCCTTCACTCACCTATGCAAGTCTCTCATTCTCGATCCAAAATTTCAAAACCCAGTATTTTGGGGAATCCTGGGCTGAAGTTATTTACTCTAGTTTTTATTCATCATACACTTTCTTACAAAAATAGCCACATGCTAGTGCAGCCCCAACCCTGCTAAAGATAACATACAAAAAACCACTTATGTACCATAATCCCTTTGTAAAATTCTGATTTCAGAAACCCATCTGGCCCCAAGAGTTTCAGATGAGGAATCATAAACCTGATCATATGCCTGGCTCCAACCGGCATTTGTATGTACAATCTCCGCTGGAGCCCAACTTTGGCAGCAGGCAGGGGAACCCTCACCTTTGATGTCAAGCTGGGCATGGATGATGTTGCCCATCACAGAGGTAAGGTGGAGGTTTTTGACCGTTTCCTTGGCTCCTCGAGTGCTGGTGAAGAGCACACGGGCCAGACCCAGGTGCTTGCGAGTTCGGGGGTGAAGAAGGATCTCTACCTCTTCCACCTCACCATACTTTCGGCACATATCCTTCAGGAAGGTCTCCCGCACGTTGTCATTCAGTCTTGCAAAAGTCACTTCCTTCAGTGGGATCTGTCCAATATAGAACTCATCCAGCTGTGGAGAGGATAAGACTGGGGTCTTAATGCTTTTTCCTTCGGGAAACTTTACAGAGACCCATGAAATCAACAGAGATAGGACTGGAAAACTGAGAGGCAAAGGAAGGGAGCCCCAACAAGGGATACAACAGTCTTTATCCCCCTCTCTCCTGAATTCTTTTCACCACAGAATAATGGCAAGAACCAAGAAAAGAAAAGTGCAAACTGAGAAATAAACACTCGTGGTAGAAACCAGCTATAAAGAATTCACTCACTCAGCTTTTAATAGTGATTACTATGGACTGGGTACTAGGAATACAAAGATGGGGGGGAAAAGGAGATTCCTGTCCAAAAAAGTAGACAAGAAAGAGAGACACATACAATCATAACATGACATTAAGTGTCAGCAGAGGTGTAGAGAGGGTGTCTGGGAACCCAGAAAAAGAAACCTTTGTTCAGAGTAGAGGCAGGGAAGTATTCATACAGATGGTATAATTTGTACTGGGCCTTTTGAATAAACAGGAGTTACCCAAAATGACAACAACTTAAAAGGGCATGAAATTATAGAATAATAGCGTTTCCTAGAAATTGCAGAGTGTATAGCAGGATGGAACATAGGTGAGCAGAATCAAGGCAGATGAAGCTTGACCAAGTCAATAATTATAAATGTCAATGTATAAAAATGGACTTGGCAACAAAAGTACAATAAGAAAACAGTAAAATCAGAAAGACAATGACAGCAGGGTGGAACGTGAAATGGAGAAAAGAATGGAAGCAAGTAAACCAGAAAAAATGAATTATAAGAGTTTGCACTAAAGATATGACAATAAAAATAGGATAATTAAGACATAAAGATGTGTTTAGGAAAAAGGGTCAGCAAGACTTTGTAACAGATTATGTGATAAAGAAGAGGAGAATCACAGGATGACTCCCAGGTTTCTAGCTTGTATAGCTGAGTGGATGAAGGGGAGAGCAGGATTTAAAGGGGTAAAATAATTTGTTTTATATCTCTTTAATCTGAGATGTCTGTGGGGCTTCCAGATGGGGCTGTCCCACTACCAGGCATACACTTTTGAAGTTCTAGACTGATTTTGGCTAGAAATAGAGATTTGGAAGTCACGAACATTTTGGTAATAGTCAAAATCATGGGTGTGAAAAAGATTGTCCAGGGAAAATATACAAAGTGAAAAAAGGGATGAGGGAACCCCACGAATAATTTATTTAAAAATGAAGAAAAAAGAATCAGTGAGGGAAACTAAAAACCTTCTGGGCCCAGCCTAAGGGCTGATGAGTATCCTGCCTAGACAGGAAAATGGGAATCCTCTGAGGGAACAAGATGGAGGATCAAATGGCCAAATGAGAGGTTAGAAACAGACTCCAGGAATGGAGCCCCTGGCCTTATCACTCCCCTTAACTGTCGAGAAACTGGGGTATCAGACCAGAGCACTGTCAAGCTATACACTGTCTAGGAATACATAGTGATAAACGCAGCAGCTAAACCTGTCTTTATGTTATCCTTCAAGGAGTCAACACCCCTGCCTGTGACACCTCACCTATACCTTTCTAGAAAATAAACACGCCTTCTGTCCAGTACAACTCAGTCTCACAGTCTCAGACACTGTTAGAGCTAAGATCCTTTCATTAGAAAACTCCCTTTTATTCAGCTACATTAAGACTAGATTGCCAGGATGGATCCTCCACACCCTCTAAGGGCCACCACACCAGGACACTAGAAGAAACATACCTTAAACTTAGGGACTGGGAGGGAAAAGTCTCTGTTTTTGGACCTGACATGGCAACGAGGGTCTTGGAGGTCTTCGACTGGTATGTACTTTGAGTCCTAGGGAGGAAAGCAGGAACAGAAAGATAGCTCAAGGTGAAACCACATTGTTGAGCTCTAAGAAGCCCACCTGAAGACCCATATGCAAAAGAGTTGGGTTCTGATTAGCCACTTTTTAAGAAGGCAGACTATAGATATGGAAATTCCAGGTGTTGAACAGAACCAACAGGAGAATGGGGCCTGGAGTTTCCTACATGGCAAGGAAAGGCCCGGGACACTCACGTTGACACTGAAGTGGACTCCATCGTAGCGGTACACCTTTTGAGAAGGCCTGCGCAAGGCAGGGTCCAAGGCAGGATCCACGATGAGCTTGTAGTTTCGCCACTGGAAGCTCGGGGCCTTCTGCCCATCTCCCCCACCTTCCTGATCCATCTTTGCTCATTTACACTGTTACAACAGAGGAATACGCAACGGGGTTCATGTCTTAGGCCTGACTCCCTTGCTGCCCCTCATCAACTAGCCCAGACTCCAGGTTCTCTCATCACCCGTTTCCACACCTCACCATGACCCGTGGCTCCCCCAGATTTTCCAAGTACACTCTTTCACGTAACAACACATTCTCTCTCCACCTCCCAACTCTCCCCTCAGACCACCAGGCCCATCTCGTGCCCCCCCAACACACACACACACCTAGCGCGCGCCCCACTAGCCCTCGGAGCAAGACCCCTCCCCCGCCCCCTTGCAGGCCCCGCCCCCTCCCGCCTCCTCACCGGCCAGCGGCCCGGGCCAAGCCCGGCTCCCGCTCCCACACACCCGCTCGCGTCCCCGCGCCCCGATCCTCCGGCCAAGAGGTGGCACCTATTCGGGGCGTTGGAAACACCGCGAGACCGAGCCCGAGACCCGGCTTCGGCCCTGAATCTGGGCGGGGGGATAGGGGAAACGCGCGCCGCTGCCCTCTCCTCCCGCCCCGGTGCGTTCTGCCCCCCCCATCTCCGCGCACGCGCGGCGCGGCCCCACTCACCCGCTCGTGTCGAGCGGCTCCCCCTCCCCCCACCCCGCGCGGCACCTCAGTGGCGCGAGGCGGCGGCGGCGGCGGCAGCGCGAGACCCGGCCCCGCAGCGGTGGCGGCGGCGGCGCCCCCCCACCACCACCTCCCCGGCGCGCGCACCAAACACCACCGCCACCTGCGCGAGGCCCAGCAGGCACAGCGTCGACATTCGCACTTTCGCCACGGGCGCCACCGGGGGACCAAAGGGGCCGAGGATAGCAGTTTCGCCTCGGCCAGCGCCCGATGAGGCTCGAGAGTTGCGGCCTAGGGAACCTGGAGATTGGCCGCATCCCCCGGAGAGTGGGCTTCACCACGACTATCCAGCTGCTCTGGCCTGGGGCCGTTGACGAATCGGCGGCGACGAAAGCAGCGACTAATCCCCGAGGAAAAGGGGGCGGGGCGGACGGGAGGAGGCCAGCCAGAGCTGGGGAGATTTGAGTGACGCGTTGAACGGGCGCAGATTCGTCAGGCGGGCGGGGCGAATGGGTGGATGAGACGCGCGCTCCTTTGCTCCTCTTGCCTTCCCCTTTCTTGCGCGGCCAAACGTCTAAGAGGTTGCAGATTCGCCACAGGTCCCGGCCCCAGCTGTTGCCTCCCTTCACCCGCTTTGGTGGAGTCAAGGAAAAAAATGCCTGGTTAGCCAAGCCCTGCTGGCAGAGTCAGCCACTTTTCTGGATTTTCTTACTAGTACAATTCAGGGAACGGCCCAGTTCCGACCCGAGGAAAATGGCTATGGCCCAAAGCTCCTCTCAGAGTCCGACGAGAATTCTCGGCTGAACATCGAGGCCTGAGTAATTCTGAGGAGCCGGCCTAGCGAATCTGCGAATTCTCCTGTGGGCGGAGCCAAGGCGCCGTGCGCAGAGGGCGTGGTCAGAGCGTGCGGACCCTGGCGTCGCTGGGGCGCTTCCTGTAGGACCCATCGAAACCCCGGCGGACAGGGAGGGGTGCCCATGAGATGGGAAACTACAGCCAACCATGGTGACTCAGGCCGTTTGCCTGGCGCTGCACATAATGCAGGGAGCGTTTCCCTCCCGTTATCCTCGTTGGCCCCTAGCTGCTTAAGATGCCCACTTGACAGATAGGGAAACTGAGACCCCCCCAGAAGGTTTCGCATTTTGCCCGTACTCGGCCATCTTTAATGATTAAATCCAAAGGCTTCCTTAAAGTTTTGTGATAAACCTGGTGGGTCTTAAAAGACCCCTGAGTGGGTCATGTAGAAAATAAACTAGGTTTCACAGGAACTAGGGTGGACTGGTCGATTCTCTACGCATCATGGTCCCAGTGCCCGCCGTTTTTAGCAGGGGTGGGGGTAGGAATGCTATACTTACGCGGTCCCACCGCTGGAGGGCAGCACCAGCCCAGGTTTATACCTGGAACCCTGGGATTAAAGCCGCCTGACTGGGCACCCTTTTTCTGTGTCTTGGACGCGGGGTATTCTGGTGTACAGGTAATGGCATTCCCAAGAGGCCCTTTTGCCTGAGCTGAGGATATCTTAAGTTCCGGACCTCTACAGCTCTCTCTGTATGACCTTGGGCAAGTCATTGACCTCTCAAAGCTTCAGATTCTTACACTGTAATGGCTATTAATTCCTGTCACACAGGATTATTGTAGGCATCAGAAAAGCACAGGAAATGCCCTGGCTGGTTTGGCTCGGCAATTAGAGCGTTGGCGGGCAGACCAAAGAGTTGTGGGTTCCATTCTGGTCCAGGGTATGTACCTTGATTGCATTTCAGTCCCCGAACCTAGTCGGGTCATGCAGGAGCCAGCCATTCGATGTGTCTCTCACATCGATGTTTCTCTTTCTCACTCACTCTATCTGAAGATAAATGGAAAAATATCCTTGGGTGAGGATTTAAAAAAAACACACACAGGAAAGGCCCTTGAAGCCTGGTTCATATAATTTTACCATTTTAAGTAATAGGAAAAGAGAAAAAGGGTACTTGTTCAAGATCTCACACTATAAGAAAAAGAGAGAGGATTGGGATCCTTACATTTTCTCAAGTCAAACATTAAGAGATTCCCTATGTGATAGTAAAGGTAATCCAAGCTTTCACTGACTAGCTGTGTGGCTCTGAGCAAAATCTTCAGCCTTGGGCCTCAGGTCCCTTACCTCTGAAATGGAAATGAGAAAGATTTGTGTCTTTGGGTGGTTGTGAGGATTAAATGAGATAACCTATGAAAGACCCTAATATGTAATAGTCACTCAAAAATTAAAAAACAACTAAAGAGTAAAAGAAAGTTATGCTACTCAATGGAAAAGAGAGAGACCCTAGGCTCAGGAACAAGAGTGCAAAAGCCTTTTGCCTTGGAATAACTCAGTCTCTACATTCAGAAGCTACTGGCCCTGTTAGCATCAGGAGGTCATACTTGGAACCTACTCTCCCACACCCTTGTCCAGCACCCAGGTACACTTGCCTCTACTGATCTCTTAGGACCAAGTCACCTGATCCCAAGGAAGCCTCCCCTTCACCCCATTCACAGTCACAGGCACATCTGTGAAACAATTTATTATACAAACAAGGTGCATCAAAAATTCAGTGTCAGAATAGCTCTGTACTCCAAGGGTTAGGGACTGGACCTTCTCCTTTAAAACCTCACCCCACCCCTTGCTAGGGAGTCAAACTGGGTGCACAACTCCACAGCCTCCAAAGACCCCCAAGACTGGCACCGAAGAGTGGGAATCAGATACAGAAGCATTAAGTGTGGGTCTAGGGAAGTTGGACAGGCACTTGAACCTCCAAAAATAGGGAGGCTCCTTCTAGGAAAGTCTGGACCTATGCCTGGGGCAGAAACATCCAAATCCCTCTATATAGCAACTAAAGCAAGTGTGAGAAACAGATAGAAATGTGGGGATGGTGAAAAGCTTCCCAACATATGCCAACCATAAAATAGATTCTACAAAAATAAAGCAAGGGTTGGCTGCCTTCTGGGGCAGTTGGGCGGGCGTGTAACCTGACCTCCACATCCTATATAGGGGCAAGTGGCTGTAAGAGTCAGCACCAAAGGTCTCCCTGCCTCCATTCCACCTACTGTATGAACCCTGGACTGAGGACCTTCTAATTCCTCCTTTGCTCCTCCCAGCCCTGATGAAGAACAGAACTTACAAAAACCATGGTACAGGCTGACAGGGAGAATCCCTGGGAATGTGGGAGCTGCCCAAAGGCCCAGCCCAAAGAACCCTGAGGCCAGGAACCTGGTCTCTATTTAAGAGTGGCCATAGGAAGTGCCTCCAGGCAGGGTCAGGAAACAGTGGTCTGTAGACCATCGGCCTTTGGCTGAACACTGAAGAAGGCAGGACCTATAACGGTGGGTAACACCAGCCTCACACAGCCTGCAGCTCCCCCTGCAGGCGACTCAGCTCCTCTAGCTCCTGCTTGTGGCGGTCTGTCTTGTGTGCCACCAAGGAGCGGTAGAAATGCAGGGCAAAAGCCACAAACACAAGCCCCACAGGTACCATGATTGCTGTGGAGGCCATGGCTGCTTGCCATCCTGGTCCATGGGCCCCACCACCACCACATGTTTGCTGGGGTGGGCAGGGCTCAGATGGCTCAGCCTGTGGCTGGACCACAGAAATAAAGGGTGGCTTAGAAGCTGGATTCACGGAGGTAGCCACTGGTGGCAGAGTTCCAGCCACCTGGGAGGCAGGTACCACAGGGGCTGGCGTGCCCAAGGGAGCCCCAATGGGCACAAACTTGACCCAGCCAACCAGGACAACTTCAGCAAGGAAAAGGAAGGTGCCTAAGGCAGTGGAGAAGCCCCAGGCCAGCTCCACATAGCGGTGGAGTCGCTGGTGTGGAGACTGGTGGACAGAGTTGAGGTTGTGGATGTTGCTAACAGCTTCAATGTGGGGCAGCAAACACGTGGAGACCATGAGTGCAAAGAGATGCACAGCCACTAGTATGGTGGTGCAGGCACTGAAGGCCACCAGCAGGCCTGGCGGATATTCGTGGTTATTCTCCAGTTGTACTTCCACCATAGCCACCTGTGGGGACAAGAGGAGATGGATTGAGTGCCCATAACCTCCTGAACAGTAGCAGTGATGTATGTTGGCATACATCACTCATGTATCCTTAGGACCTAAAACAGTGCCTGGCAGAAAAAAACTCTCAGTCTAGCCCTGGCCAGGTGGCTCAGTTGGTTGGAGCATCACCCCATGCACCAAAAGGTTGTGGGTTCGATTCCTGTCAGGGTACATACCTAGGTTCAATCTCTGGTTGGAGTACAACCAATAGCTGTTTTTCTCCCACATCAATGTTTCTATCCCTCTCTCTCTAAAAATCAATAAAAACATATCCTTGGGTAAGGGTTAAAAAAAAAAGACTCTTTGTTGAGTACATGAATGGACAGCTTTGGGAAGGCTCTGGCCTCTTCTGGGATTCAGTTTCTCTACCTAGCTATCAAAATGGCTGGATGACATGTTTCTGACAATCTTACCTTGTTATAACATAGGGTTTAAAAAACAAAGATTCTGGAGCTGGGTTGCCTGGGTTCATTCTCAGGTCTATAAACTGTGTAGTCTTGAGCAAGTGACTTAATCTGTGCCTCAATATCCTCACCAGAAAAATGGGAATTGATAATAGCACCTACCTACTTTATAAAGTTGTTGTGAAAACTGAATGAGACAATATACATCAAGTGATAAGAATAGTGCAAAGCACATAGTAAGCACTAAGTAAGTGTTTGCTGTTATTGTTAGAGTTAACACTGTAGTCCAAGGCCAGAGTTTGCAAATTGGCATTCCACAAACCCAAGGTCAGATTGCAGACATGTTTTGCTTGGCTTAAACAGTGTTTCTTAAAGAATTACGTTTCCAACTTTTAAAACTCAAGAGAATTCATATAAATACCCCAATTTCCAGATCCTCTTGAAAATTTGGAAGATCTGTTATACATTCTTGCATGACAACTATCAGCTATAGTTGATTCATGCGTGCTGCCTTTGAACAGGTCATGGGGTCTCTTTATAGCCAGTCCCCACAAAACCAACTTGGCTTCTGTATTACCTGTCTGGCCTTTGCAAACATTTGAGTTGATAACCCTGTTTTAGGTTTGTTTACATTTGGACTCTAGAACCAGACAGCCAAAGTTCAAGTCCTGCTACTTACTTGCTGTGGGACTCTGGGCAGGTGTCTTTTAACATCTCTGATCCTCAGTTTTCTCATCTGTAAAATGGTCATAGTAGTGGTACCTAATTCATAGGATAATAGATGTTTCACATAAAAGCCGTAAGCACAGTGCCTGGTACATAATGACAGTTCAATATGTTTTGTTTGTTTTTTTTTGGTATATGCCCTTAGCGGGAACTGAACCTGGGACTCTCTGGTCTGCAGGCCGATGCTCCAACCGCCGAGCCAAACCGGCCAGGGCTGTTGTATGTTATTTTAACCCAGGCCACCTGAATTCTAAAATCTGTATCTTCCCCCAATAGTTCCTGAAGGACCCATTAGATTGCTTTGGGGCTGAGGAAAGGAAGAAGGTGCAGAACCTGAAGAGTGGTAGTAGAAGGACAAAGATGAGTATTTTGGGAAACTGGGCCATGAAGGGTGTTAGCAGCTATTATCCAGACAGGTATCTGGGCCAGGCCTACCCCTGCTTTCTCCCATAGTTTGACCCAGCCTTGTTTTCCCATGGCACAACCGGAGCCAGTCCTGCCCCCAGAACCTACTCATTTGGCTTCATCTTTTTTTTTTTTTTAAATCCTCACCCAAGAATTTTTCTATTTATCTTCAAGTAGAGAGAGAGGGAGAGAAAGGGAGAGAGAGAAAGGGAGAGAGAAACATCGACGTGAGAGGGACACATCGACCGGTTGCCTCCTGCACGACCTCAACCTCGACCAGGGACAAACCACAACTGAGGTATGTGCCCTTGGCTGGAATTGAACCTGGGACTCATTCGTACGCAGGCCAATGCTCTACCGCTGAGCCAAACTGGCCAGGGCTGGCCTCTTGATCTTGCAGAGAAGAACCTTTAACTTGTCACTCCAGAAACATCCAAGTCCAGCAGCAGGACAGATTGAATCATGGGGTGGATGGAGGTAGGGGACCCCTTAGATAGGTCCATGGAACTGCTCCTTTTTCTCTCTAGTCTGTATAAGTGAAGGAGAGCCAACTCCCTGTTCCTCGATGACTCCACATCAGGAAGGGTGGGCTGGTCTGTGGATCCTGGGCCCCCACATAAAAAACCATAGACCTATGATGACCCTTAGGGATAGATTTTCCCTCTGATCATTCAAATACAGAGGCTGTGGCACTGAGAGGGGCAGGGAATAACCCAAATTACCTAATGTTCTGACCCTTCTATCCCCATCTCAATTTGCCCCAAACAAGAATGGGATTCTCTAAGGACTCATCCCCTCCTGCCAGTCACTTTCTCCTTCTTCCTGTCATGGTGCTGGGGAAACCCTGGACTAACAGGCCTGTGACTCTGGGTCCTGGTTTTTTCTATTTCCTTCATTTGCTAAATGCTCTTGGCAGAGCCACTGCCCCATTCTGGGCCTTGGTTTCCATGCCCGTCCAATTGACAGCCTGAACCATCTTTGATGTGTGTCTTGTTCAAACATGCGTGGATCTAGATAGAGTTTGATGACAAGAATCAGCTCATCCTAGGGCAGGTACTTGGCAAGCTACAGAGGGCACACCCTCCCCATCTATTTCCCACTGACCAACCTGCAAAGGGACAGAGGCCTGCCCAGGGTCACACAGCTGACTACAAGCAGGAAAGAGCCAGGACTTGTGTATGCTGACTCCTCACCCTGGGACCTCACTCATTCCCACTTCCTATGAGGCTTCCGCTGGGACCGTTAGCTGATATCATCTTCCCACCCCACCCCCACCACAGTTTATCAGCTAAGGAATCATGTATCAGCTTCCTAGTCAACTTCTTTCCCCACAGCCTTCCTCACAGGCATCCTGTCTTCTCAAAGCTTCCTGGGCTACACCAAGCACCCTTTGTACCTGCTGGAGACTAGTTGCCCTTCTTGGGATGGGCCTTCAATTGGGTGACCACCCCATCTGTTTTATTTTCTCTGACCCTCCCCACAGTTGATACAGCCCCTCCCCAACTCTGATTTGCCTTTGAACCTCTCATGGCGGTCTAGTCATCACTCCTGCCTGGACTATGCTTTTGGACCTCTTTGCCCTACCCTTGCGTATGTATCCCCCTTGGGGATTTGTCACCCCCATGACATGATTTGTGTCCATGACATTTTTGGCACTTGTTTATCCTCCCTATGGCCGTTTATGCCAGGGGTCTGTTTACATACACACATACCTATTAAAAAGGGATCTGTGTCATCCCTTGGGAACTTGTTTCCCCCCTTTACCTCTTAAAACCCGTCTTTCCCTTTTCTTTACCCTGCTTCCCTGGGTACCCGTTTACTTTGCCCATGCCCCCGTGCCTCCACACCCCCACCATCCCCCCCACCCCCCGGCCTGAGCACCCCGCCCCTCCCCTCACCATGGCGAAGCCCGAGAGCAGGGCAGACGTGCGGCTGGAGGCTTTGAGCTTGGCCCGGCTGAGGTAGAGGCGGCGCCAGCTGAGCGCCCGCAGCGAGTGCTGACTGGCCCCCATGAGGTCCAAGTAGCCGCGGTGCACGAACTCTCGGTACGTAGCCGAGCCCGTGGGGCACTCGGCCTCCGGGTTCAGCGGGGCCTGTTCGCCCGCGTCCCCCTGGCCGCCCTTCATCCTGGGGGGGCCGCAGCACCAGAGGGGCTGGTAGTCAGGGCGGGGCCGAGTAGCCTCGGGGTGTCCAAGAGGGTGGTCGGTCCAGGCCGTGGGGAGGCCCCATCCCCCTGCGGGGTGAGCAAAGATGCGGGCAGCAGACGCCCAGGAAGAGGCAGCCGGGACTGAGCAGGAAGAACAGGCGTCTGCGGGAAGCACTAGGGGCCGAAGCGGGACAGCAGAGGCCGAAACAGGAACTGGGACAGAGGCGGAGCCCGGGCGACCACATGATGGGGTGGAGCCTGGGGGCGTCCTCAGAGATCTCCAAGGACCCCTGCGATAGCAGTCCACCTGGAATGTCATGCAGGAACCCCAACTCCACTGATGTTAACCAGTCCCAGCCAGTGACTGGGAGTTCCTGGGCCCTGGATCACTCCAAGTGCACGCAGACACACCCACACATCCAGAGCTCCAACCCCCTATATAAATTGTGAACTCAGGAAAGGTGAGCCCATCTGTTGTAGGGGCTTTGCGAACTCAGTTCCTAGAAGCCGAGAAAGTCCTAAGCTCCCAGATACATCCAAACAGCCCCGACTCCGAGAGCCACAAAGGGTAAGCACTCAGGTCCTCCCCGACCACCCCCACGCTTCCAACGCCGCAGACAGATAGAGGAACTCGGTGGCCCCAGCTGGAAGAGTTTGAGATTTATAGCAAACTGCATTGTACAGACCCGGGGCCCAGCCCGGCTGGGCCCCCAACTTGTCACCCGCCGGGCTGCTTCTTCCCCTTCCCCCAAGCGGCCCCAACCTCTAGCCTTTCGCGATCCCCAGGACCCCCTCCCACCGACCTTTGGTCCGCCCAGTCCCTCCCCCCAACCCGCGCACCTCCCCGTTACCTGAGGTATGTGGATAAATTCCCCCCTCCCCTACAATGGTACAACCCAGCTACCCCCGGAGGCCTGGGTTGAGGGGCGGGCCCTGGCTCCCCAAACCCCGCCCCCGCACAGGAGAAAGGGGCAGGGGCCGGGCCAAGAGTGTTACTAAGTTCCCATGGCAACCAAGAGGGGCCATTACCAGCCTTAGCCCCAGCTTTGGGACGTGTCCATTGGCTGCTATTTCCATGGCAACCAGGAGTGGCAGTTCCCTGGACAAATGGGATACAAGTTTCCATGACGGTAAGTGGGAAGAGCCAAACTGGAAGAGTCCCATCTTCCCCATCGTTGGGCTGGCACCCCACCCCACCCCCCTTCAGGCCAGAAGGGGTGCAACTGCTCAATACAGTAAAGCAAGCAAGAGCCTGGTGGTGGTGCAGTCCAAATTGGGCGCCCACTGGTCCAGTCTCAGTCCAAGCAGTCCAGCCCCTCACACTCCAGCTCCCCCAGGTCCGAGATTCCCCAGGTTCAAGTAACACTTCAGTACAGATGAATGTTCAAGTATTGAGCGGGGAGGCAGGTAGGGGGCTGGGGTACCCCTCACCACTCCCCTGGGCCATGCTGAACAGCAGATAGGCCAGCTGGCCCCCACTCCTCGCAATAGCTGCCATTGTCAGTGACTTTTCAAGGAGTCAGGGTTGGGGGGAGTAACTGAAACTAGGGAGTAAGGAGAGGAGTGACCCCCTGAGGGAGTGCTACTGCCCCCATACCTGCTCTTGCCCTCCCACCCCTCACTCAGCCCTGGCTTTCCCTGGTTCCCCGAGTACCCCCACCTCTGACACCTGGACTCCCAATTGCTTCTCTGGTTTCCCTTTTTGCCCCGCCCCCCAACTCCAAGTATCTGGTCTGTTCCCTGCACCCTTGGTGGTCTGCTTTCTGCCCCCCTCCCCCAGCCCATTCTCCACCTCCCCCAGCCCCTGGCTCCCAGTATCCCTCCCTCAAACTTGCACCTTACCCCCCTCCCACCATCCCTTTGGCTCAGCAACCCCCAGTACCTCTGACCCACTCCCCCCAGGGGATGGACAATGAAGCAGGTGGAAGGGGGAGGGGATGGGAAGGAGAAACCCCCAGAAATATCAGTGCAGGGGGTAGAGAGTGGGGAGGCTGGCTCAAGTCCCTGGGCAGGAATCCCAAGTCAAAAAACTCAGGAATCCCAAGTCATGAGGTGGGTAACCTGGCCTCCTGGCAGGGGTAAAATGAAGGCCCGAGGTTCAGGCTCCTGATGAGTCCTGGAGGAGGGTGGGGGGCACCCAACTAGCTGTCTTTGAGAAGCAGCTTCTCCTCTGGGCAGCGGAAGGGGCCAGGAGGCCCGGCAGCTGCTAGCCGGGCACAAGCTTCAGGTGAGAGCTGGCGGCAGGAGCGCAGGTCTAGACGGCGTAGGCGAGGGCAGCGGCGGAACAGCGGAAGGCAATGGTCAGTGAGGCGGTGGCAACCTGGGGATGGGGCAATGGTAGCCAACACCAGGAAAGTGAGTAGGGGGTAGGCACTGGTCATGGAAACCAACAGGCTGGCAGGATGGACAGACAGGGGACCATGCTTACCAGCAAGATTGAGGTGTACCAGGGTCTCTCGGAGTGGCGAGGTGGGGGCCGTGAGGAGATGGACGCTGGGATCCCCGACATGGGCGCAGTGGCTCAGGTCCAGTGCGCTCAGTTGGGGCGCATGTCGCAGAAGGAGCCGCAGGGAGGCATCTGTCAGCTCCAGGCCTGCCAAGCGCAGCTCTGCTACCCCCTGCAGCCGCCCACGGCTCTCCGTTTGCCCTGGGTAGGCAGATAAGAAGTCAGCACTCCCACCCCTCTGCTTCTGTCCCTGCATCTAGGCATCCAGACCAGCTGTTTCCATACTCATATCCCTTACCACCACCTAAATCTGCTCCCACTATATGTGAAGCTCAGCCTTCTCTCTCTGCGTGGCCTGCTCTTCTCCTAAACACCCACACATCTGACCTCATCTCCTCTGTTCATTGCTCAGCCTCCTCAGTGAAGCCTGCCAAGATTACTCCACTTGAAACTACAATATTTCACAAAGTCATACCCTTCCCTGCATTATTTTTCCCCCCTTTCCCACCATCTAAGATATATTTCTCTCTCTTTCCAATAGAATGTCAGTTCCATGGAGGTAAGAATTTTTGTCTGTCTTATTTTTGTTGTATCCCCAACAACTGCAACACAGGTGCTCAGTACATAGTCACGCATCCAACAAATGACATCCTAACGGGACTACCATTCCAGGTTGCTCTACTTCTCTCTCCTAGCATGATTAATTTAGTAAAGTCACCAACTGGATCCCTTTTCCTCCACCCCCCACCCCCTCATCACCACTCTGAGTCAATACCACTCTTGTCCCAACTCCTGCCCCAGCCTCTTCACTCATTCTAGTCTCTCCTCTTCTGGAATCCAGAGACAGCCATTCTCAAATACAAGTGGAACAACATCCCTTGTCTACTAAAAACTCTCTGACAGCACATCAAATAACTTAAACCTCTTTGGTGGAACATTCTAGTTTCTGTAAGATCTTATCCCTTTCTCAGCTCTTAACTCCTCTCCCTCACCCCCGAACATTTGGACCAAACTACACAGGTGACTCTGCCTTGAAAGACTCTCCCTGTGGCCATCTGTGCTCAGCCCTCTGCCTGGTCAGCATCCCTGGCTTTTAGGTCTGAGCTCAGAGGACTCCTCTTCCCCTATCTCCAGGGTAGATGAATTTACACTGCTCATCTCTGCACCCAAAGTACACAGTCTGCTTCCCTTTTATTGAATCTACCACATTCCTGGCATTATAGTTTCTGTCTGTCTGTTTTTTAGAACTAAATGCCTATGGTACCCCAGCAGCCACTAACTGAGCTCTCACTATAGGCCAGACACAGGCTAAGTGGCCATCTGCCCCTAGGCCAATGGCTCTCAAACTATGTCCCCTGGAAGGCTGGTTAAAATGGATTGCTGGCCCTGCCCCCAGAATTTAGGCACTCTAAGTTGGGGCCTCAGAGTTTATTTTTCTAGCAAGTTCTCCAGTGATGAAGCTGCTGATCTGGAGACCATGCTTTAAGAACCACAGCCTTGGGAAACAAGCTCTCTATCATTCCTGTTTACAGATGAGAAAATGGAGGCTCAAATCATTAAGCAATCTGTCCAGAGTCACATGACTATGAAGTAACAAAGCTAGGACCGCAGGCCTGGTGACTCCAAGTCCAAACACCACAAAGCTATATGCCTCCTAGGCACCAGCCTAGCCCCTAGATAAACCAAATCAGATGCCACAAACTCATGAACCTAGTTCACACAAAGTGTTTTATGGAGACTGCATAATGCTAAAAATTTTCTTAGTTACTAAGCCTACCAAAAGGACATTTTTATAAAAATATTTAGATGTTGAACTTTTCCTTGAAAATCATAAGATCTGGTATGACTGGGCTACCCCTTTTACCTGATAACTGGCTGGAGCTGGGTTGCTAGAGGCTACTTCCTAATGTCCTACATAAACCCATCACTTGTTACCTACCAGCCTGCCTCTGTGGATACCTGACTTCGCAAGCCCTGAATCCCACCCCCTTCATTTTTTTATTTTTGGTTAATTCTTACTTGGAGATATTTTTCCATTGATTTTTAGATAGAATGGAAGGGAGGGAGGGGGAGAGAGAAAGACAAACAAAGATGTGAGAGACACATCGATTGGTTGCCTCCTGCGTAACCAGGTTGGGGACTGAACCTGCAACCCAGGTATGCTCCTTTGACTGGAAGTTGAACCTGTAACCTTATGGTCCATGAGCCAATGCTTTAACTGCTAAGCCAAACCAGCCAGGGTACCCCCTCCTTTTTAAAAAAATTTATTTATTTTTTGATTTTCAGATAGTGTAGAAGGAACGAAGGGAGAGAGAGAAACGTCAATGTTACATTGATTGGTTGCCTCCCACATGACCCCAACCAGGGCTGGGGACAAACCGTAACCAAGGTACATGCCCCTGACTGGAATCGAACCCGCAATTTATTGGTCCATGGGCCAATACTCTAACCACTGAGCCAAACTGACCTGATTCCCCCCTTCCCTTTTTTAAATTTGAGGAGCTGAGAACCTGGAGAGGGAATACATCTCAATTTTGGGAAGAAAAGCCACTAGAGGAAAGTAGAGGAGATAGGGCACCCTGGCTTGGACAGGGAAAAGGGGGCATCAGCAAGGGTTTCACTGAGGTGGCAGCATTTAAGCTGGGCCTTCAAGGACTAACCCTGTAGAGAGGTGGGAAAAGAATATGCCAGGAAGAAAACAGCAGGGGCAAAAGCAAGAAATAGAACTTCAAGTCTTGCTCCAGGAACGCTGTACAAACTAGGGAACCAAGATCAGAAAGGTAGCTGCAGAGTTCCAACATGCACAATAGACCTCGAGGGCCCCAAGGCTCCTCTTTGCAAGTTCTTGATAAAGGGGCTTAAACTGAAGTGAATTCAGGCAGAAGGAGATGGGATCAGTCTGCCAGTCAACCAGCACTTTCTCACCTCAGGGAGTGCACCATTCCCAATGCCCACCCTTATACATGCCTAAATCTTCCCGGCTCAGTCCAGTTCCAGTAAGAGTGGGCAGTGGGCGAGTGCTCTGGTTTGGCTTTGCCTGTGTGACTTGCAGCCCTCAACCCCTCTGGGTTTCTGATACCTCATCCAGAAAATGCAAAGAATCCTAGGTGCTTCTCTACTCCTTTTCCAAGGCTGCTGTGAAAGGGTGTGATGGGAGAGAGTGGGAAGGAAGGAGCCATGGAAGGGCTGTGAAAGCAAGGTGCTGGGGCAAGCAGACAGTCTTTGCCCTCACAGAGCTTCATAAACAGAGAACTAGTGAGAGGAAACAGATTTTAATCAAATCATTTCACAACAGTACACTGACATATTGGGAGGGGACTGCTCTCAGAGTTGAAGAGGGATTCTAATCTCAATGAGAGAGAGAATCATGGAGGGCTTCTAGGAGGAAGTGGCATTTACACTGCAGCCTGAAGGGTGATTAGGTGTTAATCAGATGAAGGAAGATACAGCATTCTAGGCAAAGAAGAATGGGCAAAGGCACTGGGGCTGGAGGGAACTTGGCAAGAAGGTTGAGGTGGCCAAAATGCAGGAATTGCATAGGTGAGCAGGAAACAGACCATGCTAGGTCTTAGTGACTATATTAAAATACTGGTCTTTATCCGAAGAACACCAAGAAGCAACAAAAAGATTTTACAGCACAGGAGTGACACGGCTAGATTTGTCTTTCTGGATGGTTCCCCTAACTTCAGTGTGGAGAACAGACTGGTATGGACCAGAGAGGATGCTACTATAAGCATCCTAACTCTTGAAGCCCCGAGGCCTCAGTGCCCTCACCCCACACCTCTGTATGACCCCCAATGTGACCAGGCCTCTGCTCACCTGACCAGCCTCAGCTCCCAGCATCCCCTTCAGTCAATATGGGCCTCCTATCCCACAAAACTACATATTCTGCTTCATCTTCTCTAAGAAAGCCCTTTCAGTTCAAATAGCTCCTTTCAAGGAGGGCTCCATGCACTGCTCCTCCACCCCCACCATAGCCCTTAACATACATCATGCTATATAATCTATTTCTAAGTCTCTCCTGCATGACTGGGGTTCCCCCAGGGTGGGAGCTGATTGTTTGAGGTCTCCAGGGTCCTACATAGGCCCAGGCCCAGAATGTGTTCAACAATAAAAGCTGACTTTACTCGGTAGGGTACCTGGGCCTGACTTAGAGTGGAGAGGTGGCTCGTCTGACTGGGGAGATACCACCACCTCCACAGAACCTTTCAAGTCAACTGGCTCCCTCTTTCTGCTCTTTTCCCTCAGGAAAATCCTGTCTTTTTACTATAGGACAAGGGAGTCTAGGGTCCACACATAAATTTTAAAATAATTTGAATTAATTTCCATCATTTAAAAACCAGGATACATCACAGAAAAATACTTATTTCTGGGTCTTCTTGACAAACAGAACTGACTGGCCACAGAGAGTCCACATTCTTCCATTGCAATAACTACTGCTCCCTTTGGAAGAAGCTCTCCAGTAGAGACCACCATACCCAGCAACTTCACTCATGTCCCCTGGTTTCTCCCAGAATTCAGTGTCATCCTTCTGTCCTATACTATGCTTCATCCCATAATTCTCTCCCCCTGGAGGGCAGGGATTGCGTCCTCTTCATACTGTTTGTTCCTTCCACTCCTATCACAGGGCAGCACACAGTAGATGAATGAATGAATGAACAATGGCCAAGCAGGGCCTTCCTATTTAAATTCAAGTGTTCTATCCTTTCTTCAAATCCTGAACACCTAGCATGAGTCAGAAGAGACCCTGGAGGCCTCATAGCCCCACCTTCCACAACCCATTCTACAAATGAACCAACAGAGGCTGCACCTGGTTTGGTGTCTGGCGGAGGCAGCAGCAGCTCTCGGAGCTGGGAGTCTTTAACATCCTCTATCCAGCGCAGGTCCAGGAGCCGCAGGGCAGGCAGTGGGGCTGAGCCCAGGGCAGAGACAGAGAGCCAGGAGCAGCCAGACAGCACCAGTTCCTGCAGGCCTGGGGGAAGTTAGGAAGCTGGTACTAGGAGGGCTCTGTGCCAGGTCTATCCCACAAGTCACTCTATCCGACCTCACCACCTTGCCATACCTTGCAGTCGGTTCAGAAGCCACATGAGCTGCTTCTTGGAGACACCTGTCCAGCTGAGGTCCAGGGCTCGAGGTTGGCGACGAACCACACCACTAAGCATAGGTGGAGTGAGTGACTTCCGCCGGCTCAGGTCCATTCGAGGCCACAGACGCTTGTCATAGCACCTGTAGGCCACAAGAGGGTAGGCAGCCCTCAGCTCTCAGGGAGCCCACAACCCTCCCCCACATTCAATGGTTCATTCCAGTTTTCTCCTGATCCATACAGAAGGTGGGAGGGAAGCATTGCAGGAAGTTCCTTGACCCAGAACAAGAGCACTGAATTTGGGGCTCAAGCCCATCACTACATGAGAAGCAAGATGCTGGAAAAATCCATTCTTCTCCTTGAGCCTCAGAGGCCTGGTTTAGAAAATGAAGATAATGATCCTTACTAGCCTGCCCTACAGGGCTGCTATAAGATCAGATGAGGTCATTCTGGTTTTCATACCTTACATCTTATAATGCATTCTGCCAAAGACACACAAAAACACTATATGCTGTGTGTGCTGTAACACCAAAAGGATCTATCAGCACTCCCAACCCCCACCTCGGACTGCTCACTAAGTTATGTTGTTGGCTTGTGGGCACTTCTCATCTCCTCTACCAAGTTCTGCCCTTGATCCACATCTTCCCCATCCTGATGGCCAGCTGCCCAAGGCTTGACTTATAGCCCTATCTGCTCTCTTTATTTGATTATTGTGTCCTACGAACTACAATGTAGACTCCACAAGGGCACATCTGGCTTTTCCCTTTTGTTTCCCCAGTGCCCAGCACTGTGCCAGGTGCACAGTAGGTTATCTGTTGCACATCTGTTGGAATGAATGGGGCCACACTTCCACTGAGCACCCCCCCCAAAATACTTCATTTACAGCTTTTCATTTATTCACCTAGTCAATGTTTATGGAAGGCCTGGCAGTTCCAAGGTAGTGAAACTACAAAGAAGAATGAGGTCTGAACAAAAGTAAAACAGGTTTCCTGATCCCTAATTTCTGAGAGCGTTGACTAGTCCAACATGAAGTGAACTGGAGAAGGGCTTCCCAAACTTATTTTACCAGGGAACCCTTCCCCACTTCTCCCAAGTTTATCTTTTTTTTTTTTAATATCCTCACCCGAGGACATTTTTCCATTTTTGGTTCAGATAGAGTGGGAGGGGGAGAGAGAGAGAGAAACATTGACATGAAAGGGACACATCGAGTGATTGCCACCCACACGACCCAACCAGGGCCAGGGACAAACTGCAACCGAGATACATGCCCTTAGCAGAAACCGAACCTGGGTCTCTCTGGACCGCAGGCCGACGCTCTAACCACTGAGCCAAACCAGCCAGGGCGAAAACTCTTAATGCAGTAGTTCTTGAAGGCATATCAGAAATTCCCCACTGGGCTAGATGAACTGTCAGAAGCAGCAGAGGTGGGGAGGGCCCAGGAAGCTGTATCTCCCCCTGCCCCCAATTCTGAAGGGTTCTTTCTTCAACTCATCATTTGCTATCTACTTATCTGCAGAACATAAATTTTTCTTTAAATTGATCCCCTCTGTGCACTTAAAACCAGTGTTGTTTTACTCATATAAATGTGTTAACCATAGAAATAAATACAATAAAATAGACCAGAGTTATTAAATTCTAGCCAGGTGTTGCTGTGGTTTTAGGCTACCACCTCAAAACTATTTTTGTTAAACAGGGAGATAGGTATAAGAAACATGTTAAAGATACAATAGCACACAATGGAGAGACCTCCTTTTCAAAATTAATAAAAGAATTAACAATGTCAGCCATACTCCAGAGCCCCTGGGTGACATGTTAGGAGATGCTGGAGGCAGACAGTAAGGCTTCAATCCCAACAACTCCACCTCTCTGTCCCACCTATCAGCTCCTACCATTTCCCCCCTCTTCTGGCATTGTAGACTCTCCCTCTCCTGGTTCCATCCACTCAACCACTAACATATGCAAATCTCTCCAATTCTAAAAGGGAAAAACAAAACAAAACAAAAACAAAAAAACTCCACCCTCAACCCAGCTTCTGATCCCTAGGTCCTGCCCCTTTTCTCTTTCAACTCAGTAAAATCCCACTCTATCCCAAACTTCTCTTTGCCTACTCTGATGCAATCCTGAGTCCCAGCTCAACTTCAACCACCACCTTGAAGCTTCTCCTCGATCTTCTGTGAGTAGAGGGAACCCTTCCCCCTTGAGGTACACACAGGCCCCCAATTGTTTCTGTATCATATTCCACAAGAGCCAGACAAAACCATCGGCCTGCCTATAGACACACAAGGCATCTGATGCCAACACATTTTGGTACATGTTGTGCTGGAAATGCCAACCAACCCAGATCCTTCAAGGCTCAGCTTCAGTGCCTCCTCTTCCAGGACGTCTCCCCAGACTTTTCTTGGCCGAAGCTAATCTGGTTCCTTTGCCCTTGCATGACCAGGACACTGAGTTTATTTATTTCTTTTTTTTTTTATTGATTTTAGAGAGAGAGGAAGGGAGAGGGAGAGAGACAGAAAAATCGATGAGAGAGAACATCAATTGGCCACTTCCTGTATGCCCCCCACTGGGGACCAGGCCCACAAACTAGGAATGTGCCCTGACCAGGAATCGAACCAGCAACCTCTTGGTACAAGGGTCGATGTTCACCCACTGAACCACACCGATCAGGCACCAGGACACGGAGTTTAAACCATGTCAGCCAACAGTCACTGAGGCCCTTACTGATACTAAGTGTCCAGTCTTCACTGGGCACAGAAAATGGAGGAGGCACAGCCAGGCCACAGAAACTGATGCGACAAAACATGGTAAGAGTGAATGAATGAGACGCCTGGCTGGTGTGGCTCAGTGGATTGAATGTTGCCCCACGGACTGAGAGGTCCTAGTTCAATTCCCTTTCAGAGCACATGCCTGGGTTTCGGGCTCAATCCCTGATGGGGTGTGTGCAGGAGGCAGCCAATCCTGTATCTCACGCCAATGTTTCTATCCCTCTCTCCCTTCCTCTCTCTCTAAAAAGTCAATTAAAAAAATATATATGTAAAAAAATAAAAGTCAGTGAGAGGACTGGGACAGGGGAGCCCCCCAAGGAGACAAGGCCTAATAAGACTTTAAGGACAGCAGTCAAGCCCTGGCTGGTTTGGCTCAGCAGTTAGAGCATTGGCCCATGGACCAATGAGTCTCAGGTTCAATTCCAGTTAAGAACTCGTACCTCGGTTGCAAGTATGCCCTCAGCCCTGGTCGGGGTTGTGCGGGAGGCAACCAGTCAATGTGTCTCTCTCACGTCAATGTTTCTCTCTCCCTCTCCCTCCCACTCTATCTGAAGATAAACAGGAAAATATCCTTGGGTGAGGATTTAAAAAAAAAAGACAGCAGTCATTATTCCAGAGAGTGGAGGGGAGGAAGAGGGTGTACATTCCAGATGAGGAAGAACTAGTATTCAGGTCCAGGACACAGAGAAAACAGAGCTCAGAGAAGCTAAGGCAGCATGAACAAAGAGCAACTCATCATCTCATACAAATGAGAACAATGATAATGATGACTACAGCACTAATAACTAGTGTGTATCAAGAGTTTATATGTGTCAGATACTATCCTGTGCATTAAGCATTTAACCTCACAACAGCCATAGCAAGTAAATATTGTTGTCATCTTTTTAGAGTGAAGAAAATTGAGGCTCAGAGAGGTTAAAAAACTTGTTCAAGGTACCAGAGTTACTAAATGGTAGTAGAGTCAGGGCTTAAACCAAGCTGATATGGATCAAGAGCCTGAACTCTGGTGAGTGGGGAAGAGGCAGCGGTGAGGCTGGAGAGGAGACCCAGGATAGGGGTGACATGTCAAGAAGGGTTAGAATGTCCCTGGCTGTTGTGGCTCGGTTGGTTGGAGCATTGTTCCATGCATCCCGTGCATCAAAGGGTCATGCTTTCGATTCCTGCTCAGGGCACATACCCAGGTTGCGGGTTCGATCCCGTTAGAGTGAATGCAGGAGGCAACTGATTGATGTTTCTCTCTCTCCCGTTATCCCTTCTTCTCTAAGTCAAAAAAAGGTTGAGGATTAAAATAAATAAATAAATATAATTTTAAAATTAAAAGAAAAAAAGAAGGGCTAGAATGTCAGGGTAGACTACTGTGGCCACAGAGCCCAGAAGTGAAGAGTGTGGGTATCTAAATCCCAGTTCTCCCATTGCTGTGCTTTGAATGACCTTAGACAAGTCACCTGCCCTCTCTGGGCCATTCTCCAAACCATAAAAGGGATTAAATGCAGCACTTTATTCAAAGGTTCAGTGCAAAGATGAAGGGAGACAGTACAGGAGAAGTGTTTAGTGCAGTCACTGGGGCATCATTCTTGTCCAAATGTCCAACTAGACTGTGGGAGCTTATTGTGAGGACAACAGGGAGCCACAAATAGGTTCTTTCTATGCTGGGGAATAACACTAAAGCAAAAAGCAGGAAGAACTCTTAAGAGGCCACAGCATGCCATCATCCAGGAGGTCAGGGCTTGATGTTCAAGTTCCATAACCCATTCACTTTACCCTTAACTCCAGTCACCCCCTGACTGAGTCATCCCCTTACTAAGCCCACCTGCAAAATCCTAAATTCTAGTCCTAAACCTCCCTCTTGCAGAGGCACTCTGGGGACACAGAGGCGGAGCACCCCAAACTGCTACCTGAAAGGAGCTCAACAGCTTCCTGGACTCTAGCCAAAGCCAGTTTTTCCCTCTTAGCTCTCTGATGCCACTGCTATCCTCCAATTTGTCCATCTTTAAGCCTTTACTCCCAACCCCAACTGACCTTGACCCTGTGTTCCAGTCCCTTCCTTGCTACCCTCTCTGCCCATGTACACCAAAGTCCCAACCCTCTTCCCTGCAACTCAACAACCCCTCCATTCTTCTCACTGCCTCTCTCCCCTCTTTTTTAAAAAATTGATTTGAGAGAGAAAAAAATCAGTTTGTTGCTCCCACTTATTTATGCATTCACTGGTTGCTTCTTATATGTGTCCTGACCAGAGATCGAACCTGAAACCTTGGCATTATAGGGATAATGCTCTAATTAACTAAGCCACCCAGCCAGGGTTTCTCCTCACTCCTGGTAGATCACTTTGTCTCCCAGTTCCAAGAAAAGACAGAAGCCACCAGAGAGGAAAGCCTACAACTTCCTGCTCTCCCATCTACAAATTTCTCTCTCACTACCTCTTTCTACACTCCACCCTGATTTCCTTCTTCTCTGTAATTCATTCATTCAACAAATGTTTTTAGCACCTCCTGTATGCCAGGTGCCATCTTAGAAATGAGGGTATAGCAGCAAACAAACAGCTCAAGTCTCTGCCTTGAAGCTGATGTCCTTGATCCCACGTGACCTGGCTTTGGTTCCCCCACCCCCGTGTAACACAGCCAAAGTTATCAACGCCTCCTTGTAGCAAAATCCAACTGTTACACTGGTCCTTGACCTCCCGTGACCTTTTGCCAACATCCAACATTGTTCACCATTCACTCCTTCCTCAGTCTTCCTCCCTTGGAACACACCTCCACCCTTGATCTCCTCCAAGTCTGTGGCTGCTCTATCTCTAACTCACAAACACTGACATTCGTCCTTCTGTTCCCCTCCTTGAAGCTGATACCTATAGTTTAAAAACTCCCAAACTTGGATCTTTCTCTTGGTAGATCACTTCACCTTCTGTTTTCTTCTGGTTCCAAGAGAAAACAGAAGCCACAGAGAGGAAAGCCTGCAACTTCCCGCTCTCCCACTGTGGTGTCCCTAGTTTTATTTATTTATCTAAAAAATTTTTTTTTCTTTATTGATTTTAGAGAGAGAAAAAAGGAGAGGGAGAGAGAGATAGAAACATCGATGAGAGAGAACATCAACTCGCCGCCTCCTGCATGTTCCTCACTGGGGATTTGGCTCACAACCTGGGCATGTGCCCTGACTGGGAATTGAACTGGTGACCTCTTGGTGCATGGGTTGACACCCAACTACTGAGCCACACCAGCTGGGCATGTGGTATCCCTAGTTTTAAAACTCAGATCCTTCTCTTGAGCCTCAGACTTGTACATCTAGTTGTTTTCCTGCTAGCTCCCAAATGGTCCACACCTTTCAGACCCAATACGTCAAATCTGTGCACTTCACTTTCCCCTAGAACTTGCTTCTCTCCCTTTGATATTCCCAAGCGTGAGGAGTGGCACTGTTGCCCACCCAGGCTTGTGGGTCAGAAACTCAGTTGAGAGTCACCCTGCTGCCCCATAGCCACTTAGTCACCAAATCTAAGCTCTTCTGCTTCTTAAAAAGTTTTCAATCTGAGTCCCCTCTCTCCATCTCCACTGCCCCTGCTTCTGCCCCCAGGCCTAACAGTTTTCTGACTGTTCTTACTGTACCCCATCCCACAAGCCCCTGCTCTGCCCTACCCTCATTCTTCTTATTGAAAACCACCATTTTATTAAGTGGTTAGTACCCTTCAGAAACTACACTAAGTACTTTGCAAGAACCATCTCATTTAATCCCAAGGTATTACTATGAATTCCAGATAACAGATGAGCACACTGAGGTGTGGACCATTTGGGAGCTAGCAGGAAAACAACTAGATGTACAAGTCTGAGAAAGGTATAGCTGTCCAACTATGGCCTTATATCCAAGAAGCGCCAGTTACAGTAGAGGAAACGCATAAGGATCAGACTCCAGGGTCCAAGCTAGAAACTACAGTCCCAGACTCTCTGCTTCTGATCACACGTGTCTCCTTGAGACAGAGAAGTCCTCTTCAGTTCTGGATCCCATGTACCAAGCATAAGGCTGGCCTTGATGAAGAGGCCTCAGCAAACATTTCCTCAACTATTACATGAGGCAGGAGTGGTAATCCCCAGCAACTGCTATAACTTTTGCTTCTATGTTGCAGGTTGACTGGGAACTCTTTCAGGACACAGATCAATGTTCTGAGAACATGAAAGTCTGTACTTTCAGTAATTACATATAACTGAATAGATAATAAAGATTACAGTTAAGGCATTGACAGTTTCCATTTCCCAGCTACTGTCTTCAGTTCTTTAGGTATATTAGCTTACAAAAACACTTTGAAGTATACAGATGATGTAGTATAGAACTGTACCCTTGAAACATATATAATTTTAGAAACCAATGTCGCCCCAATAAATTCAATTTAAAAAAACTGAATTAAATACTTTGGTTCTCCTAGTTTACCAGATGAAGAAAATGAGGCCAAAAGTTAAGAAACTAGCCCAGCGGCATACAGCTCATGAGAGGAAGAATAAGACTGAACCACAGGCATTTCCCTCCAGTGCCTGCACTCCCATCCTCTTTAGCTCTAGAGCCGCCACAGAGACCAGCAGGCAGGAACTAGCACCCAGAATCCAAAGGAAAAGGGTTGGAGTTTGAGTTCAGCCACTAAACTTGCACTGTGACTTCAGGTGTCCTCATTCCCCCACAGGGCTACTATTATGAAGAACAAATCAGCTAATTTTTGCAAAGTGGCCAACAGGATGCTTGGTCCACAGTAAGTACCTGAGAAAGAGCCTGAATTTACCCATTTCATAAAATGAGCGTCTACACTGCTCTTTGTTCTGTGTTAGGAACATGAAGATAAAACAGACACAGTGTCTCCAGCACCCCAGAAACTGAAAGGAACATGAAAATGAGTAAGAGTTAAGGCTCATCAACGTGCAGAAGGCCTCTCTGTGCAGTGAGAGGAACAGAATGCCACGAGAGTTTGATCGGGGAAAGGAAGACCAGGGATTTGGGAGGATGAGGAAGATTTCTGAATAAACAAGGTTCAGGAAGCAGGTGGGAGACGGGGAGGATAGGCAGAGGTAGTTGGTGGTGGCTCTGGGGCATGGAGAAGTTACTTGGAGTCAGGAGGCCCAAGAATGACTGCCTTTGAGAAGTCAGGGGCCACCTCAGCAAAGAGCTTTCTCATGTGTAAATGGAACAGGTCAGATTGTCCTCAGAAGAGGAAGTGTAAAAAGCAAATGAGATGATGCATGTACAGCAATCAGCACTATACTTGGCACATACTAAACACTCATAAATTATACTGTTAAGAGAAAAGATTCCGGAAAAAGAGGGCCTGAGTTCAAATTCCTGGTTCTACTGCTTCCTCTCCACATGACCTTGACCTCAGCTTCATCTGTAAAGGTAATAGTATCTACCTCACAAAGTTGTAACAAGAGTTAAATGAGCCACAAAATGGAAAGCAGCCTGTGCATAGTAAATACAGAAGTACCGTGCTATAGTATGTACACACTATAGAAGTATCGTCAATATAAGGACAGTGACCAGGGAGAAAGGATAAGGAACAGGCTGCAAATTACACTGACAATGAGGAGGGTGTCAGCAATAGAACCTTGGCCTGTGCGGGCCACTCACCAGCGGCTCCAAGTCCGGCAGACTCGCATGCAAATGCACAGCTCTCGGGGCCCAAGGTGCTGGAAGACACGAAGCCAGGCGGCACGGGGCAGAGGGTGGTCGGATCCAGCAGCCAAAGGCAGAGTGTCGGGCTCAGGACTTCGAGGTGGGGGCCGTACCACATGGCGCTCCAGCTGTGGGGGCCGGGGTGGTGGGGCAGGGCCCAAGGGCCAACTGAGGAGGGGACCCCCACTGCCAGGGCGTACAGCCCGTCGCCCCCCACGGTTCTCCTTCTCGCCTGAGCTGCCCCGGGCTGGCCGTCGCCCATTCCGGGCTTCGCCAGGGGCCTCATCCTCACTCAGGGATGTGCCTGATGAGTCGGAGTCTGAGTCTGAGTCCGAGGAGGACGAGGAAGTGTCAGGCACCCGCTCTAGCAGCTGGCACATCCGCTTGAAACGCTCTAGCTTCTCCCTCTGTGGTGATGGGGATGGCACGGCTGGGCCCTCAGCAGAGGCCAAAGGTGGCTTTGGTTTCTGCAGGGAGATAGAAGGAAATTGTTCTAGGGTCCGACATATGTTCCCACCCCTCTGCCCTTGAGGAGTTACCAAGGGATGAACAGCCCAAGGGACAGTCCTGAACAGTCCTGAGTTCTAGCCCTGGCTCTGAGCTGTGTGAGGCATCAGCCAAGCCATGACCCTCTCTGAACTTCCCCTTCCTTATCTATCACATGAAAACACTGATTCAAAAATTAAAAGCCTTATAGATTCCAGTAGCTCATGAATTTCCATTAGCAACATGCCACGGAAAACAAAGATCTAGGTTTGAGTATTGCCTTGGCTATCAACTCTGTGTGACCTGGGGAAGCCCCTGCTTCATCTACAACATGGGATGTTGGACTAGACAACTCCAAGTGTCTAGTCAATGATATGAGAATAACAAAGATCACCTGGCCCCAGGCAGAGCATCCCATACTCGCTGACTCATCACATCCTCACAGTGCTTGAATAGAGTGGCAACCTTGGTCACTCTTTTTAGACATGAGGAAAATACGCTCAGAGGGATTAAGCCCCAAAGTGACAAATGGCAGAGGCAGGATTTGAATGCAATTAGGCAGATCCTTGGATTTAGCGTGTCTGTGCAAAGTGACATCTGATTACTTGCTTTGTTGTATGACCTTAAGCAAGTCTTTTAACCTCTCTGGGCCTCATTTTCCTTGAATCTAGGTCTAAGTTTTATAATTTACAAAGCCCATTTACTTTCAGTAAATTTAAACAGTTCTATGGGATGTGTATAAGGAAAGCAGTATCATCCCAGATGAGAAGACTGAGGCTCAGAGCAGCTGACAGGTTGCCAAGACCACACAGGGAGTCAGCAGGCAGGGATCTGGACTCAGTTCTTTCCCATTTAAGGTTTGGAAAGATGACGCAAAAGGGTCAGATAATACCCTGAGGGTTCTTGGAAAATCAGGGGCTTCTGTGGCCTGGCCCCAACTCACTCTGCCCCTCTACTCTTCCCAGGGGTCCAGATGCCCACTGTGGCCAAGTGGGACAGGGGCAGCACAAGGTGAGCAGAAAAGGACAGATCTGTCTCCAGGGAGAAGGGTGGGGCAAGGAAAAATGGGAGAGGGAGGGAGGAGGTCCCCGGCACACCTCCCAGTTCTCGGGAGGGAGCCCAGGGTGGCAAGACGAGAAAGCCTGGCTTGGATTCAGAACCCTGGGGGGCAGAAGGCCTGGGCCGCCTGGGTCCGATCCTCGGAGGAGGCAGGCGTCTCCACCCACCTTCTTCAGGTGCCTCTCACGGCCTCCTTTCACCTACCAGGGAAAGAGGAAGACATAGGGAAAGGGAAAGACCCTTTAGCCCCTCATTGTCCACAAAATTAAGAGCAATGCCTTCCTCTTGGACTACATTTCCCAGAAGCCCCCACCTCAAAAACTCTGAGCATGCTCACCTTCTAACCAGTATCTTGGCTCAGTGAGCATGCTCTCATCTCCTTTCTTCCCCCTCAGTCCCTTTCCAGCCCCTCCTTCTTCCTCTGTAGCAACTTTGACTATGCTCTTTCCCTAATCCCTAAGTACCCAAGGCTCCCAAAGCTTCCCTACCCAGTGCCAGCTGCTCTCTTACCTATACCTCTTCTCCAAGTTGGGAGAGCTCCATCCTCCCTCCCCACCAACACCTCCTGAACTACATCTCCCAACAACCCCTGAGGGAACCCATGGAGCACTGCCTCCCAGGCCCACCCTTCCCAAAAAGGAACAGTACTACCACTCCCAGATTCCCTTGGGTTGAACCTACTGAGCATGCTCCCTGGCTCACCTTTTTCCTTGGGGTGGGGGGCTCATTCCCTGCCTCCCTCTCCTTTCTTTTGGGGGGCCCAGGCACGTCCTCTGGGGGGGGCCCGGCAGGTAGGGGGCCCTTGCGCCTAGGTAGGGGGGGTGGGAGCGGCGGCTCCTCCGTCAATTTCCATCCACTCCCCAAGCTGGCACCCTCCTCGCCGTTGTCAGCCCTGCGGCGGCCTGGTCCCTCACCTGAATCCTGAGGAGACGGATGGTGGGGTGAGATTCTGCACAGCTCTCCAATCCACTGCCTACTGAGAGCCCAGCACCTAGCCCAGTCCTGCCCCTACCTTGCTGGTCCGGCCTTCCTGGGTGCAGCGAGGGCACTCCCAGCAGTTAGGAATTTCCGCATTGATGACACCCTCAGCCTTCCCCATCTGTGGGCAGAGGGCAGGGAATGGATATAGGGTATCAGTAAACCCAGAGGCAGTGTTCCCCACCTCCTTGCTCCCTGACAATCTGTCCCATCCCAGACTCCAGGTTCCCCAGGGCCATCACCTTCAGGCAGCCAGGGTGGACGATCTCGTTGCAGATTGTACACTCCATGAGGCTCAAACCAAATTTCTCTTCCTCTCCCTCCACTGTGTCCTCCTTCCCTGCCTCCCCACACAAGAGGCACACAGCTGTGTGTGGGAGCACGGGCTGTTGGGGGAGAGGGGGCATAAGGGACCCCGAAAGCAACCAACAGGGAAAAGACCCTCTTTCTGGGAACCTTGGTCAGCTATTGGATGAGGTTCAGAACCTATGGGACAAGCTGGGTCAAATCTTGACTTTCCTATTTCTTCTTTTTAAGTACGACCTTAAGCAACTGATTTAATCCCCCCCCTTTTCCATATGTAATTTTCCTGTGCAGGTCTCTTTAAGAAAGACATAATTCAAGAAAGGTATTTGATACATTGTTTGTTCTCACTGTTGTGAACGTTCAGCTGGATCCAGGGCCTGTGTGACCCTGGAATTGTAGCTGGCTTTGTGAGAAGAGAGACCATAGGCAAATATAATAATACTCAGGGAGGGCTGGGGGGGATGCCACAGCAGCCTGGAATGATTCTGAGTTTGCTCAATGGGCAGCCTAAGGGTTGCTCTGGACCTCACAATGGAACACTGAAAGCTGGTCCTAGGGAAAGGGGAGCAACCTTCAAATAATGTGGCTTTGGGGAGAACAGTGGTAATACTGAGTCATATTAGGGATGCTGAACGTTGTGAGACAGGCTCGAGGAAGAAGCAGGTGGGGGAAGAAGGAACAGGAAAGTGGCAGTGGCCAGGGGCTGAGAAGAGCGGGGTTGTAGAGTGAAGAGACCAAGCAGTAAAGAGTAGCTGAAGGGAAAAAAGGAGGTGGTGGTGTGGGGACGCTGCTGGCAGCTCTTGGCTGCCGGAGAAGGGCCGCCCTCTGGAACCCTGGGAAACTCAAAGGATGAGTGAGGATGGCTGAGAAGAAACCTATGTTCCTCAGATACCTACTGTGGGCTGGGCCTTGTAGCAGGCACTTTCATATATTCAAGCTATTGCTTACAACTTGGCAAAATAAACATTTTGCAGACACAGTACCTTGAGATTCAAAGTGATTTGCTCAAGGTCACATAAAAGCTAAACTCAGTCTCAAATCTAAGATCACTCTGGCAGGTAAGGAAGAGGCCAAAAAAGGCTAAGACCTATTCACAGGGGCTAGCTCTGGGGCTGGGCCCCTGTGCATAGATACCTCTAGGGAGTGGGATGAGAAGGGCCAGGTTTTCTATTGGTCTGTGCCTCTGAAAGTTGGGAAAAGTGTGACGGAAGACTGGGTTGGATTCTTCTGTGTGTCCTAAGATAGCCCTCAGCTTGGAGCTGAGGGAAAAAAATGGGCCCGATGGACATTTCAACAAACAGCAACTCTACAGTATACCCTAGGAAGCAGCCACCAGCCACCCCAGGAAAGCACTGAGGCCAGCTAGAGAAGGGCGCCCAGAGCCCCAAAGCCAGGACAGAACTCACGGCAGTGCACTGCCGGAGCAGGCACGACTGCTTCATGCGCCCGGGCCCCCCGAACTTCTTCATGTCTCGGCAGAAGTGGCAGTCCCCGCACTCAGTTCGCACACAGGCCCGGCAGCGGCGGCAGCGGGTTCGGCGTCGGCGCGCTCCGGCCCCCGGCCCCCGGCTGCTCGACGACATTGGGGGCGTCAGCAACGCCGAGGGCTGTGGGTGAATGGTGACAGGGTCAGGTGGGCCCCTGGGGCCCTGACCTGGGGAACTCCTGACAGCTCCCTCCGTTCTAGGCAGCCAGAGCTCCCCCTCCTACCCAAAGACACAAGTAACATGGAGGTCACCCCTCCTGCAGGGGGTGGGGGGAACCACTCCCTCAAGGCCTATCTCTCCCAAGCAGCTCACCTGGCTCCTCTAGGAGCCTGAGAACTGGCTTCCTGACCTCACACTTCTAACACCTCTTCAAACGCCTCCTTGACTAGCCCACGGGGGACGAAGGGACATGGGACTCTCCACTGACATCCCCACATCAAAGTTCCTTGGAAAGCCAAGGGATCCTTGCCTGCGGAGTTGTGTTAGTTCCAACTCTTCCAATTATTCAAATGTACTACAACCCATGCTCTCTCCAAGCTAAAATTCCCCAGATTTACCTCCAACACACCCACAAATTCCTGGACGGAAGCTCCAGACTTTTCTTTCTCCTTCCTTTCTCTCACATACAATTACCACCCAATTTCTCTCTACCCCAAACCTAGATCTATCTTCACCAGATCCAATGGGATCCTTGCCCCAACCCCATCCCTAAAGATTCACTCTGCTGCGCAATTTCCAGAGCTCTAAGACCCTCCCTGAAATGCTGCTTCAGAGCCCCCCCCATCTCAATTCCTCTGTTCCCCACAGAGCTCTCTCTGCTCTAAGACATGCTCCCTCCTTTTGTATCTCTCAGGTCAATCTGGACAACCTCCTAGATTCCCTGGGATTCTAGAACCCAGCCTGACATCTTTACAAAACACAGGATGGGCTCCTACATGTATCCCCCAACCCCAGATTCCCAGGGTGCTTTCCATCCCTAATTGTCTAGAATCCCTTGGGCTACCCTTCCCATGGAAACCAAATCCTCCAGGATCCCAGCAGGCCTGGAGGGTCTCTTCATAGCACGAGTCTTACCCCAGCTTCCCCCTTTCCTGAGACTTCCAGACCCATCTATGGGGGTGGGGAAGGGGCCCTCCAGCGCTCCAGGGGAGGGGCCTGGAGGGCGGTGACTGCAGGCAGGGATGGGGGTCTGCAAGGGGAAGCAGGATCTAGGAAGGAAGGCCAGTTCCCCAGGGTTGAGAGGTAACAGGATGAAGGACTGGAGATGAGGAGTTTGGAGCAAAGAGAGGGTGAGGCTGGGGGCGGGGAAGGTAGAGAGAGGCTGGGCTAAGGATGAATGGGAGTGGGAGCTGCCCAGGTCTGGGGGTGAGAAGGAGCCGCATGAACCCACCTCACACGTGTCCCGGGAGCCATCTCTCCCTTCTCGGCAGCTCCCGGCGGGTCGGCGGCCATCGGCGGCGGGGGGGCCGGGCGGCGCGGGGCGCGGAACGCTCAGAACGCCGGGGTCCACGGCCCCCCGAGGGCGCTCGGCCCCTCCCTCCGGCGGAGGCCGGGACGGCGGCGAGTGGAGATGGGGGACGCCGGGGGCGAGGCCCTCCCACGGGCTGCGGCGCGGCCCTTCCAGGGGGAGGTCCTGTTCTGGGGGGCTCAGTCCCTCAGCCCCCCCAGGCCAACGGGGGCTCCTCGGGCGCAGGATGCTCAGTTTCTTTCCGGGCCCCACTCAGTCCGGGGTCCGAGTCCCAGCTCCCCTCCCCCTACCTCGCCCCGCCTCTCCCCAGCGCCCCCGACCCTTTAACTGGCCCCTTCCCGGCCCCCACTGCCCAGGGGTCTAGGGCCAAGCCTGGCCCCCTCACACCGTTTCCGGGGTTCAAGCCCCGCCCACCGCCGGTTCCCGGGGAGGGGGGGGTCCCTGTAACCTGCCCCCCTCCCCTGGGCCCTCCCCTAGACTGCTGCCCCCTGCCCTACCACTATCTAGCGAACCGAGGGGGGTGAAGGAAGCTGCTCCGGCCCCGCCCCCCCAGCCTGCGTACGCCCCCGCCCTCTCCCCCTTCCCCCCCAGCACGCGACCCTCTAGAGATAGGGATTTAAATAAAATTTGAATAAATCCCCTTCCTCAAGCAGAAGGGTGGAAGGAAAAGGATGGAAGGAGGTAAGGAAAGGGGGAGGGGACAATCAGGGTGCCTCAGCCCCCCTGGTCCCCTGGCCCCGCGCTGCTTCGGCCCGGGGCCCTGGCTGCCTCTCTCATCCCTCCTGAGCTCCTTCCTCCTTCCTCCTCTCTTCCCCCTCCCGTCCCTCCTCCTTCCCTCCTCCTCCTCCTCCTTCTCTTTACTCCCTCCTACTCCCAGAGGAACCCCGCCCCCTGCCTCCTCCTTCCCTCACCACTGCACTTGCTAGGACGAACGCACGCAGGGAACCACGGGAGTCGTAGTCCTGCGGACCGGTGCTACCTTGGGAACAACAGAGCGCTGGGGTTAAGGGGACTACAAAGAAGATGGCGGAGGGCGTACCAAATCGGGAGCCGAGGATGCCGGGAGTTATAGTCCAGTTGCCCCAAGGCTCCCCGTTGCAGAACATACAGAAGGAGCGGGAACGATGACTACAAACAAGATGGCCTTCTCCCCCGACCCTACCTCCTTCCCAGGCACTCACACACCCTCCTGTCCACAACCCTCCGCGTGTGTGGTACCTGACGGGAGTCGCAGTCCATCTGCTGCCTTCCCGCTGCCATTTCTACTCGTCAGGAACAATGGAAAGGTGAAAAGAAACGAGGACTACAAACAAGATGGCTGAAAAGGGGCGTACAACCTGACTAGTAGTCGATCTTATGAGGTGCGATGGGAATAGTAGTTTTTCTAGTTTGCTAGTGTTCCTTAAGAATGACGAACCCGGAAGGTTAAGGAGACTACCATAAAGATGGCAGGCTACCTAGCCTTTCCCCGGCGCTTCATTCCGCCACCTTGGACACCTCGCCCGTCTGTAATACCGAAATCCCCCTCCCGGTGGCGCAGAGCCTGACGGGAGTTGCAGTCTTCTAGTCTCCTCTCTATTCTCTTCGGTCGAGACAATGGAAATAAAAAGGGGCGGGGACTACCAGCAAAGATGGCGGATTAAGGAAAGGGGAGATGACAACCTGGGTTTTGTAGTCCACGCCCTAAGGCTAATCTCTGTGAAAATTGGGTAAAGGACTACAGTAAAGATGGCGGCCTACCATTCTCCCTCTGCGCAAGGCCTCCTGGGGGACGCAGTCCTTTTAGCTTCTATAGAGAAAGGACGTAGGCTGTAGGAATGTGCACCATCGCGCGAACACGCCAAACTGCGAGCTGACGGAAACCTAGAGTCGTCCTTTCCCTGCTAACTCTTCTCAATGATCTATCGGGAAATGTAGTCCCACGCTTTCACTCGCTAGTGGACGCGGAGACTTTATGTCATTAGTGGGGATCAGTGTGGGCAAGGGAGAAAGAAGTCTGGGCGATCCACTAATATATATAATGCCCGCCTCCCGTGCGGCGAGGTCTTCATATTTCTGGAATGGTCGCGACAAGGGAGGTGTGGTTCTGACCCAAAGCACCGGCACTCTGTTGTCCCTAGGAAGGCTTGTACACCTCACACCCGATGCTTGTTCCCCCAAACCTCAGGGAATCAGTATTTCTCAAGTTGTGAGGGCTCCCGAGAAAGGGCTCTGAAGTTATGCAAAATCCCGGCCCTTCCTTGGGAAGTCACCAAACCTCGGTTTTCACATCTGAAAAATGGGGATAATGATACCTACCTCGAAGCAGAGTTAGGAGTATTAAAACAATGGTCACGAAAGTGCCCAGCTCAGGGCCTGACATGGGAAACGAATTGGTAGTCCCTTTTTCGAGGTCCCTTCTAGCCCAGTCCTGGGATCCCAGGAATCCATCATGCCGGAAGAAGTTACCTCCTTCGAGAAAAAAAACTGGTGGGCAGGCTATCCCCATTTGAGCCGCACTCTCTCCTCCCCCTGCCCCTGCTCAGCTTGGTCCTCCAGCAACCACTACCGAGCACTGCTCCTAGGGGTCGCCCAGTCTCCAGTTGACTGAGGTCCTACTTCAGTCTGTAGTAGGCGCTGCATACTGCCCAGCCTTGTCTCCAGTCTGCCTTGGAGGCATCCCCCTACACACTTCAGGTGGCAAAGCAAATGGAACTGCTTCCCACCTCCGTGCCTTCTTACCTGCCTTCTTGCTCTTCCTGGAAAACTATTGACTTTTAACCCCAAGGCTTCCCTCTCTTCTGTGTGTAGAGGAGTTAGAGGGTCCTGTGAAAGACTTGGTGGGTCTGGTGTTTCTGTCAGAGGAAGTTAACTGCTGGCCAGTATGGTGTGAAATTCTTAATTTGCAGGGACTGAACTGAGAGTCTCCTTCTAGCTCACACTTATCAGTCAGGAAATCCTTGGCTGCCAAAGGATTGTCTCCTCTCCTCACTGTTTTAGCTTTGGCTTGCATGATTACTTCAAGTAAGCTTGAGAACTCCTTCCCTCTGACTGTTATGCCCTTCCCCTCCTCCTGTTCCACTTCTCCACCCAATTAATTATTCATCCTTCAGGTCTCTGTTAAAATTCCACTGTCCCAATGAAGCCTCCCTGTAATTCCCAGATGAGATTCATTTATTGACTCTTCCACTAGATTGTAAGTTTTATGAGGAATCCATCTCACATGTTAAGTGCTTTCAGCATCTCATTTGATCCTCATAACAATCCTTCTGTGAGGTAGAATCCCATTTTATAAATGAGGAAACAGGGGCTTAGAACAGATGAGTGGTTGAGTTAGGATACAAACTGAAACTCCAGAACCCCTACTAATGATTGGAGCATCCACAAACTATCAAATCCAGCCCATATGTGTGTTTAGTTTGGCATAGCAGCAACAAATTTCTCATGCAAAAATGGATTTTCACTTTCATTTGAAATTCTGAAATCTAGCAACACTGAGTCGGCTTTCCTTAACGAGAAACAGCTGGAGCTGAGCAGTGGTTGCTCCTTTTGGATAAGATGTACTCACCAGCCCCAGCCTGTTTGGCTCAGCAGTTAGAGTGTTGGCCCAAGAACTGAAGGGTCACAGATTTGATTCCCAGTCAAGGGCACATACCTGGGTTGCAGGTTTGATCCCTGCCCCGTTCAGGGTTGTGTGGGAGTCAACCAATCTATGTGTCTCTCTCACATCAAGATTTCTCTCTTCCTCTCCCTCCTTTCCAGTCTCTCTAAAAATCACTGGAAAGTACCCCCATCTTTGTAGCAGCACTATTTACAATCGCTAAGATCTGGAAACAGCCCAAGTGCCCATCAGTAGACAAATGGATCAAAAAGCTGTGGTACATATACACAATGGAGTACTACGCAGCGGTAAGAAAGAAAGATCTCTTATCCTTTGAGACTACATGGAGGGACCTGGAAAGTATCATCCTAAGTGAAACAATCCAAACAGAGAAAGACAAATTTCATATGATCTCACTTATTTGTGGAATATAATGAACATAACAGTCTGAGGAATGGGGTAGTCCCAGAGACGCGGAAGCGGGGTACAGACTGACAATCCCCTAAGGAGTGGGGAGGTGGGGGAGGGATGAACCACAGAACTTATACGCATGTATGCATGAACAGTGGACATGGACAACAATCTGGGGAAGGGGCAGGAAGGGGAGAGGGAGGGGGGAATCAGTGGGGGAAAAAAGGAGAATCATCTGTAACAAAAATTAATCAATAAAAAAAAATTTTAAAAAATTAATAAAATAAATAAATAAAAATCACTGGAAAAATACCCTCAGGTGAGGATTAACAACAAAATGTACTCACCAGTTCAACACATTCCCTTCATAGCTTGCTTAAGTTCTGATGTAAACATTATTGACTCCATTCCATTAACTGAGACAACCAGAATAAGCCTATTGAGGGTTAAGACCATTTCTTACACTGTGTATTGAGTACCACAGTGCCAGGTGCTGTGCCTGCATCCACAGCTGGGTTGGTAAAGGGAAAGGCAGAGTGAGATTGCATATAAAAACATAGGAAAACTTAGCTCAGGCTGGGTAGCTCAGTTGGTTAGAGCATTGTCTGGATATACCAAGGTTTTGGATTTGATCCCAGGTCAGGGCACATAAAAGAATCAACCAATGGCCCTGGCTGGTTTGTTCAGTGTTTTGAGCACCAGCCTGAGGGCCGAAGGGTCACAGGTTTGATTCCTAGTTAAGGGCACATACCTAGGTTGCAGGTTTGATCTCCAGCCCTGGTCGGGGTCATGCAGGAGGCAACCAATTGATGTCTCTCTCTCCCATGGATGTTTCTCTCTCTCTCTCTCCCTCCCTTCCACTCTCTAAAAATCAATGGAAAAATATCTTTGGGTGAGGACTAACAACAAAAAAGTTTTATCTGAAGTTCCACTGTTCTCTTACTTTCACTTCCATTCCTTTTTCTCCTGTTAAATTTAAATAAAGGTTAATGTAATGTCTTTGTTTTATTTTATTATTTTTTTTTGGGGGGGGGTCTGTTTTTTTTTTAAATCTTTGTTGAATGTAAAATGTATTACAGATGTTCCACAGTTTTCCCCCATTGACCCCCTCCTCCCCACTCCCGCCCCCCTCCCGCCTTTTCCCACACTGTTGTGTCCATTGATTATGCATATAAATTCATTGGTTTATCTCTTCCCACCCCCCCAACCCCTTTCCCTTCAAGGTTTGTCAGTCTAGCAATGAATTTGTACTTCTTAATCCTATCACCTTTTTCACCCATTTCCCCAAGCCCCCTCCCAACTGGCAACCAACAAAATGTTCTCTGTATCTATGAGAATGTTTCTGTTCTACCTGTTCATTTTGTTTGTATTCCATGTTGATAGATATGTATTCATTGCCATTTTGTTTGTTCATATATTTTATCTTTTTATTCAAAAAGACCCTTCATCATTTCATATAATAATGGTTTGGTGGTGATGAACTCATTTAATTTTTTCTTGTCTGGGAAACTCTCTATATGGCCATTGATTCTAAATGACAGCTTTGCAGGATAGAGTAATCTTGGTTGTAGGTTCTTGCTTTTCATCACTCTGAATATTTCTTGCCACTCCCTTCTGGCCTGCAAAGTTTCTTTTGAGAAATCAGCTGACAGCCTTATGGGAACTCCCTTGTAGGTAACTAGCTGCCTTTCTCTTGCTGCTTTTAAGATTCTCTCTTTGTCTTGAACCTTTTGCATTTTGATGATGATGTGTCTTGGTGTGGGCCTCTTGGGGTTCATCTTATCTGGGACTCTGTGTGCTTCCAGGACTTGCATATCTGTTTCCTTCACCAAGTTAGGAAAGTTTTCTGCCATTATTGTTTCAAACAGGTTTTCGATTTCTTGTTCTCGCTCTTCTCCTTCTGGCACCCCCAAGATGCGAATGTTGGCACGCTTGAAGTTGTCCCAGAGGCTCCTTACACTATCCTCATGTTTTTGGATTCTTTTTTCTTTTTGCTGTTCTGATTGGGCATTTTTTGCTTCCTTATATTCCAAATCGATGGTTTGCTCCTTGGATTTACATACTCTATTATTGAAGCTGTGTAAATTATTCTTTATTTCAGTTAATGCCTCCTTCATTTCTGACTGTGCATCCATCATTTCTGACTGGTCCTTTTTTATGCTCTTGAGGCCCTCACTAAGTTCACTGAGGTTCTCACTAAGTTCATTGAGCATCCTTAGAAGCAGTATTTTGAACTCAGCATCTGTTAGGTTGCTTATCTCCATTTCTCTTAGTTCTTTTTTGGGGGTTTTGTTCTGTTCTTTCATTTGGGACCTGTTTCTTGGTCTCCTCATTTTGGCTGCCTCCCTGTGTTTGTTTCTGTGTATTACGTAACGAGCGGTATGGGGCTAGCTGAGACCAGATGCTGCTTGTTTGAAAGAATTTAGGAAAAACCTGAAGCAGGATCCAAGACAGGCCAATCCTATGGTTAAGCAACTGGCAACAGCTTGGGTGGGGCTGAAAGTGGGGTGGGGCGGGGCCTCAGGGAATCACCAGGGCAGGGCTACCAGTGTGAGCCAGGTTGCTGGAGTCCCAGATATGGCAGCTGTCTGCTGCCCCAGGGAAGGGCTCACCAAAGGAACAAAGGCCTCTGACAGCACGTTTGTCCCGGAGAAAGCCCCCTCTCCAGCCCTCGCTCCAGTGCCAAACAACTCAGTTCTTCCCTGTTTGTTTCTGGTGCCCCTCGAGCTGCCTCCCCTCCCAAGCTTAGAGGGAGGGAGTCTGATAAGTCTGTGCGCGGGCCCTTTAAGGAGCTGCCTGGGGCTCCAGCCATGTCAGCTTCCCTGAGCCTCAGTTCCCGCTGGTTTTTCCAGCCAGAAGTTATGGGGACTTCTCTTCCTGGCACTGGAACCCTGAGCGGGGCACCTGGTGTAGGACGGGGACCCCTCAGTCCTCAGGAAGAACCTTCCCAGCTGAGGTATCCTCCTTATTTTTATCCGCCACACTTGGTGTGGGACCAGCCCGTCGGACCGCCACTGCCACCGCCCCTCGCGCCTCCGCCCTCCTACCAGTCTGGATGTGGCTGCTGCTTTAATTCTGTAGTTGTAGGACTTCCATTCAGCTTGATGTCAGGCGATTTTGAATGATGGTTGTTCTGTAGTTTAGTTGTAACTTTGATGTGGTTGTGGGAGGACGCGATACCACGTTTACCTACGCCGCCATCTTGACTGGAAGTCTGTGTCTTTGTTTTAAAATAGGATACATAGTATATACTGATTATTAAACTTTTTTTCTTTTTCTTTATTTACCTATGAGATTACTAGAATGATGTTCACCAAATCCTAATACAGTAATGGCTATTTCTGGGTGGTGAAATATGGCTGTCGATTTTTTCTTCTATTTATTATTTTATTTATTTATTTTTGTTACAGACGTTTCTCTTTTTTCCCCCCATTGACACCAGCCTCCCAATCCTGCCCCCACTCCAGCATTATTGTCTATGTCCTTGTTTATGAATACATGCGTATAAGTTCTGTGGTTTATCTCTTCCCTCCTCCCACATCTACCTCTTCTGAGGTTTGTCAGTCTGCACCCCACTTCCATGTCTCTGGGTCTATTTTGTTTCTCAGCTTGTTTTGTTCATTATATTCTACAAATAAGTGAGATCACGTGATATTTGTCTTTCTCTGATTGGCTTGTTTCACTTAGGGTAATACTCTCCAGGTCCTTCCCTGTCGTCTCAAAGGCTTAGAAATCTTCCTTTCTTTCAGCTGCATAGTATTCCATTGTATAAATGTACCACGGCTTTTTTATCCACACATCTATTGATGGACACTTGGGCTGTTTCCAGATCTTAGCGGTTGTAAATACTGCTGCTATGAACATAGGAGTACATATATCCTTTCTGATTGGTGTTTCAGGCTTTTTAGAATATATTCCTAGAAGTGGGATCACTAGATCAAGTGGCAGTTCAATTTTTAATTTTCTGAGGTAACACCATATTGTTTTCTGTAGTGACTGCACCAGTCTGCATTCCCACCAGCAGTGTACTAGAGTCCCCTTTTCTCCACACCCTCACCAGCGCTTGTTGTTTGAGGTTTTGTTGATGGCAGCCATTCTGACAGGTGTGAGGCGATACCTCATACTTGTTTTAATTTGCATCTCTGATGATTAGTGATGTTCAGATGTTTAGCATTTTTTCATATGTCTCTTGGCCATTTGTATGTCCTGTTTGGAGAGATGTCTATTGAGGTCCTCTGCCCATTTTTTTTTATTTTTATCCTCACCCGAAGACATTTATCCATTTTTTGTTCAGATAGAGTGGGAGGGGGAGAGAGAGAGAGAGAGAAACATCGACATGAAAGGGACACGTCGAGTGGTTGTCAACTGCACAACCCAACCAGGGCCGGGGAAAAACTGCAACCGAGGTACATGCCCTTAGTGGGAACCGAACCCGGGTTTCTCTGGACCACAGGCCAACGCTCCAACCGCTGAGCCAAACCGGCCAGGGCCTCTGCCCATTTTTTAATTGGGATCTTTGTCTTCCTTTTGTTGAGCTGTATGAGCACTCTATATATTTTGGAAATTAACCCCTTATTTCACGTATCATTGAATGATGCTCTCCCATACAGTGGGTTCCCTTTCCATTTTTTTTAAAAAAATTTTTATTGTAGAATGTATTACAGATGTTCCTCATTTTTCCCCCATTGACCCTCTCCCCACTCCCGCCCCCCTCCCGCCTTTTCCCACACTATTGTCTGTGTCCATTGGTTATGCATATAAGTTCTTTGGTTTATTTCTTCCCACTATCCAACCCCTTTCCCTTTGAGGTTTGTCAGTCTAGCAATGAATTTGTACTTCTTAATCCTGTCACCTTTTTCACCCATTCCCCCAAACCCCTCCCATCTGGCAACTAACAAAATGTTCTCTGTATCTATGAGAATGTTTCTGTTCTGCCTGTTCATTTTGTTTGTAGATTCCATTGTTGATAGATATATATTCATTGCCATTTTGTTTGTTCATATATTTTATCTTTTTATTCAAAAAGACCCTTCAACTTTTCATATAATAACGGTTTGGTGGTGATGAACTCATTTAATTTTTTCTTGTCTGGGAAACTCTCTATATGGCCATTGATTCTAAATGACAGCTTTGCAGGATAGAGTAATCTTGGTTGTAGGTTCTTGCTTTTCATCATTCTGAATATTTCTTGCCACTCCCTTCTGGCCTGCAAAGTTTCTTTTGAGAAATCAGCTGACAGCCTTATGGGAACTCCCTTGTAGGTAACTAGCTGCCTTTCTCTTGCTGCTTTTAAGATTCTTTCTTTGTCTTGAACCTTTTGCATTTTGATGATGATGTGTCTTGGTGTGGGCCTCTTGGGGTTCATCTTATTTGGGACTCTCTGTGCTTCCAGGACTTGTATGTCTGTTTCCTTCACCAAGTTAGGAGAGTTTTCTGCCATTATTGTTTCAAACATGTTTTCAGTTTCTTGTTCCCTCTCTCCTCCTTCTGGCACCCCCAAGATGCGAATGTTGGCACGCTTGAAGTTGTCCCAGAGGCTCCTTACACTATCCTCATGTTTTGGATTCTTTTTTCTTTTTGCTGTTCTGATTGGGCATTTTTTGCTTCCTTATATTCCAAATCGATGGTTTGCTCCTTGGATTTACATACTCTATTATTGAAGCTGTGTAAATTATTCTTTATTTCAGTTAATGCCTCCTTCATTTCTGACTGTGCATCCATCATTTCTGACTGGTCCTTTTTTATGCTCTTGAGGCCCTCACTAAGTTCACTGAGGTTCTCACTAAGTTCATTGAGCATCCTTAGAAGCAGTATTTTGAACTCAGCATCTGTTAGGTTGCTTATCTCCATTTCTCTTAGTTCTTTTTGGGGGTTTTGTTCTGTTCTTTCATTTGGGACCTGTTTCTTGGTCTCCTCATTTTGGCTGCCTCCCTGTGTTTGTTTCTGTGTATTACGTAACGAGCGGTATGGGGCTAGCTGAGACCAGATGCTGCTTGTTTGAAAGAATTTAGGAAAAACCTGAAGCAGGATCCAAGACAGGCCAATCCTATGGTTAAGCAACTGGCAACAGCTTGGGTGGGGCTGAAAGTGGGGTGGGGCGGGGCCTCAGGGAATCACCAGGGCAGGGCTACCAGTGTGAGCCAGGTTGCTGGAGTCCCAGATATGGCAGCTGTCTGCCGCCCCAGGGAAGGGCTCACCAAAGGAACAAAGGCCTCTGACAGCACGTTTGTCCCGGAGAAAGCCCCCTCTCCAGCCCTCGCTCCAGTGCCAAACAACTCAGTTCTTCCCTGTATGTCTCTGGTGCCCCTCGAGCTGCCTCCCCTCCCAAGCTTAGAGGGAGAGAGTCTGATAAGTCTATGCGTGGGCCCTTTAAGGAGCTGCCTGGGACTCCAGCCATGTCAGCTTCCCTGAGCCTCAGTTCCCGCTGGTTTTTCCAGCCAGAAGTTATGGGACTTCTCTTCCTGGCACTGGAACCCTGAGCGGGGCACCTGGTGTGGGACAGGGACCCCTCAGTCCTCAGGAAGGATCTTCCAAGCCGAGGTGTCCTCCTTATTTTTATCCGCCACACTTGGGTGTGGGACCAGCCCTCCTACCAGTGTGGATGTGGCTGCTGCTTTATTTCCGTAGTTGTAGGACTTCCATTCAACTTGATTTCAGGCAGTTTTGAATGATGGTTGTTCTGTAGTTTAGTTGTAAGTTTGATGTGGTTGTGGGAGGACTCGATACCGCATTTACCTACGCCGCCATCTTGACTGGAAGTCTCTCCCTTTCCATTTTGATGGTTGTTTCTTTTGCTGTGCAGAAGCTTTTTAGTTTGATGTAGTCCCATGTATTAATTTTTTGCTTGTTTCTCTTGTCAGTGAAAATTCTGCTGCGTGTGATGTCTGAAATTTTGTTGCCTACATTTTCTTCTAGAATTTTATGGATTCATTGGTCACATTTACATCTTTTATTCATTTTGAATTTATTCTTGTGAATGGTGTAAGTTGGTGTTCCAGCTTAATTTTTTCATGTAGCTGTCCAATTTTCCCAACACTATTTATTTATTTTTTTAAATAATTAATTTATTTTTGTTATGGATGTTTCTCCTTTTACCCCCACTGATTCCCTCCTCCCCGTCCTATCCCTAGCTTTGTTGTCCATGTCCATTGTTCATGCATACATGCATATAAGTTCTGTGGTTTATCTCTCCCCCACCACCTCCTCTTTTGGGGATTGTCAGTCTGTACCCCACTTCCACATCTCTGGGACTACCCCATTCCTCAGACTGTTATGTTCATTATATTCCACAAATAAGTGAGATCATATGATACTTGTTTTTCTCTATTTGGCTTGTTTTGCTTAGGATAATACTTTCCAGGTCCCTCCATGTCATCTCAAAGGATAAGAGATCTTTCTTTCTTACAGCTGCATAATACTCCATTGTGTATATGTACCACTGCTTTTTTATCCATTCGTCTACTAATGGACACTTGGGCTGTTTCCAGATCTTAGCGGTTGTAAATACTGCTGCTATGAACATGAGGGTACATATATTCTTTCTGATTGGTGTTTCAGGCTTCTTAGGGTATATTCCTAGAAGTGGGATCACTGGGTCAAATGACAGTTCAATTTTTAATTTTTTGAGGTAACACCATATTGTTTTCCATAGTGGCTGCACCAGTCTGCATTCCCACTAGCAGTATGCTAGAGTCCCCTTTTCTCCACACCCTCACCAACACTTGTTTGATGATTTGTTGATGGCGGCCATTCTGACAGGTGTGAGGTGATATCTCATTGTTGTTTTAATTTGCATCTCTCTGATGAATAGTGATGTTGAGCATTTCTTCATATGTCTCCTAGCCATTTGTATGTCCTGTTTGGAGAGGTGTCTATTTAGTTCCTCGCTACACTATTAATTGAAGAGACTGTCTTTACTCCACTGTATGTTTTTGCCATTTTTTTCAAATATTAATTGAGCATAAAGACTTGGGTCAATTTCTGGGTTCTCTGTTCTGTTCTATTGATCTATATGCCTGTTCTTGTGCCAGTACCACCAGGCTGTTTTGATTACAATGGCTTTGTAGTCTAACCTGATATCTGGTATTGTGATCCCTCCTACTTTGTTCTTCTTTTTCAAGATTGCTGTAGCTATTTGGGGTCTTTTTTTGTTCCATATAAACTTTTGGAGTATTTGTTCTTGTTCTGTGAAATATGTCGTTGGTATTTTGATGTGGATTGCATTGAATCTATAGATTGCTTTGGGTAGTATGGACATTTTAATGATGGTAATTCTTCTGATCCATGAACAAGGTATATGCTTCCACTTTTTTATATCTTCCTCTATTTCTTTTTTCAGTGACCTGTAGTTTTCTGAGAATAGGTTCTTTACTTTGGTTAAGTTTATTCCTAAGTATTTTAATTTTTTTGCCGCAATGGTAAATGGGGTTGCTTTTTTAGTTTCTCTTTCTTTTTTTTTTTTTAAACTTATTTTTATTGTTGAATGTATTACAGATGTTTCTCATTTTTCCCCCATTGACCTCCTCCTCCCCACTTCCGCCCCCCTCCTGCCTTTCCCCACACTGTTATCTATGTCCATTGGTTATGCATATAAGTTCTTTGGTTTATTTCTTCCCACCCCACAATCCCCCTTCCCTTTGAGGTTTGTTAGTCTAGGAACCAATTTGTAATTCTTTACTTGTTTTTAAATCCTCACCCGAGGACATTTTTCCATTTTTTTGTTCAGATAGAGTGGGAGGAAGAGAGAGAGAGAGAGAAACATTGACATGAAAGGGACACGTCCAGTGGCTGCCACCCGCACGACCAACCAGGGCCGGGAACAAACTGCAACCGAGGTATACACCCTTAGCAGGAATCGAACCCAGGTCTCTCTGGACCCCAGGCTGATGCTCTAACCGCTGAGCAAAACTGGCCAGGGCCAATTTGTGCTTCTTAATCCCTTCAACTTTTTCACCCATTTCCCAACCCCCCTCCCATCTGGCAACTAACAAAAAGTTCTCTGTATCTATGTGAATGCTTCCGTTCTGCTTGTTGATTTTGTTTGTAGATTCAATTGTTGATAGATATGTATTCATTGCCATTTTGTTTGTTCATATTTTTTATCTTTTTCTTCAAGAAGACCCTTCAACATTTCATATAATAATGGTTTGGTGGTGATGAACTCCTTTAGCTTTTCCTTGACTGGGAAACTATATGGCCATTGATTCTAAATGACAGCTTTGCAGGATAGAACAATCTTGGTTGTAGGTTCTTGCTTTTCATCATTCTGAATATTTCTTGCCACTCTCTTCTGGCCTGCAAAGTTACTTTTGAGAAATCAGCTGACACTCTTATGGGGGCTCCCTTGTAGGTAACTAACTGCTTTTCTCTTGCTGCTTTTTTAGTTTCTCTTTCATTGAGTTAGTTGTTGGTGTACAAGAATGCCGTCGATTTCCTGACGTTAATTTTGTATCCTGCTACTTTGCCAAATTCATTTAGTAAATCTAGTAGATTTTTTTCTTTTATCCTCACCCAAGGACATTTTTGCATTCATCTTCAGATAGAGCAAGAGGGAGAAAGGGAGGAAGAGAGAGAAACACCGATGTGAGAGAGACACATCGAGTGGTTGCCACCCACATGACCCCAGCCGGGGCCAGGTATAAACTGTAACGGAGGTACATGCCCTTAGTGGGAACCGAACCTGGGGCTCTCTGGTCCACAGGCTGAAGCTATAACTGCTGAGTCAAACCAGCCAGGGCAGTTTTTCATATATTGCCCTTTTTTTTTTTTTTTTATCCTCACCCGAGGACATTTTTCGATATTTTGTTCAGATAGAGTGAGAGGGAGAGAGAGAGAGAGAAACATCGACGTGAAAGCGACACATCGAGTGGTTGCCACCCACACGACCCAACCAGGGCTGGGGACAAACTGCAACCAAGGTACGTGCCCTTAGCGGGAACCGAACCCGGGTCTCTCCGGACCGCAGGCCGACGCTCTAACCACTGAGCCAAACCAGCCAGGGCTCATATATTGCCTTTTTTATGTCAAGATATGATCCTTTTATTCCCTCATTGCTGAGCGTTTTTATAAAAATGGATGCTGGATTTTGTCGAATGCTTTTCCAGCAACTATTCATATGATCATATGGTTTTTTTTTTAATCCTCACCGGAGGACATTTTTCCATTTTTGTTCAGATAGAGTGGGAGGGAGAGAGAGGGAGAGAGAGAGAGAGAAAGAAACATCGACATGAAAGGGATATATCGAGTTGCTGCCTCCCTCACCCCAACTAGGGCCGGGGACGAATTGCCCTTAACTGGAATAGAACCCAAGACTCATTGGTTCGTGGGCTGATGCTCTAACCACTGAGCAAAACCGGCCAGGGCGATCATATGGTTTTTATCCTTCATTTTGTTTATGTGGTGTATCACATTTATTGATTTGGAGATATTGTACCATCCTTGAATCCTTGTATCCCTGGGATGAATCCCACTTGGTCATGATAAATACTTTTTTTGATGTATTGCTGGATCCAATTTGCTAATATTTTGTTAAGGATTTTGGCATCTTTGTTCATCAGACATATTGGCCTGTAGTTTTCTTTCTTTGTTGTGTCTTTATTTGGTTTGTGAATTAGAATTATGTTGGCCTCATAAAATGAGTTTGGAAGTCTTTGTCTTCTTGGATTTTTTGGAATAGTTTGAGAAGAATAGGTGTTAGATCTTCTTTGAATATTTGGTAAAACTCCCCCATGAAGCCATCCAGGCCTGGGCTTATGTTTACCAGGAGTTTCTTGATTACATTTTCAATTTCCTTAGTTGTTACTGGTCTATTCAAGTTTTCTGTCTCTTCCCAGTTCAGTTTTGGGAAACGGTGTGTTTCTAGAAATTTGTCTATTTCGCCTAGATTGTCCAATTTGTTGGCGTATAATTGTTCATAGTCTATTTTAATAATCCTTTGTATTTCTGTGGTGTCAGTTGTTACTGCTCCTCTTTCATTTCTGATTTTGTTTATTTAGGTCTTCTCATTTTGTTTCTTGGTGAGTCTGGCTGAGGGTCCATCAATCTTGTTTACCTTTTCAAAGAACCAGCTCTTTGTTTCATTGATCTTTTGAATTGTTTTTTTGTTTGTTTTTTGTTTTAGTTTCTGTGTCTTTTATTTCTGCTCTGACCTTCACAATTTTTTTCATTCTACTTGCTCTGGGTTTTTCTTTTTGTTTACTTTCTAGTTCTTGAGTTGTAGTATTAGAAAGTCAATTTGGAATTTTTCTTGTTTCTTGAGGTAGGCCTGTAGTGCTATGAACTTCCCTCTCATAACTGCTTTCACCATATCCCATAGATTTTGTGTTGTTGTGTGTTCATTTTCATTGGTTTCCTGGAAGTTGTTAATTTCTTCCTTGATCTCCTGAATAACCCATTTGTTGTTTAATAACATGCTATTTAGCCTCCAAGTGTTTGAATGTTTTTGTGTTTTTTTTTTATTGTAATTGAGTTCTAGTTTCATGCCACTGTGATCTGAGAAGATGCTTGATATCATTTCAGTTTTCTTGAATTTGTAGAGACTTGCTTTGTGTCCTATCATGTGGTCTATCTTTGAGAATGACCCATGTGCACTTGAGAAGAATGTATATTCTGCAGCTTTGGGGTGAAATGTTCTGTAAATATCAATTAAGTCCAACTGATCTAGTTTGTCTTGTAAGAACTCTATGTCCTTGTTACTTTTTTGTCTAGAAGATCTATCCAGTGGTGTCAGTGGCGTGTTAAAGTCACTCACTATGATCATGTTGCTATTGATCTCCCCCTTGAAGTCCACCAGAAGTTTTTTAATATATTTTGGTGCTCCCATTTTTGGTGCATATATGTTTATCAGGGTTATATCCTCTGTGGGATTGCTCCTTTTAATATTATGTAGTGGTCTTCTCTGTCTCTTATTATGGCCCTTGTTTTGAAGTCTATTTTGTCATATATGAGTATTGCTATGCCAGCTTTTTTTCATTTCCATTTGCTTGGAAAATTTTTTTCTATCCCTTCACTTTCATCCTGTGTGAGTCTTTTGTTGTGAGGTGGGTCTCTTGTAGACAGCATATATATGGGTTGAATGGATATAGAAGATACAAGTAATTATGGAATGAACTTAGAATATTACCCGAAAACTTTTCAAACTTGTATTTCAATCACTTTTCATTTGCTTGTAAAAGTGGATACCTAGATTTAAGTTAATTGTGTAAAAACAAACAACTGGTAGGGAAAGATTTTGAGCAACACTGGTAAATGAAAAAGCAAGGTGCAGAACAGTGTGTGTGGTTTGCTACTGTTTGTTTTAAAAAGGCAAAGCCCACCCAGCCAGTGTGTCTCAGTGGTAGAGAGTGGACCCATGCACCAAGAGGTTGCCTGTTCGGCCCTGGCCAGTTTGGCTCAGCAATTAGAGCGTCAGCCCGCGGACTGGGGAGTCCCGGGTTCAGTTCCCACTAAGTATACGTACGGTTGTAGTTTGTCCCCGGCCCTCGTTGGGGTCGTGTGGGTGGCAACCACTCGATGTGTCTCTCTCACATTGATGTTTCTCTCTCTCTCTTCCCTCCTCTCTCCCTCCTGCTCTGAGGATAATGCAAAAATGTCCTCCGGTGAGGATAAAAAAAAAGAAAAATAAATAAAATACAGTCAATATGCAACAACTTTATAATTTGCATATAATTTCAACTTCAGTGTACAATTTTTAGTTTCAGTTCGTTTTGATTTTTGACTCTTTATCATGGAAAATTTTGAAAACATAAAAGTAGAACAGTATAATGAACCCCATTATCCACACTTCAACACATCAACATGACTAACCCAGTTTCAAGTATACACCCAATCGTCCCCCTCCCCTACCCCCATTGTATGATTTTAAAGCAAATTCCAGCCCTGGCCGGTTTGGCTCAGCGGTTAGAGTGTCGGCCTGTGGTCCAGAGAGACCCGGGTTCAGTTCCGGATAAGGGCACGTACCTCGGTTGCAGTTTGTCCCCCACCCTGGTTGGGTTGTGTGGGTGGCAACCACTCGATGTGTCCCTTTCACATTGATGTTTCTCTCTCTCTCTCTCTCCCTCTTCCTCCCACTCTATCTGAACAAAAATGAAAAAATGTCCTCGGGTGAGGATAAAAAAAATAAATAAATAAATTGCATGAAATAACAGTATATTTTAAAATAAATAAATAAATAAAGCAAATCCCACACATTAGAATATTTCATTTGTAATATTCTTCAGATATATCTCTAAGATATGAGGAACCTTATTTTAACATAAGCACAGACATTTGTCATATCTAAATAAATAATGGTAATTCCTTACTATAATCTAATACATAGTCCATGTTCAAATTTCCTGGATTATCTCATAAATGTCTCTTTACAACTGGTTTATTGAAACCAGGTCCACACACTGCATTCGGTGGTTGAGTGGGCAGCTTCTGACCTGGCTCCAAATGTTCCTTGCCTCTTGGGGTTCCCTTCCCTTCAGCGTAGGCTGGACATAGTAGCTTGTTTTTATAGTGAACAGAGTCGGCAAAAGGGATGAGATGTCACTGCTAGGATAGGGCTATAGAAGACTGTGACTCCATCTTAGCATTCTCTCTGGCTGTTCTTGGCCTCTCTGATGTCATGTTGTGAGAGGCCCACATGGCAAGAAACTGCGGACAGCTTCCAACTAACAGTCAGGCAAGGACTAAGGCCCTCAGACCAAAACCCCTAGGGAACTGAATCCTGCCAATGCCACGTGAATGCACTTAGACACAGATTCTTCAGCCACTTGAAGTGACTGCAGTCCTGACCTTGATTGAAGCCTTTTGAGAGCCTCTCAGCCCAGATTCCTGACCCACAGAAATGGAAAAAAAAAATGTTATTTTATTTTTTTATTGATTTTTTTTTGAGAGAGAGAGAGGAAAGGAGAGATTTGCTGTTCCACTTTTTAAAAATATGTTTTTTCATTTTTAGAGAGAGAGAGAGAAACATCGATGTGAGAGAGAAACATTGATCGGCTGCCTCCTGCACGCCCCCCGACGGGAGATCAAGCCCCAAACCTAGGCATATGTCTTGACCAGTAATCAAACCGGGACCTCTCAGTCCACGGGATGATGCTCAATCCACTGAGCCACACCAGTCAGGCTGTTGTTCCACTTTATATGTATTTATTGGTTGTTTCTTTTTGTTTTGTTTTTTATCCTCACCCAAGGACATTTTTTGATATTTTGTTCAGATAGAGTGGGAGGGAGAGAGAGAGAGAGAAACATTGACGTGAAAGGCACACATCGAGTAGTTGCCACCCGCACAACCCAACCAGGGCTGGGGACACACTGCAACTGAGGTACATGCCCATAGCGGCAACCGAACCCGGGTCTCTCGGGACCGCAGGCTGACGCTCTAACCGCTGAGCCAAACCGGCCAGGGCGGTTGTTTCTTTTTGTGTGTGCCCTTACTGGGGATCAAATCGGCAACCTTGGCATTTTGGGATGACACTCTAACCAACTGAGCTGCCCAGCCAGGGCTAATAAATGTTATTTTAAACCACTAGGTTTCGAGGTAACTTATTACATAGCAGTAGATAACTAATCCTGTTGTCATGTCTCGTTAATACACAACAGTTCCCCAACTTTTTTTTTTTTTGGCTAGGCCTGGTTCTGTATGGAAGATAGAGTTGTGTGTATTGTTCAGTGGCCCTCAAAGTGGGACCCAGAATCCCCTGGGAGATGACCCCTATTGAAAACTCAGATGCCTGGGCTCCTGGGGACCCATTGAATCTCTGAGTAGGGACCAGGCATGTGTATTTCTAAGAGCATCCCAAGGATTCTTTTGTCCACTGAAATCTGGAATCAGATAGACTTAGAGACCTGGCTGTACCACTAGCAGTGGGGCATTGTGTGGCCTCGCCTTTTTGCTCCTCACTTTTCTCCTCTGTAAGGTATGATTTTCATAGTAGTTGCTTCATAGGATATTGTGCCTAGCTGCTCCCTTTCTGTCTCTTTATTTGCTCTCTCTTTTGTGAGAAAGAGTTTGCATTATAGGTAGAGTGAGGGGGAATTGGGCCCTAGGGATGGTTTCACATATATTCTTGCACACTAAATGTTACTGGTAAGCATGTACAAACTCAAGTCCTTGCACAGCAGAGCCAACTTGATTTTTCTGTTTGCCAAACAGAAGTTTCTTCTGCATATTAATTTTCATATATCTAAGACAAACTATATGAAAAAATCAGTTCAATTGTGTATGAAATGTTGAAGATTCAAGAAATGCTAGGCAATCTGAAATGTGAAACCTCCTTTGCTTCACTGTGTGTTCGAACTGTCCGGATTCTTTCTGCAAATTGCTACTGAGCCTATGCAGTTTCATTGCTCTTCACTTTTACACCACACACTTCACGCTGTCTTTGTTTTACTTACCTCGTTTCCTAACTTTAGGAAACAACAATCATTTATGATCCTTCATAGTTTCTATGGGTTAGGAATTCAGTCAGGCCACAGTGGGGATGGCTTGTCTCTGGTCCACCATGTTTGGGTCTCAGCTAGAAGTCTTGAAAGCTGGGGGGCTGGAATCATCCAAAGCTTCATTCACTCACAGGAGTGACTATTAATACTGGCTGTTGGCTGAGGGCGTAGTCCGTGGCTGTCAACCAAAACACCTGCACGTGGCCTTTTATGTGGCCTAGGCTTCCTTGTAACATGGGACCTGGGTTCCAAGAGAAAGTGTCTGGGGAGACACTTCTTATGACCTGGCCTCAGAAGTCACACATCACTTCTCCCACATCCTATTGAGTGTTGTTACTATTGAGTCACTAAAACCAGCCCACAATCAAGGGCAGGAGAATCGGACTACTTTCAAAGGGAGGCATGTCAAAGGATATGTGGACATATTTAAAAATCAACATGACACTGACGACAATATCAATGGAAACGTAACCCATTTGTGTTCTGTATTGCAAGAGAGGGCGTGTCAGCAATCACAAGCAGCACTTATAGTGAAAAAATGGAAAAATTTATCAACCTTTAACTTTTTATTTTTATAGGTGTTGTGTCTTGTGACTAACTTTTGAAGACTTTCTCTTAGCCTAACCTTTTTTTGTTAATTGTCACCTGAGGATATTTTTCCATTGATTTTTTATTATATCTTTTTTTAAAAATGTATCTTTATTGTTGAATATACTATGGATGTCCCTCTTTTTCCCCTCCTTGACCCCCTCCTCCCCAATCCCACCCCCCTCCTGTCTTCCCCACACTATTATCTGTGTCCATTTGTTATGCATACATGCATATAAGTCTTTTGGTTTATTTCTTCCCCCCCACTCCCACCCCCCTTTCCCTTTGAGGTTTATCAGTATAATAACCAATTTGTACTTTTTAATTCCTTCATATTTTTCACCCAACTCCCTTCCCATCTGGCAACCAACAAAAAGTTCTCTGTATCTATGAGTCTGTTTCTGTTCTGCTTGCTCATTTTGTTTGCACATTCAACTGTTGATAGATACGTATTTATTGCCATTTTATTGTTCATATTTTTTTATCTTTTTCTTCAAGAAGACCCATAAACATTTCATATAATGCTGGTTTGGTGGTGATGAACTCCTTTAGCTTTTTCTTGTCTGGGAAATTCTTTATATGGCCATCGATTCTAAATTATAGCTTTGCAGGATAGAGTAATCTTGGTTGTAGGTCCTTGCTTTTCATAACTTTAAATATTTCTTGCCACTCCCTTCTGGCCTGCAAAGTTTCTTTTGAGAAAACGGCTGACAGCCTTATGGGAACTCCCTTGTAGGTAACTAACTGCTTTTCTCTTGCTGCTTTTAAGATTCTCTTTGTCTTGAACCTTTTGCATTTTGATGATGATGTGTCTTGGTATGGGCCTCTTGGGGTTCATCTTGTTTGGGACTCTCTGTGTTACCTGGACTTGTATGTCTCTTTCACCAAGTCAGGGAAGTTTTCTGTCATTATTTTTTCAAATAGGTTTTCAATTTCTTGCCCTCACTCTTCTCCTTCTGGCACTCCCATGATGTGAATGTTGGTACACTTGAAGTTGTCCTACAGGTTCCTTATACTATTCTCATTTTGGGGGGATTCTTCTCTCTTTTTGCTGTTCTGATTGGGTGTTTTTTGCTTCCTTATATTCCAAATTGATGGTTTGTTCCTTGGCTTCACCTACTCTACTGTTGATTCCCTAAATTATTTTTTATTTCAGTTAGTGCATCCTTTATTTCTGACTGGTCTTTTATTATGCTCTTGAGGCCCTCACTAAATTCATTGAGCATCCTTATAAGCAATGTTTTGAATTATGCATCTGTTAGATTGCTTATCTCCATTTCATTTAGTTCTTTTCCTGGAGTATTGTTTTGTTCTTTCATTTGGGACATGTTTCTTTGTCTTCTCATTTTGGCTGCCTCCCTGTGCTTGTTTCTATGTATTAGGTAGAGTTGCTATGTCTCCTGGGCTTTCTAGGGTGGCCTGTTGTAGTAGGTGTCCTGTAGGGTCCAGTGGCACAGCCTCCCTGGTCACCCCAGTTGGGCTCTTGAGGTGCACCACTGGTGTGGGCTTTACACCCTTCAGTTGTAATTGAGTCTTGATTGCTGTTGGCACGTCAATGGGAGGGTTTTACTCAGGCTGATCAGCTGCAAGGACTGGCTGTGCCCATAATCACCGACCTCTGACTACCTTGAATAATCAACTGTGCAGGGGCCCACCACACAGAGCAAGACTTACTTCAGTAGTGCTCTGGTACCCCTGAGTCCATTTCTTGAATGTGTCATTTGTGGAGTGGGTTGGGTGGTGGTGTTTCGATGTGGTCTGAAGCTGTCCACTGGGTGTGCTGGCTCTGGGGCAAGGTCAGCCTCTGCCTGTGTTCTCACTGGGGCCACGCAGCATAAGCTACAAAGCGAACTGCTGATGGCTGCTTCTTTTTTTTATATCCTCACCTGAGGACATTTTTCTATTTTTTGTTTAGATAGAGCGGGAGGGAGAGAGAGGAAGGAAGAGAGAGAAACATCGACGTGAGAGGGACACATCGAGTGGCTGCCACCCACACAACCCAACCAGGGCCAGGGACAAACTGCAACCGAGGTACGTGCCCTTAGCGGGAACCAAACCCGGGTCTCTCTGGAACGCAGGCTGACACTCTAACCGCTGAGCAAAACCGGCCAGGGTTGATGTCTGCTTCTTGTGCTGGGCTTGGAGGTGCCCAGGTAAAGCCAAGCTGTGAACCAAGGCTGGCTGCTTCTAGTGCTGGGCCGGGGGCCACTTAGTGAGAGGTATGAGGCTAGCTGTGGCCAGATGCTGCTTATTTGAGAGAATTTAGGAAAATCTGAAGCAGGAGCCAAAGCAGGCCAATCCTAAGGTGAAGCCTTTGGAAACAGCTTGGGTGGGCCTGAAAGTTGGGGGGGCGGGGGCCTCAGGGAATCACCAGGGCAGGGCAAACATTGTAAGCCAGGTTGCTGGAGTCCCAGATATGGTGGCTGTCTGCCGCCCCAGGGAAGGGCTCACCAAAGGAACAGCAGCCTCCGCCAGCAGGTCTGTCCGGGAGAAAGCCCCCTCTCCAGCCCTCTCCCAGATACCAAACACCTCAGTTCTTCCCCATATGTCTCTGGTGCCTTTCAAGCTGCCTCCCCTCCATGTAAGTCCATGCGCAGGCCCTTTAAGAGGAGCTGCCTCGCCCTGGCCGGTTTGGCTCAGCGGTTGGAGCTTCAGCCTACGGTCCAGAGAGACCAGGGTTTGGTTCCCGCTAAGGGCACGTACCTCGGTTGCAGTTTGTCCCCAGCCCTAGTTGGTCGTGCGGGTGGCAGCCGCTCGATGTATCCCTTTCACGTTGATGTTTCTCTCTCTCTTCCTCTTTCCCTCCCGCTCTATCTGAACAAAAAATGAAAAAATGTCCTCGGGTGAGGATAAAACAAAACAAACCCACAACCCTTCAGTCCGTGGGCCAGTGCTCTAATCACTGAACAGAACTGGCCAGGGCTCTTACCCTAACCTTTTAAAGTATTGTCTATGTTTCTGCTTAGTAATTTTAGAGATCTCTTTCATATTTAACACTTTTGCGGGGGCGTGGGAGGGAATACGTGTTCCTAGCAGGAACTGAACCCCGGACTCTCTGGTCCGCAGGCCAACACTCCAACTGCTGAGCCAAACTGGACAAGACATTTAACACATTTTTTAAATGGTGTTAGAAAGGGATCTGCCTTGGGGATCTGACAAGATGGCTGGGCTGCCCCGCAGGACTATCAAAGAAACCCAGTGTTTGCTGGCAGAACCAGTTCCTGGCATTAAAGCCAAACCAGACGAGAGCAATGCCCGATATTTTCATGTGGTCATTGCTGACCCCCAGGATTCCCCCTTTGTGGGAGGGACTTTTAAACTTTTATACTAGATGGCAGCACCTAAAGTATGTTTCATGACCAAAATTTATCATCCTAATGTAGACAAGTTGGGAAGAATATGTTTAGATATTTTGAAAGATAAGTGGTCCCCAGCACTACAGATTCGCACAGTTCTGCTATCCATCCAGGCTTTGTTAAGTGCTCCCAATCCAGACAATCCATTAGCACGTGACGTAGCGGAGCAGTGGAAGACCAACGAAGCCCAAGCCATAGAAACAGCTAGAGCATGGACTAGGCTATATGCCATGAATAATATTTAAATCGATCTGATCATCAAGTGTGCATCACTTCTCCTGTTCTGCCAAGACTTACTCCTTTTTTGTTTGCATTTAATGGACACCGTCTTAGAAACATTACAGAATAAAAGCCCAGACATCTTCAGTTCTTTGGTGATTAAATGCACATTAGCAAATCTATGTCTTATCCTGATTCACTGTTACAGAGCGTGAGCAGAGGCTAGAAGTACCATCTGGATTGTTATGAAACGTTTAAAAGCAGTGACCCATCTCTGCTTGTATTCATTTCCCCCCATCATGGTTTAAATATAAAGCACTGTGAATGAAGGTAGTCAGGGTTAGCTGCAGGGGTGTGGGTGTTTTTATTTTATTTTTTTGAGGGGGGAAGTAGTTTAATTTTAATTTTATGGGCTCCTTTGCCCCCTTTTATGGTGATCTAACTGCATTGGTTAAAAGCAGCTAACCAGTTCTTTAGAATATGCTCTCTAGCCAAGTCTAACTTTATTTAGACGCTGTAGATGGACAAGCTTGATTGTTTGAAACAAAATGGGAACATTAAACAAACATCACAGCCCTCACTAATAACATTGTGACTTTGCTGTCAAATGTAGAATCAAGCCTTCCTTCAAGAAAAAGCATGTGACCATTTTGTATGGCTTGTCTGGAAACTTCTCTAAATCTTATGTTTTAGTAAAATATTTTTTGTTATTCTAAAAAAAAAAGGGGGGGGGGATCTGCCTTAAGTCAGATTCCTGAGAAATAGAGCCCAAATAGGAATTCTTGACCGAGTGACGTGGACATGTTCTCAGAAGGAGAGTGAGATCATCAGGGTATGGCAGTGAGGAAAAGCTGAGCAACAAGGTGGTCTGGGCTGGTGACTAGCTTTGGTCTAGAGAAAGTTCTGGAGCCCCCATTGTACTACCAACTTAGTTCCATCCAGAGGCAAGGAATCGGCCCTTTATATATCTATACCATTCTGTCACTGGGTAAGGTCTGCCACGAGAGGGTGCTGGGCAGCTTTCCAGACTGGGGGCAGCTGCTGGTGGGTATACTATTGGCAAGGGATCTGAGGAACACCAACAAGGCACACTACAGCTCACCTTTGCACTGCTCAGATCCACCTGCTTTTCCCATGAAGTTCACTCCATCCATGTACAGCTTCTGCAGCATTCTGATTGGTTCCAATTTCTGGCTAAACTTAGAAGAGAATTAGTTCTAGAGCCTTAACTGATACTCATCATTTTCTTCCTCTGCCATTCATTCACCTAGCCCTCCCCCTTCTCTTCTACAACTGGCTTTTCTCTGCTGGTCGATAGCTTACATGGTGGGTTGGCCCTGGCTCTCATCCTTTAAGGGTGTAGTCCCTAGTTACCAAGCCCTTCCAGGCCATGGTTGTAGTGCTTGCCCACTTGCAAATAAAAATCAGCATGGGTGTCTGGAGATGTCCCAATGGATCACCCGAGTGCCAAACATGCTCCTGCCTGCCCCATTACCTAGCAGCAGGTCTACCTCCTAGTGATGACCAGGGTTTCTTACCCCTAGCAGGATGGCAAGTCCTTTCTTTGCCTGCTGGTCCAAAGGGACCAGGTGGCAGGTGTAGCTCAAAAGTCATTGGGACTCTAGCCATGTCCCTAGTGGAAATGTCCCTCCCCACTCTGGGAATTAGGATCTCTAGACCCACAGAGTCTGAAGTTGGGCGGCTGGAAGCACAGGTTCCCCAAAGAGGTCACTGGGAGTGTTAGTAAGCAGGGCTGCTCCTGCTTCTACTTCTTGGTTCCCAGACTCATGCACTGATGTCTGGGGCACCACGCTGTAAATAGCCATTGATGTAAGGTGTGTGCCTCATCCTGAAGGATGGTGTTGCGTTCTCTCCATGCTGTTTTGTTTTTTTTTTACTGGGCTTCCAAAGGCTGATTCATCACCCTAAGAGGCCAGTAGCTTCTTGATGGTGCAGCAAATGGTAGTATGTCCAGCACCACACTTTGCCATAAAGTGGTCCCTTCGTCTGAGGGAGAAGGAAGCAGCTGTGAGGCAGCGGCCAACACTCACACCAGTGAGAAGAGTGCACCGCGAGCAGAGGGGCTCTGGTGGGACACCAGCTGCATACATTGCAGGATCTCACTTTAATGTTCCACGGAACTTCCCAGCTCTCCACACCTTTCGTTGATCCTCATGCTCCTTCATCTTAAATGTCCCTTTTAGCACATCCTAAATTCCTATGTATACATGGGTCTATTCCTGGTCTTTTTATTCTTTGCCATTGACCAATTTGCCCAGTTCTGCCTCTCTGTCACATGGGTTTAGTTCAGTGCAGTTTTAGGAGAGTTTCTGTTATTTGGTCATGTCTACTCTTAAGATTAGACTCTTCAAGTGTCACTTCTTTGGGAAGTTCAGGTTACACAGTGGGGATTCAGCATGTGGAGGACAGCCCTGCTGGTTCTGACTTCATTTTCTCCCCATTTGAAAACCAACCCCATAATCTCCTTCCCGTAGACTGCTCCTGGTTCAGGGCTCATTACCCCTTTTCCTCTGCCTTCCTCATCAAGGCTAGGGCTGCTCGGGAAGCAGAGGCAAAGCTTGGGGGCTTCAGAGATTGCCAAGGGCCAGGCTGGAACTAGGTTAGGACATACAGGCAGCACACTGGCTGATCTGTGTCTCCTACTTGGTCCTTGTGGTGTCCAACTATGTGTCCCCAGCATGGGGACTGATGGTGGGGCAGATATTGGGACAGCCAAGGAGCTACATCTGGGGATGGCCAGGGACATCTTGGACACTGGAGCCAATCCTGAGTTCAAAGCCTCTACAATTCATTCTCTGTGTGATGTTTGGCAAGTCACTGAACCTCTCTGAACCCCATTTGTAAAAGGAGATAATAACTATAAACCTACTTTCCAGGGTTGTTATAAGGATTGAGTGAGATAATGTCTTATGTATAAAATGAGAAGTAACTTATAGAGGCTAAAAAAACATGATTCTTGCCCGGCCAGTGTGGCTCAGTGGTTGAGTGTTGACCCATGCACCAAGAGGTCGCAGGTTTGATTCCCAGTCAGGGCACATGCCCAGGTGGTAGGCCCGATTCTCAGTGGGGGGCATGCAGGAGGTGGCCAATCAATGGTCTCTCTCATCGATGTTTCTCTCTCTCTTTCCCTCTCCCTTCCTCTCTGTCTCTAATATCAATAAATAAAATAAAATGAAATGAAATGAAACAAACAAACATGATTCTTTTCCTCTGCATCTCACCTGTGAAATGGGGGTGACAGCCCCTCGACAGATAACCCTAGGGGAATCCAGGGCGAGAAGGACGGTGGAAAGGCTTCCAGACTAGAGAGTACCAAGTCCTAGAGACTAGAGATGGTGATAACGGTGACCAGTCCCAGCTCTGGAGCCTGCATTCAAATGCTAGCTCTGCTCCCTACGAGCTGTGTGACCCTGAAGTAATCACTTCACCTCGCTGTGCCTCAATTTCCTCATATGTACAATGGAAAAACAGTTCTGTCCATTCTGTGGGGTTTTGTAAAGGAAACATGAGTTATTATGTACAAACAGCTTAGAACAGTATCGGGCCCCTAGTGCGCACTCAAGACATGCTGGTGATGATGATGAAGGAGGCTGTGAGCTCCAGGAGGCCAGGAGCCCTCTCTCAGCCCAGCCTCTGCAACGCTGCTGTAGAGGCTCATGGACTAGAGGAACGCAGCGGGCTGTGCTGCCCACCCCATGACCCCTGCACTGGGCGCCTCTCCGGCCGCCACCCCAGCAAGAAGAGGCACCGACGCAGGCGTTCCCTGAGGCCAGGAGCTCTTCTCAGCAGACCAGACCCCAGGCAGAACCATCACGCTCCTGCTTTCCTTCCTTCAACACGTGTCCTTGGTGCATGGCCGTGTGCTGGGGGTGTGGAGGTGACAGGTCTCTGCCTCTTGTCATGTGAGGGAGAGAGATTAGGAAACTGAAAATTGCAATGCAGGGTGATCGGTAAATGGACAGAGGGAGCATCGGGGGACTGTGGGAGCCCAGAGTGGGCAGAGGAGGGAGGGAAAACTTCTCAGAGGAGGTAAAACCCAAGTTGAAGTTTAAAATATTACAAGGATTTTGTCAGGCAAAGGAGGGGCAGGAGAACTTTCTACGCAGGGAGAATTCCATGAGAAGGCCTGGTGTTGAGCAGGCATTATAAGCAGGTTGTGTAGCCCTGGCCGAGTGGCTCAATTGGTTGGAGCTTCAACCAGTAGTACATCAAAAAGTTGGGGGTTTGCCCTGGCCAGTTTGGCTCAGCAGTTACAGAGCCAGCCTGCGAACCAGAGAGACTCGGGTTCAGTTCCCGCTAAGGGCATGTACCTCGGTTGCAGTTTGTCCCCGGCCCTGGTTGGGGCCCTGTGGGTGGCAACCAGTCGATGTGTCTCTCTCACATCAATGTTTCTCTCTCTTTTCACCCCTCTCTCCCTCCTGTTCTATCTGAAGATAAACGTAAAAATGTCCTCGGGTGAGGATAAAAAAAATAGTTGGGGGTTTGATCCCTGGTCAGGGTGCGTACAGGAGGCAACCGATCAATGTTTCTCTCTCACATCGATGTTTCTTTCTTCCTTCCTCTTTCTCTAAAATCCATAAAAAACATATCCTCAAGTGAGGATTTTTTAAAAAGCAGGTTGTGTGCCCTGGCAGCTTTGGCACAGTAGTTAGAGAGTCAGCCCGCAGACCAATGAGTCACAGATTCAATTCTGGTCAAGGGCACATACCTCGGTTGTGGTTCATCCCCGGCCCTGGTTGGGTCATGCAGGAGGCAGCCAGTAAATGTGGTTCTATCACACTGATGTTTTTCTCTGTGTCTCTTCTCTCTCCCTCCCTCTCTCCCACTCTCTCTGATAATAGGTGGAAACATATCCTCAGGTGAAGAATAAAAAAAAAGCAGTTGTGTAGCTGAGGTAGAAGGTAGGGAAAAGCAAGGCGTAAGGCATGAGGATGCACATGGAAGGCCAGGCTACAGAGTAGGAACTTTCTCCTGTGGGCGCTGGGGAGTCAAGGAAAGGTATGAAGGTGGCAGGAGGGGGCAAGCAACCCTTGTTCTTCCCTATCCTGTTTTATCTCACCAAGCATCAATCTCTGCTCTCTAGTGTTCTAAAACCTGCTGGGCATGCTCCCACCTCAGGGCCTTTGCACGTGCTGTTCTTTGCCTGAAGGAATGGTGAAGATTTGCAGTCATGGGTGGGGATGGAGTTGGACTTAATACTGGGACTAGAGTGAGGATCTGGTTTATAGTTCATGTTTATTTGTTCTAAATAGGCTTCATTCTGTGGCCTGCCAGATGACACTGGGATCATGCTTGAATGTCTTGGGAGATGGATGGGACAGATCTCTTGAGAGCATATGTGTGGCTGATGGGCATTGGCCTCCAAGCAGAGTGGTGAGACATTGAGAAAGCATTATGTACCACTGGTGGATGGAGTCAGCGAAAACCTGGGAGGTGGATGTCTTTTTCCTGGTTTCCAGATGAGGAAACAAACAGGCTCAGAGAGGTAGAGCAACTTGCCTAGGCTAGTGACGAACAAAGACGGGGTTCGTCTGCCGACTCCTAAGTTGCTAGGATTTCTCAGGCATCAGCTTTTGATGAGAACAAAACAGAAATGGGTGCCCTGGCCGGTTTGGCTCAGCGGTTAGAGCATTGGCCTGCAGTCCAGAGAGACCCGGGTTCGGTTCCCACTAAGGGCATGTACCTCGGTTGCAGTTTGTCCCTGGCCCTGGTTGGTCATGTGGGTAGCAACGACTGGATGTGTCCCTTTCACGTTGATGTTTTTCTCTCTTTCTCTCTCTCCCCCTCTCTCTCCCTCCCACTCTATCTGAACAAAAAATGGAAAAATGTCCTCAGGTGAGGATAAACAAACAAACAAACAAAAAAAAAAAAACAGAGATGGAGATAGGTGGGCTGGACAGGGCAGTAGAGTCAATGACCTCTGCTAAACCGGGCACCGTGGACAAATGGAGTTGGGCCTGGGATGAGGGCCAATTCCCCCAGCTCTGAAGGTGCACCTGGGCAGAGAGAGAGAGGCACCTGGGAAAGAAGTGGGAGAGGGTGTGGTTGAATGAGGGTGAGTCTTCCCAGCCCCATGTACACTGTCCACCTGTGAATAGCACCAGATTTGGTATCTGCCTCCCTCCTCCTCTTCTCCACTCCTGCTCTCCTCCTCCTCCTTCTCTACCTCTATCTGACCTGGCCCACGCCTCAGTGCACCCAGCTAATGGGCCTAGTCTAATCCCCAACATCACTACCTGCCCAGTACAGGTTCTGCCAGGCAGCCCTGACCGCACCCCCAACACACACACCTTGCAGACTCGGTGTAGGGTCCCTCACCTCAGAACCCATTTTCCTTCAGTCTCCTTCCTCCTTCAGCTCACAGTGCAGGTTGGGGACACCCTAGGTCCAGGCCCAAGGTAAGGGGCAGGAGTCTAGGATCTGTCCTGGCTTTGCTTTGTGACTCCAGGTAAGTAGCCACCCCTTTCTGTGTCTCAGGCTCCTTATTTATATCTCCTTGACCTCCAGCTAATCCCATCAACCTATTTTGGCTTCTCCTCCGCACCTTGTTGCTTTAGGAATTTTTTTTTTATCAGTTCACATGTCTGTTGTTGGTCTCCCGCAGTGGACTGTGTGCCTGGTGAGCAAGGAACTTGGCCTGCCTAATTATTCACCCTGGAGCCAGCACACGGTAGGGGCTCCATTGATATTTGCTGATGGCATGTATACATGGCTGAATGAATAAACAGATGTATCTCCTGCCTAAGCAGGAAGGGTATGGGCCTTCTCCCTCCACACAAGCCCCAAACACTGGGGAAGGGTAGAGCAGTATTTCAGCCCCCAAGTGGATGGAAGCAGGGTAGGGGTCTGACTAGCCACTCTCTGACTCAGCAGGTGGGCAGAGGCTGAGAACTGAACAATGATCCCTTATGAAGAGAATGGGAAAGCTCTAAAGAGGGACCAGACCCAGCACCTGTCACTCTACCTACTCCTCTGCCCCAAGGCTTGGAGCGAGGAGGGCCTCAGATGCTTGTCTGAGTGTGCTATGCCTGGGCAGAGGCTAGCCACTGGCCCAAGATCTCCCAGGATAGCAAAGACTGACATGTGGCTAGATCTCAGGACTCCTGATCCCAAGCTGCACATGTGTCTGTGTGCACACATGTGGCCATGGTGTGTATATACCCATGTATGTACATGTCTGTTCTGTGAATGCACCTCTGGCGAGGTCTCCAGTTGTGGCTTTGCATTCACATATCTGTGCATCTATGTGGACACGTGTGTACTTGTCTGTACACAGGCTCTCCCTGTATAATGTGTACAGGCCTTTCTGGGTGTACGTGATACAACATGTGTGTAGGCATGAAGGATCAACTCCACAAGGACAAGGATTTTTGTCCGATTTATTCTCTGCTCTATTCAGCACCCTGAACAGGGACTAGCACACGGTAGGTGTCAGTACAAACTTGAATGAATGAACAGATGGAAGTGTGAGTACATGTCTGGTGTGTACCAATGTGTGTATAGATGTATGTACGCTCCTATGTCTGTGGGTGCACCTGGGTGTAGGTGATGTTGCTCACAGGCCACCCCTCCTGTCCCTTCTCCAAACTCCTCAGGAGCCAGGGCCCAATGCCTGGGTACCTGTGGGGCAGAGCAGGGGGTGGCCTCCTCACGGAAAACTGGATCCCAGGACATTCGAAGCTGCAGGAAACTAGGTGGCTCCTTTGTCCTCTATAACCCTTCCCCACTCTTGCCCCCCTCCCCCAGCAAGCAGGTTTTATTTTTTAATTTTTTTAATTTTTATTTTTTAATCCTCAACCGAGGACATTTTTCCATTTTTTGTTCAGATAGAGCGGGAGGGAGAGAGAGGAAGAGAGAGAGAGAGAAACATCGATGTGAAGGGACACATCGAGTGGCTGCCACCCGCACAACCAACCAGGGCCGGGGACAAACTGCAACCGAGGTACGTGCCCTTAGCGGGAACCGAACCCGGGTCTCTCTGTACCGCAGGCCGACGCTCCAACCACTGAGCCAAACCGGCCAGGGCAGGTTTTATTTTTTATTATTATTTTTTTCTTTATTGATTTTTAGAGAGAGAGGAAGGGAGAGGGAGAGAGAGAGAGACAAACATCGATGAGAGCAAACATTGATTGGCTGCCTCCTGCATGCCCCCCACTGGGGATTTGGCCCACAACCTGGGCATGCGCCCTGACCAGGAATCGAACCAGTGGCCTCTTGGTGCAGGGGTTGATGCTCAACCACTGAGCCACACTGGCTGGGTGCAACCAGGTTTTAAGGTTGAGTTTGGGGACTGTAGGGAACTAGGATGTCATCTCAGCCTGTTCCCTGCCGCTGGAGCTTCTGCTCCTCCTCCCTGTCCCTAGTGTCTCCTTCCTTCCCTCTTGGGCTGCCCTAGGACTCAGCCCCAGGTATAAAGTCTTTGGAGGGACAGGAGGACAGGTGTCCTAGAACAACCCAGACTGCAGAGAGGAAGAGGCCAAAGAGAGATCATGAGCTGTACTCTGGGTGTGTGAGGGGGATGGAGCCCCAGGGCCTCAGAGACCAGGAGAGGGGGTAGTGCCACAGGCCCTCTGGCCCAGCTGTGCCTGGCTGTCTTTGCATCTACTGAGAATCACCGATCCTTATACAGAGAAGCATTCATTCATTCATTCATTCATTCAAGAAATAGTTACTGAGTGACTATTTTATGCTAGGTAATACTCTAAGCATTTGGAGTTCGAGCAGTGAACAGATAAAAAGCTATGGTCTCATGGAAATTTCATTCTGCACATAGACAGTACATTTAATGAATAAGTAAATTAGAATGCCAGTGTGATAGAAGGTGAGTGCAGTGATCCAAGTTTGTTGAATGAATGAATGAATGAATGAATGAGCCTTCACTTTCCACCTTCCCTTAAGTCCTGAACTACTGGGAACTCAGGAATGCAGAAAGGAGAACAAAGGGGCCATCCTCTCATCTCCATTACTTTGTGCGGACAACCTTAGGTAACTCCCCACCTGTGAGTCTCACTCTGTCGGTGGGAACATAAACTGGGCCTGATCTTTGACAGGACAATTTGGCAGCATTTACTCAAATTTAAAATGAGCCTCTAATTCAGACATTCACACTTTCAACAAAGCCCAAAGAGGCTGGGATAAGGATGTCTATGGCAGCTTTCATTCATTCAGCATATATATATATATATTTTATCCTCACCCGAGGACACTCCTCCATTTTTTGTTCAGATAGAGTGGGAGGGAGAGAGAGGAAGAGAGAAAGAGAGAAACATCAACGTGAAAGGGACACATGGAGTGGCTGCCACCCACACGACCAACTAGGGCCGGGGACAAACTGCAACCGAGGTACATGCCCTTAATGGGAACCGAACCTGGGTCTCTCTGGACCACAGGCCAACGCTTTAACCGCTGAGCCAAACCGGCCAGGACCATTCAGCACATATTAACCTCTATGCTCAGTGCTGGGGAACCAGCAGTGAATGAACCAGGTGAGGTTTCCTCTTTCCTGGAGCCAACATTCTAGGGGAAGGGAAAGCAACAAGCACATAGACAAAGAAATAAGTGAGGTAGTTGCAAATAGCATTAGTCTGTAAAGACTATAAATCCAAGAGAGAGAGAGAGGTTTTTCATATATGAGTTGAGGCCTGAAGTACAAGAAGGAGCTAGCCTTGCCTTGGCCAGTTTGGCTTAGGTTAGAGCATTGACTTGCAGATTAGAGCATCGGCTCGAGACCAAAGGGTCTTGAGTTTGATTCCTAGTCAAGGGCAAGTACCTGGGTTGCAGGTTCGATCCCAGCCCCAGTCAGGGTGCAGGAGGTAATCAATCGATGTGCCTCTCTCACATTGATGTTTCTTTCTCTCCTCCCCTCCTTCCCTTCCACTCTCTCTAAAAATTAATGGAAAAATATCCTTGGGTGAGGATTAACAACAACAAAGAAGCCAGCCTTGGGAAAGTTTTGGGGTGATCCTGGCAGACCTAAGAGGGAAGGCAGAAGAACAGAAAGCAGGCTAGTGCAGAGGGGCCAGGCCTTCTTGGCCACACTGAGGACTTTGGCTTTCACTCTGTATGAGGTGGGAGCCAGGGAGGGTTCAGGCAGAGGAGGGATCTAGCTGGACTTGAGGGGTGGCAGGGGGGAGGGGAGAGGCCAGGGTAAAAGCAGAGACCAGCAGGGAGGCCACTGTAATGGTCCAGTGAGAGGTGCTGGCAGGTAGGATTCAGGTGGTAGCAGCCAAAGGAGGGGAGAAGTGGTTAGATTCTGGATACAACTTTTCATCTTTTAAAACATTTTATTGCAGCCCTGGCCGGTTTGGCTCAGCGGTTGGAGCATCGGCCTGCGGACCAGAGAGTCCTGGGTTCAGTTCCCGCTAGGGACACGTACCCCCCCACACAAAAACAAACAAACAAACAAAAAATGTTTTATTGCAAATGACAAATATACAGAAAAGTGCACAAGTCATAAGTGTACATCTCAATGAATTTTCACAAAATGAGTACTGTATATCATTTTCATGAGCACTAGGTTCAAGAAGCACAGGCCTGTGCTGGCTGCCTTTTGAGGACAGAGCCAATAAGATTTACTGTGGGCTAAATGTAGAGAGGGGGGAAAGCCTCAAAGAGCACCCCATGACTTTGACCTAAGCAACTGGAAGAAGGGAGGTGCTCTTACTAGAGATGGAGGAAGACTGGGGGAGGGGGAATCGAGAGTTGAGTAGTGGATATTTTGAGTTTGAGATGCTTATTAATATCTAAGGGAAAATATCAAGCAGGAAGTTGAATGCATGGGTCTGGAGTTCAAGGGAATGTTTTAGGCTAGAAATAGCCTACTTTCAGGGTGATTAGCCCTGACCTAGACACAAGATTGTTGTAGACCACAAGGGCTGTTTCCATTTGAGTTGTTTTGAGAAGTGAATCAGTAGACGGGTCTGGGGCCTGATGCTGACCTCTCATTTCTTCTGCCTGCTGACCCTGCTGCTGCCACCCCTAAGGCCAGGGGCCCCCATCTCCCCAGCTGAGCCCATCAGGCAAGCCTATAGCCTGGCCCTCTACATGCAGAAGAATACATCAATACTACTGCAGACTTATGTGATACTGGGCATGAGGGGAAATGAAGGGAGGGGGACATTGCCTTCCTGGCCCAGCTCTGGGTAGGGGAAACAGAGCAAGGCCAGCGGGAGGTTCCTCCATGGGTCTGAGGACACAGGGGCTCTGTCAACAAGAGACACCCCCACAGGAACACTGTCACTGGTGGCTGGTGACTTTGGGCGTCATTCTTTCTCTCTCAGTCTTAGCTTCCTCATCTGCAGAATGGGATAGTGATCCTGTTTTTGCTGACCTCTCAGGACGGTTACAAGATTCAAAGGAGGCACACGGAGGGAAGGACTTTACCGGGTCACGGCTATTTCCACAAGCACCGGGCTGTGGTGTTTATTTGATCGTTATGCCCTGTTGTGCACTCTCTCCCATTGTCCTACTCACCCCTCAGAAAGTTCTGAGACGTGGAGTTATAATCCACTTTACAGATAAGAAAACTGAGTCTGAAAGAGGGTGAACACTTTGCCAGAGGTTATATAGCTAATAACTGAGAGTGCCGGGATCTTAAACCAGGTCTGTGACGTTTGATGCCAATCCCTCCACGTCCCCCAACTGTCTAAAGTTCAAACTGGCAGCCTGTTGGCCTGGTCTGTTTTCTATTTGGGCCATGCAGCACTTGTTCAATTTTAATGTGAGTGCCTGTCTAAAACAGGCATAGGCATCCTGTTGACCAAAGCTCCCCACCTCCGCCCATCTTAGTCCTGCTTTCTTCCCCAAGTTACATGACCTACGTGGCCCCTGAAGCCCTGGAGTTTGTGACTCTTCCACTGTCCTATATTCCAGGCCCATGTGAAGTTACTAAATCTAGTTTCTATTTCCATACCTGTCATTACCTGGGTAGCTTTGGGCACCCTGAACCTCTTTCTCCGCCTGTAAAATGGGAGTGTAGGACTAGGTGACATATTAATGAGGGGATTTATCAGTGAGCACCAAGATTCTGTGAGTGTAGGTTTGTGGAAGCAAGAAGTTTAATGGAGAAGACACTCAACTAAATTGAATAATATTAATAATTACTTATCAATAATTATAATAAAATTAACAAACATACACAACTAAATGCTTTACATAAAAAAGAAATACACAGGGCTGTACCTACATTGTCAATAACATATTTAGATTGAAAATATTATAATAGCCCTGGCCAGTTTGGTTCAGCGGTTAGAGCGTCGGCCTGTGGTCCGGAGAGACCCGGGTTCGGTTCCCGCTGGGGGTGCATGCCTCAGTTGCAGTTTGTCCCCGGCCCTGGTTGGTCATGTGGGTGGCAGCCACTTGATGTGTCCCTTTCACGTCGATGTTTCTCTCTCTCTTTCTCTTCCTCTCTCTCCCTCCCACTCTATCTGAACAAAAAATGGAAAAATGTCCTTGGGTGAGGATAAACAAAAAAAAAAAAAAAGAAAGAAAATATTATAATAAAATCTGTGTTCATGATTTTAATATTAATATATTATTTATTAATGGTGCTTATCATGATTCTATTGTATGCCAGGTGCTGTGCTAAGGGCTTCACATATATTACTTCTTATCATCTCACAATAATATTGCCACATGGGAATTACTGAAGCCATGATTCAAAGTTGAGCAACTTGTATACGGAGGAAGCTAACTTGGAACCCAGTAGAGCCCAGACTCTATACTAGGACGTCATACCAACTCTCTGAGGGGTAGTGGATGGCAACTCCCTCTGGGAAGATGCTGGTCTCATAGTAGGCAGATGTGAAATCATAGGGAGTCTCAGGGTACCCCTTTGGTCCCTTCATTCCTGTCTCTGTCCCTCATGCAGCCCCAGTACCAGGGCAGCCCTTTTAGTGACCCTGGCTTCTCAGCCCCTGAGTTCCAGCTCAGCAGCCTGCCACCCACCACTGTCTCCTTCAAGACTTGGCATACCTTGAATGATGGGGATGGTTGGGCTGTGCCCAGGAGGCCTTCTTGGCTTTGACCCAGCATCTCCAGCTCGTGGGGGATGACCAGAGCTATCTGAACCCTGGGAGCCCTATCCTGCTAGCTTAGCTAGGGGATGTGAGACTCAGGGCCCAAGGCCTGATAGGCAACATGGCTGCCATCATGACTGCCCTAGGCCTGCCCATTCTCCCTGAAGAGGACACTCTCAGGTTTGTCAACTTTGGGGGCTCAGCCTTCCAGAGGAAATGTCAAGGCTATGCAGTGACCCGGGATATGGCCACTGGACAGACTGGGCTGTGAGGGACTTGGCTCTGCTCAAGGCCAAATACCCTGGCTAGAGGAGGTAGGACTTCCTGTCAGAGGCTATAATGCTTGTCACAATGGGCTCTTTTCTGCCTTGCCTCTTGGCTAGAAAGGAGATATATCTTATCTAGCAGACAGGGTTTGGGGTGCCATGTATTAGGAATATTTCCTGGGAAGCAGGCCTCAATTGCCTGGGCCTTCCTGCATAAGTCCTATAGCCTCCTTCCAGATCTGGGTGGGACTCCAAAGATAATCTCATGAGTTACCAATCCAGTGGTACTGGTTGCCCACTTCCTGAGTGGAGAGTAATACCTCTTTGAAGAGGCTTCACTTCCCACTCTACAGGGAGCAGGCAGTTGGTCCCCTTTCTGTAATTTGGGGAAGGTCCACAGGCTGCCTTCATGTCTCTGTCTACCTCATTTCCTGTATGAAAATCCAGACTTTGTAGAGCAGATGGGGCTCTCTTCTTTTCGCTGGACTTCGTTTCCTACCCTAGTCTACTTTTCTGACTGTGGCCACTATTACAAATGCCCGTCTTAAGGGGCTTCACTTCCTCCTGATCTATTGAAGTTCAATTCTTAACAAACTAAGGAGTCATGTCACATTTGTTTCCTGCTCAGGACACATCCACTTCCTGTTCTGGGCTGACAGATGGCATCCCTGACCTGGGACTTTCAGGAACCTCCTATAACACTGTGGCTTTGGAGTATGACTGGGGGACCAGGCTATACCCCAAGGTTCCTATTCTCCTCAAAGGTGTCTCCCCATTTTCAACAACTATATATAATGGTAACTTTAGTATTCTATTTTTATTTTTAAACATTTTATTTACAAAAAATTTAATTTAGTCTCAGAAATGAAATTCTATCAAGGTGTTGACTGTTTCTCTTCCAGCCCTGGCTTGGGGGGAAGAGGAGGTGCAAGGATAGGGCAGAGGGAAGCGAAGGGGGTGGAAGCACATCACAGTTGGGGAGAGGGCAGCAGGTGGAATGACTCCGGGGACAGGGAGAGGGACAGAAGGAAACAGAATGATCCTCCTTGAGATGAGGCTGAGCTGCACACATGCTCATATGGGGCAAAGAGGGAGATAAGAGAGAAAAAAGGGAGACAAAGTGACCCCTTTCATTGAGTAAAGACTGGTAAAGGGGGGACCAAGAAAGGCAGACCCAAGCGACGGAGAAAAGAGGGAGAAAGCAAGAATATGATGGTCGTGGAAAGTCACATACTGAGACAAGAGGATCCCTAGAGAAAGAGACAGAGAACATACAACGCAAATAGAGACGACAGAGACCGGAAGATGGAGACACTGACAGAGATGGAGAGGGATGAAGACAGCTGGCAAGGAGGTGACAGCGAGAGGAGGACACGCCTGCGCTCAGGCCGGGCCCCCGGGCACCAGCTGGCCCAGGTCGGCTTCGGTGCAGCTCACCCACTCGAGGTAGAGGCTGCACACGCGGAGCCCCAGCACCTTGGCCGAGAAGACGCCGGCGGCGGCGGCGGCGGCAGTGGCGGCGACGGGCTCGGCCCGGGGTCCGCGGGGCTCGGCGCCCAGCGCGGCCAGAACGGCCTCCACGGCGGCGCCCAGGGCCCGGGCCTGGCGCGCCGCGTCCTCCAGGCGCCGCAGCAGGCGCGGCGCGCGCGGGTTCAGCTCGGCCTGCAGGCGGCGCACCACGTCGAGCAGCGGCGGCAGTGCAGCCAGCGCCCCCGCGTCCAGCCGCAGCCTCTCCGGCGCCGGCAGGCCCGCGTGGCCCGGGGCCGGGGCGCTCAAGCCCGCCACCGGCAGCCGCGGAGGCGAGAAGCCGGGCAGCCCGAAGGGATCTCCCTGGTGCTGCACCTGTGGAGACAGGGCGGTCAGTGGGACTCCCGGAGCTCCTCCCTCTCCTGGAGCCTCAGTTTTCCCATCTCGCAAAGGACAAATTCCTCCTCACAGATCTGCTGTGTTTGAGATAATACAAAACAACAACAGAAAAAAAGTGGGCATTACACCGGTGCCTTTGCTTCCTCATCTCTAAAATGGAGATAATACTGTCAACTTCATAAGGTAGTTATGAGCATGTTAAAAAGCTTAAGGCAGGTCCTGGCCCATGGTAAAGGCACAATAAATGTTAGCTCTTTTATTAATGCTATCTTACATACTAGGGTGCACATCCTGTCTCCATTTACTAACTGTTCAGTTTCTTACAAAACCATTTCCTTTCTCTGAGCCTCAGTCTTCTCATTTGTAGAATGGAGCAGGGGGTACAGCTCCCTGTTCTGTCTTCCCACCAGGGATCTCCAGAAAATCACATAAGATAGTGCAGGAAAGAGTCGGTTTCACTCCCTCTAGCATGCTCCCGCACCTCTGCACCTGCCTGGCACACCGCAGGCACTCCATGAATAATTGTCACATGAATGAACAAATGAAAGCTAAAGGTAATTTGCAATTTGTAAAACTGCTGCAACAAGACCATTTATCCTTTGCTAACATCTTGCCTCTGGTTCAGGCATTGTGCTTGCTGCTTTAAACACACGATTCCTAATCTTCCCAATAATGGGTGTGATGATGATGATGATGATGATGATGATGATGATTTTGTAAGTGAGGATATTGGGGGCTGTAGAGGTACAGTGATTTGACCTAGGTCATCCATCTAGGAAGGGGCAGAGCTGGAATTTGAACCAAGATTCGTAGGACTACAAAGCTAGTTCTATTATCCTACTACCTACTGTCATAATTGTTACATCATAATTTTAATGTTATCATTCCTGCCAAAGGTCACAGAAAGATAGCAGGCCCACAGTCTGTCTGATTCAAAACCATACCCTCCTCCACTACACTAGAGTAATTTGGGAAAATACCTTCTTTCCTTGGGCAGGACCCCCTGCCCAACCAAAGATGTTGGCAGATCTCCTCCTTTGTAAAAGTCCCCTCTTGGGATAGAATTTTTCCCCAGATCGAAACCCCTCCTAGGCCTCTCTGCATAGCACAGATAGAAGAATTCACATCTCATCTTGTTCAACTGCCTCCTGTTATAGCTGGTGAGACCAAGGCCCATGGAAGTAAGATGACCACACAGAGCCTAGAACCTAGGTTTCCTGACTCCCAGACCAGTGTTCTCTTCCTTCTCAGGCTACCACTGTCTTAAAGCACCAAGGAGGGAGCCTCCAAGCTGAGGTGGATGGAGGGACATTTGGGGAACAGAAATGATCCTCCCTCAATTTGCTGTGCGGCCAGGGCAAGTTATTGATCCCTCTTGGAGCCCCAATTTCTGCAGCTGGGAAATGAGGTTGAGAAAACGGGTGGTCAAGAAACCCTGTGATCACCCTGGCTGGTTTGGCTCAGCAATTAGAACATTAGCCCACTGACCAAAGAATGGCAAGTTCATCTCCTGGTCAAGGGCACATATCTGGCCCAGCCAGTGTGCCTCTGGTTGAGCATCTACCTATGCACCACAAGGTCACCGGATCAATTCCTGGTCAGGGCACATGCCCAGGTTATGGGCCTGATTCCCAGTGGGGGGCATGTAGGAGGCGGCCAATCAATGTTCTCTCTCATGGATATTTCTATCTCTCCCTCTCCCTTCCTCTCTCTCTAAAAACAATTTTAAAAGTTTATTAAAAAAAAAAAAGGGAGAGGGTCATGTACCTGGTTGCAGGTTCAATTCCCAGCCCTGGTAGGGGTTGCGTGGGAAACAACCAATCGATGTGTCTCTCTCACATCAATGTGTTTTTTTCCTCTATCTCTCCCTTCTTCCCTTCCACTCTATCTAAAAATCAATGGAAAAATATCCTCTGGTGAGGATTATAAAAAAAAAAACAATAATAATAATAAATTATTATTATAAAAATGTGATCTGTACTTCTCTGATTCCCCAGGCCCTTGGCACCCCCACACCCATCCCCACTCACATATTCCTGGAGCAGCTGCTCAGCATATTTGGTGAGGAGGCGGGCAAGGCTGTGTGTCTGATGGATCTTGGCCTCCAAGAGGGGCAGGGGTGAGATTGAGGAGTCAGCCTGGGGGTCTTCTGGTGGGAAAAGGGGGGAGGAATGAGGGCAGCCCAAACCCCTACTTCTGACCACTTTGTTCAGGCTGGCTCTTTCTTCCTGAACCCAGAAGCTCAGCTCTGAATTCTCCAACTTTTAAGCCAGGCAAGCTCTGTCCCATTCCAACTGAGGGAAAATGAAACACCAGACATTCGCCAGTTGTTCTGCCTGAAATGTGTTCCCTGTCCTCAAATCACTGTTGAAATAGTATTAAAGCCAAATTCAAATACTGACTCCTCAGTGCAGCCTTGAGTTCATCCTTTCTTTAAATTCACTTCTTCCTTCTTCTTAAGGCCATTGTTCATATTTCCAAAGTAGTTCTTTTAATGGCTCTTCTATCTGTGTGAATTGGCCTCAGCCTGGGAGCCCTTAGGTACTCTGTACCTCTGTGGTTGTTGGTGAAATTCAACATCACTGAAGCACAGAATTTCAAATCGGAATACGCCTTTCCGCCCATTTTACGGATTGGGAGACTGAAGTCCCATTCCCTCCCTGACAGCCCTTTTGCGCAAGGCGCTTGTCTGGGCACCTGGCAGCATCAATGGATCAATGACCAGTCTTCCTTAGCACAAGCTGAAGGTTGGCGCCCTGGGAGGACTACATTTCCCGAGATGCGACACGCACGAGGCCCGGAGCATGCTGGGGAATGTAGTCCTGGCTTTGCAACTCTCGCTCCTCACTACCGCCACCGTCCCCACCCGAGTTTCCCACCTCCTATCCCTATCGTTATCACCTTATTGGTCTTCTGTTGTTTTTCACTATCTCCTGTGGCCCAAAACTTCTTCTCCTATCTCTATCCTGCCCTCTGGCTCCCAGCTCTGATTCTCTTCAAATATTCAAAGAGGATCCAGGCAGACTGTCCCAGCCACAACCCCAGACCTCCCCCAGGGTATACTCGAACCGGTTATCTAAGCCCTGAGCCCATGTTCCTGAAGGCACAACTCCAGGCCTCCTGTGAACTCTGGCGCTAGCACCTTCCCACAGCTCACCCACAGAGCACCGCTTGTTACCTGACACCCAGGCCCAGCTCTCCCCCACTCAGATCATTCCCTTTCCGGACAAGGAGGTAGCCGGGACCCAGACCCCAGCTTCCAGCCCTTGGGAACTCAGCATCCGCCCTTTAGCCCCTTACCCAGACTTCCCTCCCTCCGGCTCATGCTGGCCCCGGGCTGATCCCGGTTGCCTCCACGCCCCCCTTCCAAGGTGGGGGGAGAAGGGGGAAAGGGGTAGGGGCGGGCCCGGGCGCAGCCAATCAGGGCTCAAACCCCAAACAATTCCCCCTCTCCCCCGCCCTAGCCAAGATTCCTTGTCCCTGAGCTCAGTTCACTGCTTGCGCTTCCTAGTCGAGAAAGGGGCCTGAGAGGAGTGGCAGGTTGTCTGCTTGGTGGATTTGGGACCTCGATGCTGGGGACGCCTAGGCCTGGGAGGCAGCCCAACATCACACCAGGAGGAGAAGGCTCAGGCTCCGATCTGGGGCAACGCTTGGCGCCCGGGCTGCTTTTTTGAGAAAACTGGGGCGATAGGAGAGGGCGGAGATAGTAGGAGAGGAATGTGCCGGCACTCTCTTGGTTGGGAGGCAGGGGGAGAGGGGGTTCGAGAGAGCCCGCGATGGGGGCTCTAAGGCTTGGGCAACACCTGTCAAGACATACACCTGGCCTTAGATACTTTCTGCTCTCTCTGTCGTTGCACCTACTAGGTAGGTAGGAGAGGGACAGATACACCAACTCACCTCACCTTACCAGGCTGATACACCCACTTCTGCATACAGACTTTTATTCTCACACAGGAACAAGCTTTAGAGACAGGTACCGGGTGGAGGTCTTAGTCACGTGTCGACTCCACTGACCTGGTGCAGACAAACGCCCAGTCTGTCCTAGGCTCTGGGACCCATACAAGATTCCTACTTCCTCCCTGGTTCCCTGAGGAGCTCACAGTCTGATGGGGGAGACCATATACAATAGCAGGTAATGTTCTTGAAGGGTCTGGGAAGAAGGCTGTGTGTCTCTGAGGATATTGCCAGAATAAAGAAAGAAAGAAAGGAATTACTGGCAGAGGACACAGCAGGTACAATGAAGCCAGATTATTGATAGGGTCCACAATCCATATTTATTTATTTATTTATTTATTTATTTAATTTTTTATCCTCACTTGAGGACATTTTTCCATTTTTTGTTCAGATAGAGTGAGAGAGAGAGAGAGAGAGAGAGAGAGAGAAACATCGACGTGAAAGGAACACATTGAGTGGTTGTCACCCACACGACCCAACCAGGGCCCAACCAGGGCCCAACCAGGGCCGGGGACAAACCACAACCGAGGCGCGTGTCCTTAGCAGGAACCAAACCCAGGTCTCTCTGGACCACAGGCCGTCGCCCCAACTGCAGAGCCAAACCGGCCAGGGCCACAATCCATACTTACTAACAGTGAATATTTGTTGGGTATTTACTATGTGTAAGACGCTGTTCTAAAAGCTATACACTTACTAATTCACTGCCATGTTAAAGTTGAGGAGTTAGAAATAAGGGACTTATCCAGGGTCACTGGACAAACAAAGCTGGGATTTTACCCCAGCAGTTTGGCTCCAAAAATGCTGCAATAACTATCTTCCTATACCTTAACTTCCGTGGACCCAGTCACACCAAAATACCCAGACACATTAATGACACCTCTGAAACACACACACACACACACACACATACACCATGCTCATTTTATTTATTTACTTTTTTGGGGGGTACGTGCCCCTAGTGGGAACGGTGCGGACTCTCTGGTCCACAGGTCGGCGCTCCAACCGCTGAGCCAAACCAGCCAGGCCTGACATGCTCATTTTAAACAAAGTTTTACTTGAAGTATAATATACATAAGGAAAAGTGCAAATATTCATGAGTTTTTACAAAGAAAATATGCCCAGGGAACCAGCACCAGATTAAGAAACAGAACGTGACCAGTTCCCAGAACCCCTCTTAGCCCCTCCAGGTCCCAAGGGTGACCAATATTCTGATTTCTCACACCGTAAATTAGTTTTGAACTTCACATGAATGGAATAATACAGTGTGTAGTGTTATATCTGACTTCTTTCGTGAGACTAGTCTACCTTATTGAGTGTAGTGTGACATCATTCTCCTGCGTCCAAGGTGTGACTAGGCTACAGCTCCGTTTCCACTCTCCTTTGATGGGTTGTTTCCAGTTTGAGGCTATCATAAATAGTGCTATGAACATTCTAGTACCCCTCTCTCCTCTCTCGGTGCTCCCACCTACGAATTTCTGTTGGGTGTTGATGTAATTGCTAGATCATAGGGGTGGGGTGTATTTTGGGCTTCACTAGGAAACTGCGTTTTCCAAAGTGTCTCTACCAATTTACACTCCCCCAGAAATATGAGAGGTCCAGTTGCTCTACTTTGTTTGCCCTTGGTGCAGTCACTCATTCTCATTTTAGCCATTCTGGTGGGTGGAGACCCACCCATATGCAGTGTCTGGCACGTACTTGGCACTCAGTTAATAGATTGCTGAATGAATGGCTGAAGGAATACTTGGACACTATGTAACTAGACAGCCTGGCGAGGGTGGACACACACACGTACACGCACACGCACGCGCACGCCACAGGGACGCCCACGCGCAGAGGACGCACACCCGGACACAGCCCCTCGCGCTCCCCCGGTACCCACGTGGTCTGGATGCACCCCTTCGCCCTGCCGCGCGCGTCTAGTCGCGGAGCAGCCCACAACCTCCCTCTGGGCAGCGGGCAGGGGGCGCTGCGCGTCCGGGCGCCCCAGGGGGCGGGGGCGGGCCGGGGCGGGGCGGGGCTGTCCGGCTGCCAGGCCTGGGCTCAGTCAGTCCCGCTGCAGGGCCGCTCCGGGACTGGCCGGGGCGGGGCGGGGCGGGGCGCGGCGGCAGGAAGCGGGGCGGGGACTCGCGGAGGCGTTGAGGAGCGAGGGAGGGCGCGGCCAACTCCCGAAGGGACTGCAGGCCGAGAGAACAGGGACCCGGCCTGGCGCCGAGCCTGAGCCCGCCGGACGGGAGGCGGCCCAGCCGCGGGCTCGGCTTCGGCCCCAGTCCCGCCAGCATGGCCGGCCGGACGGTGCGGGCTGAGACCCGGAGTCGGGCTAAGGATGACATCAAGAAGGTGATGGCGACCATCGAGAAGGTCCGGAGATGGTGAGCGCTGTCCTGGGGCCAGGGACGGGACTGGCAGGGCCACTCCTCCTCCCAAGGCATCTACCCTCCCTTCACCAACTATGGCCCCAGGTGTTAGGTATGCCCCCCAGCTGCGCCCTGAATCTGCAGGGCTCTGTCCCCCTTTTCCTGCCTACACCCTGTCTACAAAGCGTGTTCCCCAGCCGTGCCTTCCCAGAGCAGGAGCCCCCCATTTACGCCCCGCCCCCTAAAGCTTTGACACTCCTCCCTAAAGTATTCCCAGATTCGAAGCCAGCCCGTTGCTGTCTGCCCCAGGTATACCGCAGGAGTCTGTGAGCCACGGCCCCAAGCCATACTCTCTCACAAGAGGCACCCCCGTGTATGCTCTGGGGTCTGCAGGGTTCTCTTTCTTCCTCTAACCATGCCCCATTAGCAAATTGCCACTTCTTTATGTACCACCCACACCTCTGCAGGTATCCCCAGGTGTGTCCAGTTGCTGAGGGAGGCACCTCATCTCAGGCCTCTCTGACCTAGTCTCCCCACTCTCCCACAGGGAGAAGCGCTGGGTGACTGTGGGCGACACTTCCCTTCGTATCTTCAAGTGGGTGCCAGTGGTGGACCCCCAGGAGGAGGTGAGCAAACTCCCCCACACCAGACCTTGCATCTGTGCAACCTCAGACAAGCTCCTCCCCATCCTGGCCTCCACCTTCAGTCCCTACTCTGAGACCTCAAATGCAAAAGCCCAGACACATGTTAACAATTATAGGCAACTCCACTCCTCTTTTTTCCTGCTCCAGACCCTGGAATTCAAGACCTAACCCAGTGTGCACCACCTCTGTCACCTCATACAAGGCCTTTTACTTCTCTGTGCCTCAGTTTACTTACTTGTAGAGTGGGGGCTTTGCAAGCGGTAACTGTGATCCTTACCCCTCTAATCCCCAGGAGCGTCGGAGGGCAGGTGGTGGGGCAGAGAGATCCCGAGGCCGGGAGCGTCGGGGCAGGGGCGCCAGTCCCCGAGGAGGTGGCCCTCTCATCCTGCTTGATCTCAATGGTATGTAGAGATCCTGGGATTTGAGGGGGCGTGCCTATGGGATTGAAGGAGGGGTCTGGGATCTCAGGCCCAACCCTCTCGACTTTTGCTCTCACAGATGAGAACAGTAACCAGAGTTTCCATTCGGAAGGCTCCCTGCAAAAGGGCACTGAGCCCAGCCCTGGTGGCACCCCCCAGCCCAGCCGCCCTGCGTCACCTTCCGGACCACCCGAAGGGGTCCCGGAGGAAGCTCAGCCTCCGCGGCTAGGACAGGAGAGAGGTAGGACCAGGTGCCTCCTAGGAGCCCTTCCCTCTGAGTCTTGTCCTCTCCAAAGTTGAAGCCACCAGCTTATCCCTGTACCTGTTCCTCCTCCTCTGTTTCCTCCTCAGGAGGCCTTCCTGACTCCTGTGGAAGGTAACTGCCCTACTTCTAGTGACTGTCCTTCCTTTTGACTTCTAGTCTGTTGATAACATCACTACCTGGGATTTTCATGTAAATTTAATTTTTGCTACCTAAGTATCTTTCTTCCCCACTCCTACCTCATGTCAGCTTCCTGAATGTTGGGTCCATATTGATCTTGTTTGCTACTGTATCTTCAGAACACCATGCAGCACATAGTAGGTGCTCAATAAACATTTGTTGGGAAATAAATAACTGTGATAATCCTAAGAATCATTAATAATAAGTGATAATACCAGTTAATACTTATTGAGCTCTTACTGTGTGCCAGGCACTCTTCTAAGCTTTTTATATATTTATTTCATTTTCTCTCATTTAATCTCCAGTACAACCCTATGAGGATTATTATCACCATTCATAGATGGGAAACTGAAACCAAGAGCAGTTAAGGAAATTGCCCCAGTTCACACAGCCAGTGAGCCAGCGTCTTGGGCATGAGTCCTCCTCGGCTTCTCTTTCTTCCATCTAGTCATTCCCACCTCCCAACATTGCCTACCTTCCTCTTCTTCCCCAGGCTCTGTCATCTCTAGCCCTCACCTGACTCCAGCCTCCTTGTAGGTCTCCTTTCCTCCAGTCACCTCCACACAGCTGATGGAGCACATTTTTCTAAAGCACAAGTTTGACAGGGTCATTTTTCTGCTCAAAGCTGTCAGTGGCTCCCTATGGCCTTTGATTCCTCAGCTTGGCACTCTGGGCCCTTTGTGAAACACCCCCTGCTGACCTCATTGTTCCCTTTCAGGAACACCATGATTTGGGCCTATGGCTGTGTCTAGATTGTGCCATGTACTTCTGGACCTTTAATAATATAAAAATAATAACTGGCATTTGTCGAACATTTAACTGTGTGCCAGACGTTGTGCTAAGGGCTTTACCTGTATTATCTCATTTAATCCTCACAACAGTCTCATGTGGTAACTATAATTATCTACATTTTACAGATGGGGAAACTGAGGCCCAGAGAAATTAAGTCACTTGCCCAAGGTTAGGATTTGAACCCAGGCAATCCAACCCCAGAATCTGTGCTAAGTATATGTTCCCTCTGCTTAAATTGTGTTCCACTTCTCTGTCTACCTGAGCGAATCCTACTCACCCATCAAGATCCCACCTAAATGTCCTTCCCATGTCTTTTTCCGGGGTTGCAGCCAGGTGCTCCTCTCCCTCCTCAGTGCTGCCACAGCACAGGGGCTTATGTGACTGGTGTTTGTTTCCCCCTGGTCTGTGCTGACAGAGCAGCTGCTCAGGAAATGTCTGTTACATTGATGTTCCAGATCCCGGGGGTATAACTGCAGGCAGCACTGATGAACCCCCAATGTTGACCAAGGAGGAGCCTGTTCCAGAGTTGCTGGAGGCTGAGGTGAGAGAGGCCAGACGGCTGGACTCCGGGTCTTGGAGGAAACGGGGTTCTGAGGCAGCCAAAGTTCTTGGGGGCTGCACTCTTGAGGTCCAGGTGGGAGATGTAGACCTCAGACATAGCTAACGGCTTAGAGCTGGGTTCTTGGGACTAAAAAGGAAAGGCTGTTTTAGAAACAAGTTCTGTGGGCTGGATCAGGGCAGACTGAAGACCATTAAAAGCCTGAAAAGATCATGGTGCTCCTCCAAGTATTATTTGTTTTAATCCTAGCCTATACAATTAATTTAAGAAAGTCCCCCACAAAAATCTGACTTTTCCCACAAGGACTACCTTGATGTATTTTCCAGAAATACCAAATATCAACCTCTTTCCCCAAAATAGTATTGTTGTTTCCAGTGCCCTACTTAATCTGCATCTTGGGTCCCTGGCTCTGGGCTAGACTCCTGGGTCTGGGAGGGGAGTGGAGGTTTTGGAAAAGGCAGAGGCTAGGAGGCTGCACTCCTGGGTTGGGTGGAGCTCACGCCTGTCCACCCTTCCTCTCCAGGCCCCCGAAGCTTACCCTGTCTTTGAGCCAGTGCCACCTGTCCCCGAGGCAGCCCAGGGTGACACAGAGGACTCGGAGGGCGCTCCCCCACTCAAGCGCATCTGCCCAAATGTCCCCGACCCCTGAGAAGCCGGTCTGCCTTTCCTGTTGCCCCAGGGGCCCCTTTGATTTTTTACAAATAAAGACCCTTTTGTAATTTTGTGTCATGTCATTTCCCGGTCAGGGCTGGGGAGGGTCTTTGGAGCTAGTTTTGTCTCATGCTCCATTTCTCAGATGGTGTCACTGAACCTCTAAGAGCATCTTCCTATAGTTACACCATGAGTCAGATAATGGAATGGGGGCTTGAGCCAGGCTCTGCCTCCCCAGTACTCTTTCCGCCCTGCCCTGTACCCCCTACCTTTTGACCACTCCTGATCTTCAGCCCATCTCTGCAAATCCAGGGACCTGGGCCCAGCAATTACCAAAGCTCTGGGCAGGTAGGCCCACGATTCCCATTCATCACAGGAACATGGAGGCCCATAGGGACTCTGGGGCCTGGGATGACCCAGCCCCTTTGCTGCCCTCAGGAAGCTACAGCATCGTGCCTCCCTGCCTCTGCTTAATCACTCCTCCACAGGAACCCCTGCCCACACTTTGGGTTGAGTCTTACTTGTCCCCAGCTTGATCACCACCTCCTCTAGAAAGCCTTCCTTGACACCAGGCAGTTTCCCCTCTTTGGGCTCCCACAACCCTCTGTGCTTCCTTCCCTTTGTATCAGAATTTACCATTTGGGATGGTTGGTTTGTGTGTCTTGTTCACTAGGCTGTGGGCTCCTGAGGGCAGAACTTGATCCCCAGTCTTACTTAGCACCACACTGGGCATAGAGCTGTCATAGCAACTGTTTGGTGAATGAATGGGCTGAGGCTATCTAGGAAGGCTTTTCTGAGGAGGTGGCATGTGAGCTGAGCTCTGAGACATGAACCTCAGTGCTAAAATTGAAGTCAGAAGTCCTGGCTCTGTGTAGCTCGCATGGACCATTCTCCTCTGAACCTTAGTTTGTTCATCTGAGCAATGGGGGCAATACCTAGCCTTATCTGTCCCAGTGGTTTATGGGAACCTTTAAATAATATAAAGCTTCATTCACTCTGTTCCTGCAAGAGAGTCAGAGTCAGGTGTATTAGCCCTACTTTTATTCATTTATTTTTTAATCGTCACCTGATTATATGTTCATTGATTTTACAGCAGGAGGAAGGGGGAGAGAGAGAGAGAGAGAGAAACAATGATGTGAAATAGAAACATCAGTCATTGCCTCCCGTACTTGCCCCGACTGGGGGTCGAACCCGCAACCTAGGTATGTGCCCTGACTGGAAATCAAACCCACAACCTTTCAGTGTACAGGATGACATTCCAACCAACTGAGCCATCTGTCCAGGGCCAGCTCTATTTTTATTTTTAACAAAGAAAGAGCTCAGGTTCAGAGAGAACCAAACTGGAACTTCAAAGAACTATTAGAAAATGTAAGGGTGTTTCATGATAGCAGCTGCAGGAGTAGTTGAGCCAGCGCTGGCCAGGGCAACTAGCTGTGCAATATAGTCATTTTCTGTTGCTGCTATAACAAAATACCACAAATGTAATGGCTTAAAACAACACAAATTTATTATCTTACTGTTTGGAGGTCAGAAGTCCAAAATAAGTCTAAATGGGCTAACATCAGGGTGTCTGCAGGGCTGTTTCCTTCCAGCAGCTTGTAGGGCAGAATCTGTTTGCCTGCTTTCTCCACTTTCTGCAGACCATCTGCATATTTTGGTTTGTGGCCCCTCCCTCCACCTTCAAATCCAGCAGCATAGCATCTTCTAAACTCTCTCATTCTGTTTCCATCATCATGTCTCCTTTTCTGTCTCTCCTGCCTCCCTTTTCTAAGGACCCTTGTGATGACATTGGGCCCAGCTGGATGATTCAGGATAATTAACAGGATAATCTTCCCATCTCAAGATCCTTAATTTAATCACACCTGCAATATCTCATTTGGTGGATCAAGTAATATAGTCACAGGTTCTGGGATTAGGTTGTGGACATATTTGGAGGGCCATTATTCAGCCTCACTACATGTGGTAATAATCTAAGCCATTTTCTGAGTTTGTGGGTCATCTCATTATTCCTCTCAAGCACCCCATGAGGTGATGAGAGTGCTCTGTAAACTGTAAAGTGCTTTGTATGGGTCAGTAGTACAGTATTGTGGCCCAGAATTCAGGCTCTGGGTTTGAATCTCAATGTCTCCATCCATTCACTATGTTACCTTGAACAAGTGACTTAACAGCTCTGTGCCTCAGTTTTCTCATTTGTAAAATGGGAATAATAGTAATACTTGGTGAGACTACTGTGAGGACTAAATAAGGGAATTACATAGAGAGACAGAGTCCTTGGCTTGGCATACAGTAAGTGCTCAATAAATTGCCCCACTTTACAGATGAGGATACTAGGATTTAGGGATAGAGCCAGAGATGTGCCTGTCAGTGAGACTGGGGAGGAGGAGTCCATTTCTGAGGAGACTTGAAAGGCTAAAGCTTGAGTCTCCCTGTTCCTGTCCTTCTCCTGGTCCCAGGCCCTAGGCCCCAGTCCCCAGGCATCTGTTCTTTAGCCCAGGCCTGTGCAACCCCTACCCCCCTACTTGTGACCTGGTTTAAAAACCATCTTTTCCATAGCCACACCAATCATCACCATACTGTGCCCATCCCAGCCCCTCCTAATGTCCACACTTTCTTTTTGGAAATTCTCCTACCCCTGGCTCTGGGGCTCTGGCCCCAGTGCTACTCTTCCCTCTGTTCCTCTCTCCTCTTCCTGATCCCTTAAATATCTCGTGCACTGGCCAGATCTTCTCTTCATGGAGCTCTTCTTCCTGCTCGGTCCCAGCTACTCCTTGAATTAATGGTGTCCAAGTCTCTGCCTCCAAGTTCTGCCCCCCACCTCCAGGCTCAAAAAGCAAATGCTTCTGAGACTTCTCCACTGGGGTGTTTCACAGACCCTCAGCCTCCCAACCTGTTTCCATCATCCCCTGTGCCGAGAAATGGCCCCACAGCCCTGGCTGGTTTGGCTCAGCAGTTAGAGCATCAGCCTGCAGACCAGAGAGACCTGGGTTCAGTTCCTGTTAAGGGCACGTACTCTCAAAAAGAAAGAAAGAAAGAAATGGCCCCACAATATCAGGAGTTGGCTAAGATGGGTGCACCCTGAAGTCAGAGTCAATGTCACATGTGCTATCATGTCCCATTAAATCTGTTCTAAATAACCCTTCCCTCTACCCCTTTCTCTAAGGCCCCACTGTTTTCTGGGTGCCTCCCTGTGGGTTTCCCTGCTTCACTCTTGCCCACCCCCAATCCATTCTCCACCCATTTGGGCAGTCTCAGAAACCCAAATCTGTTCACGATGCTGCCCTGGGTGAGAACCCTCCAGTTCTCATTACCTGAAGGACAGAGCTCACACTCTGACACTTCCATCTTGCACAGCTGCCTTTGCAGCTGCTTATAATCGCCAAGTGCACTCCAGTTTTTCACCTCTAGGGCTTTGCTCATGTTATTTGCTCTGTCTGGAGTGCCCCTCATGCCCTCTTCATCTGGCAAATGCCTTCTTGTTTTTCAAACCTCTGCTTCCTGGTGGGGTCTTCTCTCCTTTCATGCCCCCTGCTCCCTCCTCTGTGGTTTCATGGAGCACTAGTTATTGCCCTGTGATGGTCTGTGTTTGCTTTCGCACCAGACTGTGAGCTCCACGAGGAAGGGGAATTCCTTTATTCATAGCAACATGTATTGTACGCTTACTGTATGCTGGGTACTTTCTAGGCCCTGGGGATACAGCATAAAAATATATATACAAAATCCCTGCCTTCATGGAGCTTACTTTCAGTAAAGTATATCATATGTAGGAAGTTATAATTACTTTTTTAAAAAACAGTAAGGAATATGGCGACAGAGCAGATTACAATTTTAAATGGGAGCTCAGGGGAGGACTTACTGAAAGACTTTGAAGAAAAGCTTGAAGGAGGTAAGGGAGACAGCCAAGCAGATAGCTGGGGGAAGAGCATTCTGGGCAGGTGGAACAGCTAGTGCAAAGGTCTTAAGGGAGAGCCTGCCTGGAAATGAGATCAGTGTGGCTGGAACTGAGGGAGGGAGGACAGAAGGAGGGAAGAAGGGAGAATGGTGGGCAATGAGGTCAGGTCAGGAAGGGCCTCTTAGGCAAGGCAGGCACATAATCTGTCAGTCAAACCTTGAAAATAAAAGAGAATGATGTACCCTGGCCGGTTTGGCTCAGCAGTTGGAGTGTCGGCCTGCGGACTAGAGTGTCCCAGGTTTGGTTCCCGCTAGGGGCACGTACCTTGGTTGCGGTTTGTCCCTGGCCCTGGTTGGGGTTGAGTGGGTGGCAACCACTCAATGTGTCTCTCTCTCATCGATGTTTCTCTCTCTTTCTCTCTTCCTCCCTCTCTCCTTCCTGCTCTATCTGAAGATAAATGCAAAAAAAAAAAAAAAAAAGAGAATGATGTATTTATAATCACAGATAACAGGTGAAACCTGGGATAACCAGAATATATTGTCATCCTATTGGAGGCCATTGTCAGAACTTTGGCTTTTACTCTGGAAGAGATGAAGAGCTACTGAAGGGGTCTGAGCAGAGGAGTAATATAATCAGATTTAAATTGTTACCCTCTAATCTTTTATTGTAAAAAGTTTTAAACATACAGCAAAGTGGGAAGAATTGTATAGGTAGCACCCATATACTTACCACCTGGATTCTATAACATTTTACTGTATTTGCTTTATCACATATCCATTTCAAAATAAGTTGCAATGGTACACTTCCCTCTAAACTCTTCAGCATGCACATCGTTAGCTAGAGTTCAGTATTTATTTACAAGTTTGTTTTTCTTTTCCCTTAAGGCCAAATATCCATATAATGAAATGCCCAGGTGTTAACTGTATGATTCAGTGAATTTCAACAAATGCATAACACAAGCCCTTATCAAATACATCCCTATCTTCTCCTAATTTCTGTTGTCCCTTCCCTCCTCCTTCCTGTCTCAACTTCCCAGAGGCAACCATTGTTCTGATTTTGGTTTTGATTAGGTTAACCTGTTTTGGAACTACATATGCATGGACTTATACAGTATGTACTCATTTGCATCTGTTCTCTTTCACTCAGCATGTTTTTGAGAGTCATCCATACTGTTGCTTGAATCATTAGTTTGTTCCTTTCTATTGCTCAGTGGTTTTCCATAGAGTTGGGTCTGCCAGGTGGAAAATAGATGGGTCTAAGTCCTCTCCCTGTTTCTAGTTCCCTGCACAAGCCTGTCAGGCCTGGGGCTAGCTCCAGGTGAGTGCACCCCAAGGAGATAAATGACCCTTTCCTAGGAACCTTTCTAGAATGTAAAGTCTAAAGCAAAAGTCCCCAGGAAATCTGGGGAGACAGAACTATGTCAGGGGCAGGATCTAAGGTCATGAAGCATCCTAGTTTGCCAAGGTCTTTCAGCACTTTAAATTAGTTCCATGTCCCAAGAAACCACTCAGTCCTGTGCAACGAGACTGTTGGTCACCCTAGCAAGATTCCACCACTGCCCCTTTTCTCACCCCAGCCTGCACTCCCTTCCTCCTAAGGACTGATTTTCCTGAAACTCTAAACTGGTCTGCTCCTCCCCTGCTCTAAAACTTCCCAAGGCTCTCTATGCCTTTGCCTGGCAACCCAAAGGATATACAAACGTACCTCAGATTTTGCATGTTCCGTTCCAGACCACCATAATAAAGCAAATATTACAATAAAGTGAGTTGTAATCTTTTTTGCTGGTGGAGGGTCTTGCCTTCCATTTGTAAAAAATGCAACACCTGTGAAGCACAATAAAGTGAGGTATGCCTGTACTCAGCTTACAGCAGTGGTTCTCAAACTTTGCTGCACATTGGAACTACCTGGGATTGTAGTACCTGGTTCCTACTCCCAGACATTTTCATTGGTATGAGAGGTGACTTGGGCACTGGGAGTTTTAAAAGCTTCACAGGTGATGCTAATATACTGCAAAGTTTGAGAACCACTGGCCTATGGATATGATTTGCTTGGCTTACATGGTGTTGAATGTGTTGCAAACATTTAAAATCAAGTGATTTCATATTTAAAATCTGAACTCCCAGCTACCTTTGACAAACCAGTGTCTGCAACATTGAGGCTGCCTCCAAGTGGAGTGATCACCAGGGGGTGTGGAGCACTGACTGCCCCCAGAGACAGAGTATGTTTCCCAGTTGCACAATACCCACCATTCCTTAGTGTCTTACTCTTCCCATTTATGTTCATTTGCATGGCCTGCAGGCTAATGTCTGAGCTCTGCAGGCAAGCATTCAAGTCCTTCCAGGTGCAGGCCTCAGCTCCCTCCTCAGCCTCTTCACTTACTATTCCAGAATGCTCATGTCACTTCCTGCCCTCCAGCCACATGGGACTCAGGGTTCCCTTTCAAACCTGCCTTTGCCCATGTAGTTCTCCCACCAAACTTGCTCAGTTTGGCCCCTGCGCATCTTTTTCGCTCCTTTCCCCTCACCATAAAACACACAGAACTTTGAACACACTGAAGTAGTTCTCATCTTAGCACCTGCTATTCCCTTGAGTGGGTAATTCTTCCCTTCCTCTTTCTTCCTGGCCAATGTCTACTTATCTTTCAGGCCTTGGTTTAGATCTCACCTCCTTCAGGAAGGTTCCCTGACCCTCAAAGTAGGTCAGGTCCCCGTTAGTCACTGTACTTCCTCTTTTGCTTGACATCTCGCTTCCTCTGCTAGAATAAGGTCACATTGCTCATCTGTCCTCCGAGGGCCTAGTGTACTTAACTTGATATATAGTAGGTGTTCATTGATGACAAATGAAAGAACAAAAGCAAGCACATGTCCCTTTCTCCACTGGCAAAATTCTCCTTTTCTGCTTACATTTCTATTATAGCATTCAACTTAATGTTCTCCTGGAGACCCAAACCTCACTGAGCATCACACAGTGCGCACAGTGGGTACCCAAACCCATCCTGTGGTTGTTTCCCCAATTTCTGAATGTGTACTTGGAACAGGCATACTCCGCAATGGGCAGGGTCCTCACTCAGTGACTGGGTGTCTGCACTGCTGTGCAGGCAGGGCTATGTCTGGTTGGTGACAGGGCCCTACACAGGGCAGAGCGCAATCACTTACTTTCCATTCCCAAACACTTGGCTATATCGCCTTTCGGAGTTGGCAGTGGCTTTTCTGCTGGCCCCCTCCGTTTTCCCTCCGGTCAGCTCTGGGAGGTAGCTGTGGTGCAGAGAAGGGTCAAGACCCACCACAGGCTTGGGCTTTTCCAGGTTCAGCTGATTTGTACTGAGTCACTTACCCCTCTAGACCTTTTTGCCTCATCTGAAACATGCAGCCAGTAACCTTTTCCTCTTCTTTGGGCTGTCCATCCGTGCACCGTGTCAGGAACGGCCGGCATCTGAGAAGCTGGGTGTAAACCAAATGTTGGGAAATGAACATTTCCAAACTTTACTTTTTAGACTCACCGCTAGGATCGCTGGCACGCTAGGGCATTTAGGAAATGCAGCCAAAGAAAAGAAAGTAAAACTGCCTGTAATGTGTAATAACCTCAGTAGAGGTTTAAAAGTACATATTTTAAGATGTTGTGAGGCGTTTGGGATAGATGAAAACAGCCCCCAAATGGGGCGCCTGTGCCGGGTTCAGCTGCTGTGTGACTTCGGTCGCTGGTCTGGAGGACGAGCCCTGCTCTCCCCACAGCCTTTGAGAAGCTACGAGAAACAAAGGAGGGCGGCGCGCTCGCCCGGGGCCGAGCGGAGGAGACGCGCGGCGCCCACGGAGTTAAAGGCACGGAGCGCCGCGCCTGGCGTCCTAGAGAGGCCGCGGGCGGACTTCCGGCGCCGGTGTCCCGCCGCCCAGGAAGGGCCGGCTCCGGAGCCGGGGACTGGCGAGAGCGGCTGGCGGGCCCTGGCTCTGGCCGGCCTGCGGGGCGCCGGCGCTCGGGTGGACGACTGCCTGGCCGGGCTCTGCCTGCGCGGTGGCGCTTGCGGGGTCACCTCGGCTAGGCCCCGGCGGCTTCATTCTGTCGGTTTTTTCAAATTCTATACTCTGCCATATTTGGAACAATCGCGGTAGAGTGAAGCCGCGAAGGTCGAAGTGCGAAGTGGCGAGGGACGACTGTGTATAAACGAAGAACCCTACTTCGCGGAAATTCATTGATCGCCGTAGAGTCTGGAACTGATTAACCGTGATAAACCAGGGCCGACTGTATTTATTTTCTGGTTAAGGGGGAAAGGTATGTGTTCTCAAGTGTCCTTGGTTAGGGAAGATAAAGGCTTGAGATTTTATACTAGCTGGCTGTAAATTGGTCAGATTGTTTGACCTTGTTCAATTATCTTGTCCCAGTTTGTCCATTCCACTTGTCAAGGAATTTTCCTAGGTTCTTACTATCCTGCCTAACCACTGCTGAGAGCTAACTGTTGAGGCACCTACACATCTCCTCTCACTCTTATTACAACCTCTTGAGGCAGGTGCTATTCACAGGTAAGAAAAATAGGCTCAGGGTGATTTTCTCCACTGTCATGATGCTGGTCAGTTCCTGAGTTGGGAGGAATATAAAACCATGGTTGGCCCTGGCCAGTTTGGCTCAGCGGTTAGAGCGTTGGCCTGCGGTCCGGAGAGACCCGGGTTCGGTTCCCGCTAAGGGCACGTACTTCGGTTGCAGTTTGTCCCCGGCCCTGGTTGGTCGTGCGGGTGGCAGCCACTCGATGTGTCCCTTCACGTCGATGTTTCTCTCTCTCTCCCTTTCTCTCTCTCCCTCCCGCTCTATCTGTACAAAAAATGGAAAAATATCCTCGGGTGAGGATAAAAAAAATAAATAAATAAAACCATGGTTGACTTGACTGACAGATCTGTTTTGGGGAATATTAGCTAACATTGAGTGCTTATTACTAAACCCTTTCACAGAGGGGCAGAAAAGCTTACCACTAGGAAATGATGGAGATGGGGGGTGTCACAGACCTAGTGGTCCTGGTTCAGGTATTTTTGCATCCCTTCATTTACTCAAGGAGCAAGAGATAAATTTAACATCTTTCTTTTTATTTATTTTTTGTTAATCCTCACCTGGAGATATTTTTCCATTGATTTTTAGATAGAATGGGAGGGGGCAGGAGAGAGAGAGAAACATCTTTTGGAGATAGATACATTGATTGGTTGCCTCCCGAACGACTCCAACCAGGGGTCAGAGATCGAACCTGCAACCCGGGTACATGCCCTTGACTAGGAATCAAACCTGGACCCTTTGGTCCATGGGCCAACGCTCTAACTGCTGAGAGCCATACTGTCCAGGGCAACATCTTTTTAGTAACAGCTTTATTAAGATATAATTCACTATATAGTTCACCCATTCAAAGTGTACAATCCAGTGGTTCTTAGTACATTCACTTAGTTGTACAACTATCACCAGTCAATTTTAGAACTTTTTTTTTTTTTAATCCTCACCCGAGGACATTTTCGTATTTATCTTCAGATAGAGTGGGAGGGAGAGAGGGAGGAAGAGAGAGAGAGAAACATCGATTTGAGAGAGACACATCGACTGGTTGCCACCCACACGACCCCAACGGGCCCGGGGACAAACTGGTCTTCAGGCTGATGCTCTAACCGGTGAGCCAAACCGACCAGGGCTAGAACATTTTTAATACTCTCAAAATAAACCATACTCATTAGCAGTAACTCCCATCCAAACCTCCCACCCCCATCCCTAGATCACTAATCTACTTTCTGTCTCTATAGATTTGCCTGTTCTGGACATTTCATAAAAAGCCAGATATGGTCTTTTGTGACTGAGATAATCTTTATTTAAATAAGTCCAGATTTTGAGCTCAGAGCTTGGGCTTATAACCACAGCCAGCTAGAATTGAATAGCATTGTTTTGATTTTATTGTGTATATTTTTACTAATCTAGGGTAAGCGATAAGTATTTCCAGTTTCTGGGTTGGCTGAGACTCCTTGTACGTAGGATCCCATGTTTCCTGGTACACCTGCTGTCAGGACTGGCTGCTTTTGTGGAGCAGGGCCACACAGGTACCAGGCCTTCCTCTCCCCCATTCCAGGCCAGGGGACTTTTCCATCTCCTGTCATCAACTTCTCCAAGACCCTTTGTTTCCCCCCACAAGCTCTTCTTACTCCACTGAAAGAATAAGTGGAATAAGCACATTAAACTCAGAGCCCATTTCCAATAAAACTAGTTTCTTTTTCCTTGAGTGCAGAGAGAGCTTCATTTTTAAACCTCAACTTTAAAAAATGTAACATGTAGAAGACAAAACAATCAAATCCTGCCATACTTTTTTTTTTTTTTTTTTATCCTCACCCGAGGACATTTTTCCATTTTTTGTTCAGATAGAGTGGGGAAGGAGAGAGAAAGAGAAACATTGACATGAAAGGGACACATCGAGTGGTTGCCACCCACACAACCCAACCAGGGCTGGGGACAAACTGCAACCGAGGTACATGCCTCTAGCAGGAACTGAACCTAGGTCTCTCTGGACCGCAGGCCGACACTCTACTGCTGAGCCAAACCGGCCAGGGCCCTGCCATACTTTTGTCAACACTTATTAACTTAGTCCTCTCCTCTCACAGCTATGCAATTCAACTTGGACCCAGACTTGAAGTTAATCACACCTGTCCTCCTCAGGAGGCAATCGGGTTCTGTGTGGACTCAAGTGAGAGAGTCAATCCTAACTCCAAGCAGCTTAGATCTAAGAATAATTTTGGATTCAATAAAAACAAAATAGCTAATGTTGAGCCAGGTAATATTCTAAGAGCTCTATATGCATAATTTCACAAAATCATTTCAGCAACTCTGCAAGGTAAGTACATTTTATAGATGAGAAAACTGAAGCATGGAGAAGTAAAGTCACTTGTCCAAAGTCCCTCAGCACATAGTAGAGGCACACTTGAATCCATAGTCTGACTTCAGAGTGTATGCTATGGACTATTTTCTCCATTTACAGTAGATTTTACTGTTCCCTATATATTGGCACCCTCCTGGAGCAGTTTGTAGCTACTTGGGAAGTGGAATCGAGAACCCTGCTTCCCAAAGAGGAGTCTGAGCACCCTGAGACCTGGATCTCCCACTTAGGGCACCTTTCTCTCTCCCCAGTTCCTGCCTCTGTGGGCATGAGTTAACTAACAGCTGTTCCCTTGATCCAGAACTACCACTCTAAGTTATTGCTGTGTGTCCACATCGAGCTAGGTACATTTAAAATTTCTCTGTTTTTTGCTACAGCCCAGCAAGGAATTATCCCCATTTTATAGACAAGTAAACAGGTTTAGGAAGGTGAAATGACAAGCCCAGGATCACACAGCTAGTGAATAGAGCAACAATAATTGGAACCCAGATGCCCATCCCTGAGTCCTCTGCTCTGTTAACTGCTTAGTGACCTTCCACAGTTGAGAGCCACATAAGTGAGTTTCTGGGAGACGATGACTCTCTGTGGTACCCAAGCAAGTATCTTACCCTCTCTGACTCCATTTCCTTATCTGCAAAATCCCCCCCTCCCAACTTTCTAATGAAAGCAGCTTTTTTGTTTGTTTCAATTTCAAACTCAAAGACCACTGTGAAGATGGTGTTCTTACAAAGAAAGGAATCTCACTCTTTTGGGGGGCTGGGGTTACATGGTCTGCTCTTAGGAGACCTTTTCTACCTTTAGCAACTGGACTGAGGGGTTTGGAGTTTGGGGGAAAGGAGATGGGATCCTAAGCCTGTGTGGGAAACAAGGAGATGATGGTAACAGTGGTTCCTATTTACTGGGTCTTCAGGCTCTGGGCAAAGGGCTATGTGTATGTGGGTATTACAATGTGATGCATACATGTGCTAGAGATCATGCTTTTATCCGCTGCCCTGTTCCTCTAGAGTTTTAGAGGGGAGTTTTCCTAGAGATCGCCTTATCCTGCCTCCAAATTTAGAGATGAGGAGTCATTTCTATTCAGTCCTCAACAGTCACAGGAGTTCTAGGTCAGGGCACATGCTGGGCTCTTAGAAAAGACCAATTCAAGGTATTAGCAATAGGAATCTCTAGGAGTTAGAAATATAGTGTTCTTTTTGCTTACCTGTGTTTCTTAACTTTCTACAATGCACATATACTGCTTTTATAATAAAATAAAAATCAGTTCCCTTCCCTCACAATATGCCTCAACTGGTACAATACACTCACCCTAACTTAAATGATTACATACCTCAAACTCCATGATGGGAGAAATGCCAGTGAAGGAATTCAGTATCTTTTACTACAGAGGTTTTCTCCACATTCAAGTGGCAGCCACATCTGCAGTCCTTATGAGTCAAGGGACCAAATGCCATGACACCCTACTTTCCTCCTTTTAAATCCCTGATTAACCCAGGGATTGGCATCGGACTCAACTTTCCATCGCAGTGATTGTCAGCAGGCAGTAGTGGGCCTGACAGGCACGGGGCAAATTTGTGTCACGATTTCTGAGGCTGCTAAGGCACACAGCCAGGCCAGGGGACGCTGCAATTCACCAGGTAGCCCATGCAACAAACATCCTGCTCAGAATATCAGTGCACTCCTACAGGCTGGCCTGGTGGCCTCTGGGGTTGTTTGGACCTAGAAATACTACCTAACTGAGTCATGCCTCCCCAGCTGATCAGCTCCAATCTCTTAGGAAGTTTGAAAGCCAGACCCAGAAGTAGTGAACTGAAACAGCAGGGACCACAAGAGATCGTGTCAGAAGTCTGGTGAGGTCACTGTGACATTTTTGCATTTATCCTCAGACAGAGTGGAAGGAAGAGAGGGAGGAAGAGAGAGAGATAAACATCGATGTGAGAAAGACACATCGATTGGTTGCCACCCGCATGACCCCAACCCGGGCTGGGGACGAACTGCATCTGAGGTACATGCCCTTAGTGGGAACCAAACCCTGGACTCTCTGGTCTGTGGCCGACACTCTAACCACTGAGCCAAACTGGCCAGGGCTATGCCATTTTTAAGGAACAAGGACATTCCAGGGACTCCCTGACTTATACTGGTCTCAAAGGTATAACCAATGTCCCAGGGGCCTGTGAGTCTCTACCATAAACACTCAGCAACTAGATGGGATATATAAGCCTATGAAAAAATCTATAAATGTTTTTCCTTTTACTGAAAGTCATTGAATAGGCAATAAGTGACCTTTTAAATAATTTAAAACTACTTCCTTTAGTATTGGGTATTCTATATACCCTTCTTTATTTTCTTTAAATGTTTAGGATTCATTCTTTGCATGGGTTATTTTGGGACAGGTAATGTACCCTCTCTGAGGGATATTCTTCTATGAGATATTTGCTGCCTTTATAATTTTACAGCTCCAAGTACCAAGGTCATGACAAGGAATGCCTTGAAATTTGTATAAACTGGTTCTGATATTGTTAATTGCCTAAAAGTTGAACAGAAAGAAGTAAATACCCATATTTATAAGTTTTGTATAAGTTTTGTATTTATAAGTTTTGTATAAGATTTTGTGATTGGGGAAGGATTACACCCCTGAATAATGCCTAGCTAAATATTTTGTTCAATTTATAATTGTCAATTAAAATAATTAAAGTTATAGGCTCAGAGAGGGAATGCAGTAGGCTCAGGGTCACACAGCAAGTTGGTACAAATCTAGAACTATAACTTTGGTCCCTTATCTTCAAGTTTAGTTCTCATTCCAGTAGTTATTCTCTCCCAGTGATAAGATTATAGATTAGTTTAAAAGTGAAGCTGAGAAGAGAAGGAAGGTGAGGCAGAGGTCATAAGGCAAATTTTACAGTCTTTTTTTGTTGTATAAGTATTATATTGCTATAACAAATTACCACAGATCTAGTGGCTTACAACAACACAGACTTATGTATTTATTTATTCTTTCCTTTATTGATTTTAGAGAAGGGAGAGGGAGAGAGAGACAGAAACATGGATGAGAGAAAACATTGATTGGCCACCTCCTGCATGCCCCTAATTGGGGATTTGGCCCACAACGTGGGCACGTGCCCTGACCAGGAATCAAACCGGCGACCTCTTGGTGCATGGGTCAACACTCAACCACTGAGCCACACTGGCTAGGCAACAACACAGATTTACTATCTTACAATTTTATAGGTCAGAAATTTGACATGGGTCTCATTGGGCTAAAATCAAGGTGTGGACAAGGCTGTGTTCTTTCTGAGGCTCTAGGAGAGAATCCATTTCCTTATCTTTTCCAGCTCCCAGAGGCTCTCCAGATTCCTTGGCTCTGGTCCCTCTCCCCTAAACTCCCTTGATTTCAAGGACGTGACTACCTGGCAGGAGGTCCATATAGTTAGATGTTGTCTAGTTAATTTTTCTGCTTCTAATATTAACATGCAAGTTGCAGCCACTGCCCTCAAGCAGGGCAGCCACCCTTGTGCCAGAGTCAAGTTGCTTAGAAAAATAGGCAGTCACCAGTTTCAGAGAACTGTGGTACAGCCAAGCTCCCACGCTAAATAACTGGAGCTCTGAGTTCTTACAGCCCACAATGGGCCAAGGTTCCATGTACCCGTGTCCAGATGGAGTCCTTATCCTGAGTAACCAGACTTGTGGTTTGGGGCATTCTGGACCCTTCATAAGGGCATTCCTGTTACACCCCATTACCTCAATCTTGACGTAGCACTTGACGTAACTGTCATGGCTGACAGTGACTCCATATTGGATTTTCAAAAGTTTTTTTTAAACATTGCTGGGCTCCTTTCAGCAGGTTGTTTCTTTTCTTTTCCTTTATTGATTTTAGAGAGAGAGGAAAGGAGGGGGAAGAGAGAGATAGAAACGCCGATGAGAGAGAACATTGACTGGCTGCCTCCTACATGCCCCCTGCTGGGGATCAGGCCCACAACCCAGGCAAGTGCCTGACCGGGAATCGAACCGGCAACCTCTTGGTGCATGGGTTGACATTCAACCACTGAGCCATGACAGCTGGGAGGGTTTTCAAAAGTTTTTTATTTTTATCCTCACTGGAGGACATTTTTTGCATTTATCTTCAGATAGAGCAGGAGGGAGATAGGGAGGAAGAGATACACACACACACACACACACACACACATCGACTGGCTGTTACACACACAACCCCAAACAGGGCCCGGGACAAGTTGCAACCAAGGTACGTGCCCTTAGCGGGAACTCAACCCGGGTCTCTCTGGTCCGTGGGCTGACGCTCTAACCGCTGAGCCAAACTGGCCAGGGCTCAAAAGTATTTTTTAAAAATCTTTTCTGCTCTTGCTCTATAAAGGAATCCAGATCCTATAGGATCCTGTCATTCTGAGATCTGGTTCCGTGGTGGAGCCAGACCAGTTATTACTGCACTCCACCTGCAAGCTTCTTGGTTCTTGGGAAATAAGAAGACCCAGGTTGCCCTGGCTGGTTTGGCTCAGCAGTTAGAGTGTCGACCTGCAGACCAAAGAGTCGCAGCCGGCGTTGTGGGGGAGGCAGCCAATCTATGTTTCCCTCTCTCTCTCTGGTTTGGATATTAAAAGATCAGAGCCAGTGGGAGATCATAGCCACAATGCAAGGCCAATGTAGAGCAAAACAATTTTATTGCAAGTGCCTGGGTGCAGGCAGGTTGAACCCGGAAAAAGAGGTCAGCCTCGAATAACAGTTGAGGTGTAGGTTATATACTGTGCTTCTAGCTTCCGGCAGTTCCTGCTGGCGAACTCTGCGTGGCCCATTTTCTACTTTGCAGTTAGACTGGTCTGGTATCTTGTCCTTCATCTGCTGGGTGATTCATTGTCTTATAGATAATCCATACTCAACAGAAGGCTGAGCAAAGGTCATGCAAGCAATGCGTTTTTCACAGTTTCCACCCTTTGCAAGCTTTTACCTTTATCTTTTAAAACATTACTAACTCTTTCAGCCCTGGCCGGTTTGGCTCAGCGGTGAGAGCATCGGCCTGTGGTCCAGAGAGACCTGGGTTCGGTTCCCACTAAGGGCACATACTTAGGTTGCAGTTTGTCCCCGGCCCTGGTTGGGTCATGCGGGTGGCAGCCACTCGATGTGTCCCTTTCACGTGGATCTCTCTCTCTCTCTCTCCCTCTCTCTCCCTCCCTCTCTCTGCCTCCCACTCTATCTGAACAAGAAATGGAACGGTGTCCTCAGGTGAGGATTTAAAAAAAAAAAAAATTCTAACTCAGCTATCTGGGTCTTTTTCTGGGATACTTTGTATCCCTTTTTTGCTAGATGGTTTAAAGTCAGAAGGGTAGCCCTGGCTGATTTAGCTCAGCGGTAGAGTGTCAGCCTGTGGATCAGTGAGTCGTGGGTTCAGTTCTGGTCTAGGGCATGTACCTTGGTTGTGGTTCGTCCCCGGCTTTGGTCAGGGTCGTGCTGGAGGCAACCAGTCAATATGTCCCTCGCGCGTCAATGTTTCTTTCTCTCTCCCTCCCACTCTATCTGGAGATAAATAGAAAAACATCCTCGGATGCGTATTTAAAAATAAATAAATAAAATAAATAAAGTCAGAAGAGTATTTCTGTCTGAAGTCTCTTTATCAGGGCTGGCAATTAGAATGTCATCTACATATTGTAGAACACCCCATTTTCAAGTTGGAGGTCCCTCAAGTCTTTTGCAAGGGCCTCCCCAAAGAAGGTTGGGGAATTTTTGAAAATTTGTGGTAACAAAGCCCAACAATACTGAGATTTCTGATGGGTGTCAGGATCTTCTCATTCAAAGGCAAAAATTTTCTGAATTCATGGGTCTAAAGGAATGCAAAAGAAAGCATTCTTTAAATCTAAAACTGTATACTATTTGCTAGATCCTGGGAGATTGGCCAATAGGGTGTAGGGGTTAGAAACATTAATGCGTACATCCTGTATTACTTCATTCAAAGCCATTAAGTCTTGCATAAATCTGTATTCTCCCTTCCCCATGTTCTTTTTTTCTTTCTTTATTGATTGATTTTTAGAGAGAGGGAGAGAGAGATGGAAACATCGATGAGAGAGAACATCGATTGGCCACCTCCTGCATGCCACCCGCTGGGGATCAGGCCCACAACCTGGGCATGTGTCCTAACCAGGAATCGAACTGACGACCTCTTAGCGCACGGGTCGATGCTCATCCACTGAGCCACACCAGCTGGGCACTTCCCCGTGTTCTTAATGGGAAGGATGGGAGAGTTACAGGATGACTGAGAAGGCCGAATGAGTCCATTTGAGAAATGCTTCTAGGATGGGCGCAATCTTCGTTTTTGCCTCAGGTTTCAAGGGGTATTGTTGAACCCTGGGCCAGTGGTCTGCCTGTATGAGCACTGCTTTAACAGCTAGGGCATACTTTGTCCTGAATTTTCCTTGTGCCTAAATAGCTGAATTAACCTAGCCAAGAATTTCTGTGGGTACAGGTCCTGGGTCTTCCAGAACCTGGTGGAGTAGGGTCATGGAATTTATACCTTTATCATTGGAAATCAGTACTTCAACTTTTTATTTTATTTTATTATTATTATTATTATTTTTTATCCTCACCCGAGGATATTTTTCCATTTTTTGTACAGATAGAGTGGGAGGGAGAGAGAGAAAGGGAGAGAGAGAGAGAAACATCGACGTGAAGAGACACATCGAGTGGCTGCCACCCGCACGACCAACCAGGGCCGGGGACAAACTTGCAACCGAAGTACGTGCCCTTAGCGGGAACCGAACCCGGGTCTCTCCGGACCGCAGGCCAACGCTCTAACTGCTGAACCAAACTGGCCAGGGCTCAACTTTTTATTGATCTAAAAATATAGCAGCCTCCAATGTACTTAGTAGGTCCCTTCCTAAGAGGAGAACTGGACACTCAGGTACATAGTGGAAAGAGTGTGACAGCTATTTTGATCCAATTCCACATGTCAGAGGCTCAAAGAATTTCTTTCTGTCTGGCTTTCTTGACACCCTTTTAATATTACATTTCCTCTTGCAGTGAGGACCCTTCTGAGGAGAAAGAATACAGTAAGTGGCTCCAGTATCTAATAGAAATTCAATTTTATTTCCTTTTATATTCAGAGTAACCTGGGGCTCCTCATGGGAGATCAAAATGTTATTTTTTGGAGCCCAAAGCGGAGCTCCCCACTCTGGTCCTAGCAGGCCTCATCTTCTGCCTGAGGTAACTGCAAATAATTTGGAGCTTCTCTTTTGTTCCTTCTCTGAGGATCATTGTGGTACTGTCTCCCCATGTCCCTCTTGTTTGCAATATGCACATTGGCAGGCTCCAGCCTCTCTGGATGCCTTTGGCTGGTCCCACAGTGGAGGCCAGGCTATCACCCAAGGTGGGCTTCCTCCTCCTGTCCCCAGATTACCCAAAGCCTGGAGGGAACAGCCAAAAAAGCACCTTTTTTTCTTCTTTCCTTCTTCCTTTCTTTCTTCTGTCACATCCCTGTTGTTAAAAACCCCAAAGGCCACTTCTACCAATTGGAAGGTGGGGGTAGTAGGTCTCACTGCTATCTTTTTTTTTGTTCAGGTAGAGTGGGAGGGAGAGAGAGGAACAGAGAGAGAGAGAGAAACATCGACGTGAAGGGACACATCGAGTGGCTGCCACCCACACGACCGACCAGGGCCGGGGACAAACTGCAACCGAGGTACGCGCCCTTAGCGGGAACCGAACCCGGGTCTCTCAGGACCGCAGGTCGACGCTCCAACCGCTGAGCCAAACCGGCCAGGGCTCACTGCTATCTTTTGTGACTTCCTATGGCTACCAGAGCACTTGGGGATATGAAGTAGGTATTCAGGATAGTTTCACTCCCTGGGTCCTCAGGGTCTAGGAGATGTATGGTGTTAAGCATGCTGTCAATATTTCTAAGAAGGCTAAAAGGTTCTCATTGGCCTCTTATTGAATGTTTTTAGCTTTGCAGGGTACCAACTGTCCCCTTCAGCAATGGGCTTCTATAACACTCAAGACAAGCCTTGTCTTTTTGGTCATTGGGGTCCCAGTGAGGATCATTATTGGGAACTGACTCATCTGTTAGCCACCAGATCTGATTTATTAGGCTGAGTGGTTGTTTATTAGCGTCTTCCTTGGATTTTACCAGTATGGTAGTTTTTTACCTCAGCAGTGAGGAAGGTAGTAAGGAGGGATTGAATATCTCCCCAAGTAGGATTATGGGTCACGAATATACCACCAGACAAGCTAATAAACGTCTCCGGATCAGTCTGAAGTCCCTTAGCATTTTCCTTCCAATGATACAGAGCTAACGTCAGAAAGGATCACCTACAATGACCATTCCCCCTTCCCCACCTGGAACCCGTCTGAGGGGGCACAATTAGACCCCTGGGTGAAAGCTGGTACCTTAATGGTAATGGACCCAGGTGGTGGGGGACCCAGGGTGGGAGTATTAGTTCCCTGTCCTGGGGAAATTTTCAAAGGTGTCTCTAACAGATTTGGGGGACCAAAGACTCCAGGGGCTAATAGCTGAGAGGGGGGCTGAAGGGAGCTTAGAAGAGGGTTGGCAGGGTCTCCCAGTTTGGTGTGTCTGAGGGCAAGAAGTCAAGAACATCTGAGGGACCCTCAAGGGCGGCGGCCAGGTCTTGGTTGAGAGCTCAGTTTCCAATCCTTGGGTCCTCTTTAACCTATTTCTTGTTGTTAATCCTCACCCGAGGATATTTGTTTCACTGATTTCTAGAGAGAGTGGAAGGGAGGGAGAGGGAGGGGCAGAGAGAGAGAAACATCCATGTGAGAGAGACACACTGATCAGTTGCCTCCCGCATGTGCCCTGACCAGGGCCAGGGATCGAACCTGCAACCCAGGTACTTGCCCTTGACTGGGAACTGAACCCTCGACCCTTTGGTGCATGGGCTGATGCTCTAACCACTGAACCACGTTTCTTTTGTAAGCTGGGATTTTGATATAATGCCATTAAATTTTGAATGTATGGGATTTCATTCCGTTTTTCCTCTCTTTTGCAAAATAGCTCCAATTGTACTATTTTATTATAATTTAAAGTGCCATTTTCAGGCCAGTGCTTCTGGCCCCTAAAAATATTGGGGTTATGCAACATTGCATAAGAAAATGTGTTGTTTCTTTGTTAAAGGGTAATATTTCAAGTGTCCAGTGTTTCAGGACGCATCCTGAGGGACTGAAATCTGGAACTGAAGGTTGATTTCTCGTTTATCTTGGGGCATTTTCTTTCTTTCTTTTTTTTTTAATCCTCACCCAAGGACATTTTTGCATTTATCTCCAGGTAGAGCGGGAGGGAGAGAGACAAAGAGAGAGAGAGAAACATCTAGGTGAGAGAGACACATCGAATGGTTGCCACCCACATGACCCCAACCGGGGCCGGGGACAAACTGCAACCTAGGTACATGCCCTTAGCGGGAACAGAACCCAGGACTCTGGTCTGTGGGCTGATGCTCTAACCACTGAGAAACCAGCCAGGGCTATCTTGGGGCATTTTCTTTTTTTTTCTTTTATCCTTACTGGAGGACATTTTTCCTTCCCCCCCCCCCCCCCCCCCCACACACACAGAGCAGGAGGGAGAGAGAGGAAGAGAGAAAGAGAGAAACATCATTGTGAAAGAGACACATCAAGTGGCTGCCACCCGCACGACCCAACCAGAACCGGGGACAAACTGCAACCGAAGTACATGCCCTTAGCTGGACCATGGGCCGATGCTCTAACCGCTGAGCCAAACCGGCCAGGGTCCTTGGGGCATTTTCAACCTCACGACAATTTGGCATTGACTAGCCCACTGACTGAGCTCACCTCTGTGGGGTTGGTATTCTACAAATCAGTGAGTTCTCTTCTTGTTCCCTTAAGAGGTCTTCAAGCAAGCAGAAGCCTCCCAGCTCCCCAGGAAGGCCAGTAACAGCATCCCAGGATGACTGCCAACAGAAAGCACTGAACCAGACAGTGGCCCAGGGATGTCTCAGGTCTCTCGACCTTTCAGTCCCCCGAAAACCCCCTCCACAAATACCTCAGTCAGCATCCCGACAAAGTTTTTTTCCTGTAAAGTCCCAGAACTTAAGTGCATTCTAGAAATGAAAGTATTCTTCCAACAACCCTATACTCAAAGCAGAAATAGAAATACTAATTAAAGCGACCCCAGGGAACAGCCTACCATTTCCCTTCTGAAACAGTGAACAAAATAGATTCAGGCTGCCACTCCGCCTCACCGTCCAAGGGGGCCAGGCAGCAGGTCCAGTGTTAGCACCGAGCCAGAGTCTCCCATAGAACAGATCTTCCTGCCAGTGGAGATGCAGGCGAGTAAGCCCCGCACGAGTTGCGCTGCCCACTGCTCCACCAGCCTCCGCACCAGGCCACGAGCGAGTGCCTTTAGGAGAGTCCCATCTGAGTCACCAGACTTGTTATCGAACTCAAGGGGTTCCCCACTTGGCGGGTTTTATTCAAGAACAAGATGTGGTTGTCAGTAGTTTTATTTACTTACAGTACCTAAAGGAAACAGGATTTATATCCAAAGCTCTATCTCCCCAGCAGAAGCTTAGCCATTGCTTATCTACACTATTTGATTAATTAATGTTGATTTCTTCTTTGTGCTACATTTTAACATTTAGCAAGAACAGCATTTAGTAAGGACCCCCCCAAACCTTGAGACTGTTGTCCTATGTAACAGTATGGTGACATTTGAGAACACTGGAGGAAGGGTCATTATTCTACCTACCACTGTCACAAAGTGTCATCCACATGCATAAACATTCATAGAAAAATAGACAGCTCAACATAATATTATTAAACAAAATATCCTCATAATCACCCTCATTGCCAGAGTCTCAGCAAAACCCCTCCCCCTTGATTATGTTTTTTGTTTGCATTTGCCTGAAATATCTTTTTGTCTGTCTATTTGAAACATTTTTGTCACTTTATCTTATGTAATTTCCTGTAAGTTTCTTATAGCTTGATTTCAAAAGTAATTTAGTCTGACAAGCTGTCTTATAATAGTTTAATTCAGGCTGTTCACATTCATTGCAATAACCAATATACTTTTTTCTACCTTATTTTACATTTACTATTTCTTTTTCATTCATGTTTTCTTGCTTGCTTTTTAAAAATTTTTGTGGGCTTGGTCAAGTTTCTATTTATTACTGCCCCTCCACTGCCCTAGTTAACCTGCTAGTGTTTATCTTCTCTTTCCTAATCATCATAATTATTCTTAAATTGCTGTATCAGTACATGGTCATAATCGTACTTCTTCACCAAAATGTTTTACTTGCCCACTCCTCCACAACCTCCTGAAAAGTGATATCTTTAGAACGCTTCTAACTTCCCCACCCTCCTCACTCCTGGAGTTTTACTAAGGTAGCTTATAATTTTTGGTGCTAGTCTATTTTTGGGTTTTCCATTAAGGCTGATCACTCTGTAGGAGTCCTTACTTAACATTTGAAGCACAAATTCCCAGTCTGTCTTGTACCATTTAAACCAAGCTCTCAATCCATGCTGGGAGAATTTCCTGAGCACTTCCCTCAGCAAGGGCATGCATGTGATATATGAACTGAATCTCGTATACCAGATGTTTCTTCTGCCCTGGTTGGGAAGCGACGCGATGGTTTCTTGGGTTATGTTTCTTTTCTCTTAGTCTCTACTGTACTGTCTCCTAGCTTACAGTATTATAGATAGGTGGTCTTAAACTCATCTGATTATTGTTCCTAGTCTTTCTCTCTGGAAGCTTGTAAGTTTTTTTCTATTTCTGAAATTCAGGACTTTCATCAGAATATGTCCAGATGCTTATCTTTATTCATGTGAGTCCTTTTAATCTTCAGACTCAAATTTCCCTCTCCAACTGTTATTTTTCTCTTCTTTTGGGACTTCTATTATTTGCATGTGAGGTCTTCTGTGTCCTTCTAATATACATTTAATGTCATGATTTCCTTTCCCTTATATTTTTCATGTGTGGTAAAATTTCTACCAGTATTTGAGTCTTTCATTAGTGACGGTGCCAACTGCCAAGTATGTCTATTATAATGATAAATTGAGCATTGGGGAAGTAACCACAGGATGGGTTTGTGAGCCACCTGGGCCCACTGAATTGGCTGATAGTTAAGACTCCATCTATCACCTGACTTATATAAGCCCCTACTTTGACTGGTGAACCAAGTGGCATTTTTGGGCCCCAAGGAATAGGTGTCCATTTAGAGTCAATGTCTAATAATCCTGGAGAGTCTAGATACTTCCTTTGCACAGATGCCCTAGTTAATGGCCACAGGTACTGCTGGGGAAGGCTTGGAGGAAGATTTACAATGAGCCCTTGCAGCAATGGTGCAGGGTCCTTCCTCAGAGAGACCCGGCATCACTTTCAATTAAGTGGCCCCGTGTCTATGATTGATGTTGGTGTAGCAACTGGTGAGAGGCTGTGACTCTCCACTGCTAAAACTCAGGTCAGAATTTTGGCTGCCAGACCTAGGGTTTTTACTTGTATAGATCAAGCAGGAGAGAAACACTTCCAGAATGGTAGAATAAGGATCTCCAAAAATTCACTCCTCCATAAAAACAATAAGAACTCTGGTAAAAATTGTCAAAGTCAACTTTATCAGCACTCTGGAAATTAACCAAAGGCTAGCTATGATCCTAGGAGCATTTATTCAAGAAAAATAGCTGTATCCTAGTGAGAATGTGAACTTTGTGGAGTTGAACTTGCCCTGGTTCTGTTCTCCTCTCCCCATGCCACAGATACCTTGAAAGCTGCAAGCCGCGTGGTAAAGGAGTTGTGAAAACCAATGACCTAGCAGCCACTGGAGGGAGAAGAACAGGTCTGAAGCTCTGCAAGAGCCCCATCCCCAAAGAGGTGTCACTATTTGACCTGTCTGATAGCTCTCTGAAAAGCTCTGTTCTCAGAGTTTGTCTGTATTTGACCTAACTCAGAACTCTCCCTGTGCTGACAGCCATATCCCTGTCATATGTTGAAACATCCCTAGCTGCAAATGATCACTGGCAATTGTTTAGTATTATAGCTGCCTAGATGGGGGTAACAGAAGTATGACACAAAACATCTTAAAAGGAAAAACTAGAGAATAAGATGTTCATAGGGGGCCTTGAAAAGTTCTGACATATTCCTGGGAATTCCTAGGTCACAAGCCTGTGCAGAGCTGTTTATATTGCCCGGGAAAGACTTGAGAAGACCCTAAGCTCTCACCTCTAGCTGACCTTGAGGCTCTGTGTAAGCAAGAAGTGAAGGTTAAGCCAGTGTTATGCACATATGTACACATAGCCCCTCGGAAAAGGCTAGGAAGCTTATTGGTTGAAGGCATTTAAGGACATTTTTGCTCAATCATTAGCTGACTATTAAGCAAGCCAATTGAGCAGAGATTTCATTGGCTACACAACAAAGAATACAGTCCTTACAGAATTAGTCTAGGGAAGTCACCAAACAAACAGCAACAACAATAAAACCTGAGGAGGGGTAAAGTCTGATCTTCAGAGTTGCCACAAATAATGTTTAAGATATAACTTTCTACAAAAAAAAAAATTAGGAGACACACGAGAAACAGGAAAGTATGGCTCATACACAGGACAAAAGGTATCAAAAGAAAGTGTCCCTTGGGAAGCCTTTATATCAGCTATTGTAAATATTTTTAAAGAACTAAGGAAAACCATGTCTGAAGAATCAATAGAAAGTAAGAGAAGGATGCCTCACCAAATAAAGAATATTAATAGGAAGATAGAAGTTTTATATTTATATAAAATAAATATATATTTCATATTATAATTTTATATATTAAAATATGTAAATGTATATATTTAAAAATAAAAGCCCTGGCTGGTTTGGCTAAGCGGTAGAGTGTTGGCATGCGGTCCAGAGAGACCCGGGTTCGGGTCCCGCTAAGGGCATGTACCTCGGTTGCAGTTTGTCCCTGGCCCTGGTTGGGTCGTGCAGGTGGCAACCCTGGATGTGTCCCTTTCACGTCAATGTTTCTTTCTCTCTCTCTCCCTCCCCACTCTATCTGAACAAAAAATGGAAAAATGTCCTTGGGTGAGGATTAAAAAATAATACATATTTTGTCCAGCCTGTGTGGCTCAGTGGTTGAGCATTGACCCATGCACTAAGAGGTTGCCAGTTCAATTCCTGGTCAGCACACGTGCCCAGGTTGTGGGCCCAATCCCCAGTGGGGGGCATGCAGAAGACAGCCAATCAATGTTCTCTTATCATCAGTGTTTCTATCTCTCTCTCTCTCACACTTTCTCTCTATCTAAATTTCAATAAAGAAAAAAAAATTTTTAAAAAAAGGAACAAAAGTAGCCCAACCAGTGTGGCTTAATGGATTGAGCATTTTCCCATGGACTGAGAAGTCCTGGTTCAATTCCCAGTCAGGGCACATGCCTTGTTTGTGGGCTCATTCCCAGTGGGGGCCATGCAGGAGACAGCCAATCGATGTCTCTCTCTCACATCGATGTTTCTATCTTTCCCTTCTTCTCTCCCCCCCAAAATCAATAAAAACATATTTTTTAAAAAGTACAATAACTGCCCTGGCCAGTTTGGCTCAGCAGTTAGAGTCTTGGCTTGTAGTCCAGAGAAACCCAGGTTCGATTTCCGCTAGGGGCATGTACCTCGGTTGCAGTTTGTCCCCGGCCCTGGTTGGTTGTGCAGGTGGCAGCCACTTGATGTGTCCCTTTCACGTCGATGTTTCTCTCTCTCTCTTCTTCCCGCTCCCTCCCACTTTATCTGAACAAAAAATGGAAAAATATCCTTGGGTGAGGATAAAAAAAAAACGTACAATAACTGAAATAATGGATTTACTAAAGGGTCTCAATAACAGATTTTACGAGTTAGAAGAAAAAAATTGAACTCAAGGACAGGTAAATTGAGATAATTTAGTCAGAAATAAGAAGGAAGAAAAATGAATTGTGCCCCAGAGACCTGTGGGACACCATCAAGTATACTAATATACACATAGCAGGAGAGAATAGAAAGGAGAAAAGAGAATATTTGAAGAAATAATGTACAAAAGCTTCCCAAATTTAATTTTCAAACTTTACCTATACAGCTAAGAAGCTTGAAGTAGGATAAATGGAAAGAGATTCACATCTAGACACATCATAGTCAAAATGTCAAAAGACAATACTGAAGCTGCAAGAGAAAAAGCAAATCCTCATGTATAAGAGATCCTTAATAAGAATAACAGCTAACTTTTGATCCGAAACTATGGAATCCAGAAGGCAGTGGGATAATATAATCAAAGTGTTGGAAGGATGAAATTTTTATATATAATTATTTAGATTCTGTTTTATCCGATCTATCAGTAGGACATAATTATAAACATATATACATCTAAGAGTAGAGCCCCAAAATGCATGAAACAAAAACTGACAGAATTTAAGGAAGAAATAGACAATTCAACAATAGTATTTGGAGACTTCAATACTCTACTTTCCATAATGGATGGAATAACTAGACAGGAGATCAAGAAGGAAATAGATCAAGCAAGACAGTCGTCCCTTGCCACTTCAACTTTTGGGGCTTCACTCTATCGCGGTTTTTCCAAATATATCCATTAAAAAGTTGATCAAGACAGTGAAAATGATACAGTGTGCGCTTGGTTGTCTGAGTCAATTATACACCCCTGTATTACAATTACAATTAAAATTACTGTACATATGGACTCTAGGCCTATGTATTTGAGCACCCCAGGAATCCTTCAATACCAGGTACAACCGCTAGAGTCTGGAACGGATTAACCACGATAAATGAGGGACAACTGTACTGGAGTATATTGCCCATTTATTTAGTTTCTAGGGGCACTGTGATCAATTACCCATAGACAAATACCTCTGCAAGCCAAGAAATCAGATTGCCTGGTGGTCCTTGCTGCCCTTTACAGTTTGTGTGTCTACTTGTCTGGGTCCTATCATACCCACTGAGATCAGGGAGCCCATATCTGTGCTGGTATCCCCTATAGCAGTGGTTCTCAACCTGTGGGTCACGACCCCTTTGGAGGTCAAACGACCCTTTCACAGGGGTTACCTAAGACATAACAGTAGCAAAATTACAGTTATGAAGTAGCAACAAAAATAATTTTATGGTTGGGGGTCACCACAACATGAGGAACTGTATTAAAGGGTCGCAGCATTAGGAAGGTTGAGAACCACTGCATATCTGACCTAGAAAGTAGCATAACCAGAGAGCTTTTAAAGGATGGAGGTGCTCCCTTCAGTGCCTAGCAAAGGAGGTGTCTTTTGGGTCCTCTCACTGAATACAGTTGACAGGTTGCACATGATAAATCCAGTCTATCACACTAAGCCTTTGGATTGCCTCATTTATGTGACGTCATGAAAACTGGCATCTCAACTTCACTAACAATAGATGACTATCAAGTCTAAATTTCAGTCATCTAATCAAGTAACTGCTTAGAGCCAACTTCAGGTGCACAAGGTAACACATTAAATCTGGAATTTCTAGTAAATGCACTCATATCAATGAATTTGGCCCTATTTATTGTTATAGTCTATTCTCATTAGTCTAATACCCTTAGAATCCATTCTCACACACTCCCCAGGTTTTGGCCAACATATTACAATTCTTTTAGTGTGTAAGCTGTTTCTTCCTGGATCATAGAGTGTATCTGTCCCCCTGGAATATGCTGAAATTTGACCCTAAAGGTCTAGTGGCAACAGGGTAGCTGTGGATTTTGAATGGAATGAGCATCTCGTTTCGAGGGATTTTCCCCAGGTGAAGGCATCATAGGGTTTTCAGATAGAGGAAAACTAGCCTCTTCAGACACAGAAGGGCAAGCTACTTCCACTGGCAAGGGAAACAGAATGAGTTGGTAGTTCAGCATTGTCTACTTCATCTGTGTGTAACTAGATGCATCATTCCAACTTTCTTTCCTGATAATGCTCTAGTTTTACCATGACAAATTTGATACGACTGTGAATTCAATTGTCATTATAAGTCAGCAACCTACAGAATTAAATTTTATATTTGACTTTTAGCAATAACAACCCGCAGTCTCCTTAAGTAAGAGACTGTTTTAGAACTGTCATGGAAGCATCCTGGTTCTCAGATTTTGACTTGTGCTAGGAGTTAATAGACCTGAGCTTGTCATTTTCTTTCTGTAGTTCACTCAAGTGCGCTGAAAAGAATCTATGACACAGTTCTTAGTCATTGCTATTGCCACAGCAGTCAAGGACAGCAGCCATTGGGTCCCCAAGGCTGGTGCTTCAGCTGGCACTGCCTCACAATCAAACGCAGGTGACAGCTTGATTAACTGTGATGCCACCGCCTGCTGTGGATTATTAGCATCCCATCCCCCATGGGCAAGCAGCTCAGCATTGTGCTCAAGCCCAAGGGTGTGACCAAATCAACTGCAAAAATCCCATCTTTGTGCGTCTATGTCCTGGGACTACTCCCAGCACCAATTATTATATCAGTCAAAGTCCAATCAGGATAGAGAAGCCACAATGGGAAAGTTTAACATAAATAGTTATTAATAGGGGATTGGAATAATAGGGAATTGGCTGAGAGCTAGACAGTTCTAAAGAATACAGATGTAGCAGACATTAAGAGCATTGCTATCCCTAGCGCTGAGATAGATTGCCCAAGGACGAGTCCCCTCCCACTAGGGCTGAGCTCCAAACTTCATTTGAAAGAGCAGCAACAGTCACCAACTGCCTCCATGTGGGACTTCCTACAAATCCGCCCTCTGGGGTGTCAGGTGAAGCTGCTAATCACCAGGACTGTAGGAAGGGTACTCTGAAGAATCTTAGTGCTGGAGGGAGCTTTGCCAGCACAGGGATCAAGCCTGTAGAAAGTCACGCCATTACAGGGGCAAGTGAGAGACCAGTGCTGGAGAAAGCTGCACCAGTGCAGGAAGCAAGAGCTGTCAATATTAGAGAAAGTGCACTCTGTAAGCGCAGTTGGGGAAAACCAGACTGCTACCGAAGTAAACTGCTGGAGAAAGCTTGTTCTGTCGATCAGTGCTAGAGAAATTTGCATGAGAGTCAAGACAGGTGAGCCAGTGTGCAAAAGGGGTCCAAGAGTCCTAGCCTCAGGAGGAGTCTACTCGTTGCAAAGGCAGCCTGTGTTCTGGAGTTTGTGGTGTCCACATGGGATTAGAGGGGGTGCAGCAAGCGGGGGTTGTGAGCTCCCCAAAGGAGTCCTTACTCTGGACACACATCTAAGGCAGTGGACCACTGGATGTGCCCACATAACATGTGCCCTTGCAAAACTGCAGTAAGAGCAAGAAAAATAAAAATTTAAGACCAGAACCAGAAAGAACATCCCTTTCCTCTTTCAGTGTCCCTTCAGCGCCCTCTACCGACAAGGCTCAACCTCACGCTCAGCGCAAGGAGAAATGCCCATTATCGCAGAGCAGATGCTGGATGGTGAATTTGGAGCTGAGAGGCAATAGATTGAAAAATGACATAGTGGCAGAATCTACTCTGCTCTCTGACCCATAGACTGGGGGCCAATATGGTAGGAAGGGCTAAGTGAAATCTCTAGAACTTCCTCCTCCCTACAAAGACAACAAACTGGTAAAAAATATAACCCTGGGAGTAGCACAGAGATTTATGCCGCCGTAAAGAACTGAGAAAAGCAGGGGTAATGAAGCCTATCGCATATCTATCGATCGTCTATCTATCTATCTATCTATCTATCTACCTACCTACCTACCTATCTATCTATCTAAATTTATTTATTTTAAATCCTCACCTGAGGATATGTTTTTGTTGATTTTTTTAGAGAGAGGAAGTGGGGGCGGAGGGGGGGAACATTGATGTGAGAGAGACACATGAATCGATTGCTTCCCATCCCACCGCAGTTGGGGATAGAACTGCAACCTAGGTACGTGCCCTGACCAGGAATCAATCCCGACACCTTTTGGTGTATGGGATGACACTCAACCAACTGAGCCAGGGCTCATATATCTATTTAACCCACTATTTTGGCCTGTACAGAAATCAGGTGTAGAATGACTGTGAACCATCATGAACTTAACCATGTGCCGATTCCAACTGCAGCTGTTGTCTCAGACTTGGCATCTTTCCCTTGCTATTTGCTTTGTAGCTATCAAGCTGGCTTTTCCTTTTTCTTTTTGAGTTTTTTTTTTTTTTATCCTCACCCAAAGACATTTTTCGATATTTTGTTCAGATAGAGTGGAAGGAAGAGAGAAAGAGAGAAACATCAACGTGAAAGTCAAGACATGAAAGGGACAACGTGAAAGGGACACATCAAGTGGTTGCCACCCGCATGACCCAACCAGGGCCAGGGACAAATCACAACCAAGGTACGTGCCCTTAGCAGGAACCGAACCCGGGTCTCTCTGGACTGCAGGCCTACTCTCTAACTGCTGAGCCAAACCGGCCAGGGCTCTTTTTCTTTTTTTAATATGTTTTTATTGATTTTTTTTTTTTTTTTTGAGAGAGGATGCGAGAGAGAAACATTGATGAGAGAGAAAAATCAAATGGCTGCCTCCTGCACGCCCCCTGCGGGGATCAAGCCCACACCCGGGGCATGTACTGACGGGGAATTGGGAGCTCTTAGTTTATGGGACGATGTCCACTGGCCGGCAGGCTTTTTTTTCATACCAATATGCTAGGTCCATCAGAGAAGTTTCCTTTCAGCTGGCAAGACCACCGTGTATCTTCAGGTTGCCTCAGGGCTGTGTCGATTCTGCTCTATCATAATGTCATCTGCAGGGACTTTAATCATCTTAACATTCCACAAAATATCACACTGGTCCACTATATTAACAACATTACAGGACCTGATGAGCAGGAAGTAAACAGTACTTAACTGCTTTCATAAGACATTTGTAAACTGAAGATTGGGAGCTAAACCCCAGAAAAGATTCAGGGGACCACCACTTCAGGGAAACTTCTGGGGACTCCGTGATCTAGAGTTTGTACAGATATCTCCTCTGAGGTGAAAGACAACCTACGCCCCCCAGGGAGGCACAATGCTTGGTAGGCCTGTTCGAAGGCAGTGTAGCTCATGAATGGAGTCACCTGCGAGGTGCCAGTTTTGAGAAGGGACCAGAGCAAGAGAAGGCTCTGCGGCAAGGCCAAACTGCAGTACACGCTGCCCCACCACTTGGTACCTGTGACCCAGCAGAGCCGGTGATCCTCAGAATGCCCGTGACAAACGAATGCCATAAGGAGCCTCTAGCAAGCACCACCAGCAGAATCAAAGCACAGACTCGTGGGAGTTTTGACAAATGTAGGTCCTTTTTCTACAACCATTCATTCTACTTTTGAGAAACAGCTCTGGCTTGCTACTAGGACTTGGTAGGGACTGAACAGCTAACCAGGGGACATCAAGCAGGCGACCATGCAACCTGAGATGATTATGAATGGGGTGTTGTGTGACCGACCCAATTGCAAATTCGGGTGTGCACAGCAGCAATCTGTTATCACTTGAGGTAAGAGACCAGGCTTGGAGAGGTCCAGGAGGTATGAGCCACCTAAGCAGGCGGCTCCTGTTCCATTGTCTTCTCTCCCTCAATCAATGCCTGTGACCTCCTGGGGTGTCCCTTATGCCCAGCTGACTGAGGAAAAACTCAAGCCTGTTTACAGACGAGTCTGTGATGTACTGTTAGGACCTGCTAGGGACAGCGGCAGCTCCACCACCCTCTTGGGTAAACCTGAAGGACAGTGGTGAAGAGAAATCCTTGCAGAGGACAAAACTTTGAGCGGTACATTTAATGTCTGGCACGAGAAATGGCCAGAAGTACTGACCTATAGATGGGCAGTTACTAATGGTTTGGCTGGTTGGTCAGGACTTGGAAGAAACAGAATTGGAAGATTGGTGACAAAGAAGTTTGAGCTCTTATTACCTTTTTAAAAACAGTCCTCTTCAATCAATTTTACTTCAATTGAAGGCATTTCATCCAGGGGCCCAGCTTGGTGTTCTCTCCTCTGGTTTCTGAGTCCCCTTGTTGGCTTTTCTTTAACTGCTCATGACTTTATTTACCCTTAGCAGTCAGAACAGAGTGTTAGGTTCTCTCAAACAGAGGCAAGTGGTGTAAGACAGCAGTGTCCTCTTGACTGGGCCAGAGTGTTCGTTTGCTGGGCTGCCGTAACAAAGTGCTACAGACTGGGTGGCTGAAGTAACAGAAGTTTATTTTCTCACAGTTCTAGAGGTTAGAAGTCCGACATCAAGGTTAGAAATTCAAGATCAAGGTCTTAGCAGGGCCCGGCCACTGTGGCTCAGTGGTTGAGTGTCGACCCATGCACCAGGAGGTCACCGGTTTGATTCCTGGTCAGGGCACATGCCCAGGCTTTGGGCCTGATCCCCAGTGAGGGGCATATAGCAGGCATCATTGTTCTCTCTCATCGATGTTTCTATCTCTCTCTTCCTCTCTCTGTAAAACAAAAACACAAACAGATTTTTAAAAAGGTGTCAGCAGGGTTGGTTTCTTCTGAGACCTCTCCCCTTGGTTTGTAGATAGCCATGTTCTCCCTGTATCCTCCCTCTGTGTGTCTATATCTTAATCTCCTCTTTTTATAATTTAAATAGCTTTTTAAAGACCATGTTTCTAAGTGTAGTCACATTCTGAGGTTCTAGGGGTTAGGGCTTCAGCACATGCATGTTGGAGAAGGGGTACAATTCAGCCCAGTATTGCACAAAGTTAAAGGCCGTTATCCTGCTGCTAAGACACTAAGAGGAAACTTCACCCACGGGGCCCTTCACTGCAGACAGCAGTCTTCTCAAGTCAGCCTACTGTGCCGCCCCGTCCAGGTCCTCAGAGAGCACATCCGGTAGGTTCTTCTAGGCTGCATGTCAGGGGAGCAAGAGGGAGTCCATTCCTGATACTCCTCTTCTTGAGTTCCGGGTCATGTCCCAGATTAATTATTTATTCTTCCATGGTCATTGGCAGTACTGGGTGATTTGGGAGAAATGTGAAATAAAATTGCCATTCATTGGCCATTTTAGATATAAAATACACACACTCACATATATACGTTAACACATTTGATCCTCACAGGACTCCTGCCAAGTAGAGACTATTATCCCTACTAGATAACGAGAAAACTGAGGCCTGGTGATGTTATATTATTTGCCCAAGGTCAAGGATAAAAAGAAGGTGACCTAGGACTCAAACCTATGCCATCTGATTCAAAGCCCACACTCTGCCTTGAATAGAAGAACCAGGGCTTCTCTGTGGTGAGGCCCCTGGTCCAGACTGGGACAGGGAAGAGGCCAGGCCTGGAATGCCTTAGCCGTTTTACTTTCATAGGGGATTTAGGCTCTGATTACAAATCTTACCAATTAAATTATCTTAAAAAATTTAAACTGCAAATATAAATTCAATATGGCTCGTTGTTTGACTACTTCATATGCTTTAGCATACACAAATACAGTAATTCAAGTTTTCCTTGTTACCTTTGTGGGGCTTTTAACTCTTCTTTTCTCACTTTTTTTTCTTTGTATGCTTTTTAAAAAAATGTTTTTTCTTTTTTAAATTTTAAATTTTTTAAAATTTTATTTTTGTTACAGATGTTTCTCCTTTTTTACCCCATTGACACCCTCCTCCCCATCCCTCCCGCCCCGTCCCCGGCTTTGTTGTCCATGTCCATTGGTTATGCATACATGCATATAAGTTCTGTGGTTTATCTCTCCCCACCCCACCTCCCCCTCTTCTGGGGTTGTCAGTCTGTACCCTACTTCCATGTTTCTGGGTCTACCCTATTCCTCAGACTGTTATGTTTATTATATTTCATATATAAGTGAGATCATGTGGTATTTGTCTTTTTCTGCTTGGCTTGTTTTGCTTAGGATAATACTTTCCATGTCCCTCCATGTCGTCTCAAAGGATAAGAGATCTTTCTTTCTTACAGCTGTATAGTACTCCATTGTGTATATGCACCACTGCTTTTTTATCCATTCATCTACTGATGGACACTTGGGCTGTTTCCAGATCTTAGCTATTGTAAATAGTGCTGCTATGAACATGAGGGTACATATATTCTTTCTGATTAGTGTTTCAGGCTTCTTAGGGTATATTCCTAGAAGTGGGATCACTGGGTCAAATGGAAGTTCAATTTTTAATTTTTTGAGGTAACACCATAGTGTTTTCCACAGTGGCTGCACCAGTCTGCATTCCCACCAGCAGTGTACTAGAGTCCCCTTTTCTCCACACCCTCGCCAACACTTGTTGTTTGATGATTTGTTGATGGCGGCCATTCTGACAGGTGTGAGGTGGTACCTCATTGTTTTTTTAATTTGCATCTCTCTGATGATTAGTGATGATGAGCATTTCTTCATATGTCTCTTGCCATTTGTATGTCCTGTTTGGAGAGGTGTAAAATTTTTTTTCTTCATTGGTTTTTTAGAGAGAGGAAAGGAGAGGGAGACAGAGATAGAAACATCGATGAGAAAGAACATAGATTGGCCACCTCCTGCATGCCCCCCACTGGGTATTGGGCCCACAACCTGGACATGTGTCCTGACCGGGAATTGAACGGGTGACCTCTTGGTGCATGAGTCTATGCTCAACCACTGAGCCACACCAGCTGGACTCTTTGCATGCTTTTAAAAATCTTGTCATTATGGAGAATTTTAAATACATACAAAAGAAAAATAATAGTCTATGACATCTCCATGAACCAACCACTCAGCTTCAACAATTTCAATTCATGACCAGTGATTCTCCTCCCTTATTGTTTTGAAGCAAATCCCAGACATGACAGAATTTCATCTGAATTACTTCAGAATCATTATCTAAAAGATTAAGGACTTTTAATTTTATTTTTTTATCCTCACCCAAGGACACTTTTACATTTATCTTCAGACAGAGCTGGAGGGAGAGATGGGGGAGAGAAAGAGAGAAACATCGACATGAGAGAGACACATCGACTAGTTGCCATTTACATAACACCAACCAGGGCCGGGACAAACCACAACTGAGGTATGTGCCCTTAGCAGGAACCAAACCCGGGACTCTCTGGTCTGTGGGTTGACGCTCTAACCACTGTGCCAAACCAGACAGGGATAAAAGATTAAGGAGTTTTAAAATTATTTTATTTATCACTAACAACTGAAATTCAATATTATATTAGTTTCAGGTGTACAGTATAGTGGTTAGATGTTTATATAACTTATGAAGTGATCTGCCATGTAAGTCTAACACCCACCTGGCACCATACATAGTTATTACAATATTATTGACTATATTCTCTGTGCTATATTTACATCCCCATCACAGTTTTATATCTGCCAATCTGTACTTCTTAATCCCTTTACCTTTTTCATCCAGCCCCCCACAATCCCTCCCATCTGGCAGCTATCATTTTGTTTTCTGTATCTGAGGCTGTTTTTGTTTTGTTTGTTTGTTTTTAGATTCCACATATATGTGAAATCATATGGTATTTGTCTTTCTCTGTCTGACTTCACTTAACATAATACCCTCTAGTTCTATCCATGTTGTTCATTCTTTTTGTTGTTGTTGTTAATCCTCACCCAATGATATTTTTCCATTGATTTTTAGATAGAGTGGAAGGGGGGGGGATGGGGACATCGATGTGAGAGCGACACACTGATTGGTTGCCTCCTACACCACCCCGACCCGGGCCAGGGATAGAACCTGCAACCCAGGTACATGCCCTTGACTGGGGATCAAACCCGAGACTCTTAGGTCTGCAGGCTGACACTCTAACCTCTGAGCCAAACCAGCCAGGGCAGGTAGTTTATTTTTAATTTTTTGAGGAATCTCCATGCTGTTTTCCATAATGTCTGCATCAATTTACAATCCCAACAATGCACAAGGGTTCCCTTTTCTCCACATCCTCGCCAACACTTGTTTGTTGATTTATTGATGGTAGCTATCCTGACAGGTGTGAGGTAATATTTCATTTTGGTTTTAATTTGCATCTCTCTGGTGATTAGTGACGTTGAGCATCTTTTTTTTTCATATGTCTGTGAACCATCTGTATATTCTCTTTTGAGACATGTCTGTTCAGTCCTCTGACCATCTTTAAATTAAATTGTTTGAGTTTTTTTGGTGTTTAGTTGTATAAGTTATATATTTGGGATATCAACGCTTTATTAGATGTATTACTAATGAGTACCTTCTCCTATTTGGTAGGTTGTCTTTTCATGTTATTGATGGTTTCCTTTGCTGTGCAGTCCATTTGTTTATTTTTTTCTTTTGTTCCCCTTCCCCAAGGAGATATATGTAAAAAAAAAATATTATGCCCTGGTCAGTTTGGCTCAGCAGTAGAGCATTGGCCTGTGGACCAATAAGTCGCGGGTTCGTTTCCAGCCAAGGGTATATATTTCAGTTACGGTTTGTCCCAGCCCTGGTCAGGGTTGTGCGGGAGGCAACCAGTTGATGTGTCCCTCTCATGTCGATGTTTCTCTGTGTCTCCCTTTTTCTCCCTCTCTCCCCCTCCCATTCTGTCTGATGATAAACAGAAAAATATCCTCAGGTGAGGATATATATATATATATATATATATATTACTAAAAGCAGTGTCAAAGAGTTTACTGCCTATGTTTTCTATTTATTTATTTATTTATTTATTTATTTATTTATTTTTATCCTCACCCGAGGACATTTTTCCATTTTTTGTACAGACAGAGTGGGAGGGAGAGAGAGGAAGAGAGAGAGAGAGAGAAACATCGATGTGAAGGGACACATCGAGTAGCTGCCACCCGCACGACCAACCGGGGCCGGGGACAAACTGCAACCGAAGTATGTGCCCTTAGCGGGAACCGAACCCAGGTCTCTCCGGACTGCAGGTGAGCGCTCTAACCACTGAGCCAAACTGGCCAGGGCTGCCTATGTTTTCTTTTCTTCTAGTTTTATGGTTTCATTTAAGTCTTTAATTCATTTTTAGTTTATTCTTGTACTTGGTGTAAGAAAGTTGTCTAGTTTCTTTTTTTTTTTTTATCTGTCCAATTTTCCCAACACCATTAATTGAAGAGACTGTCTTTGCCCAGTTGTATATTCTAGCCTCTTTTGCCATAGATTAATTGATCATATAGATATGTGTTTATTTCTGGGCTCTCTATTTTGTTCCATTGATCTATGTGTCTGTTTTAATGCCAGTAACATGCTGTTTTGATTACTATAGCCTTGTAGTATAATTTGATATTAGGTAGTGTGATACCTCCAACTTTGTTGTTTCTCAATATTGCTGTGGCTATTTGGGGTCTTCTTTGGTTCCATAAACACTTTAGGATTATTTGTTCTACTTCTGTGAAAAATGCTGTTGGTATCCTGATAGGAATGACATTAAATCTGTAAATTGCTTTGGGTAGTATGGACATTTTAACAATGTTAATTCTTCCTATCCATGAGCATGGTATATGCTTCCATTTATTTGAATCTTCTTCCATTTTTTTCTTCAGTGTCTTGAAACTTTCCAAGTACAGGTCTTTTACCTCCTTGGTTAAATTTATTCCTAGGTGTTTTATTTTTTAATGTAAATAGGATTGTTTACTTAATTTCTCTTTCTGATAGTTTGTTATTGTTATATAAAAATGCAATCAATTTCTTGATATTAATTTTGTATCCTGCCACTTTACTGAATTAATTTATTAGTTCTAATAGATTTTTGGTGGACTTTTTATGGTTCTCACTCTATAATATCATATCATCTGCAAATAATGACAGTTTTACTTCTTCCTCTCCAAGTTAGATAACTTTTATTTCTTTTTCTTGTCTGATTGTTGTGGCTAGGATTTCCAATACTATGTTGAATAAAAGTGGTGAAAGTGGACATTCTTGACTTGTTCGTGATCTTTTTTTATCCTCACCTGAGGACATTTTTCCATTTTTTGTTCAGATAGAGTGGGAGGCAGAGAGAGGAAGAGAGAGAGAGAGAGAAACATTGACATGAAAAGGACACATCGAGTGGCTGCCACCCGCATGACCAACCAGGGCCTGGGACAAACTGCAACCAAGGTATGCACCCTTAGCCGGAACCATACCTGGGTCTCTCTGGACCACAGGTCAACACTTCAACCACTGAGCCAAACCGGCCAGGGCTTGTTCGTGATTTTATTTTATTTTATTTTTTTGATATTTTGTTCAGATAGAGTGGGAGGGAGAGAGAGAGAAAGAAACATCGACGTGAAAGGGACACATCGAATGGTTGCCACCCACACGACCCAACCAGGGCCGGGGACAAACTGCAACCGAGGTACATGCCCTTAGTGGGAACCGAACCCGGGTCTCTCTGGACCGCAGGCCGACGCTCTAACCGCTGAGCCAAACTGGCCGGGGCTTGTTTGTGATTTTAAGGGAAATGCATTTAGCTTTTCACTATTGAATATGATGTTAATTGTGGATTTATCATATACAGTCAGCCCTCGTTTATCACGGTTAATCAGTTCCAGACTCTACTGTGATAAATGAATTTCCACAAAGTCGGATTCTTTATTTATAAATTGAATATTTTCGCAGTAAGAGCATAGAAAACCTGTTTATGATCTTCTAAATACGTTTTTTAACATTGTCAGAGCCCTCTAGACATGAAATAACACCCTTTAGTCACCATTACACTCGTTTTACCCAATATAGTAAAAAAAAATAAGAGAAAATAAGACATATTAGACATTACAAATATCATATTATTATTGTACATTTAATTACAGACGCACAGTTCTTACACACAACCACCAACCTATGAAAATAGTGCAACTTGTTCGATAATGAAGTGATGAAGATGAAGAGATGTGCTGCACAGCAAAGAAGGGCAAGGTTACTGCTCCTCTGCAGGCACGGCCTCAGTAGGAGAGTCTGCAGGTGGTGCAATATCTTCAGCAGGTGCGTCGTTGTCTTCCCTGAAGCAGCACTAGGAGTAGGCAGTGGGTGTCTGGGTGCGTGGCTGAAGAACATCATGATAGGCAGATGCTGGCGCTGTCTTTTCATATGCATGAGGAGGCTTTTGTAGGGTTCTGTCACTCCATCAAGTGTATTCCGGAACCGCAATGCACACATCATTTGTGGGTCCCATTCACCAGTCATGTCCTGTACTACCTTAATAGTTCTCAGGACTTGTGAGAGACGCTCAAGTGTAAGGCCAACTTCCTCCTCCTGACCCCCAGGAACGTCTGGCTGCTCTTCCTCCTCCTCACTTGCAGACTTAGTCATCTCCGTTAGATCCTCGTCAGTTAGGGGATCCGAATGTGTCTCCAGCAGCTCATCCACGTCATCGCGGGTCATATCTGCAAAACCTCCTCCTCCCAGCATCCAGGCTAGCCTAACTGCCTTATCCACTGCCGAGTTGCTCATATCCTCTGGGGTGAATCCTCTGTAGTCATGGACAATTTCAGGCCACAACATCTTCCAGCTGTCCTTCACGGTCTCTGTCTTTATGTCCTTCAATGTGTCCTAGATGGTCTTCAGACAGGTCGCGATGGTATACTGCCACCAGTACTCCTTCAGCAAGAAGTTCTCCTCAAGGTCCATGCCTTAGGAGGTGCTGCAGGGTGTTTTGCGTGTAGAGGGCCTTGAACGTGCGAATAAGCCTTGGTCCATGGGCTGGGTCAGCGAAGTGGTGTTGGGAGGAAGGAACTCGATCCGCAAACCGTCGTAGGATAGGTCTTGCGCATGACCTCCAGCATCGTCCATGAGGAGGACATTCAACTTGAGTCTCTCCTCTGCGAGATACAGCTTGACTTGGGGGATGAAGCACTCATGGAAACCAGTCCAATGACAGCTGTGTGATCCAGCCCTTGTCGTTGTGCATCCAATGCACTGGCAGCAGGTTCTTGTTTTTATTCTTCAGGGCCCTAGAGTTCTTGGCCTTGGAGATAAGGGCAGGCTTGAGCAAAAATCCCTCAGCATTTCCACACATAACGAAAGTCATGCAATCTTTTTTTTTTTTATCCTCACCCGAGGACACTTTTTCATTTTTTGTCCAGATAGAGCAGGAGGGGGAGAGAGAGAGAGAAACATCGATGTGAAAGGGACACATCGAATGGCTGCCACCCGCATGACCAACCAGGGCCGGGGACAAACTGCAACCGAGGTACGCGCCCTTAGCGGGAACTGAACCTGGGTCTCTCCGGACCGCAGGCTGGTGCTCTAACTGCTGAGCCAAACCGGCCAGGGCAAGTCACACAATCTTTATAGGCCTTGAAGCCATGGACCTTGGCCTCATCCTTGAAAATGAATGTCCGGGAAGGCATTCTTTTCCAGAACAGGCCTGTTTCGTCCATATTGAACACCTGTTCTGGATGATACTCGCCCTCCTCAAGGATCTCCTGGAACGTGTTGTTCACGTAGTCCTCTGCTGCAGGCTGGTCAGCAGAGGCAGCTTCTCCGTGGAGAACGACACTCTTCAGATGATAACTCTTCTGGAACTTCTCGAACCAACCCTTGCTCTCTGTGAAATCCATGAACGTTGCAGAAGAGGGTCCTGGTTGAGGTTCATCTGCCGTAAAGTTCTGATCGAGCTGCCTTGCCTTCTCCCGGAGGACCAGCGAATCCAGCAGAATGTTTTTCTTGTGGCTGTCACTGATCCAAACGGCTAGGGCAGACTCTGTTTTCACTATGAACTTACTGTGACTTATCACGATGCGCTTTGCTTCCTTGTTGAAAGAGACAGTAGCCATTGCACGGATGTTCTTTTCATCTTTGTGGATGGAGCGAACGGTAGACTCATTCAAGTCATAATGGCGGGCAGCCTCCACGATTTTCTTGCCATTTTTGATCATATCCAGGAGTTTCACCTTCTCCTGGATGGTAAGCATCTTCCTCCGGCCCTTAGTTTCATTGTCAGAAGGCTTAGAAGCAGCAGCACATTTAGGAGCCATCGTGGGGCTTAGATAAAAGTTCTCAGAAATCGCAAACACTTACAAGAGCAAAGATGCTTCCGATGCGTAGCGATGTAGAAGTGTGTATAAGAGAAATGAACTTGCATGAGGCTGAGCCAATCAGTGGTCAGGATAGGAAGAGGGTAGGATAGCCAATCAGTGAACAGCATGCTCTGATTGGCTTGGTTTCACCACACCTAATTTTTTGGAAAAAAGTTATTGCCCACACACAAGGAGTGGTCAAGTGGTTGTACCTGGCGTTGAAGGATTCCTGGGGTGCTCGAATACATAGGCCTACAGTCCATATGTACAGTAATTTTGATTTTAATTGTAATACAGGGGTATATAATTGACTCAGACAACTGAGCGCGCGCTGTATCATTTTCACTGTCTCGATCAATTTTTTGATGAATATATATATGAAAAAACTGCAATGGGGTCATTGAAAAAAGAAATAGAGGAAGATATAAAAAAGTGGAAGCACATACCCTGTTCATGAATTGGGAGAATTAACATCATTAAAATGTCCATATGACCCAAAGCAATCTATAAATTCAATGCAATCCCCATCAAAATACCAACGGCATACTTCACAGAATTAGAACAATTACTTCAAAAGTTCATATGGAACCAAAAAAGGCCTCGAATAGCCACAGCGATCTTGAAAAGGAAGAACAAATTTGGAGGGATCACAATACCAGATTTCATGTTATACTACAAAGCCACTGTAATCAAAACAGCCTGGTACTGGCACAAGAACAGGCATATAGACCAATGGAACAGAACAGAGAACCCAGAAATGGACCCAAGGCAATATGCTCAATTAATATTTGACAAAGGTGGCAAGAGCATACAGTGGAGTAAGGACAGCCTCTTTAATAAATGGTGCTGGGAAAATTGGACAGCTTCTTGCAGAAAAATGAAACTAGACCATCAACTTACACCCTACACGAGAATAAACTCAAAATGGATAAAAGACTTAAATGTAACTCATGAATCCATAAAAATCCTAGAAGAGATTGTAGGCAACAAAATTTCAGACATCATACACAGCAGAATTTTACTGACACATCACCTAAGGCAATAGAAACAAAGGAGAAAATGAACACATGGGACTACATCAAACTCAAAAGCTTCTGCACAGCGAAAGATACAATCATCAAAACGGAAAGGCTACCCACTGTATGGGGGAGCATAATTGCCAATGATATATCAGATAAGGGGTTAATTTCCAATACATATAGAGTGCTCATACAACTCCACAAAAGGAAGACCAAGAATCCAATTAAAAAATGGGCAGAGGAACTAAATAGACACCTCTCCAAACAGGACATACAAATGGCTAAGAAACATATGAAGAAATGCTCATCATCACTAATCATCAGAGAGATGCAAATTAAAACAACAATGAGGTATCACCTCACACCTGTCTGAATGGCCGCCATCAACAAATGATCAAACAACAAGTGTTGGCGAGGGTGTGGAGAAAAGGGGACTCTAGTACACTGCTGGTGGGAATGCAGACTGGTGCAGCCACTATGGAAAACAATATGGTGTTACCTCAAAAAATTAAAAATTGAATTTCCATTTGACCCAGTGATCCCACTTCTAGGAATATACCCTAAGAAGCCTAAAACACCAATCAGAAAGAATATATGTACCCCCATGTTTGTAGCAGCGCTATTTACAATTGCTAAGATCTGGAAACAGCCCGTGTTCATCAGTAGACGAATGGATAAAAAAGCAGTGGTACATATACACAATGGAGTACTATGCAGCTGTAAGAAAGAAAGATCTCTTATCCTTTGAGACTACATGGAGGGACCTTGAAAGTATCATCCTAAGTGAAACAAGCCAAACAGAGAAAGACAAGTTTCATATGATCTCACTTATTTGTGGAATATAATGAACATAACAGTCTGAGGAATGGGGTAGTCCCAGAGATGCAGAAGTGGGGTACAGACTGACAATCCCCTAAAGAGGGGTGTGGTGGGGGAGAGATAAACCACAGAACTTATATGCATGTATGCATGAACAGTGGACATGGACAACAAACTGGGGAAAGGGCAGGGAGGGAGGGGGAGGAGGGAATCAGTGGGGGCAAAAGGAGAAACATCTGTAACAAAAATTAATTAATAAAAAAAAAAAAAAGAAAAAACTGCAATAGAATGAAGCCATGAAAGTCGAAGCATGAAGTGGTGAGGGATGACTGTACGGCCTTTATTATGTTGAAGCATTTTAGCTCTATTCCCACTTTGCTGAGATTTTTTAAAAATCAGAAATAGATGCTGGATTTTGTCAAATACTTTTTCTGCATCTATTGATATGATAATTTGATTAACAAATTTTTTTTCTTTATTGATTTTAGAGAGAGAGAAAGGGAGAGGGAGAGAGATGTAGAAACATCAATGAGAGAGAACATCAATTGGCCGCCTCCTGCATGGCCGGTACTGTGGATCTGGCCCACAACCTGGGCATGTGCCCTAACAGGAATCAACCCGGCAATCTCTTGGTGCATGGGTCAGTGCTCAACCACTGAGCCACACCGGCTGGGCTGATTCTTATCCTTTATTTTGTTTATATGGTGTCATATTAATTGATTTTCAAATATTGAACCAACCTTACATCACATTGATAAATGCTGTATGGTCTTTTATTTTTTTTTTATTATTTTATTTTATTTTTTCTAATCCTCACCCAAGGATATTTTTCCATTTATCTTCAGATAGAGTGGGAGGGGGAGAGACAGAGAGAGAGAGAGAGGGAGAGAGAGAGAGAGAGAGAGAGAGAGAGAAAGAGAGAGAGAGAGAGAGAAACATCAATGTGAGAGAGACGAGAGACACATGGATTGGTTGCCACCTGTATCACCCCAACAGGGGCCAAACCACAACCGAGGTACAAGCCAGAATCAAACCCAGGACTCGTTGGTCCACAGGCCAATGTGCTAACCACTGAGCAAAACCAGCCAGGGCTGATCTTTTATTTTTTTTAATTAATTAATTTTTAATCCTCATCTGAGGATATTTTTCTGTTTATCTTCAGACAGAGTGTGAGGGAGGAAGGGAGGGAGAGAGAGAGAGAGAGAAACATTGATATGAGAGAGACACATCAACTGGTTGCCTCCCCCATGACCCTGACCAGGGCCAGGGACAAATTGAAACCGAGGTACATGCCCTTGACTGGAATTGAACCTGTGACTCTTTGGTTAGCGGGCCGACATTCTAACCACTTAGCCAAACCGGCCAGGGCATGTATAATCTTTTCAATGTATTGCTGAATATGATTTGCAAATATTTTGGTGAGGATTTTTGCATCTATGTTCATCCAGTAATTGGCATATAACTTTCTTTTTTTTAATGTCTTTGTCTGGTTTTGGCATCAAGATAATGCTGGCCTCCTAAAATGAGCTTAGGAGACTTCCCTACTCTTGAATTTTTTGGAATAGTTTAAGAAGGATCGATGTTAATTCTTCTTTGAATATTGGGTAAAATTCACCTGTGAAGTATCCAGTCCAGGACTTTTGTTTGTTGGGAATTTTTTTGGTTACTGTTTTGATTGTTAGTAATTATTAGTTTGTTCAAATATTCTGCTTCTTCTTTACTCAGCCTTGGAAAATTGTGTTTCTAGGAATTTATCCATTTCTTCCAGATTGCCCAATTTGTTGGCATATAATCATTCATCGTGTTTCCTTATAATTGTTTGAATTTCCATGGTGTCAGTTGTCACTTCTCTTTCATTTCTGATTTCATTTATTTGGGTTCTCTCTGTTTTTCTTGATGAGTCTGATTAAAGGTTTAATTTTGTTTATCTGTTCAAAGAACCGGCTCTTGCTTTCATTAATTTTTTTGTATTGCTTCTTTTTTTTTTTTTTTTTTTCAGATTCTATTTCATTTATTTCTGCTCTGATCTTTATTATTGCCTTCCACCTACTCACTTTGGGCTTTTTTAGGTCTTTTTTTTTTCTAGTTTCTTTAAGTGTGAGTGAGATTGTTCATTTGAGATCTTTCTTGTTTCTTGATGTAGGCTTGTACTGCTATAAATTACTCTCTTAGAACTACTTTGGCTGTGTCCTATAGATTTTGGGTTCTTGTTTTTTCATTTACATGTGTCTCAAAGTATCTTGATTTCTTCCTTGATCTCATTGTTAATGTATTACTTGTTTAATAGCACACTACTTAGTGTCTGTGATTCTCAGTTTTCTTCTTGTAGTTGATTTCTAGTTTCATAACATTGTGGTCAGAGAAGATGCTTGATATGATTTCAATCTTTTAAAATTTATTGAGACTTGTTTTGTGGCCTAACATGTGGGCTATCCTAAAAAAATGTTCCATGAGCACATTAGAAAAATCTATATTCTGCTGCTAATTTCAGATGAAATGCTCTAAAAAAATCAATTAAGTCCATCAGATCCAATGCATCATTTAAGGCCCTTGTCTCCTTGTTGATTTTCGGTTTGGATGATTCATTCATTGTTGTGAATGGGTGTTAAAGTCTACTATGACTGTATCACTGTCACTCTCTCCCTTCATGCTGCTCAATATTTGCTTTATATATTTAGATGCTCCTAGATTGGGTGCATAGATATTTATAAGAGTTAGCTCTTCTTTGGATTGTTCCTTTATTCATTATGAAATGCCCTTCTTTGTAGCTTGCTATAGCCCTTGTTTCAAAGCCTATTTTTTCTGCTATAAGAATTGCTACCCCAGCTTCTTTTGTTTCCATTTGCATGAAATATCTTTCTTCATCCATTTACTTTCAGTCTTTTCTTTTTTATTGAATTTATAGGGGTTGCGTTAGTTAATAAAATTATATAGGTTTGCCCTGGCTGGCATGGTTCAGTTGGTTGAGCATCATCCCATTCACTGAAGGGTCACCGGTTTGATTCCTGGTCAGGACACATACCCACACTGCAGGTTCAACTCGGTTGTGGTGCATGTAGGAGGCAATCAATTGATGTTTCTCTCTTACATCAATGTTTCTCTCTCCCTCTCCTTTTCTCTCTCTCTAAAAAACAATAAAAATATTTTTAGCCCTGGCCGGTTTGGCTTAGCGGTTAGAATGTCGGCCTGCAGTCCAGAGAGACCCGGGTTCGGTTCCCGCTAAGAGCACGTACCTCGGTTTCAGTTTGTCCCCGGCCCTGGTTGGGTCGTGCAGGTGGCAGCCACTCGATGTGTCCCTTTCACGTCAATGTTTTTCGCTCTCTCTCTCTCCCTCCCATTCTATCTGAACAAAAAATGGAAAAATGTCCTCGGGTGAGGATTATACACACACACGCGCGCGCGCGCGCGCGCGTGTATATATATGCATATATATATTTTTTTTTATCCTCATCCGAGGACACCTTTCCACCCTTTGTTCAGACAGAGCAGGAGGGAGAGAGAGGAAGAGAGAGAGAGAGAAACATCAAGGGACACATCAAGTGGCTACCACCCGCATGACCAACCAGGGCCGGGGACAAACCGCAACCGAGGTACGTGCCCTTAGCGGGAACCGAACCCGGGTCTCTCCGGACCGCAGGCCGACGCTCCAACCGCTGAGCCAAACCGGCCAGGGCTGTATATATATATATATATATATATATATATATATATATATATATATATATATATATATTTAAATTATATAGGTTTAAGGTATACAATTCTATACTACACCATCTATATATTGTATTGTATGTTCACCACCCCCAAGTCATGTCTCTTTCAAGTCTATGCGCGTCTTAATCTGTAGTGAGTCTTTTGTAGGAAACATGTATGGGTCTTGTTTTTTATCCATTCAGCCCCCTGTGTGTGTGTGTGTGTGTTTTGTTGTTGTTTTTTGAGCATTTAATACATTTACATTTCAAGCAATCATTGCTAGGTATGTAGTTATTGCCATTCTATTAATTGTTTTCTGATTGTTTTGTAGTTTTTCTCTGTTCCTTTCCTATTCTCCTGCTCTCTTCTTTTGTATGTTGATGACTTTCTATAGGGTTGTGTTTTGATTCCCTTCTCTCTCTTTTTTTTTTTAATCCTCATCCAAGGACATTTTTTCATTTTTTTGTACAGACAGAGTGGGAGGGAGAGAGAGGAAGAGAGAGAGAGGGAAACATCGATGTGAAAGGGACACATCGAGTGGCTGCCATCCGCACGACCAACCAGGGCTGGGGACAAACTACAACCGAGGTACATGCCCTTAGCGGGAACCGAACCCGGGTCTCTCTGGACCACAGGCGGACGCTCTAACCGCTGAGCCAAACCGGCCAGGGCTCCCTTCTCTTTATTTCTTCTATATCTCTTATAGATTTTTGGTTTGTGGTTACCTTGTGCTTTTAAAAAATAATTGTTTAGCCTGGCCAGTGTGGCTCAGTGGATAGAGCATCGTCCTGTGGACTGAGAGGTCCCTGTTCGATTCCCAGTCAGGGCACTTGCCCAAGTTGCAGGCTTGGTCCCCAGTAGGGGGCGTGCAGGAGGCAGCAGATTGATGTTTCTCTCTCACATCCATGTTTGTATCTCTCTCTCTCCCTTCCTTTCTCTCTAAAAAAATCAATAAAAATATATTTTAAAAAATAATGATAATTGTTTAGGCCTGGCCAGGTAGCTCAGTTGGTTAGAGCATCATCCTAATATGCCAAGGTTGTGGGTTTGATTCCCAGTCAGGGCACATACAAGAATCAACAACAACAACAAAAAGAATCAACTAATGAATGCATAAATAAGCATAACAACAAATCTCTATCTCTCTCTTTCTCTCTCAAGTTAATAAAATTTTTAAAATTATTTATTTTTCAATTACAGTTTATATAAATTATTATATTAGCTTCAGGTGTATAACATAGTGATTAAACATTTATATAACTTATGAAGTGATTAGCCCAAAGAAGCTAGTAACCATCTGACACCATATATAATTACTACAGTATTACTGACTATATTCCCTCTGCTGTATTTTATATCCCTGTGACTGTTTTATTTTTTTTTTAATCCTCACCTGAGGATATGGTCCCATTGATTTTTAGAGTGAGAAGAAGGGAAAGAGAGAGACACACACACACATCGATGTGAGAGAAACATCGATCTGTTGCCTCCCGTACAATGCCCCAACGGGGATCAAACCCACAACCTAGGTATGTGCCCTGACTGGGAATTAAACCTGTAAAATTTTGGTGTATATGATGATGTTCCAACTGAGCCACTGGCCAGGACTCCTTGGCTGTTTTCATAACTGAAAATTTGTACATCTTAATCCTTTCCCTTTTTTCAACCATACCTCCAAACCCCCTCCCATCTGGCAACCATCAAACTGTTCTCTGTATCTATGAGTTTGTCTCTGTTTTGTTTGTTGGCTATTTTGCATTTTAGATTCTACATACAAGTGAAATCATAGAGTATTTGTCTTTGTCTGTCAGACTTATTTCACTTAGCATAATACCCTCTAAGTCCATTTATGTTGTTGCAAATGGCAAGATTTCTTTTTCTAAAAATTTTTTTAATTGATTTTTAGAGAGAAGAAGGGAAAGGGAGAGGGAGAGATATAAACATCACTGAGAGAGAACATCGATTAGCTGCCTCCTGCATGCCCCCCGCTGGGGATGGGGCCCACAACCTGGGCATGTACCCTGACCAGGAATCGAACCAGTGATCTCCTGGTGCTTGGGTCGACACTCTACCACTGAGCCACACCAGCCAGGCTGTACCACTTCTTTTTTTATCCATTCATCTATTATTGAACATTTAGGTTGCTTCCATATCTTGGCTATTGTAAATAATGCTTCAATAAACATAGAGGTGCATATGTGTTTTCGAAGTAGTGTTTTGATAGTTATGTAATGGTACCAGAGGTGGAATTGCTGGGTCCTTTGTCTCTTATTATAGCCTTTGTTTTAAAGTCTATTTTGGCCCTGGCCGGTTTGGCTCAGCGGTTAGTGTCGACCTGCGGTCCAGAGAGACCTGGGTTCGGTTCCCGCTAAGGGCATGTACCTCGGTTGCAATTTGTCCCCGGCCCTGGTTGGGTCATGTGGGTGGCAACCACTTGATGTGTCCCTTTTATGTCGATGTTTCTCTCTCTCTCTCTTCCTCTCTCTCCCTCCCACTCTATCTGAACAAAAAAAAAAAAAGGAAAAATGTCCTTGGGTGAGGATAAATAAATAAACAAAGTCTATTTTGTCTGATATAAGTATTGCTACCCCAGCTATTTTTTTTATTGCCATTTGCATTAAATATATTTTTCCATCCCTTTACTTTCTCTGTGTGTCTTTTGATCTGAAGAGATCTCTCTCTCTCTCTCTCTCTCTTTTTTTAATCCTCACCTGAGGATATTTTTCCATTTATCTTCAGATAGAGTGAGAGGAAGAGAGAGAGGAAGAGAAAGTGAGAAACATTGACGTGAGAGAGACACATCGAGTGGTTGCCACCCACACGACCCCAGCGGTGGCCAGGGACAAACTGCAACCGAGGCCCGTGCCTTTAGCGGGAACCATACCTGGGTCTCTCTGGTCCGCAGGCTGATGCTCTAACTGCTGAGCCAAACTGGCCAGGACCTGAAGGGATCTCTTGTAGGCAGCATATGTATGGGTGTTGTTTTCTTATTCATTCAGCCAACCCATTTCCTTTAATTAGAGGATTTAATCCATTTACATTAAAAGTAATTATTGATAGGTATGTAGTTATTGCCATTTTATTATTCATATATTTTTAAATAGACTATTTTTTATTTCTTTTCCTTTATTGATTTTAGAGAGAAAGGAAAGGAGAGGGAGAGAGAGATAGAAACATCAATGAGAGAGAACATTGATTGGCTGCCTCCTGCATGCCCCCAAATGGGGATTGGGCCCACAACCTGGGCATGTGTCCTGACTGGGAATTGAACCAGCAACCTCTTGGTGCATGGGTCGATGCTCAACCACTGAACCACACCAGCCAGACTGTTAATATTTTTTTTATTTCGTCGTCTTCTTCTCCTTCTCCTTCTTCTTGTCTGAGAAGCTCTTTGTCCTTTGATTCTAAATGATAGCCTTGCTGGGTAGAGTAATCTTGGTTGTAGATCCTTGATTTTCATCATTTTGACTATTTCGTGCCATCCCTTCTGGCCTCCATCATTTCTGTTGAGAAATCAGCTGACATTCTTATGGGAGCTCTCTTGTAGGTAATTAACTGCTTTTCCCTTGCTACTTTTAAGATTCTCTCCTTGTTTTTAACTTTTGGCATCTTAATTATGATGTGTCTTGGTGTGGGTTTCATTGGATTCATCTTGTTTGAGACTTTCTGTATTTCTTCAACTTGTATATCTATTTCCTTCACTAGGTTAGGGAAGATTTTTGTCATTATTTCTTCAAACAGGTTTTCAAACTGCAACTGAGGTACATGCCCTGAGTGGGTACCAAACCCGGGACTCTCTGGTCCCTGGGCTGATGCTCTAACCTCTGAGCCAAACTGGCCAGGACCCGTGTGTGTTTTTTAATTAAATTTATTGGTGTGACATTTATTAATAAAGAATTCACTTTGGCAGGGCTTTGGTGCCTGCCAAGGCCACCTTTTGCATGTGTCATTTGTGGAGGTGGTTGGGTGGTGCTCTGGTGCGGTCTGAAGCTGGCCATTGGGTATGTTGGTTCTGGGGCCTCTTGGCAAGAGCTCTGTTGTAGGCCAAGGTCCGCTGCTGCCTGTGCCTGGCCTGGGGCCACATAGTATGAGCTACAAAGTGATCTACAATTGGTTGCTGCTTGTGTTGGGCTTGGTGATGCCTGGGAGAGGCTAAGGTGTGAACTGAGGCCAGCTGCCATTAGTGCTGAGCTTCAGCAGCTTAGCAAGATGTATAGGGCATGCTGAGTTCAGACCCTGATTGCTTGGAGTTTGTGAACCTTTAAGAGATTTTAGGGAAGTCTGCAGCAGGAGCCAAGATAGGTTGCTTGCATGGAAAAGCCCCTGGAAGCAATTTGGGTAGGCCTGAAAGTTGGGTGGGGCAGGGTCTCAGAGAATCATTGGGGTAGGGCGAATGGTATCAGTCAGGTTGATGGAGACACACACTTGGCACTCACCTAGGCCTGCAGACTGTGTATGTTTATGTGGCTCAACAAAAGAATAAAGTTGTGAAGAGTGCTGCCCCTCCAGCCCTCACTGTGAAGCCAGACCATTCAGTTCTTCCCCGTATGTCCCTGATGCTTTTCAAGCTGCTGCCCCAGGACTGGAGCTCAAAGTAAGTGAGTCCATCACTGAGTAAATCCATGTGCAGGCCCTTTAAGAGGATGCCTGGGACTCAAGAAGCCCTCCATCTCACTAAGCTACAATCCCTGCTGATTTTCACAGCCAGAAGATATGGTGACTTCTCTTCCTGGCTTTGGAATCCTGGACTGGGGAGCCCCGTGTGGGGCTGAGAACCCTTGCTTCTCCGGGGGTACCTCTGCAACTGAGATATCCCTTAACCACATCACATGGGTATGGGGCTTGTCCATTCCTCATCTCCACCCTTCCTGCCAGTCTTGATGTGGTTTTATTTTTTAAAAATATTTTTCATTTTTTAATTGAATTTTTAGAGAGAGGAAGGTAGAGGGAGAGAGATAGAAACATCGATTAGAGAAGCATCAACATCAGTTGGCTGCCTCCTGCACGCACCCTACTGAGGATCAAGCCCGCAACCCAGGCATGTGCCCTGACGGGGAATCGAACCAGTGACCTTGTGGTGCCTAGGTCGACACTCAACTACTGAGTCACATCAGTTGGGCTTGATGTGGCTTTTTCAGTGTATCCTTAGTTATACTTCTTCTGTTCAGCTAGTCTTCAGATGGTTCTCAAGGGTGGCTGTTTGGTAGTTTATTTGTAATTTTGATGTGGTCATGGGAGGAAGGAAGCACAGCATTTACCCACTTCACCACCTTGACTGGGAAGTCCTACCACGTGCTTCTGATATACCAAGCTATGTTTATAGCAGTTTAAGTTGATAGTCACTTAAATGTTTAAATCACTACAATTTTTACTCACCCCCTTCATGTTCATGTGTTTTTAATGACTCCACTTTCAAGACAATTAATGTGGGGCTCCAGTATCTGAACTTACTACAATGCTTCAGACCCTCAGTTTGATCCCCTCACCAGGGGCGAACTGACAACCCAGGCTCATCCTTGCCAGAACCAGACATCCTTTATCCACGGGGGGTGGGGAGAGCTGACCTGCTCAGTAATCAAGTGTTGCTCAGTATGGTCAAAATGAAATGAACAGCTGCCCTGAGTTAGGCCTGCCTGACCGCTGCCAGCAACTCCTTCAGACTTTGCTGAAGAGTAGCAAATTACAGAACCTTCAATTTAAAAATAAAACTCCTGCCCTGGCCGGTTTGGCTTAGCGGTAGAGCGTTGGCCCATGGACCAGAGAGACCTGGGTTTGGTTCCCGCTAAGGGCACATACCTCAGTTGCAGTTTGTTCCCAGCCCGTTTGGGGTCGTGTGGGTGGCAACCACGTGATGTGTCTCTCTCACGTAGATGTTTCTCTCACTCTCTTCTCACCTCTCTCCCTCTCACTCTATCATGAATGCAAAAATGTCCTCGGGTGAGGATAAAATAATATAAAATAAAGCTCACACAAAATAAGACCAACACACATACAGTAGAGTAGACCGAGTACTCTTCCAGACAGAGAGATCCAAGACCCTGGGACTTGAACCCAAGGTTTTGGACTCAAACCCTAGGTGGGACTCCAACCCATAGTCCTAGTCCTGGGAACTAACCTGTCTCTGTGGGTGGGACTTAAACACATAATCCTCAAGAGATTTTTTTAGACAATTTAGGCACAAGTGCATATTAGCAAGGTCACTCACCTGAGAGATGTCTGACCCAGGGGGCTGTTTCTTCTCTCAAAAGTGAAAGCAGTGCCCTGAGGGCTGCAGCGAAGTGGAAACCCAGCAGCCGAGCCTCGAAGACAGTCCGTCTAGGCAGCCGCTCAGGGTCAGTTTCAAGGGCCTGTGCCCTGCCAGGGGCTACAGTGCCTCAAGCAATCACAAGAAAAGACCAAGTCCCTCTGGAGTCCCCAACATTTTTACTAAACAAGGACCCACTACCTGATGCAACACAGGAGTCAATACCAATGGCACCAGCTTTTGAGAAAAGATTTTATTGCTAAGTCAACCTGCAAGGATATAGGACACAAAGCTCAAATCTGTTTCCCCGATCCAGGGTTTGGGTGAGTTTTGAGGGGTTTAGGAGAAAAAGCTGGTTTGGGGAAGCTCTGGCTGGTTTGGGGTGGGTTTCAGTTGGTGGGTTTTGGGTATTTGATCACATATGGTAAGATATGGTAAGGGGCTTCACCACTGGATCTTTCTAGAAAGCAAAACCTTTGCTTCTGAAAGAGTTCTAGAAATTAAGTTCTGGTCATGTCCTGGTCCTTTGGTTTCAGGGGACTTTTGTTTTGGGTGTAATTGGAGGTCAAAGTTCTCTCCTTTTACATAACTTTCAATTTTAGTCTGTTGTCTCTGAAAAGTAACTCCGTGTCTTGTTAGAAATGGGACAGGACCAGTTTGAGCTGGTTCTGTGACTACTCCTCTGTCAAATTTCAGAAATTGAGCTTGGCAAGGCCCACCTCCACCCCGTCTGCTGTCAGAAACACAGAACTGTGCATTTGCAGACTTTCCAACAAGTTGCCCCACATGGGGCTCCCAAGGCAGGACCTTCCTAGTCTTGGGTGGGGTGAGAAGAAAATCACTGCCCAGATTCTTCTTTTCTCCCTGCAGGATTCCGGAGTGAGAGTGACAAGGAGAGCCCTGCACGAGAAAGGCCTGAAGACAGAGCCTCTCAGGAGGCTCCTTCCCAGGAGGGGACCGCGGACAAATGCGCGGCCCATTTCCGCGCTGCGGCCGGACACCAGAGCTCCGGGGATCGGAAGCAAGGCCCCCAGGGCACCCAGGACTATCCCCCAGGGGAAGGGGAGGTGAGCTGGCTCCCGGAGCAGGCTAGGCCCTCAGGTCTCCCTTGGTCACTCCCACCCACCCGCGCCCTGAGGGTGGAAAGAGTTTTCTCACTAGACAGCCACCATGGGAACATCAAGAGCAAGAGGCCCTAGCCTGCCCGGAACCTACGGTCACAGTATCCACCTTGCTCACCACCTGTTTTTGCACAGTGAGAGGGCCCACCAGCACCCCAAATGTGGGAAGGGCTTCAGCACAACTTGGACCACATCCAGGGCCCGAGGACGCATCACAGCCAGCGGCCCTGGCCACGCTGGAGTTCGGGGTGGACTCGGCCCCCCTCCTCAGGCCCCAGGGCTCCCCTCGGCCGGCCGCAGCCCAGGTGTGAAAGGAGGCGCCTCCGCCCAGCGGCTGCCACAGGCCCCCCATCTCCCGCAGTGCGGGCCAGGCCCAGCTGCCGGCGCGCACAGGCTCCCGGGGCAAGTGGAGACCCTGAGCCGCCTGCCCTGCGCCCCACCCCACCCCTACCTAACACCTCCCGCAAGGGCCAGGACACCGGGCTTGGGGCAGGGTCCAGAGGAAGAGCAGGAAGAGCTCCCTCTCGGTGCCAACCCCGCCAGTCCCCTGGAAAGCCACGTGGGCAAGAGGCCTTTCTCAGTGCGCCTGCCCAGCGGCCTGCTTCGCGGTGCCCGAGTGGGGACAGGGAAGGCGGCCTGGGCGTAGCGTTGGGGCCCGGAGGCTTCAGGGGCGGAAAAATCCCCACCTGGAGAAGGCTCAGGGCAAGTGAGCCCTTTGAGCGATTCCAAGGGCTTTCACCAGTTCTTGTTGCCAACTTCACTGCCAGGCCTGTCGTACTAGGAAATAGTGTCTCCCATTTGCTGAGGACTTACTCTGTGCCGGTCTTTGCGATCATGGGAAGTATCCCATTTAATCCTCACAACATCCCTGTGACAGTGGTATTCTCACTCAGCATTTTACACATGGAGAAACTAAGTCTCGGAAGGTAGGGGCCTGCCTGAAGCCACGCAGCCACGACACGGCAGACCCAGCCGCGTTCAGACCCAGGTCTGGCTGCCTGGCTCCAGTCTGTCCTGCGCGAGGCTTCTCCTGCTGGGCCACCAGTGACGGGTACAGGTTGGGCAGGACATTCATTTAGGGAACATCCATTTTTCTCATGGCAATTATATAAGACTTTTAAATTTTATTTTATTTTTAAATATTTTTTTCTTTATTGATTTTAGAGAGAGAGGAAGGGAGAGGGAGAGAGAAAAACATGGGTGAGAGAGAACATCGATTGGCCGCCTCCTGCACGCCCCCCACTGGGGATTTGGCCCACAGCCTGGGCATGTGCCCTGACCCGGAATTGAACCAGTGACCTCTTGGTGCATGGGTCGATGCTCAATCAGGGAGCCACACCAGCCAGCCTATATAAGACTTTTTTACAAATGTTTTTATTGACGTTTTAGAGAGAGAGAAACATCAGTGAAACATCCATTGACTGCCTCCTGCATGCCCCCTGCTGGGGACGGGGCCCAAAACCGAAACCCAGCATGTGCCCTGAACTGGAACCGGAGTCGGTGCTCAACCGAGTCATACCTTCTAGCGCTATCTAAAACATTTTTACGCTAAAGTAAGCAGATACTCCCTGAAATGAAAGTTAACATTTACACCAATGATTGAGATGAAACTTGAGATGTCATGGAAGTTTCATGCTAAGGCCAATGCTTTTCAGGCTCAGTCCATGAAACCTAGACGTGACCTCTTCCCAGACCTCTGCCTGTAGAGGGATGTTGGCCAAGTGGTTCTGCTCTGGGACCAGCTCCTGTGCGTAGCCTTTCTAGAGGCCCAGGAAATGCCTCTCCAGTTCGCCAGCCCGCTGGGTTGCTTGGGAAGTTCATCTGGGCTAAGGCTTCCAAATTCCCAGCAGATATTGATCTTCAAGATTTGGATGAAAAATCGGAATTCCTGAAATTATCTTATTCTGTATTTTCCATAACTTATGCATTTTAATAAATAATAAAAATACACATTTAGTGGTAGTTACAAAGAACTATAGGGTATAGCAAATATTCTAAAACCAGAAAATACCAGTGAACATTATTGGGTCATATTCAGATAACAAAATATTTAGCTCTTCAACAAGATTATCTGAACTACACAGAATCATGTGTTAAAATTGCCAAGTTAAGGACTCGTTTCCAAAAGTTGTTATTTCTTGGAAGATCACCCATAGGATTTGCATAAGATATACTATGTGTGTAAACGGATTAATATTTATTTTTGAGAATGACTTACTGTTAACAACGGACAGGGCCACAAATACATTTTTTTTTCCTTTATTGATTTTAGAGAGAGAGGAAGAGAGAGGGAAAGAGAGATAGAAACATCAATGAGAGAGAACATCGATTGGCCGCCTCCTGCATGTCCCCCAACTGGGGATCGGGCCCACAACCTGGGCATGTGCCCTGACTGGGAATTGAACCTGTGACCTCTTGGTGCATGGTGGATGCTCAACCACGGAGTCACACCATCCGGGCCACAAATACACTCTTAATATGGCAACAGTACAAAACAAACTGATTAGACCATCACCACTTTTCTCCTATGTGCTCCTATCCCAAGTCTACCTTAACCTTGGACTCTGTATGTTAGTATTTCCTTCTCTTTCTTTTTACTTGATGTCCAACCAGGAATACCACTATGCTTATTTTTAGGTATCAATTCTCACATGAAGATTATAATACTTTTTTCTATTTTCCCAATTTCCTGACTGATTGTTCTTGGGATTCAGAAAAACAGAAAATGTCCAGAAAATGCTGGACTTCCTGCATATAAATCTTATCCGGTCTGAGCAGGAGCAGCAAGGCAAGTCTGCTGCAGACAGTTACCTGGCGCACCTTCAAGCCCAGTCGTTGAGGCCTCACGGTTTCAGGGGACTCAGAGCCAGAAGATCCAGTTGTGGGCCCCAGCCTGCCGTCTCCTGGTTGTGAGACATTGGGCAAGTCACTTTACCTCTCTGAGCTTCAATTTAAAGGACAGAATGGTGTCTGGGAAAGAATATACCTGCTTTGTGAAGCAATAGTATAGAAAGTTAAAAGTGTGACTTTGGAGTCAGTCGGTCTGAGGTTTGAATCCATTATTTGCCACCTCTTTGATTTAGGGCAAGATCTAACCACTCAGAGCCTCACTTTTCTCCTCTGTAAAATGGAAAAATGGATTGATCCCATTGCATAAGATTTAGGTTAGTTTAAATGAGATCACATATGAAAATTCTTAACATAGAGCATGGTACGTTGTAAATGTTGATCAATGTGAGCCATTGCAGTTATTATCTGCTGTGTCTACCTCACAGGGTAGTTGTGAGGATGGAAGGGAGGTTACGTTGGGAAGGAGCTATCAGAAATGGGATAGTCAAAAGCTGCTGGCAGGAGAATGCTTACTCATATCCTTAACTGTGCTAAGGAGGAGGTGTCACCATGGTTACCTGGTAAACAGGGTTTAGTTGCAATCAAGTAGGCAAATTCTGGCATCGTCTGACTTGGGGCATACTTGGAGGACAGAGAGAAATCAACTTTCAGGAGCAGGCTTTGGAGAAAGAACATGCTAAATGGAGCCTGCCTGCTATAGGTTTGTTTAACAGGGATTGAAACCGAGGAAGGGGGCATGTAATAGAAGGTGGTGAAGGGCTCTGTCTATTGCCTGAAGCCCTATTATCGGCTGAGTTTAGGAAACAATCCTACCAGCCGGAACCAGCGCAGCCTGGTTCCCAGACTGTGGACCAAACCTGGATCACAGGTTTTTCAAGATGATCTCCTGTAATCCAGACAGCGGCCCCATAAAGTGAATATTAGCATGACTCCGTTTTCCAGATGAGGGCTTGGTGTCTGGGAGTTAAGTCCATTGCCCAGGGTCACTCAGCCTATATGTTGTGGAGTCAGGATTCAGATAGAGTCCAAGCCCTTAGCCTCCTACCAGGCTGCATCAACACACCAGGAGCCAGATGCGGAGCTTGAACAGAAAGAAGGAAACACAAATGTGAGGGATTTAGCACCTAAGTGGCCTCCTCTCTCTTCTGTGATAACTCTCTCCTGGTTCACCTGCTTGCCCTGCACACTGCTTCTTTACTTTCAGGGATGTTTCTCTCTACTTAGCCCTTAGGTCCAGGTCTTCAGGGCCCCATCCTTGGACTCTCTTCTCTCCTTTGCGCAGGTCTGTGAGGGAGCTTCTCTATGCCCACAGCTGCAGCTACTGGTCCTCTCTCACTGGGATCCAGACTGCCTCTCTGAGCACCAGCCCGCAGCCACCTGCCTCCGGACATGCGCCCTCCCTCCGGGCTCCATCATCTCTCCTTTAACGTCGCTGTCCCCCCGAGGCCCCCTTCCTCCTTCCCATGGCCTCTTCATTTCAAACACTGGTTGTGGTGGCGGGGAACCCTAGCAGCCTTTGCGGACAAAGCCTCTAGAGCCAGTCCGTGGGGCTAGAGTTCCGGGGTGTTCTCTGAGGCCTGCCGGCAGGCTGGAGGCAAGAGTAGGTGGAATTCGCCATTTGATTAGCTGTCTACTAGGTGCCTGGCAGTGTGCCAGGTCCAGGAACAGAAATGGGGGACAGCCATGAGGGAAACACACAGCACCCCTGGCTTCAGGGAGCTTTTAGGCAACTAGAGAAAATGAACATTAAGTCATCCTTCCAAAATACAGACTTTTGCAAACAGTGAAAAGTACCGTGAAGGAAAAGTTTAGGGTGTTATGAAAGAATAGAGTAGACCTATATTAGGCTGGGGGTCAGAGGCCATTTTGGGAAAGTGACCATTACTTCAGCCCTGAGATCTGAGTTGGGAGAAGAGGATTCCGGAGAGAGGCGGCAGCAGGTGTGTGCGCAAAGGCGGCGCTGGGAAGAGCCTGGAGGGAGGGGAAGCCGAAAGCAGACCTGCGTGTGGAGCCGGGTGTGTGGGGTATGTGATCAGGGTCAGACCGGCCGGCTGGCTGGGGATGGTGGCAGATGCCTCGTGGGCCATGGTGAGGAACCTGGGTCTTTGGGTTAACTTTAGGAAATAACTTCAAAGTTACCAAAAAGTGAATAATACAAAGGATTCACCTTAATTATTAAAATTACCTGCTCTCTTTCCGTATAGTATAGTATAGTATAGTATAGTATAGTATAGTATAGATGTGAGTGTCATTCTGAACTGAGAATAAGGTGCATACATCACGTTCTTTTACTCTTACTCACAATGTGTATTTCCTGCCACAGTACAGTTTAGTTCCCACTAAATTGAACATTGATGTGATACGGCACCTAATTTACCACTTATTTTGCCTATTGTCTGAACAATATCCTTTATACAGCATTTTCTCTAGTCTAGGATCCAGTCTAGAAATGATGTACAGCATTAGTTGCCATTTCTTTTTAGTCTCCTTTAATCTTGAATTGTTAGCCTCTCTTTGTCTTTTATGACATTATGGAAGAATGAATCTTCCCCTGTACTAGAATGGCCCTCACTGTGGGCTTGGCTGTCGTTTCTTTGTTATTAGATATGGGTTATGCATCCTGGCTGGAGTCTGCGTAAATGTTACTGTGTCCTCAATGTGACCCAAGAGGCACGCAATGTCCACCTGCTCTTCCTTGGTGATTGTTGTCTGATTTCTTCAATTCGCAGTTACTATTTTCCTTTATAACTGATAAGCAACAGGGAGATATGTTACAACCATGCACATATCCTATTCCATACATTAGCAGATAGATGATATTTAATGTCTATTGATGATTCTTGCCTGAATCAAGTTAGTGTTTGTCATGATGTCTATAAAATGACTTCAACGCCAGCACTGCCTCCACTGGACATTCTTCTGCCCATTTATTTATATTCTTATTAGTAGTAGGGACTCTGGATTTCTATTATTTTCTGAGGATTATATAGCTACTAACCTTAATTATTTTGGTGCCCAAATTGTCCCAGATTTAGCCCTTGGGACCCCTTAACTAGAAGCCTGGGTTTTATCCCAACCTCAGTGGAGGGGCGTGATTCACTGTGCACACAAGACCACGTGAGTGCTGTGTGAGGATGCGTTGTAGGGGCCCAGACAAGGAGGCTGGGAGACCCACCAGGAGGCTCTTATGCAGTCCAGCTGGGATTTGCGGCTTGCACCAGGGCGGCGACATAGAGGATAGAAGGAATGGGTGGGTGTTCAAGAAATTGTGGTGGTGAATTCGGCAGGACTTGGTGGTGGAGTGATTGTGTGAGCGGTCAGAGAGGGAGGAGTGAGGAATGCCTGGAGTGGCTGGGTGGATGGTGTTCAACTGCCCTGGGGAAGACAGACAGAGTAGGGGGTCAGCAGGACAGGTTTCTGTTTTAGGCAGTTCAGTCTGAGACATCTTTGACATCCAAGTCAAGTAGACAATTTGATATATTGTTCCGGAGCCGGAGATAGTTCAGACCAGAAGAAAATTTAGGAGTTGCCATGTATAGATGCTTTTGAACCCATGGTCCTGGATAAAATGCTGTAAGGAGAGAATGTGTAGTGAAGAGAGAGAGGGGCCAGACTGGCAACCCTCAGGGAGTTCACTGAGGGTGTGGCGGCTGGCAATGGAGAGAGGTCTGTGGAGGCCAGATTGCTTGGATCCTGGGATGCAAGGCCAAATCCTGATGACTGTGGGGAACCACAAAAGGGCTGTGGGTAGAAGAGTGACAGGATATGACTTGAATTTTAGTGTCCCACCTGCCATGTAAAGTTGATTTGAAAGGTTGCGGCAGTGGCTGATACCATGGTTCTTTCTAAAGTAAATCCGTAAATCTGCTTGGCCCGGCCGGTGTGGCTCAGTGGTTGAGCATCGACCCATGCACAAGAGGTCACTGGTTCAACTCCCAGTCAGGACGCATGCCTGGGTTGTGGGCAAAATCCCCAGTGGGGGACATGCAGGAGGTGGCTAATCGATGTTCTCTCTCATCAATGTTTCTCTCTCTCTCTCCCTTTCTCTCTCTCTCAAATCAATAAAGAAAAAGAAAAAATTAAAAATAAATAAAGTAAATCTGCTTGCCTCTTGCCACTGGAGGCTGCCCAGATGAATCCCTGGGCCCGGAATACCCTCTTCTTGCTCACCTGGGCACAAGAGAGATGGTCAAAACATCTGCCACCTGCACTTATCAGCCCCAGGTAATGTGACAGCAAACCCTCATCTCTTTGCCTCGTTTTAGCTGACGTCACACAACTTGTGTCTGGGAACTTTGCCCAGCCAGCTGCAATGTAGGTGTGAGTGTACACGGGCTGGTCCCTGAGGTTTGTGAGTCTGTTTGAGGACCATGATCCTTTGCCCCTGCATGCTTTGAGTTTCGTGTGGTCTCTGTCACCCAGACACCTGCCTGGTATGTTGTCTCCTCCCCACCCCTGCACGTGCTGGGGAAGATGGGTTTGAGTCTAGATGAACACCCTAGTGCATGCTCTACGTTCTGGGGCGGTGCTGTGCAGGGGACATGCTATCTGCCTAGAGGGTGTATACAGCCCATTTGGAGACACAAATAACCAAAGGCAGATGCTCTGGAAGCCCAGAAAAGGGACAGTTGTTTCTAGCTGGAGAAATCAGGGAAGATTCCCAGAGAAGGTGATATTTGAACTGGGCCTTAAAGATAGAGAAGACTATTTTCTGTTTCACAAGATAAATATTTGATTATTTGGTGGAAAAGAGGAAATAAAAAAATATCAAAGCCTCACTTCCTCATATTTTATTGACATTGTCAACACAATCATTACTGGTTGCATAAATATTTCATTAGGCAGATACTTCATAGTTAGTCCTCTTAGTGTTGGAATAATTTATTTCAGGCCTCATGACATTGGCTTGGAGGGTCTGGCTGGGCAGTGGGGACAGAAGCAACTAGGGACCAAATGCAACTGAGGAGTCAGTGCTTGAGCCCATCCAACTCATTTCATTCAGCAAATGTTTACTAAGGACTCACCACAGTCGAGGCTCTGAGAATACAGTGATGATTAGGACATGCTTCCTGTCACAAAGGTTAAGTCTAACGGAAAGGGAGCCATAAGTGGAAAGAATGTATTGCAGAGCACATGTAGGTGCCACCACGGAGGCACAGCGTGTATAAGATGTGGTGCTGACAGAGAAAGGAGCTGAAGGTAGCCGAAGCCTTGGGAGTAAGTGAGCACACCAAGCAGAGAATTAGTGAGAATGGGGAGGACGGAGGACACACATCAGAGGACCAAGTTCACGCAGAGCATGGCTGCATACTGCTCTGTCCATAAGCTGGAAGGTACAGCTTTCCTACCCTTAGGCTGCTGAGTGTTCCTTTTTTCCGTTTCTATTTCAAATATTTCCTTTCTCCCTTTGGGAGGGGGGCGGCATTTTTATACTGTTTTTCAGAATCTCAAATTGCATGCTTAATTCATTCATTTTATTTTTCTTTTTGATACTAAAAACATTTAATGCTGTTAATTTTACCTTTGCAGATAGCTTTGACTATATCGTTTTTAAAAATCATTTTCTATATTGTTTTTTTTATTGTCCTAAGGGTAATTTGAGATGCTATTTATGTGTTTCCATTTCTAAGTGGTGTGCTTTATATTATTGTTAGTTGATGCATTTTAATCAGAGACTGACTTCTAGAATTTCCACTTTTCAAAATTTACCAAACTATTCTCTGTGGCTTAATACTTATTAAATTCTGCCACTGTTCATGAAACTTGAAAAGAAGGTATACTATTTGTTTTCAGGGTAAAAAATTTTTATGTTCATATCTTCTATGCCCCTATTTATTTTTGACTTGTTCAGAAAATGTTAGAATATTTGCAATAAAACTGTTTCTCGTGTTTCTCCTTGTATTACTATTTTATTTCATGAATCTTTGGTGCTATTTAACATATAAGAAATCAAACCCCTTGACATAATCTGAGGTGGCAGCAGCTACGGCGGCAGAGAAATGAGGCAGCAGCGAAAGGATCTCAGCCCTGCTGAGCTAATGTGCTGACCACAGACGTTATTAAACACCTCGCTGAAGCCCATGAACAGGGGCGAGACATGGATTTAAATAAAGTGAAACCAAGACAGCTGCCAAATTCAGCCTTTCAGCACAACCTTGCCTGCTAGACATCCCTGCTACAGTCCCACTTCAGCATCGAAGGGTCTTGGTCCCCACGTTAAGGGTAACACCACGAGAACTGCTAGTGGGATTGCTGTTGTGATGTGACATGCAAACCCCACAGATGTCCACACATCAGTTTTACAGGAAATATATGTGGATACTGCCCTGGTGAACCTGATTCAGATTTTGAATATTCGACCCAGTCTTTGGATCTGAGCCAACCTCCGGGCTAGCTATCCATGCTAGACGTGACCCTTATCTACAGACACGACACAGAACAGGACAATTGAAACAACTTGGTCACAGTGTGAATAAAGGAGTTCATTGGAATGAATGGAATGTTTATGGACCTTTCAAAAGGATACAGAAATTATTATTTTTTATTGTTGACAGTATTACAGATGTCCCCCATTTCCTTCCCCCTTGACCCCTCTCCACACAGTCCCCACTTCCCCCAGGCCTTCCCCACACTATTGTCTGTGTCCATGGATTGTGCATATATACATATATGTTATTTGGTTAATCTCTTCCCATCCTCTCCACCCCCCTCCCAACTGAGATATATATTCTGTTCCATGCATCCATGCCTCTGGACCTAATTTGTTCTTCAGTTTTATTTTGTTCATTAGATTCCACATATAAGTGAGACTATATGATACACATCTTTCTCTAATTGGCTTATTTCGCTTAGCATAATAGTCTCGAGGTACATCCATGCTGTTGCAAGGGGTAAGAGCTCCTTCTTTTTTCCAGCCTCATAGTATTCCATTGTGTAAATAAACGTACCACAGCTTTTTTTTCTTCACTTTTTAATTTTTTTATAATTGATTTTGACAGAGAGGAAGGGAGGACAGGAGAGGGAAAGAGAGAGAAACATTGATGAGAGAGCCTGGCCAGTGTGGCTCAGTGGACTGAGTGTCATCCCATGGACTGAGAGGTCCCAGTTTGATTCCCAGTCAGGGCACATGCCTGGGTTTCGGGCTCCATCCCCAGTAGGGGGCGTACAGGAAGCAGCTGATCCATGTTTCTTTCTCACATCGATGTTTCTATCTCTCTCTCCCTTCCTTTCTCTTAAAAAAAAAGAAAGAAAGAAACATCGATGAAAGAGAGAGAAACATTGATTGGCTGCCTGCTGGGGACTGAGCCTAAAACTCAGGCATGTACCCTCACCTGGAATTGAACCGATGATCTCTTGGTGCATGGGACGACCCTCAATACACTGAGCCACACCAGCCGGGCAGTACCACAGCTTTTTTTTTTTTTATCTACTGATGGGCACTTCCAGACCTCAGCTATTGTAAATAATGCTGCTATGAACATAGGGGTGTATATATTCTTCCTGGTGGGTGTTTTGGGATTTTTAGGACATATTCCCAGAAGTGGGATCAGTGGGTCCAATGGCAGTTCCATTTTTAATTGTCTGAGGAATCTCCATATTGTTTTCCACAGTGGCTGCACCAGTCTGCATTCCCACCAGCAGGGTACTAGAGTCCCCTTTTCTCCACACCCTTGTCAGCACTTGCTGTTTGCTGATTATTTATGGCAGCAGGTGTTAGGTGATACCTCATTGTAGTTATAATTTGCATCTCTCTGATGAATAGTGAAGTTGAGAATTTTTTCATATTTCTATTGACCATCTGTATGTCCTTTTTTTAAAAATCTGCACCCAAGGATATTTTTTCCATTCTTTAGATAGAGTGCGGGGGGAGAGAGAGAGATCAATGTGAGAGAGACACATCAACCTGTTGTTCCCCCATGACCTGACCAGGGCCGGGGACAAACTGTAACTGAGGTACGTGCCCTTGACCGGAATCAAACCCGTGACTTACTGGTCCATGGGCCGATGCTCTAACTGCTGAGCCAAACTGCCCAGGGCTGTATGTACTCTTTTGAGAAGTGTCTATTCAGGCCTTTTCCCATTTTTTCTTTTTTTTTTTTAAATCCTCATCTGACGATATTTTATCCATTGATTTTTTAGAGAGAGTAGAAGGGAGGGAGAGGTGGGGGAAACATTGATACGAGAGAGACATACTTATTTATTTATTTTTTTTATCCTCACCCGAGGATATTTTTCCATTTTTTGTACAGATAGAGTGGGAGGGAGAGAGAGGAAGGGAGAGAGAGAGAGAGAAACATCGACGTGAAGGGACACATCGAGTGGCTGCCACCCGCACGACCAACCAGGGCCGGGGACAAACTGCCACCGAAGCACGTGCCCTTAGCGGGAACCGAACCCGGGTCTCTCCGGACCGCAGGCCAACGCTCTAACCGCTGAGCCAAACTGGCCAGGGCGAGACATACATATTAATTGCCTCCCACACACACCCCAACTGGGGCCAGGGATCGAACCTGCAACCCAGGTATGTGCCCTTGATCAGGACTCTTCAGTGTGCGGACTGACACTCTAACCACTGAGCACACTGGCCAGGGCTGCCCTTATTTTATTTGTTAATCCTCACCTGAGGATATTTTTCCATTGATTTTTTAGACAGAGTGGAAGGGAGGGATGGAGGGAGGGAGAGAGAAAGGAACACAGATGTGAGAGAGACACATCAATTGGTTGCCTCTCGCACAACCCCGACTGGGGATAGGTAGGTGCCCTTGACCAGAATACAACCTGTGACCCTTTTGTCAGCGGGCCGACACTCTAACTGCTGAAGGAAACTGGCCAGGGTAGCTGCCCATTTTTAGATTGGATTGTTTGCCTTCCTGCTGTTCAGTTGTATGGTTCTTTGTGTATTTTGGAAATTAACCCCTTATCAAATGTATCATTGGCAAATATGTTCTCCCATAGAGTGGGTTCACTTTTAATTTTGTTGATGGTTTCTTTTGCTGTATAGAAGTTTTTAATTTGATGTAGTCCCATTTGTTTATTTTTTTCTTTGATTTCCTTGCCCTATGAGATGTATCAGTGAAAATACTGCTACATGAGATATTTGAGATTTTACTGCCTGTGTTTTCTTCTAGGATTTTTATGGTTTCACAACTTACATTTAAGTCTTTTATCCATTTTGAGTTTATTCTTGTGTATGGTGTAAGTTGGTGGTCTAGTTTCATTTTTTACATGTACTTGTCCAATTTTCCCAACACCACTTATTGAAGAGACTATCTTACTCCATTGTGTACTTTTACCTCCTTTGTCAAATATTAACTGACCGTATTGGTGTGGGTTTATTTCTGGGCTCTCTCTTCTGTTCCATTGGTCTACATGCCTATTCTTGTGCCAATGCCAGGCCATTTTGATTACAATGGCTTTGTAATATAGTTTGATATCCCGTACTGTGATCCCTCCAACTTTGTCCTTCTTTCTCAGATTGCTGTGGCTTTTCAGAGTCTTTTTTGGTTCTATAAAAATTTTTGGAATATTTGTTCTAGATCTGTGAAATATGCCATTGGCAACTGTGTTCACAGCCACCATTGCTCTCTAACCCCAGGGCCACCTCCAGCTCGCTGAGCTCCAGCCAAGGAGAAGGGGGGTAAGTAAAGAGGTCTCTATACCATGGCTGGTACAAAGCCGACTGCCCGCAAATCCACTGGTGGTAAAGCACCAAGGAAACAACTGGCTACCAGAGCCACTCACAAGAGTGCGCCCTCTACTGCAGGGGTGAAGAAACCTCATCATTACAGGCCTGGTACTGTGGTACTTCGTGAAATTAGACGTTATCAGAAGTCCACTGAACTTCTGATTCGCAAACTTCCCTTCCAGCGTCTGGTGTGAGGACTTGCTCAGGACTTCAAACCAGATCTGCGCTTCCAGAGTGCAGCTGTTGGTGCTTTGCAGGGGCAAGTGAGGCCTATCTGGCTGGCCTTTTTGAAGACACCAACCTGTGTGCTATCCACGACAAATGTGTAACAATTATGCCAAAAGACATCCAGCTAGCACGCCGTATACATGGAGAACGTGCTTAAGAATCCACTATGATGGGAAACATTTCATTCTTTAAAAGAACAAAAAAAAGCCCTGGCCAGTTTGGCTCAGCGGTTAGAGCATCGGCCTGCGGTCTGGAGAGACCCGGGTTCGGTTCCCGCTAAGGGCACGTACTTCGGTTGCAGTTTGTCCCCGGCCCTGGTTGGTCGTGCGGGTGGCAGCCACTCGATGTGTCCCTTCACGTCGATGTTTCTCTCTCTCTCTCTCCCTTCCTCTCTCTCCCTCCCACTCTATCTGTACAAAAAATGGAAAAATATCCTCGGGTGAGGATAAAAAAAAAACAAAAAACTCTTCTTCCTGTTATTGGTAGTTCTGAATGTTAGATATTTTTTTTCCATGGGGTCAAAAGGTACCTAAGTATATGATTGCAAGTTGAAAATAGGGGGCAGAAATCAGGTATTGGCAGTTTTTCCATTTTCATTTGTGTGTGAATTTTTTTAATATAAATGCGGGCACATAAGGCATTAATGCAAGCCAAATGTTTCAGTGAACAAATCTCAGCAGTTCAACTTTATAACAATATAAATAAACCTGTTAAATTTTTCTGGACAATGCCAGCATTTGGATTTTTTTAAAACAAGTAAATTTCTTATTGATGGCAACTAAATGGTGTTTGTAGCATTTTTCTCATACAGTAGATCCATCCATTCACTATACTTTTCTGAGTTGTCCTACATGCAAGTACATGTTTTTAATGTTGTCTGTCTTCTGTGCTGTTCCTGTAAGTTTGCTATTAAAATACATTAAACTATAAAAAAAGAAAGAAAGAAATATGCCATTTGGTATTTTAGTAGGGATTGTGTTGAATCTGTAGATTGCTTTGGGTAGTATGCACATTTTAATGATGTTAATTATTCCAATCTATGAACATGGTATATGCTTCCATTTGTTTGTATCTTCCTCTATTCCTTTCTCAAAGTCCTATATTTTTTTCGAGTACTGGTCTTTTATTTCTTGGTTAAGTTTATTCCCAGGTATCTTATTTTTTTTGTTATTGCAATGGTAAATGGGATTTTTAAGTTTTTTTTGTTATTTTCTCTTTCTGAGAGTTCATTATTGGTGTGTAAAAATGCCATTGGCCCTGGCAGGTTTAGCTCAGCAGTTAGAGCATCAGCCCTTGGACAAAAGGGTCATGGGTTCGATTCCAGATCAAGGGTACATACCTGGGTTGCAGGGGGTCATGCAGGAGGCAGCCAATTGATGTGATGTTTCTTTCTCTATCTCATTCTCTTCCTCCCTCCCTCCCTCCCTCCTTTTCACTCTATATAAAAATCAATGGAAAAATATTTAGGTGAAGATTAACAAAAACAAAAACAAACAAAAAATAACTCCTTTGCTTTCAATTTAAAGAAGTTTCAGGAAAAGTCAGAAGTAAATAAGTGCCTAAAGACTGCCATATTTAACTAGAAGTCATTTATATCATTTTCATAAATACAAATTTGATTAAAAAATACAAGTCTACAGATTGTACAGGATGATTCTCTCTGGTCCTGCCACTTGATGACTGATTTCCAACTTGGGGGAAATAGTTGTTCCCCAAGATGAGCCTTTACTAGAGAGTAGACCCTTCTCTCTCTCCTTCTTATCATCCCCAGTCTTCATTGCTGCACTGACTGCACTGTGGCAGCCACTGCTCCCACCACCCCACCTTCCACCAGCTCCCATCATCAAGATTTGGGGGAGTAAAGATCACCTCGGTGGTTTAGACTGAAAGACTTCTTAAGTGATTCCAATATGAACCCACATCACTCATTAGAGAATCACTGGGGTAGCTCTTTAAATGTTGACCTTGTATCCTGACTTCTTGACCCTAAGTTACCAAACCCTATCATGTGCTCTGGTCATATCTATATTTCTCTAATTGAAACACTCCACTTGGAAATAATGATTTTCCGCCCTGGCCGGTTTGGCTCAGCGGTTGGACCATTGGCCTGTGGACCAGAGAAACCCGGGTTCGGTTCCCTCTAAGAGTGTGTACCTCGGTTGCAGTTTGTCCCCGGCCCTGGTTGGTCGTGTAGGTGGCAGCCACTCGATGTGTCCCTTTCACGTCGATGTTTCTCTCTCTCTCTCCCTCCCACTGTATCTGAACAAAAAATGGGAAAAATGTCCTCAGGTGAGGATAAAAAACAAAAATAAATAAGACATAATTCAAATGATGTCACTCTTCTGCTCAAAACCCTGCAATGGCTCCTTATGTCAGAGTAACAGACAAGCATCCAAGACCTTAGAAGACCTGCACTTCATTTTCCTGGACTCATTGCTACCACTTTCTCCTCACACACAATGCTTCAGCCATGCTCTTCTCCTTGCTGTTCTTCCATAACACCAGTCAGCTGTTCCCTGTGCCTGGAATTCTCTGGGCCCAGATAGCTCACTGGCTAACCACTTTGCCTCCTTCAATTCTTTGTTCAGATCTTACTTTCTCACTGGTGTCTAACTGGCCACCTACTTAATGATGCAACCTGCTTCATCTTAACTTCCTCTACCCTTACCCCCAACCCCATAGTCTTGTCCCATCTTCTAACACACTACATAATGTACTTTCTCCTCTTCTTAGAATACAAGCTTCCAAGAAGGCAGGAATCTTAGTTTTGTTCGCTGAGCCCAAGCACTTAGAACCATGTCTGGCATACAACTGCTCAATAAATGTTAAATTTAAACATCAAAAGGACCTATTTGCAGAAAACTACAGGACATTGAAAAAAGAAATAGAGGAAGATATAAAAAAAGTGGAAGCACATACCTTGTTCATGGATTGGAAGAATTAACATCATTAAAATGTCCATACTACCCAAAGCAATCTATAGATTCAATGCAATCCCCATCAAAATACCAATGACATATTTCACAGAACTAGAACAAATACTTCAAAAGTTCATATGGAACCAAAAAAGTCCCCGAATAGCCACAGCAATTTTGAAAAAGAAGGACAAAGTAGGTGGGATCACAATACCAGATATCAGGTTATACTACAAAGTGACTGTAATCAAAACAGCCTGGTACTGGCACAAGAACAGGCATATAGACCAGTGGAACAGAACTGAAAACCCAGAAATGGACCCAAGGCAATATGCTCGATTAATATTTGACAAAGGTGGCAAAAGCATACAGTGGAGTAAAGACAGCCTCTTTAATAAATGGTGTTGGGAAAATTGGACAGCTACATACAAAAAAATGAAACTAGACCATCAACTTACACCATACACAAAAATAAACTCAAAATGTATAAAAGACTTAAATGTGACCCGTGAATCCATAAAAATTCTAGAAGAAAATGTAGGCAACAAAATTTTGGATATCATATGGAGCAGAATTTTCACTGATACATCACCTAAGGCAACAGAAACAAAAGAAACAATGAACACATGGGACTACATCAAACTAAAAAGCTTCTGCATAGCAAAAGAAACAATCATCAAAATGGAAAGGCAACCCACTGTATGGGAGAACATCACTGCCAATGATATATCAGATAAGGGGTTAATTTCCAATATATATATAGAGTGCTCATACAACTCAACAAAAGGAAGACAAAGAACCCAATTAAAAAATGGGCAGAGGAGCTGAATAGACACCTCTCCAAATAGGACATACAAATGGCCAAGAGACATATGAAGAAATGCTCCACATCACTAATCATCAGAGAGATGCAAATTAAAACAACAATGAGGTATCACCTCACACCTGTCTGAATGGACTCCATCAACAAATCATCAAACAAGTGTTGGCGAGTGTGTGGAGAAAAGGGGACTCTAATACACTGCTGGTGGGAATGTAGACTGGTGCAGCCACTATGGAAAACACTATGGTGTTACCTCAAAAAATTAAAAATTGAACTTCCATTTGACCCAGTGATCCCACTTCTAGGAATATACCCTAAGAAGCCTGAAACACCAATCAGAAAGAATATATGTACCCCCATGTTCATAGCAGCGCTATTTACAATAGCTAAGATCTGGAAACAGCCCAAGTGTCCATCAGTAGACGAATGGATAAAAAAGCAGTGGTACATATACACAATGGAGTACTATGCAGCTATAAGATAGAAAGATCTCTTATCCTTTGAGACGACATGGAGGGACCTGGAAAGTATTATCCTAAGTGAAATAAGCCAAGCAGAAAAAGACAAATACCACATGATCTCACTGATATACAGAATATAATGAACATAACAGTCTGAGGAATATGATGACCCAGAAACATGGAAGTAGGGCACAGACTGACATCCATCAGAAGGGGGGGGGGGGAGATAAACCACAGAACTTATATGCAAGTATACATAACCAATAGACATGGACAACAAAGCCGGGGACGGGGCAGATGTGGAGTGGGGAGGGGGGTGCCAATGGGGAAAAAAAGGAGAAACATCTGTAACAATAATAATAAAAAAAAATTTAAACATCAAATGCCTGTATTTTTCACAATACTATTATCAAGAAAGTATAACTAACAGTATCAGGTGGTGGGACCCACGGGTTCCTGGGACTCCCACTACCTCCACCCACACCTGAGGAGAACCATTTTTGATACTGACACTAAACAGGTCCAAGGCCTCCTGTCACTATTTGAGCCAATTAAGCAGAGACAGGGTTGAATGATATATGAGCATTTTCCAATAATGCCAGCAGTATGGGGAGAGCAGTAGCTCATCCTGAAAATTCTGCTCTGAACCCCTTTGCCAGATGGCTGATTACACAGAATGAGGGAGAAAGCTATGTGCAGCTGCAAACTGCAAGTGTAGTAGGGAAAGGGAGGGGAGGGTCTGTAGTCTGGCCTTCAGCAGCTCTAAGTCTGATAACAAGGTGGCTAATCTGTAATGTTACCAACAGCGCAGCCCATTCCTGGGACCTGAGAATGGCTGGCACTCCTGAGGCAAACTCCTGGAGTGGGTCAGGGTCCAGGCACAGCAACCAAGTCAAAGCCTGTCCTGTCCTTGGTCTGTTTTCAAAATGTATTTCTTTTCTGAGTAACGGACCTACCCCAGCTCCAAAGCGTCTTTCTACAGGCCTGTTTTTTTCCTTGCAACACACCCTCCAGTTTCCCAGGGTCTGTTAGTAAGATGAATAATCATAAACAACTGTGGTTCTATCCTTATTATGTGCCCTTTCCCCTATCTTTTCAAACTGGAAACGCCGAACTTCGAATCATCAAAGTCCTTTCTCTGCTCAGCTTCAAAAGTGTGCATCAGGCCCTCACCTGTCCGACCTGGAGGAGATCGCCCTTCTGTCAGCGCCAGGCACTCAGGGTTGTACTTGACTCATCCAACCAATCGATCAAAATCTCCGTCCTTGTTGCCCCTTAAAGGACTTCGCTTCCCGTCTAGTGGTGCCAAAAGGGGTGGAACACTGCAGATTCAGCAAGGGGCAGTTACGCTAGACCCGTTGCCTAGGTCACCGCAGAGCTTTTCAGCTACGGAGGAAAGTGGGCGGGGCGAGGAAGCAGACATACCGCCCCTATCCCGGCGCAACCTGGGATTGGCTCGAGGCTGCCAGGCCACGCTCCCACGCTCCGCCCAAAACGGTTGGCTGCTCCCCTCCAGGTTCAAGGGACGACCTGGAAGCTTCTGCCTGGGAATGGGGCCTCAAAGGCTGGGATACCTGAGCCCTGCCCCGCACGGAGGAGAAATGCCTCTGACCCCGAGGTCTCCTGCGCTCACAGGTTCCCCAGTTATCCATGCAGGCTGCGGTCTGGATCCAGGTTCAGTACATTCTGAAAAACCTCAGCCCAGGACTGGCACTCTCTAAGCCCCTGTTAAAAGAGGGAATGGTCTCAATAGCTGATCTCCAAGAAGCCTGCCCCGTCTTATAGGCCTGATTCTTCATAAAAGTCTGAGCTTTGGCTTCCTGCTAAGCAAGTTAAATTATTAGGATCCGGAAGACAAGAACCAGCCCTGGCTCTGGCACTCACTTGCTGTGTGGCCTTGGGCAACTCACATCCTATTTTTAGGCTTTGTTCCTCATCTCAGTGTGAAGGTATTGGACTAAATGTTCTCTAAAGTTCCCTTCTAGTTTTTCCTAACTATGAAACAGCCTTGATAACATGTGTAACATATACAAATTGTAAACAATTCATATTGCTGTGTTCTCATCCTTCACTTTCTGTGCCCAGAAGTCCCAAGAATGGCAGAAAAGCTCTAGAAGGGCACCTAAAAATAAAATAGGTACTGTTGACTTGGCCAGTGTGTTCAGTGGTTAGAGCACTGGCCTGCACACTGAAGGGTCACAGTTTGATCCCCGGTCAAGGTAATCAGACCCCTGAGGAAAACTGCAGGTTCAGTTCCCGGCCCTGGTCGGGGTGTGTGCAGGAGGCAACCAATTGATGTCTCTCTCACTTCGATGTTTCTCTGTTTCTCTCTCTCTCTCTTCCTCTCTCTCTCCCTTCCACTCTCTCTAAAAATCAATGGAAAAATATCCTTGGGTGAGGCTAAACAACAACAACTAGGGACTATCAAGAGATACTGGAAAGGCTGATTGTCTGCAATTCAGGAGATGATGCTGGAGACGAGAATGGACTAATCCTCCATCTTTTAACCCCCTCCTTTTACAGAAAAACTTGAAAGCAGCTAAATCAGGTTGCTTACATAAGGGGGAAACCCAGGTTTTCTGACTTGATGCAATGATCAGTCCCTTTACAGTGTTGGACAACTGAAGGCATACACATGAAAAAGGAGGTAAAGAAATTGTCCCGAGATAAAAACAGACCATTTCATTTGTAACACTTCCCACTTTCATTTACTTAGTATTTCTATCCTACTGACATTTAGAGCAATAAAAAACAAAACAGAAGCAAGTTACCTCCCTCTTCTGCTTTTTCTTTCTGTTACCCTTATCTGTCCAGAAGAGCTTCTCAACATTTTTTACTTGTTTTTAAATTTATTTTAGAGAGGAGGGAAGAAACATTACTTTGTTGTTCCACTTATTTATGCATTCATCAGTTATTTCTTGTATGCGTCCTGACCAGGAATTGACCTCACAACCCTGGTGTATCAGGACGACGCTCTAACTGAGCTAGCCAGCCAGATCGAGCTTCTCAACTTCTGATGTTCCAAACCCCCTTTGTAATATTCTTCAGTGGTCACCCACCCACCTTACAAAAAGAAAAAAGAAAAAAAAATCAAGTAAAGCCAAACACAGAATGTGCCATTTATATGAAATGTCCAGAAAAGGCAAATATAGACAGAAGGTACACTAGTGGTGACCTAGAGTTGGGGTGGGAGTGGGGAGTGGAGACTGAAGGGAAATAAGAAATGACTCCTCATAGATAAAATGTTTATTTTGGGGGGTGACGAAAATGTTAGAAAATTATGATTGCACACCTCTGTGAATAGGCTAGTACGGTATGTTAATTTTATCTCAACAGAGCGATTATCACAAAAGAGACATACCCCAAAACAAAAACAAAATTCTATGTGTTTACATCCTCACTTTTAGGAGACTTGGGCAGCAGTTCTGGGCCATGTGCTTCTGAAGACGCTTCCTACATCTCGAAGTGTGTCAGCCCCAGGGTTGCCCCTCTCCTGCTCCGGCCCCCACTTTACACTCTGCCTGGATCATGTAATTGAAAGAAGCATGTGTTCCTCTGCTCACCTGCCATAGCTGCCACCTCGTTTCCTGGCTGTCATGGATGGAATTGGAATAAAGGACAGCCCTAGCAGAATAGAGGTGAGTCTTGTGGGAGATGGAAGAAGTGAGAAACGGCCTAGGGCAAAACCAGAAAGAACAAAACGGACTGTTGAGAAAGGCTGATTGTCTGCAATTCAGGAGATGATGCTGGAGAGGAGAATGGACTAATCCTCCATCTTTTAACCCCCTCCTTGAGAGGGAAAAGAATCGATTTCAATCTTTGTGATATTTTCTCCATCCTAAACTACTTCAAGGATGGCAGGTAGTGTTTGAGTAGCTTTCCTTGGGTCTAGATTGTCTTCTTGCTGGAAGAGTTCTCGGAGGGAGCAGCCTGCAGTTGACTATGACACAGCTACTTCAAGTCTTTTCAAGTTCACCTTCAGCCTCCCCTGGCCTCCCTAGCCAAAACTTCAACACTTTCTCTGACCTTGACACTTCTTACCCCCTTCCCCACTTTTGTCTTATTTGTTTCTCTGTCTTCCTTAGAATTTAACCTCTGTAAGAGCAGGAATTTTTATTTTGGGGTTTTAATGTTTACGCTTTGTTCACAACTATATCTCCAGTGCCTAGAAGAGCCCAGAGTAAGCACTCATATGTATTTACTGAAGGAGGGAGGGAGGGAGGAAGGAATAAAAAGAAGGAAGGAAAAAAGGGAGGAAGGAAGGAACCTACTATGTGTGGGGCACTTTTGTAATAAAGAGGGAAAGTCTTAAAAGACTATTTTGTAAACCTGACAGAATCATAGCTGCCATCTCTCTCTCTGTCTCTCTGTCTCTCTCTCTCTTCCTCCCTCCCTCCTTGCGGGGGCGGGGGGCGGGGGGCGGGGGATCCTTGCAATGCAATGAATTACAAGCAGACAGGGCTTGGAGTAAGGGGAAGCATCGCAGGGGAGCAAATGCTCCCAATCTCTGGATGCAGCCCAATTTATTTGCAAAGTGGTTCCCAATGTTACATGGTGTTTTGGGTAATTAAGTCCTTGGGATCTCCTCTCTGCTGACGTTTCAGCCAAGCCCGGCATCAAGCCCAGCATTCTTCCTGTTCCAGCTGCCTCTCACTGTTTTCAGCAGAGATACATAACAAACACATTCACACTTGGGCCATAAACCCAGTTGGCACTTTCAGGGTGGCGGTCCAACCCTATCATGCATACCTTATCTATTCTCAGGCATACTTTGGTCCTTGGCTGGCCAGGCCATGAGAATACATACCTCAAGGTTACATTTTGTTCATCCTAACCCGAGCATAGCTAGGAGGCAAGGGAGAGAAAGAGGCCTTTCTTATTTCTCATATGTACCCATCTAAAAAAATCTATAACACAATCAGAGAGAAGTCTAGAATGACATCTGGACCATGACGGACTAAGGTTAGATGGACCCATAACTCATAAGTCAACAGTTTCTTTGACTGGACCATTCTATAGGAGGATGAATACGACACCTTCCTGACAGCCAGGACTGGCTTCTAATCCAAGCTCTAGCCCTCAGTATAACTTTTGTAAAATTGCATAATTAAAAAAATTTTTTTTTTCTTTATTGATTTTGAGAGAGAAAGAAAGGGAGAGGGAGAGACAGAAACACCGATGAGAGAGAACATCAATTGGCCACCTCCTGCATTCCCCGCACTGGGGATTTGGCCCACAACCTGGGCATGTGTCCTGACTGGAAATTGAACCTGTGACCTGTTGGTGCATGGGTCCACACTCAACCGCTGAGCCATACTGGCCAGGCTGCATAATATTTTAAAGCTTCACTTCTCTCTTCTGCACAATAGAATGATAATACCTTCATACTTGTAAGATTCCACGAGATAAAATATAAAGGCCTCTGTCAGTCCCTGGCACAGTAGGGGTTTAGTTCACTGCTGTTCTCCCTCTCTGCCCTTTCTTCCAGAAGCTGCTTCTCCCTCTTGTGACTTCCTCCTGTGGACACAGGCTTGATACAGTGTCAGTTTGATTTTTTTTTTTATCCTCATCCGAGGACATTTTTTTTGTTCAGATAGAGTGGGAGGGGGAGAGAGAGAGAGAAAAACATGGACATGAACAATGGACACATCGAGTGGTTGCCACCCACATGACCCAACCAGGGCCGGGGACAAACTGCAACCGAGGAACGTGCCCTTAGCGGGAACCGAACCCAGGTCTCTCTGGTCCACAGGCCGACGCTCTAACCGCTGAGCCAAACCGGCCAGGGCTCAGTTTGATTTTTTTTTTTTTTTATCCTCACTCGAGGACACTTTTCGATATTTTGTTCGGATAGAGTGGTAGGGGGAAAGAGAGAGAGAGAAACATCGATGTGAAAGGGACACATCGAGTGGTTACTCGCACAACCCAACCAGGGCTGCGGACAAACTGCAACCAAGGTACATGCCCTTAGCAGGAACCGAACCCGGGTCTCTCTGGACCGCAGGCCAATGCTCTAACCGCTGAGCCAAAGTGGCCAGGGCATCAGTTTGATTTTTAAAAATGATGTCTGCTCACCCAGCCGGTGTGGCTCAGTGGATTGAGCGTCATCCCATGGACTGAGAAGTTCTGGTTCGATTCTCAGTCAGGGCATATGCCCAGGTTGTGGGCTTGATCCCCAGTGGGGGACATGCAGGAGGCAGCCAGTCGATGTTCTCTTTCATCAATGTCTCTGTCTCTCTCTTTCTCCCTTACTCTCTCTTTAAAATCAGTAAAGAAAAATTGTTTTTAAAAAATCTGACGTTTGCTCTTTGGACTTTTAAAGAATTTATTGGTTCTGAAGATACATAGTTTAATTCCTTAGGTAGAGAGTTAAAGAATGTAAGAAAAAATGAGTGAAAAGGTATTGAGAGTTGACATTTGCATTAGGTTTACTACTTGGCACAAAACCTAGAGCCCAAATTAGCTGACATCCCTCTTCAACCTTAGATGTCTGAAGGAACACAGTACTAAACACAGGGGCCCTCGAATCAGTTCACATGGACTGAACTCCTGGATCAGCCTGTTACTATTGGCCTTAGGCAAACTACTCAGGCACTGGAGCCTTAGCCTTCTCATATACAATACTGACTCCAGGGCGGTGGTGAGGCTGGAGGGAGGCCATGGATACCAAGCATTTGGCAGTGCTTGGCTCTGAGAGTGCCTCAGTCCATGTGAAGTATTGTTATTCTAGAGCTTGGAATTAGAACCAGAATCAGGTTGGGTTTCTGCTCACAAAGTCACATGGATACAACTGGGTCCTAGATGAAACTTCAGCTGAATCCTGAACAGAACCTCCAGTCAAGGCGGCTGTGAAGTGCTCCCCACTTTTAGGACTGAGTAAGGCTGCTGCTCTCTGGGGCTGCCTCTCCCTTCCTCTGCACCACTAAGGCTTGGGGGTGGGGGTCAGGAGTGATGCTTCCAGCTGTGGGACAGGACTGAACCTTGTTATCCATTGCTTGTCTGAGGTACCTTCTTACAGCATGTATTTCCTCAGACATTATCAAATGTCAGCCTTGTGCCAGGAACTGTGCTAGTTGCTAGGGCAAAGATAGATACAACTGAAGCCCAGCTCCCAAAGATCTTAAAATCTAACTAGAGGGATAATATGTTGTGACTGTACCATTTACCCAGTTGGTAATTACTTATTGATCACCTACTATGTGTAAGACATCATCAACTCAGCCACAGCCATAGAAATCGAGGGGAGGAAGAGATGGTGGTGGCTTAGTCATACCCATTCAGCCCAGTGCCTGGCCTCCAGAAATGCTAATGAGATGAATGGATGGAGTTGGTTGGATGGTTGGTTGTCAGGGAAGCTTTCGGAGTAGAACTAGCCCTGGATTTTGTTGAATAGAATTTATTTTGTGGAGAAGATGATACAAAGATATGGTCCTCATGTTCATTTGAGGCTGTGAGGCATTAATCTAGCTGTATGTAAGGGTTCCTGTAGGGTCTGAGTAGAAAATTCAAATGGCTATTGGGTCCATAAAGAAAAGCAAGTAAGTCAAGGAGGCTGGGTGCTTACTCTCTCTGTTGTCTTTACACACGCATCTCTCTTGGTTTACTTTCCATTTGAGCACTTTGGATAGAGATAGGAAACTAAAGCCTATTTCTCTATTTTAGGTAAATAGAAAAACATCAGTGCAAGCACAACAGCTGATCCACTGGCTTAGAGACAAGGAGTGCTTGGAAGAGACTAAGGTGAACTGGGGGACACAGCCCTAGGTAAGGGTGCAGCCACTTCTCAGTTTAAACCAATTTCTGAATGCAAGAACATGGGCCAACTGTTTCCAGCTCCACTGATGTTTCAAAAAAAGCAGTAAACATGGGTTTTTTAAATGAACTCTCTCCATTTTAAAATAAATATCAACTCAAAATTTTAGAATACACCTTGTGGACCAGTTGAGACACAATTTCCAATTGTAGCTACCAGTCTGTACACTCTACTTAGGAAACCAAGAGAAGTCAGGTGAGAAAGATGGGCTGAAGCCAAGTTTCAAATGGCTTTAAATGCTATGCCAAAGAATGTGACTTGAGCTTACAGTTTTAGTTTTAAAGACTGCATATGGCTTATCCAACAAGAGAGTGTCTTGATGCATGGGTAGTACAGTGGCTCATGAAATAAAGGGGGAGGCAGTCGGGATTGTAGGTTACTAGTAGTAACACCGGTTTGTGGCAATGAGGTTGACAGATAGTGGCACTGGGGCTGGCAAGATGGGTTGGACCAAAATAGATGAAAACTAAGAAGACAGTAAGGAGAAGATGAAGGACGTGAGGTTCCAACTTGACTGAGGATGAAGCATCTCTCTTGGTGTCAGGTCTGCTGAGTTTAGAGAAGTTAGCCTGATGGTCAAGTCATCACCCAAACACCGAAGAGGTCTGACCTGTGCCCTGCACTCCTGGCTCCGCTCCTAGATGGCGGGCGTCTCAGACGAGCCCGGTTATAAAACAGGCTTTATAAGCAAGTAGCCTATAGAATGGGGGTGCTGGCATGACTCCTCAAGGCGGTGGTGGGGAAGGAGGCGGCGGACCGGCCAGCACCGGGGACCAGGAGGCCGCGCGAATGCTTTCTTCCCCGGGGCTCTGGAAGGCGAGGTCTCAGGGAGGGGCCGGCAGAGGGCCTCGCTCGGCCGGACCAGGGGGCCGCCCCCACCCCCGCCCAGACCCGCCGCCACGTGCCTCCCGCTCAGCCCGGCGAGTACAGGACCAGAATGCACCGCGGCGGCCCCGCTCCAGCACCCCGGCCCCTCCGGTTTGCGGGGGCGGCCTCCCCCTCCCCAGCCCAGAGCCCTCCTTCTGGAACTCAGAAGTGCAGGGATGCCTTCAGGAGGAGGCCCCCACCCCCCACCCCGCGCAGCCTGCACGGGACCGGGATCCTCTGCGGGGAGGCCCGGGCCGGGCGCCGCGAAGCGGGACCGAGCCGCTCGGATTCGCGGAGCCCACACAGGCCGGAAGTGCCTCTGCCTCCCGCCCACAACAGCGCCTCTCTAGGAGCCGGGGTGCTGGCGTCTCAATGGGAATAACCCCTTCGGCCCCAGCGGGCTAAATCTGTAGCTGGAGGAATTCGTTCATTTTCTCCCGGGCCGGGCTGAGTTGTCTCGTGTTGACTGTGAGAAACGTTCTGATGAGTGAGTGTGGTGCTTGGATCTGGTCGGCGGAGACCTACCGCCTGGGTTTAGCCCCAGCTGAGCTGCTGAGCAGCCTCAGACAGGTTGTCTAGCCTCTGTGAGCCTCGGCTTTCATAAATGTAAAACATCCTGATCAACCTCAAAGGCTTGCTGTAAGTACTCAATGAATTAATACATGTAAAGCAGTTAGAGGAGTGCCCACCTCATAAGTGCAAAAAGGACTATTGGAAGAGTCAGTTTTGTGATATGAAAACAAGGAACATGATAGAGATGATAGCGCTGCTATTATTGAGGGCCTTCTGTGTGCGAGGTTCCTTACATACCTTATCTCTATGTCCTTAGGGCAATTCTGGGAAGGGAGTGCTATTATCCCCACTTTATGAAGAAACAGGTTAACCAAGTGCATGTCAGAGTCTGATTTGATCACAAGGCCCTCTGACTCCAGAATGCATGCTTTTCTTCTCCTCCACACTGCATCTCTGATTTTGGAAACATTTTCTGGAAATTCCAAACTCAATCTTCAAAGCCCATGGTGATGTCACAGATATGGCTGTCTAGTTAGTCCAGAGCTGAGGAGGCTGTGCAAAATCACCCAATTCCTACAGCAGGATAAAAGTGAATAGTGCTGCCCCAGAATAGTGCTACACCATCCTTGCTTTTAAAACAAGGATCTTAGCTCTGGCCGGTTTGGCTCAGCGGTTAGAGCATCGGCCTGCGGTTCAGAGAGACCCAGGTTCGGTTCCTGCTAAGGGCACGTGCCTTGGTTGCAGTTTGTCCCCAGCCCTGGTTGGGTCCTGCGGGTGGCAACCACTTGATGTGTCCCTTTCATGTCGATGTTTCTCTCTCTTCCCCCCTCCCACTCTGTCTGAACAAAAAATGGAAAAATGTCCCTGGGTGAGGATAAAAAAAAAAGGATCTTAAAAAGAAGCTAGTTGCGGACATCTGAAGAGACAAAGGCACTGAGTATATGTTTTAAGGACAAGATAAAACCACATTTAAAAAAAATATTTTTTCTTTATTGATTTTAGAGAGATAGGAAGGGAGAGGGAGAGAGAGATAAAAACATCCATGAGAGAGAACATCGATTGGCCGCCTCCTGCACGACCCCCACTGGGGACTGGGCCCACAACCTGGGCATGTGCCCTGACCAGGAATCGAACCGTTTACATCCTTGTGCATGGGTCGACGCTCAACCATTGAGCGACTCCAGCCGGGCTAAAACCTCATTTTTATGTGCAAAAACAATCACCATCTAGCCCAGCCTTTCACACAACCTGTGGAAATTCAGAGGCCAGTCCAACTGGCCTGTTTCTTTTTTAATCCTCACTAGAGGATTTTTTTTTTTTAGAGAGAGAAACATCAATCTGTTGCTTCCTATACATGCCCCAACCAGGTACTGAACCTGAAACCTGGGTATGTACCCTGACCAGGGATCAAACCTACAACCTTTTGATGTACTCCAACCAACTGACCCACCTGACCAGGGCCTAATTGGCCATTTCTTCCTGCTTCCATCCTCAGGGTCCCTTTGGTCAATTTCCACATGGTTTCAGTGTCTAGTAAAAGATCTTTGATTAGAGCTAGTGGAGGCCTGGAGAACATGGCCAGGCTGTCCTTTCTTTCTTTCTTTCATTCCCTAGGAATTTAGCTACTAGACACTCATGCAACAGAGAAGCCCAGGAGAGGGGGTAATGGGAGCATGAGAGAAGGGTGAGGGCGATGAGAGGTGAAGAACTGAAGTTGGTGGGCATGGACTTTCTCACCTCCATGCCCTTGGCCATGCTGCTCGCTCTGCCTGGTTTAAGCTTTGAGAGGGCAGGACATTGTCCATCTTGTCTTTTCTGCACCCTAACCGAGAAACGTAGGCTTTCTCAGGGTCACTCCACCAGTTAGTGATTTAGTCAGGACTGTTTGCGAGTCTCTTGTAATGATGTACCCAAGGGCAGGAAGAGGAGTGTGGCGCTGCCTCAGGTTCAAAGAGCACACACACTTTCTCCAGCAAGGAAATGATGCCCTTACCACACAGGGTAGCTGTTTTCTAATAAGATTTGTTTTGTCTTTTTTCTATTTATCTTCAGATAGAGTAGGAGGGAGAGAGGGGGAGAGAAAGGGAGAGACAGAGAAACATCGACGTGAGAGGGACACATCGACTGGTTGTCTCCCGCACGACCCTGACCAGGGCCAAGGATGAATTGCAACCAAGGTACGTGCCTCGATCGGAATCAAACCTGCAACTCTTTGGTCCACGGGCCAATGTTCTACCACTGAGCCAAACCGGCTAGAACTAATAAGATTTGTTTTACATTTTTCTTTCTCACTTCTTGTTACATTTTGAAAAAAAAATTTAAATGATACAGAGAAATTAAAAGTCAGCTGCCCTCCTGCTTCTACCAAACCCCGGCCTGGCCCCTCACACATCCTGAGGTGAGCACTGTTGCCAGTTTCTTTCTTTCTTTACGTTAATCCTCACCCAAGTATTTTTAGAGAGAGTGGAAGGGAAGGAGGGAAAGTGAGAGAGAGACACACATTGATATGAAAGAGACACATTGATTGGTTACCTCCCAGCTGGGGCCAGGGATTGAACCTGCAACCCAGGGTGAGCGCCCTTGGCCAGGAATTGACCCCAAGACCCTTCGATGCATGGGCTGCCACCCTAACCACTGAGCAACACCGGACAGGACTAGTTTATTTTGTAGTTTTCTAGAGTCTATGTATGTGCAAGCATCACCTTTTAGAAAAACAAAATGATAGCACATTGTAGTTACTTCCTTTTTTCACATAACATTTTTTAGAATGTTTCATGTCAGTTTGTACGTATCTGCTTCATTTATTTATTTAAACACTGGTAAGAGGAAACTGAAACCTAACATTGGAAGTGAGAACTTTTAAGAAAGCAGTGTGCTGCTTTGAGTTAGTCCACACCTCCTGATCTGGCATGGACAAATAAAATCATTTGCCAATTAGCGCTCCAAGCCTCCTGACTCCTTAGAGACTCAGAAACTAGAGACAGACAAAGGACATCCCAATTTTTTTTTTTTTAATATTTATTGTTGAATGTATTACAGATGTTCCTCATTTTTCCCCCATTGACCCCCTCCTCCTTCCTCCCGTCCCCCTCCTGCCTTTCCCCACACTGTTGCTTGTGTCCATTGGTTATGCATATATGCATATAAGTTCTTTGGTTTATTTCTTCCCACTCCCCAACCTCCCTTCCCTTTGAGGTTTGTCAGTCTAGCAACCAATTTGTACTTCTTAATCCCTTCACCTTTTTCACCCATTCCCCCAACCCCCCTCCCATCTGGCAACCAACAAAATGTTCTCTGTATCTATGAGAATGTTTCTGTTCTGCTTGTTCATTTTGTTTGTAGATTAAACTGTCGATAGATATGTATTCATTGCCATTTTGGTTTTTCATATTTTTTATCTTTATCTTCAAGGAGACCCTTCAACATTTCATATAATAACGGTTTGGTGGTGATGAACTCCTTTAGCTTATTCTTGTCTGGGAAAGTCTTTATATGGCCATCGATTCTAAATGACAGCTTTGCAGGATAGAGTAATCTTGGTTGTAGGTTCTTGCTTTTCATCACTCTGAATATGTCTTGCCACTCCCTTCGGGTCTGCAAAGTTTCTTTTGAGAAATCAGTTGACAGCTTTAGGGGAGCTCCCTTGTAGGTAACTAGCTGCCTTTCTCTTGCTGCTTTTAAGATTCTCTCTTTGTCTTGAACCTTTTGCATTTTGATGATGATGTGTCTTGGTGTGGGCCTCTTGGGGTTCATCTTGTTTGGGACTCTCTGTGCTTCCTGGACTTGTATGTCTGTTTCCTTCACCAAGTTAGGGAAGTTTTCTGCCATTATTGTTTCAAACAGGTTTTTGATTTCTTGTTCTCTGTTTTCTTCTGGCACCCCCAAGATGCGAATGTTGGCACGCTTGAAGTTGTCCCAGAGGCTCCTTACACTATCCTCATTTTTTGGGATTCTTTTTTCTTTTTGCTGTTCTGATTGGGTGTTTTTTGCTTCCTTATATTCCAAATCGATGGTTTGTTTCTTGGCTTTACCTACTCTACTATTGAATCTGTGTAAATTATTCTTTATTTCAGTTAGTGCCTCCTTCATTTCTGACTGTGCATCCATGATTTCTGACTGGTCCTTTTTTAAGCTCTTGAGGCCCTCACTAAGTTCACTGAGGTTCTCACTAAGTTCATTGAGCATCCTTAGAAGCAGTGTTTTGAACTCAGCATCTGTTAGGTTGCTTATCTCCATTTCACTTAGTTCTTTTCCTGGGGTTTCCTTCTGTTCTTTCATTTGGGACCTGTTTCTTTGTCTCCTCATTTTGGCTGCCTCCCTGTTTGTTTCTATGTATTACTTAACGAACGGTATGGGGCTAGCTGAGACCAGATGCTGCTTGTTTGAAAGAATTTAGGAAAAACCTGAAGCAGGATCCAAGACAGGCCAATCCTATGGTTAAGCAACTGGCAACAACTTGGGTGGGCCTGAAAGTGGGGGGGCGGGGCCTCAGGGAATCACCAGGGCGGGGCTACCAGTGTGAGCCAGGTTGCTGGAGTCCCAGATATGGTGACTGTCTGCCGCCCCAGGGAAGGGCTCACCAAAGGAACAAAGGCCTCTGACAGCATGTCTGTCCAGGAGAAAGCCCCCTCTCCAGCCCTTGCTCCAGTGCCAAACAGCTCAGTTCTTCCTTGTATGTCTCTGGCGCCCCTCGAGCTACCTCCCCTCCGAGCTTAGAGGGAGAGAGTCTGATAAGTCCGTGCACGGGCCCTTTAAGGAGCTGCCTGGGGCTCCAGCCGCCTCAGCCTCCCTGAGCCTCAGTTCCCGCTGGTTTTTCCAGACAGAAGTGATGGGGATTCTCTTCCAGGCACTGGACCCTGAGTGGGATGGCTGGTGTGGGACGGGGACCCCTCAGTCCTCAGGAAGGACCTTCCCAGCCGAGGTGTCCTCCTGATTTTTATCCGCCACACGTGGGTGTGGGACCAGCGCATCCCCTCCGCCCTCCTACCAGTCTGGATGCTGCTGCTGCTTTAATTCCGTAGTTGTAGGACTTCCATTCAGCTCGATTTCAGGTGGTTCTGAATGACGGTTGTTCTGTAGTTTAGTTGTAACTTTGATGTGGTTGTGGGCGAATGTGATACTTGCTTACCTACCCGCCATCCTGACCGGAAGTCGGACATCCCAATTTTCAAAAACAAGGGTGGGGGTGCGGATTCAATAATACAAATCAAAGGGAACTTACAGGAAATCTTCTCCCAAGCCTCACATGAATTATGTAACACATATTTGCTTGGGACTCTAGAACTCTCAGCAAATCTGTAACCCTCTTTCAGCAACTGTATAATAAGCAAAGCTTTGTATTATATGTTTTGTGTACCAGCTCTGGATTCATGTTGTCATTTCCCCCCTGTTTTTCCTTTACCATCCTGCTACTGTTAGTAACAAGGCCAGCATTTAGTGACTGTGGGTCTTACTAGATGTCAGGCACCCGTTGTATAATATGTGTCTCTATAAATGCCTCAAGTCCTTTTCAAAACCAAGCAAGGTATAAATAAAGAAACAGACAAATGCAAATTCCCTCATTGCCTTTCTTTTTTTTTTTTTTTATCCTTTTTTTTTTTTTTATCCTCACCCGAGGACATTTTTTCCATTTTTTGTTCAGGTAGAGTGGAAGGGAGAGAGAGGAACAGAGAGAGAGAGAGAAACATCGATGTGAAAGGAACACATCGAGTGGCTGCCACCCGCACAACCGACCAGGGCCGGGGACAAACTGCAACCGAGGTACGCGCCCTTAGCGGGAACCGAACCCGGGTCTCTCAGGACCGCAGGCCAACGCTCTAACCGCTGAGCCAAACCGGCCAGGGCTCCTCATTGCCTTTCTGTTACCTACCTAAAGGTGGTTTTATTCCAATCCTTACCTGAGGATTTTTTAAAATTTATCTTCAGATAGAGTGGGAGGGAGACGAAGGGAGAGAGAGAGAGGGAGAGAGAGAGGGAGAAAGAGAGAAACATTGACTGGTTGCCTCCTGCATGACCCCAACCAGGGCCAGGAACGAACTGCAACCGAGGTACATGCCCTTGACCAGAATCGAACTCACAACTCATTGGTCCTCGGGCCAATGCTCTAACCGCTGAGCCAAACCGACCAGGGCTAAAGATGTCTTTTTAGTATCTGAGGCCATATATATCAAAGATTCTACATCATTGACTTCATAGTTCTTATGAACCTAGATTAAAAAATAAACATACAAAACAAGACTCTCTTAGCAGTCAGAAGGCATTAGTCAAGTGATAATAACCTTACAAAACTTAATCCCTAAAACCCCAGTAAGGAAAGTGATGATCACTAGGAACCCACAAAGACCCACAGTACCAGACAACTCTTGTGTCATTTATACAGTAATAATAACAGGGATTGACAGTGACCGAGTGCTGGCTCATGCTGGCCCCTAGTCTAAGCTATTGTGCATTAGTATGTTTAATCCTCACATCCACCCTATGAAGTGGGAAATATTTTCAGTTTATTTTTTATATTTTGGTTCTTTTTAGTTTTATTTTTAATTGAATTTATTGGGGTGACATTGGTTAATAAAATTATACAGGTTTCAGGTGTACAATTCTATACTACATCATCTGTATATTGTATTGTGTGTTCACCACCCCAAGTGGGAAATATTTTCTACAGTTATAAGGTTACAAGGTTCATAGACCAAGGAACCTAGATCTAGTTTATATGGATTTCAGCAAGTCATGTACTAAAATCTCTGCTCACATCCTTGGGATAAGACAAACAGATATAGCCCTGGCCAGTTTGGCTCAGCGGTTAGAGCGTCGGCATGTGGTCCAGAGAGACCAGGGTTTGGTTCCCGCTAAGAGCACGTGCCTCGGTTGCAGTTTGTCCCTGGCCCTGGTTGGTCATGCGGGTGACGGCCACTCGATGTGTCCCTTTCACGTTGATGTTTCTCTCTCTCTCTCCCTCCCACTCTATCTGAAAAAAAAAAAAAATGGAAAAATGTCCTTGGGTGAGGATTAAAAAAAAAAAAGACGGACAGATATAGCCCTGGCCGGTTTGGCTCAGGAGCATCAGCCTGCGGACCAGAGAGTCCTGGGTTTGGTTCCCGCCAGGGGCACATACAAAAAAAAAAGGGGGGGACGGACAGATATAGGCTGAATATCCTGCATTTAGAGTACAAGTAATTATAAGATTATGCACCACAAAGCCTGAGAAATGCTCACAGATTTGACCCAATATGTCTATTTCTGGGACTGTATTTTAAGAAAACCATCAAAATCTGGGAGACATATATTCTCAGAAATATTCATCAAAGTTTTATGTAGAAGAGCAAAAAATGGCAGTAGTGTAAATATTCTACAACAGGGAAATTGTTACAGGATAGGAGAGGGGCTCATCTCCCCCAGTTACTTATGAAAGTGGGGATACGGCTGGAATAAGCATTTCTGGAGGCCCCCACAGGAGGATGAGATATTGTAGAAAGCCTTGTTTCCATGGATTGTACCCCTGGGTTTCCAAAGTCCTATTTCCCTTAGTCCAGTCATAAAAGAAGTGTAGCTGGGGCTTCAGTAGAGCTAAAATCAGAGCCAGTGTCTAGAGTTTCCTTTCCATGTTGGAGCCGGGTCCAGTCTAGCATCAGGCTGGCCTAGCTTGTGTTTCCTGCTGCAGTTCATTAGTTCATTGCGTGTGGGCCACAGGAAAGAATGCAAGGAAGCAGGAACAAAAGAACCCCACAAGCCAAGAATCAAATGCAACAAGAGAGAGAATTCCTTTGTTTAGGGATTATGTATTCCCAAATTTTCATGTGCTTGCAGTGACCACGCCCATTCTGGCCAACTATCTCTGTCCCCATGTGTGACTGACAGATAAGTACCTTCCCTATGTCACTCCAACTTTACTGGGTATGTGTCTGTTTTCCCTTTGTTGGATCCCTTCCCCCAGTGTTTTGCAGGGAATAGGCTGGTGGTTCCCTAGGAAGTGCAAAGTTGCAACTTCCTGGTGAAGCTGCCCAAATGACATGCCTGTAGTGTCTGGCCTTCCCTTTGCTCCTTTCCTATTATTAATAACTAGCGAATTACAACAGTATCAAAATGACTCAGCAAAATATGGTATACGTGGAATTATGTATACAGGCATTAAAATTATGACTGTGAAGACAATGAAGCAAGAAAAACTTACAAATATGTTTTTGTATGTTTGTTTTTAGATAGAGCGGGAGGGAAGGGAGAAAGAGAGAGAGAGAGAGAGAGAGAGAAACAACGATGTGCCTCCAGCACAACCCCAACCGGGGCCGGGGATTGCATCGGCAACCCAGGCATGTGCCCTTGACCAGGAATGAAACCTGTGACCCTTTGGTCTGCGGGCTGACGCTCTAACCACTGAACCAAACCGGCCAGGGCACAACTATGTTTTTTTTAAAGCTTAGAAAAATACAGGAAAGAAATATAACAAAATGCAAAAGTAGTTGAACTAGGGGAGGGTGAAAAAGGTGTTAATTTTTTATTTTATATTCTTTTGTATGGTTATATTACTTTTCTAGTACAAAAAACATGTATTTAAGCCAAAATGAAAGTTGAAGTTAATTAAGGGGAAAAGCAGGGGAAGAAGGGAACAAAACTCTTGGTCAGTGTGTGCACACGCCTCATTTAATCTTCACACTCTTCTGAGATGTTTTCCCCATTTTACAGATGAGCAAATGGATATTTAGAGAAGGTCCAGCAATTAGAACAAGGTCACACAGCTGGAATGTGGTGGAAACAAGAGTTGTGACAAAGTCTTATTTGTTTTCAAGTTCATACCCTTTTCACTACCAGGATTCCCAAAACATAGAGGAGGGCTCAGAAAGGTGCCCCTCAGGGCACACAAATACAGGAAGACCCCGTCCCCTCTGGGCAGAAGCAGCCCCCAAACCACAGCTTTTGGCTTCTGGATTAAGCCGAGTTGAAAGGCAACTATGTGCATCCCTAGCCAGCAGCTTCATGCAGGACATGAACTGTACTAGCGCTCACGCGGCACCCATGTAGGCACAGGTGGTGCCCAGGTATCTGAAGTGCTCTCTGCCAGTATGCTGAGATAGAACCAGGAGAAAAGTGGTCCTTCTGGTTTTCCTTCAGGCCATTTGATTCACCCAGGAGAAAGCCTCAGACTGCTGCCAAACCACACCTCTGTCTCTGTCTGTCTCTGTCGCTCGCTCTCTCTTCCCTACACGCACAAGACAAGCCCCTTAGACCCAGGGTCTCACCTTAATTAGGTAACAGTATATAGGTGACATTTATTAACTTAATTTAATGTCAATTGTAGGTTTTTATCCTGGTAAAATTCATATAACAGTCATTTCAACAGTTTTAAAGAATACAGTTAAAGTGACATCTAGTACATGTACAGTGATGTGCAAACCATCATCATTATCTAGTTCCAGAACATTTCATCACACCAAAAGAAACCTTGTACCCATCAGCAGTCACACACACACACACACACACACACACCGCCGGCAACCATACATCTGCTTTCTGTCTCTTTGGATTCACCTATTCCGGATACTTCATATAAACAGAATCATAAAATATGCATCCTTTTGTATATGGTTTCTTTCACTTGCTATGTTTTCAAGGTTCATCTATGTTTTAACATATATCAGTGCTTTATTCCTTTTATGGCTGAATTGTATAGATATAAACCACATTTTTTAAATCTGTTCATAAGTTGATGATCATTTGGGTTGCCTCCACTTTTTGGCTATTATGAAGAGTACTACTGTGAGCATTTGTGTATATGTTTTTGTGTGGACACATATTTTTGTATATACCTGGAATTGCTGGATGTCTGGTAATTCTATGTTTAACTCTTTGAAGAACTGCTGAATTGTTTTCCACAGTGGCGATGCCATTTTACATTCCCACCAGCAATGTACAAATATTCTCATTTCTACATATCATCAGCAACATTGCTTATTTTCGGTTTTATTTTTTATTTTTTTATCCTCACCCGAGGACATTTTTTCCATTTTTTGTTCAGATAGAGTGGGAGGGAGAGAGAGAGAGAAACATCGACATGAAAGGGACACATCGAGTGGCTGCCACCCGCACGACCCAACCAGGGCCGGGGACAAACTGCAACCGAGGTACGTGCCCTTAGCGGGCACCGAACCCGGGTCTCTCGGGACCACAGGCTGACACTCTAACTGCTGAGCCAAACCGGCCAGGGCTTTACTTTTGGTTTTAAAAAATTACTATTATTAATAACCATTCTAGGGTGTGAGATGGCATCTCATTGTGGTTTGATCTGCATTTCCCTAATGACTAATGTTGAACATCTTGTCATGTGGTTGTTGGCCATTTGTATATCTTCTTTGGAGAATGCGTATTTGATTTATTTGCCCATTTTTAATTATTTGTCTGCACTGCTGAATTGTTACAGTTCTTTATATACTCAGAATACAAGTCCCTTATTAGTTGTATGGTTGCCAAAGTTTCCTCCCATTCTGGGGATTGTCTTACTTTCTTGATAGTTTTCTTTGATATACAAATTCTTAAAATTTTGATGAAGTCCAATTTACCTATTTTTTCTTTTGTTACTTACACTTTCGGTATCATATCTAAAAAACCATTGCCAAATCTAAGGTCATGAAGATTTACCCCTAAGTTCTTATAGTTTTAGGTCCTAGCATTAGGTCTTTGAATAATTTTTTGGTAATTTGGCATTGTATTCCTTTATTTTAATTTTTATTGATTGATTTAGAGAGGAAGGAAGAGGAAGAGAGAGACAGAGACAGACACCAGGTTGTTGTTCCGCTTATTCATGCATTCATTGGTTGATTATTTTTTATTTTTAATATGTTTTTATTGTTTGTTGTTTTTTTAGAGAGAGAAGAAGGGAGAGATAGAAACATCGATCGCTGCCTCCTCCATGTCCCCCACTGAGGATGGAGCCCAAAACTGGGGCAGGTACCCTGACTAGAAATCAAACCTCTCAGTCCATGGGACGACGCTCAATCCACTGAGCCACACCAGGCTGGGCCACTGGTTGATTCTTGTATGTGCTCTGACTGGGGATCAAACCCGCAACCTGGTGTTTGGGAATACTCTCTAACCAACTGAGCTACCAACCAGGGCTATACTTATAATTTATAACAAGCAAACTTCTATTTACTATGTTTCTTCCAGTTAGAAAAATGAGTCAAATTGAAGAAAAATATCTAATAAATAACAGTACAGAGGGTACCAGGTATGGCAAAGACAATGAGTAAAACTTGAGAATCCCACCCTGGCTGGTTTGGCTCAGTGGCTGGAGGGTCAGCCCTCGGAACAGAGTCCCGGGTTCGGTTTCCGCTAAGGGCACGTACCTCGGTTGAGGTTCATCCCCGGCCCCAGTTGGGGTTGTGTGGGTAGCAGCCAGTCGATGTGTCTCTCTCACATCTATGTTTCTCTCTCTTCCTCCGTCTCTCCCTCCCACTGTATCTCAAGAGAAATGCAAAAATGTCCTCCAATGAAGATAAAAAAACTTGAGAATCCCTGTAGTCAGACCATAACAAGGTGAGGACAGTCATCTAGGAGACTGTCGTCTGAAAGGAAGAGGCCAGATTGCACTGGATTTTGAAGGAGGGAAGCCCTAGACCTGGAGTCAGAAAACCCAAGACCCCAAGACCCCCAGACCTCAGGACCTCACAGTTGCTTTTTGACGGGGAACATGTTACTTGACCTGTTTGAAGTCTGTTTCCTCATGAGTAAAAAGAGTTGCTAGTACATACCTCCTGGGGGCGTCAGGAGAAATAAATGCCTTCATGAGCATGAAAGTATAAACTGTGAAATGCTTAATCAATGTGAGTTAATATCAGGGCCTAGACTTCTGGAATCTGGAATTTGAACAGGGCCCTGAAGACAGACAAGACTTGCCTAAGTGGAGAGGAGAAAGAGAAGTGTTCTAGAGGAGGTGGGGGGAGCCCCAAAAGCTTGATGAAAGCCCCCAAAGCAGGGGAGGATGGGGTGGAGCACTCGGCGCTGCGTGAGAGCGGGGACCACCGGGGACTGCACTGTGCAAGGACGCAGAAGGCTGGTTTCAGATGGGGCCGGGCCTCGAGGGGTGTGCGCCTCACTGTTCAGCGCGACGTTCCTTGGGATGTGCCAACAGCGGAATGAGGCTTCAAATGTCGTGAGAGTGTACTGATATTTTTAAGTATTTTAATGTGTGATAATATAATACTCTCCTCCATCTAGCTTCAATCTCCTTTCCCAGTTTAGGCCACAGAGGGCATTTGTTTCTAGGGATGATGGGAACTTCTTTAGAAAGTTAGTCCATGTTTCACATTGCATAGGAAATCAGTTGAATTTGACTTAACATGACTCAGATCAGTACAAACCTGAAAAGGAAATCAACATGTTTTAGTTCTATAATCCCCATTCCCAACTTTATAATCTAAATAGTTACCATTTTATTTAATTTTTAATTTTTTTATTTTTGTTGTTAATCCTTACCCAAGGATATATATATATATTTTTTTTTATCCTCACCCGAGGACATTTTTCCATTTTTTGTTCAGATAGAGCGGGAGGGAGAGAGAGGAAGAGAGAGAGAAACATCGATGTGAAGGGACACATCGAGTGGCTGCCACCTGCACGACCAACCAGGGCCGGGGACAAACTGCAACCGAGGTATGTGCCCTTAGCGGGAACCGAACCCGGGTCTCTCTGTACCGCAGGCCGATGTTCCAACCACTGAGCCAAACCGGCCAGGGCCCCAAGGATATTTTTTCCATTGATTTTTAGAGAGAGTAGAAGGGAGGAAGGAAGGATGGGGGGAGGGGGAGAGAGAGAGGGAGAGTGAGAAACATTATTGTGAGACAGACACATTGATTGGCTGCCTCCTGCACACGAGGAATTGAACCTGCAACCCAGGTATATGCCATGACCCTTTGGTGTGCGGGCTGATGCTCCAACCACCAAGCCACACCAGCCAGGGCTAAATATTTACCATTTTTTAAAGTGCTGTTTTCTTATTTAAACTGAAACTCATCAAACAGAACAAAAGGTTATAAAGTTAAGTCTCCCTCTCCCCCCAGATTCTCATTCCTCCTTCTCCAGGAGCAACTACTATTTCCAGGCATTTATGTGTCCTCCCCCAAATCATCAAACATGCAGTTATTCATATAGAGTCAAAACTAATGGGTGCAGAACATCTGACCAGACCCTGTCACTTTTCAGATGAAGAAACCAAAGCCCAGAAAGGTTAGAGTTATTTCAGATCACACCTTAATGCAAATATTTGGTTATAATAGTGTATATACATCTTATTAATATTTAATATATATACACTTAATATATAAACTTATTTTATTTACCCAAGTATATATAATTTCTATAGCTTAAAGTTATTTTGACTTTTCAAAAATATAAAAATTCTGGCCAGGCTTGTGTGGCTCAGTGGATTGAACATCGCCCCATGGACTGAGAGGTCCCGGTTTGATTTCCAGTCAGGACACAGGGTTGCAGGCTCGATCCCCAGTTGGGGGTCGTGCAGGAGGCAACTGATAGATGTTTTCCTCTCACATCATTGTTTCTATCTCTCCCTTTTTTTTTTTATCCTCACCTGAGGACATTTTTCCATTTTTGTTCAGATAGAGTGGGAGGGGAGAGAGAGAGACACACATCGATGTGAAAGGGACACATCGAGTGGCCACTTCCTGCACAACCCCAACTGGGGCCGGGGACAAACTGCAGCCGAGGTACATGCCCTTAGCGGGAACCAAACCCTGGTCTCTGTGGATTGCAGGCAGAGGCTCTAACTGCTGAGCCAAACCGGCCAGGGCTTTCCCTTCTTCTTTATATATTTTTTTATATATATGCAAATTCTGGCCCAGTCGGTGTGGCTCAGTGGTTAAGCGTCGAACCAAGAGGTTGCCGGTTCAATTCCCAGTCAGGGCACATGCCCAGGTTGTGGGCCCAATTCCCAGTGAGGGGCAATTCCGCAGGAGGCGGCCAATCGATGTTCTCTCTCATCGATGTTTCTCTCTCTCCCTCTCCCTTTCTCTCTCTCTAATATCAATAAAGAAAAAAAAAATTCTGTAGCCTGGCTGGTGTGGCTCAGTTATTAAGAGTCAACCATGCCCTGGCCGGTTTGTCTCAGAGGTTAGAGCATCGGCCTGGGGTCCAGAGAGACCCGGGTTCAGTTCCCGCTAAGGGCACGTACCTCGGTTGCAGTTTGTCCCCGGTCCTGGTTGGGTTGTATGGGTGGCAACCACTCGATGTGTCCCTTTCACGTCAATGTTTCTCTCCCTCTCTCCACCTCCCACTCCATCTGAACAAAAAATGGAAAAATGTCCTTGGGTGAGGATTAAAAAAAAGAGTCAACCCATGCACTAGGAGGTCGCTGGTTCGATTCCTGGTCAGGGCACATGCCCAGGTTGTGGGCCAAGACCCCAGTGGGGGGCATGCAGGAGGCGGCCAATTGATGTTCTCTCATTGATGTTTCTATCTCCCTCTCCCTGCCTCGCTCTCTGAAAATAAATAAAGGAAAAAATTCTGTAATTTCCAAACATTAAACAAAAATAAAACGCTCTCTATCAATAGTGAGACCACGGAGGCATTCTGACAGTGAACACAGCGGCCCTTTAGGAATGGGGCACCAGACGGGTGGGGAGAACAGATGGGGGCTGGACTCAGAAAGGTCACTGCAGTACTTCAGGAATAAGGACCAAGGGCTACAGTGGCCTGGGGCAGGGGGCCAAGAGAGGTGGGCAGATTCAGCAGGGTCACAACAGGCCTGAGGACTTACTGGTAAGGAGGTGTGGAGGAGGGCATCCCCCCACAGAGCCTTGAGGTGTGTAGGAAAATGGAGCTGATGAATCTGGATGAGTGTGAAGTCCACAGGGCTGTTAAGTAGACGGAGAGAAAGAACAAGGCCTCGAGGACGGGGCAGGTGGGCAGCTAGCAACTAAGGATTTGGAATTGACTGCATCGAGCAGGAGATTTTTGAGGCAGAGAATGTAAAGGAAGGACCTGGTTCTGAGCCTTGGAGAACATGGCAGTTAGGAGGCATCAGGGGGGTAAGACTTGATCTGAGAAGCCTTAGGGAGCCACTCTAGTTTCTTGAGCAGAGGAGTAACTGACCCTGAAATCCCAAACTCCGAGGCAGAAGGAAACTCACAGGTCCTCGGACCCAGCTCTTGTCCCACATTTCAGTCCCATATTGTGGACTGAAAAGCAGTCCACAATACACTTTGTGAGCATAGACATCTCCAGAAAAGAAGGCCCCGTCCGTTCCTGGTGGCAGCATGTGGCAGCCTCCCCTGCCTGTGGTTAGATAAGCTGATCTGGTAAGATGGCTCATCAGCTTCACCTTCTTGGCGTTCGCACCCTGCCCCGAGTGTCCCCGCTGTGGAGCAGAGGATGAGAGCGTCTGGTCCTGGCCCCGAGTCCTCCCAGTTTACTCAGGACCTGGTTTCCAGACTCCCGCTCTCCTGCTCAGCAGGCCAAGGGCGTGCGCTCTGACGGAGGAGGAGGCAGAGCTGGCTCGAGTTGGTCAGCTTGGAATTCTTGCATCATTTAATTTAACCTTCCTGTTTCTTGGGAACCAAGGCTTATCCCCTTTCAAAAGAGGAAGCCAAACCTCCAAGAGGCAGAGTGGGTTGCCCAAGATCACACTGGCAGTGAGGATGGAGCAGGGTTTGCACCAGGGTCTGCCTCCAGGACCTCACTGCTCCCTCAGCAGCCTGGGCCTCGGCACACAAGGGCCTGTACGAAGGGGCCATGTGGAGGCTGGTGAGCAGTGATCAGGAAGAGCACAGTGTGGTGGGTTTTACATGAAATGCATGGTGTGAGGAGGTCATCCTCATCCTTCCAGGAGTTCCCCTGCCAGGAGTCTCCTTCATGGCCACTGCGCCGGCCAACTGTAGGCAACAGGACAGCACACCACTGCCTATAGTCAGAACTCCCTTTGCTCTCCTGGAACGGGGCACACAAATTGTTCCTGCAGAATGCCTGCCCCAAACGGGAAGCCTGCCTTCCAGACTCCTCTCTCCAACTCCTGGAGCAAGATGAGGGAGAGAATGTGAGGGCTGAGGGGCTTACCCTGTAATCCTAGACACACACGAGCCAATCAGAATTGTGGTTAGGAACCATGGAGTCAGCAGGCCTGGGTTTGTTTTATTTTATTTTTTTTATCCTCACCCGAGGACATTTTTTGTTCAGGTAGAGTGGGAGGGAGAGAGAGGAAGAGAGACAGAAACATCGATGTGAAAGGGACACATCGAGTGGCTGCCACCTGCACGACCAACCAGGGCCGGGGACAAACTGCAACCGAGGTACATGTCCTTAGCGGGAACTGAACCCGGGTCTCTCGGGACCACAGGCTGATGCTCTAACCGCTGAGCCAAACAGGCCAGCTGAGTTTGAAATCAGCTCTCTCACTAGTGAGCTTGTTCACAAATGCCTTAGTCTATCCTCAGGATTATAGTAATATTGGTGCCGTGACCTGTGAAGTTTCAAGGCATTACCAGTCATTCACCACTTAACAACAGGGATACGCTCTGAGAAAGGCGTCATTGTGGGAACACAGTACAGCGCACTTACACACACCTACGTGGACAGCCTAGCACACCTCGGCTCTGCGGGCCGGCCTGCTGCTCCTGGGCTACAGGCCTGCACAGCGTGTTCCTGCGCAGCGCAACGCGAGATTACATCAGGCACACGAGAGAACGATGCCCTCAAGAGACGCGGTGAACACGAGCTGGATGAGGCTGCTGCTGGCCTAATACAGCAAAGTGTTTTATAGCAGACTTGTTTTATAAGTAGAAAGAGTACACTCTAAAATCATGATGAAAGTATAGTATAGTAAATACATAAACTTGTTATATAGCCATTTATTATCATAATTAAACATACACTGTACATAGTTGTATGAGCTATTCTTTTATGTGACTGGCAGGGGTAGTAGGTTTGTTTATACCAGCATCACCGTAAACAGGAGTAATGCCTTGCGCTATGACGTCTCCACCGCTGCAAAGTCACTAGGCAATAGGAATTTTCCAGCTCCGTTATAATCTTATGGGACCACCATCACGTGCGATTCATCGGACAGAAACATTGTTATGGGGCACCTGGACATGTAAACCCGGAGCAGTGCCTGGCACCCGGGTAACTGCATCGGAAGACATCGTCCTCCTTTGTTCCTCTGCACCTGGGGGACACAGACCAGGGGATAAAGAATCAATACCTATAGTTCAACGGGCGTTGGAGCACCAACAGTGAAAGACGGTCGGTATACTGAGGCCACCGCCGCCGCATGCCTGGGGACACAGTGAGGGTGATAGAAACGGCGATAAGCTGGAAAGTCGGCGCCCTCAGGCAAGGAAGCTACTGCCCCACCGGTTGTTGCCATGTGAAATGTGGGTCATGTTGCCACATCTTTGGATTTTTCCAAAGAAGTAGGAAATGTGGATTTTTATATAAAATGTACTGAATTTTAAATGTGGCAATTAATTCCGTTTAAAACAAAAGTGTGAAGGCCTGGGGGTCGCGACCCCTTTGGGGCTCGAACGACCCTTTCACAGGGGTCACCTAAGACATAACAGTAGCAAAATTACAGTTATGAAGTAGCAACGAAAATAATGTTACGGTTGGGGGTCACCACAACGTGAGGAGCTGCATTAAAGGTCGCGGCAGCAGGAAGGTGGGAACCACTGCTCTGGAGTCTAGACTCTCCGTCCAGGGCCAGGTCGGGCTCTCACAGCCCCTGCAGGCCCAGAGAGTCACGGGGCTGGATCTGCCCCCAAGTCTCTCCGATCCCAAGTTGTCCTGCTTCTCACCTGTCTCTTAGTGTGAGGGGCGAGAGAGTGGGGTGTCTGTGAATGAAGGCAACTGTGCAGCGGAGCCCAGTGGTGGAGGCTCTGGGAAGGTTTGTCCCGTCAGTCCTGCCTGGGGATTGATCCAGAGACAGATGATGGGCAATGCATGAAGATAATGCACGGCTTCACTCCATGCACTGAGCACCTACTAACTGCATGCTAGTCACTTTCTAGGTGCTGGGGAGACAGCATCGAGGACAGGAGGCTGAGTCCCTGCCCTGGTGGAGCCGACACTAACGTGAGTGCACGGGAGGGACGGCAGAGATGGGGTAAGGGCGTAGACGTTGTCAGGGGTGATACATGCTGGGAGAAACAGAGCAGGGGATGGGTCCAGGAGGGGCAAAGGCCCTGAGGTGAGAGTGAGGTAGAAAGGTGATGGAGCCAGGGATGAGATGGAGACATGCCCAGGTGAGAAGGAGGGTGAGGGAGACAGCTCTGGGATGTGGCCACAGGCTGGCCCAGAGGGGCCTTCGCCTGGTGGCCACATTCTCCAAATCCCAAAGGTAGGCCCAGAGGGGCTGCATCCTCTTTAGCAACTTCTGACACACGGTTTGTTCCTCCTCTGGCTCCCTCACATCCCCGGACACATAGCCCTCTCCACGTTCTCCTGCCGTTCCTCTGTGTCCGTAACACACACATTCAAACTTCTTGAGGGTAGAAAGCCTGGCTCTCGTTCAGCTCTGAGGCCTTCACCTCTCTGTTCCCACAGTGCCCAGGAATAACAGGATTCAATATATAAATGTGTTGAATTGAACTAATGACAAGGTTTTAAGCATCTTACCTCATTTCTCATACCTTGTTTTTCTCTCCTGTAAAATGGGGATAATATGCTGTCCTACCTCAACAGATTGTGGTGAGGAAATGAGATAAAGGATATAAAAGTTGGGAGCCCAGGTAACCTGGGCCTTGGGAGGCCACCGGTGTCCCCAGGTTTTTAAAGGTTTCTTTTGTTATGAGCTGAGTGGCCCCTGAACTGCTGGGAAAGGTTCTTGCCCTCCTTGGTCAGGGAACTCCCACTGACTTCCCTCCTGCCACCGGTTTCCTCCTCTGAGGGGAACAAATGGGCCTCAGTTTCCTCCTCTGAGGGTAGCAAATGGCAGAAGAGGGGCCAGGAGCATAGCCTGCCACAAATTCCTGCTGGCCGCGCTTGTCCCCTCAGCTCAAACTCTTGTTGGCCTGACTTACTATTTCATTTAAGCCATTTTTAGTCTGTAGGAGGTTCCCTCTCAGATCCTCCCTGCCAGACCCTGTGCCCAACCCACACCCCAGGCATCAGGGCCCCAACTCTGGGTCTGAGTTCTAACAAAGGCAGGCCCCAGGGGACCAGCAGCCACCAATCCGCTTCCTCGCTTCCTCGAGGGCCTGAGAAATGGAGAGCGGCCAGAAATCCGGAGACCCTCACAGGCACTGGATTTCCCGGAGACTCTGCTCCCACTGGAGACATAAAGCGGGGCATGGTCTCGGCTACCTCCCTGCTCCCCGGCCTCATTTTTTCCCAGGCTGTGGGAGGCAAAGGGTTAAATCCCATAGAGCTGATGCTCTGACTCCAGGCTAGAGGGACCCGGGAAGCTGGGGTCACTTCCTGCTCCGTCCCAGTCACCCTGAACTGGTCCCCGGGTCCTCAGCCTGGGATCACCCCTTGAGAAGGACCCCAGAGTCCTCGGCATCTAGCCCGCCACCCCCCAGGCAGGGCATTCAAGGGGTTAAGTCCCCTGGGGCTGGATTCTGCCTTCCGCCTTTCCCAGACCCCAGAGCCGTGAGTTGGGGACGCCTGGGTTCCTGAGGGTGGCCCGCAGGGCCCGGGACGCGGCCCGGGAACAATGGGGCAGGGAGGCAGGTGGCCCCGGGCCTGAGCCCCCTCCCCGGCCCCTGGTCGCAGGGGTAGGGCTGGGGGCCGGGCAGGGGGGCAGAGGCCGAGGATTCTGGGAAGAGCGCGAGGGTCTGGCTGTGGGGGAGGGGAGGCGTGAGCATTCTGGGAAGAGGGAATTCGACCGCCCGGCCGGGCTGGGGGCTGCGAGCCCGCCGGGAATCCTGGGGGCCTGGGAGGCGGAGGATGCCCGGAGCTGGAAGCTGGCAACCGAGAGAGGGTGGCGGGGACCAACTGGAGCTAAAGTCCAGGGTCTGGGTTGGTGCAGCCGTGGGGGGCCCGAGGACCAGGATGGCTGCGTGCCCACTGCTGTCTCCACTTAAGGGTCACCCTGGGCGCCTCTCCACACCTCTCTTGGAGGCAGCCTTTTCCCCTCCTCCGTCTCTCCCTCCCTCCGCAGTGGGACTGGCTCAAGGTCCGAGGTCTGGAGCTTGGGCCTAGGTCAGCTTCAAGCACTTCTTGCCTCGCTGGGTCTTCCCACTTTCATACTCCACGGAGGCCTTGTCATTAACCCCTTCCCTCTCCTCTGGAACGCTGAACTTGAATTTCTGGAAATAATCAAGGTCTTACCTGTCCTCAGCAAACAGCAGGGCACCCTTCCAGGCCTCCTCAGAACAGGCAGCCTCAGTGTGGCAGAGGTGCCTGCTTCCACCTCCCCCAAAGACACTTACAGATGGGGGAGGGGATTCTCATTCCCTAAGGAGCTACAGAAATGAAGAAATTAATTTACTTCCTAAAATCTAACTCCTGACTCCCCTGCTGCTATAGCAGGGTTCAGCTAGCTCCTACTTCACTTGGGTTACTTCCCAGCTGCCTCCTCTTGAGTCCTAGCCATGTCTGCCTGCACCACTGCCCCATATACATAGTCCCTGTCCCACTCAGCCACCCAAAGCCCAGGCTTTCCCCAGGGACTCTCTTAAGGGTCTCAACATTGTGGAACTGCTCCTAGCACTTAGCTCCAATGGTCCTATTCCCTTGTGCTGAAATCGTCTCACCCTTTATGGAGTGAGCTGGCTGTGTTCTACCAGGAGGCCACTCTGAACTGTTTCTTTGCTGCCATCCCCTTGCTGATTGACCTTTGAAGGCATTGGACAAACAGGTTTTCCAGGAGCAAGGGGCATCTCATTCTTCTTTCGATCATTCAACAAAATGTATTGAGCACCTGTTCTGTGTCAGGCATCGTCCTAGGCACAGCATACAGGAGCAAGGAAACAGAGCAAACAGTACAGAACGAGGGCCAGAATGGAGCTGGTATGAAGGGTCTCACTGGGGAGAACTGTTCTGAAACCTCCCCTTTTACAGCCAAGGACCTCTTGGTCCCAGGATTTTCTCCATCCCATTCTCATGGCAAGTAGGCTGCCTCTGAGCTTTCCTCATCACCTGTCCCTGCCAGCAGCCCACATTTATGAGTTTCACATGACTCCCAAGGTCATCTTCCTCTCTCAGACGCTGGGGCAAGCCAGACACAGAACCTTGCATTTCTATGTCACTTCCCGGCCTGTGACCTTGGAGACATATCTCCCTGAGGGTTGATTTCCTAATCTGTAAAATGGACAATCTGATTCCTGAGGACTGTGGAAGATTGAGTGATAATGAGGACACCACAGCAGGTATTATGTCAGCTGCTAGTGGTCTTCACACACTTCTGGCTCTTTTCCTTTTCAGTTTCCTCTCAAGGTCGTTCCTGCACAAGCCCATAGTGGCTTTAAATGCCCCCTCCCCCTAAACTGGCCTGACCTTTCTGTGCTTGGTAACCGGAAAGTGCCCCAGTCCTTTTGGAGGGCCCCTGTCGCCTCAGGAAAATCAGCGGTTTCTTTCTTTTTCTAACTTTTTTCAGTGTTCCAGGCAGTCTCAGTTCTCTGTGAGGCTCTTAAGGAATGTTTATTGGTCCCAATTAGCAGCCCCATTAAGGAGGGAAATTAAGAGTCTTAATGAGCTTCTTCTGATTAGCAAAATAACAGGTTTCCCAGCCTCTGGGCATCATAGGGTAGGTGAGAGCCACTTCCCCTGTGGGTGTCAGTTACCTCTCCAGCCCCCAGTCTGGGTTCAAAGGGTTATGACTGATGAGCTTTTAATTATACTCTTACATTCACCTACATGCTTAGTTGTGTTCTTAAGGTCTGAATCAGGAATCAGGCCTGTGGGGGTGGGATGGGTAAGCACAGTGAAAACTAATGCCCAGAAAAATGGGTTGGTAGGAGACTGAAGGTTACAGAAAGAGAAATGAGAGCTGGGGGGTTGGGCAAGTGGAGAGTTAAAAACAAAAGCCAGAGATCAGCTCCCATTGTGTGCTCCTTTCTCTCCCTCAGGGTCCCTGGGACGCTGGGCCGCCCTGAGCTCTGGGATGGAGCCTGAAGCAGTGCTGTGGGGCCCAGAGCTGCGGGGTCCTGACCAGAGCCCTAATGATGCTCACAGAGGTGAGGGGCACAAGAAGGGACTGCAGTCCTGACAAAACAATGGCCCCAGTTCAGGGAGGGGCCCAGACTCTGGGGGAAACCCAGGGGGGGGAAGAGAAACCGACCCCCTGTTCTGAAAGGAGATGGGGGCTGGAGACTCCCTTTCTCTCTGTAGGTGCCGAGAGTGGGAACGAAGAGGAGAGCCCTCAGCAGGAAAGTTCTGGGGAGGAGATCATCTTGGGCGATCCAGCTCAGAGTCCAGAATTCAAGGACCCACCAGAGATGCCCCTGGAGAGACCCTCCCAGGATCCCTCAGTCCCCCAGGATCCCCCAACTCCACTGGGTCACCCCAACCCCTTGGACCACCAGACTCCTCTTGACCCCCCAACCCCGGAGGTAGTCCCTACCCCGTCTGACTGGACCAAGGCCTGTGAGGCCAGTTGGCAGTGGGGGACCCTGACCACCTGGAACAGTCCCCCGGTGATTCCTGCCAATGAGTCCAGCCTGCGTGAGCTCGTGCAAGGCCGCCCCTCTGGGGCTGAGAAGCCCTACATCTGCAACGAGTGCGGCAAGAGCTTCAGCCAGTGGTCCAAGCTGCTGCGGCACCAGCGCATCCACACGGGCGAGCGGCCCAACACGTGCTCCGAGTGTGGCAAGAGCTTCACTCAGAGCTCGCACTTAGTGCAGCACCAGCGCACACACACCGGCGAGAAGCCCTACAAGTGCCCAGACTGTGGCAAATGCTTCAGCTGGAGCTCCAACCTGGTGCAGCACCAGCGCACACACACGGGCGAGAAGCCCTATAAGTGCACCGAGTGCGAGAAGGCCTTCACCCAGAGCACCAACCTCATCAAGCACCAGCGCTCACACACAGGCGAGAAGCCGTACAAGTGCGGCGAGTGCCGGCGCGCCTTCTACCGCAGCTCTGACCTCATCCAGCACCAGGCCACGCACACGGGCGAGAAGCCCTACAAGTGCCCTGAGTGCGGCAAGCGCTTCGGCCAGAACCACAACCTCCTCAAGCACCAGAAGATCCACGCCGGCGAGAAGCCGTACCGCTGCACGGAGTGCGGCAAGAGCTTCATCCAGAGCTCGGAGCTGACGCAGCACCAGCGCACGCACACCGGCGAGAAGCCCTACGAGTGCCTCGAGTGCGGCAAGAGCTTCGGCCACAGCTCCACCCTCATCAAGCACCAGCGGACCCACCTGCGCGAGGACCCCTTCAAGTGCCCCGTTTGTGGCAAGACCTTCACGCTGAGCGCCACGCTGCTGCGGCACCAGCGCACGCACACGGGCGAGCGGCCCTACAAGTGCCCCGAGTGCGGTAAGAGCTTCAGCGTCAGCTCCAACCTCATCAACCACCAGCGCATCCACCGTGGTGAGCGGCCCTACATCTGTGCCGACTGTGGCAAGAGCTTCATCATGAGCTCCACGCTCATCCGCCACCAGCGTATTCACACGGGTGAGAAGCCCTACAAGTGCTCCGACTGCGGTAAGAGTTTCATCCGCAGCTCGCATCTCATCCAGCACCGTCGCACTCACACGGGCGAGAAGCCCTACAAGTGCCCCGAGTGCGGCAAGAGCTTCAGCCAGAGCTCAAACCTCATTACGCACGTGCGCACGCACATGGATGAGAACCTCTTTGTGTGCTCCGACTGCGGGAAGGCCTTCCTGGAGGCACACGAGCTGGAGCAGCACCGGGTGATCCATGAAAGAGGGAAGACCCCAGCCCGGAGAGCTCAGGGCGACACTCTGCTGGGGCTTGGGGACCCAGCCCTGCTAACCCCGCCCCCTGGAGCCAAACCACACAAGTGTCTTGTCTGCGGAAAGGGGTTCAACGACGAGGGCATTTTCATGCAGCATCAGAGGATCCACATTGGAGAAAATCCCTACAAAAATTCAGATGGCCTCATCACACACCCAGCTCCCAAGCCTCCTCAGTTCCGACCTCCCAGGCTCCCTTTCGGAGGGAATTCTTATCCAGGTGCTTCTGAGGGCAGAGCTGACCCCTCAGGACAGCCCTTTAAAATGCCTGAGGGGCAGGAGAGCCCCAGCCAAAGGCTGAGCCTGCTCTCTTCCAAGTCCTACATTTGTTCCCACTGTGGAGAAAGCTTTCTAGATCGGGCTGTACTCCTCCAACACCAGCTCACCCACGGCAACGAGAAACCCTTTCTTTTTCCTGATTATAGGATTGGTTTAGCAGAAGGGGCTGGGCCCAGTCCCTTCCTAAGTGGAAAGCCTTTTAAATGCCCTGAGTGCAAAAAAAGCTTTGGCCTCAGCTCTGAGCTGCTGCTGCACCAGAAAGTCCATGCAGGTGGGAAACCACAGAAGAGTCCAGAGCGGGGGAAGAGCTCTTCTGTCCTCCTCGCGCACCTCAGGAGCCCCCTGGGGGCCAGACCCTACAGCTGCTCAGATTGTGGGGCCTCCTTCCTGGATCGCCTGGCCCTCATTCGGCACCAGGAAACTCACACCCAAGAAAAGTCCCCCAGACCCGAAGACCCCCTTCCAGAGCCAGTCACCCTGTCCACAAGCCAGGAAGGTGAAGGGGAGACCCCCACCCCTACCCCTACAGGGAGCAGTAGCCATGGGGAAGGGGAAACCTCAAAAACCCTCTTGGAAGAAAAGCCCTATTTGTGTCCCGAGTGTGGAGATGGCTTTACAGAGGTTGCAGCCCTCCTTCTTCATAGGAGCTGCCACCCAGGGGTCACCCTGTGAAATGGGTCTGGAGACCAGGGATCTCTCTCTCCTGAGAGGAACACTGGATCTCCTCACATATTTTGCGAGAAAAGGAAAAAAACCCTATCAGATTGTAGAGATGCAAAGGATAAAGGACCCTGGGTAAAAATAGTGCTTTTACATCAGTGATGAGAAACTATAAATTGTTGGTGGGAGCCACTTATAATGCAGTAGAGAAAAACTGGGTTAGAAACCCTATAAATATGTAGGAAAAAAAAGCCCTTTAAGTCTGTAGCAGAAAATCCCTATAAACCATAGTGGATAAAAGCCCTATTAATTGTAGGATGAGGTCCCAATATGTCTTTAGACAACCCTATAAAACTGTACTGAAATCCTTGTGAAACTGTAGGGTCGGGGAAGTGCAGGGAATATAGCAATGGCATTGACTTGGAAACAGTGACCCTCAGAAGGTGTAGAACCTCCCATGAACTTGTTCCACAGTGTTCTCTCTTACTATCATATGGGAGGGAGACTCAATCCCAGAAGCCTTGGACAATTACACTGTGTGGGAATTGGGTGGCACTTGGAAAAGGAAGAAAACAAAGGAGAAAAATAAGTGATGAGGAGCCCTCAGACCCCCAGAGGAGAATGACCCAGGAACTAGGAAGAAAAGGTCCAGCTCATTGCACTGGGGGTTCCTCAGGGTACAAGACCAGTCCTAGATGAATTGTGTGTGTGAGAGAAGAGGCCCATGGGATTCCTTATCAGAAAGAAGCCAAAAATGGGGAAGGAAAAAAAAAAATGATGTTGCACCTTTTTAAAGGCCGAAGTTTGTGGTGCATAAAAACTTTAAGTGTAAGAATACTGGGGAACCACCACAAAAATATAGAGGGAAAAGTGGGGGGATTCTGTTAGACTGCTTTGAGGGAAGGAAACCAAGTGGAGAAACTTCAGACGGAACCCAGCAAACTCCAGGCTGTCTTCCAGGTTGTCTTCCAGGTTACTGGGAGCTTGTTAAACTGCAAGTGCAAGCAGTCCCCAGCCAGGCTGCCAGGTCCTCCCCAGCCAGGCAGGATGACCCTTTCCTGGGGACTAATGTTCTGAGAGGCCTCCAGGGATGGAGGGTCCCTCCTGCTACATCTCAGGTCTCACTGTCAGGTTCCTCCTGAAGTCTAGCTGCCACCAGTGTTGCTGCAGTGGCAGCCCGTTTCCTCGAATTCTGTCCTCAGTGGAGAGGGAGAACTGCTGCTAGTCGACCTCCAAAGAATAAAGCCCTTCAGAGACTCAAGGCCTATGTGTGGTTAAATCCTCCCTAGACTGCTCTTCTCCAAGTCAACAAGAGCCACACGTAGGTCCTCTGTGGCAACAAGGGACAGCAACTTGACAGAATAGAGAGCTTTGAATAGAGCCAGCAACCTACTTTTAAACCTGTCTCCTGAGCTGATAGCAACAAGGCTGCTGGCAGGATGTACCAGCCTGCACATAGTGATGGGTGTCCAAACACCCACAGAAGAGTATATGGAGTCCTGACCACCTTCCTCACCCCGGTGCCTGGAGCCCTCTGAGGTTGTGACAACCCAGCCTGATTGTGGTCTTGGGAAGGGACGGATTCCACCCACTCGGCTCCTCTCCTCCTTAGCCAGAAACCTTCAGAGGGAAATGGAAAGATGAGAACCACACCCCTGCCAGACCCATCTCCTGTCCTCACACACCACACAGTTACACACTTATTAACCCAGAGAAACCCGCTACATGACTGGGTGTGTGTGGCAGGGGAGAGACTGTTGCCCTCTAAAATGGTTGGAGAAAACTCTTGAAACATCTGTAACAAGAACCCATCCCTTAACCCTGGAGACTCTTTCCAAAGGAAATACCCATTGACCCATGAGGGCACCAGTAATGCACTGTGGTCCTGGAGTAAGAACCAACATGCCAGGTGAGATGGCCCCCTTTAGGAGTCACATCCCTGGAGGGGGTGACCTGGCATCGTACAAAGCTGTGGAAGAGACCTCTAATTTCATTACCTGAAGTTCAAAAGGTGAAAGTCCTTCACCTTTTATCTACCCTGCCCCCAAAGGGATAACCCTCAAATTCAAAGGATCAAAATCTAGAACCCTGTAGGCCTGCTGGGGAGGAGAAGGCAGGCATTGCATGATTGTGAGGAAACCCTTTTTATCATCTGCATTAAAGCCCCACCTGACTCCAGTGCCAGGTGGGAAAGCACTACTGAGGGGAGGAGCCTGCCTGCTGAAGCTCTGCTGACAGAAGCGTCCACAAAGGGGGTGTCCCCGTGAGACTGAGGAATAGGACACAGTCCTCCAAATCAAAGCAGATTCTTTTCCCTCTAAGATGGTAGCAGAAAGAAACTCCAATTGTAGACAAACCCCTTTTAAAGCTAGAAGCAGAACCCTCAGAACAGGTCTGAAGTCTGTCTCCAGAAGAGTCCTGGGGAGCAGCCTTCGAGGCTCGGGGGCCAGTCCGGGGGCAGGTGGTCAGTGTGGTCAAAGGCTGACTGCGGGTCTGTTGAGGACTTGGGTGTAGCATTATGTAGTGGGATGCTCGCATGTTGTAGGGCTGGGTTAGGGCCGGGGTTGCTTCAATGGATGATGTGGATACAATGAGTTGGCGTTTGGGGTTTTGTGGCAGGAAAGGGGCAGAATCGGAGACCTTTGGGGTATGACCTCACCTCACCTAATTCCTTTAGCCAGGTGCTTCCCTCCCAGAAGCTACATCTTGAGGAACTAAGCAGGGAACTGGTTGGGGGAGGTGGCAGTGTCCCGAGTCCCTCTGACCAGCTCAGACAAAGGCCCAGCTCATTCCGGAAGGCCTCTTGTCCAACTCCACACAGGCCTGACTTCAGAAGTGCCCCAGCTGAGGAGCCCAACAGATAGGGTCACAGTCATTGTTGAAAGCGGAGGGAAGAACAGAAACTGATCTGAGCTTACGGTGAAACTTGAAGCTGCTATGGATATGGAGGTCAGATGGGAACTCGAAAGAACTGGGCATAAATCCTGAATTATTGGGAAACTTGAAACCGAGTCAAGAGGTGGGGTTCCATGACACTTGCCCCTGAGGTGAGCAGCCCCCAGACTCCTTTGCCCTCATTAGGGAAGCCCCACTCACCTAACTTGTCCTAGAGCGAAGAGAGGCCCCACTTTTGAGTGTTGTGTGTCAATAACAGTGTTGTGTCGCCGGTGGTCATGTTGATTAGTTGAAGAGAATAAAGGGAATAAGATTTCCCGGGTGTTTCTGTCTTCTCTTTGAATCCTAGAGCAAGCTCAAAGCGCTTGCCCTCTCCCAGAGCCACAGTCCACATATAACCTCAAAAGCTCAGGCCAGCTCCAGGCCACCCTTTTCCAAAAACCCTGAAATCCCACCCCATGCATGCTAATGAAGGTTTATTGAGTTTTAAAATCCATACCCTTGGGAGAAACGTTCTGAGGGTGGCAGAGCCAAGCAGCTGTTGTTGATTGATGTCTGGCTTTGGCACCAGCACATCCTCCTGACTGCTGGGTGACTGACTGCCTGGTGACTCTGGCTGGCTCAGGTCCAGCTGTGCAGCTCCAGCGAGGCCTCTCTGGCCACAATACCTGCCCCCTCCCCAGACTGCCACATGAGAAAGCTCCAAAGATCAAGTTCCAAAAGCTGGAGGCCACCTTCCCAGGTACACCTGGGTCCTGGACGTGGTTCTGCCCTTTATCTGGACCACAGCTTCCTAGACTCTGAGGAGAGGTGGCGCAGGAGACCTGGCTTGTCATCTCACTCAGGCTGTAGTCCATAACCCTATGTGGAGAGGTTGAGGCTCAGAGAAGGGCAGCCACTTGCCTAAGATCCACAGCAAGGCAGAGAGGGAAACCAGAATGTCCAGGAGCAGGCTCTATACCGAACCAAGCCTCTCCTCCATTGTTGGGCCTGTCTGGGATCCACACTGGGCCAGGCAGGGCTGCTCCAACGAATCCTCAATGCCAGGCTTACCTCTTTGCTACCTCCTGGGCCTAGGCCTGGTCATGGCCAAAGCCTGAGGTCAACACTTGCTCTAACCTGCCCCGGCCGGTTTGGCTCAGCGGTTGAAGCATCGGCCTGTGGACCAGAGTCCTGGGTTCGGTTCCCACTAGGGGTATGTACAAAAAAAAAAAAACTTGCTCTAACCCATCACCTGCCTCTGCCCCAGTCTGCCAGAAGCCTCCTGCTCCAGCCAGGAAGCTGTCTCCTCATCATCTCTGTGCTTCTCTACCCAGACTCCCAGGGTAGGCTCTCTGCCTCGCCTTCCTCTTCCCCATCTGGAAAGCAAGGGTGGGGTAGGGGAAAAGAAAGAGGTACTTGCCTTTAATGGAGAGGTAATGAAAGCTATCCTACATTCTGTGTTCCCAGCCCTGGGGACAACTGAGGTACATCAGAACTGGTCTCAGCACAGGAGTCCTCAGTAAAGTTAGGAGACTACAGATAAAGAACAAAAACACTGGAGTAGTGATTTGTTCAGACTTAACAGCAGGGGCTGTGGACCCAGACACAGTGCCTGCCACAACATGGGGTCAGGAAACTAGCTGGAGGACATGACCTAAGGAATGAGGGTTGCAGCAACAGAGTATGTGTAGGGGCCAGGGTTGGAGTGGGGGATCGAAGGTACACAGCAGTTGGGTGTGGTTTTAGAATTGAGGGAAGGGGACTGAAGGTAGAGAGCAGAGGCCAGAGTGTGAAGCATCTTGTTCTTTAAGAGCTTAGGGATAGGGCACCATTGGGGGACTTTTAAGGAGTACATGATCTTACCCTCCACCCCCACCCCATGCCAGGTTTGGACCTCAGGAAAGAGAACTGGGCTGGAGGAGTTGAGCCTTAGCAGCTTAGCTGTAGCCAAGGCTGTGGATAAACATACCGAGGAAGAGTGGCAGAGTAGAAAGGAGAGAGTCTAGGAAGAGAACCAGCAGAAAATACTAAGTTTGAGGAAAACCAGGAGAGTGTAGCACCACAGGACCCAAGGGAAGTTCTGAAGAGTGGTCAATGCCAAATGCTCCACTGGACACTGTGGCCAGTCACAGACAGTAGCCCTAGTTCTGGCTAAAACTGGCACTTTCACCAGAAGGCCAACAACATCTGCTTACCCCCAAGAGGCCGGACAAAGTCAGTTTGGGCTTGACTCTCCCAGGAACCCAGGGTATCACAGCCATTGGCTGGAGGGGCTTGACTAGCCCTTAAGGTAGATCCTCCCAGCACTGGGCAGGCTATTGCAAACCCAAGTTTATGGAGAATTTACTCTGTTCTTCCCATGGGATCAGTGCTTGCTCCAATAACTAAAATTCAGGCATCTTTATCCCATTCCCTTGGGCTTAAGCTTGAGAATGTGGTTTGATGCCTGCTTTATTAGGTATGAAGACTCACAAGAGTTTTTAGCTCCTCTTGGCTACGGAGACTGGTCTAGGGAAGCTATTTGGGGAGATGATGTGTAGTAACTTGTACTTAAAGAGCCCACATGGAGGTGACGCCTGGAAAGAGGGTGGGGGGTCAGAGTTTCGCGGACCCGGACCCACTTCAGGGCGCCATACTCCTCTCAGGGGCACACAGTCGCACTATGATGCAATATACTACGTTTCCCCACCCTTGCCACGGCTGCCACCCCCCGGGGCCCACGCACATTTCTTCAGGGGCTCAATGCCATCTCCAGCCACGGCCCGTGCCTCGGTGAGCGTGCCCGCCACCTCCAGCACCGCGCAGGAAGTCACTGTAGCCCGCGTGTCCGTCTCCAGTCCGACCTGGTCCGGCTGCTGTGACCCCGCCGAAACCCTGGGCGCCAGGTGGGTCCCACAGACAGACAAGGTCGGAAGCCCCTGTGAGGGCGCAACTGCCAAGTCTGCAGGACCGCGCAAAAGTGGGACTGCGGCCATGGCCCCGACGCCAGCTCCAGAACCAATCCCAGTCAGCACAGGCCTTAGCGCGAGCCCCAGAACAGCCTCAGTGATGGCAATCTCCAAAGGCCCGACAACATGCTGAACCCGTAAATACCCCTCGACACTCGAAACGGCTCCAGCTCTGCTAGCCGCCAGCGCAAGTTGCAATGAAGAAAGTCACCCGCTGAGGTGTCCCAATCTGCTCGTCTGAGGGGGAGGGGCGGCGAATTTGTTGGGGCGGCCCCGCCTGCAGGATGCAGGCCCGCCTCAGGCCAGCATAACCAAGAACCCGAGCTCCCTTGTGAGGGCCTGCTCACCATGTGCCAATAAGGGACTATATTTCCCAGGATGCAGCTGAAGGCTTCCCAGCATCCCAGCGGCCAATGACTGCGAGGGGTGTGGCGTGCCCAAGGAAGGGGCCAGTAGGGTCAGCACTCCCCCGTGGGAGGGGAGGAGGGGCCTGGAATCCCTGGCAGCCGTTAGGTATAACGGTAACTACGCGTTGAGGTGGGCAGGCGCGAGGACAGGTGTAGCAGCTAAAATTGGGGACCATGTCTTTATGTTTTTTGCTGTTAATCCTCACCAGAGGATAGATACATTTCCATTGATTTTTAGAGAGTGGAAAAGGAGGGAAGGAGAAAAAAACATGGTTGAGAGAGAGACACATCGATTGGTTCCTCCCCTATGACACCAACCAGGCAGGGGATTGAACCTGCAACCCAAGTACATGCCCTTGACCGGGAATTGAACCTGTGACCCTTCAGTACTCCAGCCGATGCTCTAACCGCTGAGCTAAACTGGTCAGGGCAGAGGATCATGTTTAGGGCAGGAAACCTGGCTACAGGCTGAGGGTTGGATGTTTAATCATAACACACAGCCTATACAAGACATCTCTGGAGCAGAGGCTGAGTCTGAACGGACTCATGCACCTGTCTTCAGCTCTACCTTCCAGGCCCCGCCTGCTGCCTTCACAGCCCAGTTTGCTGGGCAGGCAGCACAGCAGGCATCATGGGTACAGGCTCAGTTACAGGGTTAGATGAAGCTCTTCTACCTGGAATGATCGGAAGTTCTGCCTCCACTGCAGTTAAGGCCACCAGGATGAAAGCAGTCAGGGCTGGGGACCCACTGAAGCCTTGGGAAGCATGAGGTGGGGATAAGAGGGCTTGGGAGAGTAGATATTGAGAGGGACCTGATTGAAATTGAAATCGATAATCTTGGTTCAGCACTCCCAAAATAAGGGCAAGGTGACTGCAGTAACCATAGAGCTTCTCAGAGGAGGAGGACCATTACCCTTTCCCATCCCCACACACAAGAGGATATAAGCCCTTAGCACAAGAGCCAAACCAAAGAGCCCAGGGAACTCCATGGAGGGGAAGCTCTGCCCAGGCCTGAAGGGCAGGGAGCAAGGGGCTGGGAATTTGGCCCACCTCTGGCCCTCACTTGTGGGTGTGTAAGCAGGTAGTGAGCCTCCTCTTTCACGGGAGGTCACAGCCTGGGGAATTTTTCCCTTAGGACTGGGATGGGCCTGTGGGGAGAGAGGAGGGTTGGGGCCAATTTCCAGGAAGCTCAGTTGGATGCTCTGGGCCCTTAGGTGTGTCATTGCAGATCTTTCCTGCATGCCGGGTGCCTCAGCTCTGACTGGAAAAAAGGTGGAACTGAGCTTGGCTGATCCCACTCCCACTAGCATGCACTGGGGACCCCAAACCAACTAGATAGGAAGGGGCTGGGCCCACAGGGTCCAAAACAGAGGGTGGGGCCACCGGATATGGGGTGGGGAGGGTCTGGGGGCACAGCCCCCAGGGTCCATGGGTGTTCCAAAGTCCCCTGAATTACAGGTTCAGCTGATGTAGACACGGTGGAAGTCATGGGCACCAAAAGCTGCGTTGCACTTAGGGCACTTCCTCTGGCGGGCCTCATAGCGGCCCCGCACACACTCGAAGCAGAAAACGTGGAAGCACTTGGTAAGGACTGCATCCTTCTTTCGGGTGTTACAGCAAGGGCAGGTCAACCGCGCCTGGAGCAGGCAGAGGTATCAGATCAGCTCAGGAACAATCCTGACTCTGCCCAGACTCCAAGCTGACAGCAGGAGGTGCTCTCGACTATGCCATCATATAGCCAGCTGCATCTAACTCTCCCCATAACCCTGGGAGGAGGGGATGAGTACTCTCCACATGAGGAAACTGAGACTCAGAAGATAGTCTCAAAGTTACAAAGTAGCAGTCTGGATTCTCACCTGGGCAGTGATGACCAGTGGTCACTTGTTCCCTCTAAGGCCAGCGACCCACAGGCTCAGCCTAGGCTTCTTTGCCCTTGGGCTTTATCTCCTTTCCCTCTGACCTTTTCTGGAAAAACCCAATCCTAGCTTAAGTCAACTGTCTACTTCACTTGCACCTGCTAAAGTCACAGCTGGGCATGGCAGAGCCACTAGAAATATGCTATCTCCACCCTCAACTGGGCCTACCCCTGGTGCTGTCCAGATATCCTTCTGTGGGTCTCTGGAGGTTTCATAAATCTCTGTTCCTATCCTGAAACATGCCACCTGCCATCAGGTCTCTCCTCCAACTCCAAGCAGGAATTCCCTCAATTCAGCATTCCCCAACGTTCCTCCTCTGCTCTGCTTGAAATCCTAACCCAGCCCACCACCTGCTTTCCTAGCTCTCAGAACCCTACCCATCAGCATTTGACAGGCTCCAAAGTCTATCTCCTCTTGAGAAATCCTTCCCTTCTCTACCACGGATGCTTCCAGCTGCCTCTGACCCTTTAAGGACAGATGATTTCAAAGATTTACTATTTACTAACCCACCTTCTGCCCTCTCTTCACTCCAGTTAGTGAGTGTGCAGATAATCTGACCTTGACCTCCGAGACCCTGCCCAAGGACCATTCCCAGCAAAACTGCCAAATTCAAGAGGCATCTCTCATCACTCACTCCATTTGCATACTTGGCAGCTCTGATTCAGCTTACCCCTGACTCCTTCAAAGATTTCCCTTATCAATTCCCTCTATATCACTCTCCTTCCTCCCAATCCACAGGTTTCTCTTCCTCTGCCCATCATTTAAGCTTTAAAGTTCCTAAGGGAGAATGACCCATCCCTTCTCATGCCACACACCCTACTTCCATTTCTGCCTCTGCTGACAATTCCCCAAGCCCCTGTTCGCTAGACCTGCCCCCCTTTTGCTTTGTGTGCCTTCCCAGACAGCCTCCCAAGATGTCCTGTTTTCAACATCTTTGAACACTGTTCACCATCCCTATTCCTACGCAGTCTTCTAATCTCACTAAGTGCTACTCATCATCCACCCAGTTTCTCAAATCAGGTATGCAGGAGTTCTCAGTATCTCTGCCTCCCTCAATGTATTCGATCCATCACTGAATCTAAGCATTTCTGCCTCTTAAATATCTCCTTAACTCTACTTGTTTCTAATACCTTAGACTAGCTCACTATCAGGTTTTGCCCCAGTGACTACAATAGCTTAACAAATTCCCTGCCTCTAGTCTTTACCTACTCTAGCCCAAATTCAATAGCAAATCAGACCATGTCATTCTAGTTTAGAACCCTTTCATGTCTCCACATTGCCAACCTGGCACACGTTTGATCCTGTGTCAAACGTTTCAGGATCTGACGCTGCCCAATGTTCTCAGGCTTGCTGCTCACCACAAAACCCATGTTCTGTCCTCTAAACAATGTCCAGCTCTGTCCTCTAGCACCCCTCTCTCAATTAGGGGCCTCACCTCTGCCTTCCGATTTGCCAGAATCCTCTTGTCCCCATTCCTCACAGCCAACTCTGACTCATTCTTTGTTTCTTTTGGATGACATTCCTTCTAGGAAGCCTGCTGACCCCTAGGGCTAGTTTAAGTGCCTCCCCTCCCATGAGTTCCCACAGCCCCTCTAGCCTCTGCCATCACACTGCTCATCACTCAGATGGAAGAATTACTTGCCTCCTCTAACACCCTGTCAATTCCAAGAGATCTGAGACTAGGTCTAGTTCCAAGCCCTCCCACACCTTGCCAGGCACTTTGCCTGGCTTGCAATATGTGTACAATTCTTGGTCAGTTGTCTGATTCTCCACAACAGCTTCTGCCCGCTTTTTGCTATCCTACCTTATTCCTGGGGTCCCCAGACTACCACTTAGTGCTCTCACCAACCTTCCACCTAAGATTCCTAGGTTGATGGGGGACAATTAGCTTCACAGCCCCACCTTGTACTCCTTGATCTCCTCCTGGAGGATTTCATCGGCATCTGCATAAACCTCCACCTTCCTCTGTTTCTCCAGCTTGCGCCGCAGCCGTGAGATGTCCTCCTGAAGCAGGACAGGGGCTAGGCTGAGTGCATGGGTCTGCATCCTGAACCACCCAACCCCAGGCCACACCAGTGACCCTGGGCCACCCTGCCCTGACCATGGGCACACCTGAGCCCTCTTGAGGTTGAAGCTCTCTTTCTCTCGAGCAGCCCGGCTCTCTGCCAAGCAAGGTTGGATCTCCCGCAGCCGCGTCTGCACATGCTCCAGCTGCACCTTCAGGTCCTCAGCCAGCTGAGCTGCTTCCACAGCCTGAGGTGGGGGAGATAGGGAGGAGGGCACCATTAGCCTGAGCCTAGAGAGTTAGGCACCATGGTCCACAGATGCTTGTGTCAAACATTCCAGTGATTCTTGCTTTGGGATCAAGTCCAGTATCTTCACTGGAACTGGTCCTGCCTCCTGACTTCTCAACTCACACCTCCTCCTCTTCTTCCTCATTCCTGACACTTTCAGTTCCTCACCCACATAATACTTTCTCCTGACTCTGAGCTTTCACAGGGCTTGTCCCTCTGCTACCAACTCCGCCAACACATACTTTTCCCCTGCCACTCCCTCAGCTCAATTGTTACTTCATATGTATTTTTTAATGTTTTTTATTGACTTTTAAAATTTTTTGGAGAGAGGGAAGAAGGGAGAGAGAAACATTGATTTGAGAGAGAAACATCAATCACCTGTAACCCGGGCATGTGCCCTGACCAGGAATCGTACTGGGACCTCTCAGTCCGAGACAACGCTCAATCCACTGAGCCACACCAGCCAGGCACACTTTATATTTTTTTTACACAGCATGTTAGTTATCCTTCATAAGACGTACTATGATCAGTAATAATACTATTTTACCTATGGGATTTCTGACTTGCTATCTGTCCCTCAAGACTGGAATTTCCCACTTCCAATAGGACCTTCTTGTTCCCAGAGTCTCCCTAGCACTTGGCACAGGGTCTAAGATATATAGAAAGGGCACATATAATACTGCCTAAATGAATGAATGAAGCAGAAGAAAAAAGCCCGGTGAGGAAAGAAAATAAAAATCAATGTCAATCTTGAGCCTTTACCGTTGAGCTAGATATTTCTTAGTTTTAATACAATTACGTGTCAGGAACCACCATCTCCATTTTATAGCTAACCAATGCACTGGTCAAGATGTGGGTCCTGGAGCCAAGGAGACCCACCAAATCCCAGTTCTGCTCTTTCTCGAGCAAGTCAGTTGGCATACTGACCCTCAGTTTCCTCACTGATAACAACAAAAACCATCATAGGATTATTGTGAGACTGATAAGTCCTCAGCACAGGTTCTGGAACATGATAAGTGTCCGACACATGAGCTGGACTTCTTCGGCTGTGAGCCAGCATCTTAGGTTGCTTTCCCCGTAGGCCCGGCCTCACCTTCCTCTTATTGAGCTCCAGGGCCTGGCTGCGCAATGTCAGCTCCTTCTCCACACCTCCAAGGCTGCCCTGTAAGGCCCGCTCTTTTTCCTCCAGCTTCTGCACGGTCAGCAGCTGGGCATCCACCTGAGGATGGGTAGAGAGTCAGTGCCGGGAAGCCCCTGCCTCTCCAGCTCCACCCAGTAAGCCCAGGGTAACCATACCTGAGACTTGAGGCCAAGAACCTGCTCGCCCAGCTCATCCTTCTCCTCCCGCAGCAGCTTGTGAATCTGATTGGCCTTGATCCGCTCTGACATCAGCTTAAAGTTGGCATCATCCTTTTCCCGCAACTGCTGCAGCAGCCGTCCATTTTGCTCTTGCATGTCCTCAAAAGCCTGACCTGTCACATCCATCTCCGACAGCAGAGCCTCCTCCTCCTGTAGTGGGCAAGGACAAGATGAAATGTGGAAGAGGGACAGGATGACCATGGGTAAACCACAGGAAAACATGGCTCAGCAAAGAACCACAGAATGGAACCAGGCCATTTGCTAGAAGCACCCGGCAGGGGTGGGAATCCCAACATTCAGAAGCAAGAGGACCACAAGAGATTCGCACCTGCTTGGTGGCACCCAACTTGCGCTGCAGGTGTTCTATCTGCTCCTCTGCCTGACGAATGCGCCTCAGGGCATCCTCATCTGCAATCTTCTTGCTCTCTCTGCGATCCCTCTCCTCCAATTCCCGGATACGGCTCCGTAGCTCATCAACCTACAGCCATCAGAAGGAAGGAACTCTCCTATTACAGCTTCCTGCTGATTTAGGGCTCTGCTTTGGTCAGAACCCTCTGGGGTAGCCTCTCTGCATGTCCCACAGGCCCTACCTGACCTCACCTCGGCCTTGGCCTTGCGTTCAGCTGCCATGAGCTGCACCTTATCCCGCTGTTCCTTGGGTGCTGATTTGTACATGTCCAGCAGCAGTTTCATCTCCTTCTGGCTTTCCTGGGCCTTCCTGAGGGAGGCACAGGAGGACTTAGTGAGTAGGGCTAGAGATTGCTTGGCAGAAGTGGGAAGAAGACAGAAAATAGGGCCTCACTTGAGCTCTGCTCGGAGACCCTTGAGGAGTTCTGACTCCTTCCTCTTGGCCTCCTCCACCTTGGCCTTCTCCCGATCGGCTCTTGAAAGTGCTGAGGCTACAGACTGGGGTCCCAGGCCAGGCCCTTCCCGCTCCCGAAGCTCCCGTTTGGGTCTGGCCTCAGGTTCTCGGCTCCGGGAAGAGGGGCCCTGGGATCCAGGGGTTAAGGCCTGGGCATCTTCTTCAGAGGGGACCAGTTCCTCCTTCTTTGCTGAGGAGGTAGTCATGGTGGCAATGGGCATTGAAGCTATCTCCTTTCTACTGTCGTGGGCACTGACAGGGCCTGGCCCACCCTCTTCTTTCCCTGGGGCTGGGGTACTGAGGCCAGCGTCCTCTGAGTGGCCCAGGTTGGGAATAGAGTGCGTAGAGCCACTGGCCTGGGCCCGGAGCTGCAAAGAACAGGAGAAAACAGGGCTGAAGTGAGACAGTACTCATTGGGGTCTAGCCAAGGCTTCTCCCAGGCAGCCCCCTTTCTCACCTTGCCAATCTCAGCCTGCACTTCCCGCAGCTTCCGCTTATATCGCTGGGCATCCCCCTTCAGCTGGTGGTTGTGGTTTTGAAGGCTGCTGATCAGGTGGCGCATCTCACGATTGATGGGCCCTAGGGGAGGGTCAGGAATGAACATCAGACTGGCCCCTTGGTTAGGGGCTCAACTCCTCATTGGGGAAGAGGAGCTAGAGCCATCACTCCTATTATACAAAGAGGAAAACTGATGCCTTATACAGTATGATCTCATCAAAGCAAATTATATAGGCTTGAAAGAAATTGACCCCAAAGTAACTTGATACTGCCTTTATATTATTTCTGCTAATGCGTTTTGTTTTTTTTTAAATCCTCACTGGAGGACATTTTTCCATTTTTTGTTCAGATAGAGTGGGAGGGAGGGAGGGAGAAACATCGACATGAAAGGGACACATCAAGTGGTTGCCACCCGCATGACCCATCCAGGGCCGGGGACAAACTGCAACCAAGGTATGTGCCCTTAGCAGGAACTGAACACGGGTCTCTCTGGACTGCAGGCTGATGCTCTAACCGCTGAGCCAAACCAGCCAGGGCCATTTTTCCATTTTTGGTTACATAGAGTGGGAGGGAGAGTGGGAGAAAGAGAGAGAAACATATATGTGAGAGAGACACATCGAGTGGCTGCCTCCCGCACGACCCCAACCAGGGCTGGGACAAACTGCAACTGAGGCGTGTGCCCTTAGCAGGAACCGAACCTAGGACTCTCTGGTCCGCGGGCTGATGCTTTAACTGCTGAGCCAAACCAGCCAGGGCGCTAATGTACTTTTTAAAATAATTTCAAATTTCCTTCAAAAGAACACATTACTGTAAATTCACAAAACTAAGTTAGTCTACTTCTGGATTTTTTTAAAAAATAATTTTTGTGCCCTGGCCAGTTTGGCTCAGCGGTTAGAGCGTTGGCCTGCGGTCCGGAGAGACCCAGGTTCGGTTCCCGCTAAGGGCACATGCTTCGGTTGCAGTTTGTCCCCGGCCCTGGTTGGTTGTGCAGGTGGCAGCCACTCGATGTGTCCCTTCACGTCGATGTTTCTCTCTCTCTCTCTCTCCCTTCCTCTCTCTCCCTCCCACTCTATCTGTACAAAAAATGGAAAAATATCCTCGGGTGAGGATTAAAAAATAATAATAATTTTTGTTTGTTTTTTAAATATGTTGTCATTGATTTTTAGAGAGAAAGGGAGAGGGGGAGAGAGAAACATTGATCATGCCTCCTACTGGGGATCGAGCCTGAAACCTAGGCATGTGCCCTGACCAGGAATAGAACCAATGACCTCTTGATCCATGAGTCAACACTTAACACCAGCTGAGCTTCTTCTGGATTTTCAAACAAATGTCGCCTTCTCAGTTATACATTTCTCTGGATTCCCCATCCAAAACTGAAATACTCTTTCTCCTAACACTTCCTGTCTTCCATCCTTGCTTTATTTTTCTTGGCACATTTGTCATTATCTAAAATACATGTTCAGTTTCTTCTTCTTTATTGCCTGCCTTTCCCCATTATAACACTTGCTCCACACTAGCAGGGATTTTTTTTGTGTCTTGTTCACTGGACAATCCCAAAGCGTAGAACAGAGCGTGGCTCATAGGTAATATTTATTTACTGATTGACTTTATTGTTAATCCTCACCCAAGGGAATGGGAGAGGGAGGGGAGAAGAGGGAGAGGAGGGAGAGGGAAGAGAGGGACAGAGAGAGAGAGAGAGAGAGAGAGAGAGAGAGAGACATTGATTGGTTGCCACCCGAATGCACCCCAGTTGGGCTGGGAATAGAACCTGCAACCCACGTAGGTGCCCTTGACAAGGAATCGAACCTGAGACCCTTCGGTGCCTGGGCCAACACTCTAACCACTGAGCAACACCAGCCAGGGCCATAGGTAGTATTTAATAACTCTTTCCAAAATAAATGAATTATTTCAGAGAGACACCAGAAAGCCAGAGAACTATAGACAGGGCTGATAACTCTACTCCATCAGCCATCTCAGCTGGTTGTTACCCTTATTGTGCCTTTGAGCCAAGCGGTATGGTACCTGTTTTCCACAGGGCGATGAGGCTCTGTGACAAGAAGGGTTAAACCTCTTGCATCTGGATGAGCAGCAGCCCCTCACCAGGGCTCAGCAATCCCAGATAAGGCCCACCTCCACCCTGTCCTCAGCACATACCCGCCTGCTCGTTGGCCGCCAGGTTCTGTTCAAACTCGATGCGCAGCATCTCGTACTCCTTGCGTACCTGGGCCAGCGTGTCCTCCAGCTGGATAACCTCTGTGCGCAGCTTCTTCTGCAGCCCCAACTCATCGCTCTGTGGGTCAAGTTATTAAGGATCCACACAACCCCTTTGACCCCTGGCAAGACCCCCACCTGAGGCCTCAGTGGCTTAATAATAATTTATTCCTAAGGGACTCCTGGCAGGCATACAGGAGCTTGACCCAGGAATGCCATGACCCTCAGGGTCTGGCCCTTACCCCCAACCCCCATCCCTGTTCCAGGGCCATACCTCCATGTGCTCAATATGTCTCAGGTGGGAGTTCTTGGTAGCCAGCAGCAGCCCCCGGGCCTCATCCAGCTGGGTCTTCACTTGCAGAGATTCATTGTAAAGCAGTGAGAACTGGGCCTGCAGCATTCGGTACTCCCCTGTCTCCCGTACCACCTCTTCAGGAAGGCTCCGTAGGGCTACCTAAAGGCAGGGATGCCCAAAAGTGATCAGTGAAAGGATTCAGGGCTCAGCCTTAACCTTGAAGTCTTAGGCCCTCCCAGCCCCAAACACAGCTCACCTTGAGGCGCTCATTGGTCCGCACAGCCCCCTGAAGTTCAGCCTGTAGCTTCTCCAGCTCTGCCATGCGGCTATTGGCCAATTCCTGGTTTTCCTCTAACTCTGCATTCAGCATTTCAAACTGTGGAATGGGAAGGGCTGTGAGAGTCAGGGACAGGCCAGGAGGCATGTTTCCCTCACATAAACCCCATTCAAGCTCTTTTATGTGTAGCAATGATGTATCCTGAAGCCCCCAGGACAAGCCAGACCCAAGCACTTTCCTAAGATCTCCCAGGCAAATGGAAGAAAACTCCATACTGCATGGTCAATGCTGGGAACCAAGGCTTGTAACTGACAGGAAGTGAGAGAAGTCTTCCTGGAAGCCCTGGAGAGCAAGCTGAAGGAAAGGGAAATGGCATAATGATCCCCGCAACACCAAGAAAATGCATAATGACTAAGAGTTGAAAGAGCAAAGGTAGAATGAGGAAGGAGACAGTGATTAAATGTATGTCTCAGCAAGGCACTTCTTCAGCCATCCAAGTAATAATTCCAAACGCCTCCAACACTTCCATTTATCTATTGCCTATGCTTTTTCTTTGTGGCACTTATAACAAAGTGATACAGTATTTTACTTACTTTTTTTCAGTGATTCCAACTAGAACCTGAGCTCCATGAAAGCTCTGACTTTTGTCTATTTTGTTCTCCAATATGCCTGATTCCTAGCACAGTACCTAGCAATTAATGTTTAGCAATTACCTACTGAACATACTTGTGAATATGACAAAGAACAGCATGAGTGACAGGTAAGGGCCTCAGAGACCATAATTCTGTGGGGAATTTCAAGAGCAGAGAAAATTTTATGGGAGGGACTAGGAAGAATGATGCCTGCTCACCTTCTGCATGCTAAGTGTGATCTGGCCCCCCTGGAAGCCTGAGGAGCTCCCAGATACATAGTAGCCAGAGTTGAGCTGTGGAGAGAAAAGATAAATAAATGAGTGTGGAAGAAAGAATCTAAAACTCTAAGTACCCAGCCCTGCCTCCATCTAACACAGCACCCTAGTCCCACCTGCTCCAAGGCCTCTGCCAGGTGTTTATTGAGCTTTTGCTCACGCTTGCGCAGCTTCTCAATGTCCCACTGCAGGTCCTCTACTGTTGTCTCCATCTCTAGGACTTTGGTCTCTGCTGATGTCACTTTATCCTGGAGCTCAGAGTACTAAGAACAATGAAGAGTGCAGATACTTAGATGAAGAGTCTTGGTTCCTTGTGATCCTTGGGTGTCCACCTAACCTAAACCGTACCCTGGGTCTAATCCCACCCCCAAAAACGCAATTCCCACCTCCAATGAGATACGATGGTGCTTCTCCTGTAGCTGGGTGGCCAAGTCCTGAAGTCGCCGGTTCTCACGGCCCAGCTCCCGGGTATGTGCCCGAGCTGTCTCACCAGGGGGCTCACTGTCCCCTGGGAAGTCAGGGCTCGGGTCAGAGTCAAGTCCAGGGCAATGGGGAAAAATACTAACTCATTCTGGAGTCTGCTATGTGCCCAGAGTGATCCACAATGACAAAGCCAGGAGTCTTTATCCCCACTGTACAAAAGAGGAAACCAGCTCAGAGAGGAGAGCCATTTGCCCAGAATGCCAAGGCTGGAGTGACAGAACTAAGGCTGGGAGAAGCCTGTGTGCCTACAAAGCCTGGGCTTTTGTTGCTATGTCTTATGGATCAGCAACTGCCACTAAGATTTGTGCAAATTGCTCCAAAAAAAGATATCCAGTCAAAAGGGGGTGCCCCGCCAGAATCAACAACTCCTCTCACCCATCTCTAATTTAGAGTTCAACTACAAAAATCAAAGCTGGATTCCCCATCTACAACTTAACCCTTTCCATGAGAACATGGCTGATTTATTTCTTGGAGAATTCTGGCTGCCTTTGGGCTAGAGGCATTGAGGAAGGGATATCAGAAAGATGCAAACTAGTATGGATACATCTAAGGTGGTGGCACAAAACACTAACCTCGGCTGTATACTCGTTGACAGAGTTCCTCCACCTGGCGCTGTAGGCGGTCTGAGGCCTCGACGACACGGGACACGGCTGCCTTGGAGAACTCCATTCGGCCCTGCAGCTGTAGCTCCACCTCCTCACTACTGCTGGCGCCCAGTGCCACCACAAAAGCCAAGGCTGGCTCACTAAGTGGGGGCCGCAGCTGCACTGGCAGGATCTCTGAGACGGATGGACAGTCACTCATGAGTATAACACAACAGCAGTTAAACAGTTACCACAGCTCTGCACCAAGTTCCAGACTGAGCTCCTTAACACTCTATGGCTCACTGAATCAATACAACTGACAACTGTAGTATACTGTTATCCCCATCTTGAAATCAAAACAACTGAGATTTGAGAGGTAATTTCCTCAAGGCCACAAAGCTCCCAATCACTTCCCCAGGTAAGCCTTCTCAAATTAGAACCCACACCAGGCCCTGGCTGGGCAACTCAGTTGGTTAGAGCATCATCCTGATATGCCAAGATTGTGGGTTCAATCCCTTATCACAGCACATACAAGAATCAACCAATGAATGCATAAATAAGTAGAACAACAAATCGAAGTTTCTCTCTCTCTAAAATCAATAAATAAAATAGAACCACGCACAAGTGCACACACACTAATTCCCGTTCAGGGGTCCCTATCCTTTTAACTTATGGTTTATAATCACTTCCTCTAATGGCAGGGACAGTATTTCTCTTTGCTTATCTATGTCTCTTGTGAGCCTAGATCAATGCCAGACACATAATCAACACTTAATGTTAATACTTTTTTGTACTAAACGAATGTCAAAACATAAAAAACACCATGAACCAAGTTGCTCAGACTCCAAAGCCTGTTTTTACCCACTGTACTATGCTGCCCAAACATGAAATCAATGTTGTGTGCATGTGTGAAAGGGGAGGCTGGGAATCCAGGAGCCTAATATCAAAGTCCCTTCTTCTCCATAACTGTTCCCAGAACTTAATTAGGATCCTCAGATCCTAGGGCTCTGGCCCTACCCCTCAGTTCCGATGTCCCTGGCTCTGTGAGAGGGGTTTCATCACGTGTCGGTCCCTCCTGGTTCCCAGGCGCCTCTGTTCCTGAAGACAGTTCCCCCTGGTTCTCATGGTGTCGGAGAAGGACTTCCACAGTTTCATCCAGCTGAAGGGAGAAAGCACCAAAAATGTTATGAATCCTTCAGGTGCTTCCCAGCAGAGAAGTCTGAGAATTGGAACTGGATCAAGGCCAGGTCTTGGAAAGTAGATGGGCACCCACCTGGGCCCAGTAGCGATTGACAATGAGGAGTGTGGCATCATCAGTGGCCTGCCGCTTCTCCAGCTTCTCAATTCGTTCTCGGAGTTCATCTTCACAAGCCTGCCGTTGTTCCAACCGCTCTGCCAGTTTCTTATTCTTAAACTGCAAAACCTTCAGATCCATCTCCTCCTACCAAGGAAATAAAGGAGCCAAGGAGAAAGTAAAATGGCCCCAGATACCAATCACAGAGGGAGACAGAGGAAAGCAAATGGAATGGGTGGAAGAGGAGAGTATCCCCAAACAAACTTAACAGGGTTAAAGAGGCTCAGACACCCACAGAAAGTGTTTTGGTTGTGAGAAGGGTTTGCTTCGGTGTCTTTCTAACCCTTCTGGGAGCCTGTTTTCCTATCTGTAAAGGGAAAGTAGATGTCCTGTTCTCAGTTTCTTTCAACAGAGTATTCTGTAAAGTAGATCCTGCTAAAGTTAGGGAACTTGTCATTAGGTTCTGGACGATTTGGGCAGAGAACAGAGTTGGGAATCTGTGAAGTTGTGAGGGCTGGAACAGGAGCCCACGAACCGTGGAAGAGATGCCCCCAAGACGAATGGGCTCTATAAGCGTGGTTGTGGTCTTCTCCTCGCGGCTCAACTTCTCTGGGGGCCCCGAGCCCCCGTCGCCCGCGGCGCGTTTGTTGCCGGGCCCAGACATGGCCGCGGCGGCAAGGAGCGGCGCTGGGTCTCCCCAGGGATGTCAGGCAGGAGGCGGCGGCACTTGTGTCACCTGCAGAAGACGGAGAACATAGCTGTGGACGCGACTGGTGCTCCGCAGCCCCAACCACCACCACTCCCCCGCACACACCTGCTGCATCCCGCCCACACCGGTGCCGGGCCCCTCACCGGCGGGAGGATCAGCCCAGCGCCGCCATCTTGGACTTCACCGCACATCACCGGCCTCCCCAGCACAGAGCGCAGGCGCCAGAGGCAGTGCCGGATGTGGTGGAAGCGCATTTCCTGTTTCTATTGGTCGCGCTTTGTCCCTCCTCTCGGGTCCTCGTTGGTTTCTTCCTGAACACTTCCACTTTCTCTCAGTGATTGGCCAGTAGACAGTTCCCATGGTAACTGACACCACTCTCCCACGCCGACGCCCACGCCCACGCCCTAACGCAGTCGCTTGCCTCTTAACTTCGGAGAGGCAAGGGGCGCACTTTGCAATTTATTACGCTTGTGCATTTTCTCCTCCCTGATTGGCGAGCGCATTACACTTTCTCTTTTTTTTCCCGGAGCTGTCTTAGCAACTGTCGGGGTTGAGACCGAAGGAGACGCCCCCTGCGGTTTGGCTGCACCAGACCTCACCGCAGGGTAGATTGGCTGAAGGTGAATAGAGGGTCAGGCACTTCCAAGGCCTGTGAAGAAGAACCAGTGGCCCCAGAACAGAAGCAGGATAGAGCCTGCAGTGACGCGTGACACGGAGGAGCGACAAGATGATCCGTCGGAAGTCCGGCCAATTCCAGGGACTGAGAATGCAGCCGGAGCTTCAGCAACCCTCCGAACTGCGGCGGGACCCCAAGAACATCAGCTCAGTGGATAAACAAGCCACGCATACGGGAACAGGTGTGCGGACCGAGTCCGGCACCGCGGCCTCTGTGGAAGAGGATGATCCTGCAGCCAACTTGTTCCCGGTGAGGGCGAAAGTGTGGTTCGTTCATAAATGTTTATAAAAGGGGTCCCGGCTGGGCGCCACCCATTGTTATGTTTACTGATGTTTAAGACGTTTCGTGAAGAGGGGAGTGTGTGACCCCAATTGTTAATATGCTCATTAATAGTAGTACTTAGACAAGCTGAAGCCCAGCTCGCCCGCGTTGTTCGTTCATAGTTAGTCCTAAGACGAGAAATCAAGTTAACGAGTTCTCAGATCCGCTAGAGATTCGCCGCGGATCAGGGACGAGCGCCTTGTTCAAATCTGCTTTCTCTCCGCAGCCGCCACTGCCCCAGCCTCGGATCTGCATGTGGTGAGTGTAAAAACCTTGGGAAAAGTTACATTTCACTCTTGCATGATTCCCTTATAGCGGTTCTCAACTGGGGGGGGGGAGGGGTCGCGACTCCTTTGGGGGGGGTCGAATGACCTTTTCACAGGGGTCGCCTAAGACATAACTAGCAAAATTATACAGTTATGAAGTAGCAATGAAAATAATTTTATGGCTGGGGGTCACCACAACACGAGGAACTGTATTAAAAGGTAACAGCATTAGGAAAGTTGAGAACCACTGCGTGCCTCCCCAACAGTCCTGTCAAACAGCCAGGGCAGGGGGAAAAACAAACAAAAACCAGCCAGGGCATCCTCATTTTACAGACGAGGAGACTGAGGCCCAGAGATGGTTACCCAAGGTGACTAGAAGCAGGCTGTCCTGCCCCTGCAGTCCAAAGAGCAGGTGTGGGAAGAAGGGAGCTAAAGACTGGGATAAATGGAATATCACAGCTGCCATGGAACACTGTGCAAATGGGGACACTGAGGCCCACGGGGGTACTTGCTCAAGGTCATACAGTAAGGGAGTGACAGAGCAGAGACAAGAACTCAAGTTTCCTAACCACAGGCTTTATAATGAAAAGAACCATAATCCATTTAGACCATACTGATATTTACAGATGGAAAAGGTGAGACCCAACAGGGAAGTGGCTTGCCTAAGGTTATACTTAGTGGAAGGGTGGAACTTCAAACTCAGGTCTCCTGGTTCCGGGTCCAGTGCTCTAGCCCTGCCATGAGACTAATGTATAATGGAACCAACACCTTTTTTCCTCTCTTCCTATGACAGGAAGTACCTGGACATCCATTCCATGCACAGGCTGGAGAAGACAGCCAACAATGAGGAGATGAGGGAGTATGGTGGGGGCGAAGCAGGGAAGGGAAGATGAGAAAGGCTGAGAGTTTACTGGGAAGGCATGAGGAATGCCTAGTGTGGGGTAGTGAAGGGAGGCTTCCATTGTCACTCACTCCCTATCTCTCTCTCACAAGGGTGCTGGCCAACCTATTGGGGTTAGGCTATCCTGAGCAGAGCCCACGGGATGCCATTACCCTGGATCTCTTCTCCCATGTACTCATCTTCTGTGCCCAGCAGGGCTTCTCAGTGGAGCAGACATCAACAGCTTACGCCCTGCTTCAAGATCTTCACAAGGCCTGTGTTGGTAAGAGGTGGCTACGGGAAGATTTGAGCCCAGGAAAGAGGAGGCTGGATGGGCACAACTAATCATGGGAAGTAGAAATCTGGAGATTACCACCTGGAATCTGTTGTCATTACTAGCAGTGTTAACAACACACTTACTTCACCTATGAAATCCTCCATTTCTTTATCTGTACTGTTCTGATGTAATATATATATATATATGTACGGTGCTCAGTAAAAATAGTTCTTGCTTTCCCTCCTTTATTCCCAGGATTGGTTTTCTTCAGAATTTTTAACAAGAGCTAAAATCATGTATTTCCTGGTTTATTGTATGTTACTTCCACTAACATGTCAGCCTCTTAAGGGCAGGGCCTTGTTTATCTGGTTCAGTGCCCTGAACATCATAGCTGGTACTTAAGTGTTTAAACCTAGATCTGTCCACTTCTAAAGCTCATGCTCAATAAGTAGCTGTTGAGTGAAATGAATGATTATCAGAGAAGTGACTCACTGGAATATCTTGTTTTCCCTCACAGCAACCCCCTTGGGCAATGTGGAGGAATGTTACCGCTACTTCACCAGTGTCCTTTTTTGCCATGGAGTCAGGGTCAGTTCTGAACGGGGTCTTCCCTCTTCCCCAGACAAGGCCTAGCCCAATATCCTATTCTCTCACACTCATCACCCTCTTCTTCCTCTGAAGGCCACAGTGGGCTCTCCCTGCTCCTGGACTACTGGGCACTGGGAGAAAGGTACAGAGATTTAGGAGGTGGTCTAACTCCCTATTCTCTACCTCCCAATCACCCCCACAGCGGCCTCCTTTTAGTATTAACCTTTTTAAGGAGGAACAGCTGCTGGCCCTGGCTGATTATGTGGTCAATACCTACTTCCGCCACTTCAAGCTCTACAAATACGTCTTTACACCCCAGGTATTGGACCATGGGCTACAAAAGACCACCCATCTCCCCCTTCCCCTCAGTGCAGGTGTCCCTCTCAGCTGACCTCTTCCTCTTCCCAGGTGCGACTGGATCTATCTTTGACTTATGTGGGGCTACAGTCACCCAAGCTCTGGCCAGAGGATGAGATAGGTAAGGGAGAATGTCAGGGCTGGGCTGGGGCTGGGCTGGGCTTGGGCTGACACCTCTTCCTGCTTCTGGCTTGCAGAGAAAGAAGGCAGCGAGGAAGTGGAAGAGCAGGCAGTCACCCTACAGGAGGAGGAACCAGAAACAGTGGTTGAGCCACAGCAAGAGCCAAGTGAGGACCTGGAGGGATTAGGGTTCCTTGTGACTTTGTGCAGGTGTAAAATGAAGGGTTTAGACCACACCAGGACTTCAGACTTTTTTGGTCACGGTGTCCTTTCTCCAAGTGATTCCACACACAGAAGTCCAAGATGACAAACAGATAAAAACACAGCTGCTCAGGGTGAGGCAGGAGCTCCAGAAAAGGATAATTATAAAACGGATGACAATAACAGCCATCACATATTTGATAATCCTGTGTGCCAGGCAACCCCTATTTTAAGCATTTTATGTAGATTAACACATTTAATCCTCCCTCAGTTCTAGATGCTAGGTGCTATCACTATCCACATCTTACATTGGAGGAAACCTGAGGCAATGGAAAGGTTAAATCACCTGCCCAAGTTCACAAAGCTACTAAGTAGCAATCTAGAAAGTCTGGCATAGCCATTCTGCCCGCCTCTCTCTCACAGAAGGGCTAGCTGACATTTCCTGAACTGAAGCAACATTGCTACCTGTGTGTGCCCCAGGGACACCTTGGGAATTGTTTGCCGAGGTGGGGACAGTCTTTCAGTCCCAAGCAGCATCTCTCCTGACCTGCCCCTTCTTTCCTGTCCCTGCAGGCCAGGTCTCCATCCTTCGAGCCTACATCAAGACCCAGCTGAACAAGGAGCTGGAACAGCTCCAACAGCTGGTGGAGGAGCAGCTCAAGGCCAGTGAGGAAAGGCTCAGCAGCAAGTTGACTGCACTAGAGCGGCCCTTCCAACTACCTCCAGGCAAAGGCAAGAGTAAGACCAAGTGATGCCCTGTTTTCTCCAATAAAGGCCTGGGCCAGAGTGGCCCCATCCACACACACCCCCCCCAATCCTGAGCAACTTCTGGGTTTCCCTGCCAAAGCCAGACACCAGACATAGGGCACTGGCTCTCCCTGGTGTGATTTTATTGCATACACAGCACAGACAGCACTGACAAGGCCAGACGTGGCATTCTAAGTAGCTCCCTTCCACCTTAGCTCTGATCTCAAAGCCCTGGCCAGCGGGGGTAGGTGTTCAGGGCTGGTCTTCATGATAGTATGATGAGTGGTGGGCCTGGCCAGGCAGTGGGGCCTGAGGCCAGAGGCCAGAGGGGATGGAATGACAAAAATCTTCCTTATGGAGAGTCCTGCTTTCTAGGATTCCCCAGGGCTAAGGTGCTAGCCCAACACCAGCATGGACTCATCCTCGGTGATAGCAGCCGAGTCCCCCTCCTCTTCAGGGCACATGATAGGACAAGGCCCCGGGGGCCGGTGCTGGAAGAGGGCCGCCCGGTTCTGCTGCTCGCCTTTCTTCACCCAGTGCCCATAGAGCCGAAAGGCACAGCTGTCGATGAGACGCCGCACTGGCCGCAGTGCGTAGGGGTCCCTCAACAGTGCACTCTTGGTCAGTGGCCGTGCATGGTGGATGCTTAAGGCCACTCGTCCAGCAGCCAACACTGTCCACACTGCCACCTGGGAAAGGGGAGGGGAGTGTGAGCTCCAGTGTAACATCTGCCACATAAGACAGATGGGCAGCCCCAGACCTGACACACTCAGGCTTACCCTGAACCGCTGTCGGGGGGTGAGGTTCCAGCGTTGGCTGCCTTCACAACGCTCAAAGAAGGGATGCTGTAGGGCTTGCTGAGCTGTCAGGCGTTCCTCAGGATCTACCTGCAGCAGCCTTGAAATCTAGGGGAACTACAGAGCATGAGGGGCAGCTCTTGGGCCTCCCACCTTGCATCCTCATGGCCCTAGCTCACCAGGTCTTTGACGGTGTTTGAACGGTCGTCCCACTCAGGTGAATTAAACTGGTACTGGCCTTCCATGATCATACGTAACATCAGGATCTGACGCCGGTGCCAGAATGGTGGTGAGCCAGCCAGGAGTGTGAACAAGATCACCCCACAGGCCCATCTGGGGAAAAGACCAAAGTCAGGCAGGACTAGGTGCCAGGCAAATGTATTGAAAGACAGTACACAGGAAGAACACAGAGGATACCACAAACTCACAGGTCAACCTCCTTGCCATAGCCCGGGTGGGTTTCATCCATGGAGCATTTAAGGATCTCTGGTGCTAGATATCCTGGGGTCCCACACAAATCTGGGAAGAGAGGGCTGAGATGGATGCGATGCCACCAGCCCCCTTGTGGGTCCTTAACACCAGCCTTCTGCTGGAGCCTCAACACTGCCAGGACCACAAGTGTTCCCATTCTGCCCATCTGCCTCTGCTAAGTCTCAATATTAGATCCTGACCCTGCTGACCAACTCAAATACCACCAAGGCTCCTGATGGCCTTGGGAAAAATCAGGGAAAAGCTGATTTTCGGATTGACTTCAAGGTCCTACCCAACTGTATCACTTGCCTCCAACCCTTTGGCCAAGCCAACCCACCCACTCCTCACACGTGTCACAACATTTGTACATGCATAACACATGGAAAACAAAACTTCTACATTCCTTTCTGCCCAAATCTATTCTTCCTATAATCTCTACTCTGGTTAGAACCACCACTCAAACCAAGGGGAATGAGTGGGAGTATGGGATTTCTTCAAGCACGTACTGGGTAAGTCCTTTGTTTTTTTCTTTTCTTTTTAATCCTCACCTGAGGATATTTTTCTGTTTATCTTCTGATAGAGTGGGAGGGAGGGAGGGAGAGAAATATCAATGTGAGAGAGACACATCGACTGGTTGCCTCCCACAAGACCCTGACCAGGGCCGGGGACTAACTGCAACTAAGGCATGTGCCCTTGACCGGAATTGAACCCTCGACTCATTGGTCTGAGGGCCAACAATCTAACCGCTGAGCCAAACCCACCAGGGCGGTAAGTCCTTTGTTGAAAACCCCTTCCTGGCTCCCCATTATGTCCTCAGGATCAAGTCTACTCTTACAGCACAGAGCCCTTCATGACTTGATCCAAGCCTGCATTTTTAGTTTGTACCACTTCAGGCACCAATTCTAACATCCCAGAAATTTCCAAACTGTAATCCATGGCACACTTCTAGAGCTTAATAGGCCTAAACTGGAAATGACTCTCAGAAGATTCAGTCCTAAACCAAGTGTTTATTGCCTACCATATACTAAGTTCCACACCAAACACAGGGTTGAATTAGATGTGTGCTCTTACCAAATTCAATGTCTACCAGAAAGCAAATGAGAAATAACAGAGGAAGACTGGTGCCATGAAGGGAGTAAAGAACAAAAAGCAAGGGATCTAACCTGTCCTAGAACTTTCAAGTGAAACCTGAATTACCCAGCCAAGGGAGAGAGTGGAGTGGGAAGGGCAAAAGTGATTCCAGAGTGGGGAAAAGTATATGTGGAAAACAAAGCACAACATCTGTAAGACATGTAAGTCTACAGATTAACAGCATGAGTTTGAGTCAGACTGCCCAAGTTCAAATGCCAGCTATAGGATCTTGGGCAAGTCACAACATCTATAAAACGGAACACAAATCTATCTCAAAGGGTTGTGGAGAGTGGGGGAAGGGGGACACCAATAATGTCAACATTAAAATTTTTTTTTTTTAGTCCTCACCCGAGAACATTTTTTGACATTTTGTTCAGATAGAGTGGGAGGGAGAAAGAGAGAGAAACATCGACGTGAAAGGGAAACATCGAGTGGCTGCCTCCCACACGGCCCAACCAGGGCCGGGGACAAACCGCAACCGAGGTACATGCCCTTAGCGGGAACCGAAACCGAGTCTCTCCAGACCGCAGGCCAACGCTCTAACCGCTGAGCCAAACCGGCCAGGGCTCAACATTAAAAATTTTTAATAATCAAAAAGTTTTGGGGAGGATCTAGAGCAGCAGTTCTCAACCTGTGGGTCGCAACCCCTTTGGAGGGCGAACGACCCTTTCACGGGGTGGCCTAAGACCTTCAGAAAACACATAATTCCGATGGCAATTCATAACAGTAGCAAAATTACAGTTATGAAGTAGCAACGAAAATAATTTTATGGTTGGGGGTCACCACAACATGAGGAACTGTATTAAAGGGTTGTGGCATTAGGAAGGTTGAGAACCAATGATCTAGAGAAATAAGCCATGTGAAGACTCAGCATGGAGCCTAGCTCACACGGTAAGTACCCAGTAAATGTTAGCTATTAATAAATTTAGTGCAAATCCACTGAGGGAGAGAAAATAACGTTAAAAGCTCTGAGGAGCCTGGCCAGTGTGGCTCAGTGGATTGAGCGTCATCCCATGGACTGAGAGGTCCTGGTTGGATTCCTGGTGAGGGCACATGCCAGGGTTGCAGGCTTGATCCCCAGTATGGGGCGTGCATGAGGCAGCCGATTGATGTTTCTCTCTCTCTCCCTTCCTCTCTCTAAAAAATATCAATAAAAACATATTTTTTAAAAAGCCGTGAGGAGGCCCTGGCCAGTTTGGCTCAGCGGTTAGAGCGTCGGCCTGTGGTCCGGAGAGACCCGGGTTCGGTTCCCGCTAAGGGCACGTACTTCGGTTGCAGTTTGTCCCCGGCACTGGTTGGTCGTGCGGGTGGCAGCCACTCAATGTGTCCCTTCACGTCGATGTTCCTCTCTCTCTCTCTCCCTTCCACTCTATCTGTACAAAAAATGGAAAAATATCCTCGGGTGAGGATAAAAAAAAAAAAAAAAAAAGCCGTGAGGAGTCTTGCAATTAAACTTTGTTTAGTTTTCCATTTGCACCAGAATTATTAATACTGGGTGAGCCTGAGTCCCAGGGTACCAGGTAAGAAGTGTCTGGCCATACGTGGTTCCTCATAGCACCTAAGCCACACACTGTGGTCCTTCCTGTCTCTGCCAGACCCCAAATTTGCAGCTAAGTCCTGCTATCACCCTCTCCCTCTTTTTCCTCCTGGGTCAAGCCCAGCCTCCTAAGGCCCATCTCCAGGCTCCTGCTCTGTAGGTCCCTCTGGCTAAATCAGGTGCTCCTTTCTCCCGGCTTCCCCCACATGGCCCCTAGACCCTGCTGCGCAGCACTTATCTGCTCACTTGCCAGTCTCCATCCTCCCCGCATCAGGAAACCCATTCTGAGCTGCACACGAGGCTTTGCACCCAAAGGGTACTTGGCAGGTATTTACTGACTTATCTTTGCTTGATACCTGGGGCTCAGTTCTCAGATCCAGCCAGGCAGCCTCAGGTCTGGGTCTCCTTCCCTCTCAAGCCTCTTAGGGCACCAGGTCCCCTCACCTCGAAGCTTCTCGCCAGGTTCCAAGTGGCAGGAGAACCCAAAATCTGAAAGCCGGATCTGCATGTTGTCATCTAGGAGAATATTCTCGGGCTTCAGATCTCGGTGCACAATGTTGTTGGCATGGAGAAAACTCACTGCTTCCAGCAGAGACCTCATGATGGACCTAGGGGAGGGGCAGTCTCCTCTGCTTCTCCCTGCCCCACCCCACTCCCTGCTCACCCCAGGGTCTGCAGGCTCAGCCAATTACCTGGTTTCCTTTTCTGAGAGGGCCACCTTCTCTGTGAGATAGTCAAACAGCTCTCCCTTCCGCATCCTAAGGGATAGGAGTGGTAGGGAGGTAGGTGCACCTCACAGTGAGGGCTGTGAAAATAAGCCAGTTCTCACAAAAAAAATATTATGGAACAGGCCAGTAAAGAGAGATTGCTCTGCAGACAAACTAAAAGGTCTCAAGACAGAGCACTCCAAGAGAGAGGAATGCCAGGGGCAGTTTTGCCTAGTGGGTACGCAGTTAAAATATCTGCACTGTGCTTGAGGGAGTTATTTTAGCAAGAATGAGGACCTTCTTGTCCCAATAATTTGCAGGAGGTCCTTGTTATCTGATACTCAAAAAGGCCTTTTAAAGTGAATCTGTCTATACCACTGACCAAAATTTCAATTAATAGTGGCAAAAAAGTTGTATAGGACTTTATTTTGATTTTTTGCTTAGTTTTCTCTTTAAAGATTGGGGTTATAGTCTGGCTGGTGTGGCTCAGTGGTTGGGCATCGACCCATGCACCAAGAGGTCACTGGTTCAATTCCCGGTCAGGATACATGCCCAGGTTGTGGGCCCAATTCCCAGTGGGGGGCATGCAGGAGGCGGCCAATCAATGTTCTCTCTTATTGATGTTTCTATCTCTCTCCCTCTCACTAAAAAATCAATAAAGAAAAAAAAAGAGTGGGGTTATAATTACAACTGTGTCAATCACTGAACTATAAAAAACACAGCAGGTATTGTTTTGGGGAGTATTATTGCTGAGTAAAGTTGCATAATGGGTAAATAAAATGGACACTTCCTACCTCCCCTTGGACTTTTACAGAGTCATTTCTGTATGAAAACAACTTTTTCCAAGGGTCTCTCTTAAATATTTGGTATTCAAACCATTCTCTTTTGAAGTACCTTTGCAACTTATTTGCATTATACTGTATAACGTGCTATTCAGATTCACATTCATCAGAAAAAGAACTGATGAGCAGAGACAGATACCAGCATAGGGTGTTAAACAATGAGACCGGTGAGCAAAACTGTTTTATAAGTGGTCAGCTCCTAGACAGACACTTTCTTTCTTCCCTTTCTTCCCTGCTAAACTTATAACTGTCAGCCCTTTCTTCCCTGCTAAACTTATAACTGTGGGAGACTGATATAATGGGGGACTTGAGTCATGAAGACCCTTTGTCTTTGGTCACTATTACTCTTTGAAGAACTTGTCTCAATCAGGGCACCCAGGAAAAGGGCCAGAGCCATGGACTGCCAGGCAGGCCCTAGCTGGAACAGAGGAAAGTGTGAGCAGGGTGGTCTTTTTTTTTTTTTTTTTTTATCCTCACCCGAGGACATTTTTCCATTTTTTGTTCAGATAGAATGGGAGGGAGAGAGAGGAACAGAGAGAGAGAGAAACATCGATGTGAAAGGAACACATCGAGTGGCTGCCACCCGCACGACCTACCAGGGCCGGGTACAAACTGCAACCAAGGTACATGCCCTTAGTGGGAACCGAACCCGGGTCTCTCAGGACCGCAGGCCGACGCTCTAACCGCTGAGCCAAACCGGCCAGGGCAAGCAGGGTGGTCTTAATCTGACTGTGCTGTAAGGCTGGGGTCATGCATGGAGGTGAGGAGGCTTCTCAGATCAGGGGAGGGAGATACTCACAGGTCAAACACCAGGAACATGAAGCTAGAAGACTCGTAGGAATCGATGAGAGTGACTGGGGAAAGAGGCAGAAAGGCAAAGAGACAGAGATGGAAAGGAGCAGATGCATATTAAAGGAGCTTTCCACCCTGAGGCAACAGTGGGCTGTTACTGGGAAGGAAGGAGAACCAAAGGAGGCAATAGGGACCCAAAGGCTGGCCACACTTTGAGGTGGAGCAGAGCCAGGAGGAAGGGAGCAGAGGGGTAGAGGCAGTGTTACGGGAGCGGGCTATGGGCAGGGCCAGCAGAAGGTGATTGTCAGCCAATAAGAACAGGGAATGCAGCCTTACTGATGTGGGGGTGGCCAGCGACCTGGCGAAGGATGTGTGTCTCTCGCCGCGTGGCTTCTCGCACCTCCTCCAACTGCTCAGGACTCAGTCGTTCAGCTGTCACCTCCATGATTTTCACTGCAAACTCATGGCCAGTAGCTCGATGAACACAACGGCGGACCACAGAGCTCACTCCTCTGCCAGAGTCAAACAACACAGGAGTCAGGGCCTCCTGCTCTCTCATCTCCAAGCAGAGTAGAGCCTCCACATCCTCATATATGCTGCACCAGGCTCTGAAGATCCTTCTGGACAAGGCAACCTCCCAAGGAGCTTGTCCTGGCCTAAAGCAGCTTCACAGTAGCCTCAACAAGCAACCTGGATACCCAGCAAGGTGTAACACAAAGCTCACAGGGAAGGCAGGCATGGGTCCTGGTTTCCAATGTAGCCTTTGCTGTGCCCTCCATGGGTAAGCCTAGGTAAGTTCTTTCTACACTGAGCCCCAGGACCTGCCTCTTGTCCTGAAACCCCATAAGGAGAAAGTGGGGGGAAAATGATATAAGGCTCCCTCCAAATTTTACTCACACTTCCTGATTAACCCATTCAAATCCCCAAGTTCTCCTACATTAGTTAAAGTATAGGAGGCTCCAAATAAATATTGGGCAATTGACTAGAAGATCAAAGTTGAGAATTAGGAGATCTTGGTTTAGGCCCCAAATTTGCCACTAATTAGTCTCCAAGGAACCCATGGACATAAGGTCTCTGGGTTTCTGCTTCTCCAGCTCTGAAACATAGCCAACAATATCTTGAAGGAATGTTGAAAGACATTAATGAGGTAGAGACAGGAAAGCCCATTTGGCATTATAAAAAGGAAGTCCTAGACAGAGATTTCGTTGCTTGGGCTGTCACCAACTCGATATGACCCTTCAAGTACCTCAGGCTAAGGTGCAAATCTTTCCAGGATCATACCACATTTCGTATGCTGGTTCCCTGGCTGCCCTTCACAAAACTTTACTGCTGTGCTCTCATGGCCTCCTCGACCTTACATAACTCTCTGCTTAGAATGCCTGCCACCCACATCTCTGGTTCAATCAAAGGATGCAAACTATTGACCCTCTGGCCAAATACAGGCCACAGATGAATTATCTTTTGGTCAGTGCAATGTTCTTTACAAATCTGAATTCCAGTATCTTAGATGGGAGAAGAACCCTCTAGCTGCTACAATGCTCACCACTTCCCACTGTCTTGCTTTTAGCCACTTCACAGTTTTATTTCGTGCTCAACCACTAAGTGCATCTGAGTTTGAGGCCTAGTGTAACTATTTTAAAGCTTTAGACCTTTATACATGAAGAAACTGGTACTCTGGGAAAAGTAATTTAGAGAGAGTCTGCAGGTAATTTATTATGCAGGGAAAATAGAGAGACAAGGGATAATGCTACCCCATTAATCTTGGAATGAGATGATAAAGACCCTACCCTCTGATCTGCCTTTTCCAAAACTGGCCTTTCTGCGTCCCTTGGCAGTAGAACCACTCTTCTTCCTAGTCTCCGTGAACCCTCCCTTATTGGGTCCTGAAACCCCGCTACTCAAGACTTGGATCTTAGTTCTCCTCTTTTCCCACTACTCTGCCCTGGTAACCTCCATCCAGTGCCAGGGGTTTTTAATACCAACTATGTGTAAATTTTTGCTGCTACACTGCCTTGAGCCTTCATTATTTCTCCCCAGAATTCCTAATTCCAATGGTCTTTTTTTTTTTTTTATCCTCACCCGAGGATATTTTTCCATTTTTTGTACAGATAGAGTGGGAGGGAGAGAGAGGAAGGGAGAGAGAGAGAGAGAGACATCGACGTGAGGGGACACATCGAGTGGCTGCCAGCCGCACGACCAACCAGGGCCGGGGACAAACTGCAGCCAAAGTACGTGCCCTTAGCGTGAACCGAACCCGGGTCTCTCCGGACCGCAGGCCGACGCTCTAACCGCTGAGCCAAACTGGCCAGGGCCAATGGTCTTTTGATATCTCCATGTGAATTCTAAAAGGAGTCTGGCCCTGGCTGGTTTGGTTCAGTGGTTAGAGCGTCAGCCTGCGGTCCAGAGAGACCTGGGTTCGGTTCCCGCTAAGGGCGTGTACCTTGGTTGCAGTTTGTCCCTGGCCCTGGTTGGTCGTGCGGGTGGCAGCCACTCGATGTGTCCCTTTCACATCAATGTTTCTCTCTCTCTCTTCCTCCCACTCTATCTGAACAAAAAATGGAAAAAAATGTCCTCAGGTGAGGATTATAAATAAATAAATAATAAATAAATAAATAAATAAATAAATAAATAAATAAATAAAAGGAGTCTGAACAAATCTAATGGACACACACCCATCTGCTTTCCTGGCCTCAACAGGATTTGTCACAGCAGACCATGCCAACCTTGCAGAAGCACATTCTTCCTGTTTTCCTTTTTTTTGTTGTTAATCCTCACCTGAAGATATATTTTTCCATTGACTTTTAGATAGAGTGGAAGGGAGGAAGAGAGAGAAACATCAATGTGAGAGACACACAACAATTTGTTGCCTCCCACACAACCTTGACTGGGGCCGAGGATCAAACCCACAACCCTTCAGTCCACAGGCCGACACGCTAACCACAGAGCAAAACCTGTCAGGGCTCCTGTTGTTCTTTATAATTCACAAATGGCATCTCCTTGGTCTCCCTTGCTGGCTCCTCCTTCTCTAACCCTTCATGATACATACACCCAGGGCCTGAGCCCAAGCTTCTGTCTACATTCTCTCTCCAACTACTACCTACATGCTGATGCTTCCCAAATTTATAGCTTTAGCCCAATTCTCTTCCTTGAGTTCCAGATTCACAGACCCACTTGACAACTCCAACTGTATATCTCAAACTCAACATTTCCAAAATGGAATTCCTTACTTGCTCACCCATCCCCACAGTCTGATCCTCCTCAGTCTTCTCCATTTCAATAAATGGTGCTCACATGCTCAAATCCCAACCTTAGAGGTTATTCTTGTTTTCTTCTCTTTTTCCCCTTATGGTCATATCCAATCCTTCAGGAAACTGTATCAAGTCATCACTTACATCTATCCACTTCTCTCCATCTCTACCACCTCCACTCTTGTTTTAAACCATCATCATTGCTAACCTGAATGAATTAATAGGTTCATAACTGGTCTCTATGCCTCCATTCCTGCCCTGCTCCTTCTCCACTCTCTACATAAGAGCCAGAATGATCTTTTTTAAAAATCCTTACCCGAGGATATTTTTTCACTGATTCTCAGATAGAGTGCAAGGGGGAGAGAGAGAGAGAGGGAGGGAGAGAGAAAGAGAAAGAGAAATATTGATATGAGAGAGAGACATCGATTAGTTGCTTCCTACACAACCCCAACCAGGGCCAGGGATGGAACTGCAACCGAGGTACATACCCCTGACTGGAATGGAACCTATGACTCTTTGGTATGCAGGCCAACACTCTAAACGCTAAACCAAACCAGCCTTGGCCAGAATGATCTTTTTAAACTGTAATTAACACTGTATTGAGCACTTACCATGTGCCTGGAAGTGTTCTAAGAGTATTATATTAACTTTTTTAATCCTCACAGTATCCTACAAAGTAGGGTCTATTTTTATTCCCAATTTACAATGGAGAAACTGAGGCATGGAAAGGATAAGCTCCCAAATCACAAAAATGTAAATCAGATCATGTTGCTACCTGTTTTGAAATGACCTGTTTCACTAAAATAAAATTTAAATTCCTTATCATAACCTAAGACCTTATATAACCTAAACTCTATTTACCGCTCCAATTTGATTTCCTCCTTTTTCCACTTCTAGCCAGTATACCCTTCTATGTATTGCTTGAGTAGGCCTTTTCCTACCTTGAGCCTTTGCATTCATTGTTCCTTCTGCCTGGAACATATCCTGCCTCTGCTCATGCCCTGTTCATTCCCATCCTTCAAGTCTCAGCTCCATTAATTACTCTCGTTTCATTACCCCATTTCTTTTCTCTATAGCACTTATGTTGATCATTATCTTATTTTTGTGTTTACTGTCTCTCTCTATAACTAATTCTAGTTGTCTATCTCTACAACTAGAACAGAAACCTTATGGGTCTTGTATCCCAGTGCCTAGCACAGTGCACCCAGCACATTGCACCTGCTCAGGAAACCTTTAATGAATAAATGTATCTATAATTGCCTCTACAGGTGATGCCCGCTTTCTATTTTCTGCATGCTGAACTCCTCCTATTCATCCTCCAAGACTCAAATATCACCTCTTCTGGGAAGCTGTGGTTTTCTGAGACCCCATAGCACTTTTTACACAGCCTGATACTTTTCAAATGTTCATGTGTCTCTTTCAGTCACTTCACTTGGAGTGCCTCCAGGACATAAGCATCTGTTCTTCCCTCCCCGTTTAGCTTTGGGTCTGACACTCAGCAGGTAATTCAACTATATTTGAATACATAAATAAATTTGAGAAAAAAATGGGGGTTGACACAGAATAAGAGTCTAGTCACCAAACTAACCACTGATCTCTCCCATTTAGAACTATCCGGCCCTTAGATGGAACTGTGTATCCTAGCTAGGACCCGACCTCTCTGGATTTCGGTTTTCCTGGCCATGGCCTCACCTGCCAATGACGTCCTTAGGGTCGTACTTCTGGTAAAACTCCTTGGCCGCGGCCCAGTCGGGCAGCTCATCCTCGGGTCCCACGTCCAGCGTCATTCTGACGGAGGTATGGGCCTGTGTGGAGGAAACGGAGGGCAGGGAGGCCCACAGGCTCTGAGAGGACGCACATCGCGACTCGCGGAGGCACAGTCCTTGCGGCTGAGGCGCCAGGATCTTGGGGAGTTGGGACGGGGTTGGGAAGGATCGGGACTGGGGAGGCCCCGCAAACGGGCCTAAGGGGTGAGAGGGTTGGCAGGGCAGGAAGAGGGGCGGGCTAGGGGAGGGGGAGGGAAAAGGTTTGGAGAATAAGGGAAGGGGTACACAAGCGGGCGGCTGTTGCTGCGCAGGCGCACCTGGGCGAACGCTGAGAAGGGGCGCAGGGTCTCGAGAAGACTCACCCGCAGAGGCGGAGAATGAAGCCAGGGATCCCGCGAGGCCGCTGTCTCAGGGTTCGCCTCTAAGTTCCTTACCTTACCCGGGGAGATGCCGGCAACGACCTCCGGCCCCGCCCCCATCCTGTCCGCCAATAGCCAGCGCCGCTTGAAGACTGAGACTCAAAAACCCTTCCGATTGGAAACTTGTTGTCTAATAGGCAGCCGAGAGTCCGGAGGCTGGAGCGGGCGTTGGAGCTTGGAATTACCTAAGGCTGCGACGACTAAGGCGGGGCTTCAAATATGGCCAATCAGCGCACGGCATCTGCTGGGCCAGGAGAGGGCGGAACTTCTAGACCAATAGGGTTGGAGGGCTGGAACGCGACCCGGAAGTTAGGTTTACTGGAAGCCAGATCTCTGGATTGTAGGGTGCGCGACTTGCTGGCTTCGATCCCCGGACGTGGGCATGAACTGCTCAGTCTCCTCCCAGCATCCCTATCTGAGTTCGGCTCTATATTAGCAGCCCTGCCTTGAGGGGTAGGCTCTAGCCGTGAAAACTCTAGGAGCACACCGCTTTTATTCCAATTTGGCTACTTGGTGCGGACTTGGGTACGCCAGTCTGTCAGCCAGAAGAGGCTGCCTCATTCACTCTGATTTTGAATACTTATAAAGCCTTAGTGCTCACCAGTTGGTGTGTTATACGTTTTCCAACCTTCCACCACCCCCTCTGCAAAGCCTTGGGGAGTATTACACTCTGTTCTAATCCTACAAAATCCTTCATAAGCAAGTGCATACCTCAACCCTGGCATTCACTTACTCAACAAACATTTGTTGAGCGTCTATGTGCTAGACCAGCGATTTTCAACCTTTTCATCTCATGGCACACATAAACTACTAAAATTCTGCAGCACACCAAAAAATAGGTATAATTTTGATTCATTCACACTGACCCGCTATTGTGTTGGCTGTTGTCAATTTTTTTTAATCCTCCTATGAGGATATTTTTCTATTTATCTTGAGGTAGAGAGAAAGGGAGAGAGAGACATCAATGTGAGAGGGACACATCGACTGGTTGCCTCCCGCAGGACCCCGACCAGGGCCTGGGACGAACTGCAACCGAGGTATGTGCCCTTGGCTGGAATCAAACCCGGGACTCATTGGTCCGTGGGCTGATGCTCTACCGCTGAGCTAAACCGGCCAGGGCTGTTATTTTTTAATTTGGCAATCTAAGGGAAAAGACGTTAGTACTCCTAACTAAATAGGTATTGCATGTCTTAAAAATTCTTGTGGTACCGGGTTGAAAATCGCTGTTAGACTAAGAGCAATGAAAGAAGTCCCTACCCTTGTGGGAGTTGTGTTCCAGAGAAGGAGGCACAGAATTAATTCATATAACCTTCCAACAACTATCTTAGAAACTTTAGGATCAAAACCATGTAAGGAGTCCAAGTAACTTTTTAACGGAGTACTTCAATCTAAAGCCAGAATGGTGCACTCTCCCTCCTGGGAGCAGCCAGCACCTTTCCCTTCCCCCACAGGTGTACATCCTGAACTCTAAGGGACCCCATAAGACTTACAACCAGGGGAGCAATAGGCAGCAGCAGCTCATCCCAGGCTAACTAACCCCTGACCCTGTCTCCAAGGTCCACTTTTCTCTGACTCTCCAGTGAGCTGAAAGCAGCCCTGCCTTGGCTCATTTCTTTCCTACGTTTCTAGAGAGCCAAAGCAGTTGCCCAGTCTCTCTCCTGTTGCTTCATCTATCCTAAGCCCTTCCTTGTTTCACTGTCCCTAGCTTTAATAAATGTACCCTGAAAATAAAAATAAAGGCAAAATAATTGCAAAGAAATCTTGAACTTTATTTAGTAGGCTTATTTGGTAGTATAATGGAATAATTATTCTCAAATTGAGCAAGTGAATAAGTATTTATTTGGCAGCCAAGGTTCTTACTATGGGAATATGTAATTTAGAATGGGGAAAGGAGAGCCCTGGCCAGTGTGGCTTAGTTGGTTGGGCATTGTCCCATGCATGGTGAAGTTGCAGGTTCAATTCCAAGTCAGACAACATGCATGGGTTGTTGGCTCAAACCCTGGTGGTGTTGTGAGGGGGCATGTAAGAGGCAGCTGATCAATGTTTCTCCCTCCCTTTCTCTCTCTCTAAAAATCAATAAGGATGTTTAAAAAATAGAATGGGCGCCCTGGCTGGTTTGGCTCAGTGGTTAGAGAGTTGGCCTGCGGTCCGGAGAGACCTGGGTTCGGTTCCCACTAAGGGAACGGTTGCAGTTTGTCCCCAGTCCTGGTTGGGTCGTGTGGGTGGCAACCACTCGATATGTCCCTTTCACGTCGATGTTTCTCTCTCTGTCTCTTCCCCCCTCTCCCTCCCACTCTATCTGAACAAAATATGGAAAAATGTCCTCCGGTGAGGAAAAAAAAAAAGAATGGGGAATGGAGAGAAAGAACCTATAACTGATTTAAATCAAAGATGTGAAATGCCGGGGGGTGGGGGGCCGGATGGGGAGGAGGGAGTCTAGGGAGAAAAAAGGAGAAACAGCTGTAACAAAAATAAATTAACAAAAATGGGGGGGATAGCATCAAAGAAAAAAAATGTGATTTAAAAAATAGATTTAAAGTAGATGAAATTAAGTCTTTTCTAGCTCTAACCTCTAAAAGGGCCTAGAAGCAATGACATCCCAGTAGAGTAAGCACAGTTAGTGTTCAGATACTGATTTCAAAATAACAGTCTCCAGTAAAAGAATCAGGGCTCATTGGGAGAAATGGCCAATTCCCAGGCTGGAGCAGAGAAAGTGCCAGATAAATCTAAAATAATTTGTGCCAGAAAGTGAAGTTGGTGACTATCAGGACACAAAAACCAGGTTGAAGGGGTTTCCAGCAGCCAAAATCAGGGACAAAAATAATGAGACTGGCAGGGTCATGAGGGAGCCTTCTGATGTGCTAGAAATGGTCTAATTCACCTAGGTGGTGATTACACAGTGTTCATATCAAAACACTAATCAAGTTGCACACTTAAGATCTGTGCACTTTATTGTATGTAAATTATATCTCAACAAACCATTTTAAGGATAATGACAGTAATGGATGTAATAAATTGAACTAAAGAACAATCTGAGACCATACTGACACTAAAAATTGTAAATAAATGGAGAAAAGGACCTTCTTTCATAGTAGAATGCCAACTAATAAATGAAGAATGGTAAACTTAAAACATCAACATTTTGTAAGCCTCATAATTGTCTTAGGCATACTGGGCATTAAAATTATTGGGGAAAATTTGCTGGGGAACAGGATATTTATACAGATTATTTTTTAATTACAAAGAATAAAAGGTATCTTTACCTTTTACCTTGCAGAAGTCTAACAGACACTACCTTAACCAAGTTGTCAATATTACCACCACCAATAAGAGAGTAAATTGACATCACATGCCTCTTGGTGTGATGTACTGAGGACACATTAACATTATGTAGTATTTCTAACCCGAATCCAATCATAAGAACCCAAATTGAGAACATTCTACAAACTGGCCTGCCTGCAAACATGTTATGAAAGACAAAAAAAAGAAAGGATGAGGACCTACTAAAAATTGAAGAGATACGACAATTGAACTCATTAAGTGTGTTCCCACACTGGACCTTAAAGCAGAAAAGAAATTGCCATTCGGCCCTGGCTGGTTTGGCTCAGTGGTTAGAGTGTCGGCCTGTGGACTAGAGTCCCAAGTTCGGTTCCCACTAAGGGCACATACCTCGGTTGCAGTTTGTCCCTGGCCCCAGATGGGGTCATGTGGGTGGCAATCAGTCAAATGTGTCTCTCTCACATGGATATTTCTTTCTCTCTTCCTCCCTGTCTCCCTCCTGCTCTATCTGAAGATAAATGCAAAAATGTCCTTGGGTGAGGATAAACTAAATAAATAAAGGATGTCATTGGGACAACTGGCAAATTTGAATATGTACTATATATCAGAAGATAATATTGTATTGATGTTACCTTCTGTGGATTACATAATTGTTCCCTAATTATGTGAGAAAATATCTTTGTTCTTAGTAGATAGATCATGAAGTATTTAAGAATGACAGGCCTTCAACTTAACCTCAAATGGTTCAGTAATAACAATATGTATATGTAGAAAGATACACAGTAAGTGTGGGGAAATGTTAAAAATTACAGATCTAGATGAAGAGTGCACAAGTTCATTGTACTATTCTTTTATTGTTCTGTAGGTTTTAACTTTTTTCAAAATAAGAGTTAAAAATTAGAAAGACCTCATTTAATCAGTTTGGGAAAAAGAGATATTCTTTACTAGTAAACTGAAGATGCGGATTAATCAAACAGCTTTAAAAAAGTTTCTGTAAAAATCTCTTTAGAATGTGTTATCCTGATAACCACGCAGCAGCTCACACCAGTTAAATCAGAATCTCTAAAGGTAAAGCCCAGGCTTTACCTTTTAAAGCTCCCCACATGGTTCCATTGTTGAAGACAAAGCTGAGAACCAATGCCCTATGTATGGCTTCTACCCATTGATGTCTGGGACCTACAATGGATTCTCTTCACTTTTTTCTTCCTGGAGCACTTTGAAACACTGAAGACAATTATCAGGTGCCTCTCTTTCCCCTTTAATCTTCTCTCTTCAGTGTGTACTATCCATAATTCTTTTAGGTGCTCTGCTGGTCTCTGGATTATGGTGAAATAACCTAAAATTTCCACTCACAGGGCATATGTACTCCAAGAGAAATGTACAAGAATATCACAACAGAATCATTCATACTATTCCAAAACTGGAAACATCCCCAAAATCCACCAACATAAAATGAATAAATTACAATATATTCATGTAATGGAATGCTATACAGTAATGAAAACTATAGCTACACCAAAGATTGATAAATCTCACAATTAAGAAGCCAGCCCTGGCCGGTTTGGCTCAGTGGTTGGAGCGTTGGCCTGCGGACCAGAGAATCCTGGGTTCGGTTCCCGCTAGGGGCACATATCCCCCCCACCCCACCCCCCAAAAAAGCCAGATAAATAGCCTGGCTGGTATGGCTCAGTGGTTATAGTGTTGGCCCTCTCACCAAAGGGTCATGGGTTTGATTCCCAGTCAAGGGCATGTACCTGGGTTGCAGGTTTGAGTCCCAGACCCTGTCAAGGCATGTGTGGGAGGCAACCAATCAATGTGCATGAGGTGGCCAATCAATGTTCTCTCTCATTGCTGGTTCTTTCTTTCTCCCTCTCCCTTTCTCTCTCTCTAAAATCAATAAAGGAAAAAAAAAAAAAGAAGAATATATATGAGCCCTGGCTGGGTAGTTCAGTTAGTTGGAGTGTCGTCCTGTGCAACAAAGTGTTGTGAGTTAAATTCCCAGTCAGGGCACATACCTATGATATGGGTTTGATCCCTGGTTGGGGCATGTTCGGGAGACAACTGACTGATGTTTCTCTTTCACCTCGATGTTTCTCTCTCTAAAAATCGATAAATATATCCTACTTGATGCAGTGAACAGTCTAGGGGGCAAAAAGGGTATCTGGCCACCAGGAGCCAGAACTGAACTTTGCTAACAGGACACAAACTTAAAAATCAACAGCAGCATCCTTAGGAAGCAAGTCACTGCATACAACATAAGGAGAGTTCCCTGGAAATGCAGTTGTCAGAGGGCATGCCAGTAATGAAGCAAAGATGGAGCAAGCAGTTTCGACCATAGGCAGTAACCATAGGAGAGGAGTTCCCAGGAATGCTAAAAAGAGAGTCATCAGTACAGCAAATAGACCAACACTCATTCAGTTCCAGGTTTGGAGTAAAGGTTTATACGCCTGTTGGTAAGAATCAGTGTAGAGATATCACACACAAAAATAAAATAAATAAATATATCTTCAGGTAATGATAAAAAAATACATATGAATTCATTTATATAATGTTCAAATGCTGGCAAAACTAAACTACATTGTTTTTAAGTCAGAATGAGTTACCTGTTGGAAGAAAGGAAGTAGTAGTGATTAGAAGGGATATAAAGGAGGCTTTGGCAATGTTCAATTTCTTGACTGAATGGTGGTTGTCCAGATGTTTGCTTTGTGTTAACTTACTGAGCTGTGTATTTGTTTTGGATATTTTCCTATATGTGCAAAATATCACATTTAAAATGTTTAAAATATTATCATTAAGGCTAAGATAAAGTATATGAAAATTCATTATAATCATAGAAACCTCCAGATACAGGGTGACGGGTGCTGTATTCAATCCATTTATCCTCTCTCTCAACTCTGGAACCAAACTGTCTGGGTTCAATCCCAGCTCTGCCACTTATTAGCTATGTGACCCTATAATCTATGCCTGTTTCCTCAACTATAAAATGAGAACAATGGTACCTACTATTGTGTCATTGTAAGAACTGAAGGAGTTAAAATAATAGTGTTTAGAACACAGCCTGGAATATATCAAGCACTCAATAAATAGGAGCTGGTACTATTACTCTTGCTCTGGCTTCTGGTCTCCATGTGTAAGAGAAAAGCTGAGATCTTTCCATAAAGGGATACTTCTACAAGAAGAAAAATCTTTCCTTCTCATGGAATAAATAGGTAAGGGGAGATGCAGACTTCTGCCATCAGTCAGATGTCCACTCTGGCTCTCACCAAGGTCCCAGGAAGAAGCAGGGAAGAACAAGTAGACAGGAGCAGCATTTCACTACTAAAAAGATTTTTATTACAAAACAAATTCTAATAAAATCAGGCCTGGTCTTCAACCCCACCTTTGGGTAGAGGACCCTAGGATGGGGTAGGTTGAGGGGGAACAGGGAATGATGAACACTGAAAGAACAGAGCAGGCTGACCTCCCTTCATCAGTCTCAGTTGCCATTTCCTTTTATAAAGGGCTGGAAGAGCTCTTCCAAAGCCCTTTGAGAGAGGCACCATCCTCCAGCCAGGAAGGACCACTGCTGGTACCAGGCCCTAGTAGTACTGCAATGCAGGAGCAAGAAGGTTTCAGCTGACTCTCAGCAGAGGCCACCCACAGTCACTCAGCTTGGGCGATGGCGTAAGAGAGAAGCCACAGAAGTAGGGGGCCCAGAATGAGGACAGCTAGCCAGACAGCAAAGCTGGCAAGAATAAACTTCTGGGCTCGAGCCCCCCAGTGCACTGCTTCCTCGGAGTGGCCTGCCTTATGCCGCTCTTCCGCCTGTGGGGGCAGGTTTTTGGTTAGGTTCTCCCCCTACTTCTGTCCCAAAGTGCCCACTGCCCCACTCCAATCCTGCATCTTTGTTATGGCTCAAAACCTCACATCAGAATCCTCTACCTCCCTTTCCATTTTCTATTTCTCATGCCTCATCTTCAAAATAAGTTATCCACTCTACTCTGCCTACTTTTTAAGGTGGCCATTGTTAATTCACAAGATCGTATACGGTATATTTTTCAATCCTTTTATTACCTAATCTTTTCTACTCATCCCAGATTCATTCCAAATTTGGAATTCTTGGCAAGAAATAGTGAGCTATGTTGGAGTATTTCACTCATGTCCAGTCAAATAACATCCCATTCTCATTAGTCCAGTGGGTCTCATCTTTTCATTATTAAGAATTCTTTTTATGATTTTACTGTAATAAAACCCAGAAATTTTTATAATGATAGGAATAGTTTCTGATTGTTAAAATACAACTAGGGCCCTGGCCATTCTGGCTCAGCAGTAGAGAGTCGGCTCATAGACCAATGAGTCCTGGGTTTGATTCTGGTCAAGGGCACGTACCTCGGTTGCGGTTCGTCCCTAGCCCTGGTTGGGGTCGTACAGGAGGCAACCAGTCAATGTGTCCCTCTCATGTCGATGTTTCTCTCTCTCTCCCTTTCTCTCCCCATCTCTCTACCTGAAGATAAATGGAAAAATATCCTCGGGTGAGGATAAAAAAAATAAAATAAAAGTAGGCTTGAGAAAATTCGAGAATATTTAAGTTAGCCTATGTGGCCTTTCAAACGGTAAATGTACAGTTTCTGTTAGGTATTTTGAAATGATGAAGCCCTCTCAAAACCCCTATAGCTTCTGCTGGACTCCTACAGATTGCTCTCATCACTGCTCAGCTGCCTCCAGTTTTGCCTCTTCTAATTCATCCATGTAGGCCTTGAGAGTAGATCTTACTAACATAAATCTCACCATGTCATTCTCCTCTGCTAAACCCTTGAATGGCTCCCTAGTACTTTCAAGATGAAGCTGAAACTCCTAAGCATAGCATTGGAGGCCCTTGGGAATCTGGGCCCTCTGCCTTCATCTCTCACTATTTCTCACAGTTATGCTGAACTAATAGTCCAGACCTTTGTACACAAGGCTTCCTTTCACCCTAATTCATTCATCCGTTAAGGTTATTTTCCTGTCACCTCCTCTCCCCAGGATGGCTTGCCTGCCACCTACTCTACTTTACACACACATGTAATCATACACATTCAGGGTGGGGCAAAAGCAGGTTTACAGTTGTATGTATGGAAAATAATAATTAATAAATAATACAAGAATAGCTTGGCCAGTGTAGCTCAGTTGGTTGAGAGTCATCCTGTACACGAAGAGGTTGCCAGTTTGATTCCCAGTCAGGGCATATACCTGGGTTGCGGGCTCAAATCCCAATAGGGGATGTGCAGGAGGCAGCCAATGGATATTTCTCTCTCTCCCTCTCCCTTTCTCTGTCTAAAAACAGTAAAAAGTATTTTAAAAATATAATAGAAGAATGAATTTTCACACCCTCTCAACTGTAAACCTACTTTTGTCCCATCCTGAATATCCTCCCCAGCTCCCAGAATACCCTGTGCTTCCTTTGCCATAGTACTAATGAGCTACATTCCATTAATAATTATCCACTTTCACAGCCATCTCTTTCATTACACCATGGGACAAATGATGGCAGGAACCATGTCTTATTCTTATTTCTGGAATAAAGCTGACAGATCCTTAGCAACTGCTTGATCCATGTGGATAGATCAGATATGAATTAAACCATTGCCTTACTACACCCACCCGTCTGCTCCCATAGGAACTGCATTCCTCACCTTGATGGCAAACACAAGGGCCATGATTCCCAGGCAAGAGCAGCCACAGATAATGCTAGTAGCTGCCAAGTAGCGGAGGCGGAGCCGGCAGCAGCGAATGGGGGATGGAGAATGAGCAGCTTCCATATTGCTCACCAAGATCTCCACTGCATTCTCCTTGTCCTCCATCACCTGTGGGCGATACAGTCAAGGTCCTTTTTTATTTATTTATTTATTATCCTCACCTGAGGACATTTTTGCATTTATTTTCAGATAGAGCGGGAAGGAGAGAGGAAGAGAGAGAGAGAGAAACATCGACAGGAGAGACACACATCGAGTGGCCGCCACCCACACCACCCCAACCAGGGCAGGACACAAACCGCAACCTAGGTACGTACCCTTAGCAAGAACCAAACCCGGGCCTCTCCGGTCTATGGGCCGACGCTCTAACCACTGTACCAAACTGGCCAGGGCTAATCAAGGTACTTTTAAGCCCCAAAACCATGCCCTTGGCCTGTCTTGCTCAGACTCCACCCATCTCTGATCATGTCCTTGTGGCCTTGCTCAATTCTCAAGAATGCTGCCTTACTGGGCAATTCCTCTAATGACTCACAGACCGAGAGAGGAAACATACGTCTGGAATCCTTTTTCCTCAGCCTAAGATTTCGACTCTCTAAAGGCAAGCCAGCATGAACATAGCATTATCTGTATTATAGTTTTGACAAGTGGGGAGAAGCAGAAAATAGAATCTCAACAGCTGCTAGGAATCTGAGACAATCAAAGTCTGATTTTGAAACTGTACTTCAAAGGGCACTAAAATTCCCTTAAGTTCCTCAGAGACTGCCCCTGAATAATAAGGGGGATCAGAGCATTACACCCTAGGCCCTGTTCCCTGCTTTAAACAAAACAGCCATTTCACGTGAAAACACAATTCTGGGGAATGGGAGAAAAGGAGGGAAACAGTGCCCATCTAAGCTCTCTTTAGTTGAGGAAACTGAACAGGAAGACCTTACCTTCCCAAATGGCCTGCCTCTCTCCATTTCAACATAGGCCATACAATACAATCTGGTTAATACTAGAGTCCGAATGACCTCATTACCCACACAGTAACCTGTATGATAATGCCTTGCTTAATCATTTCTCATCTCCCTACTTCTCAGGTCTTTTGAGCTTTGGTACCAAACCACCATCTCCAACCATTCCCCTACGTCCTAGATAAAATCAAACCATTTGCAGTTCTCTGAACACAACACAGGATACAAAGGGTGAATCAAGACAAGAAACAAGCAGAGAGCAAAGAATATGTGCCACAAAGCTGCAGAAGTGGGTATGAGGAAAGAACTCAGATGAGGTAAACAGATACAGACATGAGGGGGAGAACACAAGGAGGGTCCAGGGAGTTGAGATCAGAGAAAATGTAAAATAAACAGGGGCTCTTACCTGGCTATAGGCCTTGATGTACTGTGAGTTTCAGCTTCTGCCTCAGGTTTGATCTGGCTTGGGTAGAGATGGAGCTGATTCAGGGCTCCAAGCCAAGCCAGGGGCGGGGTTGGGTGGCCAGCCACCACCTGAAGAGCCCCAGGAGCTCATATGGGGGTGTAGCTGACTCAAACCAGTTTGGCTAGATGGAGGAAAGTGAAGGAGGAAAAACGATGGGAGCAACTCAAGGTAATGATGCCTGCCTTCTGGAAAAGGAGTAAAAGCACCTGAGCAAGGAAGATAAAAGCAGGAGAAAGTCTAAGGCATCAGAGGGCTCTGAGGGAAAGTCCAGAAAATGAGAGAATAGAAGGGAGGAGAGAAAAGTGTGAGTCTGAGTGATTGAAAACTAAAACCTTAGGGAAAGGCACCCTACCAGGAGATCAGATTTGCCAATCTTCTTCGGTGAACATTTCCACTTCCAAGATATATAATTCTGGGTTAGAGATGAGGTACTAGGTTCTTGGCAGGAGGAAAAGAAAAAAGATGCCCAAGTTCCCACCCAACCCTCCACCAGACCAGAAAATCAGAAGCCTCCTTACGCGGATGCTCATACAGAAACTAAGTTTATTATTTTTTCTTCTTAAAAAAAAAAAAAAAAAAAGAAAAAAAAATCCTTATTGTAGAGAAGCCCCTCCCCCTTCCCCTAAGGGTGGGGGGCTGTGAAAGATTGCTGGGGAATCAAGTACAATGGGGTGGGGCCAGAGACTATCTTGCCACCCTTAACACTGCCCAGCCATGTGGGGTGGAAGGGAAGGGAGTATGTGAAGTGCCCCATTTCCATGACAACCAGTTTCCTACCCCCTACTTTGGTGGAAAGAAGGGAGAAGGCCCCTATGTCTCCCTGGAGGCTTTCCCCCTCAAAAGACTTCAAGTAGTGGTTAACAGAGTCAGGCCTGGTTGTGGAGGGAGAGGGGCCATGGTGGAAAGCCTAGGTGGAGGGGCAGCCCATTCACGTCTTGGCCTTTCGGCCTCTGTGACTAACAGTGGGGCCAGCAGGGTGGGGAGGGGCACTGCTGCGTAGGATGCGCTGGTCCCCTTGGCTGGTTAGCCCACCAGGTCGGTGGGAGCCAGACCGGCGACGTGGGGTCCCATCCTCTTCCTCTTCCTCACCTGAGGCTTCAGCCTCAGACTCCTCTACTGAACCCTCAGGTCCCAAGGGACTTGGGGACTGCAGGCGGCCCCGCTTTGCTTGCCCTGGACCCCTGCCAACTGGGACACCTGCCCGTTTCCGAGGCACCTTCTCAGTCTCTAGTGGGGGAACAAGAGACCCTGGACGCAGCCGGGTGGAGCGCAGTTTTGGAGCTAATGAGACCATGGGAGGTGTCAATTCTAACCCGCCTGGCCCACCATCTGCTAAATCCAGGTCATCCTGAATTACAGCCACCACCATGGACCCTTCACTTTTTCGTCCCCGCATTCCCTCTGCTTCAAGGCGCAAGCGGGCCAGACGGGTGAGGGGGCGGCTTCCATCCTCATCAGATGAACTACCCTCGCTCTCCCCCTGGCCCTGGGGTTGCTGCCGCCTCCCCAGTCCACAGCTCTCAATGACAGATGTGTCTCGGTCCAAGGCAGGGAGCTGGCTGGGCCGAGGTGATGGTGGATTCTTGGGAGGTCGACCCCGCTTCCGTTTGGGTGGGGATGTTGAAATGGTGAGAGTGGTGACAGTGTTGGCGACAGTAACAATGGGACAGGCTAGGAGTGGTGGCACAGGTGGTGGTAGTGGGAGTGGCTGTGTCCGGCTCTCTAAGTTGCCATCCCCTGGAGAGGAAATGGTCCCAGGAATAGGTAAATCACGTGCCTTAGGGGGCCGCCCACGCCTTCTTTTCTCCACAGGTGATAAGATGATAGGCTCGGGTTTATGAATTGGCTGGGGTCCAAGAGACTGGGGCCCAGGAATAACCTGGGGTCCTAGAACAGGTTCTGCAACAATAAGGGTCTCAGGCCCAGGGACTGGGTCAGCCCCGTTGGTTTTCCCCTTAGAGGTGGATGAAGGTGTCTCATCCACCCCTCGTCCAGCATCTGCCGGAGACCTGTTCTTCTTAGGAGGCCTCCCCCTCCGACGCTTCATAGCAGGAGGGGTGATGGCAAGCACTGCCCCTTCTCCATTCTCTGGGCTGCCCTCTCCAGTCACCCCCAGCTCAATGTGACGGCGAGCTATGAAGGGCTGCTGAGTTGAGGTGGGCAGTGTGGATGGGGGAGCAGCTTCACAGGGCCCACTGGTGGAAGGTGAGGATTCTGGCCCCAACATACTGCAGGTAGATGGGCTTCCTGGGCTGGCACCAGTCTCAGAGACCCCAGGCACTAGGATGCTGGCAGTTCCCCGCTGTTGTCGCCGTCGTCTCACCAGTTCCTTTTCCTCTACCACAGTCACTAGCCGTCCCGGCAACTTGCGGAGCACTTTGGGGCCTGGAGGCTGCCCTGGCCGACCAGCCCCCTGACCCCTAATTTCTACATCGGCACTGGTGCGACGCCGAGGGGGCCGGGCAGGTGAAGAACCGTCAGGTGAGGAGGTGGCTGAGGATGAGGTTGACGGAGCTGTAACCTCAGATGAAACAAGTTCCTGAGGTTTTTGTGGGCTAGATGTTGGGGTCTGGGCTTCCACCAGCTCTTCTGAGTTCTTGTCAACCTCCAATGGCAACTCAAGTAGCTCATCAGATACTGCTGAAGGTGGAAGCATCAGACCATTGTTCTCATTCATACATGTGGGCACCTCCTCACCATCATGCAGCACTGTGAGGATGGTCCCCTCAGCAGGCTCTGGTACCTCCTGCTCTTGACCACTGGGGAAACTGCCAGCCTCTAGGATTGGGCTAGGTGCAGAAGAGGTGAGAGAAAGGTTCTTCTCTGGCATAGGCAGGATCTCAACAGCAACTGGCAACAGATCCTTAGGGGGCATACAAGTAAGCGAGGAAGTCTCAGAACTGGCCATATCAGCCAGCTCCAAGGACTCAGTAGATGCTAATGCTTGCGCACACAGCTCTGCCTCAGGCCCCAAGCCCAAAGGGAGGTTGGTGACTGGGGGAAAGATGGGCACAGAAGGTAGACCAAGCAAGAGAGGGGAGGTAGGAGTTAAGACAGAGGTTTGAGCTGGAGGTGGGGTATGAGCTGGTGGAGGGGTACAGGCAGGAGGAGGTGTGCAGGCAGAAGAACAAGAAGGAGGAATCTGCGGAGGAAGTGGGGGAGAAGGCAAGATGTGGACAGGAAGCACAGTTAATGGATTTGGAGCTGGAATGGGGATTGGGGCAGGGATTGGGACAGCAACTGAAGCTGGAGTGGGTCGAGGCCTAGAAGCTGGCCTGGGAATTCGCTCCCTGGCAGGGCTGCAGCGAGGGGGTGTGGAGGTGCTGCGGGTATGATGGGTTGATACGACAGGAGTGTGGTTGGCCCCTTGAGTCTCAGCCCGGGCTCCACGAAGACGCTCACTGACTCGAGTCCCTGGCCTTTCAGGGGCCTTGACCTTCTTACTGCGCCGGTGGCTGCCTCCACCAGTCCCACAGGAAACCTCATCCCCAGCCCCTGGCCCCTCCTCCTCCTCTTGGGGTAGGCGAAACACCTCCTCCTTGGCTTGGTCCAGGTCCTTTCGGGCAGCTTCCACTTGCTCCTACCAACAACAGAACCAACAGGGTGATCAGGGAGAGACAAGCAGGATGGTGAGTGACTGGAAAGTAGTAGTAGCTTCCCAATTCCAACCCCACTCCGTAGAACTACTCACTTCTGCCTGCTTGAGCTCCTCTCGGCTCACCTCCTCCAGCGAGGCTTCCAGGAATTTCATAGCATAACGCTCAATAGGGGTCAGCTGTGGGGAGGAGCAGTGGTGATGAACAGAGGAAATGCTGTGTCTAGGGCCCATCAACTGTGGTTATTTTTACTGGGGAAGATAGGAGGGTCACAGAGTCCAAAGAAAGGAGTTATAGAGGATGAGGTTGAGAACTAGTGGGTCCAATACTAACCTGTTCTACAAGGGCAGCAATTTCCTGCTCAGCCCGGGACATCTCCTCATCCTCAGCCCCAGGCCGACCAGCCTCCTCTCCCTCACCAGCAGGAAACCCATCATTCTCATTGAATTCTGCAAGCTCAGCCACCTGTTCAGCTTTGGCCTGGGTGGCTGCACGGATATCTTCTTCATCTTCTGCCCGACACAATGCCTACAAACGTGTGTGGAAAAAATCCATGAGAATTAACAAACTACATCCTGTGATTTGATTCTGCCAAAATTTGAGGCCGAGTTTACAACAACAACAAAAAAGGAACAAAAAAGCAATACGCTCAAAAATCCTGGGTTCCAATCCTGCTTCTGTCCTTGCCTTTTTTCATAAATAAGTCAGTTAATTAACTTTCTGTTAGTCCTCAGCCGAGGATATTTTTTTCATTAATTTTTTAGAGAGAGTGGAAGGCAGGGAGGGAGGGAGAGGGGGAAAGAGAGAGAGAGAGAAACACCAATGTGAAAGAGACACATCAACTGGTTGCCTCCCAAACTTGCCCGACCAGGCCTGGAGATTGAACCTGCAACCCAGGTATGTGCTCTTGACAGAGAACTGAACCTATGACCCCTCAGTGAGCAGGATGACGCTCTAACCGCACACCACACTGGCCAAAGCACAAGTCAGTTAATTTCTAAGAAGCAGCTATCTCACCTGTAAAATGAGATCATAGCACTTTTCCTGCTTACCCTGAGGCATTTACTGTATTTAAACATACTGTAAGTTTATAATTTTTTTTTTATCCTCACCTGAGGACATTTTTCCATTTTTTGTTCAGATAAGAGTAGGAGGGGGAGAAAGAGTGACAGAGAAAGAAAAACATCGATTGAAAGGGAAACATCGAGAGGCTGCCTCCCGCATGAGCTAACCAGGGCCGGGGAAAAACTGCAACCGAGATACGTGCCCTAGTGGGAACTGAACCCGGGTCTCTCTGGACCGCAGGCTGACGCTCCAACCGCTGAGCCAAACCGGCCAGGGCAGTTTATAATTAAGTACTATAAAGGTGACATCATTATAAGAACTAGACTAAACTGGTTCTTCACTCTACAAGGCAGATTTTGGATAAATCAAATATTGTCTGGGTCACAGCCCATATATTTTTTTTAAGTTTATATCAAACCAGGTTTATAACATTATAACAGAACTTAACTGGGCCCCCAAAGTTACCAAAGCAATGCAGTGATCTACACAGGATAGAATGGATTTGACCAGGACTCCTACCAGGGACAAAATAACTGTTTTAGTGACCTCTTACTCTACTTCCTTTCTGTGTGAATCAACCTTAAATCTCTTTTAAAAAGCAGAAAATTCTGACACAGTCTTCGCAGAGAGTCACCGTGGTTTCCTGCTTCAACAGTGCTAGGACGGAACCCGACATTCGACCCATCCCCGCCAGCCACCTGATCCAGCCTACGGCCACCTCCTCACAGCGCCTTGGACATCCCCAAGGCCCCCGCTCCAGGGCTGCGCAGCCGCCTCTCCTTAGCCGCCCACCATGATGTCCACCTCGCAGGTGCCAGAACTACCATCAGGACTCAGGCCGCCATCCACCGCCAGATCAACCTGGAGCTCTACGCTTCCTACGTCTACCTGTCCATGTTTTACTACTTTGACTGCGATGATGTGGCTTTGAAGAACTTTGCCAAATATTTTCTTCACCAGTCTCATGAAGAGAGGGACCATGCTGAGAAACTGATGAAGCTGCAGAACCAACAAGGCGGCCGAATCTTCCTCCAGGATATCAAAAAACCAGACCGTGACGATGGAGAATGGGCTGAATGTGATGGAGTGTGCATTACTCTTGGAAAAAAATGTGAATCAGTCACTACTGGACTTGCACCAACTGGCCACTGACAAAAATGACCCTCACTTGTATGGCTTCCTTGAAACTCACGACCTGAATAAGAGGGTGAAATCCATCAAAGAACTGGGTGACCACGTAACCAACTTGCACAGACTGGGGGCCCCTGAAACTGGCATGGCAGAGTATCTCTTTGACAAGCACATCCTGGGTGACAGTGACAAGAGCTAAGCCTTAGGCTGGCTTCTCATAGCCAGGGGGGTGACTTCCCTGGTCACCAAAACAGTATGGGCATGTTGGATTTACCTTTACCTTTTCCATAACTTGTACCAAATCATCCACTTACATCTTTTCATTTGTACCATTCTTTCAAATAAAGTAGTTTGGTACCCCCCTCCCCCCCAAAAAAACCCCAGAAAATTCTGAATACAAAATTCTTGTTTGCACCAAGATGTCTCATAACAACAAACTAACCACATCTAATCTTTCCCTTGAGAAATGATGGGAGCTTACATTTCTAAAGGAAGTGGCTTAGAGTGTGCTCAAAAATGAGGGAAAAGCACTTGGTAGTGGAAAACATCTCCATGATACTCTATACTTATAGTTCCTAAACATTTGTCTACTTCTGAAAGGCTTGAAAAAATACATATGCCCAGACCTCACCTCCTAAAATGATTTAGATTTTTGGATGGGGTCCAGGAATCAATCTTTATAAAAGCTTTCCAAGTGATTCTACTGTGTGTCAGTATTTGGAAAATAAAGAGTTCTACGCCATGTACAAAGCACTTCTTTTTTTTTTTTTTGTGGTACGTGCCCCTAGCGAGAACTGAACCCAGGACTCTCTGGTCCGCAGGTCAACACTCAACTGCTGAGCCAAACTGCCCAGGGCATACAAAGCACTTCTTAATCCACTATGTCATTTAACCTCAGTTACTTCCTTATCATTATCATTTCAGGAAAGTATAAAGTAAGGCTCAGAAGATTAAACAGATTTGGCTTACAATACTAAGAAGCACTGCTGGCCCTGGCTGGTGTTGTTCAGTTGGGTGAATACAGTCCTGTGCACTCAAGTGTCAGGTACATGCCTAGGTTGTGGGCTCGATCCCCTGTTGGGTGTGTTCAGGAGGCCGCCTATCGATGTTTCTCTCTCACATGGATGTTTGTTTCTCTGACCCCCTCCCTCTCTAAAATCAGTACAAACTTATTAAAAAAAAATATACATATATGTTTTGTTTAAAATAAAAAGCAGCGCCCTGGCCAGTTTGGCTCAGCGGTTAGAGCGTTGGCCTGAGGTCCAGAGAGACCCGGGTTCGGTTCCCGCTAAGGACACGTACCTCGGTTGCAGTTTGTCCCTGGCCCTGGTTGGTCGTGTGGGTGGCAGCCACTCGATGTGTCCCTTTCACATCGATGTTTCTCTCTCTCTCTCTCTCTCCTTCCCACTCTGTCTGAACAAAATATGGAAAAATGTCCTCGGGTGAGGATAAAAAAATAAAATAAAAAGCAGCACTTCTGAAATTCAAACTTAGAAATCAAAACATCAGCCCGGTTGGCATGACTCAGTTGGTTGAGTGTTGTCCTACGCAACGAGAGGTACCCAGTTCAATTTCTGGTCAGGGCATATGCCTCGGTTGCAGGCTTGATCCCCAGCAGGGAGCATGCAGGAGGTGGCCCATCGATGTTTCTTTCTCAATGATGTTTCTATCTCTCTCTCCCTCTCTTTTAGATCATTAAAAACATATTTTTAAAAAAATGAAATAAAAATTCTTTTTTCTACGAAATCACGTGAACCAATAAGCAATTTATTCACAACTATCAAAGGCCAACTGTAATCTGGGAAGCAGCAGAAACAGTTCTTTCCCCCTGGACAAGCTCAACAGACCAAGAGATAGCACACACTGTAACCCTTAACTCTCCTCTAAGGACGTCCACTTTTTTCACCTGCTCCAGGATGTGGGTCTGCTTGCTGGCCACAGTCTCTTCCTCCTCTTCAGGGGCAGAGGGTACAGAGGAGCCAGATGACTCCTCCAGGGGCATATCAAACAGCTCTCGAATGGTCTGCTTTGGAAAGAACAGAAGAAAAAGTGTCAGAGTCAATGGAATGCTGGTCCCAGGCCTACAGCTATGAGCCTGATAGTTCTTAGAAGTATTAAAGGTGTGCCCTAGCTGGTTTGGCTCAGCGGTAGAGCGTCGGCCCGCAGACCAAAGAGTTGCGGGTTTGATTCTGGTCAAGGGCATATGCCTAGGTTGCAGTTCAGTCCCCAGCCCTGGTCAGGGTTGTGCGGGAGGCAGCCAATCAATGTGTCTCTCTCGTGGCAATATTTCTGTTTCTCTCTCTCCTTCCCTATCTGAAGATAAAAATGGGAAAAAGTATCCTCGGGTGAGGATTTGAAAAAAAAATCAGCATTAGAGGTGCCACTGGTTGGAGACACAGGACACAGGTCTGTAGGGGTCAAAGCAGTTTCTTTAATAAGTAGAAGTAACTCTTACAGGCATAGCAGTTCTTTCCTCCACAGGCTGGAAGATAGTAGTACCTGTTTAAAATAGGCTGTGGTAAAGTTGCCTCCCTCAATGGCCATGTCTCCCAACATTCTCTTCTGATTTGCCTTTTTCAGGATGTTTTCCTCCACTGTCCGTTCACTGATAAGCCTGGGGGATGATAAAAGTCATCAGTAAACAGTCAACTACATCAATAAAACCCTATCAGCAATGGGGAAGCAAGGTAAGGGGGGACTAGGCAATACCTATAGATGTGAACATCTCGGGTCTGGCCAATTCGGTGACAACGATCCTGGGCTTGGGCATCCATGGTAGGATTCCAGTCGCTGTCATAAAAAACAACAGTGTCTGCTCCCGTCAGGTTCACGCCCACACCCCCACTCCGAGTTGAAAGGATGAAGCAGAATATGCGTTTGTCTGCATTGAATCGTTCCATCAAGGCCTAGAGGGAAAAGGAAAAAAAAGACAGCATTGGGAGCCATCCCCAAAAGTACACCTAAGGCTTAGTAGGGCAGCTTCTGGGACCCCAAGGCCTAGAAAAAGGAAACAGAAGCTGAGGTGTCTCTAAATGCTGCAATGCCTGGATTACCTGTCTCTGCTCAACTCTAGTAGACCCATCTAGACGCAAGTAGAGGTGGCCATGGTAGGTGAGAAACTGCTCCAATACATCCAGCATTCGGGTCATCTGGGTGAAGATGAGCACACGGTGGCCCTCTACCTTGAGCTGTCGCAACAGCACTGCTAACGTTTGCAATTTTCCTGAAGAGATATGAAGTGGTACAGGGAGCTAGCTATAATCTGGAATGGGGAGAATACTTAGCAACGGAAGGTTGTAGCTGAAAGATAACCAAAATTTTAGGCCAGGATTTCAATTAGCCTAGAATACAAAAAATATCTGAATTCACGTATTTTCTTCCCTTAAGGGTTTCCCTCCTCAGTCTGTTCCTGTCTTGGATCTAACTTCTTTAGTCTAACTAGGAGCAGGGTAATATAGACCCCTCAAGGGGAAAAAGGAATCCACAATTAGTGTATGAGCAAGAGATCTTTAAGTACTACAATGAGATATACTAGCTGAAACACAGGACAGATTCACAGGATAAACATCAACAAATCCACTGATGTCATGGTTTATAGACAGGGATGGAAGGTCACTGAGGTCAGAATGACAGAGGCAGGAGGATCTTAGGTTATCTATCTAGTTCAATCTCCCATCAAACACAATTAATTTCTGTAACATTTCTGACTTAATAAGTCAGTCTGAAACACTTTAACAAAGACTCTGAATTCATCTACTCTGAATGATTTAAAATTGTATTTTTACTCAAATATGTATTGAGCACATATAGAAATAAAAATTCTGCTGACTTCCTTATATTAGAAGACATTCAGGAAATCTCCAAACATGCTACTATAGAAATATCTCTGTAGGGTTGTGGCAGAAACTATTCACTACTATTCAAAAGACATTCTTGGTTAATAGAACCTGAATAATATTGTGGACACCCAGGCAAAGATCAACCCAATCCCAGAAGGTAAATCATGATTGGCCCTAAATAAACCAGATTTCCTCTTTGCCATTTCCCATTGTCAGTGATTGCTCTAGGGATGGGCTTATGGCCCAATTTGAGATGAATTATGAAGCCAACTGAGAGGGCTTTCTTTCCCAGAAGATTTGCTAAGAGTATTTTGCCTCAACCCCTGGCTTTCTGCATTTGACATGCTCCCTGGAGTTACAGCAGCCATCGTAAGACAATGAAGAAATAAGCATAAGAATAAATAGATAAAAACTAAGGATGATAGAGAGCAAGACAGAAAGACAAGGTCCTAGATCCATAAAAACACCACTAAACTATTGAACCAGCCACACACCACTATTCTCAGAACTGCTCATTAAGTAAACAATAAATGCTCTGGTGGTTTAAGTCACTTTTGGTTTTCTGTTACTTGCAGCCTAATGCATTCTAACCAATAGGATTCTAATAAAAAGATAAGGATTCTTGTCTTTTCAAAAAACAAAATTTACTACTTACTGTGCAGTCTTATACCACATAAATCTGAAAACTCTATGCTGTGCTTTCATTTGCCATTATATCCCAAATCATGAGCAAAACAGATGTTCACAAAATAATCACTGAGTTAACACACACTTTCAACTTCATCAACTTCATCAATCAAATTCATGAATGCCAAGAATCAAGCACAAACCCTACAATTCTCCATCTTGCACATAAGCATAACCTAAGTCAACTAAGTTTAATGAAATCTACAGAGACCTTAAGTACAGAGTCCCTGATATAACAATCTTGCTACTAACACAGGAAATGAGGTCAAGGGACCCTTGCTGGTCAACGAACTCACCGCAATCATACTGGATGAGCCTCAAGTCAGGGAACTGGGTGCGCATGTTACATACAATTCGGTGCAAAGGACGAGCCCGGGGCCAGAGCTCACAGGCCAATTGCTCCTGGAAGGCTGACTGACGTGGGGCCAGCCAAGGAGGTGGGTGGCAGGCATGCAGGGAAGGGGGAGGTGCCTCCACAGGAGGCATGACAAAGATGAACCTGCAAAAGGAAGAAGGTAAGCAGTATAAAAGATGGAACTTTGAAGGATCCCAAAAGTTAACACCTTCAACAGTCCTAACAACTACATCCACTCAAGAGGCCCCGAGACCCTCTTCCCATGAGCACTTAGCCCTGCCAACCTCTCAATGATTTCAGACAGCTGGTCTAGTCGTTGCTGAGGAAACAGTACAGCCCGGCGGGCAGCCTCAGTATAAGCCCAAAAGGTGGGGTGGCTGGGGCGAGGAGAACGAGGGCCGATGGGGCTGGCAACAGGTTGGGGCAGGGTACAGAAATCCAGGACTTCAGTCCCATACATGGGTGCCAGGGCCCCATGAGCCTCACTAAGTTGGAAAATCCGTTCCAGGCGTTCAGACCGCTGTCGTTTTCGCTTTTCCTCTAGAGAGTCCTTGGGACAAGGAGAAAAAACAAACAAACAAACAAAAAAATAAACATAAAAAAGTAATCAGTGTCCTCATAGAAAACCTGACAGTTCCTTGCTCTGGCTGGTATGGCTCAGTGGTAGAGCCTTGGTCTGCACACAGAAGGGTCACGGGTTCGATTCCCGGTTAAGGGCATGTACCTGGGTTGCAGGTTTGATCCCTGGCTCCAGTCAGGGCATGTGCAGGAGGCTCCCAATCAATATGTCTCTCTCACACCAGTGCTTCTCTCTCTCTCTCTCTCTCTCTCTCTCTCTCCCCCCCGCCCTCCCTCTCTCCCAAAATCTCTAAAAACCAATGGAAAAAATATCAAGTGAGGATATATCAAAATAAATAGACAGACAGATAGATAGCGCAAAGGATCCATAGAAATAGTTCTTCAAAGATACACAAATGGCCACTAACCACTTATAAGATGCTCAAAATCACTAGCCATCAGGAAAATGCAAACCAAAACCATAAGATACTACTTCATACACACTAGAATGTAATAAAAAAAGACAAGTGTTGGCAAAGATGTAGAGATCCTGGAACTACCTTTCAGGCTGCTGGTGGGAATGTAAAATGGTAGTTATATAGGAAACCAATATGGCAGTTCCCCAAACAGTTAAACATAGTTATTGTATGGCCCAGCCAATTCCATTCCTAGGTATATATCCAATAACAGAAAACATGAAAAAACAAAATATTATGTTCACATCTGCATTATTCCTAACAGCCAACAAGCAGAAATAATTCAAATATCCCCATTAACTGATGAATGTAGAAAATGTAGTATATCCATAAAATGGAATATTTAACAATAAAAAGAAATGACGTACTGATGTGCTATAACATAAATGAACCTCAGAAACATTAAGCTAAGTGAAAGAAATCAGTCACAAAAGACCATAAATTATATGACTCCATAGGCAAATCTATAAAGACAAAAAATAGATTAGTAGCTGCCTCAAGCTAGGAGGGATGGAGATGAGAGCTAAGGATGTGAAGTTTCTCTGTAGGGCCATGAAAAAAATGTCCTGAAGTATGATTGTGGTAATGCACAACTCTGATTCTAAAAGTCACTCATTGGCCCTGGCCGGTTTGGCTCAACAGTTAGAGCGTCGGCCTGCGGTCCTGAGAGACCTGGGTTCGGTTCCCGCTAAAAGCCACTCATTGTACACTTTAAATGGGTTAACTGTATAGTATGTGATTTATATCTCAAACTCAAATAGTGTTAAAAAGCTGCTGTCTACTTGCAGAGCAACCAAAATTTAGCACAGACCATGGGTTGTCAGCCTTGGGCTAGGATCTAGGATCTCTTCTATTTCCAACAAGCCAAACCAGCCTGGCAGTATTAGAAAGACAAAAGGTGGAGTCAGTGGCACTGATGGAGGGTGAGAGACTGAGGCTAAGGCAAAGAATAAAAAGCAGCTCTTTAATAGAGGGAGAAAAAGATAGAAGGGACTGGAATGACTCACTAGGTCTTTCTTCTGATTTGTTCCTAGGTTATTTACTTGAATCCGAGTTGTACGTTTAATATATAAGGAACTATTTAAATGATACAAAAACAATGGCTACCAGAAAGCTAATGAAGGGACAGGGAACATAGTCCTTTTTTAAAATTTAAAACCCTCATCTGAGGATATGTTTTATTAATTTTTTTGGTGAGAGAAGAAGGGAAAGACAGGCAGAGAAAGAGACAGAAAAGGAAACAATGTGAAAAGAGAAACATCTATTGGTTGCTTCCTATACATGCCCTGACTGCAGATCAAACCCACAACCTACATATATGCCCTGATCAGAAATTGAACCTGCAACCTTTTGGTGTACAGGACAACGCTTCTAACAATTGAGCAACCCGGCTAGGGCTAGAGTTCTTTTTATTGCCCACTTAATCACCATGGAGGTAAAAATCTTTTAGAAATGGCCATCAAAGTGAGATACGATCTTTAGGAAACTGCATTCCATGATGTCATCCCTCCCTTAGAAGTTCAAATACTTGATGATGATAATGGTTTCAGCAACTGCAGAAAGTAAAAGTCTTCCTGACTCTGAGGACTGCTTCTTGTGGGGAATAGGAGAAAGCAACGGAGTCAGCATATCCCTGTTCTCACAAGTTCTGTAGCATTTATGTCATATAATGGGCTAGTTTCTTCATCTGTAAAATGGGGTAATTAGATGCCAACCAACACTTACTCAAAAGAGTAAGCAAGAAGAAAGAGACCAATAACAAGAAGGCCTTCAACTCATTAGTGAATAGTTTTAAAAGCACTGTCCTCAATTACCCCTATGGGAAAAGTAGAACATGGATTATTATTCCCATTTTACAGATAAAGAGTACAGGCTCAGGGAAGAGAAGGGACTTGTCTAATGGCACTAAAGTATTAGATCCATGAAATCAGATTTTGTAATTTACCAAGATAAAAGTGACATTATTTTGTTCCATCCCTTCTATCAACACTCCAAAGAAAATTTCCCATTCCCTCTCCTTTAAGGCAGTAAAACTTACCAGATAGAAAGGGGAACGAGGTGGTGGTGGGGGCTGGCGTCGAGGCCGGGGACCACTGAACGAAGTAGCAGTGGAGGGAGGGCTGGGGGGACCAGAGCGCAATGTCAATGTCTCAGGCTCATCCTTGGAAACAGGCAGCCGGGATACCATGGTGATGGGCAAGGGAGCGGCGCCAGATGCAGAAACCACAAGGGAGGATGCCTGGGAAGCTGGGGCCTGTGTTGAGGCTGGGGCCAGTGCCAGAGTCTGAGTTGTGGCTGGGCCCAAGGTGGGCACTGGAACTGGGGCAGGGCTCAAGGTCAGTGTTTGCACTGAAGCTGGGGTCAGGAGTGAAGCAGATGATGATACCGGAGCCAAAGTCAGAGTGTGAGCTGGGGTTGGGCCCATTGGAGAAGCAGGAGCCAGAGAGGGTGCTGGAGCCAGAGACAGCGTCTGAGTTGGACCCAGTGGTGGTCCTGGTGTCAAAGACAGTGTCTGGGCTGGAGCTGGTACTAGGGATGATGATGGAGTCAATGACAATGTCTGAGCTGGAAAGGGCTTCTGGGGGTTCCCTGTTCCCAAAGAAAGTGTCTGAGATGGAGACGAGCCGCCAAGAGTAGACGCTAAAGCTGGGGCTAAGGCCAGTGTCTGTGTAGAAGCCGGGCTTGGGAGAGGTGACGGAATCGGGGCTGGTACCATAGTTTGAGTTGACGATGGAGCCAACACAGGAGTTGGGACTGGCACCAGTGAAGAAGCTGAGGCTAAAGGAGTTCCTGAAGTAGATGTTGAAGCCATAACTGGAACCGGAGTCTGCGATGGAGCCAGGACTGGAAGAGGAGCCAAGGTAGAAGCTGGAGGAGCCAGGATTGCTGTCTGTGGAACCGCCATGGGAGCCAGAGAGGTGGCTAGAGCCTGAGATGCAGAAGGTGCTGGAGCCAGAAGGGAAGCCTGAGCTGGAGCTGGATTTGGTGCTGCCGGAAAAGAATTAGCCAGAGCGGAAGCTGGCACCAGGACAGGTGAACATGCTGGGGCCACGGCTGAATTCAACCCTGGAACATGTGAAGAGGCTGGAGCCAACAACAGAGGATGACCAGGTGCCTGAGATGGGGATAGGGATGAAGTTGTGGCCAAACCTAGAGTCAAGGCTGACGCTGATGGGGAAGCCCCGGCTGGTGACAAAGAGGGAGGTCCAGGAGCTGCTGAGACAACAGGTGCCAGTGTTGGAGTGACATTGGTCAACACAGCGGGGCCTGAAGCCGTAACAGGTAAGGGAGCTGAGATGGGGATGGTGAGGGGGGCTGGGGCTGGGGCAGGAAGCGTGGTGGAGACAGAGATGGGGAGTGAAGATGACACTGGTACTGAGACTGTAGAGGACACAGCACTAGCAAGGGGAGAGGAGATGGGAACTGGCATTGGAGAAGAGGCTGGCCCAGGGAGTGAGGATGGCACAGGAAGGGAAGAAGAGATGGTCAAGGGAGCAGCTCCGGGTGCTGAAGCTGTGGAGACAGAGGATGAGTTAGCCCCTGAATTCTTTTCTTACTCATTCTATTACCCTCTCCCACCTCCTTCCCTTACCCCCAAGTATCACCTGTTTCCCAGAAAACCTTCATTCCCATACCATGAGGTCAAAGATGCAAGGAATCTGGTAACTTAATATTTCCTTTCCCTCTAAGATTCCAATAAATTTATCTTAGAATTAGGCAAAGGCTCAGCAGCCTAGTTCTGGGGCCCATTTCACAGCACATCAGTATGCTGGATAATAAAGGGATCTGTTATGACTAAGAAACCCTTGGGGCCATTCTATCTCCATTCCTGACAAAAATTTTTGGCCTCAGCCACCTTGACTCACCACTGACTTCGGGCGAAGGACTGTGGACCAGCTTGAGAAGGGGCCTCACCAGAGTGGACGTGGGTATGGGAGCCCGGGCAGTACCCAGAGAAGGTGTGGGTAGCCGGCCAGGGGTTAGTGTGGGACGTGGAGTCAACACAGCTGGAAGCCCAGAGCTCGGAGGCCGGGGTGCTGGGGCCAACGGAGGAACAGGAGTCAGTCCATCCCGAGGGGCCTGTCTCACTACAATCTTCACCACGCCTGTATTATTCACCATGGTTGGTGGCACTGCAAGAGGAAGCTACATTGAGGGAAAGGTAGAAAAGAAACAAGAGACCCAAAGGATGGAAGAAGTCCAGGGGCAGGAGAGGGAAGCAGACAGTTATTGGAGGTACTGGCAAGGGAAAACAATACTGAGGGAAGGCTGGACAGACAGTAGCCCAGGGCATGCCTGGAAGGACCAAGGCCTGCAAGAGCTAAGTAGGAAGGCCAGGAGCCTCACCCTGGTTAGCAGCAAGCGGAAGGCTGAGGCCAGTGGGGGCAGGGGTGGTGCTGGGGGTCGAAGAAGGCAGCACAGAGACAGGGGTGGGGCCAGGGGTCGGGGCCACGGCCTGGATGAGGGCCACATGGGCAGGCTGACTGATGAGGTGGTGCTGCCCCCCTGCTGACACCAGGTGCACCACATTCCCTGGGTTAAGGGAAGAGAGAAAGAGAAAGAGAAGCAGCTATCAGCCACAGGAAGGCAGAGAGGCAAGGGCAAGAGGAGAGAAAAAGAACAGAGAGGAGATAACTTCTCTAAAATGACCTCATCCTTATCTTTTATCAAAAACTTCCTCCAACCATTCCCTTTGACCCCACCCACCAAATACTAGGGAAAGAAAAACACGAGCTGACATTTTAAAAGAGCCATAAAAAAACAAGGACAAGAAAATAGAGGAAAAAGGCAGGACAGGGGGTGGGTTTTACCTACTTTGCAGCGGGCGGGGCTGCCCCACGGCTAGCTGGCGCACCTGGGCACCAGTCAAAGTCAGCTTGTTGCCCTGGATTTGGAAGGTGAGAGGTTTGCTTCCCCCTGCACTAGCCACCGGACGTTGTGCTAGTGATGCCAACTGGCCGATGCTGACCACTTCGCCTGCTATAAACAAAGAAGAGGCTTAATGTATACAGAGCTCACTCTGGCTCAATGGTAGTTTGCAGACCCTCATGAGGCACAAGTCTCAGTTCCTCTAACCTTTCCCTTCAAGTTATGTTCCAACAAGCTCAGCCCCAAACTACAGTCTGAACTTTTGCCATGCTATTCCTTTCAATCCTACTTATTTGCTTAACAATCTCCTTTACATCCTCTAATAGCCTGCCACCATACTGAGCTAATCACCACCCTCTCCTCTACCTGCCCTTTTACCTCAAATGATTTTCTGCTACTGTAGGATTATATGTCAACTCCCCAACCAGACTGTGAACTCCCTGAGGGCTTTTACCTGATTGTGAGTAACCAATGTCTGGCAAAATACCTAATGTATGTTAGCTATTTGGAATTTAATCCTCTCATGTTCCCAAGCTTTTCTTCCCCAGCTCCAGGGCATATAAGCCTTCCTCCCCATCTCAAGTCCCTCAGCCTCAGAGCCCTGGGAACTTACAGGGCAGGCGAGCTTGCATATCAGGAGACAGGATGAGGCGCTGTGGTGCAGGAGCAGGAGCTGGTACTGCTGTGGTGGGAGCAGTGGCTGTGGTTGTAGAAGTCGTGGTGGCAGCAGCAGAAGGGAAGGTATAGCCTGGTGGCACTGTCAAGGGCTTCAAAAGGCTGGAGGAGCCTGGGGGTGGGGCAGGACTCAGGCGAACAGGGGCAGGTGGGGCCGGTTTCAGGGATAGGGTTGGTGTGGGAGGTCGTGGGGTCCCACTCAGGACCCCTAGCGGGGAAGGCAACACTGTAGACACAAAGGGAACATGTCAGATAAACCCTGACCAGAGCCTTAGCCAGCTTCCAGCAGCCTCCATTCATACTCCCTTCTAGCCCAACAAACACCACACCCGTCTCTAATCCAACTTCTCAAACACTCTAATTTCACTACTTCTTCCCCAGTCTGACCATTCTACCTGAAGTATCCCCCAACCCAACACTCTGGCTCCCTTGCAACTCACCCTGGGGAAGAGGCCCACTGTTTGGCTGCAGTGGGGGCAACAGAACAGGGCCAGGAGGCCGGGATGCTGGAATAAGTGGGGATCCAGCAGGCGAGGCTGACACCATCAGTGGTGCTGGCAGCACTGGAGGGGTTGGGCCAGAGGTGGGCTGAGCTGACAGCTCAGGGCCTGGAGGGGTTCGGACAGGGACAGGACCCAGGAGGGTCCGTGGGCTGTTCACTACCACCACTGTCCGGCCTTCTTGCTTGGGCACTGGCTGCAGCATCCTATGAAGAAAAAACAAGGGGGTAAATAGAAAAGGAGGGAGAATAAGGAGTAAGAAAAAAAAATGAACAAGGTATACGAGGCAGAAAAATAGACTGTAAAAGTAAAGGTGGGAAAGAAAAAAGACCCAAATAAGAAAGAGGGAAAAAAAATCGAGATAACCAAAAACACCAAGCAGGGAAGATGGGGATCAATGACAAACACAAGGGCCCCTGCCAGGACTTCCTTCTAGTTATTTGCTCTCCTAAACCCTCCACAGTATTTTGAATCCATCCCATATAAACATTTTAGCCTAGTCTCCAACCCTCTCCTTGCCATCACAATCCCACCAGCCAGTTTTAGCCACTGGGAATCCATCCCCTTATTCCTCAGCCCTGGTACCTGTTGACTTTCATCTTGACTGGCTTGGGCCGGGGTGGGGGATCAGGAGCAGTAGCCACCTCTAGCAGAACCCGGCGGGACAGGCGGTGCCGGGGTAGAAATGTGTCAGCCTCATATCTAGAGATTCGACCCTCCAGGCCAATAAGATCAAAACGACCCATGTCTATCCGCTGGCACAAGAAGGAACACAAAAGCACAGTGTCAAAGGGATCAACGTGGCAATAATTTCTTAGATATGACACCAAAAGCACAGACAACCTCCAAAAAATGACAAACTGAAGTGCATCAAAGTATGCTATCAACAGAATAAAAAGGTAACCCATAAAATAGGACAAAATACTTGCAAATCGTGTATCTCATAAGGGGTTATTATCCAGAACATATAAAGAACTCCTATAACTCAGTAACAAAAACACAAACAACCCAACTGAAAAATTGGTAAAGGCCTTTAATAGACGTTTCTCCAAAGAAAATACACAATAAGCACATGAAAAGATGTTCAACATCACTATAGGTAGAGAAATGGAATACCATCTCACATCCATTTAGATATTACTTAAAAAAACAGGGTTGGCAGTCACTATGGAAAACATATGGCGGTTCCTCAGAAAATTAAAAATAGAATTACAAATTACTATATAGAACCCAGCAATTCCATTTCTTGCTATACAGTCACACACCACATGTGGTCAATGGAGGGCTGCATATATGACAATGGTCCTGTAAGATTTTAATGGAGTTGAAAAATTCTTATTGTCTAGTGACATCTAGGCATCCCAATATTGTAGTGCAACTCACTATGTGTTTGTGGTAATCCCAATGTAAACAAACCTACTGTGCTACCACTCATATAAAAGTATAGCACACTGCCCTGGCCGGTTTTGCTCAATGGTTAGAGCGTTGGCCTGTAGACCGGAGAGTCCTGGGTTTGGTTCCCACTAAGGGCATGTACCTCGGTTGCAATTTGTTCCCGGCCCCAGCTGGGTCATGTGGTGGCGACTACTCAATGTGTCTCTCTCACATCGATGTCTCTCTCTCCCACTCTATCTGAAGATAAATGCAAAAATGTCCTCGAGTGAGGATATAGAAAAAAAAAATGTATAGCAATAGCACATATAATTATGTATAGTGCATATTTTTAAATGTTTTTATTGGTTTTTGAGCGAGTTGGAGTCAGAGACTGAAACACCGATAGGCTGCCTCCTGCACATCCCCCCACCAGGGATTGAGGCCGCAACCCAGGCTTATGCCCTACCTGGGAATCGAGTTGGCGACCTCTTGGTGCATGGGACAACGCTCAACCAACTAAGCCACACCGGCCAGAGATATATGGTGCATATCTGATAATAATAGCCCTAGCTGATGTAGCTCGGTGGTTGGAGCATTGGCCAGCACATGAAGGGTCAGGAGTCTGAATCCTGGTCAAGGGCACATATCAGGGTTGCACTTGGTCCCCTGGCCTAAGTCAGGAAGCATGCAGGAGGCAACCGATTGATGTGTCTCTCACATCAATGTTTCTCTCTTTGCGTCACCCCCCCCTCACCCACTTCCTTCCACTCTCTCTAAAAAAAAAAAAAAATCAATGGAAAAAATATCCTCAGGTGAGAATTAACAAAAATAAATAATACATAAAAAACAGAACTCGTGCCCTGGCCAGTTTGGCTCAGCGGTTGGAGCATCGACCGGCGGTACAGAGAGACCCGGGTTCGGTTCCCGCTAAGGGCACGTACCTCGGTTGCAGTTTGTCCCCGGCCCTGGTTGGTCGTGCGTGTGGCAGCCACTCGATGTGTCCCTTCACATCGATGTTTCTCTCTCTCTCTTCCTCTCTCTCCCTCCCACTCTAACTGAACAAAAAAAGAAAAAAAAAAACAGAACTCGCTTCTTTGAGTGTATTTTTTCTACTTAATAAAAAAAAATCTAGCCCTGGCCAGTTTGGCTCAGCGATTAGAGTGTTGGCCCACAGACCAGAGAGTTGCGAGGCGGTTCCCGCTAGGGTCACATACCTTGGTTGCAGTTTGTCCCCGGCCAGGGCCATGTGGGTGGCAACCAGTCGATGTGTCTCTCTCACATAGATGTTTCTCTCTCTCCCCTGCTCCTGCTCTATCTGAAGATAAATGCAAGTGTCCTTGGGTGAGGATAAAAAAAAAAAGTCTGCACCCAGCCAGTGTGGTTCAGTGGACTGAACATTGTCCCATGGAGTGAAAGGTCTGACTTCAATTCCTGGTTGGGCACATGCCTGGGTTAGAGGCTCAATCCCCAGTAGTGGACGTATAGGAGGTAGCCAGTTGATGTTTGTAACTAAAAAAAATCAATAAAAACCTATTTAAAAAAAAGGTTGCCGTATGACAATACATATGCCATGTGAGGTCAGCCGCAGCCTCATACATCTCGTTTATCGTGTCTCTTAATTGTATCACTTTCTCTTGTGCTTCACTTAATCTCATGTAGTTTCTTTCTTTCTTTTTTTTTAAATCCTCACTGGAGGATATTTTTCCATTTATCTTAAGATAGAATGGAGGGGGAGGAGAGAGAGAGAGAGAAACATCAATGTGAGACAGACACATCGACTGGTTGCCTCCTGTATGACCCTGACCAGGGCTGGGGATTGAACTGCAACTGAGGTATGTGCCCTTGTCCAGAACCGAACTCGCAACTCTTTGGTCCATGGGCCAACGCTTTAACCGCTGAGCCAACCCAGCCAGGGCTCATCTTGTGTAATTTTATATATTTAATGTAGCTTAATGTCCTATGCCTTCACATTCACTCATTCATAAACTCACTCAGAACAATTTCCAGTCCTACAAGCTCCTTTCATAGTAAGTGTCCTATACAGGTATACTATTTTTAACTTTTATACTGTATTTTTATGGTATCTTCTATGTTAAGATACATAAATACTTGCCATTGTGTTACTATTGCCTATAACATTCAGTCTAATATGCTGTACAGGCATATAACTTAGAGACTGTATGCTACACCATATAGCCTAGGTATGTAGTAGATTACACCATCTAAGTTTGTGTAAGTGCACCCTGTGATATTCGCACAATGATGAAATCACTTAGACACATTTCTCTGAACACATTCCCATCATTAAGCAGAGCATGACTGTATACCCAGAAAAGTATTGGAAGTCAAGAACTATATTATTTCATTCATATGTGGGGTGTAAAACTGAAAGCAACAAATGAACAAATAAGACAAAAACCCACAGACAACAGTGTGGTGGTTACCAGAGGGAAAGGGGTAGGAAGAAGGTAGAAAAGGGTACATGGGGTCAAATATATGATGGCAGAACAAAGAGTTGACTTTGGGTGGTGAACACACAATGCAATATACAGATGATGTATTATAGAACTGTACATTTAAAACCTGTATAATTTTATTAACCAATGTCAACCCAATAAATGTAATAAAGACTAAAAAGAAAAACAAAAACAAAATAAAACCAGAGAGAACTGAAAGCAGGGACTTGGATATTTGTACACCTTTGTTCATAGCATTATTCAAAATAGCCAAAAGGTTTAAGCAGCAACCCAACTGTTCAATGATAGATGAATGGATAAACAAAATGTGGCATGTATGTATGTGAAAATATATGAATATAACACAACCTTAAAAAAGGGAATTCTGACACGTGCTACAACATGGATGAACCTTAAAGACACTCTGCTAAATGAAATAGGCCACTCACAAGAGGACAAACATTGTCTAATTCCAGTTAAATGAAGTACCTAGCATACTCAAATTTATAAACAGAAAGTAAAATGGTGACTGCCAAGAGCTGAGCGAAGGGGGAGAAGGAGGAGTCAATATTTAATAGGTACAGAATTTCAGTTTGGAAATATGAGAAAAGTTCTGAAGATGGATGGTGGTAATGGTCGAACAACATCACTGTACTTAATGTCACTGAATCATATGCTTAAAATGATTCAAACAGTAGAATTTGTTATGTATTTTACCACAATAAAAACAAAACTTGGAGGGGGCAGGTAGGAAGTAGCCAAAAGAGGGAAGGAATAGAAAAACAAAATAATAGTTAAATATTACTAACATGCCAGGCAGGCCCTTTCAAAAAGATTAACACAATTCTCACAAACCTATTGCAGAATAGGCCATAGAATCTCTATTTTGAAGGGCATGCAAACTTAGGTTTAGAGAGTAATAATTAGTTTGCCCAAAGTCACACAGCTAAAAAATAATGAAACTAAGGGAATAGTGCTGAGATGATAGAAGATGGAAGACTGGAAAAGGTCAGACTCTAGCCAAAAAAAAAAAAGAAATGAAGGTTTGGGGTAGGGCCAATAACCTTGGGGGCAACTACTTACCTGAAGAGGGTGGATATCAGTAGCCCTTAGGACCAGAGAGGCAGTGCTGAAACAGATGCCTGGGGTGATGAAGGGAGAGGTAACAGGTCGAGGGTCAAACAAGTTTGGATGATTGCAGACTTTTCGCAGCTGCATCAAAATGTTGATGACGCTCATGAAATGGCCAGTGGCTAGTGTCTCTTTAGTTCTGGGAGAGAAGAAAAATAAATGGGGCATCCTAACTCTGACCTCTGACTTCTGCTACAACATAAGAGTCCCAGGGCCCACCCTCAGCCCTCAGCCCTCAGTTCTCCCTTACGTGGTCTGTGCCATGAAGTCATCATAGAGACAGCGTTGGCGCTTGGAGAGCCGGCAGCGGATAACATGCTCATACTTTTTAGGCATCTGCTTCTCAACATCCACCTTAACTCGGCGCAGCAAAAAAGGCCGCAAAACCTAAAAGGAAATAATCAAGAGGTTGACAGGAGACCAGTGGGCACTGAGCCCTAGCCTAGCCCTACTTGCTGGGTCTTGGCTTGATGACCAGGTGGGCGCTGCCTGAGCCCATCAGTAAATACTCATGGAGCCATGCAGCATGCCAGAAACTCATCATAAAAAGATGAGTCATACACAAGCCCTCCTCTCAAGGAATTTACTGTCTGCTGAATGAGACAGACATAAAAATTGTAATACCACAACATAAGAAGTGATACAGAGCAACTAAACAGGAGGAATGACTCAAATTACATTCAAAGAGTAATGTAAATACACAAGATTATGAAAGTAAGTTCAGGAGAGAAGCTGAGAACAAAAATTGGGGGAGTAAAAACAACATAGAGAACAAAAGGCAAATCTGAGATCTCAGGAGGTAAAATCTGATAGGTCATAGTCATCAAGTTAACATGGAAAAAATGAAGGGAGATAAGAGGTATAGTTAAGAAAGACTTTTTGGTTTCTAGTTTGACTTACCAAAATGATGGTGTGAATGACTAAAATGGGATAGAAATAATAGGCTATAAAGCTTGAGATGTTTGGGTTAGAACAGAGTGAGTTCAATAGCAACTTTCAATTAAAGACATAAAGTCAAATTAAATACATGCCAAGTGGTCTAGAGAGTCAAGGGATTAAAAACACAAACTGGAGTCTTTAACGCCTTATGAATGAGTATGCCTATGATATATATAAATAGGGAGACAAAAAAAGTAAAGATCAGAATGGTGAGAGATGTTATTTAAGAGATGGACAAATAGGAGGCAAAAAAGACAAGAGGGGGCCCTGGCCGGTTTCGCACAGCAGTTAGAGCATCAGCCAGAGGACCAGAGATTCTCGGGTTCAGCACCTCGGTTGCAGTTTGTCCTTGGCCCCAGTTGGGATCGTGTGGGTGGCAACCAGTCGATGTGTCTCTCTCACGTCGATGTTCCCACCCCCTCACCCTCCACACTCTATCTGAAGATAAATGCAAAAGTATCCTCAGGTGAGGATTTAAAAAAAAAAAGACAAGAGCGAGCCTGGCCAGTGTGGCTCAGTGGTTGAGTGTCAACCCATGCATGCATCAAGAAGTTGCCTGTTTAATTCCCGGTCAGGGAACATGCTCAGGTGGTGGGCTCAATCCCCAGCGAGGGGCATGCAGGAGGCGGCCAATTGATGTTCTCGTTCATTAATGTTTCTCTTTCCCTCTCCCTTCTTCTCTCTCTCTAAAATCAATAAAAAAAAATAAAAAGATGAGAGCGGGAGGGAGAGAAAGAGAGAAAAGGAAGAAACAACAAAAATACAAAGTTGAGGGAAGTCAGGTAAAGAGAAATCCAAGCAGGGACTGATGAGTAATATCGTTCCACTCAGAGAATAAGGACAGAAATGTCACCATTAAACACTGCAGCTTGCCCTGGCCAGTTTGGCTCAGCGGTTAGAGCGTCGGCCTGCGGTCCGGAGAGACCCGGGTTCAGTTCCCGCTAAGGGCATGTACTTCGGTTGCAGTTTGTCCCCGGCCCTGGTTGGTCGTGCGGGTGGCAGCCACTCGATGTGTCCCTTCACATCGATGTTTCTCTCTCTCTCTCTCTGTTCCTCTCTCTCCCTCCCACTCTATCTGTACAAAAAAATGGAAAAAATATCCTCCGGTGAGGATTAACAAAAAAAAAAAAAAAAAACACTGCAGCTTGACATCTGGGTGAATTCAGCGTGTCTCTGTCTGACTTCCCTCTCCCTAAGGGTTTTCTACCCTTAGTTCATCATCATCCCCAATAACCCTGACAAACTGTTACAGACCCTACCTTGTGGAGCCGTTTGACTAGACCTTCATTGTACTCTTGACTGCCCTCAATCATGCCAGTTAGGGGGTTAGAGAACCACTCTTTGAACTCGCGATGAGACTGGAAGACATGGGGCATCAAAAAGTGCATCAAGGACCACAGCTCCATGAGGCTGTTCTGCAAGGGAGTTCCTGTCAGGAGCAGGCGTCTCTGGCTGCAAAGAGACAGAGGGAATTAAGAGGACGGATGGTCAGCAAGTTCTCAACCTTCCAAGCATCATACCCTTCAGACCAAGTCAACCCTCTCATGAATCCCATCTCCATTTTCACCTGTTGAAGTTGAGCAGTGACTGCCAACGCTGTGACTTGAAGTTCTTGATGTTCTGAGCCTCATCCAGAATGAGATAGCGCCAGTTCTTGCGGCGAAAGGCCTGGTGGTCCTGCAGCACCAGCTTGTAAGATGTGATACACACATGGAAGGCATTGGGCTTGGTCCACCCCTGAGGTATCAGGAGAAAACAGGACAAAGGCACAATGTTGAAAAAAAGAAAGAAAGAAAGGGCAAAGGAAAGATGTCCTCAGGGGACAGAAATCAGGTTGGAAAAAAAACAAAGTCCCAGGAACAGAATGGAGCAACAGAAAGGGGAAAGAAAGAAACTCAACAAAATCAGGCATCAACTGGATGAAGGGGATGGAGGTGTTCTCATGGAGGAGCGAACCTGCCGCTTGAGCTTCCTCTCTTTCTGGGCTCCATAGTAAGTGAGAATTTTAAAGCTTGGGCACCAACGCTTCAGCTCCATCTCCCAGTTTAACATCACACTGGTAGGGACAATGATCAAATGAGGACCCCAGTTACCTGTTTAGCAAAAGAATGAGAGATGTATAACACGATAACTATAGTCAGTACTGTACTGCATTATCTGGAAGTTGCTAAGATAGATCTTAAAAGTTCTCCTCATAAAAAAAATTTTTTATACGTATGGTGACCAATGTTAATTTATTGTGGAGAACATTTTGCAATGTACACTAATGCTGAATCATGTTGTACACCGGAAACTAACATAATATGTCAATACACCCCAATTAAAAAAAAAAAGTTCAGGAAGATTTTAAACAGATTAATTTTTTTAAAAAAGAATAGAAATAGTAAGGCAATACAAACTTTTTTTTTTTTTTTTATCCTCACCCGAGGACATTTTTCCATTTTTTGTACAGATAGAGTGGGAGGGAGAGAGAGGTAGAGAGAGAGAGGGAAACATCAATGTGAAAGGGACACATCGAGTGGCTGCCACCTGCACGACCAACCAGGGCCGGGGACAAACTGCAACCGAGGTACATGCCCTTAGCGGGAACCGAACCCGGGTCTCTCCAGACCGCAGGTGGACGCTCCAACCGCTGAGCCAAACCGGCCGGGGCAGGCAATACAAACTTTAAGGTTCTTGTTCCTCAGGCCTAACCCTGACCAGACTCCTAACGGTCCTTCCTAAGAATCCTAGCACTTACACTGGCGTCTCTGTACAGTTACTGACTAGTCAATGAAGCTATTAAGATTCCAGCAAAGAGTACTTCACTATCCCACAGCTGGAGTCACCATTAAACAAGCTCCCCAGGGAGATGGCCAGGGAGACCCAAGAGGAAAGGGGCCCTGCCTAGTTACCTTTCTCACAAGCCAAGTGGGCAAGCAGGGAGATGGTCTGGATCGTCTTGCCCAGCCCCATCTCATCAGCAAGAATGCCATTAAGCTTCTTCTCATACATAGTAACTAGCCAGTCCAACCCAATGTGTTGGTACTCCCGGAGCTGGCCCCGCAGGAGCAAGGGAATGGGTGTCTTCACCTGGTAGGGAGGAGGAAAGGTGTCAAGGCATCTGTGACTAAGAAAAAGAAAAGTCAAGATATGAGAAGCAGAAGCTGGGGCCTGGGGATACCTGGGTAGTAGCCAAGGTATAACCTTTGGGCTGAAGACTTTCAGCTGCTGCAGCGATGTCAGTAATTTCTTTCTTAGGGCCCAGAGTGGTGGTGGGCCCTGGGGTGGGAGGTCCACTGCCAGCATCTGCCTCACTATGCTCTTCGTCCCTGGCAAGCAAGTACTCCACTCCAAAGTCATCCTCCTCCTCCTCTTCCTTGTCTGCTTGGCTTTGTGATTGGGACTCCTCAGACTCATCAGACTCAGATTCCTCTGATTCTGAGCTCCCGCTTGTTTCTTCCTCCTCTGAATGCTCATCTTCTTCTTCCTCACTCTGCTCCTCAGCAGAGTCTAAAGCACAAAACCAAGACTTAGACTAGTTCACTTTACCTGCTCCTCCAGCGCCTGCTCTCCCCAGCTCCTGCCTCACAACCAATCATTTACCTGAATGACTGCTACTATCCTCTTGAGGAGCTACTTCAGCTTCTGTGGCCCCCTCCGGTTCACAGTCAGAACTGTTAGTATCAACCTCATCTTCCTCTTCCTCTTCACTACTCCCAGAAACTGGAGCAGAGGCATCAGAGGCATAGGCTCCTGCATACCGCTGCAGTAGCTCCTCCATAGATAGCTCACCTGAAGGAGAAACAAAGAGCAAGTTTTTGGGTGCTTCAAGAGAAAGGGAGGAGAGGTCTGAAAGGAGCAGTTCATTTTACCTAGGTCTCTGTAAATACTGCTAAGCCCAGGTCCAAGAGAAGGCAAAAAAAGTTTTCAGCACCAGCTATTAAAGCCAAGCCTTACCATAACATGGGCTAGAACCATGAATGGTGCTGCCTTCCACTGGAAGGACAATTCCAATCTGATAAACCTCCTCTTTAAGGTAAAACATAACCAATATTCTCTTACAATAACTCTTCTATGAGCGCTCACATCACTTTGTTCAAAATTCCAACACAACCAGTCATTATATTCTACTTATAAATATTCACTTATAAACCTGTCTTTGTCATTAGACCTGGAGTTCCTTGGTTGGAGGGGGGGAGATACATGTTTTATTCATCTCTTTATTCCTGCCACTCTGCACAGGAGACACCAAAGTAGATGTTTATTAAAATGTCTAGTGAATGTCACCTTCTCGAGCCAACTCGCTCAGTTCCATGGCATGATCCACCTCCCCTTCCAACTGCTCCTCAGCTGCTATGGTATCCTCTTCATCCTCCGCTAGGAAAAAGAATAAAGCAAGATCAGTAGGGACAGAGGCAAGGCACACACCCAGTGTAAGAGGTAAGAAAGCCTGAAACATTAGGTCCAAACTAGTCATGTGTTAAGGGGCAACAGGATAAAGACAATAGGTCTGACCTTCATCCTCATTGGCAGTGAACTCTTCATCGTCCTCATCTGGATGCCAAGGCTGTTTGTTACGCTGTGTAACAGAGGAGGGTGGGGGTTTTACCTGTAAGTAAAGGATAAAAACGAACAGGGCCTAAGATTAGAGCAACAGGAGAAAGGCACAATGTTGAGTAAGATGCTACAGAATAGACTCTGTGCCACTGAGTGACAGCTGCCACTGGCACAGTCCCAGGGCAAGGATGCAATCAAGAGTTTCCTTTCAGCACCAGCTACCAAATCCTGGTCCCACTACCTGGGGAAGGACCTGTGAAAGTGCTATATAACAAATACAGGCCCTCGATACCACTCCCACACATTCAGTCATATGGAGAAACAGAAACCTAGATCCAAAAGAGACTTCAAGGTTACTATCCCAGCTCCAAATCTACAAACCAGTAAGGGAGGATTAGGGCCATTTCACAGAAATGGCAAGGACTAAAATAAGTATTTTTCAAGGTCAAAAAGCAATTTAAAGAGTCAAGCACAGTACACTCCTCCCAGCATCAGAAACTCTGCCCATCTCAGACTGCAACTTGCCCCAAACCCAGATTCTTCCTTATTCATCCCCAACTGAGTGTCCCAAAATTACCTTTCACCAGGGAGAACTCCTGAAATCCACGACCAATCTTATAGACAGAATTCTGTCCTAGAACCTTTCCCCCTGCTCCCACTCTAAGCCCTCCTCCACCCCTTCTGCCTATACCTTCAACACTTGAGAGGGCTCTTCTTCACCACCATCTTCAGGCCCACCTCTGGTGTCACTATCATGAGATGATGGCGTTCTTGAGGGGCTGGAAGGCCCTCCTAGCAGCTGAGGGGGAAGGGAACGGAGCAGCTCTTCCAAAGGCAGTTCTCCCTCACGTCTAAGCAGCTCAATCTCCCGCCTCTGCGTCTCTGCATCATTGCCTTCCTGTTGTTCTTCAACCTCAATCGTCTCCTCATCATCTTCTTCCTCCTCCTCTTGGGGTTGGAAGTCCCCATCTATAGCAGGAGAACAAGGTCACAAAGTCCACGGGGCCCTGCAAGCCACAGGGTCGGTTTTCAGCTCTTGAAAGGGTACATGAGGAAGAGTAACAGAGCCAAAGAGGACACACACCTTCATCATCCAGCTGGGAAACTGGGGGTGGAGGACTAGAGGCAGCTGAGGAAGAGCCAAGACAAGGGGAGGAGCCAGCTTTGCTGGAGGCTAGCGGCTGGTTGAGGCTCTGAGACAGAAGGTCTGAGTACTTTTCAGTTTGCCCCACAATGAAGTCCAGGTGCAGGTCCAGAGCTTTTTTGCGCTTTTCCTCCAGTCGGGACTGTTGCTTGAATTGCACCACCTGCCACAAGCATGACATGGACGGTTCACCAACATAATCATTTCTTCATGTACTCTTTTACTCAACATTTAAGGAAGCCTCTGCCTATGCTAGGCCCTGGCTGGCTTTTTAGAAAGACAAACTAAATGTACTTAAGGGTGCTTCTGAGGAAAACACAAAGGGAGCACAGGGGAGAGAAGAGCCAGCTTAGCTTCAGGCAACAGAGAAAGATTTACAAATGTATCTGGAGCTAAATCTTTTTTAAAAATTTTTTTATTGAGTTGAGAGAAGAGAGGGAGACAGAAACATCAATATGAAAGAGAAACATCGATTGGCTGCCTCCACAAGTGCCCCAACCAGGTAGTGAATCCACAACCTAGGTATGTGCTGGGAGTAAGAATCAAACCAGCCACCTCTTGATATACGAGACAATACTCCAACCAACTGAGCCACAGAGGCCATGGCTGGAACAGAATCTTTTTTTTAAATCCTCACCTGAGGACATTTGTTTTTGCATTTATCTTCAGGGTGGGAGGGAGAAAGAGAGAGAGAGAAACATCGACGTGAGAGAGACACATCGAGTGGTTGACACCCACACAACCCCAATCGGGGTGGGGACAAACTGCAATTGAGGTACGTGCCCTTAGTGGAAAACCAATCCAGGACTCTCTGGTCTGCAGGCAACGCTCTAACCGCTGAGCTAAACCAGCCAGGGCTGGAGCAAAATCTTAAAGCCTAAGTAGCTCTTCCCTAAGTGGAAATGAGGAGAAAGGCATTCCCAGCAGCACAAAGAGCCGTGTATTAATGGTCAGGGACGTGCAAAAGAAGGAACAGTTTTAAATGGAAAAGAGAAAAGGAAATGGCAGAATACAAAAGACTGAAAGTATAGATAGAGGCCAGGTAGTGCTTGATAAACAATGATGTCAGTATATATGAACAATTTAATCAACGAGAACTTTGATGGCACAGATAGGTTTCAGAAAAAGCATGCTAAATGCCCCGTAAAGGACAGATGGCCTAGAGGAGTCAGCAAGCCCTATTAGCAATCCCTAATCCAATTAAAATGGGCAGAGAACCTGAGAAGACATTTCTCCAAAGAGTACAGATGGCTACTAATAATCAGAGCAGTGCATATTAAAACCACAATAAGGTATCACCTCACATGTTACAATGGCTATCATTAATTAACAAACAAATGTTGGCCAGGATGTGGCGAAAAGAGAACCCTTGTGTATTGTTGGTAGAACTGCAAATTGGTGTAGATGCTATGGAAAACAGTATGGAGGTTCCTCAAAAATAAATAAATAAACAAGAACCTCAAAAAGTGAAAAACACCCCAGCCGGTGTGGCTCAGTGGTTGAGTGTTGACCCGTGCCCAGGTTGTGGGCCCAAACCATAGTAGGGGTCATGCAGGAAATGGCCAATCGATGTTCTCTCTCATCAGTGTTTCTCTCTCTCTCCCTTCCTCTCTTCTCAAAAATCACTGAAAAGGAAAAAAAAAAAGTAAAAAATAAAATTACCATATGACCCAGCAACCCTATTTCTGGTATATATCTGAAAAAACCTAAAATACTAATTAGAAAATATATATGCATCCCTAGGTTCACTGCAGCATTATTTAAAATAGCCAAGATATGAAGCAACTCAGATGTCCACTGAGAGACAAATAGACAAAGATGTGATACAACCCTGGCTAGGTAGGTACACCAAGGTTTCAGGTTCAATCCCCCATCAGAGCACATACAAAAATCAACTAATGAGCCCGGCCAGTGGGAATATCAACCCATGCACCAAAAGGTCACCGGTTCAATTCCTGGTCAGGGCACATGCCCAGGTTGTGGGCCTGATCCCCAGTGAGGGGCATGCAGGAGGCGGCCAATCGATGCTCTCTTTCATCAATGTTTCTATCTCTCTCTCTCTCTCTCTCAAAAATTAATGAAGAAAAAAAACACTAAAAAAAAACCCATCAACCAATGAATGTATAAAAAAGCGGAACAAATCAATGTCTCTTCTCTCTCCATCCACCCCCTTCCTCTGTTTCTCAAAATAAGAAGTGATACATACATATATAATGGAATATTAGCCATAAAAAAAAAAGAAATCTTGCCCTGGCCGGTTTGGCTCAGCGGTTAGAGCGTCCGCCTGTGGTCCGGAGAGACCCGGGTTCGGTTCCCGCTAAGGGCATGTGCCTCGGTTGCAGTTTGTCCCCGGCCCTGGTTGGCCATGCGGGTGGCAGCTACTCGATGTGTCCCTTTCACATCGATGTTTCCCTCTCTCTCTTCCTCTCTCTCCCTCCCACTCTGTCTGTACAAAAAATGGAAAAATGTCCTCGGATGAGGATTAAAAAAAAAAAAGAAAAGAAATCTTGCCATTTGTGACAACATAGACGGAGACAGAGAATATTATACTAAATGAATTAAGTGAGACAGAGAAAGACAAATACCATATTAATTTCACTAATGTGTGAAACCTAAAAAACAAAGTAAGTGAACAAACAAAACAGACTCATAGACACACAGAGAATGAACTGATAGTTGCAAGACGGGAGAGGGTTATGGGGGCTGAGTGATAAAGGTGAAGGGATTAAGAAGCACAAAATGTCAGTTACAAATAGTCATAGGGATATAAAGTACAGCACAGGGAATATGGCCAATAATATAATAACTGTGTGCTGAACTGATCAGGGAATCACTTCATAAGTTATATAAATGTCTAACCACACTACGTTGTATGTGTACCTGAAACCAATATAATGTTGAATGTCAACTGTAACTGAAAAATAAAAATGTAAAACTATTCCCAAAGGCAGGGCCTATTTTCTACTGTATTTCTTTATTCTTCCTTTTTTTTAATAAAGGGACACATCAAGCGGCTGCCACCAGCACGACCAACCAGGACCGGGGACAAACTACAACCGACGTATGCACCCTTAGAGGGAACCGAACCCGGGTCTCTCTGGACCACAGGCCAATGCTCTAACCGCTGAGCCTAACCGGCCAGGGCTGTATTTCTTTCTTCTTAATAGAGCTTAATGCAAGAAAGGTCCAATGCACAACAGAAATATCACTAGAGTTGCTTAAAATCATAATATTCGCACTCTCACAAAGTTTTTTTCCCCCTTAATTATTGAGAGGAAGGGAGGAAGAGAGAGAAAAACATCAATAAGAGAGCATTGATTGGCTGGCCGCCTCCTGCACACTCCCCAGTGGGGATCTGGCCCAAAATCCAGGAATCAAACTGGCGACCCCTTGGTGCATGGGTCAACGCTCAACCACTGAGCCACACCGACCAGGCTCTCACAAAGTTTTGATCGTTCCTGCTACCATGCTACCCAGCAACCAAACCCAAGGCATCTACCTTTCCTAATCCCTGCTGCCTACCTTCTCCACATTGCTCCAGAACTGCCTGACATCCTTGGCCATGGTGGAGGCAATTCGGCGCAGCTTGGCCTGCTCCTCCCTCCGGGCCCGTTCCTCTTTCTGTCGCTGTTCCTCGTGGTGCCGGATCACCATTCGCACTACCTGTGGGAATGAGGAACCAAGATAAAAACACTCCAAGGCCAGACCCTTGCCCTCTCCCCAAGACAAAAAGCAAAGAAAATAATCAACGCCAAAAAACCTGGGAAGTCAGCTTGCCTCTAGAGACTACGGGCATTAATAAGCATCCTACATTGTTGTTTGGTTTCCCTCCAATCAATCCACCCATCAAAAAAAGCAAACCTGAAAAAGAAATGGGAAGTAGGCCTAATTGAAGACATACCTTACGGGCCACACCCCGTTTCCAACGGCGCTCCTGAGCAAAGTCGGCAGAGAGCCACTGCATCTCCTCACATAGATAGTCCCAGTGGCCTTTGGGGCGGGGAGGCTCAGGTACTTTAGGCAGCCTCTTCAGTGACCAGAAACCCTCCTTGCGCAGCTCAGCAATCCGAGTCTCAATCTCAGCCTCCTAATGAGGGAGAGTTGGGTCAATCAAATTACTGGACATATACGTCACACCTCATGACCATGACTAAATTCCTGAGCGCTGACTACGCGTAGGAACTGGCTGGACTGAGTGTTTTATGTTTGTCTTAAATCCACACGCTGATCCTACAAGTGGGTATTATACTCTCTTCAGATAATTTTTAAAAAATCAGATAAGATTATGTGATATACTTGAGATCACATAGAAAGTATTAACATGCTGAGAATTCAAAATATATGTCTAATGATTCTAAACACCAAATTTCATGCTCTTTCCATTATTTTATCCAATCTCCACTCCCTGTGAATATAGGCAAGACTTGGGAAAACATATCCGAAGGGAATTTCCCAGAGAAGCAGGGAGCACAAGTTTCTTGACTGACTCTAGAGACAAGGGCTCTTCTCACTGTAGAACTCTACTTATGCTGGAGAATGTTCATGTTTAGAAGTAGGCTATAAAGCCCAATTTATACAATCGTGCTTGCTTTTATTTTTTTTTTAAAGATGTTTTTATTGATGGTTTTTTTTAGAGAGAGGAAGGATGAGGGAGATAGAAGTATCGATGTGAGAGAGATACATCAATCAGCTGCCTTCTGCGTACCCCCACTGGGGATCGAGCCTGAAATCCAGGTATATGCCTGACCTGGAATTGACCTGGAACTCTCAGTCCATGGGGCGATGCTCAATCCAGAGCCAAACCGGCCGGGCAATCTTGCTTGCTTTTAAAAAATACTATTTTTAGAAAAGAGTACTTTTTTGGTGAAAATACTGAAATTATACACCAAAAGATTAACAGTGGTTACTATAATAAAAAAATAATCTTGTTTCTACATTGATTATACAGGGTGGAGCAAAAGTAGAATTACAGTTGTGAGTACACAAAACAGTTTATTCTTGTATTATTTATTATTTTACATATGAACTACTATAAACCTATTTTGCTCCACCCTGTATTTCATAAGGGAAAAAAACAAGAGCATTTTAATTTTTTTCATATAACAAAGGTGACTTAAAAACTTAAGACAATTTCCCTCATTATCCTTGACCTCTCCTGACAAAAATTAATCCAGAGGAAGTAACACCCAGAGATGAAATCAGGGAACTAAATGGCTTGATAGTGAAGAAAATATCAATTACATGGGAATTTAGACCAATGGCTCTCAAATTTGAGCATGCATCAGAATAATCTGAAGTGCTTTTTAAAACAGATTGCTGAGCCCTACTCTTTAGTTTTAAATGGGTAGGTGGAAGAGAGATATTAAGAATTTGCATTTCAATAAAAAGAATTTGCATTTCTAACAATTTTCCAGGTGATGCTGATGCTGAAGGCCCATAGACAACATTTACCACTGGATAAATAAGAAGCAGAAACCAGTAAATCTGAAGAGCCTCATAGCCTACAAAGCATTTTTATGTCTTTAATTTAAACCTCCTAACAGCCTATAGACTATTATACCATCCCTATTCTATAGAAAAGGAAATAAGGCTCAGAGTTCAAGCAACTTTCTCAAGATCATGTAAGCTAAGGCAGAACCTATACATGAGGAGAAAAAGAAATGTAAAATATCCATGAAACACAGGAATTCAGGAAAGATTCTTAAGAATCCTCACGAGCCTTCCCAATACATACATGCTTGGCCTGCTCTGCAATCTCAGCATGGCTCTTCTCCCACTTTGGGCCCTTGTGAGCCAGGTCAGCAGCCTGGAGTAAGCTGAGCCCCTCCAGGGACACTGTGGCACCATCTGGGGGCCCTGGAGGTCCATCCAGAGAGGAATCTTGAGCTATATGCTGGGGGGAGATGCCACCTGCCCCACTAGAGGCTGGGGAACTGGATGAGGCAGGGGAAACAGGATTGCTGCCTGTCATGCCGTCCGACACCATCTAGAGAAAGGAAAAATGAAAGATAAAATGAATGTTTAGCACTATACCAGGAGTTTAAAGTACATTATTTCACTGTATCTTTACAAGATAAAAACTCTGAAGTTAGGTATCAACCTCATTTTGTAAACACAAATTTTTAGGATAAAGTTGTTCAAAATAAGGTGTTCAAGACAGCACAACCAATCTTATGGTAGAAGCCTGGCATGCGAGAGAATTTATAACCTAGCAGTTTTAAAGAATACAATAAATACAATATTCTTTCATAGTTACAGTATTCAAGAGTACTATAGCATATGATTTCAAATTTTAGTTAACTTTTTAGAACCATCATGATTTCACTTACATAAACAAATCCCTGTTTTTCCTTCATTTTCACAGCAAGTATGGCAGATTCACCTATGCAAATAAATTTGAGCTACCACAAAATTCAAAAGGCCTCAAAAAACAAAAAAAAACAAGATCACCTAATCCTCTTTATATTCATTACCACTCTTGATAGTTCTTGATAGTTTCCGCTACTGGGGAGGTGTGAGAAAAAGGGAATGGAGGTTGGTCACTGTCTTCAAAAGCCCACCTATTATTTTATAAGGTTATGGGCCTGATCCCCAGTGGGGGGTATGCAGGAGGCAGCCAATTGATGTTCTCTGTCATCGATGTTTCTGTCTCTCTCCCCCTCTCCCTTCCTCTCTCTGTAAAACTCAATAAATAAAAAAAAATTAATTAAAAAAAAAATTAGAGAGCAAAGTCCTATTTAAATGTGGATAGTGAGCCCTGGCCAGTTTGGCTCAGCGGTTAGGCTGTCAGCCTGCAGACCAAAGAGTCCCGGGTTCGGTTCTGGCCAAGGGCATGTACCTCAGTTGTGGTTCGTCCCCGGCCCCAGTTGGGGTCGTTCAGGTGGCAACCAATTGATGTGTCTCTCTCACGTCGATGTTTCTCTCTCTCTCTCTCCCCCCCTCCCACTTTGTCAGAAGATAAATGTAAAAATATCCTCGGGTGAGGATTAAAAAAAAAAAGTGGATAGTGAGGGAACGCATGAAATTAACTCCAGTACACAAGAGTGCCCCTCAAATGCCTACTCAGCTAAATGACAAAAAACTGTATGTCACAAAATTTCCCAGCTGCTCAGGAAAATTATAAATATTAAATCCATAACCATCAAAAGCCTACAAACCTAGGTCTGTCTAGTGTAAAAAGCCATGATTTGCCCCCTACTTCTTTAATTTCTTTGGTATGAAAAATGAATGAATACCACACACACACACCCCCATCCATTAACGCTTAACTTACTCCAGTTCCAAAAGAAACTGAGCTATTCACAAAGAAGACAGTCTTAGAAGCATGTTGTCCCAACCTCCATTTCCAATCTGGTCTAATGCAAGCTTTTTCAAGTACAGGGAGTTTCCACACTTTCAGAGAGCAATGATAGACCAATATCAAGTACGATGTAAGTATCCAACAGGCTTACCAGTTCACCTGAAGATTCTCCAAACTCAGTACCCAAGTAACTAGGATCATGGAAATATGGCTAAGACCTGCCATACTTCTTCTGTCTCAGAGCCAGCAGCCCAGAAATTATGAGCAGAGAAGAAACCCTCCCAACTTTCAAACCTGTGTCTGCAGGACTGGGAGTTGAGGGTGAGCAGGGGAGGGGCTGCTCTGCATGGTCCCACTCCCAGGCTCCTCTTTGGATGCCTGAAGAACGACTGGGTCGTTGTCACCACTGCTGCTGGCCGAGGGGCTGGCGTCCGGCTGCAGGGCATGCTGGGAACTGGCCTCATTCTGGGCCACAGGCCACCGGGACCCGCCTTCCAGGGCCCGGGGCCCACTAGGGCGTCCCAGCCTCCGCTCAGGTCCACCGGCCTCTGGAGCACCTAAAGTAGGATAAAAAGAGTAAAAATGGGATTTTAAAATATTAAAGAATCTTTTAAATAACTAGAGATAACATTTAAAAAAAGTGATTAAACCCTGCATTTCTTTTGAGCATTTACTATATGTCCGATATTTACTTAGTACTTACTTGATGTATTCCATATCCTCACGTCCACCTTATGAACCAAGTACTTTTCATGCCATAATAAATATTTACTTAGTTCCTTCTACATATTGAGGATAGTGCCATGCATAAAAACGTCCTGACCTAAATGGAGCTTACATTCTAATATTTTCTCTATTTTACAAGTTAGAAAGAAACCAGGACACAAAAAGACCAAATGACTTAACTTGCATAAGGTCACAGTAAGGAAGTGGTTAGAGGAGGACTTAAACTTAGGTAGTCTGATGCCAAAACCATGGAGGACATGCTATTTACCTTGGTAGAGCCAGGATGATCAGATCTTTCTCTACCCACAGTCCCAGTTCTATTGTTGTGAACCCAGAAGTATTAACCTATCATTTCTCTCATTAATTATCTCAAACATCTCTCATTAGCATCAGTACACAAAACGGTACCTGAATCCTCACCTGTGTGAGCTGAGACCACAACCCCTGTGAAAGTCTGTACTTCCACGGTGCCGCCGTACTGAGGAGAATCACAACTGAAACAAACAGAAGGGGAAGAAAACAGCAGTGAGGAATCAATCCACATTTACCAACAGCAATCAAAGCCTTCTTTACACCAACCTTTGAGGCTTTTAAATATACCCAAAGCAGTTCAAAGACTGAAAAAGCGTTACAGTATTAGGAAAAGCTCACATTTCAGAAAAACAAAAGTAAATCTAGATTCTGGCTAGTGGGAAGAGCAAGTGAGTGAAGAAGAAAAAAAAAGTTTAAAAAGCCTAAGCATAAAAGGTTCCAACAACTGAAGACAAGTAACAAAGAAAAAACACCTGTCACATCTACAAGCCCAAAAAGGTGCTAGGTGCCTGGGAGGGCAGAACACAGTCACAAGAGAACCCACCCTCTCTTAGGGGAGGGCTCCCTGACCCCCATACCTGCACCAGGAGACACTTTCCGAAACACAAGAACGACCGCAGGAAACATGAGAGGAACAATCTGATGTGAGGAAGGCCGCATAGCAAAGAACTATGGCCCGGAAATAGGCAGGGTAAATCCACACAAGGCCCGGAAGTGTTTCCCCAGTGTTTAAGGAAATTCCTTAACCGTGGTGCTGCCTTTGATTCACTCCCTCCTCAACAGATTCACAGGACCCGAGCTAACTGAAATCCAAGAAACTTGCCTGAACTCTTAACCCGAGGCTTCATTACGGTCTCTCACCCCTCCAAAAGTCTAACCCAGCATGACCCCTGACCTCTGCCCCAAGTTGCCACTAGCCCTAAGATAGCCCCGCCCCTTCCTAGACTCCCACCCCACCCAACGTGAGCGAGAGTGGGGGAGGGGCCCGCGCGTGCGCGGCTAGAGGCGGAGTGAACCGGCTGCGCGCATCGCCCGGGGGCTCCCGCCAGAACCCAAGCCCACGCACACAAGGGTCGCAGGGCTGGGTAGCCTTTCATCCCTGCCCGCCAGGGAGCCCCCCCCCCACTACCAGACCGCGAAAGACTGAGATAAGGAAAGGTTCGAGCTGCCAGGTCCTGATCCCTGACTGGATATGGTGGGCGTACGCCCCGACTACTCATCCCACGCCCCCCTTCCTCTTCCCGCGCGCCCCTAAGGGGGACTGGGGTTGGTGGGCGGGCAGGAGCACACCTGGGTCCGTCCTCTCAAGGCTCGCTCGCTCGCTCAGGCACGCGTGCGCAGACGGGAGGGAAGGGAGAGGAGACGCGCCCAGGCCCAGTGCCGGCCGGCCGGCCTGGCCCACCTCAGCCTGTTTCTCTATGGGCGCGCGCCGACAGCCTCGCGTACCGGCCCCGGGGCCCCGGCCGAAGGTGCGCGCGCAGCACCCCGGGAAGGAGGGAGTGAAGGCGGTGGCGAAAAGGATGCGCGCGCAGTCCCCCGTCAGGGGAGGGGGAAGTGTGGAGCGTCCGCCATCTTGTCTCCCTCTCCTTACCTGCGTCCTCGGGGGCGTACGCACCACCCCCCTCCCGTGGAAGAGGAGGGGGGAGGACCCCCTCTTGGTGGCCGCCTTTGCGGCCTTTAAATTCCCCTGGGGCCTGCAGCTACTGCCACTGCCTTTCTCCCACTACCTCCTCTCACACCACAGAGGTGCGGACGGTGGGTGGGAAAAATGAGACGGTAGCCCCAGCGAACTGCCGCCGCCGCCGCCGCCGCCGTTTCCGAGGCCTCACCAAAATGGCCGCCGCCGTCTCGGCCGCCACCACCAGCACCAGCACCAGCAGCGCTATAACTATCGCTACCGCCAGCGCGGCCCGTCCTCTCGCGAGAGACGGTAACTGGAGGTTGGAAATGCGGAGAAGCTCGCGTGCTAGCTCAGGGCGCTGTCCGAAGCGCAAGGGAGTCTGGGAGGTGTAGTCAGCCTGGAGGCTCCGCGCTTTCCGCGCAGTAGAACGTCTTTATCATCCACCACAGAAGGTGCCACGGGGGTTACAATGCGGCTGCAAAGTTGGATCAGTTCCCCCTTTTTAATAGATTACCCAGAAAACTGAAGCGGTTTGTCAGGTATTTTCAACAAGTTAGCAGTGGAGCCTGAGCCTCTGGATTTACACTGCAGTCCATTTAACATAGAGCTGCTGATTTACAGAAGGGTGGTATTCCAGATAGCTCCCAAATACCTGTACCATCTGTCCACCAACTTCTAGGTTAAGAACCCTTTTGAGAATCGATACCCTAACCCCAGAATAGAATAACAGTTAATTTCTACAAAGACCACTTTGTGCACTGATGATCCCATTTAATCTCAACAACACTCCATTTACAAATGAATTGAGGCTCATAGGTTAACCAATGACGGAGCCCAAAACCAAGATTCATTGCCAAGCAGTGTAAGTCACAAGGATATTCACACTCTCAAATTGCACCACCTAAAGCGCACCGTAGGAGCCAGATTAGGAAGCACTGACAAAGTTCTCATCTCCTCTTCATCCACTCAGGTTAGCACTTGCCTATTCTACTCAAAGTGTTGCTCATTCTTTCTCTCTCTCTCATTGATTTGCAGTCGTATTTTTCTTGCAACAAAAACCAGTGGTTGAAAACAAAAACCTAAAAGGGCCAGAAAATAATGTAAATAAAGTGAAGACAAGCAAATGACGAATGTAAAGAGCAGGAAACTATATGCTCTATCCTAAAGGAACAGCCATTGTTCAAACCACTATTCCAGTGACCCTATAGGAATGTGGGGCAGAATACATGTAAGGGTCAGATTCAGTCCACAGGCTGCCACTTTGCTACCTCTGGCCTCTCCTGGAGCCTAAAGGCATACAGAAGCACCCAGGAGTGGTTGTTTGAATAAATAATTAAATGGCTATCCATTTGGGCCCAATTTAAAGTCTTTCCAGGCCAGGCTTGTATATTTATGAGATCCCATCCTAGAACCACACAGAGCTTACAAGATATCTCACATCTCTTGGCCTTTCCATACACCTTTTCATCCTTTTTAAATTATTCTTCCTTAAAATTTAGTTCAAGGGCCACAACTCCCAGGTGATCTCTCTTGATCACTCCCAGACTGGTGTAATACCTCTTGTGGCTCCCATAGCTTCCTAGGCTTGTAAAGTACTGATTGCATTGTATCTGGATTCACGGTCTGTCCACACCACAACAAAAGGTATTAACCTTTTAAGTGTAGGGACATAGTTTACACATGAAAATTCACTATTGCAGTCTCAGAAAGATTATTTAGGAAATTAATTCGTGTGAGCTCTTTGCATTATAATACTTTAAAAACCATTGTAGTGGATAAATAATCTCAAACTCAAATCCAAATCTTTCTTATATTTCCATGAGTATCACCCTGGTCCAGTCACCATCACCTCTTGCTTGGATTACTCCTAATTGGGCTTCCCACTTCCACTCCTGTTACCTTTTACTCCATTATTCACATAGCAACTAGAGTGTCCTTTTCATGTAAATCAGATCATGTTGCTCTCAAACTTAAGACCTTCAAATGGCATTCTTAGTCCACTTAAATCATCAAAGGACAAACACGATGAACTGAAGAAACAAAACATAAGAGTATATACATATGATTCCATTTGTTTAAAATTCAAGAACTAGCAAAATTAATTGATGGTGATAAAATCATAGCAATAACTATGAGAGAGAGGGATTTTACTGGGAAGAGGTACAAGGGGAACTAAAAATGAGTTATATCATAAATTAGTAAACTATGACCTGAAGGGCAAGTCCTGCCCACCACCTGTTTTGTACAGCCCATAAGCTAAGAATGGTTTTTACATGTTCAAATGGTTGAGGAAAAATCAAAATAAGTATAATTTGTGATATACGAAAATTCAATATGATTCAAATTTCAGTGTTCATAACTAAAGGTTTATTGAAACCCAGCCGTGTGCATCCACTTACATAGCATCTATGGCTTCTTTCCTGCTGCAATAGCAGAGCTGAGTAGTTGCAAATGAAACCATAGGCCCACAAAGCCTAAACTATTTTCTGTCTGACACTTTACCAAAAAAGTTTCCTGATCTCTGTCCTATGTCTTGATCTAGATGAGGTTACATCCATGGATGTGTACACTCGTAAACATTCACTGAGCTGTGCACTTAAAATTTATACAGTTTATGTACCTCGCAGCATGTATTTTATACTTAGATTTAAAAAATAAACTAACTCACTCTGGCCAGTTTGGCTAAGTGGTTAGAGCGTTGGCCCTCAGACCAGAGTCGCGGGTTCGATTCTAGTCAAGGGTATATACCTCAGTTGCAGTTTGTCCACGGCCCCATGGGTGGCAGCCAGTCGATGTGTCTCTCTCACATCAGTGTTTCTCTCTCTCTCCCTCCCTCTCTCCTTCCCACTGCATCTGAAGATAAATGCAAAAATGTCTTCAGGTGAGGATTAAAAAAATAATAAAAATTATAAAATGAACTAACTTTATAGGGTATGACCCCTGTCTAGTTTTTTATTCATTTACCCCTTGTTCACTACACTATAGCTGCCAGACCATCCATAGAGTTCATTTCTTCTGCTTCCAGAGCCCTCATCTTTGTTGTCTGAACTTTTTTCCTCACGGCTAGCTTTCCCTTTTCATGAAGATCATGGTTCAAACATTGCCTCCTCTGACAAGTTTCCTGACATTGAGTAGCCTTTTCACTACCAGTCACTTTATCACATTCTTTTTTCACATACCTGAAACTATTAATTTATTTGTATGCTTGTTTATTGTCTGTCTCCTTCCCCAGTAAAAGATAAGTTCTATTATCACAGAGTTCATAGCTCTCTAGATAACTACTGAATTAATGAAAAAATTTTCAAACAACCTTGTAAAGATTGGTGGTTCAGTTTTACAAATGAAATTTTGGTTGGATGAAAAATGAATGATGAAGACTCAATATCATAAAGATGTCAGTTTTTCTTCCCAACTTGATCTATAGATTTAATGCAATCTCAATAAAAATCTTGGCAAGTTGTTTTGTGGATATCAAAGAACTGAGTCTAAAGTTTATGTGGATGGGCAAAAGACCCAGAATAGCCAACACTATTGAAGGAGAACAAAATTGAAAGACTGACATAATCTGACAACAAAACTTACTATAAAGCTGCAGTAATCAAGACTGTGATATTGGTGACAAACTAGACAAAGAGATCAATGGAACAGAATAAAGAGTCCATAAGTAGACCCAAATAAATACAGTCAACTGCTCTTTGACAAAAGGAACAAAGACAATACAATGGAGCAAAGATAGTCTGGAACAACTAGACATCCACAAAAAAATTAATCTCAACACAGACTTTACACCCTTCACAAAAAATTAACTGAAAATGGAACACAGATCTAAATGTGAAACACAAAGCTATAAAACTTCTGTAAGATAACAGGAGAAAATAGAAGCTAGGAGAAAAACCTAGATGACCTTGGATAAGGCAATGATGACTTTTAAAACACAATGTCAAAGGCATGATTCATGAAAGAAATACTTAACAAGCTGGACTTCATTAAAATTTAAAACTTCTCGTCTGTGAAAGACAATGTCAAGCAAATGAGAAGACAAGCCACAGACCAGGAGAATATATTTAAAGAAGACACATCTGATAAAGGTCTTATCCAAAATATACAAAGAGCTCTTAAAAGTCAAAAAGAAAACAAGCTGATTAAAACTGGGCCAGCCCTGGCCAGTTTGGCTCAGCAGTTAGAGCGTCGGCCTGCAGTCCAAAGAGACCCCGGGGGTTCAGTTCCCATTAAGGGCACATACCTCAGTTGCAGTTTGTCCCCGGCACTGGTTGGGTTGTGCAGGTGGCAACCTCTCGATGTGTCCCTTTCACGTCCATGTTTCTTTCTCTCTCTCTCTCTCCCCCCTTCCCATTCTATCTGAACAAAGAATGGAAAGATGTCCTCAGGTGAGGATAAAAAAAAAAAAAATGGGCCAAAGATCTTAACAGACAACTCATCAACCAGACATACAGATGCTAAATATGCATATAAAAAGATGCTCAAAAAAAAGAGAAAAATACACACAAACAAATACACACAAACAAATAAAAAGGTGCTCCACATCATATATTATCCGGGAAATGCAAATTAAAATAATGAGATATCACTGCATATCTATCTGAATGTCCGAAATCTGGAATGCTGATAATACCAAATACTGACGAAGATGTGGAACAATAAGAACTCTCATTCTTAGCTGATGGAAATGCAAAATAGTGCAGCTACTTTGAAGATCGTTTGATTTGTTTCTTATAAAAGTAAACTTACTCTTACTACAGGAAGCAACAATTATCCTTTGAACTCCCAACAGAATTGAAAACTTATGCCCACCCAAAAACTACACACAGATGTTTATAGCAGTTTTATTCATGATTCCCAAAACTTGGAAGCAACCAAGATGATCTTCAGTATATGAATAGATAAATAAGCTGTAGCATATATCTGTTAAGGGGTTAATATCCAAAATACATAAATATCACATACAACTCAATAGCAAAAACAAAACAACCCAATTAAAAAATGGGCAAAGGACCTGAATAGACATTTTTTCAAAGAAGGTATATGAAAGGCTTACAAGAAAAGATGTTCACCATCATTAGTCATTAGGAAATGCAAATTAAAACCAGATGAAACATCACCTCACACCCATTAAAGTGGCCATTATAAGATAGGCAAGATATTATATAGAGAGAACCCTAAAGAGTCTACCAAAAAACTTTTAGAATAAATTAATTCAGTAAATTAACAGAATACAAAATTAATATTCAGGAATATGTTGCATTTTTTTTTGTTTATGCAACTTTATTGAAGAAAAATCAATTACTAGCAGAGCTATTAGTTGATCACTCATTCATTGACAACTTACATATTTTATTCAGTGCTATATTAAACAGTGTATTGGAAAATAGATTAACTAATAGCTCCAAGTCTCCTAACAATTTAAATGAAAATTACAAAATGTTTGAGACCCTATTTTGGAATACAAAGGGTGTTTGACTTCCAATTTCCATTCTCTGTAAAACAAGAACAGGTCATTCCTTTATTGACATGCATAAAATACATCACATTTTCTGTTCTGCTGATGCTATAAATTCAATACCAATTCTCCAGCCACATCAGTTATGAGCATAAAGTATATCATGTAACCTCAGATCTCTAACCATGGAAGGCTTAAACAAGAATGGATGCTGCTAGAATAATGCTGTTTCCTTTAATGCGACAACTGAGCATCCATCTCCCTCCCCTTCAGATGATTTCTACAGCATATTAGAGCAGTGAGGAATGGTTTTAGTCTCATAACCAAGTTAGAGTGAAGACATTGGCCACATAATACACATTCTCCACTTTTTAAAAAATTCTGAATCTTAGGCAACTGTTCTCTTGTAACTACTTTACAATTTCTAAAAGCAGTTATTGTCCAAAGCTGGAAGAACAAGTTTTCTCAGATGAGCATGTGAATGAATGAAGGGAGGTAAACAAAAAATAAAATTAAAAAAGATGAGGTCTGATAGGGGAGCAGCGGATAAGAAAATAAAAAAAGGAACAGTAATTTAAAGTTTATTCCAGCTATAATGCAGGTTATTCTGACTTTAAGGTAGCATCACATGGCATACTTCTGAGTCCATTCTCGAGATATTCTGTTGTACTTATCTCTGTTTTATAGATCCATGCAATCTCTGGCACTAGGGGGTCATCTGGGTTTGGATCATATAGCAGTGAACAAATGGATAAAAGAACTTTAGAAATAGTTAATGCAGGAGACCACTGTGATCTTAGAATATCGAGACAAGTGCTGCCATTACTGTTAATATTTGGATGATAAATTGTTGTAAATGCAACCTTAGGTGGTTTGAAGGGATAGTCTGTAGGAAAATGAATTGTCAAAAAGAATACACCGCCTTGATATGGGCTGTCATTAGGTCCCATTATTGTGTCTTGCCAATGAAACATATCATCCTAAACTGGACCTGCAGAACATTTTGCTGTAGGGTCATGGGTCAAATCACTAAGTTCCTTATTAATCCGTTTCAGCGCCATAGTCTGTGCTATGCATCTGGCTCCTCACTATCTCAGTGTGTGCTCAAAGGTCCGGCCAAAACTCTTGATTATCCCGGCGGTAGGGAAGGATTGCCTCTTTGTCTCACACCGGCTCTGCCAGACACAGGTGCTTGGTATTGAGGCGGATCTCGCGATAACCTCGTGGCTGGCTCACAGGAACTGTCCTGTTGCATTTTTATACACCAATAATGAACTATCAGAAAGAGAAATTAAGAAAACAATCCCATTTACAATTGCATGAAAAAGAATAAAACACTTAGGAATAAATTTAAGGAGGGAAAGACCTGTAGTAAGAAAACTATGACATTGAAGAAAAAAATTGAAGAAGATATAATAAATGGAAAGTTATACTACGCTTATGGATAGGTAGAATGAACATTGTTTAAAAGCCATACTACCCAACCCTGGCCGGTTTTGCTCAGCGATTAGAGCATCGGCCTGCGGTCCAGAGAGACCCGGGTTCAGTTCCTGCTAAGGGCATGTACCCTGGTTGCAGTTTGTCCCCGGCCCTGGTTGGGTCGTGTGGGTGGCGACCACTCGATGTGTCCCTTTCGTGTCGATGTTTCTCTCTCTGTCTCTTCCCCTCTCTCCCTCCAGCTCTATCTGAATAAAAAATAGAAAAATGTCCTCGAGTGAGGATAAAATAAATAAATAAATTTTTAAAAAGTATGAAATTTTACTACTTGTGACAATATGGATGGACCTAGAGGATATTATGCTAAGTAAATTAAGTGAGACAGAGGAAGACAAATACTATATGATTTCATTTATATGTGGAATCTAAAAAACAAAATAAATGAACAAACAAAATAGAAACAAATACATAGATACAGAAAAAAGCACTGATGGTTGCCAGATGGGAAAGAGGTCAGGGGTATGAGTAAAAAAGATGAAGGGATTGCCCCACTGGTGTGGCTCATTGGACTGAGAGTTGTCCCATGGACTGAGAGGTCCGGATAGATTCCAGTCAAGGGCACGTACCACAGTTGAAGTTTGTTGCCGGCCCTGGTCCGGGTCGTGTGGGAGGCAGCCTGTTGATGTGTCTCTCTCACATTGATGTTTCTCCCTCTCTCCCTCCCTTCCTCCCTCCCACTCTGTCTGAAGATAAATGGAAAAATATCCTTGGGTGAGGATAAAAAAAATCATAGGTATATAAAGTACAGCATAGGGAATATAGTCAATTATATTGTAATAACTGTAACCGGATGGGTACTAGATTTATTGGGGTGATCATTTAATAAGTTATATACGTGTCTAATCACTAAGTTGTACATCTAATATAATGTTGGATGTCAACTGCAATTGAAAAATTGAAAAAAAATTTTTTTTTTTATCCTCACCCGAGGACATTTTTCCATTTTTTGTTCAGGTAGAGTGGGAGGGAGAGAGAGGAACAGAGAGAGAGAGAGAAACATCGATGTGAAAGGAACACATCAAGTGGCTGCCACCCGCACAACCCAACCAGGGCCGGGGACAAACTGCAACCGAGGTACGTGCCCTTAGCAGGAACCGAACCCGGGTCTCTCAGGATCGCAGGCCGACGCTCTAACCGCTGAGCCAAACCGGCCAGGGCTAAATATTTTTTAGAAAAACAAGAGATAGCCCTGGCTGGTTTGGCTCAGCAGTTAGAGCATCGGCCCACAAACCAGAGAGTCCCGGGTTCAGTTCCCACTAAAGGCACATACCTCGGTTGCAGTGTGTCCCCGTCCCCGTGGGGTTGTGTGGGTGGCAACCACTCGATGTGTCTCTCTCACATCGATGTTTCTCTCTCTCTTCCCCCCTCTCTCCCTCCTGCTCTATCTGATGATAAATGCAAGAATGTCCTCAGGTGAGGATTAAAAAGAAAAACAAAACAAAACCAAACAAGAGATAACAAATCCTGGCATGGATGTGGAGAAAAAGAAACATCTATGCACTGTTGTTAGAACTGTAAATTGAAACAGCCACTAAAGAAAACACTATGGAGGATCTTCAAAAACTTAAAAATAAAACTACTATATAATCCAGCAACTCCACTTTTGGGAATAGACCCAAAGGAAATGAAAACATTAACTTAAAAAGATATCGGCACCCAGATGTTCATTGCAGCACTATTTGCAATAGCCAAGACATGGAAATAGCCAAAGTGTTAATCAATGGATGAATGGATAAAGAAGTCAGAACAGAAACCTATGAATGCAGTGAGTGTGGTCTCACCTTCAGTGATCAGTTATGTCTTATTTTATGTTAAAGGAAACCAATAAGAAGAAGGTTAGAGACATTCTGTGTGCAAAAAATCGAACAAAAATTTCCAGCTCAGGTTATGGTTTTAAAGTATATTCTGAGAGAAATTATATTAATGCTGAGATTGGGAGGTTGTGATATTCCCATCTTATTACATATATGAATTGCTATGGAGGCATAATCTGATGTTAACCCGCACACATACATCACTTGCTCTATTGTGTCAATTAAAGAAATGAGAAAAACTAGAAAAAAAAAAAAAGGAATGTGATTCAGTCATTAAAAAAGAGGAAATCCTGTCCTGGCTGGTGTATTCCAGTGGTTAGAGCATCGACCCTTGCACTAAAGGATCTCAGGTTCAATTCCTGGTCAAGGGCACGTACCTCGGTTGCAGGTTTGATCCTGGGCCCAGGTTGGCGTTGTGTGGGAGGCAACCAATCGATGTGTCTTTCTCACCTACCTCTTTCTCTCTCTCCGCCCCCCCCACTTCCCCTCTCTAAAAATCAATGGGAAAAATATCCTTGGGTGAGAAATAAAAAAAAAAAAGGAAATCCTACCGATTGTGTCAACATGGATGGATCTTGAAGGTATTATGCTAAATGAAATAAGTCAGACAGAGAAAGATAAATACTGTGGAATCTAAAAACAAACTCAGAAATAGAGGGGACTGGTGGTTACCAGAGTGGAGGGTAGGGCAGGGGTAATTGGAGGAAAGTGGTCAGAAGTCACAAACTCCCAGTTATAAGATAAATAAGTGCAAGGGATGTAATGAACAACATGATGACTATATTTAACACTGCTGTATGATATATAGGAAAGTTGTTAAGAGAATAAATCCTATGCATTCTCTTCACAAGAGAAATTTTTTTCTTCTTCTTCTTCTTTTTTTGTGGTACATACCCCTAGCAGGAACCAAGCCCGGGACTCCCTGGTCTTTGGTCTGCAGGCCGACGCTCAACCGCTGAGCCAAACTGGCCAGGGCTTTTCTTTTCTTTTTTCTTCTTATTGTATCTATATGAAATGGTGGATGTTAGCTGAACCTATTGTGGTAATCATTTTATAATATGTGTAAATCAAACCATCATGCTATACACCTTAAAGTTATACAGTGATGTGTGCCAATTATTTCTCAAGAAAATTGAGGGAGGAAAAGCTGAGGTACAGACAACAGAATATTATTCAGGGCTTAAAAAAGAGAGAGAGCTATAAAACCATGAAAAGACATGAAGGAACTTTAAATGCATATTACTAAGTGGAAAAAAAAGCCAATCTGAAAAGGCTACATAAATATAATTCAAAGTACATGATGTTCTGAAAGAGGCAACAGTATGGGGAAAATAAAAAGATCAGTGGTTGCCTGGCTGATGTGGCTCAGTGGATTGAGTGTCATCCCATGGACTGAGAGGTCCCGGTTCAATTTCCCGGTCAGGGCACATGCCAGGGTTGCGGGCTCTGGGGACATGCAAGAGGCAGCTGATCAATGTTTCTCTCTCAGATTGATATTTCTTGCTCTTTCTCCCTTCCTCTCTCTATAAAAAAACAACACAATAAAAACATATTTTAAAAAAAGATAGTGGTTGCCAGGGAGGTGGGGGAGGAGGAGTGAATAGGTGGAGCACAAAGGATTTTAGGGCAGTGAAAATACTCTGCGTGATACCCTAACAGTGGATACATGTCATTACACATTTGTCCAAACCCATAGAATGTATAGCACCAAGAGTGAACTCTAATGAAAACTATGGGCTGTGGGTGATTATGATGTGTCAATGTAAGTTCATCAATTGTAACAAATATACTCCTCTCATGGGAAATGTTGATAGTGGGAGAGACTATTGCATGTGTGGGAGCAGGTGGTATATAGGTAACCTCTGCATGTACCTTTCCCTCAATGCTGTGAACCTAAAACTGCTCTAAAAATTAAAGTTTTAATTGTTTTATCCTCACTCGAGGATATGTTTTTCTTTCTTTCTTTAGAGAGAGGAAAGGAAGGAGAAAGAGAGAGAGAAATATTGATGTGAGAAAGAAACATTGATTGGCTGTCTCTCATATGCATCACAACCTAGATATGTGCCCTGACCAGGAATTGAACCCGCGACCTTAGCTCCACACTCCAATCAACTGAGCTACCCGGCCAGTGCAAGTCTTAATTTTTGAAAAAGTGAATGATGCCCATCTTTTTAGACCCTCCTCTCATCCCCTCATAAGACAGGAGGCCAGGTCAGAGTCTGAATGAATTGGAACTAACCTTGTGATACTATTTTCTTGCTATGTGACCTTTAGCAATTTACTTCACTTTTCTGAGCGTCATTTTTGTCATCTGTAAAGTGGGGATAGAGTTGCTGATGTAAAATAACTTTGAACAATCTAAGGAATCACCTAAATGCAAAGGTGTATTGCACTTGGCACTTTCACACATTTGTCATATCTGTGTGGCTCCTGAAGCCAGTTGAATTTGTTCCCTCTTGTCCCTATACTAGTGGTAGTGGGTACACTCTCCTGACCAGCATTTCACCTGCCCACTGCATGTCAGGTCTATGCTGGGTGAAGTGGGAGAGACAGAGGGGAAGATGACATGTCCCTGCTCTCAAGAATTTAGTCTCATTGTGGGATGACCTGTGAGCCTGATAAAAATCAGGGCAGAGTGTTTTGATGCCACAGGAGAAGGTGGTCAAGGGTGAGGTCGGATCAAGGAGTAAGTGTCATTTAAGCCTGTCTTTGAAAAATTTAGACACTTCAGCAAAATGACACAGCCTCAAGAAGGTTGAGGTGTGGGAGGACAGTGAATAGATCAGCTTATCGTTTTTTATGAAGGAGCCGATTGAGATAGTCTCCACGTAACCAAAGGCCCCGCATGCCAGGCTAGGTAGTGGAGCATTCGTTGGGAGATGACAGGGAGCTACTGAAAGTTTCTGAGCAAGGATTAGCATGGTCCAGGCTCCACTTTCCAAAGAATGATTTAACAGGATGCATGAGTTGGCTGCAAGGAATGCAGTAAGGCAGGAGATGGGACAGAACAATTACCCAGTTGTAATGGGGGCTACTGGACAGGAGGTGGCAGTGGAGATTGAGGGAGAGGCTGTAGAGGACGAAAAGCAGAATTTGGCAGACAGTTGATGGCTAGTGACAACAAGCCTCTCTAAATAGCCTATTTCTCGCTTTTTGTGAAGCCAGCCTTTCCCAGTCTCCTGCTACCTCCTGGCCACTCCTTCTCAGTCTCCCTTGCAGGCCTCTTCTCCTGAACCCCTCCATCCGTTGTGGGGTTCCTCAGGATTCTTCCCTGAATCGCCTTCTCATCCAACATGTTCTCAAAGGCAGAGGCAGATACCCTAAAGTTAATGAAGTGTAAGCTTCAGGACCTCTCCCTTATAGGGATCCTTCATTGCTAGAAGTATCTGGGGGCTATAGAACAGTCTAGATAAGGCGGGGAAGCCAGGTTGCAACCAGAGAGCATTTGCACGTAAACATTTCTGGTAATTTGTCTAAAGAGATCTCAGAGGGAAAGGCATTATTCCCAACACTTTGTCATGATTTCATTGTTCACTCTGTCAACACAAGAAATGTCCAAACCTGTAGGGAATCTTTATAAGAGTTTATTTGAGCTCTGGCCGGTTTTGTTCAGTGGTTAGAGCGTTGGCCCGCAGAGCAGGGAGTCCCAGGTTCGGTTCCGTTAAGGGCATGTACCTCAGTTGCAGTTTGTTTCTGCCTGGGCAGGGTCATGTGGGTGGCAACCACTCGATGTGTCTCTCTCACATCAATGTTTCTCTCTCTCTCTTCCTCCCTCTCGCCCTCTTGCTCTATCTGAAGATAAATGTAAAACTGTCTTCAGGTGAGGATTAAAAAAAAAAAAGAGTTTATTTGAACCCAACTGAAGACACTGCTGGGAAGCAAGATCTCAAATGCTTCGGAGAATAACAGTTTTGCTGTTTCTTTTATACATTTGAAATTAAAAGGGAATGTATGGAAGATTACATGGAGGTGAGAGAAAGCAAGGATAGTTGACAAGATGATGAGCTCCCTTGAGGGTAGTTACAGCTTTGAGAGGTCTGGAAAAGAGGATTGCTTTTGGCATTTCAAAATAACACAGATGCACAATAACAATGTATAGGGCTTGCTTAAAAACCTTTTACTGCCCCGGCTGGTGTGGCTCAGTTGGTTGGAGTGTCTTTCCATAAACTGAAAGGTCACAGATTTGATTCCTGGTCCGTGTACATATACCTAGGTTGCAGGTTCAGTCCTGATTGGGGTGCATAGAGGAGGCAACCAATCGATGTTTCTCTCTCACGTCAATGTCTCTCTCTCTCCCTCTCTGTAAAATGAAAAAACATATCCTTGGGTGAGAATTTTTTAAAAACCCTTTACTAAAGAAGTTATAGGCCTGGGGTGTGATTACCCATCATGATCTGTCCAGTTAGGAATTTATTATCAGATCACCTTATGAGGTTACTTTGGGTCACTGAACTTGTTTGTACATACCCCCTTTTTTGTCCACAATACCAAATACCAAGGACTCCCAAGGACTATCCCTAGCTCAGAACTTGAGTTCCTGTCTGCCTAAATCCTGGATTCTTCCTGTAGGCGTCCCAGGCACCTTGGACTCATACAACCAAAACTGAACTCATGATCTGAACCACAAAGTCTGCTCTGAGGCAATGACACCACCATCCAACCAGTTGCTCAAACTAGAAATACAGGCATCACCTTCCCTTTTCCTCAAGCCCCACACACCCAGCCACCTAGTCTTGTCCCTTAAATCTTAAATATTTCTCCATTCTCTAAATTTCTCTCTAGTCTCACACAGGATCCTTAGCCCTTAGTGACTTACCATCAGTGACAATACCAAGAACTGTCTTGGGACTGCTGGGATTTTAGTCCCTCCTCCTCACTACCATTCTCTCCAACTGCCTCTGTACCTCATTCTTTGATTTGCACAAGTGTTGTTTTCTCAGTCTTATGTAAAGTCCTATGCAAATGAAGCTTCAAGATGAGGCAAGCCTTCCAGCCTCCTGTTCTCTACTAGCCAGATAGCTACTCCTAACCTTCCTAGCAAGTAAAAATTCCAGAGCTTGGACCATCTGCACCAGCATCCCAATGGGTCTCCCTGTGGTCAGTCTCTCCTTTGGAATGGAACCCCTGCAAGAGCTTTGGGGAGGGTTCCATTCCAATGGACGCAAACAGAGAACAAACATGAGAAAGTGTAATATAATGTTAGGCACTGATGAGGGCCCAGTCCTCTCATCAGAGGTGAAGAGGGGCAGAAATGAGGGCCAGGGAAGATGCTATTTTAGACAAGGTGTTCATTGATAAGATGGCAGTTGAACTGAGACCTAACAAGGTCTCTCCACACAGTAACCAGGAAAAAACTGTTCTAATTGCAAAAATGACTGATGGAGTCCCTCTTCAAGTCCTTTCATGGCTCCCTGCATGGTGGGCCCCTGCCAAGTTCTCCAGCCTCATCTCTCCCAGCCCTTTACACTCAGACACACTAGTCTTTCCACTGTTGTCTCTTCAGAGGTTCTTTATCCACTCTGGGCTTTCTCACACATGGTTGACTCTTTCTTTTCCACCAGTCACAGGGTAACATCACTACCTTCAGAATCCTTCCCTGGCCCTCGGACTATATTATATCTTTTGTTAACATCCTGTGCTTTTTTGCCTCTCAGCACTTTAACACTAGGAATAACTAGTGAAGTTCCGAAGGTTCATGGTAAGAGAGGGGTCATATCTGTCTTGTTCACCTATGTGCACGTGTCTATACCGATTGTCTGGAGGAGTGCCTGGCACGTACTAAATATCAATCCATAGGGTTGGTTGATATCTGCATGCATGCATGATACAATTACTCATGTGTGTTAAATTTCATGATAACAATTACTCATGTGTTAAATTCACTCAAAAATTATAATAGGGATAAATACTAAGTACCAAGCTGTGTTTTTACATGAATTAATTCACTGAAATTTCACAATAACCCTATTAAATAGACTACCATCCCCATTTTACAGATAGTAAAAAGATGATTAAGTAACTTTTCTCAAGTAACACTAGAAAGCAGAAGAGCAGAGACTTGACCTCAAACGCTGACTCACATGTGTGCCCTTAACTGCTGTGCCAGATAGCCTATCGAATCCAGGCATCATTCTCGACACCAGGGAGATAATATTGGAAAAACAAATAAAACTCACAAAGTTCCAGTTTTTATCAAGCTTACATTCCTAGTAGGGGAAGACAAAGAATAAACACATAAATACGTAAAAATATAAAAAATGATGAGTAATGTGTTATGAACAAAACAAAGTGGGGTCGGGGAAAGGGAATGAGGGGCACAGGTGGTGCTATTTTATTTTATTTTATTTTTATTTGTTAATCTTCACCCAAGGATATTCCATCGACTTTTAGAGAGAGTGGAAGAGATGGAGAGAGGGAAGGAGGGAGAGAGAGAGAAAGAAAGAGAGAGAGAGAAACACTGATGTAAGAGAGACATGTTGATTGGTTGCCTCCCGCACTAACTCTCAGGGCTGTGGATTGAACCTGCAACCCAGGTACATGCCCTTGACCAGAACTGAACCCAAGACCCTTCAGTGTGTGGGCTAATGGTCTAACCATGGAGCCACTCCAGCCAGGATGAGTTGTGCGATTTTAGACAAGGTGGTCTGGTAAAGCCTCTCTGGTGTGACATTTGAACAAAGACATGAATACTTTGGGGGAAGAGCATTCTAAAACAGAGGTATATGCCCTGGCCAGTTTGGCTCAGCGGTTAGAGCGTTGGCCTGCAGTCCAGAGAGACCCGGGTTCGGTTCCAGCTAAGAGCACGTACCTTGATTGCAGTTTGTCCCTGGCCATGGTTGAGTCATGTGGGTGGCAACCACTCAATGTGTCCCTTTCACGTTGATGTTTCTCTCTCTCTCTCTCTCTCTCCCTCCCATTCTATCTGAGCAAAATATCAAAAAATGTCCTCAGGTGAGGATAAAAAAATAAAATAAAATAAAATAAAATAAAACAAAACAGAGGTATATAAGTACAAAGACCCTGAAGCTGGCCAAGATAATCCAGGCAGGAAACAACCAGGTGGTCCAGGAGGTGGCAGGGGACAGGAAACAGTGGGAGATGAGGTCTGAGAGGAGGCCTGGTTCTGGGAGGCCTGGTTCTGGCAGGTCTTTGAAGGCCAATCTAAGAAGTTTAGATGGAATTCTAAATGTAGCAGGAGGGTTCTGAGCAGAGGCCAGTGTTAAGAATGGACTGCATGGGGTGAGATTAGAAGATGATTGCTGAAGTTTGGTAAGAGGTGATGGAGACTGAAAATTTTAATTTGAACAGGAACCTGGGGGTAGGGTTATCATATTCAGCAAATAACTGTTTTAGAGAACCTCTGGGAGGAGCTTCCAAAGGCAGCTGTAGGTCCCAAAAGGCTATGAGAAGGTGGGGAGCTGTTACAATACTTCTCTCATCTCTGGGAGGACTGGGAACTTGTGAGTACACAGCCAAGCACAGAGCCATTACAGGTTGAATCCAGCACATCTTAAGCAAACACACCAATCAAAACCATCCTAACCCAGCCCTGCCAGTGTGGCTCAGTGGTTGAGTGTTGACCCATACACCAAGAGGTTGCCGGTTTGATTCCTGGTCAGGGCACATGCCAAATCCCCAGTGGGGGCATGCAGGAGGCAACCGATCGATGTTCTCTTTCATTGATGTTTCTCTCTCTCTCTCCATCTCGCTTCTTCTCTCTCTCTAAAAAAAAAAATCAATAAAGAAAAAAAATATTTTTAAACCCACAAAAACCATCCTAACCCTAAAAGAAGAAAACTAAAAGCATGACTCCCAGTATTAAGAAGGGCATGGGCCCTGGCCGGTTTGGCTCAGCGGTTAGAGCATCGGCCTGCGGTCCGGAGAGACCCGGGTTCGGTTCCCGCTAAGGGCACGTACTTCAGTTGCAGTTTGTCCCTGACCCGGGTTGGTCGTGCGGTGGCAGCCACTCGATGTGTCCCTTCACGTCGATGTTTCTCTCTCTCTGTCTCTTCCTCTCTCTCTCTCCCTCCCACTCTATCTGTACAAAAAATGGAAAAATGTCCTCAGGTGAGGATAAAAAAAATAATAATAATTAAAAAAAAGAAGGGCATGGTGCGGTCCACAGAGACCCGGGTTTGGTTTCCGCTAAGGACATGTACCTTGGCTGCAGTTTGTCCCCGGCCCTTGTTGGGTCGTGTGGGTGGTGACCACTCGATGTGTCCCTTTCACATCGATGTTTCTCTCTCTCACTTCCTCTCTCTCCTTCCCGCTCTATCTGAATAAAAAATGGAAAAATGTCCTCGGGTGAAGATAAAAAAAAAAAAAGAAGTGCATGGGAACACAGGTACTCACGTGCTGCTGAGGAAAGTTTAAATGTACACAATCTTTTAAATTGGATTTTTAAAATATAAATGAAGAAAAATTTTACTGTTTTTTTTTATCCTCACTCGAGGACATTTTTCCATTTTTTGTTTGGATAGAGTGGGAGGGAGATAAAAGGAGAGAGAGAAAGAGAAATATCGACATGAAAGGGACACATTGAGTGCCTGCCACCTGCACGACCCAACCAGGGCTGGGGACAAACTGCGACCGAGGTACGTGCCCTTAGCGAGAACCAAATCCGGGTCTCTCTGGACCATAGACCGACGCTCTTACTGCTGAGCCAAACCAGCCAGGGCAGAAAAATTTTACTTTTAAAAACTATGCTTTTGCCCTGGCCAATGTGGCTCACCGGTTAGAGCGTTGGCCTGCGGTAGGGAGAGACCCGGGTTCGGTTCCCGCTAAGGGCACGTACTTCGGTTGCAGTTTGTCCCCGGTCCTGGTTGGTCGTGCGGGTGGCAGCCACTCGATGTGTCCCTTCACATCGATGTTTCTCTCTCTCTCTCCCTTCCTCTCTCTCCCTCCTACTCTATCTGTACAAAAAAAAAAAAAAAACAACTATGCTTTCTCCCAGATATTCCACTTTTAGAAATTTATTCTTAGGAATGAATCAGGAAAAAAAGAGCAAATATGCATGCACAAAGATGTTCATCACAGCACTGTTTACAACATCAAAATCATTGGACATGACATAAGGTTCAACAAAAGAAAAATGGACAAAGATATGAAGAGGTAGTTGGGAGACAAGGAATCTCAAATGGCTAATAAATATATTGAAAAGGTGGTCACCCTCATGAATTATCAAGGAAATGTAAACGTGATGACAACCATTACAAAGAGGACTTCGCCACTATCTGTAAATTGCATTTTATTTAACAACTCTGTACTCCTACAACGTATTTTAGCACCACACTATGGTCTTTGAAAAGAACTAAGTCTGGTTGCAGAAAAGAGTCTGTGTCTAGAACTGAAAGGTGTAAGGTGAGCCTGGAACATCTTGCTGAATCAGAAAGCAAGGAAGTTTTCAAAGAATGACAAAATCTTGTGGAAAGATGGCCCTGGCAGGGTAGCTCCGTCGGTGAGAGCATTGTCCCAATATGTCAAGGCTGTGGGTTTGAGCCCAGGCCAGGGCGCATATACAAATCAACCAATGAATGCATAAATAAGTGGAACAACAACTCGATGTCTCTCTCTCTCTCATCAGTAAATAAAATAAAAAAGAAAGACATGAGAACCATCCCAAAGGGTTCCACCGGCCAATGCTAAGACCATTGAAACCTCAAAGGGTGAATACTGGGCTGAGGTCAGTATTGGGCTTGGTTCATTAAATAATTCACAAAAGAGTCCTCGCCGGTTTGGCTCAGCGGTTAGAGCGTCGGCCTGCAGGTAAGAGAGACCTGGGTCCAGTTCCCGCTAAGGGCACGTACCTCGGTTGAAGTTTGTCCCCGACCCCGGTTGGGTCGTGCGGTGGCAACCACTTGATGTGTCCCTTTCATGTCGATCTCTCTCTCTCTCTCTCTCTCTCTCTCTCCCCCTCTCTCCCTCTCCCTCCCACTCTATCTGAACAAGAAATGAAAAATAAATAAATAAATAATTCACAAAAGAATAAACATAAAGTATTGCACTCTAATAACAGGTAATGAGAATAAGATGCATCCCATTTTGTTGTCTTGTTAGTTTAAAAAAGAAAGCAAAAAACAACAATAAACAAACCAGAATGTATTTGTTAATTCTAGGAGAGTGAGTACAAAGGTATTTGTTATATTTTTCTTATATTTTATTTTATTTTTAAATATTTTTTCTTTATTGATTTTAGAGAGAGAGGAAGGGAGAGGGAAGGAGAAATAGAAACATCAATGAGAGAGAACATCAACCAATTGGCCACCTCTGCATACCTCCATTGGGGGTTGGGCCCACAACCTGGGCATGTGCCCTGACCGGGAATTGAACTGGCTACCTCTTGGTGCATGGTTTGACGCTCAACCACTGAGCCACACCAGCTGGGTTTTTTCTTGTATTTTAAACTTTAAAAGAATTTAAAATGGCCCTGGCCGGTTTGGCTCAGCGGTTAGAGCGTTGGCCTGCGGTCCTGAGAGACCCGGGTTCGGTTCCCGCTAGGGGCACGTGCCTCGGTTGCAGTTTGTCCCCGGCCCTGGTTGGGTCGTGTGGGTGGCGACCACTCGATGTGTCCCTTTCACGTTGATGTTTCTCTCTCTCTCTCCCTCCCACACTCTATCTGAACAAAAAATAGAAAAAATGTCCTCGGGTGAGGATAAAAAAAAAAAAAGAATTTAAAATGTTTCCAGATTATAGATGACACAAATATTTGCTTTATAGTTACTCTTTTAAAAGTACATATATTTTGCCCTAGCTGGGTTGGGTCAGCGGTTAGAGTATTGGCCTGCGGTCCAGAGAGACCCGGGTTCAGTGTCCGCTAAGGGCAAGTACCTCGGTTGCGGTTTGTCCCCGGCCCTGGATGGGTCAACCACTCGATGTGTCCCTTTCATGTCGATGTTTCTCTCTCTCTCTCTCCCTCCCACTCTATCTGAACAAAATATGAAATAATGTCCTCAGGTGAGGATTAAAAAAAAAAAGTACATATATATTTTTATACATTCTGATGTGTGTTCTATTTCATAATTTTAAAGTTTTTTTAAAAACGAGCAAGAGCCCAGCCAGTGTGGCTCAGTGGTTGAGCGTTGACCCATGTACTAAAAGGTCATCGGTTTGATTCCCGGTCAGGGCACATGCCTAGCTTGCGGGCCAAATCCCCAGTGGGGGGTGTGCAGCAGGTGGCCAATCAATGTTATCTCTCATCAATGTTTCTTTCTCTCTCTCCCTCTTCCTTCCTTTCTCTCTAAAGTCAATAAAGAAAAAAAAATTTTTTTAATTAAAAAAAGTGAGCAAGAGCAAGGGATTGCTTGATTAAATAATTGTGTAGTTGTATAACGGCATAATGTGCAATTATTAAAATGATGTACTGACATGGAGTATATTGAAAACAGCAGGGTACAGAGTAATTATGATACCAATCATAAATGGAGAGGATGGATATGTTTGTATAGGCAGAGAGAGAAATATGAGAGTGTTCACCAGGCCTCGGCTGCTGTGGCTCAGTTGGTTGGAGCATCATCCTGTGCACCAAAAGGTGACAGGTTCAATTTCTAGTCAAGGCATATACCAAGGATGCAGGTTTGATCTCGGTTGGGGCATGTGCAGGAGGCAACTGGTTGATGTTTCTCTCACATCGATGTTCCTTTCTCTCTCCCTTCTTCTCTCTAAAAAAAAAAAATCAATAAAATGTATTTTTTAAAAAGAGTGTTCACCAGAATGTTAACTGGAGTTACTTCTGGGTGGTAAGATTTGGGAATAATTTTAACTTTATATGTATGCTTGTCTAAATTAAATTTTTGTCACATGCATGTATCATTATTATAAAAGCAACATACTACAAATTCAAAGTATCTCAATCCAATCTCCCACAAAATCTCTCAAAATCTCCCACTTTGAATAGAAGTTGATGACTATCCTCATAGACCTTTACACACACACACACACACATTTTCTTGTGTGTTTTTTTAAACAAAAATGAGATGATGCCGTACATATTGTTCTACAACTTGCATTTCTTATTCTGCAACAGCTATAGAAATACAGTACAGTATTTTCTTTGTAAATCTCACTTGTATCATCAGAAAAAGTACAATTCTTTCTGGCTTTGGAAACAAATGATGCTGTAGATAAAAATTATTGACATGATAAAATGTGAAAAAACTATCAACATGTATAATACAATTTCATTAAAAGAATAGGTATATCTAAATAAGAAAGCAAAAAAGCAGACAAAAAGTTTAGAAGAATATACCTCAAATGGTTAAATATGATCATCTTGTTGAGGATGGGAAGGCAAAACTATGATCTTTTCTTCATATATATATATATTTAATCCTCACCTAAGGATATTTTTGCATTCATCTTCAGACAGAGTGGGCTGGAGAGAGAGAGAGAGAGAGAGAGAGAGAGAGAGAGAGAGACATTGACTGGCTGCCTCCCACACTACCCCAACCAGGGCTGGGGACCAAACTGCAACCAAGGTACACGTGCCCTTGACCGGAATCGAACCCTAGACTCCTGGCTCCTGGGCCCACACTCCAAATGCTGAGCCAGACCAGTCAGGGCTCCTCTATATTTTTTTAAACACATTTTTTTTGCAGTGAGCATACATTGCTTCTTTTTAATTTTTGAACGCCCCCCCCCCCAGCTTCATTGGTATGTAATTGATGTATAACATTGTGTTTTGAACTTTTATTTTTATTTATTTATTTATTTATTTTTTTTATCCTCACCCGAGGATATTTTTCCATTTTTTGTACAGATAGAGTGGGAGGGAGAGAGAGGAAGGGAGAGAGAGAGAGAAACATCGACGTGAAGGGACACATCGAGTGGCTGCCACCCGCACGACCATCAGGGCCGGGGACAAACTGCAACCGAAGTACGTGCCCTTAGTAGGAACCGAACCCGGGTCTCTCCAGACCACAGGCCGACGCTCTAACCACTGAGCCAAACTGGCCAGGGCTGTTTTGAACTTTTAAAACAGATTTTTTATTATAGAGATGTGGTGTCTTCTCTTTGTAAAAAAATAAATAAAATCCAGCCCGACCAGTGTGGCTCAGTGGATTGAGCGTTGTCCCATGGACTGAGAGGTCCCAGTTCAATTCCCCATCAGGGCACATGCCAGGGTTGCAGGCTCAGTCTCCAGTGGGGATCATGCAGGAGGCAGCTGATTGGGATGTTTCTATCTCTCCCTTTCTCTCTCTCTATAAAATCAATAAAAAAACATATTAAAATAAATAAATAAATAAAATCCAGTATTACAAAGTGTAAACCAAAAAGTATGTCCTTCCCTTGGCCTCTCAGTCACACTCTCCATAAGTAACCAGTGTTAACAGCTGATTGCATTTCCTCAGAAATTTTCCGTGAATATGTGTGCCTTTTATGCCTGCAAATGTTATACTATATAAAATGTCTACATCGTGCCTTTTTACATTTAATATATGTGTATCGTCTTTCCAGGTCAATACATATAGATTTATCTCTTACTTTTTTTTTTTTTTAATCCTCACCCGAGGACATTTTTCCATTTTTTGTTCAGGTAGAGTGGGAGGGAGAGAGAGGAACAGAGAGAGAGAAACATCGATGTGAAGGGACACATCGAGTGGTTGCCACCCGCACAACCGACCAGGGCCAGGGACAAACTGCAACCGAGGTACGTGCCCTTAGCGGGAACCGAACCCGGGTCTCTCAGGACCGCAGGCCGACGCTCTAACCGCTGAGCCAAACCGGCCAGGGCAAGATTTATCTCTTACTTTTAAATAGCTGCTGAGTAGCCATGATGTATAGCTAACTTTGTACCATGCTGTGATGAACCACCTTGTATATTTATATCTTGAGTTGTGCAAATAAATTTATAAGGTAAATTCTGAAAGTGGAATTGCTGGCTTAAAGAATGTATGTATTGCCCTGGCCGGTTTGGCTCAGCAGTTATAGCGTTGGCATGGGTTCCATTCCTGGTCAAGGGCATGTGCTTGGGTTGTGGGTTTTTTGTCTGTTTGTTTGTTTTTGTTTTGTGGTATGTGCCCCTAGCAGGAACCGAACCCGGGACTCTCTGGTCCGCAGGCCAACGCTCCAATCGCTGAGCCAAACCAGCCAGGGCATGGGTTGTGGGTTTGATCCACAACCCTGGTCAGGTTCCTGTGTGCAGGAGGCAACCAATCCATGTGTCTTTCTCACATCAATGTTTTTCTCTCTCTTTCTCTCTTCCTCCCTCTCTTCAGCTCAATCTAGAAAAACTCAATAGAAAAATATCCTCAGGTGAGGATTAACAACAACAAAAAACAGTAATAATATGTGTATTTAAGATTTTCATAGATGCTACTAAAAACTGCCCTCCAGAGGGGCTTTACCAATTTCTAGTGCCACCAACAAGGTATGAAGGGTGCCTGTTTGCCCATTTTTCATCAATATGACTAATTAGCACGCTCTTAATATATCTGCTGTAAAAAAAAAATCAACTGTACTGAATAAAAGTTTTTATTTTAGCCCTGGCCGGTTTGGCTCAGCGGTTAGAGCGTCAGCCTGCGGTCCAGAGAGACCTAGGTTCGGTTCCCGCTAAGGGCACATACCTTGGTTGCAGTTTGTCCCCGGTCCTGGTCGGTCGTGCGGGTGGCAGCCACTCGATGTGTTCCTTTCACTTTGATGTTTCTCTCTCTCTCTCTGTTCCTCTCTCTCCCTCCCACTCTACCTGAACAAAAAATAGAAAAAATGTCCTCGGGTGAGGATAAAAAAATAATAAAAAAATAAAAGTTTTTATTTTATTTTATCTTGACAGGATCTCTCTCTTTTTTTTAAACACCTAAGGATATTTTTTCATTGATTTTTTTCTTTAGAGAGAGTGAAAGGAAGGGAGAGAGGTAGAGAGAGAGAAACATTGATGTGAGAGAGACATCAGTTGGCTGCCTCCTCCACAAACCCAACCAGGGCTGGGGATCAAACCTGCAACCCAGGTTCGTGCCATTGACTGGGAATCAAACCTGTGACCATTTGGTCCAAGGGCCAACACTAATTGCTGAACCAAACCAGCCAGGACCAAGCTACTTTTTTAAAAATGTATTTTTATTGATTTTTTTTTAGAAAGAGAGTGGAAGGGAGAGGGAGAAAGAAACATCTACAGGCTGCCTCCCGCACCCACCCATCCCCACCCCACTGGGGATCAAGCTTGCAACCTGGGCATGTGCCCTGACCAGGAAATGGTGCATGGGATGATACTCAACCAACTGAGCCATGACACAAAATCTTATTGAAAAGATAGATTCTATCTATTCATGAGGTCAAATGAAATAAGACAAAAATTCAAAATAGTCCACAAAGGTATACAGTAAAAATAATGTCTTTCTGTTTGTGATGTCCCACCACATTCAGCCTCCAGTTACCCTGTGAAAGGCTGTTTTACAAGTATAGAATATTATATGTATTGGATAGATATTTCCTCCACTAATGGTTTTTTGTTTTGTTTACTCTTCACCCAAGAGATTTTAAAAAGAGGGAGGGAGGGAGAGAGAGGGGGGGAGAGGGAGAGAGAGAGGGGGAGAGGGAGAGGGAGAGGGAGAGGGAGAGAGGGAGGTGGGGAGAGATCTTGTATGTGCCCAGACCCGGATATTAAACTCACAACCTGGGTATGTGCTCCGACCAAAATCGAACCACCACCTTTCAGTGTATGGGACAATGCTTCAACCAACTGAGCCACATCAGCCAGGGTTCCTCCACTAATAATTTTTACATAAATAGTAGCATATAGTACATAGTCTTTTTTCTTTTTTTAAAGGATCTCCAGTACAAAGAACTGAATTAATTGAAAATATTTTTTTTTATCCTCACCCGAGGGTATTTTTCCATTTTTTGTTCAGATACAGTGCGGGGGAGAGGGAGGAAGAGAGAGAGAGAAACATTGACGTGAAAAGGACACGTCGAGTGGCTGCCTCCCGCATAACCCAACCAGGGCCGGGGACAAACTGCAACCGAGGTACGTGCCCTTAGTGAGAAAAGAACCCGGGTCTCTCTGGACCGCAGGCCGACACTCTACCGATGAGCCATACTGACCAGGGCTGAATTAATTAAAATTCTTAATCTGTGACATATTGCTATTTTCTGTTCATGGCCCCCTTTTATTTATTTACTTGTTGTTTTATGTTTTTATTTGTTTACATATTTAATTATTATTACAAAATTTTTGACAATAATTCATTTTCTATTCAAGCTACTTCCTCTTCTCCTCAAACCAGGAAATTGGTATCTTCATTTTGTGTTTATTGTTTTCTTGCTTTTAGTTTTGTAGTTTTGTTCTCTGTATAATGATTAAGCAATATATTGTTTAGTTTTAGTTGTTTCTGAATTTGAGAAAAAGGGTATTACAATGTAGGTAGTCCTTGGGTTCTTGCTTTCTTTTTTTACATTCAATATTATATTATATTAATAAAATTCATCCCGCCCTGGCCATTTTGGCTCAGCGGTTAGAGCGTCGGCCTGCGGTCTGGAGAGACCCGGGTTCAGTTCCCGCTAAGGGCATGTACCTTGGTTGCAGTTTGTCCCCGGCCCTGGTTGGTCGTGCGGGTGGCAACCCCTCGATGTGTCCCTTCACGTCGATGTTTCTCACTCTCTCTCCCTTCCTCTCTCTCCCTCCCATTCTATCTGTACAAAAAAAAAAAAATGGAAAAATATCCTCAGGTGAGGATAAAAAAAAATAATAATAAAAAATAAAATAAAATAAAATTCATCCATTCTGTTAAATGTAACTGTGGTTCATTCAAATTTCACTCTTCTGTAACATTTCATTTTGTCAAGGTATCCCAGTGTACTTATCCATTCTTCTGTTGAAGTGCATTTCGAGTTCTTTCTGGTTTTTTGTGTTTTTTCATTTCTTTCTTTCTCTCTCTCTCTCTCCCCCCACCCCACCCCCATTTGTTCACTGCTGTTATGAATACTCATGTCTATGTCTCCTAGAGCACTTGTACAAGACTTGCTCCAGAAGCCCTGACTGGATGCTGGTTAGAGCATTATCCTGATGCACCAAGGTTGGGGGTTCAATCACTGGTCAGGGCACATACAAGAAGCAACCAATGAATGCATGAATAAGTAGAACAACTTATTCGCTCCCCCGTCCTCTCTCTCTAAAATGAATCAACAAATGAAAAGACTTGCCCCTGGATATTTGTCCAACAGCAGAACTGCTGAATTTTAACATCTTTAAATGTTCGATTTTAAAAGAAAGTGATAATGTTTTCCAAAATGGCTGTAAGGATGTATTCTTTCCCACCAGCAGTGTATAGAAGACCTTTGTTCTTCTCCAATACTTGGTGTTACTCAACTTCTTAACTTTTGCAATAGATTGGATATAAATTGGAATCTTATTGTTATCTTGATTTGTATTTCCTTGATTACTAATCATATTAGCATCTCTTCATGAGCTTTTAGCCATGTTTCCTTTTTTTTTTTTTTTGGTATGTGCCCCTAGCCGCTAGGGCCTAGCGGGAACCAAACCCGGAACTCTCTGGTCCACAGGCCAAAGCTCCAACCGCTGAGCCAAACCAGCTAAGGCCATGTTTCCTCTCTCTAAAATGCATGTTCAATCCCCTGGCCAGTTTGTCTCAGGGGTTAGAGCATTGGCCTGCGGTCCAGAGAGACCTGGGTTTGGTTCCCGCTAAGGGCACGTACCTCAGTTGCAGTTTGTCCGTGTGGCGTCGTGTGGGTGGTAGCCACTCGATGTGTCCCTTTCACATCGATGTTTTTCTCTCTCTCTTTCTCTCTCTCCCTCCCACTTTATCTGAACAAAAAATGGAAAAATGTCCTCGGGTGAGGATAAATAAATAAATAAAATGCATATTCAAGTCTTTTGCCCATTTTCTGCTTGTTTATTGTCCTTTACTGATTTGTAGAAGATCTTCAAATATATTTTTATTGATTTTTTTAGAGAGAGAGGAAGGGAGAAAGAGATAGAAACATCGATGTGAGAGAGAAACATCCATCGGCTGCCTCTTGCAAGCCCCCCACTGGGGATTGAGCCTGCAACCTGGGCAAGTGCCCTGACGGGGAATGGAACCAGGACCTCTCAGTCTATGGGACAATGCTCAATCCACTGAGCCACACTAGCTGGGCAAATGTCTTTATTTTATTATTATTTTTTGGTTTGTGCCCCTAGTGGGAACCGAACCCGGGACTCTGATCCACAGGCCGACGCTCCAACTGCTGAGCCAAACTGGCCAGGGCTGGGCAAAAGTCTTTAGATGATTTCTATATATATCCTTAAATGGTTACATGTTTGCACATATCTTCAAATTTGTAGCTAATACTTTAATTTTCTTTCATTTCAATATAGTTTCATTTATTGATATTTTCTTTTAAAATTGTTTTCCCATTGGTTTTTTATTCTTTTAGAGAGTGGAAGGGGGGGGGAGAGAGAGAGAGAGAGAGAGAGAGAGAGAGAGAGAGAGAGAGAGAGAGAGATTGAGAGACACACATCGATTGGTTGCTTCCTGCACAGACCTGGTCAGGGTCAGCAAAACCTGCAACCCAGGCACGTTCCCTTGACTGGAATCAAACCTGTGATCCTTCAGTCTTAGGTCCAATGTTTTAACCACAGAGCCAAACCGGCCAGGGGATTAATAATTTCTTTTAGCCCAGCCAGTTGGCTCAGTGGTTGAGTGTCCCATCACCAAGAGGTTGCTGGTTCTATTCCCAGTCAGGGCACATGCCCAGGTTATGGTCTCGGTTCCCAGTAGGGGGTGTGCAGGAAGTGGCCAAGTGATGTTTCTATCTCTTTCTCCCTCTCCCTTCTTCTCTCTCAATAAAAATATTTTTAAAGGGTATTTTCTTTTAGAATTAACCTTTTGTGTTTTGCTTAAGAGATTCTTAATTACCCAAGTTCAGAAAAAAAATTTCTTATATTTTCTTCTAAAAGTTTTAAAATTTTGCTTTTGATAATTAAGTCTTTATATATCTGGAGTTGATTTGTGTGTATAATGTAAAACAATGATCTAATTTCATTTTTTCCCATATGCATGATCATTCCCCCACCCCAACTCTATCTATGGAATAGTCCCCACTTTGATCTGCCATGCCACCTGTCATTTATCAAAGTTTTATATATTCATGAGTTGATCTTGGCGAATTCCTATTGCTACCAACACCACCTTGTCTTTGTTACTCTTGGTTGTCAACAATTCTGGTAGAGCTATTCTCTCTTCCTGTTCTTAGCCCTCTACCTGTCCCTATTTATTTATTTATTTTTCTTTCTTTTTTTTTATCCTCACTCGAGGATATTTTTCCATTTTTTGTACAGATAGAGTGGGAGGGTGAGAGAGAGGAAGGGAGAGAGAGAGAGAAACATCGACGTGAAGGGACACATCGAGTGGCTGCCACCCGCACGACCAACCAGGGCCGGGGACAAACTGCAACCGAAGTACGTGCCCTTAGCGGGAACCGAACCTGGGTCTCTCCAGACCGCAGGCCGACGCTCTAATCACTGAGCCAAACTGGCCAGGGCCCTATTTATTTTTTAATTGGCTTGTCAAGTTTCATGAAAAACCCTGTGGGTAAGTTTTATTAACATTGCATTAACTCTAACAGATCAATTGGGAGAGAATTGTTATCTTTACAATATTGAGTCATTCTATATCCATGAACACAAGATATCTCCACTTACCTATTAATAAAACTTAAATATCTGCACACTAGGGTCTACCTAGTATTTTTAAAGGCTCTGGTGTTCCATTGTGTGAATATCAAACCTACTATTTTGGACACTTGAATTGTTTCCATTCTCTAGCTCTAGAAACAATACTTCAGTGGCTACACAAGCAGTTTATATGAAAAAGTATTTTTTAAAGATTTTTTAATTGATTAAGTTTTAGAGAGAGAGAGGAAAGTGAAACATCGATTTATTGTTCCACTTATTTATGTATTCATTGGTTGATTCTTGTATGTGCCCTGACCGGAGATCAAACTCTCAACCTTGGCGTACTCACCAGCTAAGGTACTCAGCTAGGGCCCATATTTTTTTCTCCTTCCTCTCTCCCTCCCCCCACCCTTTTTTTTTAAACTATCTGTCTAATACTTACTTAACTAGACTGTTCTACATCCAGCACAATGGCCCTCAAACCTTATGCCTCACGCATTCCTCCCCTATGTCTTCCTCAAGAGACTGGAAGTGGCTCTGTGATATCCAATGTTGGGATTAGGGTCTCCTAGGGAGCCTACAATTGCTTCTCTTGAAGTAGGAGTGGGAAAGTTGTGGTAAAATAAACTGATAACCTTAGGTTAGAAAAAATTACTTTGTTTCTAAGGGGTGCCAAGCTCTTCATAGCATTTCATCAAAGCCGCCCACCAGTCCTGAGAGGTTAGTTAGCATCTTTACCTTACTGTTATACCTGCTTTGGCTAGAGACCCTGGGAGGCCCTAGTTCACATAGCAGTTTAGAGACCTCGACTGGATTCCAACCTGGGGTTGTCCCAGCAGACTTTAGTAAATGTTTACTGACAATAGAGCAGGGTATGAGTATATCAACAAACACTTGTTAACTGATTTTTCTCCTTTCAAAGTTCTAAAGGGGCTCATTGTTTTGTTAATGAAAGTCAACATTCATTTGTATCACTGAGAGCCTCCCCTCCCCTTTCACAGTGGGACTGTGGAAGGAAGAAGCTGGGATTAGGGAGAGAGTGAAGTGACCACAAGACTAGAAGACCTGATTCTTGTTCATCTGCTCTCCGCTCTTAACAAGGGTCTGACACCTAGTTCCCTAAATGTTCTCTTCAGAACAATTACCCTAATAGCTGCTATTTTTGGGACAGTTACCAGCTCCAAGCAGTGTGGGAGGCCTTTTCTTTTGCAGCAGCTTTTAATTCTCAAAGTCTTGTAAAGTCCAAGGCCTTGTCCCTTTTTAATAGGTGTGATTAACTCTCAGGCTCACATAGGTAACTTGCCTAAAATCACAAAGCAGTTAGCTGGCAAAGCAGCGAGTTAAACCCTTATTTCTCTGTCCCTAAACTCTGTCTACCTTGAATGTTTCACTAAGTTTGGATGAGCCCTTCTATCTTTGTGCCTTGGTGTACTTATGTATAAAATGGGGATAGTCCTACCAGTTTTGCTTGTTTCGCTGTATAATTGTGAGCATTACGTTCCCATTAGTAGTGCTGACAGCGGACTAATATTAGTAATAATTTATTATTATTTTTTTGCATTTATCTTCAGACAGAGCTGGAGGGAGAGGGGGGAAGAGAAAGAGAAACATTAATGTGAGAGAGACACATCAACTGGTTGCCACCCATACGACCCCAACCAGGGCCGGGGACGAAGTGCAACCGAGGTACGTGCCCTTAGTGGGAACTGAACCCAGTTCTCTCTGGTTCGCGGACCGACACTCTAACTGCTGAGCCAAACTGGCCAGGGCCTAATATTAGTAATAATTATAACCATTTTTGGAACATCAATAATTCTCACTATGACTCCACTGAGATAAGCTTTGTAATGGCCATTGTGCAGATGAGGGAAGTAAGATTCAGAGAAGTGAAATCATTTGTTCAAGGTTCATTGCCTACTCTTGATTTGATGGGTCCTGAAGATAAGCTGGGAGTGGGTGAACCAGGGTAAGAGGACTCCCTCTAAGACCCAGGGCAGGCCCTGCCACCAACTGAGAGGAACTAGGAGGAACCAGGAGCTTGGTGAAGGCATGTGTCAGCCTTATCCACCACTGCCCACCAACCATCCCAGAACCTAACAAAAATGCCTGGCATTTATTTATTTAAAAAATTATTATTATGATTATTTTTTGTGGTACATGCCCCTAGTAGGAACCGAACCCAGGCCTCTCTAGTGCACAGGCCAACGTTCAACCGTTGAGCCAAACTGGCCAGGGCTAAAAAATGCCTAGCATTTAGAAAGTGCTCCACACTCTTCATAGTGTGGAGCAACAGCCCTACTCAATAGCCAGCAACAGCCCACTGACCTCCTGTCCTGGCTGGTCCTCCAGCTCATCCAGCACTGCTGCTGCTTCTGCCTAAAGCATTCCTCTCCCCAGTTTTTTATTTTGGTATTTTTAACTTTTGTTGTGATAATTTAAAATTATGTTTTAATAAAAATTATACATATACATATTTGTTGTTGTTGTTGTTTTTATCCTCACCCGAGGACATTTTTTGATATTTTGTTCAGATAGAGTGGGAGGGAGAGAGAGAGAGAGAAACATCGATGTGAAAGGGACACATCGAGTGGTTGCCACCAGCAGACCCAACCAGGGCCGAGGACAAACTGCAACTGAGGTACGTGCCCTTAGCGGGAACCGAACCCGGGTCTCTCTGGACTGCAGGTCAACGCTCTAATCACTGAGACAAACCGGCCAGGGCTAAATATTTGTTTTTTAAAAGTAGAGAGAGTAGCTCTGGCCGGTTTGGCTCAGTGGTTAGAGCATCAGCCCACGGACCAGAGAGGCCTGGATTTGGTTCCTGCTAAGAGCATGTACCTCGGTTGCAGTTTGTCCCTGGCCCCAGTTGGGGTCGTGTGGGTGGTGACCAGTCGATGTGTCTCTCTCACATGGATGTTTATGTCTCTCTCTTCCTCTCTCCTGCTCTATCTGAAAGTGAGGATTAAAAAAAAAAAGGTAGAGAAAGTAGAACCTATCTTCACTCCCTAGAAGTTTCTATTAAGAAATTTTCAGAGCCCTGGCCGGTTTGGCTCAGCGGTTAGAGCGTCGGCCTCCGGTCCTGAGAGACCCGGGTTCGGTTCCCGCTAAGGGCACGTACCTCGGTTGCAGTTTGTCCCTGGTCCTGGTTGGGTTGTGCGGGGGGCAGCCACTCGATGTGTCCCTTTCACGTCGATGTTTCTCTCTCTCTTCCTCTCTCTCCCACTCTATCTGAACAAAAAAATGGAAAAATGTCCTCGGGTGAGGATGAAAAAACAAAACAAAAATAAATAAAGAAATAAAAACTAGCCCTGGCCGGTTTGGCTCAGCGGTTAGAGCGTTGGCCCGCGAACCAGAGAGACCTGGGTTCGGTTCCCGCTAAGGGCATGTACCTCGGTTGCAGTTTGTCCCCGGCCCTGGTTTGGGTGACAACCACTCGATGTCTCTCTCTCACATCGATGTTTCTCTCTCTCTCCCTTCCGCTCTATCTGAAGATAAATGCAAAAAAAAAAAAAAGAAATAAAAACTAAATCATGAGCCCAGTCAGTGTGGCTCAGTGGTTGAGTGTCAATCCATGCAACAAGAGGTCACCGGTTTGATTCCGGGTCAGGGCACATGCTCAGGTTGTGGGCCAAATCCCCAGTGGAGAGCATGCAGGAGGTGGCCAATCAATATGTTCTCTCCCATCAATATTTCTTTCTCTCTCTTCCTCTCCCTTCCTTTCTCTGTAAAATCAAAAAATCATGGAATGTCATTCCTCTGCTCCAAAGCTCTTCAAAAATAAATTAATTAAGTTAAAAAGTATAGCCAAAATAAATAAACTGCAATGGCCAGCATCTCACACATAGTAGAAGCCAAAGTCCTTACAAACGTTTTCAGGCCCTATCTGATCTGCTTACCTCTTCCATCTCATCTCCCATCCCTCTCACTCTGCTCTAGCCACACTGGACCCCTGGTTGTCCTCCAACTCATCCAGCACATTCCCACCTCAGGGACTGCACAATCTCAGCCAAGTGATTGGGGTCAATATCAACAATGATAAATAAATCATCCTGAAGGCATGCACCCTTGATATGATGCAATGAAAATGGCACTTCACCTCTGCTTCCTCCCCAAACCCATAATTCATCTGATCCTAAGAAAAACAACATACAAATCCCAATTAAGAAACATTTTATAAAATACTTGACCAAGGGATAGAAAGAGACTTTTCTTGGGGTGATGGGCACACAATACAGTGTGCAGATAATGTTTTATTAAGTTGTACCCTTGAACCTGTATGGTTTTGCAAACCAATGTCACCCCAATAAATTCAAGTAAAAAATACTTGCCCTGGCCGGTTTGGCTCAGCGGTTGGAGCGTCGGCCTGCGGTACAGAGAGACCCGGGTTCGGTTCCCGCTAAGGGCACGTACCTCGGTTGCAGTCTGTCCCCGGCCCTGGTTGGTCGTGAGGGTGGCAGCCACTCGATGTGTCCCTTCACATCGATGTTTCTCTCTCTCTCTCTCTTCCTCTCTCTCCCTCCCGCTCTATCTGAACAAAAAATGGAAAAATGTCCTCAGGTGAGGATTAAAAAAAAAAAAAAACTTGACTAATACTCCTTAAAACTGTCAAAATTATCAAAAACAGGGAAAGTCTGGAAAACTTAGTCAAGAGCAGCCTAAAGAGACATGATGACTAAATATAATGTGGTGTCCTTGCAGGATCCTGGAACAAAGGACATTAGGTAAAAACTAAGGAAATAGAAATAAACTATGGACCTAATTTAATAATAATATATCAATACTGAGTCACTAATTGTAACATATGCAAGATGTTAATAGAGAAAACTGAGTGTAGGGCATTCAGGAACTCTCTGTAATATCCTTGTAATTTTTCTGGAAATCTAAAACTATTCTAAATAATAAAGTTTATTTTTAACTTCCTCCCCAAATGTCTCCTTTCTTCTCTTGATTCCACAAGTCATTTAACTTCTCTGAACTTCAATTTGCCTATTTTGAAATAGGGGATTATTTTTAATCTTTCCAACTACAATCAATAATAACTCTAATTCAGTGAATGTTCATTGCATACTAAATTCTACGCTAAGCACCCTTTACATGCATTTTCCCATGTAATCATCACAGTGAATCTGTGGGCTGGGATTGTCATTTTCCCTGCTTGTCCACCATGGAAACAGGCTGCAACTAGACCAAAGTCACAGAGCTGGTTAATGAAGGCCAAACTCAGTCTCTGGCCTGTCTGATGTCAAAGGCTCTAAACCTGTTTTTCACTGGTTCAGGCTCCTCCTTCTCCTATGCCTGTAGACAGAAGGATGCCCCCAACCCCAACAAACTGCTTATAAGTAAGCATTCTCCTTAATGGAGCTCTAAAGATCTGTTTCTTTTACTTTCTTTTTTTTTTTTATCCTCACCTGAGGACATTTTTCTATTTTTTGTTCAGGTAGAGTGGGAGGGGGAGAGAGGAAGAGAGAGAGAAATATCGATGTGAAAGGGACACATCGAGTGGCTGCCACCCGCACGACCAACCAGGGCCGGGGACAAACTGCAACCGAGGTACATGCCCTTAGTGGGAACCGAACCCGGGTCTCTCGGGACCGCAGGCCGACGCTCTAACCGCTGAGCCAAACCGGCCAGGGCTGTTTCTTTAACTTTCTAATGAAGAAGACATCACCAGTAATATCAGCAATCATTCCATGAGCATTTACTCTGTGATAGGTACTCAGAACTTTGTGCTTATTACCTTACTGAATTCATACAGTAATGCTAAGAGAAACCATTAAAATTCCCTTCATACATTACCGGAGGGAATACAGCCACTTTGGAAACTAGTTTGGCAGTTTCCTAAAATGTTAAACATATGACCCAGCAATTCCACTCCAAGGTATATAAAACATGCATTCATACAAAAACTTGTACATGGATATTCACAGCAGCATTATTCGTATTAGTCAAAAGAAACAAGCTAGTGTCTATCAACTGAAGAATGGATAAACACAATGTGGTCTATCCATACAATGGAATATTATTTAGTAATAAAAATAAATGAATTACTGCCCTGGCTGGTGTTGCTCAGTGGTTAGAGTGTTGGCCTGTGCATCATAGAGTCCTGGGTTTGATTCTCGGTCAAGGTCATGTACTTGGGTTGCACGTTCAATCCCTGGCGCCTGCAGGAGGTGACCAATTGATGTCTCTCTCTCACATCGATGTTTCTCTTTCTCTTCTCCCCACACACCCCGACTCTCTTTAAAAATCAATGGAAAATATATCCTCGAGTAAGGATAAAAACAAAAACAAAAATAGTGAAGTACTGATACAATGATACAGGCTACAACATGGACGAACCCTGAAACAAATAAAGCTAAGTGAAAGAAGACATTCAGAAAAGATGGTGGAGCCCAGTGGGTGTGGCTTAGTGAACTGAGCATCTTCCCATGTACCAAGAGGTTGCAGGTTCTATTTCCCATCAGGACACATGCCAGGATTTTGGGCTTGATCCCCAGTAGGGGGCCTACAGGAGGCAGCTGATCAATGTTTCCCTATCATTGATGTTTCTACCTCTCCCTTCCTCTCTAAAATCTATACAAACATATTAAAAAAGAAAAAGACTGGGCAACCCACTTGGGTCCCCTTCCCACTGCAGGAAGTCTATCTTTCAAATAAAATTTCTTTGGCTTAAAAAAAATAAAAATAAAAAGACTGGGTGAATTGTATGGCATACAAATGAATTATATCTTAATAAAGTTGTTTTTTAAAAACCCATTTTACAAATAAACCATGGCACAGAATTAAGAACATCGCCACTTTGCTGAACTTATTTAAAGCAAAGAAATGCATTTCCAAATAACAGCTTCTCAGTGGTGAATGATTTGAGTTTGGTTTTGTTTTCCTCAAGGTTGAAAGTCACTTCCAGACTTCTCTTTGACCTCTGCCTTGGGAGTTGCCTGCATTAGGATCAAAACACGTGAGCTGAACCAATGGAACATAGTGGCTACAGGGACAGGCTCTAAGAAGGCAGCCCTTAGGATTTTTTTCCCTTTCCCTTTTTCTTCTCAGTATGTGTTTGTTGCTCTTCTCACAGTAGCTTGTAAGCTCCAGGAAAGCTGAAATGTGTTTAGCTCTGTATCCCCAGCCACTAGTTCAGTTCCTGACAGAGTGGATGAAGTGAATAGTGGTTGAAAGAATAAGGGCTAGTTCAGATAGAGAATCAAGTGAGTTAATAGTCAGGTTTCTGGCTTGGGTGCTGGTAACACAGAGATGGAAGAGGGGTGGGGGAGCACAGTATCAGGTCTAGGGGATATCCGAGGTACATGGGAGAGATCTAGGAGAGGGTGGATACACCTACCTGGAAAATATTTCATTGAGAGTGCTTACAGGAACCAGGGAAGTACACTGAATAGGGACAATGGCCCATTCCTAAACAATAGAGTGGAGAGGACAGTGGCAATCTGGAGAGATCATGCCCAATCTCAAGGGACAGGCATAGGGAAAGCAGTGTTAACTCATTTTTCAGAAGCTGAAAACAGGGGCTGCCACGTGAAACCTTGTCTGAAGGCCAATGTTCTCCTGGTCACCTGTTTCTGATTTCTGTTGGAACAATCTAGCCTTGAGTCTTCTCTAGAAGTCTTGGGTATGTGTAGTGGTAGCAGAGAATGTTGGATGCTGTTTTTCCTAAGGCGATGGGTAGATACACTTAGAACAAGTCAGTTCTGGGTGGCATGAATAGGAGCTAGCCTCTCTTAGCTCAGTTTAATAGTCACTTGTTTTTAATGGCTACATCAAAGAATAATGTTGAATGTAAAAAGGTAGTTGCAAAAAAGCCCTGACTGGTTTTGCTCAGCGGTTAGGGCATCCACCCACGGACCAAAGGGTCTGGGGTTTGATTCTGATCAAGGGCATGTACCTCAGTTGCAGGTTTGATCCCCACCCCAGTCAGAGTCATGCGGAAGGCAACCAATGTGTCTCTCTCACATAGATGTTTTTCTCTCTCCCTCCCACTCTTTCTAAAAAATTCAATGGAAAAATATACTCAGGTGAGGATTAACAAGAACCAAAAAAAGGTAGTTGCAAAATAGATTTCACTTATCTACAATATTTTAAGTATATAGTTAGAAAAAGAACTGGAGGAATATATTCCTGACAACTGTTATCTCTGAGGGGTGGGATTATGAGGCACTTTCCCTTTGCACTGTTATTTCTGGGCTCTGGTTAATGATCATGTATAAAAAAAACACACCCAGATTTTAGAAAAATATTTTTAAACATACCCATGCATGTACATATATGTCAAGGGAAACACATAGTAAAGGGACCTAAAGAGTATGTATCAAATGGTTGACAGTGGTTACCTCTGGGGAAGGGTGTGCAGGACTTGTGTGGGCTGGCAGATGAGTAGGAAATTGTTTTGTCGTCTTTCTGTAGTGTTTGAATCTTATTTAACATGTACTCCCAGGTTGTAGAAAAATGTGAAAAACTCCAATGCCCAACACTCCAATCCATCCATCCAGAAGTTGAACACCTCTTCCAGATGAGAGGGAGGGGAAAACCTTTGTCAGGACATGAATAGTTATCATCCCTCCTTGTCCCCAGGGCTCAGCCCAATCCCCAATACCAGGTGACCCAAACACACTGAAAGAGAAGCCAAGGGACCTCATTGTAACACTCATTTTTATATAAATATCCGCAAGTCATGTTACAGAATAAGCCCCACCTGGGAAAAAAGTCAACATTTATGTTTTTGTTAAACTGACCCCTGCCTTCTAGGCTGGGCCCCGGCCTGGGGGCGCCTGGTGCTTTGGGAAGGCTGAGGCTGCTAAAGAAGCTGCCCATGTGGTCCACCTCCGAGCTGACCCCCTTCTTTGGTGTGTGGTACATGGTGACCTTCTCTGGCCCTCCTTAGCCTGGGGCAGGGCTCTGGGAACAGGGCTCTAGAGAGCAGGGCCCAGGAGTCCTGGGGGCACTTGGAAATGAAGTGGGGAAACTGAGCCACTAAGAAAGAAGTAGACTCTGAAGCTTAAAGGTTGAGCCTTTTGGGGATGGGGCACACAGAGGTAACAGGAACAAGTGGGGAGAACCTGGGCTGTCAGCCAAGCAGGAAGCATTTGCCTTTCTTTCCAGCCTAGGTACCCAGGTCCCTTCCCCTGTTGGTCCACTTCCTGCTGGACCCCATATTCTGAGGGATAAGCCATGGGCCTGCCTGTCCCCTTCCAGCTCTCCCCTTCCCGACACAGAGAGGCCAGAGGCTAGGAACACAGCACCAGTCTGAGGATTTAATTAACCAGGAAGGGGGATTATTGGGAAGGGCACCCCTGTAAAAATGTACAAAAGGTCTGAGGGGCTATGTGGAAGGGGAGATAAATATGTACATGGAACCCCCCTTCCTTTAGCCCCTCCTCCCCCAGCCCTGAGAGGGCATGAGGACTTGGGTGGTAGGTGAAGGGGAGGGGGGCACTTTGGCCTCTGGCTTAGTGAGCCCTTGGGGAGGCAGACCAAGGGCCTAGGGGCCCTCAGAGGGGGCTATGGTGCACCTCAGGAGATCATGAGCTATGACCTCTGAAATGATCCCCACTCTCATGTATGTGTACACACACACACACACACACACACACACTCACTCACTCTCCCCTTTCTAGAGGTTTATGACCTCTGCCCTCCCAGTGACCCCAAGGTTCATCTGATGCTTGATCTCATGGGGGTTGGGGTTCTGTTCTCAGGTTCCACGACCTCAAAGGTGGCTGGTGAGGTCATGACCTTCGCCCTCCAGCCCTGGCTTAAAACCTCAGCTCTAGGACCTTATCAAAAGGAAAGGGGATGGAGCTTTGCCCCTGCCCCTCCCCTTCCCTCACCTGTCAGCCCGGGCTGGGCCAGGGGCCCTAGGTGGGGAACTAGGCCGGGGGGCGGGCACAAGTGGAGGTGGTGCCCCTAAAAGGGCTCCTGGTGGGGTCTTGCTGAGAAGGTGAGGGGTTCCCGGGGCCGCCGTAGGTGGTGGCGGAGGAGCCAAGCGGCTGTATAACAGGGGATGGGCAGGCTCTAGACCATAGAGGCGGGCAGCAGCCACTGCCCCTGGCCCAGTCAGCTCCTCACCCGCCTCATAGAAGCGAGGTGGCCTTGCAAGGCGAGGGGGCCCTGCCAACCAGGTTGGCTCCAGGAAGCCAGCACAGCGCTCTGGAGGTCCAGGGCCCAGAAAGGGGGGTGGCCGGGGCCTCTCAAACAGCAGGTGAAGGCCCTGAGGCCCAGTGGCGGCAGCAGCGGCGGCAGCGGCGGCGGCAGCAGCTGCAGCAGCAGCGGCGGCAGCAGCCTCCTCTTTCCGTTCTTCCTTTACCCGCACCGATTCCTTGGCTGGCCTGGCCCCTTCCTCACCAGCCCGGGCCTTGGGAGTAGCAGGAGATACTCGGGGCTGGGGCCGTGAGAAGGGGAGGTCCCTGGGGGGCAGGTGTTGGGGAAGAGAATAAAGGTACTCCAGATGTCAGACAAAGGTTGAGGGGAAGGTGGGGGGACAGTTTTCGGGAAGCATACCTGTCTTTCTCCTCCTTGGTGATAGAAGACTCTCTCCGCTCCACAGGCCGCTCCTTGTCTGAGCCTGGTGTCCGGGCGGCCTCAGGGGGCCGGACCCAGGCAGGAAAGGCCAGAGGACTGCGGTGCAGGCGACCCCATGGGTCCGGGGGGGAGGCGAAGGCTGGTGGGGCCCCTGGGCTTTCTTTCTGGGCAAAGACGGCGCCGGAGTCTAGACAGAAGGCAAAGTAGAGAGTGACAGGAGCCAGGAGTGGGAGGACCCGCTCTGGCACTCTCCCACCCTCCTGCTTGAGCACGTTAACCTGCTGCTACAGCCCCTCATCCACCCTACCTCACCCAGCACTCACTGAAAGTGGGGCTTCCCAGGCCTCCAAAAGCCCCGTTGGAGAGGGCAGCCAAGGAGGCGAAGCTTGTGGGACGCCCAAAGGGATCTGTGGGAGAAAAGGGGATGGTCAGAGCATTGGGCAGCCAACTCTGAGAAGTCACCAAGAACTAACAGGGAAGAGAAAGATCAGCAAGCAGGCCCCGAAGCCCTGGGCCACTGTGTCTTAACAACCGGGTGCTGAGCACTTCCTTGGGCCAGGCTAGGCACTGAGCTCTGACATGCATCATATTGTTTAACCTCACAAACCCCATTAGGCAGACAGAATTATTCCCACTTAAAGATGATGAAACAGGCTCAGAGAGGTGAAGTGACTTGCCAACAGTCAACCCAGGGCCTCTCTGACTCCAGAGTTCAAGTTTTTACCCCATACTCCCCCACACCAGCCACCCAGACCAGCTCTACAGCAAGTCAGTTGCCCGAAGACCTCGGCTGGCTTCCTCCCACTTGACATGCAGGGACCTTCCCAGCCTGACCCTAATTTCATGCATGTGTCACACAGCCAGTCAGAACAACTAACCTATTCCACTATGGGACCTCACAATTTCCTCTTCCAGGAACACCTTTCCCTACGCCCTCGGGCTCAAATCCTCCTTGTCCACCCAAACTCAAGTTTAATCTCCCCCAATAGCCTGCCTGAGATGGCTAAGAACCATTGACCATGCTCTCTCCTGGGGCTGCAGAGCCTTCCTCCATGTTCTTCTCCCAGGTGGCATACTAGTCCTCACCACTGGCTATTATTTCAGAGAATATCTGGACTGGCAGAGATTAGCAATCACTCTGTCCTTTCCTATTTCATTTTACAGCTGATGAAATCAAGGTTCAGAGAGGGTAGAGTAACTTGCCCAAGGTCACAAAGCAAGTGGGATCAGGTCTACTCCCCATTTCAGCTGCCTTTTTGGGTCTAACTTCCGTCCCCAGCTTGGTAATTCCTGGAAGTCATAGACAAGGCCTGAGTTTCCCAACATGCCCCTGGCTCTTACCAATGTGGGTGCTGGGGCTCAGAAAGGGTCCGTGGGCCCCGGGAGCTGCCGTGAAAGGGTTGGCTGCAGCGTGGACGGCACCTGGGGCAGAGAGGTGGGAGATTCTGATGAGGCTGAATGGGTGCTAGGTGGGCCTTGGGTTATAGATGGGGAACCTCAGGCCCCAAAAGGGCTGGCCAGACTCACCAGTTGCAGTGAAGAGGGAGGCGGCCGGATGGGAGAGCTCCTGGCCAGTGGGCAGGGCCCCATAGGGCCCTGGAAGGCAGGGCAGGAGGTCGTTCCGAAAGTCAAGCTTGTGGGAGTCGCCCTGCATGGGACAGGGAGAGGGGCAGTGAGTGAGGAGTCAGACTTGGTCCTGCTCTTGCTCTTCCACCCTTACAACCCCTCCAAAGGCTGCCTGGTGTCAAGATGGGGACTGGGTGCCTTCTCTGACCATCCCCCTAGGTAGCCAGAGAACCTAGTGCTAATTGTGGAATTGCTCAGGCAGTGACCAGGGATAGGATGGGATGTTTCTGGCAAAGATTCTGCCAAGCTCTATAGAAAGTAGACCCCCAGGGTTCAGGCAGGCCCGCTCTCCCCAGCCCTCCGGCCCCAGTACCTTCATCTTTTCCTGGTGTCTCAGGATCATGTAAGCCACGCGCACGTGCATGGCACACCACTTCCCTGGTTTCTGCCGCCCCAGAAGGATGACCAAAGGGAAAGGGAAGGAAAGAATGTTCACTCGTCACCCACTCCAGGCCTGGCCCAGGGCCCAGACTTGCCATATAACATATTTTATCATCCCTACAAATGAGGAGATGACTAGGTCCATTTCACAGCCTAGGAAACTGAGGCTCAGAGAGATGAACTGTCTTGCCCAAGGCCCCATGGCCAGTTACATCTGAACCCAGGTCTCTGGCTTACAGTCCTTCCTCCTTCTGCTGTTCCACATCTGGCTGCCTCCATGTCTTGGACTTCTCACTCATTTTCAAGCAAGAACCACCCCCCTCAGCCAAACACCCTGACACCAGCCCCCAGCCTCATGCAGCCTGAGTTCCTCACCAAACTCACCCTCAAAGGTGGCCGGAAATGGTCAGGGATCTGGGGATGGCAAAGCAGAGATTGGTGGCAATTCAGACCTGTTTCTGACCTGGGCACCTCATCTCAACAGCCCCCAAATCCGCCCCCAAACATCTCGAGACTCTGTGTGACTCCCTCAATACTTTCCTGCTGTGTTGAGATTCCTTCCCCCACCTCTTCCACTCTGGGCCTCTCCCCTCCAGCACCAAGTTCCTGAACCAGGCTCTAAGAAGATGCTTTGCTTGGAAGACTGGGGAGTAGGTTGGTGGGCAGGCAGGACACATTTTTCAACAGGAGAAGCTATCCTATTAACGGCTTTATATGAGATTCTGTTTAAGCTTTCTTTAGAGAATAGCCTTTATTAGGGCTAAAAGAGGTTGGAAAACCTCTGGTCTAATCTTTCCTTTAGGAAATACATCCTGTGTTTTTTCACGCTGTTCCCAGAGTCCTGGGCTCTAAGTGGGAGGGAAGGCTTGGGCTCCTTGTGCCACTTCACAAAGGGACAGCTTATCTTTTCACAGTTTTATGAACAGGACTTCCTGGCATGATGTCATTTGAAAAAAAAAAAAGTTTTGTGACTTAAAAAACTTGAAAACCCTACAAAAAAACCACTGCTCTAGTTATCTTATTCCTTGGGTAACATCATGAAATTCCTATTCCTCACACCTGGGGAATCCTGTCATTTACCTAAATTCTTTCACATCAGAGTCTCAGGAACACCCCCAATCATATATTAAAGGGAGGGATCAGCCAGTGACTCATTCTCAAGTCAATCCTACTCTACTCAACAGATCTTCCACCTCCAACAGAACCTGCCTTGCCCCCCCTCACCTGTGTCCCCTTTTGGGGAAGCCCGCTTGGCACTGGCCCCAGTCGTGGTGGCAGCTCGGGGTTCGTGCTCTGGGAAAGGGGAGTGGAGGGATCAGTCAGGAGAGCTGGCATAAAAAGGGTCTAGAACCAAGCTGGGGACTGGGACAGGGAGAAAGTATGGTTTTGGGGAAACCTGAGTCCACAAGGGGAGGACAGGACGATGGGCATGGTTTGGGGAATGGGACGAAGGTATGTGGACCTGAGGTGTCTGGGTTTTAAAGGGTGGGAGGTGGTGGTATTGTCTGGATTGGGAGCTCACCTTGGGCTGGAAGGCCCCCTGCAGGGAGCCAAAGGAGACAGCCGGCGGGAGGCCCGGAGGTAGGCCGGGCACTGCGGGAGGGAAGGCCGTGTACGGCTGTGGAGAGAAGGGGACTAGTCCAAACTGGGGGTGGGGGTGCAGCCCACATCTGGTGTGCCCATGAGTCCTCTGGTCTCCACCCTAAAGCCCCCCAGGGAGCTCTCCCAGGCTCAAGGCTTTGGCTTTTGAAGCTGAAGATTGGACCCCAACAGTTAGGGTCACACGCACTGACGCATCTATGCCCACACACCACACACATGCACTCACATTATGCCGGAAAAGGCCTTCCATCTTTCCTGGGTATTTCTCAAACTAGGGAAGAGAAGGGAAGAGTAAGCTGCTAGCCAGAGACCCTGGGCCTTCCCCTGGAAGCCAGACCCTCCCCCCAAGTCTCTGAGCTTCATCACTGGCCCAGTGAGGAGCTCACCATGTGGGGGCCATGGGGTGGCAGCAGGCCCGGGGGATAAGGGGTGAAGTGCTGGTGGGTGTGCTGGTGGGTGTGCTGGTGCTGGTGGTTGTGCTGGTGGAACTGGAAGGCCAGGGGCCGGGCTGAGCCCCCTGTCCCCACCACCTCGGGGTAGCGAGAGTTCAGGTCCTGGCCGATCAGGTCCTGCTCTGTGGGAGGGGAGGGGGAGAAGGCTTTAATATTTGTCACCACCATGTCAGCCTCCTTGGGCCCAGGTGACTGGCCTTCCCTTCTGGTCTTGAGCCATTCCCTCCTCAAGCCCTGAAGTCTGCTAAGGTCCAAATGCCCCAAAGCCGACTGGGCCCAAGCCAGGGTCATGGCCCCCCACCCCCCGGCCAGGACCCCAAACTCACCAGAAAGGGCGTTAGCAGCTGAGGCCCCAGGGTGCCCTGGCACCTGCAGCAGGGGTGGGGGTGGGGGCAGGGTAGGGCCAGGGGAGAACAAGGAGGGGTGGTGGGGTGGTAGGGGGGGCCGCAGCCCGGGGGGAGGAAAGCCGTGGTTGGACAAAGGCAGGGGCAGTGAGGGCGTCGGGGGCCGGTGGGTGAGCTGCGCGGACGAGGAGGAGGCAGATGAGGAGGAAGAGGACGAAGAGGATGATGAGGGGGGAGGCTGAGCCACGGGAGGGGCCGGGGCCTTGGGGGGCGGCCGTGAAGAGCTGGGGAGAGAAGTGGGGAAATGAGTGAGGGGTTGGGAGGTGCCAGCTCTGACAGGAGTGGGTCAGAAGCCTGGGCGATACCTTGACCCTGGTTCTCCAACATGGAAGGTGGTAGAACCCAGCCCCCAGGACCTCCACCCCCACCCAAGGAACCCATCCTCAGACTGAGGTACCTCCCACAACCGATAACCCCCTCTTTCTCTCTCTAGGTCTCATCTTCCACACAGCTGCCTCTGATGTCTTTGACCACATGACTTTCCCTTTTCTGACTCAATCACAGCACAAAACATATCATTCACTTTGACACTTAATTACAACAGGCCACCTGGGTTCCTACCCTAAGACAGTGGAAGCAGCACCGTGCTGGCCTGGCCTAGGAGTTCTAGGCCCATCTTGCCATTAACATCCTGGGTGACCTTGAGCAAGTCACTGCTCCTCTCTGAGCCTTAGTTTTCTCAATGATAAGAAAAAAATAACAATGATGACAGTAATAACAGAGATAGCATCAATAATAATTGTATCAAGAATTCTTACCCTTTAATGAGCACTTACTGTAGGCCAAGTGCTGTCACTTGTTTTATATGCTAATCCAAGTCTCCAACATTTCACACCACCTTCCCAAATGCTGCCGCATCCATGTAACCACCTGTACCATTTACTTCTTTCTTTAACGTAACCATTTTTCTTTTAACTTAGCTTCACCCAAACCACAACATGTGAAATCCAGGGGGTGAGATACTAGTCATACTTTTCTAAAGCACGTAAAAGCTGAAAAAAATGTACTCACACAACATCTGAAAGTATCTCACATATCACTAATGATGAGCGCACACACTTTGGGAAACACTGCATTAACTCACAATTCTCACAACAGCTTTAGAATGAAGGTACTATTATTATTTCATTTTACAAAAAGAGAAAATTGAGGCCCAGAGAGGTTACGTGACTTCTCAAAAATCACACAGCCATTAAGTGGCAGAGCAAGAATTTGAATCCAGGTCTGACACCAAAGCCAGCACTCTTAATTATCATGACAGCATTTCCCAAAGTATGTTCTGAAGAACACCATTCCTAGAAGACGAGCCTTGCAAAAAGGTTTCATCAGAAAATAATACTGGAAAATGGCACAAACTGAATTCTCCTGCATATGAATGTATAAAGGGTTCTGATGAATTCTGTGTTAATCTCTTTAAATTTGTTTCACCCAGTGTCTTCCAAACTTGTATCAGAATCCTTTTTCAAATCACATCCCAGAGGTACTATCCCCTCTCCCAGCCACAGAATGCAGGGGTTGGTGCCAAAATGACCAGGTCTTTCCACACCAGACCAAATCCCTACACCACTCACCTGCCAGTGCTGAGGTCCAGGCTGCTGTAGGGAGAAGTGCGGAGGCTGAAAGGTGAGACCCGAAGCTGCAGCTGGGGTGGGGGTGGCAGACTGGGGGTGGCCGGCAGGGGTGCAGGGGGTGAGACAGGAGGCCGAGGGGCTGGTGGAGGTGGTGGTTCCTTCGGGGGGAAAGGCACTAGCAGCGGATCGGGCCCTGGGGGCTGTTCCTGGCTCCGCTCCAGGCCCGACACTTTAGGGACTATGGAGAGTTTTGCTTCACAGTTCCCATTGAAGGCGCCATGAGGGCCTGAGGCTGTGAAGGCAGGAGAGCAAACATTCAGTTAAGACCCATGCTCACCCAAATTCCCTCCCTTGTCTCCAGCCCCAGCCCTTGGAACCAACCTTTGCTGGTTGAGACAGTAAAGGATGGGTCGAGGTCATCATCGGAGACCTGGGGAAAGAAGGGTAGGGACAGGGTCAGGTTCTGGTTAGGCCAGGCCCTTACCCAGGAAGGCCAACAATCTGTGCCTGCTGGGAACTGGCAGTGGTGGTGAGTCTACTCCAGCACCTTAGTTGAAATCCATCAAACACTATACTCTAGAGTGCCTATGGCTCGAGGAAAAAGAGTGGAGCAGCTGAGCCTAAGAATGTGGTAGGTCAGGAGACCTACATCACAGCAGTACTAAACTAGCATAGAAGCAAAGAAATCAAAGAAAAAGATATCAATATCTGCTAGCCAACAGGCCTACCTAACTTATTTGTCTGGTTCACAAGTGTTATAAAAAAATTATAAGCTAATTGCTGATACTTAGAAATCCAGACTCCTCATAAAAACTCAACTTGCAGCTTCTCTTGAGAATGGGTCCTTAGTTTCACATGGCGACAAAGACCTATTACTAGACAGTGGTTCCCCCCTTTAAATGGACAAGAACTCTCTGGTTCACCTCAATTCCTGTCCGGCCAACTTTTAAAACTAAAATAAGTCACACATCGGGAAGTACAAATTTAATTAGTCATAGGGGTAGAGCACCAATTGCTAGGACCTACTATTTTAAAATAAGCAAATCAGCTTTATTAATAAGGTGAAATATAATGTATGTTTTTACATTGATTATAGTGGCTTAGTATCCTCAATGTCATGACCACAGTCTCTCTCTGTTCAGACTCTAATCTATTAAAGACTGACTAATAGCCAGGAGAGGACCAGCCTGGTTCCATAGCCATTCCGAATTTCCATAAATCACTGGTATTTCTAAGGGCTTTAGAAATGATGGCACACCAAGGCAGGGGCCTTTTATTCTTCGGTGAACTGGTTCTAGTAACCAAGGAAAAGAAGTCATTTACTCTCAATCCACGCCCCTCCTCCCAAAAATTGAATCCTGGCTCAATCTAATTCATTTTTCCCACTCTAGAGAAGTCTCTGTCTGCTGCACCTAGGAGCCCTTTAAGCTGCAGTTCATTTTATAGGCTGCATCATGCCCACCCAACAGACTCTAGATCCACTCACCCTTTCGTCCAAATCGCTTTCCGCATCACACTGGAGAGAAGGAAAGACAGAAGTGTCACAAAAAAGGGAAGAGAAGTGGGCCCAAAATCAAGTGGGGATTTTCAAAGAGGGAATACGAGGGGAGGAACCGGTACAGGTGGAGAGCACTTACTATATATCCAGCTTCCAGAGAGTGACGTGAGGAGGCCTGAGAAAGACCAGAGTCCAGAGGTAAGGGAAGCTGACTGATGAGGTCTTTGGATAATATCTAAACTCCCCAGTAAGGCACTCAGGGCCCTTTCGTGACCTACTCTCTCAACCTCTTTTTAGCTGCTTCTACTGCTACTGCCCACCCTTGTACCCAGTGCTCTGACCATTTTCCAAATATACCAGACTCTCGTATCTCTGTGCTTTTGTCCAAAACAACTTTGCCCCGTTTCTTCTCTTAGCAAAGCTTATGACTGTTCTTTAAGGCCTGACTAAGATATCCTAGGGGGCTTTCCCTAACCACAACCTTCCTCCCATCCCCCAGGCAGAATGAGTGGCTTCCTCATGTGGGTTTCTACAGCATCTCTCCCAGACCTCTGCCTTCTGTAGCTTTTCGGGTTTGGTATCGCTATTTGCTTGTAGATTCTTTCTTTCCTGCTAGACTGCCACCACCTCAAGGAGGAGGATGGAAACATATCTAATTCATTTATGATTCAATTAAGTCCCTTTGATACACCACTGAATTATCAACATATTTGAGACAGACTTAATGCCAGCCAGAAGCAGGCAAGTCTGACTGAGGACATGTCTTTGTCAGACTTGGATGAGGGTGTAGGAGCTCAAATTTGCTCTACTTTCTTCTTTGTCCTTGGAGACTAAGATCACTGTATATAACCGGTAGCAGCATTGTTGATGGAAAATGGGTCTACTGAAGAATACTCTGCCCAGAGTTTCAAAGGGCAGGGATCTAGGACAAACTCACCTCTTTCCTTCTCCGCTTATTGGGCCATTTTCGGGCACGATCTCCAGAGGGCCGGCCAGGCTCCCGATCAGAGCTGTCTCCTGGCTCCCCGGTGGCCCCACTGGAGCCCCCCCTCTTCCGCTTCCCAGAATGCTTTAGCCGATGTTCTAGTCGCTCTGGGGGCTGAAGAGAGGCATCCTTCTGTGGAGAAGGAGGTGGGACTAAAGTAGATGGAGAAAGGAAAGCTCCCAAACTCTCTAGGGGTGACCAGGCTACCAAAGTGGCTCTCAGGCCAGGTAACCTGGTTGGTCCCTGGAGACAAGCTCTACCTCCTCCCACCCCAGGGCGGGGCAGAGGCCTGGCCAGAGGAGCCGGTTGCTCTGGTTTGGGGTGCCAGCATTCCCCCCTCAACTCCACCCACTCCAAGCACCGTACCCTTCTCTCTGCCTCGGTGAAGCCCCCAAAGGTCCCCAGCCTATTAGGCCCCACCTGCAAGGCCTCCAGGCTGGCGAAGCTGGCAATGGCGAAGCCATCGATCAAGTCCTCCTCCTCTTCTTCCTCCTCCTCAGGCTCCTCCTCGGCCTCCCCGTCGTCTGCACCCCCCTCTTCCTCCTCCTCCTCTTCTCCGCGACTGCCGGAGCCGGCAGGGCGCTTTCGAGCTCGGGGTCGCGGTGGCCGAGGCCTGGGACGGGGTCGCCGCCGTCTCGGGCCACCGGGCCGCTCTCCAGACGAAGCTGACGACCAGGGCCTGGCGGGCGGCGGCGGCGATGACGAGGACGAGGAGCCGCGCGGGGCGGCCAACAGGGCCCGGGGCGCGTCACCGCCAGGACCTCGGCGGCGCCGCTGCTCCCGGTCTCTGTCTCGGCGCGAGCAACGCCGCCGCCGCCGCTCTCCCTCAGCGGCCCAGCCTGGGCCGGGAGCCGCGGCCGTCTCCATGGCGACCGCCCTCAGTGCCGCATCCGGAGGCGGCCGGGCCCGAAGTGGCCTGTCCGCAGGCCCGGGGTCGCAGGCGCGGCGTTGGCGGCTGCACAGGGACGAGAGGGCCACGGCTTCCTCTTTAAAGCAGGATCTGCTGGCCCTGAGCTTGCCCCAAGGCCAAAGCCTGGGGAGCCGGCACCGCCCCCGGGGCGACAAGCCCGAGGGTCCCCCCCCCAGTGGGGCCGGCAGGGCCAAGACGGCGAAAACCGGGCGGCCGTCCCTTTAAAACGAAACCCAAGTAGTCCAGTCCCTGGCCCCTTTAAGACGACCCGACGGTGTCTGGGCGAATGCGGTGGCCGCCCCCGGCCAGGGGTCGAGACTAGTCTCCCCGAAGAAGAGGAAGGGCCACCCCTTTAAAAGGGACCGAAAGCTCGCCCCGAAACGCAGACCTCCCCTTTAAAAGTGTCTCAAGTCCTCCGGCTAAAAGAGGCCACCCCTTTAAAGAGTCCTGGGTTCTCAAAACAGCAGGCCGCCGCTTTAAAGGCTCGGGAGTTTGTTTCCAGTTCTCCACAAGCGGCCACTTCCCCTTTAAGCTGAATTTAAAGGACTTTCTGGAAGGCGGGGGGAGAGGAGGTAAGAATCCTCACACGCTCCAATTCTCCCAACAGCACAGTTCTCAATTTGTCAGCTTCTGTTCGGCGGCTTCCCCTTTAAGGCAGGCGTTGTAGTCTGCCGAGTTCAGTGGCCACCCCTTTAAGGAGATTTAAAGGGGCCTCCTCCAGTCCCAGCTCTTCCAACCTCCGCCTCCAGTCGCCATGAAAGGCGCGAGGGGGGGGCGGGGCCGCGGGGGCCAGCCCTCCAAAGCCCCGGATGTGAGGCAACGGTGACGGGTAGAGCTTCTCTGTCTGCCGACATAAAAGTCTCTTCCTCCTTTCCTCGTCTCTGTGTGACTCGCTCCTTAAGGGATCCGAAACAGCCGTTGGTCAGCGGGGGAGCTCCAGCGCACAGTCTTGTTGTCTCCTTTGGAGTCTTGGGCCTCTCCGCCAGGACTTCCCTGCCCCTCCTCCCTCTTCCTCCTCAGCCTACGCCTCCTTCCTCTCTCTGCCTCCTCCCACTCTTCACTCCCTTCCCCTCACCCCTCCAGTTTTAGTCGTTGATAGGTGGAAAAGTGTACGTCAGGACGCGGGGCGGAGTCAAACTCGGGGAGTGGGTAATTTGTAACCGCCCTCAAATTCTGGATTGGATATACGTCAGATTCGCTCCGTCCTTCACCAAGTCTCGTGACTCGACTGGTTAGAAGTATGGACTTGGGCGGTTCCGCAGGTGACCCCGCCTTTTCCCGTTCTTCGTTCATTGGTCCGCCTTCTGACGGCGTCACGGCGAGGAGTCGGGATGTGGTGCGCGAGCCTTGGTGGACGGTTGGCCGCTGGGAGGCGCGCGGCTACGGGAGGTGCTGTCGACAGCCTGTTACGTCGTCTCTCCCTTTCCGTCGCTTGGCTTAACCCACAGGTCTCCTGGCTTCTCGCGCACGCGCGTGGCAATACCGCCCTCCGACGGGCAGCTCAGCAGGATTAACTCAGCGGAGTGGGGTGGCCGAACATGCGGCGCGCCTGGCGACTGCCGAGTCGCGTCTTCTCTTGGTTCAGTGGAAAAGTGCTGGCCTGTGGTCTCTGCATGCTAACAAGAAGAAAACACCTTGCTCTTCTTGTGTGCCGGGCACTTTCTGTCATACTGACTAATTGGGTTCTTTTAAGAAGGTACTGTTATTAGCCCCATTTTACAGAAGGGTAAATATTGACGCACAAATATTTAGTTTCCTAGTCAGGATTTGTACTCAAACCTAGCTCTAGAGTCTGCACCGTTAGCACTGTTCTATTTTACTTCTAAGAGTAGAGTGAAAGCTGTAGGGTGCCACTTCTGGACTGTGGTTGGCTGGGTTACTCTTTATGTAGACATCACACTGATACACTCAACTTAGCTTTCCCTCTCACTGGGTTATGTGCAAATCACATACTCCTGACAGTTTATTTATTGTAGGTGCTCAGTTTTAGTTGATTACTCTTAACTTTCAAATCTAGGAGCAGGTGCTGGCCTGCATGTTAGGAAGAATTCAGGGCCATCTTGATCAAGGCCTTTGTCCACTCTGGGACTTTCAGTCTCTATTTTGCTGTAAGTGAATTTGGAGAACCCTGACCAGGGTTTTGGATCACAGTATCTTCTGGAGCAGATTCAGAAGTATTCCTCCACACCAGAAAATTCTCAAGTAAACAAAGTATCTCCAATGACCATTCCTCAATTCCCTCCCTGTATCTAACACTCACTGCTTTCCCTAACACCTTCTCTATTTCCCAGTGTTTCAGGATCAAAGTAGAAACATCAGCCAATAGTGTCAAGCAATCTCAAACTCAGCGAGGAACATACAAAAGAATCAGAAACATACCGAAAACTTTACTAGAAATACAGAGAAAAAAAATAAAAGGGCCTCAGAGGCTTTCCTTCCCTCCAGGATGGATGTACAGATAAACAAATGGAGCCCCTAGGTCTGATGGGGCTGCTCCTTAATCCACTTCCTCCTCTTCCAGGAACAAGGCATCCAGCTCCTCCAGCCGCTGCTGAAGCAGGGGTCCCACATCTGGGCAGGGGGCCAGGTTGGGAGTAAGGGTCCTGCCAGTTGCAGCCCGGACTCCACGAGATGGCCTCCGGGATCGAGGAAGGCTGCTGTCCCGAAATTCCACAGCCCGCCGCAGTTTCCTCGAGCTGGTCAAAATCAGAGTCCCATTGCGCTCCCGGGGTTCCTCAAAGATGGTCTCAAATGTCCTGGACCAGGCAGGGAGGTGTGCTGGTTACCAGCATGGCCCCCGATTCTAGCCTTCCCTCTATTACCCCCCAAGCCTTCAAAGTTTCTCACCTCCTGGTTGTAGGCGACTGATAATTCTTGTTGGTGTAAATTTCTTCTAAGCTGAACTCCTTCTTGTTCAACCTGGGAGAAAAGGGCAGAGGCCACTAAAAAACCTGGGGCCAGTGGGTCCAGGAGAAGGGATAAGCAAGGCCTGGTCTGTATTTGTTTCTGGGACATACCAGATGCCAGGAGTACTGCCTGAGGCAGACAAATAGTTCTACACACAAACCACCAAATTGGACTGTGCTCCCTAAGAGGAGACAAAGCCACACTTCAGAGAATGGGAGCCTATATCTGTTTGGCCAAGGCAGTTCCATACACAATAAGCATTCACCTGATCGGTCGAGGTAGCCCCATTGGTGTAAGGTTTAGTTGAGGACGGGCCAGTGTCCTGCGTATTCTAAATCGAGAAACCTTTCCCATGGTCTGCAAAAATGGGGCAGAGGGTAAGAGTGTGGCATGGGCAAAGGCTCCCACTTATCTCCTCCCCCTCATCTGTACACCTACCTTGGTCTCAGGGTCTGAAAGCACTTGGTCCTCTGAGGCCCGTGGCTCCTTCCTCTTAGTTGAGCCCAACCTACAGAGAAGGTCAAGGCTCAGGAACAAACATCATTCATAGCAGTATTCCCATCTCCTGCCCACTGGACACTAGGGAAGGAGGCTAGGCCCAGACTGTGGCCAGGGATTTAAGGGTTTATTGAGAGTACTACCTGGGTTCTGCAGGTTCAGAAAAGGAGGAAGTGGATGTGGTGGACGAACAAGATGTAACGAGGGGAGGAGAGCCTCCCACTCCTCCAAGAGGGAAGACCTCTTTCCGGAGACAGGGTCGAGGGGGTGGTGGGGCTCCAGCCATCTCTCCACCACCCACAGTGTGCCGTCGAGGCCGTGGCCGGCTTGGGTGGCATGGAGCAGGGGGCCAGCTGCAGGTATCTGCCCCAGGAGGCCCCAGGTCAGGGCAGGAGTGGCTTCGGCCCAGAGATGGTTTAGGGAGAGGTGCTGGGGGACTGTGGTCTTGGGCTCGCCACTGGCGGATAGGGGGGCGGGGACTGACAAATGCAGTACCCTCAGCAGCTGTGGACTGCTCAGCCTCTGAGATGGCAATCTTCAATTCCAACTTCATTGGGGGTGATGGGGGCGGGGGCTGTGGGACTTTGATGGGTGTGAGGAAGATGTCAGCAAAGCTCTCCAGCTTGGAGCGGACGGAACGGAAGAGGGGGGCCAAGCCCCAGGGACTGAGGCGAGGGCGTAAAAGGCTGGAAGGTGGTGGGGTTGATGGGGGTTCCAGAGTAGAATCTGAGGCTGAGGAAAGGAGAAGATCACAGGTGAGCATTCCTCAGCTGCAGGGTCTAAGCCCCATTTCAGTAACTTTAGCCCCTCCCCAAACACTAAATTGCTCACAAAGGAAGCATATTCCTTTAAAAAAAACAAAAAAAAACAACTAAGCCCTAAATTTAAGAATTAGACAGTAGGCCTCTGAAGCTGAAATCCTATCTTTATATACCAAGCTCTGCCCTGGAAGGGGGTTAAGCCGCACTCCCACCTCTGTATCTGAGTTCAGCTAGAATTTTCCAGAGCCCCAAATCTCATCCTTCTATCTCAGTCCTTACCTGGTGATGGGTTCCCCAGAGGGTCTGCAGGCAGGGCAGATGGCTGGAATGGGGGTTCCGGGTCCCTGGGTGGAGGCATTGTCTGGTGAATCATCATCATGGACTCAGCTCTGGGGTAAAGGGGCAAGGTAAAAGCTGGGGAAGCTTCCAGATCCAGATCCCACCTGAGCCAGCACCTCCCCTGTCCCTTAAGGCTACTAAAGGTGCTACATGGAACTGCTGAACAAGAAAATTCTAATGCCCCTAGCTCTGGCTGCCTGGAAAATGGTTGTTGCCTTGACATTTTCTTTTTTTTAATTCTCACCCAAGGATATTTTTCCATTAATTTTTAGATAGAGTGGGCGGGAGGGAGGAAGAGAGAGAGAAACATGGATGTGAGAGAGAGAGATCGATTGGTTGCCTCCCTCATGACCCCAGGGTATTGAACCTGCAACCCAAGTTTGCAAGGAATCGAACCCGAGACTCTTCGGTCTGCAGGCTGACACTCTAACCACTGAGCAAAACTAGCCAGGGCTTGACTGGACATCTTTTTTTTTTTATCCTCACCCAAGGACACTTTATGATATTTTGTTCAGATAGAGAGGGAGAGAGAGAGAGAGAGAGAAACATCGACGTGAAAGGGACACATCGAGTAGCTGCCACCCGCACAACCCAACCAGGGCCAAGGACAAACTGCAACTGAGGTACGTGCCCTTAGCAGGAACCGAACCCAGGTCTCTCGGGACCACAGGCTGACGCTCTAACCGCTGAGCCAAACTGGCCAGGGCTTGACTGGACATCATAATTCCTTCCCCAGCCCTCTCACCTTCTCGCTGGGATGATCAAGTTGGGAGTCTCGTCAGCCAAGTCCTGAATATAAACAGAGGATGTTTGTGGGGAGGCAGGGCAGCTCCCTTTGGCCTTGTTAGCATCCCACATCTCAACTCTCTCAGTCTCCAGATGCCTGCCTGGGTTCACACCAAAGACTTTTTCATTATAGTTCTTTGCTCAAGCAGTGTCTTCCACCTAAAATCCTGTTCTCTTCGCTCTAAGCAGTCTACCCCAGACTCAACTCTCCTACTTGTCTTCTACATCACTGGAGTGCCTGCCCCCAGCTGTACCCCTGACATCCTTACTGGAAGTTCCCATACCTCAGGTGGGGGTCTGGGACTGACAATGTCTTCTAGCATCACCACCAGAGTGGGCTGGGGTGCCCGGTCCACCTCTTGTGAAGGACCTTCCTGTGGGCCAGGGGATGTCCTTGATCGTCGCCTCAGGGTGGAAGAAGGCCGGTGGATGCGGCTCAAGGGCTCTCGGCATAAGTGCAGTGGGCAGGGAGGCCTAGAGAGAGAACATGAAGATCAGAGTGGCTAGGCTATGCCTGGCCGGTATGGCTCAGTGGTTGAGCATCAACCCATGCACCAAGAGGTCGCCGGTTTGATTCCCAGTCAGGGCACAAGCCCATGTTGTGGGCCAAACCCCCAATGGGGGGCATGCAGGAGGCTGTCAATCAATGTTCTCTCTCATCGATGTTTCTGTCTCTCCCTCTTCCTTCCTCTCTCTAAAATCAATAAAGAAAAAATATTTTAAAAACAAACAAAAAGAGTGGCTCAGCTGTGTCACCAGCTTACCCCCTATCCTGCCTTGCTCACCTGGCCTGCGATGACCACATGGCCTGTTGGGGTGGTGAGGCAGGCGGCTGGTTGTGGATAGAATCCCAACGGTTGCTGCGGTGTGGTGGGGTGGAGGTCTCCTCTTGGGGAACCAGGGGAACCTAGGAAAGAGGGTGTCAAGAGCAAGGTGATGGAATGAGGTTGGACAGGACAGAGCCTCCCTGTGCCTAACAGTGTCCTATGCAACAAAGGTGACAGAGGTTATGGCTAGAATTCACTCAAGATCTTCAAAAAAGGTGAGTTGAACTGAATTGGGGACCACATATGACAGTGTTCTGAGCTGCTGGTGTGGGACCTGGGTAATCTCTCCCAAGCTGTTTGAAGAAATGACAAAAAAGAGTGACCTTGGGTGAGTTGCTGCCCTGTTTGGGGCCTCAGTTTTTCTCTGTGCAGTGGAGCCAATGATCTCAGTCTGCTTCCTAAAGATTGCCTAGAGGTTGGGCTGGGAAGAAAGCAAAAGGCTTGTGGTTCCAGCCCAACAGTGTTGGTGGTGGGAAATGGGCACTGGAAACCCTGCCCAATTTGAGGTTGGAGTTAGAGAGCCAAGCAGACCTCTAGCATTAGGGAGGTTGCCTGAGCAATATGTGTGAGAATAAGGTGTTTGGACCTCAATTATCCTCACTGGTGATCTGGCCTGACTGGTACTGAGGAGAGACCTGGGGGAGAAGGGAGCCCCTCCCTTCAGGGGGGCTCACCATATGGGCAGCCATGACATCTTCCAGTACCACGGCCAGGACCCGCCGAGAGGCCTTTTCCAAGGGTGAAGGGGCCACAGGGAGCTGCAACCTCGGCCGTTTTGGGTTTCTGGCTCCCCATAATGCTCGAGTCAGGGGCTGGCGGCACAGACGTGGCTGGCTAGGCGGGCTGCAGAGGAAGAGAAGCAGCAGAGGATCGCCTGAGCCTGTCATTTGGCTTTGTGGTTTCCCCTGTACGGTAGCCAGGCTCCCCGTTTCCCGAGCTCAAGACAGGCTGGCAGGGTACGCTCTCACCTGGAGTCCCCCGGCAAGTCCATGGGGGAAGCGGCGGCTCCGGGGGAGTCCCTGGGGGATCCCAGGCTGCAGCCTGGGGTGGGAGGTGGGGAGCGGGGGAGTGGGGAGTGAGGGTCAGCCCTTTCCCTGGGGCTCCACCCTTCATGGTAGCCCACAGCTCTTGGTAGCCCATGGGCCAAAGACCCGGAGCGCGAAAGGGCGCCCTCGGTCGGCCGAACCGAGCGGGTGTCTTCCCACTGCCGCCACCGCCGCCGCCGCCGCCACAATCAAAGGATCACTCGCGCCCTGCTTGGCATTTACCGCGAGAACCTGGATTGCAGCGGCCTCGGTTCTCCCACAGCCCAAGCCTCCGGGGGCCTTTGTCAATGTAGATTCTACCCTGAGAACCTCCCCCTGGGATCAGCTGGGATCCCGGTCCTGGGAGGCTCGATTTCCGCCCAATCCCGCTGCAATCCCCATCCACTCCCAGCGAGTGGCGGAGGACTACGAAGCAATACACCCACACACAGACGGCTCCCCCCTCCCACCAGATCCCCTAGACTGGATCCAAGCGGAAAGAATCCTACAGCGCGTTTCCTCCAATCAGACGCCGCGGGAGGATCCTCCTCTCCCTGTGAGCTTCGATTCTGCAAAGCTCCATACAAGGGCGGCCCGAGCTTGAGCATCACAAACTCAGTTAGGATCCCTGGGGATCCACTGTCCAGCAGATACCCCTCCACTCCAATCCCGGGAGGTCCCGCCCACAGACCCCCTCCCTCCACCCTCCCCGGATCCCCGCCCAGCGCTCTCCCTAGCCCGGGACCAGATGGTTCAAATGTTTCTTCCCTCCCTTCCCCCTCCCTTTCTCCAGCCGCTCGGTGCCCTGCCCCGCTCGCTGCTCACCGCCGCCTCCCGCCGATCCCGGGTCTTCGACGGCTCCCACCTGCGGCTCCTTTAAAACCAGCCTTACCCAGTACCGCCCAATCGCAGAGGGCCTTCTTCTCGAAGTCTCAGGGCAGTGCCCAATCGCCGGCCCGCGTCTTCCGGGTGGTGAGAAACTAAGTGAAGCCACCTGGCAGCCATCATCCCCAGGGGCATGCAGCCAAATTGGGCAGCGCAGCCATTGTGGTTGAGCGCAGATATCTCTGTTCTCGAGGAACCGAAGTGAACTGGGTGGTGTCACCTTCTGATGGCCAGACAGTGGCGGAAGCCTATGCCAAGTTTCTTAATATATTGAGACAACTGTAGTGAAGGTAGCGTGCCGCCACATTTTCTAAGGGCATCTTCCGGTTCTTTCGCCTTTAGTCCAATCAACGTGAACTGAATGCTAACGATATGTAAAATTCCCAGTTTCCTAGAGAGGCCCCATCGAGGCCGGTTTCGGTACCATCCTGGATACCTCAACCGGGTTCCCACATCGCGGGAAAGAGAGAGTTTGGGAGTGGATAGCGAAGGCCAGAGGCTAGGATGGGTCCCCTTCCGGCTCCGTTGCTCCGAGAGGTCCTGGAGAGACTGAGCTGAGCCAAAGTGGAGAGGAGATTGGGAGCGTTGAGTTTCACTTTACCCAAGTGTTGGCACCTCTTAGGTTAAGTGGGGTTTCTGCCGGCCCGTGCAGAGGGCTCAGTATAGGGGCATCATTGCAGGAGACTAATAACTAATTTGACGTGCTCGGTGGGGTCCAGCCTCTTTCCTCTCTGTTCCAGCCTCCCACGAGCCCTCACTCAAGAGGGGCCTGGCTGATGAGGTGTGTAAATAGTCCTTAGTAGTAAGGGATCAGGCATGTAATTCCGCTGCTCGGAGAGGCTGCACAGTGGAACCTTTATCTGGAGTCATGCTGTTGATAGGTAGGAAGTGGGTTAAGTCCTGGCACCGCCTAACCAAAGCCGGTGCCTCCACTAATTCACTAATTCTTCCCTAGAATTCCCTGGTCCAAACCAGTACGTATTTTCTTTCTTCCTTTTTTAATTGACGTCACAGAGAGGGGGAGAGAAAGACCCCATCAATTTTGTTTTTTGTTTTGTTTTTCTCCTTTTAAGTTTTAATGAAAGTTGTATGTAAGATTACTTTATTCCTGCATCTTCTCCATTGTTTCTTCCTTGTATTTGCCCTTTTCCTTTCCTACTTGGCGAGATTTGGCTTTACTTTCAAGGATCTTTTTGCAGTCTTTGTCCAGTTTTAGTCTAGTGATAACCACCTTGCTGGGGTGAATGCCCACATGAACAGTTGTACCATTAGCTTTCTCCCGTTGCACAATGTAGATGACATATTTCCTCCTATAAACCTGGACTACTTTGCCAATTTGCTGCCCTTTGTAATGTCCTCGAACAACCTGAACTTCATCATCCTTTCGGATGGGCATGGACCGAACATTGTACTTTTATTTCAGCACTTTGGAAAGAGGAGAAGACATCATCTTCCTGCGAATGTGGGAAGGTGCATTGAAACGCCTTTTATGGTTCTTGCTCTGGTTGGAAGTCACAAAGAGATTAAACTTCATTTTGACCGCTGGCGCTTCTATGATGGCCGCAAAAGGGAAAAGACTGACACACTACTTAATTTTGTTATTGTTGTTCCACTTAGTTATGCATTCATTGGTTGCTTCTTGTATGTGCCCTGACTGGTGATCTAACCACAATGTTGATGTATGGGGAGGAGGCTGTAACCAACTGAGCTATCCTGCCTGAACCAGCACATATTTTCTTGATACAAGAGAACCTGAAGCCTAGACTTCTTGGCCTGAGATGAAGGTGCCTACCCAGCACAGCATGATTCTCTTATGGGCTTGATTAAATGATAAAACTAATGACAAAAGGTGATATAGAAAGAGCAGAATCAGCAAGAGCTGGTGTGGAAAGTGAAGACTCCCCAACTCTATAATCAAGGACTTATCCAGATAGCTCTCCCAGGACAACAGCAACTTTCTGTAATAGCCTGCTGGCCCTCTGGAATTTCATGATAAGGCTTCTGGTGGAAGTAGGCAGCAGCTCTTTCAGCTAGAGGTGTTCACTCCCTCTGGGTCAGGACTGTCTGCATAATACCTGAGGGTATTCCTTGGAGGGTATGGTGATATTTGGAGATCCTTCTGAACCTTGGTGAGTTATGAGGCCCTCTGTAGGCTCTCACTTAATTGCTTAAACACACAGGTGCTTCCCAGGCCCCAAGCCAAGGAAAGCTGCCAGATCTGAATTTTAATTTTCTAGGTCTCCTGAAGAACTCAACGTCAAGGGCAGAGGAACTAGTCTTAAAGAAAGGGTCTTGCCCAGCCGGTGTGGGTGTGGCTCAGTGGATTGAACGTGGTCCCATGGACTTAGAGTTCCAGTCAGGACACATGCCCTGGTTGCAAACTCGATCCCCAGTAGGGGTCGTGCAGGAGGCAGCCAATCAATGTTTCTCTCTCACATTGATGTTTCTATCTCTCTCTCCCTGTCTCTCTAAAAAAAAAAAAAATCAATTAAAAAACATATTTAGCCCTGGCCGGTTTGGCTCATCAGTTAGAGCGTCGGCCTGCAGTCCAGAGAGACCCGGGTTTGATTCCCGCTAAGGGCACGTACCTCGGTTGCAGATTGTCCCTGGCCCTGGTCGGTCGTGCAGGTGGCAGCCACTCGTGTTCCTTTCACGTCGATGTTTCTCTCTCTCTCTGTTCCTCTCTCTCCCTCCCAACTCTACCTGAACAAAAAATGGAAAAATGTCCTCGGGTGAGGATAAAAAAACACACAACATATTTAGAAAAAATAATTTACAAAAAAAAGAAAGAAAGGGCCTGGAACTGAGAAATCTGGTAGGGAGAGCCCAGCCCTACAACCCTAACTGAGGCGCTAGAGTTTATCAAATTGAATTCTAAAGTAGACTGTGGTGTCTTGGCCCCCAGCCTAGGCCAGCAACTTCAAGCCTTCATAGCTTCAACATATTACTTCTGCCTTCTTTGTGACTATTTCAACAACAACTTCCTTGCCCACCAGCTGTGTACACACTCTATGGTGTGGCTGGAGGCCCCACACAGCCTTCAGCAGGGCAGGTGATGTAGCTGGAGATTGGTTGTTAAGACACATCAGTGTATCATTCTTCAGAAACTCTGGGCCCCTTTAGACTCTGGCTCTCCCACCTGCTTAACTGTTCCCTGGCTTCAGTAAAATAAGAACAATAAACCCTGACATGCCTATTTCAAAATAGACTGGGAAGATCAAGAAGTGAGAAGATACATCTGAATGTGCCTAATAAATAAATTAAGGCTCAGGCTACAGGTAAAAACAGGATGATAAAAACTGCTTCTTCTGCCCGGCCAGTGTGAGTCAGTGTACTGAGTGCCATCCCATGGACTGATAGGTCCCGGTTCAGTTCCCGGTCAGGGCACCTGCCTGGATTGTGGTCTTGATCCCCAGTGTGGGGTGTGTAGGATCAATGTATCTCTCACATTGATGTTTTTCTTTCTCTCTCCCTAAAAAATCAATAAAAACATTTAAAAAACAAACTACTGCTTCTGCCCTGGCCAGTATAGCTCAGTGGTTAGTGTGGGCCCCACACACTAAAGAGTTATGGGTTCAATTCCTGGTCAGGGGCATGTGCATGAGGTGCAGGTTTGATTCCTGCCCCAGTTGGGGTGTGTGCGGAAGGAAACCAATCTATGAGTCTCTCACTCATCAATGTTTCCCCCTACCCCCACCCCTGCCTTCCACTCTCTAAAATGAAATCAATGGAAAAAATATCCTTGGGTGAGGATTAACAAAAACAAAAAAACCCTGCCTCTTCTCAGTGTCCTATGCCTTCCTGTCCCAAGCCAGCTGCTCTACTCAGTACCTTTCACTGCAGAAGCCTCTAGCCTGAGCTCCAGATGAGCCAGGGTAGGTTGGGTTAGGATGTGGCTTGAAGGTGCTGAGATGAATTTGGGTTGCTGCTCTGGTTTGCATCAACCATTCAACAATGGTTGCCTCCTGTATGCTATGTCTTGAGGATATTCTTGAGGATAGACAAGTGCCTGTCCCCAAGAGTTTGGAGTTGATATCCCTGTATACAAAAGTGCCATTGGCTCTGCTGATTCCCTCAGCCTCAGTCCTCTCCATCCTGAAGTACTCAGTCCAGTCAGGTGTCATCACATTCCTGCCCAATTTAATTCCCCTGCTGAGGAGCTTTTAAGACCCGTCTTTGGGGGCTCTTTCACTCTGGTCAGCTACTTCAAATTGTTAGAATTTTTATTTATCTGAGAAAGCTAGTACTACCCATGGTCTAACTTTGTCTCTTCCCCGGTCTAGAGAGCCACCCACCACCATTTCTATCTTAGCCTCTTAGCGGGGGAGGGGCATAATGGGCAGGGGTCAAGTTTGGAGGAACTGAATGGTAAAGTGATAGAGCTTATGGTGAGGAGGTTGGAAATGGGAACAAGGTTTGAAGGATTGGAGAGAGAGTCAAGAAGGGTGAAGGGAGCTGCCTATCTGAAAGTGGTATGTCACTGTGCTGTTTATCAATTTATTATCTCTCAGCTCTGAATTCATTCTTTTTGCCTGCTCTGTGAAAATGGGTCTGGGCCCTTTAAATATTTTTTGTGTGTGCCAGCTGGAATCATTAAGTTTTGTCAGCTGGGGAGACATCGCAGGAAGAAAGGGTTTTGCTTTCTGGTTCCAGTGACTCCTATTGCAGTGCATGTGGGTTCCTCAGCTCCAGCTTCTGCAGTGTAGGCAGTTTGTACAGTGCCAGACTCCTGCTGGGCATAGTGGCCAACAGCACCCAATGGCTAGCACCTTTCCCCGGTATGCCCCTTGGACACATTTGTGGTGGAGTGCCTCTGCTGAAACACCTTCCCATGAACAGCTTTCCCTGACACACTAGAGGGAAGATTTCCAGCAAGTTACACTGGAGGGGTATCCCTGTGACTTCTATCTTCTCTCCAAAAAGATCTGGATCTCTGCCTTGGCTGGGTGGCCCAGTTGACTGGAGCACTGTCCTGAACACTAAAAGGTTGTGGGTTCAATTTCTGGTCAGGGCACATACCTAAGTTGTGGGTTCAATCCCCGGTTGGGGTACATATGGGAGGCAACAGATCGATGTTTCTCTCTCACATTGATCTCTTTCTCACCCTTTCCTCTCTCTCTAAAAAGCAATGAAAAAAACAACAACATATCCTCAGGTGAGGATTTTTAAAAAGTTCTGGATCTCAGCCCCAGGGAGGCCCAGGTAGAGGCATCCCTTGGGTGTTATATCTTAGCCTGAGGGGTATTGGCTGCTCTTATATCTGCTATTCCTATATTCTTTAGAATTCACTTTACTTCTTACTATCTGTAGATAGTAAGGCAGAATTGAGTACCCCAAAAGATATGTTCAAGCCCTAACCCTAAACTGTCCTCATTTTTTGTTGTTAATCCTCACCCGAGGATATTTTTTCCATTGATTTTTAGAGTGGAAGGGAGGGAAGGGGCGGGGAGAGAGAGGGAGAGAGAGACATCGATGTTAGAGAGACACATTGATTGCTTGCCTCCTGCACATGCCCCGACCAGGACTGGGGATCAGACCTGCAACCCAGCTGACACCAGTGCCAGCTGACACCAGTGCCAGGCCTGGGGCTGCACAGCAAGAGGCACAGGGCACGTCAAGACCTGCTGCCGCCTTCATGGATCCTGCAGACCTTTTAGAGTTTTTAGGGAAGTCTAGCATGAGCTGAGGCCAGCTGCCTGTGAGCAAAAGCTGCTGAAATAGCCTGGGACAGTGCGTGAGTTGGGTGGAGTAGAGTGGGGTCTCAGGGAGACACCAGGGTGAAGTATTTACCATGTAAATGCAGATTCAGATTTGGTGCTCACCTGCGCCTGCACATGCGAGCTATGTGGAAGGAGGACCCAACACAGGAACAATGGCAGTTGCCCCTTCAGCCCTAGCTCTGAAGCCACACAATTCCGTTTCTCCCCATATGTCCCTCACACCTTTTAAGCTACTAAGGGACTTTTTATTTTTTTGCATTTATCTTCAGATAGAGCCAGAGGGAGAGAGGGAGGAAGAGAGAGAAACATCAAGTGGCTGCCACCCACACAACCCCAACCGGGGCCGGGGACAAACTGCAACCAAGTTACGTGCCCTTAGTGGAAACTGAACCTGGGACTCTCTGGTCCATGGGCCAACACTCTAACCGCTGAACCAAACTGACCAGGGCCCGAGGGACATTTTTTAATTAAACAGGACTGTCTGATACCATGTAAAATAACTGATATTGCCCAGCCAGTGTGGCTCAGTGGATTGAGCATCTGGTTCAATTCCTGGCCAGGCACATGCCCTGGTTGTGGGCTCGATCCCCAGTAGAGGGCGTGCAGGAGGTGGCCGATGGATGTTTTTCCTCTCATGTGGATATTTCTCTCTCTCTTCCTTCCTCTCTCTCTAAAAAAATCAATAAAATGTATATATTTTTAAAAGATAGCTGATATTTCTGGGCCCATTCATTAAATGCCAATAGGTCCTTCATCACTGTGACCAAAAAATTGCTCCCACAAAATCACTAAACACTCTGCTGTTGAGAGCCACAGGTTTTGGGCTGTAGATTTAGGGCATGAAGTTCAGTTCAGCAGCTGGGGAGGGGTCATCAAAGAAATGGGAGGTGGAAAGATTATTCAGGGCTCAGTGAAGTTCAGCTTTCGTGGAGAATAAAAGTACTATAGTGGGGAAAAGTGGGGACTTCCAGGCATTGGTGTGCTTGACTCCAAAAAGATTTGTTAAATGAATAAGTAAACATATGAGTGAATGGATGCTGCAGGTAATAAAGAACTGTTGACTTTTAAAATTTACTTTTTATTAAGTAATAAAGTTACATGGTTTACATTTTATTTATTTATTTATTTATTTTTCTCTATTGATTTTAAAGAGAGAGGGAGAGAGAGATAGAAACATTGATGTTGACTGGCTACCTCCTGCACGCTCCACCACTGTGGATTTGGCATGTGCCCTGACTGGGAATCGAACCAGCGACCTCTTGGTGCATGGGTCAACGCTCAACCACTGAGCCATATGGTTTACATTTTATGTATTTGTTTATTTATATATTTACTTATTTATTTATTTTTAATCCTCATCAGAGGATATTTTCCCATTTATCTTCAGTTAGAGTGGGAGGGAGGGCGAGAGAGAGAAACATTGACATAAGAGGGACACATCGACTGTTTGCCTCCCGCACTGCCGGGGAAAAACCGCAACTGAGTTACGTGCCCTTGACCAGAATCGAACCCGTGACTCCTTGGTCCACAGGCTGATGCTCTAATTGCTGAGCAAAATCAGGCAGGGCAAGCCATGGTTTACATTTTAATAATAATTTTCTATTCAGTCTTAGCCCTATATAGGAAATCATTATTAGATTCTTATCTATCCTCTAGAGTTTCTTTGTGCATAGAAAACAAATATCCATATATATTCTTCTCTCTGGCTTGTTTATACTCAGGAGGTAACATACTACATATAGTGCTCAGCTCTTATTTATTTACTTAGCTATTTTTTTTTTTTTTTTGGTACATGCCCCTAGCCCGAACCCAGGACTCTCTGGTCCACAGGCCGACGCTTCAACCACTGAGCCAAACCAGCCCAGGGCAGTGCTCAGTTCTTTACTAATGTATCTAGGAGCTCATTCCTTGGCAGTGCTTGGAGAACGTCTGTGTTGTTTTCAACAGCTGCCTAGTTTCCCATTGTGTGGCTATACTGTAGTTTCTTTCCTTACTCTCCTATTGATGGGGACTTGAGTTGTTTTTTGTCCTTTAGAATTATAAACAATGCCTCAGTGGTAACCTTTACACACGTGTCACTTAGCATATGTGTTTTATAGTGGAGATTTTTGAGGAAAGACAAGACAAAATTAAGATGACTCTTTGTGCCTGGCCTGTGTGGCTCAGTGGTTGAGCATTGACACATGCTCCAAGGGGTCGCTGGTTCAGAGCACATACCCAGGTTGTGGGTCCAATCCCCAGTGGGGGGCATGCAGGAGGCAGCCAATCAATGTTCTCTCTCATCGATGTTTCTATCTCTCTCTCCCTCTCCCTTTCTCTCTCTCTCTAAAAAAAAAGAAAGAAAGAAAAAAAAAAAGATGATTCTTTGTGAAGACTTAGCAAATCCTGTTAGCAAGATAGATTTGGGCCCAGCCAGTGTGGCTCAGTGGATTGGGCATTGTCCCATGGACTGAGGAGGTCCCAGTTTGAGTCTCGGTCAGGGCACATGCCTGGGTTGCCAGCTCGGTCCCCAGTGGGGGGCGTGCAGCAGGCAGCCGATAGATGTTTCTCTCTCACACTGATTTTTCTATTTCTTTCTCCCTTTCCCTATCTCTAAAAATATCAATAAAAATATTTTTTTAAAGAGGAGGAAGCTCTTAAAAAAAATAAAGATGGATTTCGGAGTAGGTATAATATGGGAGGCAAGCTATTAAAATAAGCTAGATATAATAGGGAGAGAGGTATCGTGGTTTTGCAAATGTATGAATAGATTCTTTGAATCTTCTCCAGCTCAGATTTGGAGCCTAATTTTCTCCTGTTAAGTATGAGCTGGACCTAGTGCCTGGAATCTAATGAATGGAAGTAAGCAGAGTGACCGTATGTCTTTGGGGATTTGGTAATAAAGACACTCTCTTTTTCTTTCTCTTTTGGATCACTTGCTCTGGAGGAAGCCAGTGGCATGTCATAAATAGCCCTATGTAACCCTATGGAGAGACCCACATGGGAAGAAATTGAGGCCTCTTGCCAACAGCATGTGAGTGAGCTTGGAAGCAGTTCCTTCAGGCCCATCAAGCCTTCAAGTGACTGCAGCCCCGGCAAACACCTGGACTGCAGCCTCATGCAAAACCCTGAGCTAAGCCTCTCCCAAATTCCTGACCCGCAGAAGCTGTGTCATGATCAAATTTTTGAGGCAGTGTGTTACACACAGGTGGGATGGTGGGAATGGAAAAGAAAGAAAGGATTATAGAGTCATCTGGAAGAATCAGTTAAACCTTGCTTCTTGAACATCTCTCATCTCCCATCTCAAATAGTTAGGTGGTATTTTTTTTTTTTTTTTTTAATCCTTACTCGAGGACACGTCTCCATTTTTTGTTGTTGTTGTTGTTCAGATAGAGTGGGAGGGAGAGAGAGAGAGAAACATTGACATGAAAGGGACACATTGAGTGGCTGCCTCCTGCACAACCCAACCAGGGCCGGGGACAAACTGCAACCGAGGTACGTGCCCTTAGCAGGAACCGAACCTGGATCTTTCTGGACCGCAGGCCGACGCACTAACCACTGAGCCAAACTGGCCAGGGCAAACAGTTAGGTTTTTGACCAAGTTGTTCATGGGGGAAAAATGTCTCTCAGTTTTCAAAGAAAACTTTGGTTCTTGACCCAGCAACCCTTTCATGCTGATACCTGTATGATCAGTCACAAGTCTCTCAGGAGACTAACAAAAGAGAGAATGTTCAAGTATGAGTCAGTTTACTGTTAAAGCTCATGTTATTAATATATCAGGAAATTGTGCTGTGAATATTTTCATGGTTTTTTTTGCTGCTTATTATTATTAAATATGTACAGTAAGTCACCATGAGCCCTAAGAAGGTTAGTGATAGCAGCAAAGTGAAAAAGAAAGTTGTGAGAAAGCTTTAGAAAGAAAGAATTGCAAAGTATGATGGAGGTGTTCACATGTCTGATCTGGCTGCTGAGTATGGCATGGCAAAATCAACGATTAGCAAATTTTAAAACACAAAGAGATCGTGGAGAGTACTGATGTTGCTGTTCTGGCTGGTGTGGCTCAGTTGGTTGGAGTGTTGTTTCATACACCAAGAGATGGTGAGTTCTATTCTTGGTCAAGACACATACCCAGGTTGTGGGTTCCATCCTCAGTCAGGTCATGTGTGGAGCAACCGACTGATGTTTCTCTCTCACGTAACTGTTTCTCTCTCTCTCTCTCTCTCTCTCTCTCTCTCTCTCTCTCTCTCTCATCAATTTTTTAAAATTTAAAAAAGGAACCCTGGTTGGTGTGGCTCAGTTGGTTGGGCATCGTCCCCTGCACTGAGGGGTTGCTACTTCGATTCCCAGTCAGGACACATGTCCAGGTTGCAGGCTTGATCCCCAGTGGAAAGTGTGCAGGAGGCAGCCAATCTATGTTTCACTCTCACATTGATGTTTCTCTCCCTCTCCTTTCTTCTCTCTCTAAAAAAATCAATTTTTTAAAAAGTGCTGATGTTGCTAAGGGTGTGAAAGTGCTCATGAAACTACAATCACAGGCAATTGAAGAGGTGGGAAATTTGTTGTTGATTTGGATAAATGAAAAGCAGTTAGCCAGTGATAGCATTTCGGAGGCAATGATATGTGAAAAAGCAAAGATGCTGCATACTGACCTCCTGAAAGACACCCTTGGAACAAGTGCGGAAAGTGATGCATGTAAGCCTAGTAGGGGCTGGTTCGATAAATTTAAGAAAATAAGTGGTATTCATGGTGCAGTGAGGCACAGGAAGGCTGCCAGTTCTAACAAAGTAGCTGTTGATAATTTTGTGACAGGATTCTAAGAATATATACAAGCTGAAGGATTTGTTCCCCAACAAGGGTTCAGTTGTGATAAGATGGGCCTCTTCTGGAAGAAAATGCCAAAGAGGACCACATCACACAGGAGCAGAAGTCATGGCCAGGACACAAGCCAGTGAAGGACAGGCTGACATTATTGTGTAGAATGTGCTTGGGAACTTTAAATTGAAGCCTCTACTCATCTACCATTTTGAAAACCCACAAGTTTTAAAGAGAAATGTCATGAAAAACAAGTTGAATATGATGTGGAGGGCTAATGGCAAAGCTTGGGTAACCAGGCAATTTTTTATTGAGTAGATTCATGAAGTGTTTGCCCCAAGTGTGAAGAAATACCTCCAGGAAACACAATTGCCACTCAGGGCACTTCTTGTAATGGACAAGGCTCCTGCCCACCCTCCAGGCTTGGAGGCTGGGTTGGTGGAGTACAGCTTCATCACTGTTAGGTTCTTGCCTCTCATGGACCAGCAGGTCATTTCTAATTTTAAGGAACGCTACACAAAGGCACTGTTTCAGAGGTGTTTTAAGGTGACCTCTGAGAGTAATTAACCCTCAGGGAGTTCTGGAAGGAACATTTTAATATCCTCACTTGATTGAGGCTCATAGAGAAAGCATGTGGACTGAGTCTGTTGCTGAAAAGGATTTTCAGGGCTTTGAGGATGGGCCTGTGTCTGTTGTGGAGGATACTGTGTCTCTGGGCGAGTCCATGGCTTGGAGGTGGATGATGGTGTTGTGGAGTTGGTGGAGGACGACAACACTGAGCTGACCACTGAGGGACTCCAAGATGTTCAGAGGGAGCAGCAGACGGCAGCTGAGGAGCTCTCTTCAGAGGAGGAGGAGGGAAGGGAGGATATTCCTACTTAACTAATAAAGGAAATGCTGGGGAAATGGGGAGAAATGCAAAGTTTTATTGAAAAATATCACCCTGATGAGGAAGTAGCAAACCATACAATAAATTTGTTCAGTGACAATGTAGTGTTTCACTTCAGGCAAGTGTTAAAATACAGGCAAAACCAAACATCACTGGATAGGTTTTAATGAGATAAAGGCCCAATGGGCCTGAAGCAAGTTCTAGTGGAGCAAAGAGACAAAAGAGAGAAAGAGCCCCGGAATAACAGCTACCTGATGTTTTTATGGAAGGGGACTCTCCTTCCAAACAATAGCATCCCTCCATCCCTCCTCTCCATATCTAGTCATCAATAGCTCTCAAAATGAAAGGTAAGTTCTAGTGTGTACATAAATTTTCATTTTTTACTATACATTTCATTTCCTTTTTGTTAAATTTTCATTTACATTTCATGCCCTTTTTGTTTTTAAAGTGCTTATTTATAGATTAAACAGTACATTAGACATGTACTGCATATAAGGTTAAAACAAGGAATCAGAATGATGCAGCCAAGGCATGCGGAGGACTGTTGTCTACCACCAAAAGCTAGGAAGAGGTAAGGAAGGATGTTATTCAGGGTCTCAGAGGGAACATGGCCCTGTTGACACCTTGATTTTGGACTTCCATTGAGTTTCAGATAGAGTGGGAAGGAGGGAGAGAAGGAGAGAGAAAGAGAAACATCGATGTAAGAGAGACACACCCACTGGCTGCCTCCCACACAATCCTGACCAGGGTTGGGGACCAAACGGCAACCAAGGCACATATCCTTAACCAGAATTGAACCTGTGACCCTTTGATCCACAGGCCAAGGTTCTAACCTTTGAGACAAACCGGCGAGGGCAAGTGGGCCTTTAAAAAATTTTTTTTAGCTTTTCAGCTACACTATTCTGAATACTCATGTGTTACTAATCTTGGACCTTCATAAATCTGAAATATAAAGAATGACGAAGTAGTTTCTTTACAGGCTGAGGATCTTAGGATCCTGTTTTTTTTTTCTTGAGCTGGTCCTAGAGAGTTTCTGTTGTTGATGAGGAGTATGGAGGGAAGGTCTTTCACAGGCGAGGAACAATGCCCCTGACTGAGGCATTCTATCAGTGTCCACGGACAAGATGGGCTCTTGGCGAGGGGTCAGTGTTGCCAGGATTTTATAGGACTATGAGCCAGCAATGGGGACTTGAAGATCTCTCTGAATCAACTATCCAGGGGAGCTCTGACTCAAGTCTTTGAATTTTCCCACTGCCCTCATCCTCACCTCTCCAAGAACCTGAAAAGCCTTATGGACTAAAACTGCTTACAGCCCAAGTCCTGAGATTCTCCCTCTTTTCCAGAAGAAAACAAGGGTAAGGAGATGCAGAAGGAAGGGACCAAAAGTTGAGAAACATTAGGAGAGAGATGCCAGTGCCACAGCAGGTGCCTGACCCTGAGACAAAGGGCCATGACCTGGCATGCACTATGCCCTAACACCTTTGAACCTGAAATCTCCACCCAACTCTGTGTTATTTCCCCACTGCAAACACCGAATCGGATATATTGCCTTGACTGTAGCTAGACTCTGCTAACTCTGCCTTGCATTTGCACCCAAGATGCATTGACTTGCCTGAGTGTGAATATTGCTTCTCTGGGAACCTAGGAGCTGATTATCCACAGAAACAGTACCCGGAAATGTCACTACATGTGCGTGAAATGCAGGGCCCTATTCAGCTCTCACAGGACATCACCTGAATTAGCATCAGCAGAACCACCCTCTGTGGTAGAAAAATAAAAAGCAAAAACAAGATACATGTGAATAAGTAGCCAAGAGCTTGGGTCTCGGTTCTTAGATCCAGATCCAGAGATATCTTCCAGAGATTAAGCATTTCCCAGATACCTTCTATAAGTCTAGGTTAGTCATCCTGGGAGAGTGAGGGGGAAGGCACCCAGGAATATGGGAATAGAAGATACTTGAATAGCCAAAGGATAGGATAGGAAGAAGGTAGGGTTGAAAATCATACCCCCAACCTTCAAGACTTCTCCAAGAATAAAAATTATATATTTATGATGTTTTCTCACTGCTTCAAGATTGTAGAACATGGTAGGAAGCATCTGTTGGGGGAGGTCATCATGAGAACAAGACTATTGGTTGGTCTGCGAGTCAAACCTGGGCAATGGGAGGCCCCTCACCACTTCCCCTGTCTTTGGAATATATATTCTGCCCACTGGTTCCACAATGGAAGCCATTTTCAAGGATGAAGACTTGAGAAGGCAATGTATTGTTGAGACCATCTGGACAATATACATGACTGAACCCTCTTAAGGCCTCTATATAAACCTTTAAGATTCTGGTAGGCATGGGCAGAGATCTACTTATAGTTGCCCAAGACAAACCTTCTATGCACATTCCCTTGGCTTGTTAAACCTACTACCTACCAGTCTGGAGTAATCTGCTTCTTTCTTTGGTCTCTCCTTGCCCTCTGTGTATGGGAACCAGTTTCAGATTTCACCTGGGAAATTCCCTAGGTTGTGAACCAACAGCACCCCTCTTGTTAGCTAAGTTCCATCTCTTTCAGATAATAATTCCCTTGAATTAACTGCCTACCATGGGACCCACACTTTATAGTTAACTCTTTAAAAATTATTTTTCTTTGTATTGATTTTTAGAGAAAGAGGAGGGGAGAGGAAGAGAGAGATAGAAACATCTATGAGAGAGAACATCAATTGGCCACCTTCCACATGCTCCCCTCTGGGGATTTGGCCCACAGTCTGGGCATGTGCCCTGTCTGGGAACTGAACCAGCAACCTCTTGGTGCATGGGTTGACGCTCAACCACTGAGCCACACCGGCCGGGCTACAGTTAACTCTTTTATTTTTATTTTTATATTTTTATCCTCACCTGAGGACATTTTTCCATTTTTTGTTCAGATAGAGCGGGAGGGAGAGAGAGGAAGAGAGATAGAGAGAAACATCGATGTGAAGGGACACATCGAGTGGCTGCCACCTGCACGACCAACCAGGGCCAGGGACAAACTGCAACCAAGGTACGTGCCCCTAGCAGGAACTGAACTCGGGTCTCTCTGGACCGCAGGCCAACGCTTCAACCGCTGAGCCAAACCGGCCAGGGCCAGTTAACTCTTTTAAATGTCAATGACATATCTGTGAGGTAGATAGTAAGACCCCAATTTTGCAAACGAAGAAACCTACACTGGCAAGATGAAGAACTATGCCTATATTATACAGGTGCCAAGAGGGAGAGGCAGGGCTCAAGAGTTACCCCTGACTCCAAGGCCTGAGCTCAGGTTCTGTACCTCATACCAGTAAAGGAAGTTAGTTATGGAATGAGGGTCTCTTTTTTGGTGGTTAAGGGTGGGGCACAGAGGCAAGGGGGAAGCAAAGAAAAAAATCTTTTCATTACTTTCTTATTTGTGAACAATCGTTGTGCTGAGGAGAAGCTGTATAGCGTAATGGTCAGTATATGTGAGCTCCAAAGTCCTATACTTTGGATTCTATTGATGGCTTCGTTTAGCTGTTACAGCAAGTTTCTTACTGGACTGAACTTGAGCGCCCCCATTCGGAAAGTGAGATGATCAGCCTCATGGTTTGTCTTGAGGATTAAATTAAAGAGATAATGTATCTGGGGTGTTCTGCACAATTTCCAGCACATTGTGTAGGTTGTTGTTTTTCTTACTATCACTACAGTTATTAGATGCTTAGGAGCAACAAAGAATGATTCTGACGTTGTCTACTCAGTTCTCAAAGCGGCGTAGAAAAGGAAAGAGGGCGCTTATGTGAATCAGTGAAGTCCTGCTGGTGGCCAGGGGCTTCAATCCAGGAGTGTGTGTGAGCTCCTCCAAGGCCCTGCCGGCTCAGAAGGGAAATCCCTAGTGATCAGGCCAGTATTAATTTTCTTATTCTTAAATAGGGACCACGCTGCCTACCCTCATGTGGAGCGTTGCTCAGGGTTAGAGGATTCCATTTTGTAGAAATCCATAAATGTGCTTGGCTTCCCAGAGTTGGCTTCTCTCAGGACAGGAACCAGTTCATTTTGCGGCCAGGACGCACTCTCAGAGGCCTTGTGGGTCAGCGGAACAGAGGAGCCGAGGTAGAATCACACAGAGGATGCAGACTAAGGCCGGTGAACTCCTTCGAACGCCTTACTGTGCTTGTCAGAACCCGGCCTCCTGTCAAGCGTTACCTAGCAACAGCGTCCTAGAGTCTGGTCCAAGAAGCCAATCAGCGCAGACATAGTTATTTCAGTGAGCAATCCAATCACCGGGCGCTTTCAGAAGCCTCGTCCTCAAGCCAATCGCTGCAAGCACCAAATGAGGGGTTAGGAATTGTAAGAGCAGGAGCTAGGATTTGGAGCTGGATCAACTGGAAGGAACGAATGACAAGCTTCCGACTGCATCTGAATGAGGATCGTGAACGCAAGTTGCCGCCATATTCTCTTAGGGCTTTTTCTGGTACCGTTATTCCACTCTGAGTATCAGAGTGATCCACGAGGCGACGCTGTGGTTCCTCTGTTTTGGCCGCAGCTTGGACCCACGCGGAGCCAGATCCAGGCAGGCTCAGACGCGGGTTCCCCGGAGCAGTGTCTCCTCAGCCCGAAAGAGACAGTGGCCATGGGTTTGTAATATCTAGGATATGGGGACTGAAAGAATCCAAAGCGCCGCCCCTGTCCCCGGCCCGCGCCCCATGCGGAGCCCAGAGCCTGGACCTAAGTCGAGGAGGAAGGGGTCGTGAAGCTTCGTGGCCACAGCCGTGCATTTCTTCCCTGGAGAGTGTTGAAGCTTATGGCTCAGAGGGCCCTGTGCTGGGACGTGATGCCAGAGACGTATGGCCACCTGGGGGCGCTCCGTGAAGTCCTTTCGGGCCTCGAGCTGCCCATTTTTGCGTTTATTCATTTATTCGCTATCTACTCTACTCTTGGGCGAGAGCTGCAGACGCTGAGACTACCCTCCCCTCCTGGTGCAAAATGCCTAGACGGGGATAGGGAAAGGAGGAGCTAGAATAGCTGGTATCAGGCTGAGGCTTGGGGAAGGACTGTTCCAGAATGACTCCTGAAAGCCTTAAGGGTTTGGTTTGGTTTATTTGTTGTTGTTGTTGTTGTTGTTGTTGTTGTTTTTGGTGTGTGTGTGTGTGTGTGTAATTTACCATGGCCATCTTTCCATGTCTACAACTACAATATAGTAGTTATTTTAATAGCTTTATTGAGATGTTATTCACAAACTATATAATTCGCCCATTTAAGGTGTACTAGTCAATGTTCTTAGTATATTCAGTTATGAAACCATCACCACAATAAATTTTAACACATTTTTATCACCCCAGAAAGAAACCCCTTAGCCATCACTCCCTCATTCTCCCCTCCTCCAGCCCCTGGCAACCACTAACCTACTTTCTGTCTCTATAGATTTGCCTATTTGGGACACAATAGGAATGGAATCAAAAGCTCTGTGGTCTTTTGAATCTGGCTCCTTTCACTTAATATAATGTTTTTAAATGATGTACCAGGAATCATATTTAAAATTTTTTAAATTGATTTTATTTTTTGGAGTATATTAGGGTTAGCAGGAAAACTGAGCTGAAAGTACAAAGAGTTCCCTCTGCTTTCACACATACACAGTCTCCTCCACTATTAACATCCCAAAACAGAGTGGTACATTTGTTACAATCTATGAACCAACATTGAAACAATATTATCACCCAGAATCCATAGTGTACATTAGGTTCACTTTTGGTGGTGTACTTTTCATGAGTTTTGACAAATGTCTAAAGACATATATATACCATCACAGTATCTAGCATTATACACAATTGTTTTACTACCCTAAAAATACCCTGTGCTCCACCATTTATCTCTCCTGTTCCTCAACCTCTTGCAACCGCTGATCTTTTCACTGACTCCATAGTTTTGCCTTTTCCAGAATGTCATACAGCAGGAATCATACAGTATGTAGCCTTTTCAGATTGGCTTCTCTTACTTAGCAATATGCATTTAAGTTTCCTCCTTGTCTTTTTATAGCTTGTTAGCTCATTTCTTTTAGCACTAATATTTCACTGTATGAATGTGCCATGGTGTATAATCTGTTTGCCTACTGAAGGACCCCTTTGTTTCTTCCAAATCAGCAATCATAAATAAAGCTGCTGTAAATGTCTGTGTGTCAGTTTTTGTGTAGACATAAGTTATCAACTCGTTTGAGTAAATACCAAAAAGTGTAATTGCTGGATGGCATGGTAAGAGTATGTTTGGTTTTGTAAGAAACTGACAGTTTTCCAAAGTGACCATAATAAAGTTTGTTGTGTTCTTTTTTAAAAAAACAATTTCCTTAGTAGTTTGTATATCATATAATTTACAAATAGCAATAGTTTTACATCTTCCTTTCTAAGCTGGATACCTTTTTTAATGTTTTTATTGATTTTTTAGAGAGAGGAAAAGAGAGAGAGAAACATTCATCCACTGCTTCCTGCATGCCCCCTACTAGGGACCAAGCCCGAAATCCAAGCATCTACCCTGATTGAGAATCAAACTGGGACCTCTCAGTTCATGGAACAACGCTCAATCCACTGAGCCACACCGGCCAAGCTAACCTGTATACCTCTTATTTCATTTTCTTTCCTGACTATCCTGTCTAGAACAGTACAATGTAATAGAATAAAATAAAAGTGATGAGAGTAATAATGATGAATGGAATAGGATAGAATAGGATAGAATAGGATAGAATAGAATAGAATAGAATAGAATAGAATAGAATAGAATAGAATAGGCAATAGTGGACCTCCTTGTCTTGTTCCTTATCTTATGGGGAAAACATTCAGTCTTTCATTAGGTTGAGGACATTCCCTTCTAGTCCTAGTTATTGAGTGTTTTTATCATGAAGACGTGTAGATTTTGTCAAGTGCTTTTTCTGTGTCTGTTAAGATGATCATGTGGTTTTTGTCTTTATTTTATCACTATACGATGTATTACATTAATTAATTTTCAGGTGTTAAACCAACCTTGCAATCCTGGGATAAATCCTTCTAATCATGGTGTATAATCCTTTTTATATGTTGCTGCATTTGGTCTGCTAGTGTATTTTATTATGTATTTATTTTTATTAATTTGTTTATGGTAAAACACTCAACAAAGTTTACCATATTAACCATTTTTTAATGTTTTTTAAATTTATGTTTAGAGAGGAAGACATATAAAAATATCAGCTGCCTCCTGCACACACACCCCCCACTGGCGATTGAGCCCCCAACATGGGCATGTGCCCTGACTGGGAATCGAACTGGCAACCTCTTGGCCCATGGGTCAATCAATGCTCAACCACTGAGCCACACAGGCTGGGAACCATATTCATTATTTTAAATTTACAGTTCATTAGTGTTACGTATACTCATATTACTGTGCACCAATCTCCAGAACCTTTTCATCTTGCAAAACTGAAACACTACTCATTAAACAACTCCCCATTTTACCCTCTCCTCAGCCTATAGCAATCACCCGAACACCATTCTACTTTCTGCCTCTATGAATTTGACTACTTTAGATACTTCATGTATGTGGAATCATACAGTATTTGTCTTTTTGTGACTGGCTTATTTCACTTAGCACAATGTCTTCAAGTTTCACACATGTTGTAGTATGTGTCAGAATTTCTTTCCTCTTTAAGGCCAGATAATATTCCATTATGTGTATACACCACATTTGCTTATCCAGTCATCTCTTGATGGACAGTGGGTTGCTTCCACCTCTTTACTATTGTGAATAATGCTGCTATAAATATTGGTGTACAAATATCTCTTTTTTTAAACTCACTTTTAGTTTTTATTTTTTTAAATAAATTTTCTTTATCTATTTTAGAGAGGAAGGGAGAGGGAGGGAGATAGAAACATCAATGAGAAAGAACATGGATTGGCCACCTCCTGCATGCCCCCCACTGGGGATCAGGCCCACAGCCTGGGCATGTCCCTGACTGGGAATTGAACCAGTGACCTCTTGGTGCATGGATCAATGCTCAGCCACTGAACCACACCAGCTGGGCCAAATATCTCTTAAGAATCTGCTTTAGTGAACACTTGGGATTCCAAGATGGTGTCAATCATACCACTGAAGGAGAAGAAACTCATGGATGTTAAAACAGGGGAACTGCCTAACTAGATACTGATGCAGGTTTTCTCCCCTAAAGGCACTGCTGGAATGTTTCACAGAGGTTACTACCGGTACTTACAAATATGTCAATGTGAAGGGAGCGTTGCTGGGGTTTCTATGGTACTGGCAGTTTATGTGCTTTTGACTATTGCTGTTCTTACAAAGAACTCAAACGTGAGTGATGAACAAGTACCACTGAAGAGGGCCCAGTGTGGACTCCACATTCCTGACCATGACCTTGGCCCATTACCTCTGAATCCTTTCATATCATAGTTAACACCTAATAAAAGATGACTAGTTTAAGAAAAAAAAAAAGATCCTGCTTTGAATTTTTGGGGGTATATACCCAAAATGGAATTGCTAGATCATAAAATAATTCTATTTTTAATTTTTAAGGAACTGTCATCCTGTTTTCCACAGCAGCTGCACCATTTTACATTCTGACCAACAGTGCACAAGAATTCCAATTACTCTGCATCCTTGCCAGCACTTCTTCTTTTATTTTTTTTTATAGTAGCCATCCTAATTGTAAGGACAGTAGAGTTTTTTTTCTTTTTCTTTTTAATTTTTTTCTTTATTGATTTTAGAGAGAGAGGGAGAGAGAGAGGGAGGGAGGGAGGGAGGGAGAGAGAGAGAGAGAGAGAGAGAGAGAGAGAGAGAGAGAGAGAAACCTCGATGAGAGATTGGGCCCAAAACCTGGGCATGTGCCCTGACTAGCAATCGAACCAGCGACCTCTTGGTGCATGGGTCCATGCTTAACCACTGAGCCACACCTGCTGGGTGAGTTTTTTCAAAATGGAAGACAGTCTTATCTAATCATTCCTGTTTTAAACAACTGCTTTTAATGTAATTTCTCTTGCTCTTTCTCCATGTTTCAGCCAGTTGGGAGCAATTTGCCTTTCTTCTTCCCCTTCTTCTCCTTCTTTATGATTCACAATACTTATCTTTTTCTGTGCTCACCTCAGAGGTGAGACTGTCTCATAATTCCTTAGAGTGTCACACAACTGTTGCTTTCTCATAGTAGATCCCATATAAATCTTCATAAATAAAAATGTTGGAAATAAGGCTGTCACCTGCGGGGAAATATCCAGGAGGCCTACTGTCCTGCCCTCAGATGTTCACAGAAGACACTACTAAGCTAGGAGTGAAGTCTGCACTGTGTGATAACGCCTCCACCTGATGGCTGCTGGCTCCACTCCAGGCTTTTCCAGCATCTTAGGCACCTCGTTTGTATATTGTGTGTCTGCTTCATTAGGTTGTAGGCACCACTGAGAGCAGGCACCCTTAGAGCCAGCCACCTTTCCGATCCCTAGTATTGTTTTAAGATGTCGTGTCAAATCTCTTCAGACATGGAAAGCGCCAGAGGACTAAACCTTGGGTCAATGCCAGCGGAGGCCTGAGAATCAGGAAGGCTGTGGAGAGGAAGACTTGGTTTAGCTCCCTGCTCTACACTCCTATGCTCAACCCAGTAGGCGCTCCATAAACGTTTGTACATTCCTCGTTTGTACATTCGTCAAGCCTGGGTACAAAGAGGTAGGGAGTCCGAGAGCGACGCAGACGGGGCTCTGGCGATAGCGGGCCGAGTGCCAGGCCGCGAGAGAGGGGCGATGCGGAGGACTCTTGGGTTGCAGGGCTGCACCGCTGTCCCTTGGCACCTGCAGCCGGGCCCAGGACTTGGCCCGAAGCCGGGCCAACAAATGCGCCCTGCGGCCCGCAGTGGTTCCAGGGAAGGGGCGGGCCTGCACGCTACAGCCGGCTTCCTTCAAACCGGACGATTCTCCTGAGACCCAATCAGAACGCTGGCTCTTTCCTTCGGCCGCGGGCCACCCAGGGAGAAGGCCGAGCAGCGCATGACGCCATGATACTTGAGGGCGAAGAGTTTACACACCCAGGGCTGCACAGAGCGCCTTGGACAGGAACGCGGTGCGGCCGACCCTGGGTACCTGCGCGCGATCGAAGACACCGACCCTCCATTCTCTCCCTGTTTGCGGCACGGAGACCATTCGGCTTCCGTCCGGAAGCGCCTGAGAGCGTTGGGGAGGTCTTCTCTCTAAGGGTTCAGGAGGATGTATCCCACCCTTGCAGAGGAAGCACCTTCTCTACGCTTCATCTCCTACCTGGATTTTCAGGCCCCAAATAACGCCCTTATCTCCTGGATGGAGAGAAAGGAGGAGGCATGGAGCCTAGAGGCTGAGGAGCCCTAAAAGGGAGTGAGGCACCCAAGATCTAGGATAGGTGAGCGCTGAGGTTGAAGTCAGTCACTTGGGAGCAAGCAGGGGCTGCCCTTTCTCCCAGCAGCCCCCCCACCCCCACCCCACTCATCTCTTTAAAGACCCCAGTTGGTAAGAATCCTCTGAATCTTCTCTTCCAAAGTTCTTTCCCATACCTGGAGTCTTCCTTGCACTCAGAGGTAGCTAGTTGGTCCTACTGGTCTCTACTCGGGCTGAGAGGTGAGGCAGCCTTGTTGGGGATTGAGATCTTCTACCTACTTTACAGCTAAGTACCTAGAGCATTGCTGTCTGAAAGAACTTTCTTCAATTATGGGAATGTTCTATGTCTGTGCTGTCCAACAGAGAAGCCACAAGCCACCACAGATGGCTATTTAGCACTTGAAGTGTGTCTGGTGAATTTTTAATTTGCAGTTATTTAAGCCCAGATGATCTGAATGCTATACTTTTACTGGCTTGGAGAGGGGCTAGAAGTTCACTTAGGTTTGTGGGCCTGCCCTTGTCTCCCAGGGCAACATACCCTGCTATTTGAAGCTGTCTGGAGCACTCTTGACATATATAAAACATTTGGTGACTTGCCAACTTACAATTAGGATGGAAACAGGTGTTTTGGGGTGCTCAAAAGGCACTGAGGTCGCAATTTTTTGGAGACTATTTGCACTGAAATGCCCACATTTAAGGTCTTTAACAGGGAGAGATGCCAGCTTAATTCTGAAAAGAATTTGGCCTTTCTTTATGAGAACACTGTGCAATTTTGGAGGCCCTGAATGAAGGAGGAGAAGTAGGAGGAGGAGGGGGAGGGATAGAACTTTTTAGAAAATGGGAAACTTCTGCCTGAGCTAGGTGGGGCATTGAGGGATTCACACTTAGACCCTTATGCCTTGAACAAACAGGCTCTTAGTCTCAGGAGCTGCTTCTTCTTCATACCCAACTGCCCAGTCTTTGGTTCCATTTGTCTCTGCAGAAAGCAAGAATAAGAAGAAAAAAAGGAGCCCTGGCAGGTTTGGCTCAGCGGTTAGAGTGTCAGCCTGCAGACCAAAGAGTCCCCAGTTGGGGTCGTCCGGGTGGCAACCAATCAATGTGTCTCTCTCACATCAATGTTTCTCTCTCTCTCTCTCTTCCTCCCACTCTGTCTGAAGATAAATGTAAAAACCTCCTCGGGTGAGGATTTTTAAAAAAAGAAAGAAATGGGAATCAAGAAACTTAATTTGGTCTATGTGAGATAGAGGCCAGCGCAGAAGATGTGGCAATACCCCTGGAAGTAACTGAGGACCCTAACTGCAGGGGGTGTTGCCAGTAATTGCCTCAGGGCTCTTCAGCCACAGGGCAACAGTGCTCTCAAGCTCCAAAGAGGCCACACTCATGTCTGTTCTCTTCCTCCTGGCCAGCCACCAGCAGGTCTAGTCTGCTGAGCAGCCCTACCCTGTGGTAGTATGGGTACAGCTTTCTCAGTGCAAGGACCTGCTCCAGCATCAACTCATCCACACAGGTGAGACACCCCTTCTCTGCCCCCACTGTGGCTGCTGCTTTTGAAAAAGCAGAGCACTGGCCACCACATAAGGAAGAAGCCCCTATGCATGTCTTTACTGTTGGCAGCTCTTTGCCTTCCCCTCACTGTTTGTCAGACACAGACAGATCCACTCTGGCGACTGTCCCCATGTTTATAGGTCATGTGGTGTCCATTTTTACCAGTGGGCTTACCTGTTCTAGCACCAGCTGCTCCACAAAAAGAGACAAGCCCTACCTGTACCCTGGCTGTGGCTGCTCCTTCCACCCGAGCAGGGGTATGTATATCCACAGGTACAGACATATGTGCACAGACCAGGGGTGCCACTTTGCATACCCCTCCCTCCTGGCCAACCACCAGCTTGTGCACTTGGGTAAGCACTGCCACCATTCCCTACAATGTAGTAGTTACTTTGCTTACCAGGAAAACTTACTCCAGCACGAGCTCATGGCTGTAGGTAGTGCTTCCACTAGAGGCTCCCTTGGCAGATACACACATTTAGGGCCTCTGGTTAGAGTGGATGCAGCCATAACTAGAGGCCCTTTCCCTGCAATGAGTATAGGAAACTCTTCAAGAGAAAGTATGCCCTGAAAACCCACCAGTGGATCTATCAGGCAAAGAAGGCGAGGCAGAGTGTTAGAGACCTGGTCAGTCCCTATGCCAGGCTCTGACCTTGAGGATCATGACCCCCCAGTTTATGTTCACTGTTTCTCAGATAAATTCCAAAAGTGTGCATGACCTGGTCAGGTACCCCAATGGAGCTTCTGATGGATGGTATTTCTCCTTGTTAAGTATTGACCATGCAGAGCAAGCAGGGGCAAGAGAGAGAGGGGAAAAGGAGATATACAAAGTGACAAGGTCTGTAGGTGCATTGAAGTCCCCCTTCAAGGAGCGGGATATAGCTGTAATCAGAAATGTGTCAGTGCGTTAGTTACCTTGCTCAGAAATGGAAGAGGTTGAAACTTGACAACATGAATCCATTAAGAAATAGTGGGTGGAGGGGGTCAAGGAGGGAAAACATGGGGGGACATTTATATTACTCTCAACAATAAAGATACATTTAAAAAAATAAAATATTAATGGGTTGGAGGTTTGGCCCTCTTGTTTCATTAGAAAGGGGAGTGGGAATCAAAGGAGGTTGACAGTTGGCTGATGTGTATGTCTAGCTACTAAATCATTGCATTCATCCTAAGACCTCTTATGTGCTCCCATTAAATCCCATTCAGCTCCTGAGGTAATATATGTACTGTAGCCTATGGTTGGATTATTGCAAGGCTTTTCCCCTCCCCGTTAAATTCTCATAAACTCACATAGTTCTCTAGGCTTTCTTCTAAAGTTTTATATTTAATATGGATAGATCTAAAAAAAAAAAAAAAGGTAATGGGTTGGAAAGATAAATGTATATGGCATCAGCTGAGGTAAGAGATACAGCAAATGGTGTATTCTCCTGTCCCCAGTTCCCCTGGGTGATGACACTAAGCTGGTGAAACTCTGAACCACAACATTTACACAGAAGTGGGGACAGACCGATGGGGATGGGTGCTGACTGGTTCCATCAGCAATTTTCCTTTCCGATGTGTCTTTCCCATACGTGCTTATATCATTCTGTTATTATTAGTTGTGAATTTATATGCCTCACTAGACTGTAAACTTCATTCAGGGCATGGCCCATGACTTATTTTTGTAACCTGGCCTCTCCTCACTATCCACCACTATACTTTGTACATGAACAGATGTCATGTAAAAATGAAGTATGGAGAGATACACAGAAGATTGAACCTCAAAAGAGCCCAGGAGCCCAGGTGGATTCTTGAGTTACCAATCCAATTAAAATAGTGGGAGGGGACAGTGCCTAGTTCAGGGGCATGAATAAAGGCTCTGTCAGCCCAAGTTTAAATCTGTCCCTCTGCTTTACTAGCAGTACCCCTCTGAGATCTTTCCTCATTAGTGGAACTGGAAGGATAACCATCACCTCACACAATGTTGTCAAAGAATAAATAAGAGCCCTGGCCGGTTTGGCTCAGCGGTTAGAGCGTCGACCTGCGGTTCAGAGAGACCTGGGTTCGGTTCCCACTACGGGCATGTACCTCGGTTGCAGGTTGTCCTGCCCTGGTTGGTCGTGCGGGTGGTGCGGGTGGCAACCACTCGATGTGTCCCTTTTGCGTCGATGTTTCTCTCTCTCTCTCTCTCTCTCCCCCTCCCTCCCTCCCTTTCCCTCCCACTCTATCTGAACAAAAAATGGAAAAAAATGTCCTCAGGTGAGGATAAACTAAACTAAAAAGAACTACCATTCTTAAAAAAAAAAAAAAAGAATAAATAAGATAGAATGTGTCACGTGTTGGGTATGGTGCCAGCCCAGAGGAAACTAACGTTAATTCCCCTCCCAAAAGGGCAACAAGGAAGTTCCCCATCATCCAAAGCAAAGGCTCTTCCTGAGAAAGACACGAAAAAGAACCCAGGAGCTTCAGCCTGGGTTGGCAGGAGTGGCTCCCTCGCTCGAATCTGCCCCTCCCCCAGGCAGGCAGTGGCCCCCACGAACAAGGGCCGGTTGCTAATCCCAGGCCACGTCGAGGCTTCCCGCCTCAAAAATCAGTCACCAGACACCATGAGCCAACTTCCTGCCCTTACGCTTCCGTTGGCTTCGTTCAAACAGGCCGCTTTCGTAAACACCCAATCAGAATGCTCGGTCTTCGGCCGCCGCCCAATGAGCGCGTGGAATGGGAGGAAAAAGGGCGTGAAGCCCAATCGCAGCGCCATCACACTTGAGGGCAAAGAGGGTAGGAAGCCGGCATGGCGCTCTGGTCAATAAAATCGATAGCTGGAAGCTGCCTGTGTTCCAGGCAAAGGCGGTGCAGTAGCAGCGCCGCCATTTTCCCCGAAGGCATCTTCCGGTGCCTTTCCCCCAAGTTCGGGTAGGAGTTTCCTGAAGAACAGCGACAGGTTTCCGTTAGCCCCGCAGGCGGCGGTTTCCGATTCCCTGCTGGCCTGCCCTAGGCACACTCAGTCCCGGTCCGGCGCCGGCTCCCAAATCCCGGGTCCGCCAGGGGCCAAGGCCGGGCCAGGGGAGGTCGTGCCACCGACTTCTCGGGTCCAATGGCACCGCCTTCAGCTCCGCTCCCCGAACGGGGACCAGGAGAGGCTGGACCCGGCCGGAGAAGGGGAAGGAAGCCAAGGGCGGTGAAGTTCGCGGACGTGGCCGTGTACTTCTCCCCGGAGGAGTGGGAGTGTCTGCGGTCCGCGCAGAGGACCCTGTACCGGGACGTGATGCGGGAGACCTACGGCCACCTGGGCGCGCTCGGTGAGGCCCGGCCTAATCCGCTTCCGCGGGACCGAAGGGATGGAGGAGCTTGGCGTTTGGGGGGCAAAGTGTCCAGGGTCCTGGCCTGCGACCAGGTTGTGTCGGGGGAGGAGGACCGGGGCTTGGTAGGAGATGCCACCGGGTAGATATTTACCCAGTTATTTATGAGCTGGACCTCTGACTGGTTCTCCTTCCCCAGGGTGCGCAGGTCCCAAACCATCCCTCATCTCCTGGTTGGAACGAAATACCGATGATTGGGAACCAGCTGCCTTGGATCCACAGGAGTGCCCAAGGGGGTTAACAGTCCAAAGAAGTGAGTGAAAAAATGCCCGCGGAGGGCCTGCAGCTTCCAATGACTCCGTCCGGAGTTATGGTAGCTAGGGGTACCCATGACCCATGTTTTAGTGCTCCATTTACTGAGTTCATTTTCACAATTTCAGGGTACTGTTTATGGTGGTGTTGGTTTGGTCCACCACACAAAGATTCACATATCATTTTGAAGACTAACTATTGGCAGTTTTCTATTGTGTGAGTGAAAATCAGTGAGCTTTTAAAAGGAGATACTATTCTGCCTCCTTTCCAGGATGCCTGCCTGCAGCCTCCTTTGAATTGGGCTCTGACTCAGAGACCCTATACTTCTGAGTTTTCTGTGTTTTGGTTTAAGGGACTTCATGGAGAACAGCTGCCTGGCGTGCAGTGGCCTCTTTCTGTCCTGGCCGGACTCTGATCAGTGCAGGACATACTGCACTCTCCTCAGGATCAAGCAAGGCTCTAATTAATTCCATTCGGGTAGAAGGGCCCAGATCCACTCACAGGGGCAGAAGGAACTATCTGGGCTGGAGTTTCTATGTCAGATTCTCTAAGACCAGAGCTATCTTTCTAAGGTTCAGATCTGACCATGATATTTCTTTGCTTAAAACCATTCAGCCCGCCCTGGTCCGTTTGGCTCAGCGGTTATCAGCCTGCAGTCCCGAGAGACCTGGGTTCAGTTCCCTATAAGGGCACGAACCTCGGTTGCAGTTTGTTCCCCGGCCCTGTTTGGGTTGTGTGGGTGGCAACCACTCGATGTGTCCCTTTCACGTCGATGTTTCTCTTTCTCTCTCTCCCTCCCACTCTATCTGAACAAAAAAATGGAAAAATATCCTCCGGTGAGGATAAACAAAAACCATTCAGCCCATAAATGATGATGGAAAAATAATAATAAAATAAAGGGTAGGGGAACCATTCAACCCACCTGGAATGGCTCAGTTGGTTGAATGTCATCTTGTACACGTAAAGGTTGTCGGTTTGATTCCTGGTCAGGGCACATACCTGGGTTGAGGGTTTGATACCCAGTTAGGGAGCATACAGAAGGCAACTAATCAATGTTTCTCTCTCTCTTACCTTTTTCCTCTCTCTAATAATGTCCTCAGGTGAGGATTAAAAAACAACAACAAAAAACATTCAGTTTTTGCCAGCGTGGATTATCAGATGGTTGTCAGTTATATCTAGTCACTTGGGGAACTTGGTAAAAATACAGATTCTTGGACCCAATTCTAGAACTATTTACTTATCTTTACAGATGTCTAGGAATGTGTGTGTTTTAATAGCCCCAATTGATTTGGATGTATGTTTAAGTTTGAGAACCATTGGGTAAAATGTAGTTCAAAGTCCTTACAGAAGTGGTTCTGAGAGTGTGGTCCTCAGACCAGTAGCAGCATCATTCCTGATCATGTTACAAATGCAAATTTGTGAGCCCCACCCCAGACCTGCAGAATCAAAAACTGTTTCAGTAGCCCTCCAAATGATTCTGATCACAATAAAATTTGAGAACCTCTGGCTTAGAGGGCTTATTACCTAGTCACTGCCAGCTCATACCTTGTTTCCACTCCCTGCCTTACACCCTCTTCAAAAACTAATTTTTAAAGTCAGCGTAATCTCCCAGAAATGTTCCCCAACTTCTCCAATCTGGGTTAGGGGCTCCTGTAATTCCCTCCATACTTTCATAGCAGTATGTCACACTGGGTCTTTGTCACTAACACTCCTTGAAGACCGGCAGAGTCTATTTGATTTATATTCTGTAACACTGTAATAGGCAAGAGTAGAAGCCCAGTACTTGTTAAATTAATTTCTCCTGTGTCCCTGTAGAAACCAGAGCCAGAAAGAAGACTGAAGAGAAAGATGTTTTCCCACCTAAGGAGGCACCCCGGAAGGGGAAGAGAGGGCGGAAGCCCAGCAAGCCCAGATTGATTCCCAGACAGACATCTGGGGGTCCCATCTGCCCTGACTGTGGTTGTACCTTCCCTGATCACCCAACTCTGAAAAGCCACAAGTGTGCCCAGAATCTAAAAAAGCCTTACCCTTGCCCAGACTGTGGGCGCCGCTTTTCCTACCCATCCCTGTTGGTCAGTCACCGGCGGGCACACTCTGGTGAATGTCCCTATGTTTGTGACCAATGTGGCAAACGTTTCTCGCAGCGTAAGAACCTCTCTCAGCACCAGGTTATCCACACAGGCGAGAAACCCTACCATTGCCCTGACTGTGGCCGCTGCTTCCGAAGGAGCCGGTCCTTGGCCAATCACCGGACCACACATACAGGCGAAAAACCCCACCAGTGCCCTAACTGTGGGCGGCGCTTTGCCTACCCCTCCCTGCTAGCCATCCACCAGCGCACACATACAGGAGAGAAGCCCTATACTTGTCTGGAATGCAACCGCCGCTTCCGCCAGCGCACCGCTCTCGTCATCCACCAGCGCATCCACACGGGCGAGAAGCCCTACCCATGTCCAGACTGTGAGCGGCGTTTCTCCTCGTCCTCTCGCCTGGTGAGCCACCGGAGAGTGCACTCTGGGGAGCGTCCCTATGCCTGCGAGCACTGTGAGGCCCGCTTCTCCCAGCGCAGCACCCTGCTCCAGCACCAGCTCTTGCACACAGGAGAGAAGCCCTACCCGTGCCCAGACTGTGGACGTGCCTTCCGTCGGAGCGGCTCCCTAGCCATACATCGCAGCACACACACCGAGGAGAAGCTGCATGCGTGTGAAGACTGTGGCCGCCGCTTTGCCTACCCCTCACTACTGGCTAGTCACCGGCGCGTTCACTCAGGCGAGCGGCCCTATGCTTGTGACCTGTGCTCTAAGCGCTTTGCCCAGTGGAGCCACCTGGCCCAGCACCAGCTCCTGCACACTGGGGAGAAACCTTTCCCTTGCCTTGAGTGTGGCCGTTGCTTTCGCCAGAGGTGGTCTTTGGCTGTCCACAAGTGTAGCCCCAGGGTCCAAAACTGTAGCTCTAGATCTGCTATAGAGGGACCCAGTCAGAAGGGCAATGCCCTTTAGAATGGAAAGGACTGTCTTAAGTTCATTTCATTTCATGGAGGGGCCTAGAGAAGGGAAGGAGAAGCCCAGGTCATACAGGGCAGATTCAGAATTAAAACCCAGGTCTTCTGCTACACAGACCTGAACTTGAGTATATTCTTCCACACTGGCTGCCTTACTCTGTCTAGAACAGATAGTCCCATTAGGAGAGGTGACATCATTTGGTTCAAATTTAACAAGCTATCTTATCCTAAAAATTTCTGTGCGTGGCCATCAGAGTGAAAGTTCTCCCCAGATATTTTAGGGGCTGTCTACCTTTCTAATTTGCATATAGGGATTACCTGTCCCTTTGCATGTAGTCAGGAGGATCCTTTTTATAGGTGGCAGGATCTCCTACTCTGCCTCCTCCTCCATACCAGGTTTAAACAAACCTGGTTTAGCCCCCTTTTTAACAATACTCCTGCTAAGTGGTGTTCCACCCTTGCTTTAAAACCTCCCTTGACAGGGAGCTCACTACCTCACAAAGCAGGTCATTTCATTATAGGATAGCTGTGATCTTTGAAGGTGGTTAAGTGCCACATTCTTCCCTGTAAGCCTTGCCCAGAATATGTTTAGTACTTCCTCTACATGGCAGCTTTTCAGATAACTTAATCCTAATTACTTTGCCTCATGTTTTCAGGTTAAACAGCATTAATTTGGTCAGTCATTCTTTAATGATAGGGTTTCAGTTCCCATACATGAACTCCAAACAGGTGCTGGTTTTTCAGTGTTCCTTTTAAGGGGTCATATAAAAATAAACCGGCACCACAGTGTACACAGTATATACCTCCTGGTCTGGAGTTGTTTTACCAGCTCTAGATTACATTGGATTTGGGAAGAGGGGCAGCACTGTACCAGGGTGTATTGGGTTGCAGATACCCAAATACCTAAGTTTTTTAAAAACCACATGCTGTGAAGCTAAGTCTTCTGCACCCTGTGTTTGGAAAATTGCTTAAAGTTGGGTCTGGGACATAAGTGTATTGAGCTTTGGGACAAGATTGATTTTTTTTTTTTTTTTTTATCCTCACCTGAGGACATTTTTCCATTTTTTGTTCAGACAGAGTGGGAGGGAGAGAGAGGAAGAGAGAGAGAAACATTGATGTGAAAGGGACACATCGAGTGGCTGCCACCCTCACGACCAACCAGGGCCGGGGACAAACTGCAACCGAGGTACGTGCCCTTAGCGGGAACCGGACCCAGGTCTCTCTGGACCGCAGGCCGACGCTCTAACCGCTGAGCCAATCCGGCCAGGGCGGGACAAGATTGATCTTAAGGGAAAGCAGGGGGGAGGTATGGGTAGCAGCAAGAAGTGAAAACAGGACCGGTTTGTTGTACTTTATCTGGTGGGTTTGGATTGGTTTCTGGCAGCCAGTGGTTGGAAAGTCCTAGGTCTCACTTCAGCATAGCACCTTTCATGAGTCCTCAGTCAAAACTTTTTTTTCATAAAATGAGGTGAAGCCATCCAAGGAGGGTAGAAAATTGGGTAATTACATACAAAACAAAACAGTCATCAAATTGTAAACATAAGCTTCAGAAGGCAGCAATGTGTCTTACTTAATCTTTGATATGCCTCCATGGCACCCACACCTGACTAGGTAGCTGCTCAGTAAGGCTTGATTGAATTGAATGAACAGGCCTACTACCTTCCTTGGGTAGCTGCACCAAATTGGAATTTCCAAACCTGACTCATCTCATTCCAACAGCTGGAAGGGGTCATCCTACCCCTGTATCTGTCCTCATCACAGCTCCAGAGTGGGGGTGCAGCTGGGGAACAGCTTTTGTAATTACCTCTGTTCTGGTGTTTAGCAAGTTGCATTGTAACTGTTTCTTCTTGGATGATGATCCGCCCCCAAGTAGGACTCATACCAGACTGGATCTCATTAAAATATCTGTTGAATGAATTATGTTCCTTGTGGAATTACTGTTTGTAAAAATATAAATCTAGTCTTTAACCAAGTAGAAATTTTTACTGATAGAGATTTGTCCTGCTCTAGCAGAGACCTATTAGATGTCTGCCTAGCCCTGTTTTATTTATTTATTTATTTATTTATTTAATCCTCACCCGAGGGCATTTTTTTCCATTTTTTGTTCAGATAGAGCAGGAGGGGGAGAGAGAGAGACATTGATGTGAAAGGGACACATCAAGTGGCTGCCACCTGCACGACCAACCAGGGCCGGGGACAAACTGCAACCGAGGTTCACGCCCTTAGCGGGAACCGAACCTGGGTCTCTCTGGACCACAGGCCAATGCTCCAACCGCTGAGCCAAACCAGCCAGGGCTAGCCCCCTATTTTAGAACTGGCTCTTTTCCCTACTTTTATCACCAGGCCAACCCAACTATTTCCTTACCTAGGAATTTATAACTCTTTGGGCCTGACTAACTCATTAAAACTTGGGAGCCACCCTAGCCGGTTTGGCTCAGCGGTTAGAGTGTCAGCCTGTGCACCTGAGAGTCCCGGGTTCGGATTCAGCTAAGGGCACGTACCTTGGTTGCAGTTCGTCCCCAGCCCTGGTTGGGGTCGTGTGGGTGACAACCACTTGATGTGTCTGTCTCACATCGATGTTTCTCTCTCTTCCTCCCTTCCTCCCGCTCTGTCTGAAGATAAATGCAAAAAATAAATAAATAAATGTCCTCAGATAAGGATAAAAAAAAAACCACACAATGCCCCGCGGGTGTGACTCAGTGTTGAGTATCGACCCATGCACCAAGAAGTCGCCAGTTCGATTCCCAGTCAGGACACATGCCCAAGTTGTGGGCCAAATCCCCAGTGGGGGGCATGCAGGAGGCGGCCAATCCATGTTCTATCTCATCGATGTTTCTATCTCTCCCTCTTCCTTCTCTCTCCAAAATCAATAAAGAAGGGGGAAAAAAGAAGGCCTAGAAACGTCCATTAAAAAAAATACTTGGGAGCCCTTGGTGGCCAAGGTCCAGTATGTGGTCTACAGAGGGCAGAGATGAGAGACAACTTCCTAGGTTTCCTAAAATACTTCAGTCCTGAGGTCCATTTGATGACCAGCTGTATCCTTCTAGTAAATCCACTCCCCCCTTTTTTTATCCTCACCCGAGGACATTCTTTCATTTTTTGTTCAGATAGAGTGGGAGGGAGAGAGAGAGAAACATTGACATGAAAAGGACACATTCAGTGGCTGCCACCCACATGACCCAACCAGGGCCGGCGACAAACTGCAACCAAGGCACGTGCCCTTAGCGGGAACCGAACCCAGGTCTCTCTGGACCGCAGGCTGACGCTCTAACTGCTGAGCCAAGCTGACCAGGACAAATTCCCGTTTCTTCAGGTAGTTTGAGTTTTTGTTACTTGCAACCAAAAGAATTAACTAATAAGCAGCCCCAATATGGGTTAATTTCCCATCTGCCTGTATGCCTATTTATGAGCTATGAAGAAAAACGTCTGATCTTTTTTTGTTGTTAATCCTCACCTGAGGGTATTTTTCCATCGATTTTTAGGGAGTGGAAGGGGAAGGGAGGGATGGAGAGGAAAAGAAAAACATTGTGAGAGGAAGACATCAATTGGTTGTCCCAGTTGGGGCTGGGATCAAACCTGCAACCCAGGTATGTGCCCTTGACTGGGAATCAAATCAGCGACCATTTGGTGCTTAGGCCAACACTCTAACCACTGAGCAACACTGGCCAGAGCTGATCTCCAACCTCATTTAAACCTTCAATATCACTTAATTCTTCCATATATCTTGAGCCCCTGAGTACCTTCTCCTTCACTAAGAAAACACAAGGTATTAAATAGGAACTCCTTCAACATTCCACTCCCCACTGTCTCCAAATTTACCAGTGTGACCATCTTACTTGCTTCCTTCCATCTCAGGAAAGCCCCTCATAGACAATGCTCATCAACAGCTGTGCCTGGATTTCATCAACTACCCCCTCAGGGACTTCGTTCCATATATTATTTTTCTCTCTCCTTTTAGTTTAATGATTTCAGAATCCCTCTCTTGTCTGGAACACACACACCCTAGCCTACAAACATGCTAAAATCTATCTTTTTTTTTTTTAATCTTTACCTGAGGACATTTTTGCATGTATCTTCAGATAGAGCAGGAAGGGGGTGGGGGGGAGAGAAACATCGACCGGTTGTCACCCACACAACCCCAAGCGGGGCGGGGACAAACTGCAACCAAGATATGTGTCCTTAGCGGGAACCGAACCTGGGACTTTCTGGTCCACGCACCGACGCTCTAATGCTAAGCCAAACCGGTCAGGGCTAAAATCTATCTTTAAAAACAATAAAGAACTTTCCCTCTGGCCTCTGTTCCCATCTCCTATTTTCAGCTAAATTTTGATGGGTTTTCTTTTTTATTGTTGAAAATATTACAGATGTCCCTCCTTTTTTCCCCCATTGACCCCCCTCCACCTGCTACCACCCTCAGCTAAATTTCTTGAAGCAGTAGTCTACATTAACTGTATCCATTCTGTTTATTCTTTGGCCTACTGCAATAGTATTACCACCACTTTATTGAGCATTTATGATGTCCCATGTACTGTGTTAGGCACTTTATGTATATTCCAATCCATTATTTTTTTAATTCTCACCTGAGGACATTTTTGCATTTATCTTCAGCTAGAGCAGGAGGGAGAGAGAGAGAGAAACATCGATGTGAGAGAGACACATCGAGTGGTTGCCACCCACACAACCCAACCAGGGCTGGGGACAAACTGCAATTGAGGTATGTGCCCTTAGCGGGAACTGAACCCAGGTCTCTCTGGTCCGTGGGCCAACGCTCTAACCGCTGAACCAAACCGGCCAGGGCTCCAATCTAATTTTTACAAGAACCCCATAAAGTAGGTATTAGGAGATGTTCCTCCATAAGCTTTTCTTGTTGCTACATACTTGCTGAGTATGCAATAAATGAAAGGCCCTACCCTCAAACTCTCAGGCTTTCGCCAATTCCAGACCTAGAGCCCCAGTGAATGAAGGGAGTCTGGGTCCTGTTAACGAAGGACCACATTACATTGGCAAAAACATGCAGTAGATCTTCCTAGTATTTTCCAAATGTACCTGCAGTCATTCACCAGGGTGACTGGGCACTGGAGAACTGGACATTGGCTCTAAATTGATTATAATTCTTGGAGATCAGGTGTTTGCAGAAAAAGGCTAACTCAGCACACTGAGGTTGCTCAAACCCTGATTATCTTTAGGACTGGCATTTGGCTCATTGTGGAAGATTAATAATAATAAACTGAGCCCTTGAAATATTTTGTCTAATTAGAGTATTTTTGAATACTGGAGGCCTTGAACCATGCTGTACCAGTCTGACCAGATACATTTATCCTACCAATGTGATTTATGGTGAATGCCTGTTTTTGCTCTGAGGGACTGGGGTCTGACTAGCTGAAGTCAGTCATGTGGGCACTCCATGTCTATGTGACTGACCCCAATAAAAATCCTGCACAGCAAGGCTCAGGTGAGCTTCTCTGGTTGGCAACTATTTGTATATATTATCACAAATCATTGCTGGGAGAAGTAAATGCATTCCTGTTCAACTCCACTGGGAAAGAATACCTGGGTTTGTGCCTGGTTTCTCCTGAACGTCGCTACATGCACCTTTCCCCTTGTCTGATTTTAATCTGAATCAAACTATACTACAAGGCCACAGTAATCAATACAGCATGGTACTGGCATAAAAACAGACATATAGATCAGTGGAACAGAATACAGAACCCATAAATAAACCCACATCTATATGGTCAATTACTATTTGATAAAGGAGGCAAGAACATACAATGGGGTGAAATCAGTCTATTCAATAAATGGTGTTGGGAAAATTGGACAGATACATCAAGAAAATGAAATGAGACCATCTTCTCACACCATACACAAGAATAAACTCAAAATGGATTAAAGACTTAAATGTAAACTTGAAACCACAAAACTCCTAGAAGAAAACATAAGCAATAAAATTTTTGGCATTTCTCTTAGTAATATATATTTTTCTGATATAACTCCTTGGGCAAGGGAAACAAAATAAAATAATAAACAGCCCTGGCTAGTTTGGCTCAGCGGTTAGAGTGTTGGCCCGTGGACCAATGAGTCACGGTTTCGATTCCTGTCAAGGGCACGTACCTCGATTGTGATTCATCCCCGGCCTTGGTTGTGGTCGTGCAGGAGGCAGCCACTCGATGTGTCCCGTCACGTGGATGTTTCTCTCTCTCTCTCTCTTTCTCTCTCTTTCTCTCTCTCTCTCCCTCCCACTCTGTCTGAAGATAAATGTAAAAATATCCTCGGGTGAGGATTAAAAAAAAAAAACAAACTATAGAAGTTTTGCACAGAAAAAGAAACCATCAACAAAATGAAAAGACAACCCATTGAATGGACTACATATTTGCCAATGATACATCTGATAAGGGGTTAATATCCAAGATTTATAAATAATTCATACAACTCAATACCATAAACAACAAACAATTCAATTTTTTTTTTTAATCCTCACCCAAGGACGTTTTTCCATATTTTGTTCAGAGTGGGAGGGAGAGAGAGAGAGAGAGGAACATCGACGTGAAAGGGACACATCGAGTAGTTGCCACCCGCACAACCCAACCTGGGCCAGGGACAAACTGTAACCGAGGTACATGCCCTTAGGGGGAACCGAACCTGGGTCTCTCTGGACCGCAGGCTAGCGCTCTAATGGCTGAGCCAAACCGGCCAGGGCTAAACAATTCAATTTTAAAATGGGCAAAGGACCTGAGACAGTTGGCCAATAGACATATGAAAAGATGTACAACATCACTAATTATCAGAGAAATGTCAATTAAAACCACAATGAGATATCATCTCACACCTGTCAGAATGACCATCATTAATATAATAACAAGTATTGGCCCTGGCCATGTGGCTCAGTTGGTTGAGCATCAGCCCATTCACCTAAAGGTCTCTGGTTCCATACCTGGTCAGGGCACATACCCAAGTTGCAGGTTCAGTCCCCAGTCAGGGTGCATGTGGGAGGCAACTGATAAATGTTTCTCTCTGACATCGATGTTTCTCTCTCTCTCTCCCTATCCCTTCCTCTCTCTCAAAAATCAATAAAAACATATTTTAAAAACTTTTCTTAGCCCTGGCCGGTTTGGCTCAGCGGTTAGAGCGTCGGCCTGCGGTCCGGAGAGACCCGGGTTCGATTCCCGCTAGGGGCATGTACTTCAGTTGCAGTTTGTCCCCGGCCCTGGTTGGTCGTGCAGGTGGCAACCACTCGATGTGTCCCTTTCACGTTGATGTTTCTCTCTCTCTCTCTTTCTCTCTTCCTCTCTCTCCCTCCCACTCTATCTGTACAAAAAATGGAAAAATGTCCTCGGGTGAGGATTAAAAAAAAAAAAACAAAAAAACTTTTCTTAAATAAAACCATTGAGGCCACATTTGAGTAACAAGGAAGGGTAGGAGAAAGAGCTCTCAGGCATATTCCATCTAAAATCGATATCTTGCATCCAGCTGATGTGGTTCAGTTGGTTGAGCATTGTCCCATGCACCAGGAGGTCGTTGGTTCAATTCCCAGTCAGGGCACATGCCTGGATTTTGGGCTCAGTCCCCAATGTAGGGCAGGCAGGAAGCAGTCTATAGATGTTTCTTTCTCATTGCAGTTTCTTTTTAAAAAAATATTTGTTCTTTATTGATTTTAGAGAGAGAGGAACGAAGAGGAAAAGAGAGATAGAAACACTGATGAGAGAGAATATCGACTGACCATCTCCTGCATGCCCCACACTGGGGATTGGGCCCACAACCTGTGTATGTGCCTTGACTGGGAATCGAACCAGCAACCTCTTGGTGCATGGGTCGATGCTCAATCAGTGAGCCACACTGGTTGGGCTCATTGGTGTTTCTATCTCTCTCCCACATCCTTCCTCTCTCTGAAATAAATAAAAACATATTTAAAAAGACAAAACCGATATCTTATCAATATTGTGTTGGAGATCATCTTAAAGTGTTGAGCTATTGGGTACATCATTTCCTCAAGAGTTTGTCAGGCAACAGCTACAAAGTTTAAAAATAATTATGTAGTCTGGCTGGTGTAGCTCAGTAGTTGAGCGTTGACCTATGCACCAAGAGGTCGCCAGTTCAATTCCCGGCCAGGACATATGCCCAGGTTGTGGGCCTGATCCCCAGTGGGGGGCATGCAGGAGGACATCAATTGATGTTCTCTCTCATTGATGTTTTTATCTCTCTCTTCCTCCCCCCTCATCTCTCTCTAAAAAAGAAATCAATAAAGGAAAAAAAAAATTATGCAAAACAGCCCTGGCTGGTTTGGCTCAGTGGTTAGAGCGTGGACACTTAGACTAAAGGGTTGAAAGTTCAATTTCTGGTCAAGGGCACGTAAGTGGGTTGCCAGTTTGATCCCTGGTTCAGGTCAGGGTACGTTTGAGAGGCAACCAATTCATGTGTCTCTCTCACGTGGATGTTTTTCCCTCTCTCCCTCCCCTTCACTCTATCTAAAAATCAATGGAAAAATATCCTCTGATGAGGATTAACAACAACAACAACAACAAATAATAATAATTTGGCTCAGGGGATTGAGTGGTCATTCCACGGACTGAGAGGTCCTGGTTTGATTCCTGGTCAGGGCGCATGCCTGGGTTGTGGGCTTGATTCCCAGTAGGGGATGTGCAGGAGGCAGTTGATAGATGTGTCTCTCAAATCCATGTTTGTATCTCCCCTTTTCTCTCTTTCTAAAAAAATCAATATAAATATATTTTAAGAAAATGTTGAAGGGTTGTCTAATGTGGACATTTTGGCCACTGCTACCAAATTCTACAGTTGTTTTCTCCCTTTGGTAGAAAAAAATTCCAGCATGATATTTTTGTAAGAAATCTCAGCCCAATAAATAAATTAATTAATTGTCAAGGAACTAAGAAGAAAAGGGTATGCAAAACTCAGAGAGCTTCAACAAAAAGGGATAAATTTAGGGACAGAAACTTGTTGAGGTTTATTTGAGACCACTACTGTTCAAACTGTTTTAGTACTCCAAGATAGGGGCTGTTTAATAATTGTGCTCTGGTGTCAGTAAGGAGAGAGAGAAAGAGAGAGATTCATTCCCAATCTGGAGAGTGATTACTTTAAGTCATTTAAAGGGAAGGACTGGGCCCTGGCCAGTTTTGCTCAGCGGTTAGAGCCGCAGACCAGTGAGTCGTGGGTTCGATTCTGGCCAAGAGCATGTACCTTAGTTGCGATTCGTCCCCGGCCCTGGTTGGGATCATGCGGGAGGCAGCCACTCAATGTGTCTCTTTCGCGTCGATGTTTCTCTCTCTTCCTCCCACTCTATTTGAACAAAAATGGAAAAAATGTCCTCGAGTGAGGATATAAATAAGTAAGTAAGTAAATAAGTAAATAAATAAATAAATGGAAGGATTGGGGGTGGGGGCGACTCTAGTTCCTTGGAGTCCTGTCACTGTGGATTGGGAGGGCATTGGAAAGATTGGTTGGAGGGCTGAAGATACCTAGAATGTTTAAGCTTGTAACAATCTTCTTTCCAATGTCTGGGTTTTGCAATAATGGCAGAAATCATTAGGGTTTTGGTTGAAAATCAAGGATTTTAGTGGTCTTTATTTTATTTTTATTTTTCAAAATATTTTACTTATTGATTGATTTTAGAGAGAGGAAAGGGGAGAGAGCGAAACATCTATATGTTATCCCAATTATTTATGCATTCATTGGTTGATTCTTTTGTTTGTTTGTTTTGTTAATCTTCACCCGAGGATATTTTTCCATTGATATTTTTAGATAGAGTGGAAGGGAGGGACAGAGAGAGAGAGAGAGAGAGAGAAACATCTATGTGAGAGAGACACATCAATTGGTTGCCTCCTGCATGACCCAAACCAGGGCCGGGGATGGAACCTGCAACTCAGGTACATACCCTTGCCTGGAATTCAAACCTGAAACCCTTCAGTCCACTGACCAATGCTCTAACTGCTGAGCCAAACAGGCCAGGACCATTGGTCGATTCTTTTATGTGCCTTGGAGTATTGAGACAATGCTCTAACCAACTAAGCTACCCACGAGGGCAATGGTCTTTTTAGTAGAATCACCTAGGATGAATATGAGCTGGTTGGATAAATTAACTAAATTCAGAATGGATATAGTTTCCCTTTCCACTCTAGTACTTTAAACTAGAGGGCAAAGATCCCAGGTCAGCACATTACTAAACATTGAGTTAAAGGTTTTGGATTAGTCCTGGCCAGTTAGGCTCAGTGGTTGGAGCGTCGGCCCACGGACCACAGAGTCCCAGGTTTGGTTCCTGCTAAGGGTATGTACCTCAGTTGCAGTTTGTCCCCGGCCCCGGTTGGGGTCGTATGGGTGGCAATCACTTGATGAGTCTCTCTTATATTGATGTTTCTCTCTCTTTCTCCCTCTCTCCCTCCCGCTCTATGTGAAGATAAATGCAAAAAAAAAAAAAAAAAGAAAAGAAAGGTTTTGGATTATTTGAATGCAAATAATCCAAAGTCTTGAATGGATTCAACATTCAAAGACCAGAATTTTTCTTAAAGACAAATTGGAGTCAGCTACAGTGCACAAGCTCATTGGTCTTCTGGGTACAAGCCTGAATTTTATTCCAATTGACTAGCTTTCGGAGAGCCCCAGCAATTGCCAAATGGAGTTGCCTATCGATCCCCCAAACCTGATTATATAATAAGGCATTGGGGGTTTCTTTTTTCCGAGGTTTTAACTCTAGAGGCTTCTTGGGATCATCCCAATTAGCAGGATTCATCCAGTGTAGGGTCTGCCTTTCACCAATAAGCATGTGAACTAGCTGATATAAGTCAGAGAAACCAGGCTGATAAATTTTAATTACTGCATTACTGCATTAAATTCTTCAGCAAATATGTCAGGATCCTCAGTTACTTTGAAAAAAATCGCAACTCAGCTTTAGTCCAGGAAACATAAGAAATTAGGGATTTAGCATTATGGATGAAAAGGGGCCACATGCTAACCTGACAAGCTCAGGGGAGGCCTGTGTGGCAGCCTTGCAAACTCAAAAGCCTAAAGTAACCACAAAGGATGGTCTGAAATGAAAACTTTTCAACTAAAAGCAGTTTATGGCAGGTAGTCATGTCCTAGGCAGGCATCTTCCCTGACAAAGTTAATCTTTACTTTATCTGCGCCTGTCTATTGTCTTTTTTTTTTTTTTTTTTAATATAATATACTTTTAAAAAATCCTCACCAAGGACACTTTTTCACTTATCTTCAGATAGGGTAGGAAGGAGAGAAAGGGAGAGAGAAACATCAACATGAGAGGGACACATCAACTGGTTGCCTCCCACACGACCCCGACCAGGGCCAGGGATGAACTGCAATCGAGGTACGTGCCCTTGACCAGAATTGAACCTGAGATTTATTGGTCCTCAGGCTGATGCTCTGCCACTGAGCCAAACTGGTCAGGGCTGTCTGTTGTCTTTTTGCATCTATGATAACATATCTTTCGAATGTCAAAGTAATTTTCCTTTTTCTGGACCCCTCAAAGCAGACACCACTCTGTGGAGACCACAAACCCCTCGTTACTGAGTTCATTGTCGACTGTCAATTACACTGAACCCACTTGTGTAAAAGATGTGTATGTCTGTCATTTTACTGTTTATCCAATCTCAGAGGTTTTCCCATTTTGCTTTCTCCAGCCTCCGGAATCTATCACCAACAGATTTCATGTAATCCATTTATATCTCCTCTTTTGATTGTAATGTATAAAATAAGGTGCAAAACTGCCATTCTCTGGAGCATTATCTCAATCCATTGAGGTTTTGCTTCCCAGCAATTTTCGACAGTTTTGGCTCAAGTACACTCACAACAGTTCTTCACAGGTTTGACTATTTCTTATTTATGGTCACAGCATTTGGATCCTCAGAGAGTCTGACTCCAAAACGTTCAGGGGAGGAAGGAGTGGGATGGGATTAGGAGAAAAAGGGAAGTCCAGTGACAGGAACAGAATGAGGAAGCACAGGGCACAGAGGGGGTGGAGACAGTGCAGTAGGGAGAACTTGGGCACAAGATTGCTGCCACATGCCTGGAGACAAAGAGGACAGGGGAAGTAAACAAGATGGTACAGAAAGGAAAAGAGGAAGATGGAACTGGAGACAAAAAGGATGGGGGATGGGAAAAAGAGACCGCAGAAGCTGTTTTGTTTTCTTTTATTTCATTTTTAATTTTTTTTATTAAGTAATTGTTGTTACAGATGTTCTCCTTTTCCCCCCACAGACACCCTCCTCCCTGTTTTGTTTTCTTTCAATTATTTGTTGGCCTTGGTTAATTTATAAATGGAATTTTGTAAAGAGGTAACCTTAGAGTCTGTTTTTTTTTAAAGTTTTTTTGGATGACAGTGGTTAATAAAATTGTTTCAGATATACAATTGTACAATACATCATTTGTATATTGTATTGTGGGGTTTTTTTGTTTGTTTTCTGTTCAGATAGAGTGGGAGGGAGGGAGGGAGGGAGGGAGAGAGAGAGAGAGAGAGAGAAACATCGACGTGAAAGGGACACATAGAGTGGTTGCCACCCGCACGACCCAACCAAGGCCAGGGACAAACTGCAACCGAGGTATGTGCCCTTAGCAGGAACCGAACATGGGTCTCTCTGGACCACAGGCCGACGTTCTAACCGCTGAGCCAAACTGGCCAGGGCTTGTATTGTGTTTTTACCACCCCAATGACTTTAGAGTCTTGAATAAATTTGGAAGTCTTCAGGTACCGATTAAAATAGGCATCCCAGCCTGGCCAGTGTGACTCAGTGGATTGAGCGTTGTCCCAGGACTGAGAGGTCCCAGTTTGATTTGTGGTCAGGGCACATGCGCAGGTTGCATGCTCAGTCCCCAGTAGGGGGTGTGCAGGAGGCAGCCAATTGATGTTTCTCACATTGATATTTCTATCTCTGTTCTCTCTCTAAAAAAAAATCAATAAAAACATATTAAAAAAAAATAGGCATTCCATTTAGTCTGTTTAATTTTAGAGTGGTAATATTCTAATTTAGTTCTGAGAAACACAAGTTTGGGAAAGTAAGAATTCCCTATAATGGTCATTGAAGTTCTGAATTAGTTTTG